>NC_135306.1:86921444-88318407 GCF_048772815.1 Callospermophilus lateralis
GGCACATCTGATTGTCCTCCAGCGAGGAAGGGCTGGGTGCGGGCTGCCAGTCTACCTTTACCTTTCTTGGCTCGATGCCGCAGTCTCTGGCTGGGCACAAATCAGGAGTCTCCACACAGCTTGTAGATTCAAACAGCAATTCTTTATTCCCGATCTCACACCGGCCATCTACAAACACATTCTGGGGGAATCCACGTTCTCTGCCCACTCCGCATGGGCTTCTGTCTCCCAAAATATACTGTCTGACACTAAGAAGTCAAGAGGAACTCAGCAGCAGGATACGCCCTATTCTAAAGGGGGAACACCCTACTCTCCTATTATGCTAAACTTCCCTATTCTAAAGGGGGAACACCCTAATCTCCTATTATGCTAAACCGCCCTATTCTAAAGGGGGAACACCCTAAACACGGATCCTGCCCTGGTCCTTGAGCAAGGTCACCTTTCAGAAGTCCTTCCACTAGACAGCATGGGAGTAAGCTGGCAAGGAATTTGTCATACCTACTTGGCTGATGGCTCCCAGCAGCTCGTCTTGGTCGGGGCGTGCTTTCCCACTTCTCCTGCCAGTCAGGAAGGGGGGGGCTAAATCCCCAACATCTGGTGCTCAAACAGGGATGCCAAACACGGACACCAAACCCAGATGCCAAGGAAGTATTGGCGAGCCAAGCCAAGTGAGTTCCAAGGTAAGGGTATCCCTGGAAAAGATGGGGCAATGTTATACTAAGTACAACGACCCTGACTGGGAAGCCATTGTTAAGGAGCCTCTTGGGTCACAGCGAGTCAGTCCTCTAGCTGCCCAGGAGGAGAAAGATTTAAAACCTCCCTCTGACAATGACCTCCTAGATCCTTTTGATCCCTGGCCTGGTCCTCTGGGTTCCACACCAAGTGCCCCTATTCCGGAACACGTGGTAGAGAGATGGAATGGGGAGTGGCCTCTGCCATATTATCACCCCTCCCGCCGTGGAAATTCTCCACCCTCTCGTGCAAACCCGGAAAAGCTGGGTAAGCCTCCATCTTTTATGGCTTTCCTGGTAATTGCTTACCCTGGGGGCTATAGACTGGACTTATGGTATCCCTGGGAGGCCGTCTTTGAGGATGGAACTTATTCACCCTGGGCTGAAACCCTCCTCCTCTAAGGTCTGGCCCACCAACAGTGTACCACCCAAGACTAGAAAAACTTAACCAAGGCCATGCTTCCTGGTCCCTGTACCTGAAGTGGTGTGCTTTCATTAATGAGGAGTGCCACGCTCAGGCTGAGAGGAATCAGGCTGTTAATCCTCCGGTTCCTGTAATTTATGGGATGCTGTCGGGGGTCCAGTGGTCAATTTTCCACAGGCCTTCAGCAGGCTGATATCCCTTCCCCCTACCAGGAGCAGGTATGGGCTTTAGGACTGACAGCATGGAAGAAGTTGGAGGAAGGGCCCCTCAGAGCTACCTATAGCAGGAGTTACTCGGAGGGCTACTGAGGATCTTGCCACCTTCACCGAGTGGGAGGAAAAGACCCTTCAAAGGAAATTCCCCCCAAGGACCCCTTCAGGACCAGTTTGTCAAGATGCTGGTCTGGAAAGAATGACCACAGCCCACAAACTAGCCTGTGCAGGGATTAAGGACAGATCTATGGGGAGGTGGATAGTGGCCACTAAGGATGTCGGTACTCAACCCACCAATCACAGTCATTTTTCACGGCCTTGCAGGCCCAACGGTTTCGCTTCTTGAGGCCCTTACTACAGCCCTCGCCTCTTCTAGTGGCGCTGGAAAGGTGTTTGTTATGGGTGTGGTCAACAGGGCACTTCAAGAGAGAGTGCCCTACAGGCCAAATAAGACCTGGTGCCCTACAAGGACGTCCCTCAGATTGGACCAAGGGGCAAACTCCGCCTTAGATGCCTTGCCCCCATGTAGAAAGGGATTCCATTGGTGGAGGGATTGTAATCCAAATTTGATATTGAGGGAAGCCTTTAAACTAATAACAGGGCGCCTTCCAGCCCTGTCACCCAAAGAGGCACTTCGCCTAGTGGCCTGCCTAGGTTCCACTGGACAGTCACCATAATCCCGGGAATTAGGCCAAAAATGGATATCTTCATAGCAGGGAAAAAGTTCCGCTTCTTGATTGACACTGGAGCAGAT
Organism: Callospermophilus lateralis; assembly: GCF_048772815.1. NCBI lineage: Eukaryota > Metazoa > Chordata > Mammalia > Rodentia > Sciuridae > Callospermophilus > Callospermophilus lateralis. Next base: position 86,923,566 of record NC_135306.1, read on the forward strand.
TGGACATTATTAAGGAAAGAGGAGATTCCCCCAGTATGAAAGCTGATTCCTGAACCTCAGTTATTGTGGGTGGGGGGCTATACAAGTTCTGGAGAAACCAAGGATTGGCTCACTTGGAAGGATGTAGATGGGAGTCAGGGAGGGGTACGCCCTCTGGTGGCATCTGGCCCGACAGCTGATCTGAAGGGACAGGATATTTTGCGGGAAGCTGAGGAGATCTTCACCACAGATCACAAAGGGATATTAATGATATCCTAGAGGAAGAGGAGTGCCAACAACAGTTTGGCCCATCAGGTCCCCTTAGCAATTACTGGGGGGATCCACTTTTTGAGACATTGAGGCGGAACACTCCTGCTCCCCATGTGAGGCCTCACCCCCAATCCTAGAGGCCACAGTTCCTACCGTCCCCACCATTCAATGGCTTCCGGGCCCTCCAGTGTGGGTGGCACAGTGGTCACTTCCCCTAGATAAACTACAAAAGTTAAAGGAGATAATATCAGAACAACTGACCCCAGGGCATATCAGGCCCTCCCTGAGCCCTCGGGTCAGTACTGAATTTGTCATAAAAAAGGCCACAGGAAAATGGAGAATGTTACAGGACCAAAGCAATGTTAATGAGCGGATGACTGCCATTGGTACCCCCTTGCGAGGTCTATCCTGGATCCCCTCCAGCCCTCGGGATTTGACTCATTGTGATTGATATCAAGGGTTGCTTCTTTACTATTCCCCTTGATCCCCAGGACTGTGAGAAGTTTGCCTTCTCCGTTCCCTCTGTTAACTTCCATGGGCCAGACCTAAGATTTGAGTGCGTGGTGTTACCCCAGGGCATGGCTAACAGTCCAGCCTTTTGTCACCATTATGTTTCACAAGTCCTGTAACCTCTTCGGACATGATTGGACATAATTCTGTATGTTTACATGATTGTGACATCATTATTGGGACAGCGGGCACCAAAGCATTAGGCTCTGCCTATAAGGAACTCCAGACTCTCTTACAGAAGGGAGGATTACATATATCTAATGACAAGGTCCAGTCCTTACCCCCTTTTTAAAATTCTAGGGGCTGAACTTAAGTTGGACTCTGTCTGTCCCCTTAAGTCTCTATGACTTTTCCAGTCATCCTACAACTTGGTGGAATGACAGAAACTGTTGGGCGAACTCAACTGGTTGAGGCCCTGGCTTCACCTGCCTACAGAAGACCTGCTTCCACTTTTCAACTCTTTAAGAGAGAAAGTCCCCACAGATGTCATCACAATGACTCCATCGCATCAATTGATATTCCAAAAGACTCAGTCAGCCTTAAATGTGGCACAATTGGCTCGCTATAGGCCCCAATGCCCCCTCCGTCTTTGGATCCTCCCTGGCTTGGAGCTTTCTTCAGCCGCCATTACCCGGTTAGGCGACCTCTTCTGTAGATACCTGCGTCTGTGGGAGGGACCCTTAGGGTCTATATTAATTTAGGCAAAAACCCAATTACTCCTCTGATGATTCAAGTCCAATCCTCATTAAAAGAGTGGGCTGAACCCATTTTTCTGCAGCATCTCAGGGGACACCAGGAGTTACCCAGAATCTTGACACTGGGGAACCAAATGGCTGATCGATTGGCTACCAATGGGACTATCGTAGCTAATGCTCAGGCTCAACAGAACCTTCAGATGGCTGAAGGACTTCATGAAATTACTCATTTAAATGGGAGAGGGCTACATCAGAGATTCCCCCTGATTCCCATAAAAGATTTAGAAAAGATCATAAGGACATGTAAATCATATATGCCATTTTTACAGGTCCCACCCTCTTCAATTCCCTGGGCTCAACCCCAGGGCTCTCAGAACTAAAGTCATCTGTCAAACTGATGTGACCCACTATGCATCTTTTGGAAAATTAAAATATATATATATTTATGTCTATAGATACCTATTCACATGCTTGTTGGGCAACTGCTCATTCGGGTGGAAAAAATGAGTGAAAGCCATTTCCTACAATGTTTTGCCATTTAGGGATTACCCCTACAGTTTAAGACAGACGATGGGCCCTGCTGTGTGAGCGAATCATTCCAAGAATTCTTCCAAACTTGGAATATTAAACACACCACTGGAATACCATACAATCCAAAAGGTCGAGCTATAATTGAGAGGCATAATAAGACCTTAAAGGACCACTATTCAAACAAAAAGGGGGAAGGCAACCCCCATGACCAATTAAGGACAGTCATGCTTACATTAAATATGTTAAATTTTTCCAAAGACCAACCTGTACCTGCTTTCCAGAGATATTGGTCTAATCAGAAACCTGATTTGAAGATAGAGATCTGGTGGAGGGGCCCTCTTACTGGATCGTGGCACAGTCCTGATCCCCTCGTTAGTGCAGGGAGAGGATTTGAGTGTATTCCGGATTGGGAAGACAAGTAAAATTTGGGTACCTGCTAGAGATCTAAAATACTGTTCACCAGATCAAAAATGATTACCCAAGAGCACTCCCTTTTGAGGTAGGATTCTTTATTCTCTCCTTAGTAGGAATGAAAAGACCACTCTGGACGCTTTGCCTGATTGTGACCAGACTCCTTATTGTCTCCCTAGTGGCATTCATAGTGGCCAGGGGGAGGGAAACTGGACTTGCTGACCCCAATGAACCACGTGGTTAGCACTACCACCCAAGGAGGAGGACTATGCCTGTTCCTACAGGAGGGGTGCTGTTCCTCCTAGGCTCCTCCACTTTCTCAAGATCCAGCCAGAACTGTTCAACTGAGGGTGGTCTGGGCAGCAATATGCCACCTTACAATATACTGACTGTGAACCCTATGAGGGTGGCCACGGCCCTTACCGGGATGTGCAGATGTAAGCCGGCAGCAGAGCCTTCTCCCTTCTTGGGGCTTCCCATGGGGCCTGATCAGGCCCTGCAGGTAGGATTCCCCAAAGGGCTAGAGTGGTAATCAGTGACGGGTAAGATCCCCAGAGGGGGACAACCTAAGAGAGGCACACTCTGAGTAAGGCAAACACCTGCTAATAAAACAAGAAGGGGGGGATGTAGGGCAGGACTGACTGACTGCTTTCTGGTCTTGGGGCCACACATGTGGCTGGGATGGCTCCTGGTGATCAGCCAGGTTCTGATGCTGTGGGCAGTGACGGAAGAGGCCGACAACCTCCAGGATAGGTCCAGGACTCTCCTGCCCTCGTGGACAGCTCGTGCCTTCCCTTACAGACTACAGGGTGGGTGTACACATGAACTTGCTCCAGCTCTCTGACCTTTATCCTGATTGGCTCCTGTGCCGTATATAAGCTGTGTGTGCTTTCTCATTAAATGAGATACTGCTTCAACTCATCTCCTTAGTGCGTCTGATTGTCCTCTGGTGAGGGAGGGCTGGGTGCCGGCCGCCAGTCGACCTTTACCTCTCTTGGCTCATCTTGGTCGGGGCATGCTTTTCCTACTTCTCCCGCTGGTCAGGAGGAGACAGGGGGCTAAAAACCCCAACAACTGAGGATATAGGGTTTCTCTGCAAAAGGTGCAGCTCTCTCTCTCTCTCTCTGATGTTGTTTACTTATGGTTCCACATTTTCCCGGGGAAGAAGGCTATCACAACCAACGGAAAAGGCCTTATTGAAAGCCTTCCTGTACCAAAAACTAAGAGGAGATTCTCTCATTCCTGGGTCTGGCAGGCTATCTGAGGGCCTGGGTACCAAATTACTCATTACTTCCCAGACCACTATATGACCTAGCAAAGGGGGACAAGGATGAGCCTTGATACTTTCAGCTGCACCACACTTCAGAACCCTCCAGAAGGCCCTCTTAGAAGCACCAACTCTACACCAGCCATTTGTTAATAGGCCTTTTACTCTCTCTGTCCATGGAAGCCAAGGGCAAGGCTTGCGGGTGGTGGGAAAAATGTATGGCCCACCTTTGCTCCGGTGGCATACCTCTCAAAACAGTTAGATTCAACGGTTCGGGAAGACAGTTAGCTTATCCCCCCCATCAGCCACCCCAATGAATGGCTCCTTATATCCAACCATTTGTGGTTCCAGAGGCCATTCATGGTCTTCTCCCTGAAGAAAATCCATGCCTTTAGCGCATGGATATGGGGCCTCCTGGCCCACCTTCTCCAAAACTGACCTTCCTCCCTCTAAACAACACCCCTACTCAGCTGGAAGTAGACAGAATGAGTGCAGAGCCCCCAAATCAAAACACAAAAAGGGAGTAATGTTGGTAAAAATGGTACCCAACTGCTCCTCTTTCAGGAGTTCAGGTCCATCATGCACTAATGGCGTGAACTACCACCTAAGTGGTGTGAACCATCACCTCCAATGCCTGAAGTGGCACGAAGTGTGACCTCCAACCCTAGGAGACTCATACCCTGTCCTGCCCAGAGACGGACTCTTGACCCATTAAGAAGTGATAGCCCATGGGGCTGGGGATGTGGCTCAAGTGGTAGCGCGCTCTCCTGGCATGCATGGGGCCCTGGGTTCGATGCTCAGCACCACGTGAAAATAAAGAGATTGTGTCCACCTGAAACTAAAAAATTAGTATTAAAAAAAAAAAAGAAGTGACAGCCCAGTCCCCCTGTGCCCCCTCATCCTGCGTTGAACCCATAAACATCAACACCCTGCTGATGCTCTCTGTCTCGCCTGCTTGACCCTCTTCCTCTGGGACCGGTCGCTGTGGTCCCTCTAAGATCTCAGAGAGGTAAAGGGCTGTTTGGCTTCTTGAATTGGTGAAGCTTTTCTGCCACTCCTTGCAATCACCAGATAACTTTATGTGCTAAGAGGGCATGGCGACAAATTTCCTCACAGACAAGTCTACTTTGACTAAGACAAGACAGGGCTCAGAAGAGTCCTTCTCTGACTTTGGAGCGTGCTGTACTAAGCAGCTGCCTGTACCAACCCAGGTGCTTGTGCGTTTCTTGGTAAGCAGCTGGCATTGGAAAACACACATAAAGTCTGCCAGGACATCCCCCGGGTTCAGAGGACAAAGGGGACCATCTCAGAATCTTTTTGCCTTTGTGCAGAGGTCAGCCCAACCCAACTGCAAGGTTTCATGCTCCCCACAGCTTTAAAACTGGGACTGCAGCCCCAACCCCAGCAAACGCTATTCTCGTGGGCTTTTTTTTTTTAATATTTATTTTTTAGGTGTAGGTGGTCACAACACAATGCCTCTGTTTTTATGTTGTGCTGAGGATCAAACCCAGGTCCTGCCCGAGCTAGTCGAGCGCTCTACCATTGAGCCACAATTGCAGCCCCATCACAAACAGTTTTTAATTGTGGGAAAAAACAGCCACATGGTGCTACATGACGAGTCCCCGCACAACAGGGCAGAAACTACCCAGTTCATCCTGGCCATCACCCCAGGCACCACAGGCTGAATTTTGGGGCAAAATAATTTGAAAGACGCAATACAAGTATGACCGGGAGTGATTGATTCTTATTTTCAAGGTGGGCTAATAGTCACTGTAAAATCAGATTATGCCATTCGGCTTGCTGCTAGAGATACACAAGCCCAATTAATAATGTGACCATGGGCTGGGGATGTGGCTCAAATGGTAGCGTGCTCACCTGGCATGCGTGCAGCCCGAGTTCGATTCTCAGCACCACATACAAAAAAAGATGTTGTGTCCGCCGAAAAAACTAATAAATAAATAAATTCATTCTCTTTCTCTCTCTCTCTCTCAAAAAAAAAAAAATTAAAAAAATAAAATAATGTGACCCTGTGGCTCCATGGACAGTTCAATTGACACCTCGATTTCGAGTCAGCAGAATGAGTGTACTGGGCCCAAACAGTCTAGCAGGAGCGCCCCCTACTGGAACTTAAAACTAATCGTAAAAAAATTCAAGGAATTATAGATACTGGGGCAGATAAATCTGTTTTGTATCGGTGATTTTGGCCCAAAATCTGGACTTTACATATGGTGCCAGCTAACATAGAAGGCAAAGGGCAGGTATCTCAGCCTTTCCAGAGTGCCCAATATCTTCCCTGGGAGGACCAAGATGGAAATATGGGAATTTTTAAGCCTTATGTATTAAACACCTTAAAGGTAAATCTGTGGTGAAGAGATACTCCAAGCAGCTTTGGATTATTATTAGTAACTCCAAATGCTATCAGATCATTTGAGAAATTTCATCAAGGGTTTACTCCTAGGGAGAATGAAAGAAATTTATAGGACGAATATCTACTTAGGACCCAGTCTTCTCAACAGAGATTAATTAATGCACCCAACCAAAATTTTTGGCAGGGGCCCTGACTTTTTTCCTGACCCAAACGACAGCACAAAAGGTCATCTGGCTCATTGAAGAGCCAATTTCGGTTACTCAGTGGCCCCTGAGAGGGGAAAAACTTAACTTAGCTCATATGTTAATCGAAAAGCAGCTTCAAGCTGGTCATTTAGAGCCTACACTCAGCCCTTGGAAGACACCCATTTTTGTAATCAAGAAAAATCAGGTAATTGGAGGTTATTACAAGACCTCAGGGCAATGAATCATGCAATTCAACCTAAGAGGCTCTACAAGCTGGGCTTCCTTCTCCCACAGCTATTCGTGTGAATGAGAATTTGATAGTAATAGATCTAAAATATTGTTTGTTCTTCACACATTGCACCCCGATGACTGTGAAAAAATTTGCCTTTAGCATCCCAGCAGTTAAAGAACCAGTCAAAAGATATTGCTGAAATATATTACCTCAGGGAATATGTAATAGTAGAACTTTATGCCAAAATTTTGTAGCTCAGGCTATAATGCCAGTAAGGAAAAAATTTCCCGATGCAAATATTATTCATTTTATGGATGACATACTTCTAGCTCATGCTAACTCAGAGGTACATTTAAAATTTTTTGAACAATTAGAGACTTACCTCACAGCAATGGGTTTTTGCATTGCACCTCAAAAGGTGCAAGAGATATCTCCTTTTACATAGGTCATGTGATTGGAAGGACATACAATCCATCCTCAAAACTTACAAATAAGAGTCAAGGAGTTGCAGACCCTTAATGATTTTCCAAAATTATTAGGAGATGTTAATTGGCTGAGTCCATCTTTAAAGCTAACTACTTCAGATTTTAGTCCTTTATTCTAGATATTACAGAGAGATCCTCTCCAAATACTTCTCTTAAGCTCACGGTGGAGGCAAGAATGGCTTTAAGGAAAGTTGAAATTGCTATTAAGAATGTGCAGCCTAGCAGAATTAATTCTCAAGAGCCTACATATTTATTGATACTTCTAACTTCTCACACTCCTACAGGGGTGATTTGGCAAACACTGGGAGTTATTGAGTGGATTCATCTATCCCACTGTCCTCAAAAGTCATTAACTCCTTTTCATGATTTTGTTGCTAAATTAGTGATGAAAGGCAGAACAAGAATTTTATAGCTAGTTGGATCAGAACCTAATATATAATTATTCTATTTTCTGCTCAACAGAATTATTGGTTCCTCCAAACTTCTAATTTATGGCAAGTAGCTTTTACTGATTTCCTGGTCAGATAGAAAGTCATTATCCTCGTGATAAAATTATTCAATTTGCATTAATAACACCATTTATTTGTTCCAAGGATTGTCGTTGCACAACCAATAGATGGTGTGCTAACCATGTTCACTGATGACTCAAGTTCAAGTAAATCAGGTTTTTATATTATTTCCATACAGAGGTTACACAAACTCGTATGCTTTTGTCCAACAAGCAGAATTATAAGCTCTCATTTGTGCTTTAAGCTACTTTACAAATGAGCCCATTAATATTTATTCGGACAGTTAATATGCATTTGGAGATACCATAAATATTGAAACTTTAGTTATTGGATATATGTCATCACAAGAGTTAATTTATTTCATACCATACAAAGGGCAAATGCAAAAGCACCTACGTTTTATAGGCCACATATGGGCCCACACTAATCTTCCAGTGCCTCTAACATCAGCTAGTGATAAGATTGATAAATTGGTTGTTATTTGTCAGCAAACGTAGTTGAATGTCTTTGCACAAGTTTTGTATTCTTTTTTGAAAGAGAGAGAGAGAGAGAGAGAGAGAGAGAGAGAGTGAGAGAGAGAGGATTTTTTAATATTTTTAAATTTTTGGTGGACACAACATCCTTATTTGATTTTTATGTGGTAGCGTATGACAGCGAGTGTGCTACCACTTGAGCCACATCACCAGCCTCAAGCTTTGTATTCTTTACATCATCAAAATGCTTCTGGATTACATAAAAAATTATTATACCCAGAGAACAAGTTTGCCAAATGTACGTCACTTCCCCATGTGTGTAATATGTGTACACACGCCATCTTTACCATCAGGGATAAATCCCTGTGGATTAAAACCAAATCAATTATGGCAAGTGGATGCAACTCACATTCCTCAATTTGGTAAGCAATGTTATGTACATGTGATTGTAGATACTTATTCTAGATTTATCGTTGCCACGGCCCTTACCCCCCAAAAAAAAAAAATACTCAGCATGTTATTTCTCATCGTTTAGCTGCTTTTGCAGTATCAGGATGTCCTTTACAGATTAAAACTGATAATGCACTGGCTTAGGTAAGCTCTACTTCCCAACAAATTTGCCAAAAGTTTCGGATTCACCATAAAGCAGGTATTCCTTATAACACCCAAGGTCAAGCCATTGTGGAACGAGCTCATTTATCGATTAAGCTACAGTTACAAAAACTAAGAAAAATAGAGATAGGACTGTGACTGCCCAAAATAACCTCAATCAAGCTCTGTTTGTTTTAAAATTTTCTAAATTGTGACTCACGAGATCATACTGCAGCTGAGTGCCATCTGTCTTCCACAGCAACAGGCCCTTGAGGCTGAGTTTGGTGGAAGGACTTCCAGACTGGTCAATGGAGAGGACCAGATCCAGTGAGGATGTGGGGCAGAGGTCATGCTGGTATATTTCCAGAAGGTGCTTTTTGTCCTATTTGGATACCTGAATGCACTACCAGGCATGAAGAACTTAGAACCAAGATTCAAATGACGGAAGATCGACCCAGACGAGTCTTCCCTCAAAAAGAAGAAACCTCAGAGGAAGAGAAGAGTGGCCCAGAAAAATCACATGAAGAAACTGATCTCATGGAGGGATGTAAGGAAATTGATGTTTCGAGCTACATGGATGATTCCACTCCAAGGGAGAAATAAAACCCCAATGATGATGTTCACTGCAGGAATAGCTCTATTGGGCCGTCAGGTAAAGGGGAGTCAGGGAGACACTTCCTGGACCTATTTTCCAGATCCAGATCCAGTGTGTATGGAAAGTCCATCCCAGTACTTAGTAGTAGTGACTCTCATATGATGGAGGATTTACAGACACTCATCTTACTCCCAACCACGTGACTGGATTTAATTATTCTGGCTCTATTGCCCAACTACCCTTGTGTTGGTCCCATGATAAAGCATGATGGCTGTCTAAAAGTGTCATCTCAGGAAAAAACCTTCAGTGAAAGATGTTTGCTGCCTCAGAATTCTTACATTTTACTGAAAAACCTTTACTGGAATTTATTAGCAAAAACTCTAAGGAAGGCTCTTGTTATGGCTTACAAATCTGTGTTCAATCTCCTTACATATTAATTACAGGAAATGTAAAAGTTAAATGGAAACATGAGAGATACCTTATAGTAAATGTAATTTAACTAGCTGTATCACCAGATATCGTAGAGGAAAAGGAACCCTGATGCTCCACCAGCTCTCTTTGTCTCATTGGCAGCTAGTATTTCTGAGCTGTGGTAGGATGATGCTGGTTTTCGAGTCTTACAACAAATATACGCCCAGTGAGCAAGATGGAAACATGCTCTTGGACTCTTTGTAGTGAGAGTTGTGGCTTTGGTTTTCTTTTTTGCTTCAATGGTCACAGCTTTGGTGGCCATATCCAAAATACTCAACATGCACATTTTCTTAATAATTTGGGTCAGAATACTTCCAACGCTCGTCATAATCAAATAAATACTGATGAAATAGTTGGGACCAAGCTAAACTCCTTAGAGGCAACTGTCGGAGATATTGGTAATGAACTTTCAGCTTTGAAGTTCAAGGGAACACTTAAATGTCACGCTAGCTCTAAGTATGTGTGTGTTACTGGGGCCAAATACAATGCTTCCCAAGGGGATTGGGAGAAGGTTTAAAATCATTTATTGGGTATAACAACAGCTTGAATCTTTGGGAAGTCCCTCATCATATTCAAGATATCCAAACAAGATTGATTTTTCAGATCTCACGTTTTTAGCTCATCAAATATTAAAAGAATCAAATAGCTTCAACCCTGGAAATACTCTAGACATGCTGCATGGTCAATTCCTGGGCTGTTCTCTTCCCTACTAATTCTCTTTTGTGTTGTAACTGTAGAATGGTGAGCCATCAGAACAAGGATGCCGGGACTCTAAAAAGTGATTCATCACCTGTTTTCAAAGAAAAGAGAGGAATATGGGGGTGGCAACCACGTCACGTGACCAGCATCCTCTTTCCGACTGGTTAGGCTCTGTTGGTCACTTCCCCGTGATCTGGCCATATCGGGTCTCAATCTCGCAAAGATCTTGCAAGATCTAAAAGATCACAACATAGGATCCAACATGGTGACCAGCAGGGAGGCAGCACTTTCCATACCTCCACAATAACGAGATCAGAGAGACGCATTAATACGATTAGATTCCACCTGCTGAGAAACTTCTAGCAAAATTCCACTGAAGAGAGACCAGCCGGGAATTAGTAAGATTTTAAAGGTAACAGTTTGCCCCAGAAGAGTGAATCTCCGCTCCGCAGCACGGAGGTTCAGATCTGCCGGCTGCCGGTCGCTGCCCGCATAACCTGGCGACCATCTGCCGCCCGCCTGCACGGAGGCCCCGGCCTGCGCGACCCAGTGACCGGCGGGGGTGGCCCCGGCCCACGCAACTCGGCGACTGGCATTTGAGGTGCAGGGACTCTAGCAACAGGTCTCGAGCCAAGCCTTCATGAAATAGCCAACCAGGAACTGAAACCAACCACAGACAGACTAGTCCCACCCCTCCCTTTGGACACTCCTGCAAGGAGCCTGGGGCCCGCCATAGCAGAGAGGTGACATCACCGGAGTACCGCTGATGGAATTCCTTCCCAGTGAAATCCACTTTAGCAGGTGTGTACCTCCCACCCCCTCCAGATACAAGCAGCCAGGAAACCTCGAGAATCTCTCCTGGGCCGTGCCTGTAGGGAAGCAGCCAGGAAACCTCGAGAATCTCTCCTGGACTGTGCCTGTAGGGAAGCAGAGGGGATTCCCAATCCCCAACTCCCCTTACCACCAGCGGTGACATCCAAGATCTAAGCTGCCAGTTTCCGGGGGCGTGCCCACCAAAGGGGTCTGGAGAAATTAAACTGTTGGTTCCCAGATCATTGCACCACAGCACTGGGGCTTAGATGAATGACAGAAAGAGTGCTCAGTCATTCAGGAAATAGGACACGCGGTGGGGCTACAAGTGTAACCAGATCCTTGGGGAACTGCCTCTGGTGAACAGGACCTAACTGGCTGGTTGGCAAGAGGGAGGGGGAGGGGCCGGAGAAGTGATATGGCTCTGGACTAACAGGATTGAGAGACTCACAGGAGCTGTGTTACAGAGATTGCTGTGGGCACATAAAGGGCAGAAGCTCGGCTCAGAGGGCACATCTCCACCTACTGGAACAGAAGAAAATGGATCTCTAAAACTTCAAAATTTTTTCTTTTTCTCTCTTTGTTCTTTTCTCCCCTTTTTCTTTTTTATTTCCTTCCTGTTTCAAGTTTTATTGTTCTTTCCATTCTCTTCTAACCTATCTATCTCTCTCTCCTTCTTTCTTTTTAAGAGCACCCTCCTTCCCCTACCCCCCAACTTTCATCCCAAGCATTAAGTCTTCCATTATGTGTAATTGTCTAAATGCAAATAGGTGAAAGTTTTGAGGCTATATATAGGGCTCCTAAATACCTAGCTACTACCAAACACCCTGATCCAATCACCTGTTAGTATCCCTCTTCAGTAGAGCATTCTTCTAAAGTAGCCAAGACATACTAAGCCTCATGACATCATAGCACCTAACCTAAACATAAAGTCCCAAGAACAAACAACAAATCACTATATGCATACAGAATCCAGAAGCCTTTTATGAATTGAATGAATCAGCTTTAAAATACAATAAAGCCCAACATTTCTAGGCATAGTCTCCCACCACAAAGGAGAGACAACAGAGATATACAAAACCAAAACAAATTTATAGGAGAAAGCAGAAAGACAGCAGTCAAACAGAGCTGGAAAGTAACGTGAACAACATGAAAAAACAAGGAAAAAAAGGATTACAAACAATGCAGGACAACTTAAATTTACAGGAGGACCTAGAAGCCTCAGAAACATGGGCAGGGAAAGAACTCAAGGCATACCTAACTCAGATGGAACAGAATATTAGAGAAGACATGAGACAACAAATCCAAGCAATGAAAGTATATTTTGAAAACAAATTAAACAAACAAATTCAAATGGCAAAGAACAAGCTTTACCAGGAGATAGAGTTTAAAAAAAATCAAAAAGTAATCCTAGAAATGCAGGAAACCATAAACCAAGTTAAAAACTCAAACGAGAATATTACAAATAAACCAGATCAAATAGAATTCAGAACATCAGATAATAAAGACAAAGTTTATCAACTTGAAAAGAATATAGTCAACACAGAAAGGATGCTTAAATCTCATGAGTAATCTATTCAAGAGATATGGGATTTCATAAAAAAACCAAACTTGAGAGTCATTGGGATAGAAGAAGGTATGGAAGTTCAAACCAAAGGAATGGACAACTTATTAAATGAAATAATCCTAGAAAACTTCCCAGATATAAAAGATGGAATGGATTGCCAAATCCTGGAAGCCTACAGGACCCCAAACATTCAAAACCGTAATAGACCAACTCCAAGACACATAATAATGAAGATATCCAACATACAGAAAAAGGAGAGAATATTAAAAGCTATGAGAGAAAGGAGGCAGATTACATTCAGGGGTAAAAAAATCAGGTTAACTGCTGATTTTTTATCACAGACGTTGAAAGTGAGAAGACCCTCGAACAACATATTTCAAATGCTGAAAAATAATGGATTCCAACCAAGAATAATGTATCCAGCAAAATTAAGCTTCATATTTGACAATGAAATTAAAATATTTCATGATAAACAAAAGTTAAAAGAATTTGCAGCCAGAAAACCAGCACTGCAAGGCATTTTGAGCAAAATACTACAAGAAGAGGAATTGAAAAATAGCACCCACAACTAACAGTGGGAGATATCTCAGTAAAGGGGGAGAAAAATAACCAAAGAGGAAAAACTAGCCAAACTAAAATAAATAAATAAATAAACATTACTGGAAGTACAAACCATATTTCAATAGTAACCTTAAATGATAATGGCTTAAAGTCACCAATCAAGAGACATAGGATAGTAACCTGGATTAAAAAAACAGATCCAACAATATGCTGCCTTCAGGAGACTCATATGATAGGAAAAGACATACACAGGCTGAAGGTGAAAGGTTGGGAAAAATCATACCACTCACATGGCCCTCGGAAGCCAGTAGGAGTGGCCATACTCATATTGAATAAAATCAACTTCAAACCTAAGTTAATCAAAAGGGATAAAGAAAGACACTATATACTGTTAAAAGGAACCATCCACCAACAAGACATAACAATTATCAATATGGATGCACCAAATAATGGTGCTGCAACATACATAAAAAAACTCTCCTCAAGATCAAGAATCAAATAGACCACAACACAATAATTATGGGTGACTTCAACACACCGCTCTCTCCATTAGACAGATCCTCCAGACAAAAGCTGAATAAAGAATCTATAGAACTCAATAACACAGTCAATAACCTAGACTTAACTGACATATATAGAATATATCAACCATCATCCAGTGGATACACGTTCTTCTCAGCAGCACATGGATCTTACTCAAAGATAGACCCTATACTATGCCATAGGGCAACTCTTAGTAAATATAAAGGTGTGGAGATAATACCATGCACCTTATTTGATCATAACAAAATGAAACAGGAAATCAATAATAAAAAAAGGAAAGAAAAATCCTGCATCACCTGGAAAATGAACAATATGTAACTGAATGATCAATGTGTTACAGAGGACATAAAGGAGGAAATCAAAAAATTCTTAGAGATAAACAACAATACAGACACAACATACCAAAATCTATGGGACACAGTGAAAGCAGTTTTAAGAGGGAAATTCATTTCCTGGAGTACATTCCTCAAAAAAAGAAAAAAAACAACAAATAAATGAACTCACACTTCATCTCAAAACCCTAGAAAAGGAAGAGCAAACCAACAGCAAATGTAGTAGAAGACAAGAAATAATTAACATCAGAGCAGATATCAATGAAATTGAACAAAAACAAAAAAAATTGGAAAAATTGATTAAACTAAAAGTTTGTTCTTTGAAAAAATAAATAGGATCGACAGACCCTTAGCCATGCTAACGAATAGAAGAAGAGAGAGAATTCAAATTACTAACATACGGGATGAAAAAGGCAATATCACAAGGGACACCACAGAAATACAGAAGATAATTAGAAAGTATCTTGAAACCGAATATTCCAATAAAATAGAAGATAGTGAAGATATTGATAAATTTCTTAAGTCATTTGATCTGCCCAGATCGAGTCAGGAAGACACACACCATTTAAACAGACCAATAACAAAGGAAGAAATAGAAGAAGCCATCTAAAGACTACCAACCAAGAAAAGCCCTTGACCAGATGGGTATACAGTGGAGTTTTACAAAACCTTCAAAAAAGAATTAATACCAAAACTTTTCAAGCTATTTCAAGAAATAGAAAAAGAAGGAGCTCTTCCAAATTCATTCTATGAGGCCAACATCACCCTGATCCCGAAACCAGACAAAGACAGTTCAAAGAAAAAAAAAATACAGACCAATATCTCTAATGAACTTAGATGCAAAAATTCTCAATAAAATCCTGGCGAATCAAATACAAAAGCATATCAAAAAAATTGTGCACCATGATCAAGTAGGATTCATCCCTGGGATGCAAGGTTGGATCAATATATGGAAATCAATAAATGTTATTCTCCACATCAACAGACTTAAAGATAAGAACCATATGATCATCTCGATAGATGCAGAAAAAGCATTCTACAAATTACAGCATCCCTTTATGTTCAAAACACTAGAAAAACTAGGGATAACAGAAACTTACCTCAACATTGTAAAAGCTATATATGCTAAGCCTCAGGCTAGCATCATTCTAAATGGAGAAAAATTGAAGGCATTCTCTCTAAAGTCTGGAACAAGACAGGGATGCCCTCTCTCACAACTTCTATTCAATTTAGATCTTGAAATACTAGCCAGAGCAATTATACAGACAAAAGAAATTAAAGGCATAAAAATAAAAAAAGAACAACTTAAATTATCACTATTTGCGGATGATATGATAATATATGTAACAGACCCAAAGTGGTCTATAAAAAACTGATAGTTAATCAATGAATTCAGCAAAGTGGCAGAATATAAAATCAACATGCATAAATCAATGGCATTCCTGTATATCAGCAACAAAACTTCTGAAATCGAAATGAGGAAAACCACTCCATTCTCAATATTCTCAAAGAAAATAAAATACTTGGGAATTCCCCTAACAAAAGAGGTGAAAGATTTATACAATGAAAAATACAGAACTCTAAAGAGAGAGATAGAAGAAGATCTTAGAAGATAGAAAAATATACCCTGTTCATGGATAGGCAGAACTAACATCATCAAAATGGCAATATTACCCAAAGTTCTCTACAGGTTTAATGTGATGCCAATAAAAATCCCAACAGCATTTCTTGTAGAAATAAATAAAGCAATCATGAAATTCATATGGAAAAACAAAATACCCAGAATAGTAAAAGCAATTCTAAGCAGGAATTGTGAATCTGGTGGTATAGTGATACCAGATTTCAAACTGTACTACAGAGCAATAGTAACAAAAACAGCATGGTACTGGTACCAAAACAGGGAGGTGGACCAATGGTACAGAATAGAGGACACAGAGACCAACCCATAAAATTACAACTTTCTTATATTTGATAAAGGGGCTAAAAGCATTCAATGGAGGATGGATAGCATCTTCAACAAATGGTGCTGGGAAAATTTGAAATCCATATGCAACAAAATGAAACTGAATCCCTTTCTCTCGCCATGCACAAAAGTTAATTCAGAATGGATCAAGGAGCTAGATATCAAATCAGAGACACTGTGTCTGATAGAAGAAAAAGTTGGCTACGATCTGCATACTGCAGGTTCGGGCTCCAAATTCCGTAATAAAACGCCCATAGCCCAAGAGTTAATAACAAGAATAAACAAATGGGACTTACTTAAACTAAAAAGTTTTTTCTCAGCAAGAGAGACAATAAGAAAGGTAAATAGGGAGCCTACATCCTGGGAACAAATTTTTACCCCTCACACTTCAGATAGAGCCCTAATATCCAGAATATACAAAGAGCTCAAAAAATTAAATAAGATAACAAATAACCCAATCAACATATGGGCCAAAGACCTGAACAGACACTTCTCAGAGGAGGACATACAATCAATCAACAAGTACATTAAAAAATGCTCACCATCTCTAGCAGTCAGAGAAATGCAAATCAAAACCACCCTAAGATACCATCTCACTCCAGAAAGATTGGCAGCCATTATGCAGTCAAACAACAATAAGTGCTGGCGAGGATGTGGGAAAAAGGGTACACTTGTACATTGCTGGTGGGACTGCAAATTGGTGTGGCCAATTTGGAAAGCAGTATGGATATTCCTGGGAAAGCTGGGAATGGAAGCACCATTTGACCCACCTATTGCCCTTCTTGGACTATTCCTTGAGGACCTTAAAAGAGTGTAATATAGGGATACTGCCACATCAATGATCATAGCAGCACAATTCACAATAGCTAGACTGTGGAACCAACCTAGATGCCCTTCAATAGATGAATGGATAAAAAAATGTGGCATTCATACACAATGGAGTATTTTGCAGCACTGAAAAATGTCAAAATCAAGGAATTTGCAAGGAAATGGATGGCATTAGAGCGGATTATGCTAAGTGAAGCTAGCCAATCATTAAAAAACAAATGCCAAATGTCTTCTTTGATATAAGGAGAGCAACTAAGAACAGAGCAGGGAGGAAGAGAATGAGGAAAAGATTAACATTTAACAGAGATGAGTTGGGGGAGGGAAAGGGAGAGAGAAGGGAAATTTTATGGAAATGGAAGGAGACCCTCAATGTTACACAAAATTACATATAAGAGGTTGTGAGGGGAAGTGGGCGAAACAAGGGAGAGAATTGAACAACAGCAGATGAGGTAGAGAGGGAAGATGGGAGGGGAGGGGAGGGGGGATAGTAGGGGATAGGAAAGGTAGCAGAATACAACAGTCACTAATATGGCATTATGTAAAAATGTGAATGTGTAACCGATGTGATTCTGCAATTTGTTTTTGGGGTAAAAATGGGAGTTCATAACCCACTTGAATCAAATGTATGAAAGATTATATGTCATGAGCTTTGTAATTTTTTGAACAACCAATAAAAAAAAATTTAAGTGTAATCCACTGTTGTGTATTTAAAAAAATAAAATTAAAAAAAATAAATGAGTGCAAAAAAAAAAAAAACACTTAGGACCAAACAAACATTGATGCTGAATGACTACAAGACTCCATTTTTCATTGCTATCAGAAAATACCTAAGGCTGAGTAGTTTGTGATTAAAAAGTCCTTTAGGCCAGAATTTTAGAGTCTGAGAGTTCACGAAAAAGGCATCCCATCCACTTGGATTCTGGGGAGAACCCACTTTGCTCTATTCCATCATGATAGCTGTCATCAGAGTGGGGACAAGTGGAAGAGGAAAGATCATATGGACCAATGAGCCACAGATCAGAGAGGGACAGTCTTGATTTTTCATAACAACTCATTTTCTCAAAAACTCATTCCAAGAGACTAGTATCCATTCCTCCTGAGGGTGGTTTCCCCAGTGACTGAATTAACACCCAGTAGACAGCACATTTGAAAGTTTCCCCTGCTTTAGTGCTACCACAATGAGGACAAAGTGTCCAAAGCATAAGCTCGTTTGGGGACAAGTGATATCCAATCCATAGAAGACACACAAATCATGAGGTTATAGTCTATGACAAAGATAAAATCCAGGACTAAGGGACAAATCTGTAAGATTAGCAAAACTTTTCAATACTACTGAAATGAATTTACCATGAATAAAAACTGATAGTCACAAATTTAAGATGTTAGAGTTCTCAAAATAGTCACTAAGGAAAAACTAAAACATGTGCCAAAAGAAGAATATAAAATAAAAATGGTACACAAGAAAAATGAATCACTAATAGGCAATAGTGGGAAAATTGATGAACCAAAAACATATAGGTAGAAAACAAGTGGCAATATAGAAGAAGCATCTTGTTCATCATTATTACTTTTTTCATTATTATTACTGCATATAGATCCAATTTGTTCCAATTTTAGAAAATATATTGTTCAAGTTGGGTATGTAGCACACCTCTGTGACTCTAGAAACTCAGGAGCCTGAGGTAAGAGGATTACAAGTTAGAGGGCAAATTCGGTGACTTATGTACAGCCTGTCTAAATCATCATCATCTGGACACAGTGGCACAATGCTGTCACCAAGCTACTTGTGAGACTGAGGCTAGGGTATCACAAGTTTGATGCTGGCATCAGAAACATAGCGTAACACTGTCTGAAAATGAGATACAATAATATTAAAAAGTGGCTGGGGATGTAGCCCAGTGTTAAGGAAGCATTGGGAATAAGACCTAGAACCAAACAAAATGGTTCTACTGTGTACATCAGATTCACTTTATATTCCAAAACACAGATAGGATGGAAATAAAAAGTGTTAAATAAAAATAGTAATCAAGAGCCCAGCATAGTGGTGCAGGCCTGTAATCCCAGAGACTTGAGAAGCTGAGGAAAGAAGATCATGAGTTCAAAACTGCAGGTGGTAAAAATAGAGTTCCTCTTGGTGGAACAGTCTGGCTGCAAAATAAAAGCTAAGAAAGGTAAAGCAGAAAAAACTCCACAGGATTCATAAAGTAATTTTAAAAGTGGGGTGGGATGGGCTAGCCAATCTTCATCTGTGGATGAAGCTTCTACACTCAGAAGAGCAAAATGGAGCCCATGTTTGCTTTATTTATATCAGGGAATATCAAAGGTTTTCCATGGAATATTCTTTGACAAATAAGGTAGAAGGTGGGCTTTGCAGTTCCCAATGGGTTATGACCAACTCTGGAGCTACAAGGTGTCTTTCTAGAGAGCAGAGATAGGATCGTGTGCCTTGGGCAATCCAGTGCACTCTGGGGATCTGTGGATAGTTCCCAAGGTTAGATCTAAATCTCCATGATTTATACCCTGAAGTAATTCATGGGTGGCACCCTGAATATTCCCCCTTTTGACTTTGCAATAGAAAATGATGAGCTGCTTTTTCAAGTTCCTGGATTCTTGTCTAAGGGTGTGATACCCTATATCATAATACAAAAAAGAAGTAGTAGCAAACATCTCATTTCAGTAATATACCATGCAGAGTGTTTCATTTTGTTTCCAGGGTTAAAGCAATTCCACTCTTGAAGTATTTCCAGTTAGACAAATAGGATTCAAAGGATTGATTTTGCTTTTTTGAATGCCCTGAATGTAGTGATGTTACCCCATAAAATCCAGGCTCTTTTCATTTTCTATGCCAAATGCCCATTAGATAATATAACCTTCTCCAAATCCCACTGGTAAGGCTTATATTTGGCTGCAGTAACATAGACCTTCATAGTCAGATGGCATTTAAGCCTTTCCTTAAACTTGAGAGCAGAGAGCTCATTACTGATATGTATGACAGAAGTTTCTAAGGCATTCAAGTTAGCTTCAATACATTCATCAATATTTATGATTATTGAAGGCCTTGGATGTATTTTGAGCCAAATTATTAAGAAAATTTGCATGTTGAATGTTCTCCAATTTAGCAACTGAGATTATAACTGTAGAGTGAATGAGATTAAATAAAAAATTGTAACCAAAAATTATGAGTCCAAAAGCTTGCTTAAGTCTGGTCACTCGAGCATGCATCTGTTGTAAAACCTGAACACCAGCATCAGAATACCATGTCTCTGAAATTTTGGCTGGTAGTAAGACATAGGAAGGCTGGTGAAAGATTAATATTTCTTTCCCTCTGTTATATCTAGTGATGTAATTAGGTAAATTGCACTTTTTATACGATACAAGATATTTATCATCCTTTCTCTTAACTTTCACATTTCCAGTAATTAAAGTGTAAGGAGATTGAACACAGGCCTGCAGGCCATACCAGGAACCCTCTTTATACCCCCTGCTTACATAGTCAGGCATAGGGCTGTCAGTGTAATATAGGAAATCTGAGGCCGTAATTAAGCATCAACATCTTTTTGGATACCACCTTCACTGAAAGTTAGGATATTACCAACAAAACTTACGGGGATCATGGCATCCTTAAGTGATTGTCTTTTGTCAATTCTTGGAGACCAGTCTAAAATCTATCCACTATTTCTAGAACCTTTTTGTTGTACTGGCAAGACATCTGCACAGTCTATCCATTTAGGAAATGTGCCAAATTCTATTGCAGAATGATTAGGACAGCAAAGTATTGGCAGATGTTCTGTGGCAATGACTGGTTTGTTAGAGAAAGTCCCATTTTAATAACTGTTTGGACATATTCTTTAGAGTCCCAGGGTCCAGTAAGATTGGCTCATCTAGACACCCCATATGCTGTCTTTTCTTCAAATGATAACCCTGGATTCCCAGTGTGCTTATCATAGGACCAATATATACGTAGTTGTCCACTGTAACCAGTATAACTAAATCCAGTCACAAGGATCGGTGTAATCTGAGTATCTGTAAAGCCACACATTACATGAGTATCATTGGTAAATACTGGGATGGATTCTCTGGTCCATACCACTGGGTGTGCCAAAGATTGGTCTGGAAAATATGTCCAATTGGTTTCTCCCTGGACCTCATTTACCGGACAGCTCAAAAGAGCTAACATGGCCACAAACACTGTGACTGCAGACTTAGTTCCTCCTTGTGTCAAACTATCTGTTCAGGTTGTAGCATTAGATTCTCCATTGTTTCCATGATGGTAGATTCAACATTCAGTCTCTCAGGGCCTTCTTCATCCTCTTCCTCATTTGTAGCTTTCACTTCCTACTGAGGGTCAGGGCTGACATCTCTGGATCAATATTCAGTCATCTGAACCTCAGTTCTAGGTCCTCCATGTCTGATAGAAAATTCAGGTACCCCAATAAGATGAGAGGTACCTTCTGGGAAAACACAAGATGACCTCTAACCCACATTATCACTTAATCTGATCCTTTCTGTTGTTATGTTTGTAAATCATTCCACCAAGTTTGGACCAAGGAACCTGTTGCCATGGAACATCTGTCTTTCAGCTGAAGTGTGACTTTCAGTGTCACAATTTTAATAAAATGAAAACAAAGCATGATTAACATTATTTTGTCAGGCCTTATCCCCCGCTTTTATGTAATTGTAGCTTAATAGATAAATGAGCTCATTCTACAATGGCTGGACCTTGAGGCTTATGGGGAATACCTGTTTTATAATCAATACAAAATTGATGGCAAAACTGCTGGAAAGAAAAATTAGTATAAGCTGGAGTATTATCAATTTCAAAATGTAAAGGACATCCTAATGCTGAAAAAGTAGCTAGACAGTGATAAATAACATGCTGAGCATTTTCTCTTACACAGGCAGTGGCAAAAGTAAATCTAGAGTAAGTATCAACAATCACATGAACTTAACACTGTTTGCCAAATTGACCGATGTGAGTTACATCCATTTGCTATAACTGATTTGGTCATAAACCAAGGGATTAATTTCAGTTGGTGAAGATAAAATATCTATAAAACATTGTAAGATTGGATGAACAATTTGACAAGTTTTTCCCCAGGAATATTAATTTTTTTGTGTTAAGTAGAAGCATTCTGATGATGTAAAGAATGTGAGGCTTGTGCACAATCATATAAAGATATTTATTCACAAACAGCAACGAGTTTATTAATCTTATCATTACCTGATTGCCCTTATATGGCTAGTGAAAAATGGATGGTGACAGATTTGAATAGTCTTTTGTAAGGTCTGAAACAAATTAAGTAACTCTTGCATTGGTGTGTTCCCTGTAGTTGATGTTTCAATATTTTTTTGTGACTCCAACTGCAATATAAATATCAGAAAGAATATGGATTGACTCATTTGCAAAATGAATTAAAGCACAAATGAGAGCTTAAATTTCTGATCATTCTGCAGAAGTATATGATGTCTGTATTATCTCTGTATGAACATGGCTATAGAAACCTGCTTTTCCTGAACTTGATCCATCAGCAAATACTGTTAGTGCTCCAACTAATGGATAAGCACATACAATTTTTGGGAAAAGTAAATGTAGTCACAAGAGCAAACTGAATGATTTTATCATTAAGGTAATGGCTTTACATTTGACCAGGGAAATAAGCAAAGCTACCTGCCAAGTATTAGAAGATTTACAAAGCCAATCATGCTCTTGAGTAGAAAATAGTGAAACATAATATTAGATTATGACCCAACTATCTGCAAAACTCGTGTTCTTCCTTTAATAACTATATTTCAATAACTTTATTGAAATAACTTTCAATAAAGCCATGAAATAGAGTTGATGACTTTTGAGGAGAATGAGGTAGGGAGGCCATTCAATAATTCCCAATTATTGCCACATTGCTCCTGTAGGGAAATGAACATTGGGAAATGTTAATCAATATAAAGGCTCTTTTGGATTAATTCTAGTAAGCTGTGCAGTGCTCATGGCAGATTCAACCTTTGTTATGGCTATTCTTTCTTCTGCCAATAGTTTATGAGAAGGAAGAGAAGGATCTCCCTGTACAATCTGAAACAAAGGACACAAATCAGCAATGGCTAGTTTTAAAGTTTGTCACAGCCAATGAATATCACCTAGTAACTTTTAGAGGTCATGTGCCTTGGGCAATCTAATGTGCTTGGGTAGCTGCCCATAGTTCCTAAAGTTAAATGTAAATATCCATGGCTCCATACCAAGAGAAGAGTCCCAAGTAATTCATGGGTGGTTCCTTGAAACTTATTGAGGCTCTACCTCAAAATAAAACATAAAAATGGCTTGGGATAGGTCTCAGTGGTAAAGTGTTCCTGTGTAAAACCCGCAATACAAGACAAAACAAGAAATTAAAAACAATAAAGAAAACAGCTGGAGAACTACAGAACTGTCAGATAAAATAAGCTGTAATAGAAATTGTTAGATAGAGGCAAGAACATTATATATACTTGTAATTACATATATTAAATTACATATATATATGATATATATGCATATTCATGGTAAAAATTAAAATATATAATACATATCAATAGAGTGGGCAATCTCACAGACTAAGTTATAAATGTATACATGTAAAAAAACAGTGTTGCAAAATATGTGAATTGAAAATTATCAGGATTAGAGAAAGAAAAATTTCTACAAAAAGGGGGTGGATAATTGGTGATATCCCATCCCACTTTCAAAAATGAATGAAATGACTACTAAAAAGTCCATGAAATCAAGATGACTTGAACTACACTAGGTCTAGAGGACTATGCAGAATATTCTGCCACAAAGAGTAGAATACACATTTTACTCCAGTGTGTAGGAAACATTGTACAGAACTTGCCATTTTAAAGCCATAAAAATGTTAATAAATTTAAAAGCACTGAAATCAGGACAAGTATCTTTTGTAACTACAATGAAAATTAAAAATTATTAAAAAATTAAAAAACCCAGAAAATTTAAAAATCTGCTAACATGTAGCAATTAGACAGTGTACTCTTTAGGAAGAAAAAATGGAAAATAGTTTAGGTGAATAAAAATGAAAGAAAACATGCCTAAACTTATGAGGTGCAGCTAAAGTATCCCCCAAAAGAAAATTCATAACTACAGAAGCCTACATTATAAAAGAAATAAGATGTTGAGCAGCAAAATACAACAAACAAAAACATAAATTTACGCAGTAAGTAACTAGACAAAGAGAAGCAAGTTGTAATCAAATTGCACAGATAATAAATTTTAATAAAGAATTAAACAAGAATAAAAGAAATAGACAAAAGAAAGAATTAAGAAAATATCTTGATTGTTCAAAAGATTTACAAAATTGATTGTTCAATTAACCAAGAAAAAAAAGAGAGATTGAGAGAGTTCTCAAGTTAATAAATATCAAAAATAAAAGTGAGACCATCAAAACAGACTCCACAAAAAAAATTTAGAAAATTTTAAGAGCATATTAAGATCAACTGAATGTGAACAAATTTCTATAAAATATCCATCAATACTGACTTAGACATAGAAAATCTAAAAAGACTTAATAAAAGATTGAATCAGTATAAACAGAATAAAAACATCCATATCAGAGCTGAGCATGGTTGGCACACACCTGTGTCCCAGTGACTTGGGAGGCTGAGACAAGAGGATCGAGAGTTCAAAGCCAGCCTTAGCAAAAGCAAGGCACTGAGCAACTCAGTGAGACCCTGTCTCTAAAAAAAAAAAAAAAAAAAAAAAAAAGAGCTGGGGAAATGGCTTGGAAGTCAAGGGCCCCTGAGTTTAATCCCTGGTACCCAACAACAACAACAATCCATATTAGAAATGTGAAGTGAAACTATCAAACTATATCTAACTCTAACAACAGATAGATGGCTTTATGTGAATTAAATCCTAAGGACGCTATGAAAGAATTATTTCAATAAAAAGTTCAGTATTTGTGCACGATATAGCACCATTATATCAATACAATTTTTGTAGCTGAACAATAAATACTCAAAGCAAAATTATTAAAAAATCCATTTATGGTAGCATCAAACATGAAATACATAGCAAAAAACTTACAAATATGTCTTGTAAGCAGAAAATACTATAGAAAATGTTTAAAGGAATAAATAGGCATCAACTAATTATTGATATGATTAATGTTGCTGAATTGGTAAAATGCAAGTTAATTTATATACCAGTGTAAACTTTATCAAAAGTCCAACATGCCATTTTTGAAAAAGATTTAATAGTAAACCTAAAGTGAATATGGAAGTTCAGTCTACCCCAAATACCAAATAGACATTTTTTCCAAGAAAAATATAAAGCACAAATTGGAAGACTCACACATCCCAAATTTAAAGCTCAGAATATCCGGAACAAGACAGGGATGCCCTCTCTCACCACTTCTATTCAATATAGTTCTCGAAACACTGGCCAGAGCAATTAGACAGATGAAAGAAATTAAAGGCATAAAAATAGGAAAAGAAGAACTTAAATTATCACTATTTGTGGATGATATGATTCTATACCTAGAAGACATAAAAGGGTCTACAAAGAAGCTACTAGAGCTAATAAATGAATTCAGTAAAGTGGCAGGATATAAAATCAACACGCATAAATCAAAGGCATTCCTGTATATCAGCGACAAATCTTCTGAACTGGAAATGAGGAAATCCACCCCATTCACAATATCCTCAAAAATAAAAAATAAAATACTTGGGACTCAACCTAACACAAGAGGTGAAAGATTTATACAATGAAAACTACAGAACCCTAAAGAGAGAAATAGAAAAAGATCTTAGAAGATGTAAAAATATACCCTGTTCATGGATAGGCAGAACTAACATCATTAAAATGGCGATATTACCAAAAGTTCTCTATAGGTTCAGTGCAATGCCAATCAAAATCCCAATGGCATTTCTTGTAGAAATAGATAAAGCAATCATGAAATTCATATGGAAAAATAAAAGACCCAGAATAGTAAAAGCAATTCTAAGCAGGAAGTGTGAATCAGGAGGTGTAGCGATACCAGATTTCAAACTGTACTACAAAGCAATAGTAACAAAAACAGCATGGTACTGGTACCAAAACAGGCAGGTGGACCAATGGTATAGAATAGAGGACACAGAAACCAATCCACAAAATTACAACTATCTTATATTCAATAAAGGGGCTAAAAGCATGCAATGGAGGAAGGATAGCATCTTCAACAAATGATGCTGGGAAAACTGGAAATCCATATGTAACAAAATGAAACTGAATCCCCTCCTCTCGCCATGCACAAAAGTTAACTCAAAATGGATCAAGGACCTTGATATCAAACCAGAGACTATGCAACTGATAGGTGAAAAGGTTGGCTCTGATCTACATATTGCGGGGTCAGTCTCCAAATTCCTTAATAGGACACCCATAGCACAAGAGTTAATAACAAGAAACAACAAATGGGACTTACTTAAACTAAAAAGTTTTTTCTCAGCAAGAGAAACAATAAGAGAGGTGAATAGGGAGCCTACATCATGGGAACCAAAATTTACCCCTCACACTTCAGATAGAGCCCTAATATCCAGAGTATACAAAGAACTCAAAAAATAAAACAATAAGAAAACAAATAACCCAATCAACAAATGGGCCAAAGACCTGAACAGACACTTCTCAGAGGAGGATATACAATCAATCAACAAGTACATGAAAAAATGCTCAACATTTCTAGCAGTCAGAGAAATGCAAATCAAAACCACCCTAAGTTACCACGTCAACTCAAAAAATAAAACAATAAGAAAACAAATAACCCAATCAACAAATGGGCCAAAGACCTGAACAGACACTTCTCAGAGGAGGATATACAATCAATCAACAAGTACATGAAAAAATGCTCAACATTTCTAGCAGTCAGAGAAATGCAAATCAAAACCACCCTAAGTTACCACGTCACTCCAGTAAGATTAGCAGCAGCCATTATGAAGTCAAACAATAACAAGTGCTGACGAGGATGTGGGGAAAAGGGTACACTTGTACATTGCTGGTGGGACTGCAAATTGGTGAGGCCAATATGGAAAGCAGTATGGAGATTCCTGGGAAAGCTGGGAATGGAACCACCATTTGACCCAGCTATTGCCCTTCTCGGACTATTCCCTGAAGACTTCAAAGAGCGTACTACAGGGATACGGCCACATCGATGTTCATAGCAGCACAATTCACAATAGCTAGACTGTGGAACCAACCCCGATGCCCCTCAATAGATGAATGGATAAAAAAAATGTGGCCTTTATACACAATGGAGTACTACGCAGCATTAAGAAATGACAAAATCATAGAATTTGCAGGGAAATGGATGGCATTAGAGCAGATTATGCTAAGTGAAGCTGGCCAATCCCTAAAAAACAAATGCCAAATGTCTTCTTTGATATAATGAGAGCAACTAAGAACAGAGCAGGGAGGAAGAGCAGGAGGAAAAGATTAACATTAAACAGAGTCATGAAGTGGGAGGGAAAGGGATAGAAAAGGGAAATTGCATGGAAATGGAAGGAGACCCTCATTGTTATACAAAATTACATATAAGAGGTTGTGAGGGGAATGGGAAAAAATAAGGAGAGAAATGAATTACAGTAGATGGGGTAGAGAGAGAAGATGGGAAGGGAGGGGAGGGGGGATAGTAGAGGATACTAGAGGTATCAGAATACAACAGTTACTACTATGGTATTATGTAAAAATGTGGATGTGTAACCGATGTGATCCTGCAATCTCTGTAATGTTTTGAATAACCAATAAAAAAAAGCAAAATTACAGTCAAAAAAAAAATAAAGCTCAGAATAAAGTTTCAGTACTCAAAGAAACTGGATCCCTATTCTTCACCCTGTTCAAACTCAATTCAAAAGGGGTAAAAGACCTGACTGTGAAACTAGAAAGTAAACAAGGGAAAGCAATTTAAGACTCTGGTAAAGACAACAAATATTTTAGACAGAATTTTAAAATCTCTCTCTCTCTCTCTCTCTCTCTCTCTCTCACACACACACACACACACACACACACACACACACACACAAAGTAAATAAATAAAATGGCAATAAACTAAAATTCTTATGTACAACAAAGAAAAATAGTAGAATCCCTATAAAATTGCAGAAAATCTTTGTCCAGTATGCATTTCATACAAGCTTCATATTTAGAATATGTAAAGAACAAAAAATTATAACACAAAACAATCTAAGACTAAGTAATGCCATTCAAGTGGGCAAATGAGTAGACAGTTTTCAAAAAAAGAAACAAAAAGTTCCAATAAACATATAGAAAAATGTTCCATATATTAGCCTTCAAGAAAATGCAAATCAAAATTACAATGAGGAAGGCTGGGGAAATAGCTCAGTTGGTAGAGTGCTTGCCTTGCAGGTAGAAGGCCCTGGGTTCAGGCCCCAGCATCACAAAAAAAAAAAAAATACATGAGGTATTATCTCACCCCAGTCAGAATGGATAACTTAGAAAAGTGACAACCACCAATGTGGATGTGGAGAAAAATCAACACTTATGCACGGGTGTGTAGCTGATTTAAAAATCTGTGCATATTACTAAAAACAAACAAACAAACAAACAAAAAAAAAACTAACAATAGCTGGGATCATGGCACACAACCAATCCCATATATTTAAGAAGCTAAAGGATGAGGTTTACAAGTTTAAGGCCAGCTTGTGCAAGTTGAAGGTCAAACAGTGCAAACCCTGTCTCCAATAAAAAAGAAATATGCTGGGTGGGCCAGGAATGGTGATAAATTCCTGTAAAGTAGGCAACTTGGGAACCACAGTAGGAGGATCCTGAATTTGCTGTGAGGATAGGAAACTTAATTTAATCTCTCTCAAAATTAATAAAATGATAATAATAATAATAATAACAACAATTATTAAGGCACTGTGATGTAGTCCAATGGTCAAATGTTTGCCAAGCACATGAGGCTTTGGTTAAGTATGAATATCTCAACTAAATAAAATTAAAATAGAATTACCTAGTGATTCAGGTGTCCCACTTGGGGGTATGTAATAAAAAAGAATGAAACCCTCATCTGATACCTGGATGCCCATGTTAATTGAGGCACTTCCCAATTGAAAAGATATGGAATCACCTAGGAATTCTAGGACATATGGATAAAGAAAATATGGCATATATGTATGCATACTCCATAAAAACCAAATCCTCCCACCTGCAACCAATTGGGTGAAATTGGAGGGTAGCATGGTAAAATGAAATAAAACCAGACACAGACATACAAACATTCCATGCTGTCCCTCATGTGGGGGAAGCTAAACCTGAATTTATGTTGATGATTTTTAAAGGTTAAAAGTGGAGGTGGGAAACGAGAATAGGATTTCATCACTGGATATGGTGTACATGTTAAAATACCATGCAGAGACTCTTTATTGTGTATATTTAGTACATCTTCATCAAAGCTATTTTTAAAATATTACTGTAATAAGTACTGATTCACACTTACAAAATGATTAAATGGGATAATATTCCCTGGCGTGGTTGTGGATGCAGATAATACCAACAACTCAGGTGACTGAGAAAGTAGAATTGACAATTTGAGGTATCCTTGGGAACCTAGCAAGATCTTGTCTCAAAACAACAACAACAACAACAACAACAACAACAACAACAAAAAAAATAATGAACTTGGGATAAATCTCAGTGGTAGAGTGTTCCTAGATTCAAATTCATTATTGCAAAAAGAAATGAGTAAATGAAATAGAATTTAGACATAGATCCTTATATTTATGGTCAATTATTTTTAAAGGAGAATGCCAAGATGTTATAGGAAAAATATTTTCAAATCATCTGGAAAAACTATCCATATAAAACTTGGAACATGATCTCAAAAACTATCTCACACTTTACACAATTAATTTTAAATGGAAGAAAGATGTGAATATGAGAATTGGGACTTCAAGATTCTTAGCAGAAAACATGTAAAATCTCATGACCCTGCATTGGACAATAGATTCCTAGGAAACACTATTTCTCTTTTTGGTACCAGGGATCGAATCCAGGGGAGCTTAACCACTGAGAAACATTCCCAGCCCTTCTAACAATTTTATTTAGAGGCCAATTACTAAGCCTGGCTTTGAACATGTGATCCTTCTGCCTCAGCCTCCGAAACTGCTGGGATTAAAGGCATGTGCCAAAAGACACATCTTATAATACAATATATTTGGAAAATATCTACAGGATTATAGATATGAGGTTTATGATGTGGCATAATAATTTTTTTGAAGGATATAGATAAATATATTTACAATTTAGTCACTATGATTTTTTAAGCTATAGACTTCATCTAGGATTCTTTATATGCTATTTGAAACTTCACTGTCCCCCAACGGGGACTTCTATCTGAAAAACTCCAACCACATTTTTCTTGTATAAGTCAAACGTGGCCATACATTTTTCTTAATCTATAGACTTAAATAAAATTAACATTTCTCAGGGGTAAAGATTATTCCTCTGGAGCCAAATGATCCCTCCCATTGTATTGAGTCATACTAGCTGAAGGGCTGTCAAACAAATAACATTAACTAATTACCTTCTGACTCTAAACTAACATCTGTATACTTGTTGCTTATTCATGTGGTCATGAATATATTGTTGAGTCACAAAAAAGAGAAATCTTATATTTTTTTGGTATATATTTTAACAAATTATGAGTTATCCTGAAAATGGTTCTCATTTTCACTGAACTCACAGAAGTGTCAACAGAGTCAAGATTAAGCCTATTACATTCAGAAATTTTTTGTTTCTTTAATAATTAATTGTTGGTACTGAAAACTGAACTCAGGGGTGCTTTACCCCTCAGCTATTTCTCCAGTGCCTTTGTTCATTTTTAAATTTTATTTTTTATTAGTGAATTTCAGTTACACATAACATTAAGGTTTATTTTGACATGAAATAATAGCTTTTTAAATGGGATTTATTCTAATTAAGTGATGTAATTAAAATAAATACAAAATATTAAAGAGCCATCACCCCATCCAAAATGAACAAAATTTTCTCAACTGTTTATTATGAGTTTAATGCTCCTAGCTATTACACAAAGGCCTTTGATCCTTTTTTAAAAAAAATATTTTTGTATATGATGTGAGGTACGTATTCTTATACATTTTTTCCTTCTTGTGGATATCTAGTCATCCCAGAGCGATTTTTGCTTTTGCTTTTACTCTTGAAAAATATAAGTTGTGTGTGTGTGTGTGTGTGTGTGTGTGTGTGTGTAATTCCTCTGAACACCAGTTACAAATTGCTGCCCATGCAGGTCAGGCAAATCGCCGCACCCAACCTGCACAGTCAGCTGAACTTAAGGTTATTCATGTGAAATTCCAGGGACACCAAATAAAAAAACGACACACTTTACCTTTACACAAGCTTTGGGACTGCTTCTCAGCTCATGGCCTCAGGCTCCCCAAAAGGGAGGGCAAGAGAAAGTCATTCGAGGCTGGTGAGAAAGTGACCACATTGAGAAGAGAGCTTTTATTGGAGGACTCTTGTTCCTAGAAAGTTCTATTCAAAAAAGGCCAGAGGGTGCAGGGTTATAAGGGACACATGAGCTTAAGTCAACCCTCATGGGTAACACCTACATCTAAAGACCCGCCTCTCTATCTGAACTGGGCCAATGCCCAAGTCACCACAAATGTAGTGACTGGTCAGAGCCTCCTGCTTCAGCTCTGGAAGGTGTGGGTCATTCAGAGGGGCTTCCCACATATCCCCCCTTCTTTCTTTGAAAAAGCACGTGATGGGTCACTTGTTTGAGTCCCTAAATTCTTGTTCTGGGGGCACGACATCCTACTATTACAACACAAGAGAGAATTAGTAGCAATGAGAACAATACAAGGATATATGAGGCAGACTGATTAAGAATGTTTCCGTGGTTAAAGCTGTTTAATTCTTTTAAGTATTTGATCAGCTAAGAAAGTACGATCTGAAAAATCAATCTTACATTTTGTATATCTTGAATCTGATGATGCAACTCCACAGATCCATGCTGTTATCATTATTCTGCCAAATATCCAACAAATGGTTTGAACCTTCTCCCAATACCATTAAGAAGCATTGCATTTGGCAGCAGTAACACACACATACTTATAGCTAGCATGACATTTAAGTTTTTCCTTGAATTTCAAAGTGGAAAGTTCATTATTTATATTCATGACACCCGCCTCTAAGGCTTTTAGCTTGGTCTCAATCCTTTCATCAACATTTATTTGATTGTGAAGAGCCTTGGAAGTATTCTGAGCCAAATTATTAAGACAATTTGCATGTTGAATGTTTGTGATATGGCCACCAAAGCTGTGACCATGGAAGCAATAAAAAAAACCAAGGGAAGAACTCCCACTATTATGAGCCCAAGAGCATATTTAGGTCTCACTAGATGGGCGTGTTTTTGTTGTAAGACTTGAAAACCAGCATCAGCCTATCACGGCTCTGAAATATTTCCTGGTACTAAGACAAAAGAGGGCTGATGAAGTATCATTGTTCCTCTTTCTTTATTATTTTCGGTGTTACAAGTAGTTAAATTAAATTTATTACATGTTAACCTTTACATTTCCAGTAATTAAAGCATAAGGAGATTAAACACATGCCCATAAACCATAGCAAGAACCTTCCTTGTAGTACTTGTTTACAAAGTCTGGTAAAGGTTTCTCAGCAAAATGTAAAAATTCTGCGGCAGCAATTAATCTCCAAACGTCTTTCTGAATGCCACCTTCGCTGAAGATCATGATGTCAATAAGTATGGAGACTCCTTGCAAAACCAGCATGGAACCACCATTTGATTCAGCTATCATTCTCCGTCTTTACGCAGAGGACTTAAAAATAGCATACTACAGGGACACAGCCACACCAATGTTTATAGCAGCACAATTAACTATACCTAAACCATAGAACCAACCTAGGTGTCCTTAAACAGATGAATAAATAAATAAAATGTGATTTTATATATATATATTCATTCCCCAACCAATTGAATATTACTTAGATTTAAAGATAAATAAAACTATGGCATTTGGTGGTAATGAATGGAGTTGGAGAATATCATGCTAAGTGAAATAAGCCCCCCCCTACACACAGACACACACACACATGCACACACACACATGCACACACACACACACAAAGGCCAAATGTTCTCTCTGGTAAGTGGATGCTAATGAACAATTGGGGTGGGGAAGAATAGTGACTTTAGATTAATTAGAGAGAAGTGCAGGGAGGGGAGGAGATATGGGGATTGGAAGGATAGTAGAATGAAACAGACATTACATATAATATATAATATATAGAGATGCAGAACCACTCAACAAGGGAGGGGGAGAGAATAGAAATTCAGTGGATTAGACAAAGTTGGAATGAAGAAAGAAAAGGGAAATGGGAATTGAAATGACAACAGAATGAAACAGACACAACTTTTCTGTTTTCATATATAAATACACCACCAGGGAAGGTCCACACCATGTACACCTCAAGAATGGAATGCCGATTAAAATGAGTTTTACTCCATGAATAATATGTCAAAATTTGCTCTACTGTCATGTATACCTAAAAAGAGTAAGATATTTTAAAAATGATAAGGGAAAATTTGTATACAGAGAAGGATTGTGAGTGAAAAACTCTTCAATAAATGCTAATGTCATTAAGGTTAAATAAAATTATAAACGACTACCTTGAGCCCATACAAAAAAAATAAACAATGGTAAATAGACTTGCCCAAGTCAGTCTGTGCAACTATCTATTATCACAAACCTTTTGGTTTACAACTCTGTTCTATTTGATTTACAAAGCAGCACAAGAGAAATACTTACAAGTTGAGCAGAGAGGAAAAATTACATAGCAGTGTTATGAATACTATTAAAAGTGTTGTGTGCACTCAAAGAAAGCTTTCTCAATTTTCTCCCCCATGCAATAAAAAATAACACACTTGAAAGATTCACTAGTTACTGATAACATATACATGTGTTTGTGACATTAAACATGTTGGCAGCTGCTCAACTTGGCAGGTCAGGTCCAATTGATAAGGAAGACACTCTCTTCACACCAGACAGTGTTTCTTTGAGTAATACTATGAAAGCAAGAGAGAAAGCAAAAGTAACAGACAAAGGTAACTGTGTTGCCAGACTAGGAAAACCCCAACACTGAACCTATGTACTAAGGAGTCCCAAACAGCTTTTCAGGGTCCTGACTGGAAAGTCCTAGGCAGAGCATCCTCTCCACTGGTGAGAGTCTGAAGTCTTGTTCTAACTTGTATTTAATGTGGGGCTGAATAAATACAAGTTAGAATGAAACTTTCTTTGTTCTAACAGCTTGCATGACCTAGTGATCCCCTGAAGAACACTATGTCCTCCTTCAACAGGTCAGATCCCAGAGGAGGGAGGGATAGCCTTGAGATGAGAAATTAAATTGGGGTTCCAATGACTGAGGCACCGAGCCAGATGCATAAAGAAATTGGCATTCTTTAGTTGTTTCATCAAGGATAAGCAGACAATATGCAGGCATATGGAAAGGGAAGATCTTTAGTATTTTTCTTAGACCTCTAGTACTGAATCTCTCCTACAGGCCTTATAAATAGTGAACACTCTCATTTGTAAAAGGAGGCCAGTTTTATGTGTAAAATAACATGGAATGGAGACAAGCATGAAACCTAGAGATTTACCCTTTGTATTAAAAAATAGTGTGAATATATATTTTTTAGAATTAATCATTATATTTCAATATATTTTTTCCAAATAAAGTTAAATGAAATGTTTGTGGGTGGTGTTTTGTTGGCCCTATGTACTCACATATAAAGAGAATATTGTGTTTTTACTTTTTGAACAGGATTTGTAGATGAGAGTCTAGAAGTTTATTTCAATAAAAATTGTGTTTCTCTCTCTGTGGTGTCATGGGCTTCTGGAGCTTTAAGATCTGAAGAGGGACAAGGTTAGTTTATAGTATCTTATAATTACTGGGTTGCAGAGGGATCTGGGAGACCATGACATGTGCTTCTATCACATAATCTAATAAGTGTAACAAATATTATATTCTAAGTTTTTAAATAGAATGAAAAAAAGTCTATAAAATCAAAATATATAATGAAATAAAAAATGTGGGGGCATAAATGCTCCTATAGTATGTCTTTTTCTTTTTACCATCATCATTTTACACATTTCCGGTTACACTTTTCTACTGGGTATCCAATACTAAAGAGGTGGTCCTATTTTGGGATGTTTTCTCTACACTTGAGATCAGTCTTGTCTCCTCAGTGATGAACGTCATGGAATTCATGAGCAACTGCATGGTTTCTTCAGTCGAAGAGTCAGGATGGGCCTGTAGACCACGTGGACTCTCCAGGAAACATTGAGACTAATTCCCCCTTCAGTAACCCTTCTTTTACCTGAATATGCACCTTGGCTCTTAGTCTCCTGGGCCTTTCTCCTCTCCCTGATTGGGAGCTTGTGTAATTCTGAAGAGTTGTAGATCCCTTAGGGCGTACTTCAACTCTACAAGGTGAAATGCTAAAGTTGTAATTCAAACTAGGGATATTTGGGCATTATTTTAGTATCCCTAGGTCCTTCCAATAACTGTCTGAAATTTTGCATAATTACAAAGATAATTTACATAAATAATATTCCCTGAATAAAACTTGATTAAACATGAAATAAATTAATGGAGATGTTATGGCATTATTTGCCCAATAGAATATTTGTCTATTGCATCGATCCATTAGTAAAGTGAATAGTGGGAGGTATGTGACCTAATAACATCATTAAATGCATGGCATGGTTAACATTAAGAAATACACACTTTTTATTTATTAAAAAGTACATATGTAATACAAATATAAGTAAAAATGCTCTATATAACACGCATGGTGGTCCATTCCTGTGACCCTTGAGAAACTACAGAAGATGTTTTTCAAGTTCAAAGCCAGGCTCCATAACTTACTGAGGCCCTATCCAACTTAGCAGGCCCAATCTCTAAATAAAAATGATGAAAAAAATCTGGGGATGCAGTTTACTGATTAAATGCCACTAAGTTTAAAACTAAAAATTAAAATTTTAAAACTTCATATAAATCTTAAGACATTTCTGAAACAATCAACTATGAGAATTATGTTTTCTCCAGTTGTGACAAATGAGAATATTTAGTAATTGTTGATTTATAGTAAAATTATATCCTTTTAGGGATGCACTCTTCTATATTTGTACTTCCTTATTTCTACAATATCAGCTAAAGATGTTAAGAAAAATTTCAGCATATATCAAAAGCAATTCCCTATTTTCTACATTTAAATGATATTTTTCCTCCTAGGTCCCTAATACTTAAAGGGATGGCTATAGATAAGAAACTTACAATTGTTATATTTGTCAAGGTGTTTTGTAAATATTTTGCTTTTATCTAAGGTACATACTTTGGACAAATGCTACTCCACATTTGCTACAGGTATGAGGTCAGAAATTAAAAAATGTGTGAAACTGAATACAGTCATAGGCACATTCTTTGGGTTTCTATATGCTATGAATCCTCCAGTGTTTTTAAAATGTTTTATCAATGTCCAAAAGCTTTGCAAAAATTTTTCCATATGTCCTCTCACTCGTATGAATTCTGAGGTCCCGAGTAGGGTGTGAACAACTGTTGGAGACTCTGACACCTATTTTACACTTGTATAATTTCTGTGCTATCATATTTCTGGTGTGAAATAGTGTTGAACTACTATGAAATAAGGGTTGATTTATCCTTAAAGACAATGATGCAATGTTTTCACTTGTAAAACCTCTCTAGAATAAAATCCATAATGTTTAGTAAGATGTGATCTTCAATTTTAAAAGCTTGGCAATTCTTCACATTTATAGGACTTCTCTCTAGTATGGGTTCTCTGGTGTTGAGTAAATGTTGATTTTTTTATTTAAATCTTTGTCACATTCTTCACATTTGTAGGGCTTCTCTCCAGTATAAATCCTTTTGTGACAATTAAGCGGTGAGGTGCTATTAAAAGCTTTGCCACATTCTCTGCATTTGTAGGGCTTATCTCCAGTATGGATACTTTTGTGACAATTAAGCTCTGAGATGCGATTAAAAGCTTTGTCACATACTTTACAGTTGTAGGGCTTCCCTCCAGTGTGGATTCTCTGGTGCTGAGTAAGTGATGCTTTTTGATTAAAAATTTTGCCACATTCTTTACAGTTGTAGGGCTTCTCTCCAGTGTGGATTTGCTGGTGCTGTGTAAGAAGATATCTTTTATTAAAGCTCTTGCCACATACTTTACATTTGTATGGCTTCTCTCCAGTGTGGATTCGCTGGTGCTGAGTAAGTGAATATTTTTGAGTAAAACTCTTGCCACACAATTTACATTTGTAGGGCTTCTCTCCAGTATAAATCCTGTTGTGGCGATCAAGATGTGAGTTTGTATTAAAACTTTTGCCACACACTTTACATTTGTAGGGCTTCTCTCCAGTATGAATTCTATTGTGGTAATCAAGATGTGAGTTTGTATTAAAACTTTTGCCACACATTTTACATTTGTAGGGCTTCTCTCCAGTATGAATCCTGTTGTGGTGATGAAGATGTGAATTTTTAGTAAAAGCTTTGCCACATCTTTTACAGTTGTAGGG
The DNA here is from genome assembly GCF_048772815.1 of Callospermophilus lateralis. NCBI lineage: Eukaryota > Metazoa > Chordata > Mammalia > Rodentia > Sciuridae > Callospermophilus > Callospermophilus lateralis. The sequence continues at coordinate 86,961,042 of NC_135306.1, forward strand.
CTTCTCTCCAGTGTGGATTCGGTGGTGCTGAGTAAGTGAAGATTTTTGACTAAAACTCTTGCCACATTCTTTACAGTTGTAGGGCTTCTCTCCAGTGTGGATTCGCTGGTGCTGAGAAAATGATAATTTATGATTAAAACTCTTGCCACATACTTTACCTTTGTAGGGCTTCTCTCCAGTATAAATACTGTTGTGGTGATCAAGATGTGACTTTGTATTAAAACTTTTGCCACGCACTTTACATTTGTAGGGCTTCTCTCCAGTATGAACTCTCTGGTGATTTTTAAGGCTTTGTTTTTGACTAAAAGCTTCACAAACTTGTTTACATATGTGGGACATCTCTCCAGGGCATGTCCACTGGTGACAAATAAGATTGTGGCTTTTATTAGAAGTTTTGTCACATTCTTTGCATTTGTATGGCATATCTCCTGTATGAACACTGTGATGTTGAATAAAGTTCTTGAATGCATTGCATTCTTCACATCAGTAGTTCTTCTCTGCAGAATAAATTTTTTGGTGTTGAGTAAGTGTTAAAAAAATTTTTAAGGCTTTCCACACTTTTTACATTTACAGGTATTTTCCTCAGTATAAATGCTTTGATGTTTAACAAATTGTAACCTTTCATTAAAAGTTTTTCTGCATTCTTTAAATTTGGTTTATCACTGTCATCATATCTACTGGGTTTAGAATTTGTTGACAAAGTGCTGCTTTGATATATTCTTTAAACTTATAGGGCTCCCTTTCTCTATAAATTTTCTTGTTTTGAGCAAACTATACACTGTGATTAAGAGCCCTTTCACATACATTATACTTGCAGGTTTGTCTTGACTATGAATATTTGGATGAGCAATGTTTCTTGAGACCTAAAGCAACACTTTCCCGCATTTTTTGTCTTGGTAAATTTTCTCTAGAAAATGACTAGGAGTTTCTCTATATTCATAATTTTTATCACCAATGTAAATATACTGGTAATTATTCAGAATACATACATGGCTAATAGTGTTACTTATAGCATTTTTTATATTGTGCACTTTCCAGAAATCTGTATCAGAATTGTCATTGAGCAATACTGGGGAAGTAGAAAACTTTCTACAATTCTTAACATTGTCCATTTGTGCACAAGGTAAAATTACTGTTTTGTTGCAGAAAAATGGACATTTTGTGAAGAAACTCTCAAAAGTATCACATTTAGAAATGTGTCTTTCAGTTTCAAATATCTTTTCTGTGCAAATGTTTGACTTGAAGTTTAACTCAGTGCTACATTTATAATTGGCTAAGTTAAAAACTTATGCATGGACCAGATTTTTTTTTCAAATTTTCCACATTTCCTTTTGGAAAATGGCTGTTCATATATTCTTAAAGACATATACAGCTCCTCAAAAATAAGTGGAATAGATTTCCGATAGTAATTGTTTCTGGTGTTGTGTGACTATAAAATTTTTATTATAAATAGGGACTACTAATTGTTTTTGACAACGATAATATGATTTTTGAACTTTACTCTCACCTATATTTTCCCATTGTTTTCTTAGTGGTAAATAATCTAGGGCACACTTTCCATATCTTCTCTGTATCTCTTTTATTCCTTGCTCTGGTGAAATTTTTTGAGGTTGACGAGATGTCATGGCTGAAACAAATAAAAATAACAATCTTGTTTATGTACTGGGCTGAGTATATTTTGCAAGCATAGGAAATTACAGCAATAAAGGAACATCAGCAGTAGAGTGAATTATTAAATCCAAGTCCAACATTACTGCAGAAAATATATAAATCAAATAAAAATGTACACAGAAAATTACTTTGAAAACTTTCCAAATCATCTTAGAGTTCATAGTATCCAAGATGAGTACATTCCTATGGAGAGTAATATTGTAGAAGAAGGTAAATTGTGTTACAATCCTTTCCTCCTTCACAATATATTTTAAAATCTACCAAGTTTCTTCTGTTTCATTAAAAAATAAATAAGAAACATGTGAACATTTGGGGACTGTTCAAAAAGGGGTTTCTGCTCACCAACAGAAAAAACATGGCAAAATCAACTGTAAGCAAAGTAAAAATTATAAATTACTCAAGGGGAATATTAAATTTTCATTTAAAAGAAATTTAAAGAACAAAACCAACACAAAAACTAGAATAAAATTTAGTCAAGAATTTTTAATAGTAATAAGCAGAAAATGTGTGTTTAAAGACTTTCTTTAGAAAAATGTCAGAAAGAGTCAGGGGTGGTTGTACACAGCAACGTAGGATGTTGAGCCAGAAGGATCAAAATTTCAAGGCCAGCCAAAGTAAAATGAAAAAAAAAAAAAGTGGTAAAGTGCCCTTAAATTCTCTTTCCAGTACTAATAAAAAACATCTCATAAAATAGGAAAAATAAAACATCCAAGCAGCTCAATTATCTAAAAGTTGTAAAGACTTAAAACAGGTTTTAATCCAAATTTTAAAACTCAGAATACTGAGAGCACCCAAGAGAAAAAGATGAGTCACCTAGAAATGTGTAACTATATAATTGTGAAATCCTTAGTCAAAACTTCATCACACAGAAAGGAATTCAGGGCTATTTTCAAGGATTAAAATAATAAAATTATTAACCAAGACATTATATTCACAAGTGCTATCTTTCAAAAGAGAATGAAAATAAAGAGTTTAAAGATATAAAAATGCACAGACTATTCATCAACATTAGATCTGTTCTCCACAAGGTACTAAAGGTAATCCTTCATACTAATATGTAAGTGAGCACAGCAACACAAGTCATATGAAATTTTAAACATATCTTGGCACAGACAATTCTATTTTAATTATGGGTCTCAAAATGTGTAATTTTGCAATAGAATTTTAAAGACAAAAGCAAAAAAACAAAACTGTTAATAGGCATATATAACTGTAACAATAATATAATTTTGAAAGGACACATAAATATATTAATTTTTTTACAAAAGTAAAGGCAAATTGATACCCATACAAAGTATGAGTAGGAGATTATTCATTTTAGATTCTTTTTGTTGGCAAATGCAGGATTACAATATCTGATCAAAACAAAACTTGGCTATCTGAATTAACTCTAAATATTACAAGTGTAGGTAGTCCACAGGATACTCTAAATCTCAGGACAAATACTGACTGAAAGCAAAAGAATATAAGAATGTCACATAGAAAAGTGACTGAGCAAAACCTGGGCTGTCTAAATTACAGTACACAAAACATAGTTTAAGACAGTTACAGGACATAGAAGACATTTTAAATTAAAAAAAAAACATTTGAAAAGAGGCAAAATAGAGAAAAGGAACCTTTCCCTAAGATTAAGAGTATATACATTCACAATGTACATCCTACTTCCCAAACACACAAACACTGAGAGAGTTGAATGAAAACAAAGAATCAGTGTCATACTAGGAGGCATGAATCCCCACTTACTGAAAAGGAAAATACAGTGAAGCAAAATGGTAACTGCAAAGGATAAGAGTTTGAAAATATTTTTAAACTATTGTAGACTTATTGAATCCCTGTTCTTAATTGCAAGTGGGATATTATGTTGGATAGATGAATTTTATGTATTAATACAAGGTTAATAAATATTTAAGTGATAGTTATTTTGTAACAAACATGGAATAAAAATTTGAAGTGAAAAGTAATAGGGATGTTCAAAAATCCACAAATATGTGTCAGTTGATTGAGCACTCTTGAGCACACTGTTGTTCAAGAATTGAAAGAAACAATTAGAAGATGCTTATACTACTTAAAGTTGATATCAGGCTCCAGGTAATATTCATCAAACTAACGTTGTTATTTTTTTTTTTTTTGCAGAGTAAGCTATCTTTTAAATTGAATGAATATCCCCCCCTATACAAATATAATTAAAAGAATATTTCCCTGCTAAAAATATACTAAAATTTACAGCATTCAATTGTAAATGCAGACATGGCGTTAGGTAGATGGATTTCTGAGTGAGTGTGATTATAAGCCCTCACATCAATGGGAAATTAAAAACATTGAACACCAGTGTTGTTATACTATTATTCAACAAAGCCATCATGGGAGATGAAAACCAAATATCCCTTAAAAAGAATGGATGAGAAAATTTGGAATACAGAAACTATAGAACGTTGAAGTCAAAGACTTTATTCTAATTATATATTTTACAAAATGTATGTACACTAGGTTAACTGAAATATGTCACAGAAAGAATATCACAGAATTCCACGAATATGACATCTCTAAAAAAGAAGCTTTCTTAACAAAAGAAAATGGTTTTGTGATGGGGAGACAGAAGTGAGCCCTTGCTTCCTAGGAATTGATATTTTTTGAGATGTAAACTTTTTAGAGTTACATTGCATAACAATTTGAATTAATATTACTGAACTGCATATTTAAAATTTTGGAGACAGTATTATTTTCTGGTTTTGATTACAATGAAAATTGCAAAACAACACATAAAAGAGAATTGCAACATTTTTCAAAGCTACATTCAAAATAATATATCTTTATCCTATAAATAAGAACAAACTCATCAATATACAAATGATTGGCACGCATGTAATCTCAGCTACTAGGAAGTCTGAGGCAGGAGAATTGCAATTTCATGACAACCTTAATAACGTATTGAGAACCTCTCTCCAACTATGAGTGAAAAGGAGCTTGGGGTGTAGTTCAGCTTTAGAGTATGACTGCCATCAATCCCCATTACACTTACATATAGAAAACTTCAATTTCTATCTACATGGGCAGAATAAAAACCCAATCAAGATAAAATATAAAAGTCATAGACAAAAGAGCCTTAATATTTATACAAGCAAAAGTACATATAACATTATTGGCAATATCAACAAGGGTAATGCATATCTTAATTTGTGAAGCAATTAACTGATATGAGGAAACCCACTCTGTAACATGGGACCTACTGTACACAATGAAAAAAATAAAAAAAAAAATTAACCGACCAAATTGTAAATATCCACAGATGTATTATTTTGCAAATCCTCTTATTCAACTACAACTTAAACCATTTCTCAGAAGAACAGTCTTTGTACTTCTTGATGTTCATTTATTGCAGATAATTTCATGGAATCCATTACACATATTCAGAAAAGAACTCTGATAAGGAAATTTTAGTGAAAAAAATGTACAAATAGCATTAGAGAAACTGACTTATGATAGTAATGTATTACAATGGGTGGACCTAGAGTTCTCCAGAAATGTGCATAAAATTCCGCAAAAAAAAAAAAAAAAAAAAAAAATGGAAGAGCGGCTGGAGTTGTAGACTAGTGGGAGAGGGCTTGCCTAACACAATATGAGGCCCTGAGTTTGATCCTCAGCACCACAAAATAAGTAAATGGGAAATTCAATAACAAATAAAAAATGTTTTAAAAATCATATAAGAGCCATGAGATAATATTGACACGTACAAGGCAATTGGGAGTTTTTTGATGTTAATTTGAATGTATGGAGACATTGCTGGAGGAAAAGCAGGAGACTAGATAATTTTAAAGCACAAAACACAGGACAGGTTCTTCTATGATAGCAATAGAAAGAAATCAAAACTTCTCAAAAATATTTTCTTCTGGATAACTTCTAAATCAACTTTTTTGAATTTAGGATTCCTCCTCTACCTCAACTATGTTCTCTGCTATATGTGGGCCACAGTATTTGATATCACTGCATTCTTCTAAGTCAACCATATGTCAAGCAAAGGATGTATATTGTGCCAACAAAGGAAGACATTAAGCATGAAAAGAAACATCATTAACATTTTCTTGTCAACACCAAGAACTACCTCATCTTTTTTATGAAAGCATAAATCTGAATCTCGTTCTTATGTTGAAGTTCCCAAAAGATATACTTCAAGGGAAGAAAATTAAATAATGATAATTGGGAATTTTGAAGAAAAGTTATGCTCACCCACAAATACTAGGTTTCTGTAGTTCTCCAACATCACTTCTCTATATAAATTCTGCTGAGCAGGATCCAGGTATTCCCATTCCTGCTCAGAAAAATCAATGGCCACATCCCTGAATGTCAATGGCTCCTGAAATAAAAATTATTAGATCAATAGAACATGCACCAAACCATTATTCAGGTTTTAATTTGAATTAAAAGTTAGTAGAACTGACTGTCATGTAGGAGAGTGACTTTAATTATGTGATAAGATACTTTCCATTATCTAAATCAAATGAAAATACATAAGTCCAAAAACAGTATATGTATTCCATGTCAGAGTCTAGTAAAGGATATATACCATAATCCAAGCACTGAATAAAAGCCCAACTCCTAACTTTTTTGCCATGAGTGAATGTGAAATTTGGCAGACATTCCAAATGCAAATGAGACTTGTCAAAATATTCTCATAAGGTGATTGTGCTCAAGGGAGATAAAAAAAGTGTTAAAAAAAGCTTTGAAAACAGTCTGCTTTTCTCTCTGTTTTGTATTTATGAGATATATTGAGCTCCCCAGTACAAGTAGTTTCAAGCATCATCCATGACATATTCTCAATGTGTAAAATATCATAAAATATTTACATATGGAGATATGTAAAGTGACACTTCCACCTCGTAAAAAGACAGATTTGAAATATTTCAAGTTCTCTAAGCAGTTCAACAAATGAATAAATTTGGTACAACAGAGGCCCAGACAGCAGCACGTATGTGCTGAAAAGCCTGAGACAAAGAAATGGTTAATGAAAGAAAAAAGACCTTTTAATATAATTTCAATGAAAAAATAATGGTAAAAATAAGTACTTAAAACTCATACAACCAAGGAAATATAACCAAGAAAAATTATGGCTTTGAGAAATTCATAATAAAATTATTAGTCATAAAAGAGTCACAGGTCTGTCATTATCTCTGTGTTCAAAATGTAGATGAGATCAGTAAGACACACCAGAAGTGCCCACATAGGTTTTCTATGTGTGGATGGATCCTAATTACTTAAATATAGTTACTTTATTGGAAGAATTACCTTGACATTAGAGCATAATCACCCTATCTACACAAATAACCAATTAAAAATCTTCAATAGCAAAAATTTTAAATACTTATATTTTCAAAATTGTGGAGCACCCTCACTGTAACACTGTAGCCTTCTGTGGCTCATTCCTAAGCTGTGAGTGAAGTAATTCTGGGCAGCTAAGAAAATAATTCTGTAAAGTTCACACACCTCAGATACCTTTTGCAAAGAAAGGAAATGCTTAGTCTTCCAGAGTCACAATTCTCACCAGATATCAGATATATAGCTGGAGTCACATTAAGGTCCTCACCTACAATATCCTTTAAAAATTATTTTTCTAAAAGAAAATGTGTGAATTTGCAGAAAATCAACCAAATTTCTAATCTTTGGGAGGCTGGGGTTGTGGCTCAGTGGCAGAGCACTTGCCTAGCATGTGTGAGGCACCAGGTGTGATCCTCAGCACCACATAAAAATAAAGAACAAAGGTACATCAACAACTAAAAAATATTTTTAGAAAAAAACACATTTTTGTCGCTGGTTGGCACAAATGTCACTAGTTCAGGTCTCGAACTTGCAGTCTTTCACCTAATTCTGATGCCATTTATAAGTCCCAGAATGTCATCTACAATGCTGATCAACTTTCTGTAAATTGGGGGACCCTACAATTACCAAACATAGGAAGGAGCATTCAATATTAATATGTTAGTTATCTACAACTCTAATAAATGAATTAAACACAACCTTGATAAAATCCTAACAACCTGGTGTACAAATATAAAAAAAAAATTGGCTTCTAAAGGCTATATGGAGAAGGCAGGCATACAGAATGGTCAACTATTCTGTAGAATAAGTTTACAGGACTGAAATATCTGACACTGAGATTTACAATAAACTTAAAGTAACCCAAAAGGCGAGATATGTGGCTATAAATATACATAAAGATTAGTGGAATAGAACTGAAAACCTAGAAATAAACTCAAACACAAGAGATGGCAGGATTTCACGGGAGATGATATAATCTTTTCAATGAATTATGAACACCTTGGCATATGTATACAAAGAAATGAATTAGACACAGAACTTATAACTTTTAAAATATGAAATCATTCATCTAAAAGAAAATGTTAAATTTCTAGCTTGTGTCAGACAACATAGCAGAAATGCTATATGGCTTTGTCCTTGACATGAACATTCAAAGCCAGAAGCAGGATCTATAAATGAAAAAGTTAATAAACTTTTACCCTGTTGAAAGCATTCTTCAAAATACAAAATAGTTATTCAATTAATGAGAAGAAACTGGATGAAATGTTTGCCAAATACATATATGATAAATATTTGGAATAAAAAAATATACAATGAGCTCTTTAAACTCAACAAAAGGTGCTGGAGTTGTGGTTCAGTGGTAGAGCAATTTTCTACCATGTATGAGGAACTGGGTTTGATCTTCAGCACCACATATACATTTATAACAAACAAAGGCCCATTTTTAACTAAATAATATTTTTAAAAAATGAGCAAGAGGGCTGGGGATGTGGCTAAAGCGGTAGTGCGCTCGCCTGGCATGCGTGCGGCCCGGATTCGATCCTCAGCACCACATACAAACAAAGATGTTGTGTCTGCTGAAAACTCAAAAATAAATATTAAAAAATTCTCTCACTCTCTCTCTCTCTCAAAAAAAAAAAATCTAAAAAAAAAGAGCAAGAAAACAACCAGTTTAAAAATGGCACTATCCCATATAATGGTATTAGAAACTCACAAGGAGCAATAGTAAGAAAAATATAATTAGAAACTATAATAAATAAACAGATCCATAGAGACAAGATTTGTGTATCTATCTACATCTATTTTTCTATAGATATCTATATATGTACATACATAGATTTATAATTATAGATATATAAAATACTGCAAAATTACATAGTTTAAGCATATATCGTAAAAAACCTTTATTATAATTCATGCATTAATGACTGATTGTATGTAATTAATGCATGAATACAGAATAACCTGTAAGGTTTTCACTTACAGAGACATTCACACAATAATATTTTATGGAGCTACAGTTGTAGTTGAGTGGTGCAGAATTTGTTCAGCATGTGCAAGACCTTGGGTTTGATTACCAGCAGCACAAAAACAAATGCAGTACTTTGCAGTAAGGCCATGATAACAGTGATATTTGACAGATATTTCATGACTCTACTCTAACACATTTTCTTGGAAAACCACAGAATTCAGTGGGTTTCTGTGTCTCCTATATGTAGTAGAAACTTCAATGTCTGAAAAGTTCTACTTGAAATATTTTTTTACCAATCCCCCTTAATTTCTAATGTCATTAAGTTAAAACAATCAATCATGACCCTAGTGTACCTTAAGCATAATTTTTATTTAAACTTTCATTTTTTACTTTTCTTATGTTTGTACTTAGTGCCCAGTTTTATTTACGTTGGAGTTCATAAGTCCCCAAATTATTCCTCCTGTTCAATCACCATGGTTCCAAGAACTGTAGTTGAAATGTACAAATTGCCCCTTCAGGAAATCTAGACTGATTCCCCTGCCCAGGATGAGCCCATGTATCAGTACGTTCTTAAAAGTCAAAGCCATAAGGAACAAATTGTTATGCCTTTTATCTTTCTAAAGGTTGTTGTCTAGTGAACAAAATAGTATTAAAATTTACACAAAATATAAAGAGTAGAACAAAATAGTATTAAAATTTACACAACATCTAAAAATGAGAAAAAAGATTAAAAATGACAAGGGATACAAAAACTAAAAATTCTTTGGGAGAATGTAAATGGGTGTTAGAAGGAACTGATTCTTTTATGTATAAAAATATCAGAAACTAAACACTGGTGATCCTTATACAACATTGTGACTACTGTATAAGCTATGGGATTATAAACTTAAAAATGGTAAATTGGATTTTACTTATATTTTGTCAAAAGAAAAAAAAAGTTTTTGTAACAGGCACAAGAATAAAAGTCAAAACCATAGCAAAAATAATAATAAGTATACAAAAATAAAAGATTTAAAAAGGCAAAGAAAAATGCAAGTGATATAGGCCCAATAAATAACACTATTTCCATAATGAGAAACATTTATTTGAAAATGCTACTGCATATGTATGATGATCAACAGTGGATTGTTTTCTTATGCCTGACATATTTGTATCAGAAAATCATGTCCAAATAGCCATGAATATTGGATATCTGTAATTACAATTAATACTATATTTTGATAGAGTCACATTTTTGTTCCTAGCATCCCAATTCACCATATCCAAATTATGCAAGCAGTTCCAATGCCTGTTAATAGATGAACTCATTAATAAAATGTGATATACACAATTGAGTTTTTAGTCTGCTATAAAGAAGATTTAAATTGTGACATTTGTCAGTACATGGACAGAAATTAACACCAATATGCTAAGTGAAATAATTCAGACTGATCAAGGGTCAAATGTTCTCTTTAATGTGTGGTAGCTACAGCAAAACTCAGGGAAAGTAGAATTGGATATCATAAATATATAGGGAAGATTAGTAGAGTATAAGGAGATTGGGTGGGAGTGACAGCAAAGGAGAATATCAAATGAATTTGATATACAACTGTGAATTCCACCTTCCTGTATATGTATAAAGCAAACATAAATGAGTAAATAGAAGATTAATAAAACAGATGAAGGAGAATATTGGGATGGGGGAAGTAATGAAAAAAAATTAAGGTAATGAGAATTGAAAGGGAGTGATTAATTTAACAAAAGTGGTGAAAGTCCTCTACAATGAAAACTACAGCATGCTAGAGAAAAAAAAAACAAACTAAAGAAGCCCTAGTAGATGGAAAGATCTACCTTTCTCTTGGATAGGGAGAATTAATATTGTCAAAATGACCATGCTACCCAAAGCACTATATAGATTTAATGTAATTCTGATCAAAATCCCATTGCCATTCCTCATAGAAATAGAAAAAGCAATAATGGAATTTATCTGGAAAAATAAGAGACCCAGAATATTCAAAGAAATCTTCAGCAGAAAGAGTGAAGCAGGTGGCATCACTATGCCAGACCTTACACTATACTACAGAGCAATAGTAACAAAAACAGCATGTTATTGGCACTGAAACAGACTGGTAGACCAATGGTACAGAATAGAGGACACAGAGACTAACCTACAAAACTACAATTATCTTTTATTAGAAAAAGGTTCCAAGAACATGCACTGGAAAAGAGATAGCCTCCTCAACAAATGGTGCTGGGAAAACTGGAAATTCATATACAACAAATAAAATTAAGCCTGTATCTCTCACCATGCACAAAACACAACACCAAGTAAATCAAGGTCCTAGGAATCAGACCAGAGATATTGTGTCTAATAGAAGAAAAAGTAGGCCCCAATATCCATCATGTGAGGTTAGGCCCCTGCTTTCTTAATAAGACTCCTATAGCACAAGAATTAAAATCAAGAATAAATAAATGGGATGGATTCAAACTGAACAGCTTCTACTTAGCAAAAGAAACAATCAGTGAGGTGAAGACAGCCTACAGCTTGGGAGTAAATTATTACCACAAACACGTCAGATAAAGCCTTAATCTCTAGGGTACATAAAAATTCAAAAATCTTAAAACCAAAAAACAACCCAATCAATAAATGGGCCAAGGACATGAACAGAAACATCTAAAAAGATGATATAAAATTAATCAAATATATGAAAAAATGTTCATCTCTAGCAATTAGAGAAATGCAAATCAAAACTAATATATCATACTCCAGTCAGAATGGCAGGTATTATGAAGACAAAAAACAATAAGTGCTTGCGAGGATGTGGGGAAAAAGGCACACTCAAACTGTTGGGGAGACTGTAAGTTGGTACAGCCGATATTGAAAGCAGTATGGAGATTCCTTGGAAATCTGAGAATGGAGCCACCATTTGACCCAGCTGTCCCTCTCCTTGGTCAATACTCAAAGGTCTCAAAAACAGCATACTACAGGGATACAGCCACATCCACGTTGATAGCAACACAATTCATAATAGCTAAACTGTGGAGCCAACCTAGATACACTTCAGTAGATGCATCAATAAAGAGAGTGTGGTAATACACAAAATGGAATATTACTCAGCAATAAAATAATAGAATTATGACATTTGCAAGTAAATGGATGGAATTCGAGAAGATAATGCTAAGAAAAGTTAGGCAATCCCAAAAAATCAAATGCTGAAACTTTGCTCTGATATAAAGTGACTAATTTATAGTGGGAATGGAAAGGAGCATGAGAGGAATAGATGAACTTTAGATAGGGCAGAGGGTGGGAGGGGAAGAGAGAAGATAAGGAAGTAGGAAAGACTGTGAAATGAGACAGACATTATTATCCTTAGTACATGTATTAAAACAGATGATGTGACTCTACTTGTGTACAAGCAGAGACATGAAAAATGTGCTCTATTAATATAATATTAGCTGAATTGCATTCTTCTATTATATATCAAATTAGAATAAATAAAATTTAAAAAAACTAATTTCTTTTCTTTAATTTTTTACAGTCATTAAAATTAAAACTGGGTACTTGCAAAAGCAAGGCAATTTCTGTACCACTGAGTCATATCCCTAGCACAAAAGTACCTTACTAATATTGGTTATTCCTTTTTTGAAATACTTTATAATGTCCCTACTTCATGTCCACTGTTTGTCCCTCCTCATATCCATTGTCTTATACCATTTATTATTATTGTTAAAATGATCTTTTCTCCTAAGTAACACTATACTATTGTTATGATTAGTTTCTTGAAACAAGCTAAGAACTCCAAGTGGCCGACTTCAACCTTATTCTGCTTTACACCTATTTTTTGTAGATTTGCCTGTGTGACAAACTCAAACCCAGTTTCCCTGATGATCAGTGTCATCAATCTCAGCAGGCATCAGTCCCAGGGGCTTTCTAGTCTCCTTGCTCTTGAATTAGTTCAGAGTAGGTCTCCCTCATCCACACTAGGATATCAGCCCTGAATTTGTATCTACCATGCCTATATATAAGATAGGGTTAGGGTTATAGCAGTCATGTTCTGAGCTGATTTCCTTTTTCACACCCTTCCATCCTCAGACTCTGCCTCAGCTTTTACCCAAAGCTATGGTGTTCATGACCGGAATGGACCTCTGAAACCATGATGAGCCAAAATAAAATTTTTCTCCAAGTTGTTCTTCTCAGGTTCTTTGGTAATAGTGGTTCAAAGCTGCCTAAAAGCATGGGTCCTGAGTAAGTAACTATTTATTTAGTGAAATAAATTTAAAGGGTGAATCTGGCTTCCTGTGAGATGCAGTAAATTATATTAACAAAGAAACAAATCATGCTTCAAAATGGAGAGAAAATAAAATACAAACATGGAAAATACGTAAAAGAAACTAGTTTAGGCAGAATGGCACTAATGAGGACCTAAAATAACTTCCAAAGTATAGTGGAGTAAAAAGTATACTTAAAAATAGTGGTCAGTTTCTGAGTTAATTTTGTAGGTGTAGACAATTTCCAAAAAAAAAAAAATTGCACTGACACGTGAAATTTAAAAATGATAAAAAAACTAAATAAATGATTTTTTTTATCCCATCAGAGGAATGATGATATCACAAGACAACCTGGTATTTTGAAGATAAGTGATTTATGAAAAACAGGCTACATGTCTTTGATTTCTCTCTGAAAACTATATAAACTTGTAAAGGTATACGAATATTTCTGAGCCAGTCAAGAAATATATATATATATATATGTGTGTGTGTGTGTGTGTGTGTGTGTGTGTGTGTGTGTGTGTCTGGGTCAGTAAATAAAACTGAAGCCCGTGAGCCCACATGTGTATGTTCCCCAGGAATGCTATTTCTCAGGAATCACAGAAGATGTGTAAAGAAAAATGGGGTGATACTTTGAAATTATTTCCCATTGGGTGCTGATCTGAAGACCCTACTGACTGCTAGGACCCTGGAGTAATCTCTCACATATTTTCTACAAAATAAAAGAAAAAAATTCTTATCTCAAATAAATAGCACCCAAACCTAGGCCAACGGGTACCTGGAGAAAACTCACCAAAGTGTGAGAATAAGGCCATTGCCTGGATTCCTGCTAACTTCCAATTCCCACCAAAAACACAAAACTCTAATGTACAAAATTTAAAATACATTTCATTTCTTTGGGTCTGGGTGTTATTACTCTGTACATTTGTAGTGCTCTTGAAGGGTTCCAAAATCCCTCCTTTATGGTGAAGGACAATATTAACTGATCCAAATATCAAAATATATTGCCCATGAACAATTTAAGATATTTACAGTTTAGTCTCAATGTACAGAAATGTTGAATTCAATTATTATCTAAAATATAATAGTAGTTAAAATACAGGATGTTAAATAGTAAAATTTGAAGGGTGAAAGAAGAGGGGAAAAGGTGCATATACAACACCTCTATACTATATTATACTGATGAGTCAGTCCTCCTGTTTCATGCAAAGTTTCTGGTTTCATATATGTTGGGTATGTGAGGACCAGAGGACAGAGGGGGGGAAGAGAAAAAAGAATCAAAGAAACCAAGGTTGTTGCTAGTTTTAGAGATCCATTTCTTTTCTGTTTCTTTTCTAATCAAATAGATGGGGTTGTCTGTTTGAAGCTGGTGTCTCTGGATGGTGTAGGTAACCAGGGTGAGAAGTCTGGTCCTGGTGTAGGGTGTCTGGAAGCTGGTAGTGCCACCTGCCAGTCCCTGCAGAGAGATTGCATCTCATGGGTCTCTTTTTGGACTTCGTATCTGACTTGTGCACCTGGTATTGTCTCCCTCTCGTGCCTGGAGATTTCCCAGCTTCTGGTCTGTCTGTTAGGCTCCAAACTTTAGTCCTGTCTCGCTCTCATTTAGCCATTCCCCATTTTGGGACCTCTCACAGCCAGGTTCACATCAGGTGGGCAGACCGTGGTCACATTACACATATGCCCAACTGGCAGACCCATGAGCAACATGAAAAACAAGAAAAGAAAGTGTCACAAACAAATCAAGACAATACATCATTAGAATTATTGGCAGCCAGAGCAGAAATAAATGACAGAGAAAGACTTCAGAATATACATGGTTAAAATGTTCTGTGAATTCAAGGAAGACATAAGAGAGCAAATACAATTAATGAAAGGTCACTTCCACAAGGAGCTACATAAATAAATACAAGAAGCAAAAGATCATATCAACAGGGAGATAGAGGTTATAAACAAACAGAAACCCTTGAAATGAAAGAAACAATAAACCATATTAAAAAGTCAAATGAAAGTGTCACCAACAGAGTAGACCACTTGGAAAATGGGACAACAGACAGTGAAGATAAAATATATAATCTTGAATAAAACATAGACCACACAGTAATAATAGTAAGAAACCACCAGCAGAATATTCAACAAATATGTAATATCATAAAAAGACCAAATTTAAGAGTTATTGGGATAGAGGAGGGCATAGAGGTCTAAAACAAAGGAATGAACAATCTATTCAATAAAATAATACCAAAAAACTTTACAAACATAAAGAATGAATTGGAAATTCAAATTCAAGAAGCTTAAAGGACACCAAGTGAATAAAATCACAACAGATTCACAGCAAGTCACATTATAATAAAAATGCCCAACATACAGAACAAGGAGATAACTTTAAAAACCATGAGAAAAAGGAATCAGATTACATATAGGGGAAAACCAATTAGGATAAGAGCAGATTTTTCAACATAGACCCTGAAAGATAGAAGATCTTGGAAAAACATATATCAAGATCTGAAAGAAAATGAGTGTCAAATAAGAATCTTGTATCCAGCAAAAGATTTGAAGATGCCGTAAAAACTTTCCAAAATAAAAAAAGTTAAAAAAACTTATAGCTAGAAAACCAGCAAATTAAAATATCCTTGGCAAAGTTTTCCATGAAAAAGAAATGAAAAACAACAATGAAAGTCAGCTGAGGAGGTAGTACCCTAAAAGAAAAAAATCAAGTTAAATAACAAGAATAAAGAAATATGTCTGGAAATACAAACCATGCCTCAATAATAACCCTGAATGCTAATGGCTTAAACTCACCAATAAAAAGACATTGGCTAGCAGACTGGATTTAAAAAAAAATCAAACAATATGCTACCTACAGGAGACTCATCTCATAGATAATGCCATACAGAGACTTAAGGTGAATGGTTGGGAAAAATCATACCATTCACATGGACTGCAGAAGCAAGTAAGGGCTTCCATCCTTGTATCAAATAAAGTAGACTTCAAACCAAAGTTAATCAAAAGGAATAAAGATGGACAATACATACTGCTCAAGGGAGACATACACCAACAAGATATAACAATCATCAATATATATGCCCCAAACAATGGTGCAGCTATGTTCAAACAAACTCTTCTCAAGTTCAAGAGTCAAATTGACGAAAAGACAATGATCTTGTGTGACTTTAACACACCTCTCTAACCACTGGACAGATCTTCCAAACAAAAGTTTAAAAAAGAAATTATAGACCTCAATAACACAATTAATAACTTAGACATAACTGACAACATAGAATATTTCAATCGGCATCAAGTGAATACCTTTTCTTCTCATCAGTACATGGAACCTTCTCAAAAATATAATATGCCACAAAGCAACTCTTAGCAACAACAACAAAAAATACAGATTCTACCATGCATTTTATCAGACCATAATGGGATGAAATTGGAAATCAGACAAAATTAAAAATAAAAATTTTGCCATCACTTGGAGATTAAATAAAATGCTACTGAATAAACAATGGGTTACAGAAGACATCAAAGAGGAGATTAAAAAACTGTTATAGGT
Source organism: Callospermophilus lateralis (assembly GCF_048772815.1). Lineage (NCBI taxonomy): Eukaryota > Metazoa > Chordata > Mammalia > Rodentia > Sciuridae > Callospermophilus > Callospermophilus lateralis. The sequence continues at coordinate 86,977,796 of NC_135306.1, forward strand.
AAACAAGAACATAGATACAACATATGAAAATCTCTTGGACACTATGAAAGCAGTATACTAAGAGGAAAGATCATTGCACAGAGTTCATCCCTTAAAAGAAGAAAAAGTCAATAATTGATCTCATACTTCATCTCAAATTCCCACAAGAACAAATCAACAGCAAAAGCAGTAGAATTCAAGAAATAATTAAAATTAGAACTGAAATTGAATTAAAAGAAACAATTAAACATTGACAAAAAGTTGGTTCTCTGACTGACCCTTAGCTATGCTAATGAAGAGAAGGAGAGAGAAAATTAAAATTACCAGCATACATGAAGAAAAAGGCAATATTCACAACAGACACTACAGAAATTCAGAGGATAATTAGAAATCATTTTGAAAATGTATACCCCAATAAAACAGAAGACATTGAAGGCATCGACAAATTTCTTAAGTCGTATGATTTGCCCAGATTGATTCAGGAAGACATACACAATTTACACAGACCAATATTAAATAATAAAATAGAATATGCCATCAGAAGCTCACCAACCAAGGAAAGCCCAGGATCAGATGGATACACAACCAAGTTCTACAAGACCTTTAAAGAAGAACTACAAAAATACCAAATACTCTCCAATTTATTTCAGGAAATAGAGAAAAAAGCAGCACTTTAAAACTCATTCAATGAGGCCAATAACACCCTGATGCCCAAACCAGGCAGGGATAAATTAAAGAAAGAAAACGTCAGGCCAATATCTCTAATGAACATAGATGCAAAAATTCTGAATAAAATTCTGGCAAATTGAAGGTTGTTCACCAAGATCAAGGGCAGTTTGTTCCAGGGATACAAGGTTGCTTCAACATATGGAAATCAATAAATGAAATTAATCACATCAATAGAATTAAAAATAAGAATCATATCATCATCTCAATATATGCAGAAAAAACATTTGACAAAATACAGCACCCAGGACATTTTCATGTTCAAAACATTAGAAAAACTAGAGAAAACAGGAACATATATCAACATCATAAAGGCTATCTACACTAAGCCTCAGGCCAATATCATTCTAAATGGAGAAAAATTAAAGGCATTCCCTCTAAAAACTGGAACAAGACAGAGATGTCCTCTTTCACCATTTCTATTCAACAGTTCTTGAAACACTAGCCAGAGCAATTAGACAGATGAAAGAAATTAAAGGAGTAACTACAGGAAAAGAACTTAAATTAGCACTATTTGCCAACAATACAATTCTATACCTAGAAGACCCCAAAAGCACCACCAGAAAACTTCTAGAACTAAAAAATTAATTCAACAAAGCAGCAGGATATAAAAGCTACACCCATTTAAAAAAAAGGCATTTCTGTATATCAGTGACAAAGCCCCGAGTAGGAAATGAGAAAAACTACCCCATTTACAGTAACTTCAAAAAAAGAAATAATAAGATACTTGGGAATCAACTCAACTAAAGAGGTGAAAGATCTATACAATGAAACATACAAAACCCTAAAGACAGAAATCGAAGATGACGTCAGAAGATGGAAAGACCTACCTTACTCTTGCATAGGCAGAATTAATATTATCAAAATGACCATATTACCAAAAGCACTATACTGAATTAATGCAATTCTGATCAAAATCCCAATGACATTTCTCATAGAAAAAGAAAAAGCAATCATGAAATTCATCTGGAAAAATAAGAGACCCAGAATAGCTAAAGCAGGAAGAGTGAAGCAGGTGGTATTGCTATACCAGACCTTAAACTATACTATAGAGAAATAGTAACAAAAACAGCATGGTATTGGCAACAAAACAGGCTGGTAGACCATTGTTACAGAATAGAGGACACAGAGACTAACCCAAAAAATTATAATTATATTAGACAAAGGTGCCAAGAACATGCATTGGAGAAAATATAGCCTCTTTAACAAACAGTGCTGGGAAAACTGGAAATCCATATGCAACCCAATGAAATTAAACCCCTATCTCACACCATGCACAAAATCTAACTCAAAGTAGATCAAGAACCTAGGATTTAAACCAGAGACTCTGCATCTAACAGAAGAAAAAGTAGGCCCTAATCTTCATTATGTGGGGCTAGGCCCCAAATTCCTTAATAAGATGCCTATAGCACAAGAATTAAAACCAAGAATAAACAAAATGGGATAGATTCAAACTAAAAAGATTCTTCTCAGAAAACAAACAAACAAACAAACAATCTGAGGTGAACAGAGAGCCTACATCCAAGGAGTAAATTTTTATCCCTCACACATCAGATAGAGAACTAATGTCTAGGGTATATAAAGAACTCAAAATGCTAAGCACACAATAAATAAATAAATAAATAACCCAATCAACAAATGGGCCAAGGACCTGAACACACACTTTTCAGAAAAGGACATAGAGTCAATCAACAAATATATGGAAAAATGTTCTTCATCTCTTGCAATTAGAGAAATGCAAATCAAAACCACTCCAAGATTTCATCTCATTCCAGTCAGAATGGCAGCTATTTTGAAGACAAACAACAAGTGTTAATGAGGATGTGGGGCAAAAAGTACACTCATACACTGCTGGTGGGTTTGCAAATTGGTGTAGCCAATATGGAAAGCAGTATGGAGATTCCTTGGAAATCTGGAAATGAAACCATCATTTAACCCAGGTATTCCTCTTCTCAGATCATTCCCAAAGGACTTGAAAACAGCATACTACAGGGAAACAGCCACGTCAATGTTTATAGCAGGACAATTCAGAACAGCAAACTGTGGAGACAACCCAGATGCCCTTCAGTGAATGAATAGATAAAAAACATGTGGCATATATACACCATGGAATTTTACTCAGCAATAATAAAATCATGGAAATTGCAGGTAAATGGATGGTATTGGAGAAGTGAAGTTAGCCAATCTCAAAAAACAAATGCTGAATGGTTTCTCTGATATAAGGAGGCTGAATATAGTGGGATAGGGAGGGGAAGTATGTGAGGAATAGATGAATTCTACATAGGGCAGAGGGGTGGGAGGGGAGGGGATGAGGCATGGGATTAGCAGTGATAGTGGAATGTGATGACATCATTATCCAAAGTACATGTATGAAGACACAAATTGGTGCCAACATCCATTATATACAGAGATATGAAAAATTGGGCTGTATACATGTAATAAGAATTGTAATGCATTCCCCTGTCTTCGTTTTAAATTAAAAAAAAAAAAAAAACACTTCAGCCTGTGTGAGGATCAAGGATGAATTCTTTCCAACACTCATGAAGACATTGAATTGCATTGTTGTTCTAGTGTTCAGCTGCAGAAAGAGCAGGAATATATCTGAATTTCAATACCTGATACTCACTGGGATATGTTTGGGTGAAATACAAGACACAGAACATCGATGGTAGGAAAAGTGCAAAAAATCTGGGAGGCAGAAAAAAGTTGTCATGAAAGCAATAGACATTCTCAAGCTCAGCAGGTAGTACCTGTGATGACAAAAGTCAATTCCAGCCTAATTCTTGCATACATTAACACAGACCCTCACTTCATGCACGGGAAATACTGGTCATCAGCAATTTAAGAGATATTTAACCAAATTTAATATCCTACACAACGTATTTTTGCAGTGCACATTTTCAATAAAAGTAACACAATTTTAATTTTAATATTGAGTTATTTAATTTCTTTTACATTTATTATGATTTTAGAATCACCTGGGTAATTTTTACAAAATGATTTTTGGATTTTGGCCTCATTATATTGAATCTGCAGATCCACTGTGGAATATTGTGGTTTTAACAAAATCAGACTTTTCATCATTGAATATTAGCTGTTTTCCCACTTTGTTTCTTTTTTTTGCACTTTAATTTCCCCTTTATTTTTACTTTGCAGTGAACAGTTATTTTGTTATAACTTTCATTTTAAATTATTTTTCCTACATTTGTGAGTGGATTTATACCTCAATTTTAACACTGCCCATTGCTAGTGTGTATAAATTACATGACTTAATATTGACCATTTAACCCATGATATTATTGAACTAATTTAGGTCTTATGTTTCATTAGTGCATGGAAATTGCTTAGAAATATTGTAGAAATAAGAATATCATCTGCATATGCTATTTGACTTTTGATGTATAAAATGCTGTTCAATATTCTCATAACAATATTTAGAAGTCAGAAAACCATACATTTTTTTCCTTTTTCTAAAAGTAAATTGTGAAACACTTAGGTTCTCACCATTAAATATGAAAACAATTCATAGCTGCCCTTTAGTGAATTGAAAAAGAATTGTCCTCTGGTCTTAATTGGCCATAGGTTTTACAATAAATTACATAAGTATGTAATCTGCCAAAAGCTTTTCTCTATCAAAATTATTTTTGGAAACTTACATATTGTCCCTCTTGGTCATGAAGTTCAATCTATTTTTGTTGTTATTCTCAGTTTTCTGGGGTTTTGAGTATCTGGGTCAACATTTATAGAAAGATGGCCTGCAATTTCTATTCTTATGCTGTGTTATCTGGTATTTCTGGCCTTACAGAAAGAATTAGTCAATTTTCTTCTTCTATTTGTAGACATAATCATGAATTATTTTTACTGATCTCTTATTACATGTTTGCTAGAAATCACCTGTGAAGGCATCTTTTTTAAAAAAATGTGATTACTGTTTTTTTTGTTGTTGTTGTTGTTGTTGTTTTGGTGGGTTGATTTTTAGAGCTGGGTTTTTCTCAGGTTGGCCTCACAATCCTTAGAACAAATCCTCCTCCTGCTGTAGCCACAGAGGTTGCTGAGACTAGTGGTGTGTGCTCCCAAGATCAGCTTTTCAGCTGCTCATAAAAATATTTGTGATTAAGTTAAATGTTAATTTGTAGGTCTACTTTATATTTCTTCACATCTGGATCTACTAATGTATTCTATTGATTCCTGAAGTAATTTTCAAAGTTGATCATTATCTTGCAATTTATTCATATGTTGTTGTTTTCCAGGCTCGAGACTTTCTTGGCAATTAAGATGGAAAGATGAGCAAGCACAATGTGGGGAAATGAGAACCTGGCATTTTGTGAATTTACCAATGTCTCAGGATGCCCTGTGCAGGACAGAGAGTGTGCACACATAATCCTGTGAGATAAATGAAGCAGAGAAGCTAAAGTAAATTATAATTTTACTTAGGCTAATTAGTGATCTTGAGTAACTTTTATATGTCTTACACACTTGTTTAATTTTTGTCACAGAATCTATATTTTACCATATTTAAATTTGGCTATTAGTTTTTTTTTAAATTGTGAGTTGTGTAAGTATCATATATTTTGGATGTTGAGCTTTCATCAGATATGTGGCTAGCAATGATTTTCTTTAACCAGTCTACTTCTACATTTCATTGATTGCTTCCTTGGCTCTCTAAAAGCATTTTTAACTCTATGTAGTCTCACTTATCTCTTTGTGTTTTTCCTTGCACATTCTCAGCATGTTCTATCTAAAACCATTGCCAACATGAATGGCAAAGAATTTTTCTCATTTCCTTCTGGAATTTTTATGATTTCAGGTTACATCACAATGAGATAACCACACACATGTGAGCTTTTCTCAAAATTTTGGTAGGTGACACATACTGCAGAGGATATGCAGGAAATGAAACACTTGGACATCCTTGTCAGGAATATAAATCAGAATAGACATTAATAAACTATAAGGAGGGTTTTTAAACAATTAAAACTAGACAAGCCATATAACTCACATTTTGTTGAGAACATGCTTGTATTTTTTATGGTTCTTCAGAAAAAGAGAATAAAATACATAAGAAATGTACATGTGCATACAAAAGGGAGATTATTATATTTACTCACACAATCATGGGAGGAATAGTCACCAAATGTTTTCCTGCAGGATGGCAACACTGGGAAACTGGTAACAGCTCAGTCCAAGAAGGTGGAAGCTTCACAATGTGAGGAAGCAAATGAAGCTGTGGTCCAGGACAGAGGACTTAAAAGACCCCGGTAGAAAAAAAAATAATGCAATCAACAAATGGGCAAAGGACGTGAACAGACACTTCTCAGAAGAAATACAATCAATAAATATATGAAAAAATGCTCATCATCTCTAGCAATCAGAGAAATGCAAATCAGAAGTATTTTGAGATATCATCTCACTCCAATCCCAATGGCAGCTATTATGAAGACAAACAACAATAAGTGTTGGCGAGGATGTGGGGAAAAGGCACACTCATACATTGTTCGTGGGACTGCAAATTGGTGGAACCAATATGGAATGTATTATGGAAAACCATGTGCAACAAAATAAAATTGAACAGCTCTCTCTCACCATCCACAAAAGTTAACTGAAAATGGATCAAGGACCTAGGAATCAAACCAGACTCTGCATCTAACAGAAGCAAAAGTAGGCCCTAATCTTCATCATGTGGGATTAGGCCACAACTTCCTTAATAAGACTCCTATAGCACAAGAATTAAAACCAAGAATCAACAAATGGGATGGATTCAAACTAAAAAGCTTTTTATCAAACAAAACAAAACAAAACAAAAAAAAATAGAATACAAAGCCTACTTCCTGGGAGCAAATCTTTACCCCTCACACATAAGATAGAGCACTAATCTCTAGAGTATATAAAGAACTCAAGAATCTTAACACCAAAAAACAAATAACCCAATCAACAAATGGGCCAGGGACATGAACAGACACTTTTCAGAAGAGGTTATACATATCAATCAATCAACAAATATATGAAAAAATGCTCATCATCTCTAGCAATTAGAGAAATGCAAATCAAAACCACTGTAAGATATCATCTCACTCCAATCAGAATGGCAGCTATTATGAAGACAAAGAAAAGCAAGTGGTAGCAAGGATATGGGGGGAAAAGGCACACTCATGCATTGCTGGTGGGACTGCAAATTGTCGCAGCCTATGGAAAGTATTATGGAGATTCCTTGGAAATCTAGGAATGAAACCACCATTTGACCCAGCTATTCCTCTTCTTGGACTTTACCCAAAGGAAAACAGCACACTACAAGGACACATGCACATCAATGTTTATAGCAGCACAATTCACAATAACTAAACTATGGAGACAACCTAGATGCCCTTCAGTGGATGAATGGATAAAAAATGTGGAATGTATACACAATGGAATATTATCAGCACTAAAAGAGAAAAAAATCATGGCATTTGCCAGTAGATGGATGGAGCTGGAAAATATTATGTTAAGTGAAGTTAGCCAATCCCCAAAAAACAAATGCCAAATATTTTCTCTGATATATGGGGGTTACTCACAGTGGGGCAGGGAAGAAGAGCATGGGAGGATTAGATTGATACTAGATAGGGAAGAAGGGTGGGAGGAAAGTGGAGGGGGAAGGGGATTAGCAAGGATATTGGAATGTGATGGTTAACGTTACACAAATATATGATCGACATCATTATTCAAAAGACATGTATGAAGACTTGAATTGGGTGTCAACATACCTTATATACAAAGAGATATGAAAACTTGTGGTATTTATGTGTGTTAAGAATTGTAATGCAGAAAGAATTGAGTACATGTATAATGGCATAAATTGACATGAATATACTTTATATAGAGAGATATGAAAAATTGTGCTCTATGTGTGTAATAAGGATTGTAATATATTCAACTGTTATCATGTATTTAAAAAATAATAAAAGCAATATATATAAAAATTAAATCTTGACCTAAAAAACATCCTAAAAAAAGAAAAAGAAAGAAATTGTGAGATAGGATGCATGTGGTGCTAAACAACTGATATATCCAGTGGTCTAGAGGCTGAGGCAGGGGGATCACAATTGTGAAGTTAACCCCAGCAACTGAGTGAAACCCTGCCTAAACTTTAAAAAGTAGGCAATAGTAATTTTAAAGTATTAAGAAAAAAATTTAAAATTTAAAATTTTTAAGTAAAGTTTTAAAAACGGCTGAGGATATAGTTCAATAATAGGACGCCCTGGAAATTCCATCCAGAAATAACCATTTCTGGCAATCAGCCACATTTTGTTTGCCATGCTGCATACAGTTTGACCAATAGTATGAAACACCATATCAGTTTTATATCAATGTCACATAAATGTCACATTTCACATATAATCATACTGAAAAAGTACATATGCAGAATGTGAAAAAATACAAATACAGATCAGCATATAAGAGACTGAATGATAAAATTCTTTATTATAAAAGGACAGCTCCCCTCAGGTTTATCTATGATAACAACCCATCAAAATTTCACCATGATTTCCTTGTAATTGAAGAAGGGATCAATGCAAACAGTTTGAAAATACTCCTATTTATATTGATATGAAATTAGACAAGAATTCTGAACTATAAGAGCAAAAGCAGGAGCTATCATTACCAGGCACTAATGCATATTATAAAATTATCATATTGCAGAAATTTGAGGACCAAAAAATTTGCACACTGCAAAAATTTCATAGATGACTCCTCTGCATGTATGTAAATGTCCTTTTTATTATGAAGTGTATTGAAAAGGCCTAGATAAATGCAACCATCTCCAGCAGAGGATTTGATGTGAATGAAGAAGATAATCCAGCATGAAGGGAGGTGTGGAAACTGAAGGCACAGAGCACCGGTAGGGCTTGGGTGCAAGGCATGTGTGGTACTGGATTATACTCCAGCACCCCAAAGAAGCACATATTGAGAAGGATTTTGTTTTAAAATTATACAAGAATAGGAGGTTCCTGGATTTTTTCCATACATGCATACACCAAATAAACACCTACTTCTGTTTTGAGTCCCTCTTAAATAAAGTTATACATGGATTGAGATACCTATGTATTGGACCACTGAGAAAATATCTACCATCTGAAGGGCAGGCAAAGTTGAGGGACACGTGAGCTCAGGCAGGGCTGCTGGGTGGACTGCATTTGTCCTGTCTACCCTTAGGGACTGGCTAGAGAGGACCTCAACTGTTAGCAACCACAGTTTGCAGATCATGCTGGCAAATCCCTTCTAGGGATAAACTGGGACCCTTGATCTCACTCCCCTTCTGCCCTGGTCCCATGGGATAAAGCTCATGACCCACCACAGCCATAGAAAACCACCCTTTTCCTCTCGTCCTGATACTTGTGTATATCCAGTTCATTCTTCTATGAGCACCAGAAAAATTGTGTTTCCAGCTACAAGTTACTTAGTGTCCAATGTGCTCTATTTGTGACCACAAACAGTCTTCATTTACTCTGGGTGACACTGGATTGGGGTATTCTGTCCCAATTATGTAGCACATTGCTCAAGGCAGGGCCACCCTGGATCACGGGCACGGAGAAAAGCCTGGAGTCCAACTGCAGGAATCCTAGAAGCACGAATCTGGGAGAAATAAATCCCATCCCGAGCCTGGAGGCTCGCCCCCTGCTCTCTGGCTGTGCTCAGGATTAGACAGAGCTCAGCACGGGGGCTTCTGATTGGACAGGGCATCAGTCAGTCTCTGCTCCCCACCCAGCCTGAGCCCCGGTTGCCTTCTTTCTGAGTGACAGGGGGAAGATATCAGCTCCAGGCAAGAAGGAGGCCAGAATGGCAGGGTTTGGGTGCAACTTTTTTCTTTTTTCCTTTCCTTTTGAGGTCTGGGCATTGGGTTAGGGTTAGGGTGACCAGAATTCTAAGTTCTGTTGGGTTTTGATGTTAGGAAATTGAAGTCATTTCTTGAAAGTTTCATCACCTGGGCCTCCTCCTATAATAAGACCACCCAAAGCATATTTGGGGTGCTGACTTGTCCTCTGTTATCTCTGCAAAATTCTCCAGGCAGAACTGGCCTTTCTTCCCTTGAAAACTGCCCAGTGCATCAGGGCTGGCGCTGGTGGAGGCTCATGGGGGGGGGGGGCTGCCTGGCAGGCACCCTGGAGGAGGCTCCCACCCGGCTGGGTGCATAAGAGCTGATTTTCCTCCAGCTGAGTAGAATCTATCTCCTGCCCACATTGAGGCTAGAGGCAGAATAAGGAGATCAGCTAAGAAGAGACCCCCAGAGAGCAGACCTGGGTAAACCCCAGCTGCACCAGGGCTCCCTCACTCTCTGGCTCACTTGGGGTTGAATTCAGAGGACTCCACCTCTGAGCCCCTTCCCCAGGCCTAGCTTGAAGTTTAGAGACAGGGTCTCACTGAGTTGCTTAGCACCTTGCTTTTGCTGAGGCTTCCTTTGAATTTTCCATCCTCCTGCCTCAGCCTCCCTAGCCGCTGAAATGACAGGCGTGTGACACTTTTTTCTTTCTTTCTTTTTGAGAGAAATACCTGCAGTGGCCACATAATAACAGCTTTGCACAGATCAAGGCCACCATGGGTGCTCTCCCTAGTTCCTCCCAGTCTCCTGGATCCCAGGCATTGGAATCTTGCCTCCTCCTAAAACCAGAGACCCCATGCCCAGGTGTGCATCCTTAGTATCATCTGAATATGCTGCACTTATCAAGAAAAAAAAAAGAGAGACCCTACCTGCTTGTCTTGATGCAAACAAAGCTGATGTGTTTCCAAAGAGAGCTCTGGTCTTGTCCCCCCAATTCAGTGGTGCAAAAAGTCACATAATACAGAGAAGACTTCTCCTTAAGAGGGGTTCAAGGGTCTCTCTCTTTAAGGAAAAACAATTTGCGTTTGATTGGGACTCCAGGAAAGCCAATTCCAGGTTTTCCTAATTTGGTAAATAACTCCACAGACTGGAATGCACCCTGCTTCTCTCTGCCTTAGTTAACAGTGGAGACCTCGAGGTTACCTGCCCCCTGAGACCTCTGCACCTGCGATAAATGCGGGGGGAGTCCTTTCTACTCACGCAGCACCCTGAACCTCCACCTTCCCAGAGGCTTCAACACCTTTGGCAGCAACCAATGGGGGAGCGGTTTAGAAAATTCTGGAATGTACCTAAAGATATTTCCTCATCTGGCTATGATGCTATCAATTTGGTCCCATGGTCCTTTTCAGTACTTTTAAATCTTGTTCTATATTATTGGTTCTCCTTAGTTATACATGACCATAGAGTCCATTGTGGTAAACTTATCCAAACATAAAATACACCTTATTCTCCTTAGGACCCCATTCTTGTGAGTGGGCATGATGGGTAGATTCACTTAGGTATTTTCATATAATTAAATAGAAAAATTATGGTCACTTCATGCTACTGTCTTATCTGTTCTTATCTCCCCTTGCTTCCTGTTGCTCCCCTTTGTCTCATTTACAGAACTTCTCTTTTTGCCTCCCACCTTCCTTGTGATATAGATAATGCATGTCATGGAAAACATGTGCTTTGGTTTGGGGGGATTGCCTTATTTTACTTTAGCATGATAATCTCCAGATCCATTCACTTACTGGCCAATGTTATGAACTTTTTTAAAGTTGAGTAATATTCCACAGTGTATACACACCACAATTTCTTTACCTATTCATCTGTTGATGGGCATTTAGGCTGGCTCCATAGCTTAGCTATTGTGAGTTGTTCTCTCATAAACATTGATGTGGCTGTGTCCCTGTAGTATGCTGATTTTATCCTCTTTATGCTGAAGAGTGTGGTAACTGAGTCAGAGGGTGGTTCCAGTCCTAGTTTCTTGAGGAATCTCCATCCCGCTTTCCAGAGGGGTTGCACCAATGTGCAGTTTCTGCAACAAGGTGTGAGCATTCCCTGTACCCCACATCCTCACAATTTATTGTTATTATATTATTGATAATTGCCATTCTGACTTCAATGATAGAGAATCTCAGTACAGTTCTAATTTGCATTTTCCTAATTGCTAGATCCATTGCCTTTTCAGTATTTATTTTTTAAAATATTTTTTCTAGTTGGAGTTGGACCCAATACCTTTATTCTATCCATTTATTTTTTGTTGTGCTGAGAATAAAATCCAGTGCCTCACAAGTGCTAGGTGAGCACTCTATGGCTGAGCCCAAGCCCCAGTCCCCATCTTCAGTATTTTTTACTTTTGCTTCTCAGTAACAGCAGGCCAGGTATTTAGGGGACCAGTTTTCCTAAATTTGTGAAATGGGAACACTTCTTTTGAAAGAAGACTGAGAAGGTAATGCCACATGACCAGGATTCCAGGGATGAGCAGTACACAGTTGTCTGGCCCATGATGAGAAGATTATGTGGGTGAGAAGAAGGAAAGAGCCAGGAACACCTTGGGACCAGAACCCCTCCTTCCCCTATGAGGGAAATTATTCTTGCTGTTAATTTTCTTAAAATTAGAAATTTTACTAAGTTATCAGTGCCATTCGATTTAGGACCCTTGATGGAGCTCAGATTTGTTTTGAGAGGCAAGGAAAAGTGAATAACCAACCCAGTAATTCCAATAACCAACAAGCTAGATCTTGGGCTCTTTGGGGACAAAACACTGGGTTTTACCCAATAATTAACAATCTAACAGCACCTGACACAAAATTAAACAGGGATGGATAATTGGATGGGTGTGTATGGGGGTCTGTGTGTGGCCAGCTGGAGGAGCTTGCCTCTAGGGTACATTCCTTGCATTTGAGAGATTTTTCAACACCAAGAGATAAACAATGTGGCAAGAAAATTGGCAAAACTCTCTGTAATATTCTAGCCAGGAAAATTCATGAGCACTTTAAAAGCATCTTAATGTTTACCCTTGGTCAAATGTGCCTCAATCAGAATGCAACTATTTGAAAACAGCTGTCAACATGAAAAGGTTCTGAAAACTGCTGGTTTGTGTACCAGTGCAAAAACCATATGAGTCCATGGCTAAATACATAAGTAAAAATAGAAATATAATAATGAGCATTCTCTTATGACTTCCATCCTGAAAACACTGCCCTATTTGCTTTGATAACTAAATGATCACCTAATTGTTTCTCTAGAAACACTTGAAGTCCATAAAGAACTCTGGAGCATGTCTGTTTGGGACAGAAATGTTGGGATAACGAGAAGAAAGTTTCACTGAACCTCAAAGGAGAAGGTTCATAAATCACCAGAATTCAGGAATGCCCACAAAAAATTGAAATTAAAAACAAGGGACTGGGGTTGTGACTCAGTGACACAGCCCCTACCTAGCACCTGTGAGGCACTGGGTTTGATCCTCAGCACCACATTAAAAGAAAAAATATAAAATAAAGGTATCTTCTCCAACTAAAAACTATTTTTGAAAATAAAGATCAGATTTAAATATAAAAATTTTAAAAAGCAGAGAGGATTTTAGATAATGCATAAAATATAATTAAAGTAGAGCAATGTGTATTGGCTCAGAAATCACTATCAAGAGGGAGGGAGGAAACAGTGAGACTTTTTTGAATCTCTAGTTCTCATACCCAATTGGCTCCTCAAGTTCATGGGAGATGATGTGGGTGATTCCAGAGGCCTGCCTGTGGACCAATTCCTACTTATTAACTGGCAGTAGGATTGCATCATATTTGTAGGTTCCTACTCCACATGGTCTTATCCAGAGACACCAAAGCAAAACCCGAGTTTGTGTGCATATGTGTGTGTAAATTTACTGTAATTAAACTTTTATTATGGCAGCTATTATGAAGACAAACAACAATAAGTGTTGGGGAGGAGGTGGGGGAAGAGGTACACTCATACATTGCTGGTCTGACTGCAAATTGGTGCAGCCAGTATGGAAAGCAGTATGGAGATTCCTTGGAAATCAGGGAATGGAACCACCATTTGACCCAACTATCCCTCTCCTCAGTCTAAACCCAAAGGACTTAAAATTGGCACACTACAGGGACACAGCCACATCAATGTTTAGAGCAGCACAATTCACAATAGCTAAACTGTGGAGCCAAACTAGATGCCTTTTAGTGGATGCATGGATAAAAAAATGTGTTACATGTACACAATGGAATTTTACTCAGCAACAAAAGAGAATAAAATCATGGTATTTGCAGGTAAATGGATGGTGTTGGAGAAGATAATGCTACGTGAAGCTAGCCAATCCCCAAAAAACAAATGCCGAATGTTTTCTCTGATATAAGGAGGCTGACTCATAGTGGGGTAGGGATTTGGAGCATGGGAGGAATAGATGAATTCTAGATAGGGCAGAGGGGTTGGAGGGGATGGGAGAGGGCAGAGGGTTAGCAAGGATGGTGGAATGTGATGTACATCATTATCCAAAGTACATGTATGAAGACACAAATTGGTACTTTATATACAAACAGATATGAAAAATTATGCTGTATATGTGTAATGGAAATTGTAATGCATTCTGCTGTCATATAGTTTTTTTTAAAAATAAAAAAAAAACTTATTATAAAAAGTTTAAGATGATATTCTAAATATTTAATTGCAACTCTTAAGTTACCTTGGTCTGCACTGACCAGTCCTAATTGGAGATTTTCTGGGACCAGTAGGAAAATAGGGGCACATAATACTACCTGAGAGGACTCTCCTGCTTGAGAGTTTCCCTCTTTCCATTCCCTATGTCTTTAAATAAACTAATACCTGATAAGATTGTAGTTAGCAGATGCACACTAGTGACAGGAACCAGAAGTTGACATGCCAAGATCAAGGACAACTCTAGGTCACTTTGGCCCATGCTGGTCTGGAATAGTTCTAACATATTTCATGGTCAGGAGCAATCATCCTATCTCCTTGAGTTCTGGAATCTGGTCTGTGAAAGTGTCCCAAAACATGTTTCCTCCAGGGTAACTCGTGTTCTCACTGACAGAGAAGAAATCACCACTCTCATAAATGACAGGTTGTTGGCTGAGAAATGGAATATGGCACATTGACTTGGTCCAGGCAGGGCTCTAGGGGGTCTGCACAGTGGGCCAAGTTCATAGAATGACTCCCTGACCTGCATGATCCCTTCCATCACATCTGCATGCTACACATCTATCACTATCAGTGTGTAGCTGAGTGGTAGAGTGACCACGAGCACTGAAAAAAATAGATAGATAGAGAGAGAGAGAGAGAGAGAGAGAGAGAGAGAGAGAGAGAGAGAGAGAGAGATATCAAGGCAGGGATGAGTTGCATCTTTGAGAACCAATTGTGTATCACCCCATAGAGTTCCCTAATAATTTTGCATTTTAAAAATACAATCATTGACTTATAAAATTTAGTATCCACTGGTAGGCCAGATGTTAGATATTCATCAAAAATGGAAAAAAGTAGAGACCAATATTGTGTGACCAGAAACTCAAGAAAACTTTTATTCATGAGCCATAAATCATCTTTCAAAACCAGTTAACATTTTACCAGTTTTCTAAAACAAACATAAAAACAAAAACAAAATAACCTCACTGGGCATTCTGCTCAGAAAGGGGAATGCAATCTTCTGGAATGGAAGAGGAGTTTGAAGGTCAAAACTTTCTGAGTTTCTAAATCTATTCTGTCCCCATTTTTTATTTTATTAATGGTGACATCTTTTTTCTCTGTCTGCTTCCCCAAGCATTCAGTGTTTCCAGGTCTCAACATCTGCCCATGTTCCTGTGTCCCCAGAGGTTCTGCCTGTCCTCTTTGCCACCCCGCCACTCACGGCTCCACCTGTCACCCCCTGCTTTCCCAGGTGTCATCTCTGACTCTCTACTTGCCTCTCTCTCCAGTCCAGATGTTATTGGAATTGTCACAACATATTTCTAAGCCTTTTCTAGACAATATGCCCATTCATACCTGTGGCCATATGCATGGATTCTGCACCCAAGGTCTCAAACATTGGTGGATGGGAAGGATTTGAAAATGGATTGCTCATGTACCAAGTAAATGTACAGATTTTCTCCCAAGTAATGACAATGGCATAATGGCTACTTACATAGCGGTTACTTTGTACCAGTTTTTTTTTTTTTTAATGTTAATTGTAGATGGACAGAATAACTTTTTTCTATTTATTTATTTCCATATGTTGGTGAGGATCAAACCCAGTGCCTCACAAGTGGTAGGTGAGCACTCTACCACTGAGCTACAGCCCCAGCCCTGTAGCAAATTGTACTAGTAACCTAGAGGTCATTTAAATTATAGGAGGAGGTGAGCAGGCTTTCTGTAAACTGTATACATAAATTTATGCACTTTGCAATGCTTTGGGGATTCCTGGTCTGGAACAAGTCACCGACCTATGACTAATGAAAACTACAAGACATCTCCACTGCTGGACTCAGTCTTCCCTTTTCTCCTCTCACAAACTTTTTTTTTTCTTAATCTGGGTTCTCACATTTTGTTACCAAGAACTTTAAAGTAGCCTTTGACTCCTTGTCCTTGGTCATCTGTCTATTCTATTACTTGCAATCATTCACATGGAAGTTTTCCTGCAACTCTCTTCTCATTCAGCACTGAAATGGACCCCTTACTGGCTCTTGCTTAAACTGGTGGGGAAAAACAAAACAAATCAAAAACAACTTCTGATTACTTGACCTCAACCATTATCATTGAAACAATCATTATTTTTATCATTAAGAAAAATTAACTGAGCCAGGCAGAGCTTTGCATGCCCATGATCCCAGCAAGTTGGGAGGCTGAGGAAGGAGGATCAAGAGTTCAAAGTCAGCCTCAGAAACTTACTCAATCTTAAGCAACCCTGTCTCTAAATAAAGTATGCATTTTTAAAAGGAGGGGGCTTGGTATGGGGCTCAGTGGTTAAGTAGCCCTGGGTTCAATCCCTGGTGCCAAAAATAATTAAATAAATAATGAGCAGAATTGACCACTAAAATTCCTTTTAAGAAACTTTTAAACTCTCACAGCCTAGTATTCAGTAGAGGTTGCAAAATGTTAGTCCAGGATCATGAAAAATATGTGCTTCTGCATGCATTATACTGTATAAGAATGAGGCTTAAATTCTCCCATGGATGATGACTATAGCATTTTTCTTTTGTAGAGAACAAGGGCCTCCACTGGCTTCTCATTATGCCCAGGGACTGATACTTCATCCCTCAGATCATGGTGGCATTGGGAGAAGGGGTTACCTTGTGTTGTCAGATGAAATCAGGTTCAAACGTGGTAGTTAGGCATACACTGGTCTGCCTTGTTTACACAGGAACCATTCTGAAGGACACATTGGCATACAACCATATACTATGGAAACAGGTTCAACCTCCTTCCTGGTGGACATTTTAGCATTGCAATGATGTAAAATAGACTTCCTAGTCACTGGTACTTTCTCTTGAGGTTATTTGTGAAAGAGGTTCATCCTAAACTTATTAAACACGTCTCAAATTCTTGGGTCATAGCCTCATGGGAAATCATGTTTTCAATTAGGAGAGGGTCAAGGTGTGTCTTCTATTCTTAGGCTCCAAGGTGCTAATAATGCAACAGGGGCACAAACAAAATGTGGTGCATGACTAATTGGAGAGATGTTCTCTTTTACACAAGTGGATCACTATGATGACAGTCATTACCTCAATAAAGATGGCAACTCACAACTAAGAGGAAGGTATTCTAAAAACAGTATATACACTCGGAAACTGCTGGAGAAGGCAGAGACTCATGCTCCTGGAGGGCTGGGGTGGGGTGGGATGAGATTTTATCATGCTCCTCAGAACACTTTGCAATTTAAAACTCATGAGTTGCTCATTCTGGAATTGTCTATAGCTTAGAGAAAGGGAAACCATGCATAAGAGGAACTATGAGAGTCAAATTGCTGTAAAACAAATACCAAGAGGCAATCTCGTGAGTGGTCAGAGAGAAACAGTTGATCAGGGACAAGACAGCATTAGTGGGTTTCCCTAGAGAATACAAAACGATGGAAGGCAGGGGGAGGATATGATAAAACTTGTTTTTATAAACAATCGTTTTATACCTTGCAAAACTGTGCTTCGAAAGATAAGGGGAGATTTGTACAAGGAAAGGTTTGCAGTGAGTAAACATCTCTTCATGAAATGCCAATAGGCCATCAAGGATAAAGGAAATGAAAAAAGACAGAACCTTGAGCCAACATAAAATAATGACAAATAGGGTAGATATAGCTCAGTAAGTCAATATGGTAGCTAAATGTAGCCAGTACAGTGGAGTATTTAGTTTCTAAGACTTTTTATGTGTTTTAAAAATATAAGTGTAAAAAATTGTACTCTATATGTGTAATAAGAATTGCAATGCATTCCACTGTCATGTATTTAAAAATATATAATTAAAAAAATATAAATGAATGAGTGCAAAAGTAACTCTTAGAACACAAAAAATAACACTTAGAATAAAAAATAACCCTTAGAACCAAACAAACATTGATGCTCAATGAGTATAAGAGTCTATTTTTCATTGCTATCAGGAAATACTTAAAGCTGAGTAGTTTGTGAATAAAAAAAAAAACCTTTAGGTCAGAATTTTAGAGTCAGAGAGTCCAAGATAAAGGGATGCCATCCACTTGGCTTCTGGGGAGTACCCTCTTTGCTCTATTCAAGCATGGTGGCTGTCATCAGAGTGGGGACAAGTGTAAGAGGAAAAATCATATGGACCAATACAAGCCACAGAGCAGAGAGCGTCAGTTTTGATATTTCATAACAACTCATTTTCTCAAAAGCTCATTCCAAGAGACTAGCGTCCAATCCTCCTGAGAGTGGTGTCCCCAATGAATGAAATAATGCCCAGTAGACAGCACATTTGAAAGGTTCCCCTGCCTCAGTGCTACCACAAGGAGGACCAGGTGTCCAAAACATAAGCTTGTTTAGGGACAAATGCTATCCAAGCCATAGAAGACATTGGATGAATGAAGTTATAGTCTATGACAAAGATAAAAACCAGGATGGAGGGACAAATCTGTAAGATCAGAAAAACTTTTCTATACAATTGAAACTAATTTGGCATGAATAAAAACTGATTGTCATTATTTTAAGATGTTAGAGCACCTAGAACAATCACTAAGAAAAAAACTAAAACATGTGCCAAAAGAAGAAAATAAAATAAAAATTGTACACAAAAATGAATCATTAATAGGAAATAATGGGGAATTGATGAACCAAAAACATATAGGTAGAAAATAAGTGGCATCAGAGAAGTATTTTGTTCATTACCATTACTTTTTTCATTATTATTACTGCATATAGATCCAGATAGTTCCAATTTTAGAAAACACATTGATCAAGTTGGGGATGCAGCACACGTCTTTGACTCTAGAAACTTAGGAGGCTGAGGTAAGAGGACTGCAAGTTTGAGGGCAACTTCTGTGACTTATGGAGAGCCTGTCTAAGTCATCATCATCTGGGAACAGTGGAACAATGCTGTCATTAAGCTACTTGTGAGACTGAAGCTAGGGGATCACAAATTTGATGCTGGCATCAGCAACTTAGCGTAACACTGTCTGAAAATAAAATATAATAATGTTAAAAAGTGGCTGGAGATGTAGTCTAGTGTTAAGACACCCTTGGTTAAAAGACCTAGAATCAAATAAAATTGTTCTGCTATCTACATCAGATTCACTTTAGTTTCCAAAACAAAGATGGTATGAAAATAAAAATAAAATATAAAAAAATATAAAAATTGCAATCAAGAGCCCAGCACAGTGTTTCAGTGACTCGGGAGGCAGAGGCAAGAGTTTCATGAATTCAAAATTGCAGGTGGTAAAAATAGAGTTCCTCTGGGTGGAATGGTCTGGTTGCAAAATAAAAGCTAAGAAAGGTAAAGCAGGGGACAAAATACCCCACAGGATACAGAAAGTAATTTTAAAAACAAAGTTGGGATGGGCTAGCCGATCTTAGGGATGAAGCTTACACACTCAAAAGAGCAAGATGAAGCCCATTTTTGCTTTATTTATATCAGGGAATATTAAAGGTTTTCCATGGAATGTTCTTTGCCATGTAAGGTGAAAGGTGGGCTTGCAGTTCCCAGTGGGTTATGCCCAACTTCAGGGCTAGAAGAGGGGTCTTCCTTGTAGAGTAGAGATAGGGTCATGTGCCTTGGGCAATGGAGTGCACTCTGGGGAGCTGCGAATAGTTCCCACAGTTAGACCTAAATCTCCATGGCTCCATACCCAGAGAAGACCCTCAAGTAATTCACGGGTGGCACCCTGAATATTCCCCCTTTTTACTTTGCAATAGAAAATGATGAGACATTATTTTGAGTTCCCAGATTTGTGTTCTGAGGGTGTGATAACCTTTTATAACAATACAAAAAAGAACTAGTAGCAAACATCTCATTCCAATAATATACCATGCAGAGTGTTTCAGCGTGTTTCCAGGGTTAAAGCCATTCCATTCTTGAAGTATTTCCAGTTAGAGAAGTAGGATCCAAAAGATCAATTTTGCTTTTTTGAGTATACTGGATGTTGTAATGTAACTCCATAAGATCCAGTCTATTATTATTGTTATGCCAAATACCCATTAGATGATTTAACCTTCTCCAAATCCCATTGGGAAGCATTATATTTGGTTACAGGAACAGAGACCTTCATAGTCAGGTGGCATTTAAACCTTTCCTTAAATGAGAGAGCAGAAAGCTCATTACCAATATTTATGACAGAAGTTTCTAAGACATTCAAGTTTCAATACTTTCAAAAATCAATATTTGTGATTATTGAAGACCTTGGAAGTATTTTGGGCCAAATTATTAAGAAAATTTGCATGTTAAATGTTCTGAGATCTAGCCACTAATGCTGTAACTGTAGAGAGATGAATGAGATTAAATAAAATTTGAAAAATTATAACCAAGAATTATGAGTCCAAAAGCTTGCTTGAATATTGTCATCTGAGCATGTGTCTGTTGTAAAACCTGAAAACCAGCATCAGCATACCATGGCTCTGAAATGTTGGCTGGTAGTAAGACAAAGGAAGACTGGTGAAGGATTAATGTTCTTTTCCCTTGTTATATTTAGAGATGTAAATAGGTAAACTGCACTTTTTTACAGGCTACAAGATATTTATCATCATTTCTCTTAATTCTCACATTTCCAGTAATTAAAGCATAAAGAGTTTGAACACAAGCCTGCAGGCCATACCAGGAACCCTTTTTACACCCCCTGCCTACAAAGTCAGGCATAGGGCTGTCAGTGTAATATAGGAAATCTGAGGCTGCAATTAAGCACCAAACATCTTTCTGGATACCGCCTTCACTGAAGGTTAGGATATTACCAACAAAACATCCAGGGATCATGGCATCCTTACGTGACTGTCTTTTGTCAATTCTTGGAGACCAGTCTAAAATATATCAACTCTTTCTAGAACCTTTTTGTTGTACTGGCAAGACATTTGCACAGTCTATCCATTTAGGAATGGAGCCAAATTCTTTTGCAGAATGATTAGGACAGTAATGTATTGGCAGACGTTCTGTGGCAATGACTGGCTTGTTAGAGAAAGTCCCATTTTAATAACTGTTTGGACATATTGCTTACAGTCCCAAGGTCCAGGACGATTGACTGGTCTAGACCCCCCCATATGCTGTATTTTTTTCAAAAGATACTCCTAAATAACCAGCGTGCTAATCATGGGACCGATATATACATTGTGTCCACTGTAACCAGTGTAATTAAATCCAGTCACAGGGATGGGTGTAATCTGAGTATCTGGAAAATCACATGGTCCATGAGTATCACTGGTAAGTACTGGGATGGATTCTCTGGTCCACATCACTGGGTGTACCAAAGGTGGTTCTGGAACCTATGTCCAATTGGTTTCTCTCTGGACACCATTTTCTGGACAGCTCAAAAGAGCTAACATGGCCACAAACATTGTGGCTGCAGAGTTAGTTCCTCCTTGTGTCAAACTATCTGTTCAGGCTATAGCGATAGATTCTAAAGTTGCCTCCATGATGGTAGATTAAACATTCGGTCTCTCTGGGCCTTCTTCCTCCTCTTCCTTCTTTGTAGCTCTCACTTCCTGCTGGGGATCAGGGCTGACATCTCTAAATCAATCTTCAGTATCTGAACCTTGGTTCTAGGTCCTCCATGTCTGATAGCACATTCAGGTACCCCAATAAGATGAGAGACACCTTCTGGGAAAACACAAGCATGACCTCTACCCCACTTTATCGCTGGATCTGATCCTTTATGTTGTTAATGTTTGTAAATCTTTCCACCAACCTTGGCTCAAGGGACCGGCTACAGAAGAAATGAGTCCTTTGGCTGCAGTGTGACTTTCAGAGTGACAATTAAAAAAAATTAAAACAAATCATGATTAAGGTTATATTGTGGGGTCTTATTCCCCTCCCCTTTTTGTAATTGTAGCTTCATAGATAAATGAGCTCATTCTACAATGTTTTGACCTTGAGGCTTCTATGGAATACCTGTTTTATGATCAGTACAAAATCGATGGCAAAACTGCTGAAAAGAAAAATTAGTATAAGCTGGAGTATTGTCAATTTCAATCTGTAAAGGACCCCCTAATGCTGCAAAAGTAGCTAGAAAGTGAAAAATAACATGCTGAGTATTTTCTCTTACACAGGCAATGAGAAAACTAAATCTAGAGTAAGTGTCAACAATAACATGAACTTAACACTGTTTGCCAAATTGAGGGATGTGAGTTACATCCATTTGCCATAACTGATTTGGTCATAAAGCATGGGATAATCCCAGTTGGTGAAGATAAAATATGTATGAAACATTGTGAGATTTGATGAACAATTTGACAAGTTGTTCCCCAGGAATATTAAATTTTTATGTAAAATAGAAGCATTCTGAAGATGTAAAGAATGTGAGGCTTGTGCACAATCATATAAAGATAATTATTCAAAAACAGCAACCAGTTTATTAATCTTATCATTACCTGATGCTAAAGGACCTGGAAGATTAGAATGTGCCTTTCTACGGCTAATGAAACATGGGTGGTGACACATTTGACTTGTCTTTTGTAAGGTCTGAAGCAAATTAAGTAACTATTGCAATGGTGTGTTCCCAGTAGTTGATGTTTCAATATTTTTTGTAACACGAACTGCATGTAAACTGTCTGAATAAATATTGATTGGCTCATTTGCAAAATGAATTAAAGCACAAATGAAAGCTTGAAGATCTGCTGTACCATCTCTGTATGAGTATGGCTATAGAAACTTCCTTTTCCTGAACTCGATCCATCAGTAAATACTGTTAGTGCTCCAACTATTGGTTAAGCACGTACAGTTTTGGGAAAAATAAGTGTAGTCACAAGAGCAAACTGAATAATTTTATCCTGAAGGTAATAGCTTTCCATTTGACCAGGGAAATTAGCAAAAGCTTTCTGCCAAGTATAAGAAGATTGCCAAAGCCAATCATGCACTTCAGGAGGGGGCAACAATAATATTTGGCTATGACCCAAATATCTGAAAAACTCGTGTTCTTCCTTAAATAACTCACTGAGCAATAAAGCCATGGAATGGAGTTGATGACTTTTGAGGAGAATGAGGTAGGCAAGGCCACTCAATAATTCCCAATTATCGCCACATTGTTCTTGTAGGAGTATGAACATTGGGAAATGTTAAACAGTATACAGGATTTTGTGGATTAATTCTAGTAAGCTATGCAGTCTTCATGGCAGATTCAACCTTTGTTATGGCAATCTTTTCATCTGCCATAAGTTGACGATAAGGTAGAGAAGGATCCCCATGTACAATCTGAAACAGAGAACACAAATCTGCAGTGGCTAGATTTAAACTTGGTCACAGCCAAAGAATATCACCTAGTAACTTTTAAAGGTCATGTGCCTTGGGAAATCTAATGTGCTTGGGGGAGCTGCACATAGTTCCCAAAGTTGAATCTAAAACCCCATGGCTCTATACTGAGAGAAGACCCCCCAAGTAATTCATGGGTGGTTTCTTACAACTTTGTGAGGCCCTACCTCAACATAAAACAGCAAAACAGCTGGGAATAGGTCTTAGTGGTAAAGTGCTCCTGGGTAAAATCTGCAATAGAAGACATAGAAGCAAATAAAAACAATAAAGAAAAGAGCTGGAGAGCTATGCAAAAGTCAGACAAAATCAGCTGAAACAGAAATTGTTAGGTAGATTCAAGAACATGATATATACTTGTAGTTACATATATTAAATTATATATTAAATATATATGCATAATTATGATAAAGATTAAAATATATAATACATATCAATACAGTGGGAAGTCTCACAAACTAAGTTATAAATGTATACATGTCTAAAAACAGTGTTCCAAAATATGTGAATGGAAAACTATCAGGATTAAAGGAAGAAAAACTTCTCCAAAAAGAGGTGGATAATTTGTGATATTCCACTTTCAGGAAACAAGGAAATGACTAGCAAAAAGTCCCTGTAAAACAAAACAACTTGCACAACAATATAACTACACTAGCTCTAGAGGAATATATAGAATATTCTGCCCAAAGAGCAGAATACACATTTTACTCCAGTGTGTTGGTAACATTGTGCAGGACTTGCCATTTTAAAGCCATAAAAATGTCAATAAATTTCAAAGCACTGAAATCAGGAGAAGTACCTTTTATAAGTAAAATGCAATTAAGTTTAAAAAACAGAAAATTTAAAAATTTGCAAACATGTAGCAATTAGTGTTCTCTTTAGGAAGAAGAAAAAGAAAAAAGTAGAAAATAGTTTAGGTGGATAAAAATGAAATCAAACATGCTAAAACTTATGAGGTGCAGTTAAAGTAGCCCTCAGAAGAAAATTCAAAACCACAAAAGCCTACATTCTAAAAGAAAAACTGCCCAAACAAAAACCTAAATTTATGCAGTAACTAGAAACATAGAAGCAAGCTGTAATCAAATTGCACAAAGGATAAATTAATAAAGAGTAGAGCAAGAAGAAAATAAATAGACAAAAGAATTAAGAAAACAAACTTGATTGTTCAAAAGATTTACAAAATTCATTGTTCAATTAACCAAGGGGAGAGAGAGAGAAAGAGAGAGAGAGAGAGAGAGAGAGAGAGAGAGAGAGAGAGAGAACTCAAGTTAATAAATATGAAAAATAAAAGTGAGACCATAAAAACAGACTCCACAAAAAAATTTAGACAATTTAAGGGCATATTATGATCTACTGAATGTGAACAAATTTCTATGAAACATCCATCAAAACTGACTTCGACATAAAAAATCTAAAAAAATTAATAAGAGATTTAATCAGTAAAAAACACAATAAAAACATCCACATCAGTGCTGAGGATGGTTGGCTTATGCCTGTACCCCAGTGACTTGGGAGGCTGAGGCAGGAGGATAATGAGTTCAAAGCCAGCCTCAGCAAAAGCAAGGCACTAAGCAACTCAGCGAGATCCTGTTTCTAAACAGAATAGAAAATAGTGCTGGGGATGTTGCTCTGTGGTTAAAGGCCCTGAGTTCAATATCTGGTACCAAACACAACAACAAAAATCCTATTAGAAATGTGAAGTGAAACTATCAAACTATATCTAACTCTAAAAGCAGATATATGACTTTATGTGAATTAAATCTTAAGGTCTCTACCAAAGAACTACTTGAATGAAACATTTCAGCATTTATGCAGGATATAGCACCGATATACTAATACAATTTTTGTAGCAGAACAATAAATATTCAAAGCCAAATTATTAAAAATATTCTATTTATGGTAGCATCAAACATTAAATACATAGCAAAAAATTCACAAAAAATGTCTTGTAAGCAGAAAATGCTATAGAAAATGTTTAGAAGACTAAGTCGGCATCCACTATTTATTGATAAGATTTAATTTTGGTGAAATGGTAAGATGTAAGTTGATTTACATACCAATGTAAAGCTTACCAAAATTCCCACATGCCATTTTTTTAAAAGATGTAATAGTATGCCTAAAGTGAATATGGAAGTTTAGTCAACCAAAAATATCAAATACAGTTTTTTTTTTCACGAAAAATATAAAGAACAAAATTAGAAGACTCACACATCCCAATTTTAAAGCTCAGTATAGTTTCAGTACTCAAAGAAACTGGATCCCTATTTCTCACACTGTTCAAAATCACTCAAAAGGAGTAAAAGACGTGACTGTAAAACTCCAAAATAAACAAGGGAAAGAAATCTAAGACTCTGGTAAGGACAACAATTGTTTTTGACAGAATTTCAAAATCACTCACACACACAAAAATAAAAATAGCATTAAACTAAAATTCTGAAGTGGAGCAAAAAAAAAAAAAAAAGTGGATTCTCTATAAAATGGGAGAAAATCTTTGCCCCGTATACATTTGATACTAGCTTTATATTTAGAATATGTAAAGAACAAAAAAAATCATAACTCCAAACAATCAAAACTAAGTAATGCCATTCAAGTGGGGAAACAAAGTAAACAGTTTTCAAAAGAAGAAACAAAAAGTTCCAGTAACACATAGAAAAATGTTCCATATAATTATCCTTCAGGAAAATGCAAACCAAAAATATAATGAGGAAGGCTGGGGAAATAGCTCAGTTGGTAGAGTGCTTGCCTTGCATGCACAAGGCCCTGAGTTCAGTGCCCAGCACCACAAAAAAAAATACATTAGGTATCACCTTACACCAGTCAGAATGGATAAATTAGAAAAGTGACAAACATCGATGTGGATGTGGAGAAAAAAATCAAAACTTATGCATGGGTGTGTGCAAGTAAATTGGGTAGCTGATATGAAAAACTGTGCATATTACTCAAAAAATTAACAACAGCTGGAATCATAGCACACAACCAATCCCATGTATTTCAGAAGCTAAAAAAGGAGGATAAGAAGTTTAAGGCCAGCTTGTGCAAGTTCAAGGTCAAATAGCACAAAACACTGTCTCCAATAAAAAAAGAAATATGCTGGAGGCCAGGAATGGTGATAAATGCCTGTAAAGTAGGCAACTTGTGAGACCACAGTAGGAAGATCCTGAATTTTCTGCGAGGATAAAAATCTTAATGTAATGCTCTCCCAAAATAAATTAATAATAATAACAACAACAATAATAATAATAAATATGGCACTGTGATGTAGTCTAATGGTCAAATGTTTGCCAAGCACATGAGGCTTTGGTTAAGTCTTCATTATCTCAACTAAATAATACTAAAATAGAATTACCTTGTGATTCAGGTATCCCACTTGGGGGTATGTAATAAAAAAAAAATGAAACCCTCATCTGATACCTGGATGTCCATGATTACTGAGGTACTTGCCAGTTGAAAAGTTATGGAATCGCCTAGGAATTCTGGGAAAGATGAATAAAGAAAATATGGCATATATGTAGGCATACATCCATACAAATCAAATCCTGCCACCTGCAACCAATTGGGTGAAATTAGAGGATAGCGTGGTGAAATGAAATAATACTCGACACAGACATACAAACACTGCATGCTGTCCCTCATGTGGGGAAGCTTAACCTGAATTTAGGATGGTGATTTTTAAAGGTTAAAGAGTGGAGGTGGGAAATGAGAATGGGATTTCATCAGTGGCATGTGGTATATGTGTTAAAATACCAAGAGACCCTTTATTTTGTATATCTAGTACATCTTCATCAAAGCTATTTTTAAAATGTTACTGTAATCAGTACTGAGTCACACTTACAAAATGATTAAGTGGAATAATATTGCCATCTGTGGTTGTGGATGCCTACAGTACCTGCAACTCAGATGACTAAGGCAGGAGAATTGACACCTTTAGGTCACCCTTGGGAATGTAGCAAGACCTTGTCTCAAAACCAAAAAAAAAAAAAAAGAAAAAAAATGAACTGGGGATAAATCTCAGTGGTAAAGTGTTCCTAGATTCAAACTCATTACTGCAAAAAGAAATAAGTAAATGGAATAGAATTTAGAAATACATCCATATATTTATGGTCAATTATTTTTCAAGGAGAATGCCAAGATATTATAGGAAAAAAATGTTTTCAAAACATCTGGAACAACTATCCATAGAACATTTGGAATACGATCCCAAACACTATCTCACACTCTACACAATTTTAAATGGAAGAAAGTTGTAAATATGAGAATTGGAACTACAAAATTCTTAGCAGAAAACATGTAAATCTCATGACCCTGCATTGGACAATAGATTCTTAGAAAAGACAATTTTTATTTTTTTTCATTTTGGTACAAGGGATTGAATCCAAAAGAGCTTAACCACTGAGAAACATTCCCAGCCTTTCTAACAATTATATTTAGAGAACAATTACTAAGGCTGGCTTTGAATATGTGATCCTCCTGCCTCAGCCTCCCAAACTGCTGGGATTATAAGCATATGCCATAAGATACTTCTTATAATACCATATATTTGGAAAATATCTACAGGATTTTAGATATGAGGCTTATAATGTGGCATAATAAATTTGAATGTTATAATAAAATTATTTACAATTTAGTCACTATGTTTTTTAAGCTATAGACTTCATCTAGGCTTCTGTATATGCTATTTGAAATTTCACTGTCCCCAGTGGGGACTTCTATCTGGACAACTTCAATCACATTTACCTTGTATATGTCAAACCTGGACATCCATTTTTCTTAATGTATAGACTTAAATAAAATTGAAATTTCTCAAGAGTAAAGATTATTCCTCTGGACCCAAATGATTCCTAGCATTGTATGGAGTCATTTAGCTGAAGTGCTATCAAACAAATAACATTAACTAATAAATTTCTGACCCCAAACTAACATCTCCATACTTGTGGCTTCTTCATGTAGTCATGAATGTATTGTTAAGTGTTGCAAAAAAGAAAAATCTTATAATTTTAAGGGCATATTTTTTAACAAATTATGAATTATCATGAAAAATGTTCTCATTTTCTCCAAGCCCACAGAAGTGTCAACAGAGTCAAGATTAAGCCTATTACAATCAGAAATGTCTTATTTCTTTAATAATTATTTGTTGGTACTGAAAATTAAACTCTGGGGTGCTTTACCCCTCAGCTACATCTCCAGTACCTTTGTACACTTTTAAATTTTAATTTTTTATGCTGAATTTTAACTACACATCACATTAGGGTTTATTTTGACATCAAATTATACCACTTTTAGAAGGCAGTTATTCTAAATGAGAAGAGTGGCATGATTAAAATAGATACAGATATTAAATAGCCATCACCACATCCAAAGTAATGAAAATTTTCTCAACTGTTTTTTTATGAGTTTTTTTGCTTCCAGTTGTTACACAAATTCCTTTGATCTACTTTTTTAAAATTTATTTTTCTATATGATATGAGTTATGTATCCAAATACATTTTTTTCTTGTGGATATCTAGTCTCCCAGGGCCACTTTTGCTTTTGCTTTTACTGTTTTTTTTAATTAATTTTTATTGTAGGTTGTTCAACACATTACATAGTTCTTGATATATCATATTTTACACTTTGATTCAAGTGGGATATGAGCTCCCATTTTTACCCCATATACAGATTGCAGAATCACATCAGTTGCACAACCATTGATTTACATATTGCCATTCTGGTGTCTGTTGTATTCTGCTGCCTTTCCTATCCTCTACTATCCCCCCTCCCCCTCCCCTCCCCTCCCCTCTTCTCTCTCTACCCCCTCTACTGTAATTCATTTCTCCCCCTTATATTTTTCCTCCTTTCCCCTCACTTCCTCTTGTATGTAATTTTGTATACCCCTGAGGGTCTCCTTCCATTTACATGCAATTTCCCTTCTCTCTCCCTTTCCCTCCCACCTCTCATCCCTGTTTAATGTTAATCTTCTCATGCTCTTCGTCCCTACTCTGTTCTTAGTTACTCTCCTTATATCAAAGAAGACATTTGGCATTTGTTTTTAAGGGATTGGCTAGCTTCACTTAGCATAATCTGCTCTAATGCCATCCATTTCCCTCCAAATTCTATGATTTTGTCATTTCTTAATGTAGAGTAATACTCCATTGTGTATAAATGCCACATTTTTTTTATCCATTCGTCTATTGAAGGGCATCTAGGTTGGTTCCACAGTCTTGCTATTGTGAATTGTGCTGCTATGAACATGGATGTAGCAGTGTCCCTATAGTGTACTCTTTTTTGGTCTTTAGGGAATAGACTGAGTAGGGGAATAGCTGGATCAAATGGTGGTTCCATTCCGAGCTTTCCAAGAAATCTCCATACTGCTTTCCAAATTGGCTGCACCAATTTGCAGTCCCACCAGCAATATACAAGAGTACCCTTTTCCCCACATCCTTGCCAGCACTTGTTGTTTGACTTCCTAATGGCTGCCAATCTTACTGGAGTGAGATGGTATCTTAGGGTGGTTTTGATTTGCATTTCTCTGACTGCTAGAGATGGTGAGCATTTTTTCATATACTTGTTGATTGATTGTATGTCCTCCTCTGAGAAATTTCTGTTCAGGTCCTTGGCCCATTTGTTGATTGGGTTATTTGTTATCTCATTGTCTAATTTTTTTTAGTTCTTTGTATATTTTGGCTATTAGGGCTCTGTCTGAAGTGTGAGGAGTAAAGATTTGTTCCCAGGATGTAGGCTCCCTATTTACCTCTCTTTTTGTTTCTCTTGCTGAGAAAAAACTTTTTAGTTTGAGTAAGTCCCATTTGTTGATTCTAGTTATTAACTGTTGTGCTATGGGTGTCCTATTGAGGAATTTGGAGCCTGACCCCACAGTATGTAGATCATAGCCAACTTTTTCTTCTATCAGACGCCATGTCTCTGATTTGATATCAAGTTCCTTGATCCACTTTGAGTTAACTCAAATTAAATATTCAAATGTTGAATATTCAAATGTTGAATATTTGAGATATGGCCATCAAAACTGTGACCATGGAAGCAATAAAAGAAACCAAGGGAAAAACTCCCACTATTGTGAGTCCAAGAGCACATTTAGATCTTGCTAGCTGGGCATGTATTTGTTGTAAGACTTGAAAACCAGCATCAGCCTACCATGGCTCTGAAATATTTCCTGGTAATAAGACAAAAGAGGGCTGATAAAGTATCATCGTTCCTTTTTCTCTATTATTTCTGGTGTTACAATTAGTTGAATTACATTTACTACATGTTACAAGATATCTATCATCTTTCCTTTTGACTTTTACACTTTCAGTAATTAAAGCATAAGGAGATTGAACCAGACCCATAAGTCATCGCAAGAACCCTCCTTCGATTACTTGCTTACAAAGTCTGGGAAAGTGTTGTCAGTAAAATGTAAGTATTCTGAGGCAACAATTAAGCACCAAACATCTTTGTGAATACCACCTTCACTGAAGGTCAGGATGTCTATAAGTACGGACACTCCTTGCAAAACCAGCATGAAATCACCATTTGACCGAGCTATCCATCCCTCTCCTCAGGCTATACCCAGAGGACTTAAATAGAGCATACTACAGGGACTGAGCCACACCAATGTTTATAACAGCACAATTAACAATAGCTGAACCATAGAACCAACCTAGGTGTCCTTCAACAGATAAATGAAACAATAAAATGTGATTACACACACACACTCACACACACACACACACACACACACACACACACACACACTCCCCACCAATTGAATATTACTTAGATTTAAAGATGAATGAAACTATGGCTTTCGGTGGTAAATGGATGGAGTTGAAGAATATCA
The DNA here is from genome assembly GCF_048772815.1 of Callospermophilus lateralis. Taxonomy (NCBI): domain Eukaryota; kingdom Metazoa; phylum Chordata; class Mammalia; order Rodentia; family Sciuridae; genus Callospermophilus; species Callospermophilus lateralis. Next base: position 87,009,031 of record NC_135306.1, read on the forward strand.
TGCTAAGTGAAGTAAGCCCTTCCACACACACATACACACACACAAACAGAAAATTCAAGTGTTCTCTCTGATAAGTGTATGCTAATTCACAATGGGGGTGAGGAAAATAGTGACTTTAGATTAAGAAGAGAGGAGTGCAGGGAGGGGAGGGCTTATGGAGATAGGAAGAATAGTAGAATGAAACAGACATTACATATAATACATAATATATATGGGTGCTAAACCACTCAACAAGGGAGGAGGAGAGAATAGAAATTCAGTGGATTAGAAACAGTTGAAACAAAGGGAAGAAAAGGGAAATAGGAATACAAATGACAGTAGGATGAATCAGACAGAACTTTTCTGTGTTCATATATAACTACAGCACCAGTGAAGGTTCGCACCATGTACACCTCAAGAATGGAATGCTAACTAAAATGAGATTTACTCCATGTATAATATGTCAAAATTTGTCTACTGTCATGTATACTTAAAAAGAGTAAGAAATGTTAAAAATGATAAGGGAAAATTTGTATACAGAGAAGGATTATGAGTGAAAAACTCTTCAATAAAAGCTAATGTCATTAAGGTTAAATAAAATTATAAAAGACTACCTGGAGCCCATACAAAATAATAAACAATGGTAAATAGAGTTGCTAAGTCAGTCTGTGCAACTATCTATAATCCCAAAATTTTTGATTTGTAACTCTTCAATTTGCTTTAAAAGCAGTACAACAACAATATTTACAAGTTGAGCAGAGAGGAAATATTACATAGCAGTGTTATGAATACTATTAATAGTGCTGTGTGCACTCAAAGAAAGCATTCTCAATTTGCTCCCCCATGCAATAAAAAATCATGAAGTTGAAAGATATGCTAGTTACTGCTTAGATAACACATACATGTTTGTTACATTAAGTATGTGGGCAGCTGCTCAACTTGGCAGGTCAGATCCAATAGATAAGGAGAACATTCTCTTCATGCAAGACAGTGTTTCTTTTAGTATTATTATGAAAGTAAGAGAGAAAGCAAAATAAATAGACACAGGCAACTGTATTGCTAGACTAGGAAAACCCCAACACTGAACTTACGTACTAGAGAGTCCGAAACAGCTTTTTAGGGTCCTGACTGGGAAGTCCTGGGCAGAGCATCCTCTCCACAGGTGAGAGTCTGAAGTCTTGTTCTAACTTGTATTTAAAGTGGGGCTGAAAAAATACAAGTTAGAACAAACAAAGCTTCATCCTAACAGCTTGCATGACCTAGTGATCCCATGAAGAACACTACATCCTCCCAAGAGCAGGTCAGATTCCAGAGTAGGGAGTGATAGCCTTGACATGAATAAATAAATTGAAGTTCCAATGAGTGAGTGGCAAAGCCAAATGCATTGAGAAATCAGCATTCTTTAGCTGTTTCATCAAGGATATGTAGACATCATGTAGGCCCATGGAAAGGGAATATCTTTAGTATTTTTTTTTAGATCTCTGGTACTGAATCTTCCCTCTGGCCTCATAAATAGTTAAAACTCTCATATGTAAAATGAATCCATTTTCTGTGTAAAATAACATGCAATGGAGATAATCATGAAACCTAGAGATTTACCCTTTGGAATAATAAATAGTGTGCATATTATTCTCATAAAATTAATCATTATATTTCAATATTTATTTTCCAAAATGAAGTTAAATGAAATATTTTTAGGTGGTGTTTTGTTGACCCAAAGGGCTCACATATGAAGAGTACATTGTGTTTTTACTTTTTGAAAAGGTCTTGTAGATGAGAGTCTAGAGGTTTATTTCAATCAAAATTGTGTTTCTCTTTCTGTGATGTCATGGGCTCCTGGAGCTGTAAGAACTGAAGAGGGACAGGGTTAGTTTATAGTATCTTATAATTACTGGATTGCAGAGTGGTATCGAAGACCATGACATGTGCTATCTACCATATTATCCAATAAGTATAACAAACATTATATTGTAAGTTATTAAGTTGAACAAGAAAGGTCTAAAAAATCAAAATATGTAATGAAATAAAAAATGTGGGTCATAAATGCTCCTATAGTATGTCTGTTTCTTTTTACCTTCATCATTTTACATTTTTCTAGTTACACTTTTTTACTGGGTATGCAAAACTAAAGAAGTGGTCCCAAATTGTAAAGTTTTTCCTACACTAGAGGTGAGTATAGTCACCTCAGTGATGAACGTCATAGAATTAATGAGGAACTGCATGGTTTCCTCAGTCCAAGAGTCAGGATGGGCCTATGGACCATGTGGATTTCCCAGGTAACATTAAGACTATTTCCCCGCCTTCAGCAACCCTCCTTTTACCTGAATATGCACGTTGGCTCCTAGTCTCTTGGGTCTTTCTCCTCTCCCTGATTGGGAGCTTGTATAACTCTCTGGAGTTGTAGATCCCTTAGGGTGTACTGTTACTCTATAAGGTGAAATGGTAAACTCATGATTCAAACTAGGAATATCTGGGCATTATTTTAGTATCCCTAGGTCCTTCCTATAACTCTCTTAATTTTTCCATAATTACAAACAAGAGAGTATATAATTTACATAAATAATATTCTCCAAATAATACATGATTAAACCTATGAAATAATTAATGGAGACGTTATAGCATTATTTACCCAATAGAATGTTTTACTATTGCATCAATCCATTAGCAAAGTGAATAGTGGGAGATGTGTGACCTAATAACATCATTAAATGCATGACAAGTTTTACATTAAGAAAGTCACACTTTATTTAGTAACAAATTGCATCTGTAATAAAATATAAGTAAAAATGCTCTGTAAAATGGGCATGGTGGACCATGCCGTGACCCTAGGGATGTGAGAAGCTTTGCAAGTTCAAAGTCAGGCTCCATAACTTAGTGAGGCCCTATACAATTAGCAAAACCTATCTCTAAATAAAAAAGAAAAAAAAATCTGAGTATGTGGATTACTGATTAAGTGTCCCTAAGTTTAAGAGGCTCTTAAAAATTTAAATTATAAATTTCATATAAATCTTAAGAAAGTTCTGAAATAGTCAACTATGAGAATTATGTTTACTCCAGTTGTGAAAAATGAGACTTTTTAGTAATTGTTGATTGATACTAAGATTGTATCCTTTTAGGGATGCACAATTCTATACTTGTATTTCCTTATTTTTACAATATCAGCTAAAAATGTTAAGAAAGTTTTCAGTAAATGTCAAAAGCAATTACCCATTTTCTACATTTAAATGATTTTTTTCTCTCCTAGGTCCCAAATAGTTCAAGAGACGGGCTATAGATAAGAAACTTACTACAATCTTTATATTTGTCAAGGTGTTTTTGTAAATATTTTGCTGTTATCTAATGTACAAACTTTGGACAAATGCTACTCCACATTTGCTACAGATATGAGGTCAGATATTTAAAAAAATGTCAGAAATTTGAATATAGTCTTGGAGACATTCTTTGGGTTTCTATATGCTATAAATCCTTCAGTGTTTTTAAAATGTTTGATCAATGGCCAAAAGCTTTGCAAAAATTTTTCTGCACATCCTCTCACTCGTACAAATTCTGAGGTGCTGAGTAGGGTGTGAACAACTAATGGAGACTCTGTCACCTATTTTACATTTATATGATTTCTGTGCTATCATATCTCTGGTTTGAAATAGTGTTGAACTAATGTGAAATAGGGTTGATTCATCCTTAAAGACAGTGATGCAATGTTTTCATTGTAAAACTTCTCTCCAGTATAAAATCTTTAATGTTTAGTAAGATGTGATCTTCAATATTAAAAGCTTTGCCATTCTTCACATTTATAGAACTTCTCTCTAGTATGGGTTCTCTGGTGTCGAGTAAGTGATGATTGTTGATTAAAAGTTTTGCCACATTCTCTACATTTGTAGGGCTTCTCTCCAGTGTGGATTCGCTGGTGCTGAGTAAGTGATGATTTTTGACTGAAACTCTTGCCACACAATGTACATTTGTAGGGCTTCTCTCCAGTGTGGATTCGCTGGTGCTGAGTAAGTGATGATTTTTGACTGAAACTCTTGCCACACAATGTACATTTGTAGGGCTTCTCTCCAGTATGAATCCTGTTGTGGAAATAGAGATGTGAGTTTGTATTAAAACTCTTGTCACACACTTTACATTTGTAGGGCTTCTCTCCAGTATGAATCCTTTTGTGACAATTACGCTATGAGATGCAGTTAAAAGCTTTGCCACACTCTTTACATTTGTAGGGCTTCTCTCCAGTGTGGATTCGCTGGTGCTCAGTAAGTGATGATTTTTGACTAAAACTTTTGCCACACACTTTACATATGTAGGGCTTCTCTCCAGTATGAATCCTGTTGTGGCGATCAAGATTTGAGTTTCTATTAAAACTTATGCCACACACTTTACATTTGTAGGGCTTCTCTCCAGTATGAATCCTCGAGTAATTTTTAAGGCTTGGTTTTTGACTGAAACCTTTGCAAAATTGTGTACATATGTAGGGCATCACTCCAAGGTGTGTCCACTGGTGACAAATAAGATTTGAGCTTTTATTAGAAGTTTTGTCACATTCTTTGCATTTGCATGGCATATCTTCTATTTGAACACTGTGATGTTGAGTGAAGTTGTTGAGTACATTGCATTCTTCACATTGGTAGGTCTTCTCTGCAGAATAAATTTTTTTGTGTTGAGTAAGGGTTAAAAACTTTCTAAGGCTTTCCCACAGTTTTTACATTTACAGATCTCTCCTTTAGTATAAATCCTGATATTTAACAAGTTGTAACTTTTCACTAAAAGTTTTCTCACATTCTTTAAATTTGTAGAATTTATCACTGTCATAGTATCTGCTGTGTTTAAAAAATACATCAAAGCATTTGCTTGCTCAATATCTTCTATACTTATAGGGCTGTATTTCTCTATAAATTCTCTTGTATTAAGAAAGCTCTGCACTGTGGTTAAGAGCCCTTTCACATATCTTCCACTTGCAGGTTTTGTCTTAGCTATAGATATTTAATGAATACTAGTTTTTGATCACTGAAGCAAGACTTTCCTACATTTTTCATCTTGGTAAATTTCCTTTCGAAAAGGACTACAAGTTCTCTATAGTCATAATTGTTATCACCAATGTAAATATACTGATCATTACTCAGGATAGAGACATGGCTTATTGTGTTACTTATAGCATTATCTATTTAGTGCACTTTCTAGAAATCTGTATCAGAACTGTCGTTGAGCAATAGTGGGGAAGTAGAAACTTTTCTAAAATTTTTAATATTTTCCATTTGGGCACAAGGAGAAATTAATATTTTGTTTCAGAAAAATGGACATTTTATAAAGAAACTCCCAAAAGGATCACTTTTAGAAATATCTTCTCTGTGCAAATGTTTGACTGGAATTTTAACTCAGTGCTACTTTTATAATTGGCCAAGTTAAAAACTGATACAAGATTTCAAAAATCTTGACAAGATTTCAAATTTTCCACATTGCCTTTCAGTTAAAAAATGGCTATGGATTTATTCTTAAAATACATATAAAACTCCTGAAAATAATTGGAATACATTGAATTTTTGTTTCAGATATTAATTTACTCTGGGGTTTTTTGTCCATAAAATTTTTATCGTAAATAGGGACTACTGATTGATTTTGTCTATTATAATACAATTTTTGAACTTTACTCTCACCTATATTCTCCCATTGTTTTCTTGGTTGTAAATAGTCAAAGTCACACTTTCCATATCTTCCCTCTCTCTCTTTTATTCCCTGCTCTGGTAAAATTTCGAGGATGATGAGAAGTCATGGCTGTAATAAATAAAAATAACAAACATGTTTACTTACTTTAGTGGGATGAGTATATTTTGCAAATCTAAGAAATTACAGCAAAAAATAACATCAACAGGGTGACTGGATAATTAAATCCAAGTCCATCATTTCTGTACAAATATTTAAATCAAATAAAAATACACACAGAAAATTACTTTGAAAATTTTCCTAATCATCTTTGTTTTCACAGTATCCAAGATGAGTACATTACTATGGAGAGTAATATAGTAGAGAAAAATACATTGTGTTACACAAAGATATTCCTCCTTCAGAATATATTTTCAAAATCTACCAACTTTCTTCTGTTTCATTAAAAAATAAAAATATGAAACATGTAAATATTTGGGGACTGTTCAAAAAGGGGTTCCTGCTTCCCAACAGAAAAAAACATGGCTAAATCAACAGTAAGCAAAGTTATGAATTACTCAAAGGGAATAGTCAATTATCATTTAAAAGAAGTTTACTGAACTAAACCAACACACAAAAGGACAGAATAAAAATTAGTCAAGAATTGTTAATAGTAATAAGCAGAAAATGTATGTTTAAAGACTTTCTTTAGAAAATGTCTGAAAGAGTCAGGGGTGGTTGTACATAGCAACATAGGAGGTTGAGCTAGAAGAGTAAAATATGAAGACCAGACAAATTAAAAAATGCAAAGTGCTAAATCTCCCTTAAGTTCTCTTTCCAGTACTAATATACACATCTCAGAAAATAGGAAAATGAAACATCCAAGCAGCCCAGTTTTCTCCAAGTTGTAAAGACTCAAAGTAGGTTTTAAACCAATTGTTAAAACTCAGAATACTGAGAGCTTCCAAGAGAAAAAGACAGGTCACCTAGAAATGTGTAACTATATAATTGTGAAATCCTTAGTCATATCTTAACAACACAGGAAGGAATTCGAGTCTATCTATATTCAAGGGATAAAAGAATAAAATTATCAACCAAGACATTATATTCACAGCTATTACCTTTCCAAAGAGAAGGAAAATGAAGACTTTAAACATATAAAAATACACACACTATTCATCAACACTGGATCTGTTCTCCAAAACTACCAAAGATAATCCTGCATAATAAAATGTAAGTGCACACCATCATAAGTCATATGAAATTTTAAACATTTCTTGGCAAAAACAATTCTATTTTATTGTAATGATCTGTCATAAGACATGTAATTTTGCAATAGAATTTGAAACAAAAAAGCATAATAAAAATACTGTTAATAGGCATATATACCTGTAACAATAATATAATTTTAAAAGGACACATAAATATATTCAGTTTTTTAATAAAGTGAAGTGAAGTTGATACTCATACTAAGTATGGGCAGGACATTCTTCATTTTTAGAATTTTCTGTTGGAAAATGCAAGATTACAAAATTCTGATAAAAAAACTTGGATATCTGAATTAACTCTAAATGTTGCAACTGTAGGTAGTCTACAGGATACTCTAAATCTAAGAACACACACATACTGAAAGCAAAAAGATATAAGAATGACACATACAAAAGTTATTGAACAAAACCTGGGCTGTCTAAATTATAGTACACAAAACATAGTTTAAGACAGTTATAGGACATAGAAGACGTTCTAAATTTAAAAAAAAAAAAAAAACTTTGAAAAAAGGCAAAAGAGAGAAACTGACCCTTTTCCTAGGTTCTGAATTAAGAGTAAATACATTCGCTACATACTTCATACTTCCCAAACACACAAAGAAAACACTGAGAAGGTTGAATGAAAACAAAGAATCACTGTCATACTAAGAGACATAAAACCCACTTACTGAAAAGGGAAATACAGTGAAGCAAAGTGGTAATTGCAAAGCATAAGACTTTGAAAATATTTTGAAACTTCTATAGACTTATAGAATCCCTGTTCTTAATCACAAGTGAGATATTATGCTGGTTAGATCCATTTTATACATTAAAACAAAGGTTAATAAATACTTAAGTGATAGTTATTTTTAACCAACATGGGATAAATATTTGAAGTCAAAAGTGGTAGGGATTTTCAAAAAATCCCTATATATGTGTCAGTTGATTGAACACTCTTGGGCAAGCTGTTGTTCAAAATTGAAAGATTAAATTTAAAGATGTTTATACTACTTAAACTTAACTAGAGACTCCATGTAATATTCATCAACCTCCAATTGTTAAAAAAAATTTGCAGAGAAATGTATCCTTTAAATTCTATGAATATTCCCCCAATATGAATATGACTATTTCCCTGCTTAAAAAAAATTACTAAAAGTTACAGCATTCAATTGCAAATGCAAACATGGAGTCAGGTAGACGGAGTTCTTAGTGAATGTGGCAGTAAGCCCTCACATCAATAGCAAATTAAAAACATTGCACACCAGTGTTGTTACATTGTTATTCAACAGAGCCATCATGGGGGATGCAAACCAAATATCCCTTGAAAAGAATGATGAGCCATATTGGAATATAGAAACTACAGAACTTTGAAGTCAAATAATTTATTCTAATTATATATTTTACAAAATGTATGTACACTAGGTTAACTGAAATGTCACAGAAAGAATTCTGCAAAATTCTATGAACATTACATCTCTAAACTAAAAAAGCAGCTTTCTGAACAAAAGAGAATAGTTTTATCATGAGGAGACAGAAATGAGCCCTTGTTTCCTAGGCATTTTTTTTTTTGAGATGTAAACTTTGTAGAGATATATTGCATAACAATTTGAATTAATGTTACTGAACTGTATATTTAAAATTTTGGAGACAGTAAGTTTTACTTTGTGGTTTTGATTACAATGAAAATTAAAAGATAAAAAGAATTGCAACATATCTCAAAGGTACATTTAAAGTAATGTGGTCTTTATCCTTTAAATAAGAACAAGCTCATCAATATACAAATGATGAGCATGCATGTAATCTCAGCTACTAGGAAGTCTGAGGCAGGCGAATTGCAATTTCAAGACATCCTCAATAACTTAGTGAGAACCTCTCTCCAAATATGAGTGAAAAGGAGCTTGGGGTGTAGTTCAGCATGAGAGTATCACTGCCATCAATCCCCATTACAATAACACATAGAAAACTTCAATTTCTATGTACATGGGCAAAATGAAAAGCCAATCAAGTTAAAATACAAAAGTCATGGACAAAAGAGGCTTAATATTTATACAAGCAAAAGCACATATAATATGATTGGCAATACAAACAAGAATCATACATATCTTAGTTTGTGAAGCAATTAACTGATATGAGGAAACCCAGTCTATAACATGGAACCTACTGTACACTATTAGAAAAAGAGAAAAAAAAACCAACCAAATTGTAAATATTCACAGTTGTATTATTTTACAAATCCTCTAACTCAAATAAAGCTTACACCATCTCTCAAAACAGCAGTCTTTGTCTAACATAACATTCATTCCATGGCAGATAATTTCACAGAAAATCCATTACACATATCAGAAAGAACACTGATAAGGAAATTTTAGTAAAAAAATGTACAAATAAGATTAGATAAACTGACTTATGATAGTAATGTATTACAATGGGTGAACCTAGAGGTCTCCAGCAATGTGGAAAACTTTCCTGCAAATAATAGAAGAAGGGCTGGAGTTGTAGAGTAGTGTTACACAGTTTGACTATCATGTGTGAGGCCCTAGGTTCAATTCTCAGAACTACATATAAATAAATAGAAAATTCATTAACAACTAAATATATTTTTTAAATTATGGAAGAGCTGTCAGATAATATTAACATTCACAAGGCAAGGAGAGTGTTTTGTTGCTAATTTGAATGTATGGAGACATTACTGGAGGAAAAGCAGGATACTACATAATTTTAAAGCACAAAACACAGGACAGGTTTTTCTATAATAACAAGGGAAAGAATTCAAAGCTTCTCAAAAACATTTTATGCTGGATAATGTCTCAATGAACTTTTTGAATTTAGGCTTCCTCCTCTACCTCAACTATGTCCTCTGCTATATGTTGGCCACAGGATTTGACATCACTGAATTCCTCTAAGTCAACCGTATGTCAAGTGAAAGATATATATCATTCCACCAAAGGAAAACATTAAGTATGAAAGGAAACATCATTAACATTTTCTTGTCAGCACCAAGAACTACCCCATTTTTTTACTGAAAGCATAAATCTGCAACACATTCTTGTGGAGAAGTTCCCAAAAGATATACTTCAAGGGAAGAAAACTAAATAATGCTAATTAGGAATTTTGAAGGAAAGTTGTGCTCCATCACAAAGACTAGGTTGCTGTAGTTCTCCAACATCACTTCTCTATATAAATTCTGCTGAGCAGGATCCAGGCATTCCCATTCCTCCTTAGAGTAATCAATAGACACATCCCCGAATGTCAATGGCTCCTGAAATAAAAATTGTTAGATCAATAGAACATGCACCAAACCATTTTTCAGATATTAATATGAATTAAGAGTTAGTAGAACCGACTGTCATGTAGGAGAGTGACTTTAATTATGTAATAAGATACTTTCCATTATCTAATTCAGAGGAAAATACATAAGTCTAAAAACAGTATATATATATATTCCATATCAGAGTGAAGTGAAGGATATATATACCATAATCCAAGCACTGAATAAAAGCCCAACTCCTAACTTTTCTGCCATCAGTGAATGTGAAATTCGGCCGACATTCCAGATGCAAATCAGACTTGTCAAAAATATTCTCATAAGGTGACTGTGCACAAGGGAGACAAAAAGACTGGTAAAAAAAATGTTTTGAAAACAGTCTTGTTCCTATTCTCTCTGCTTTCTATCCATGAGATAGATTGAGCTCCACAATACAATTAGTTTCAAGTATCATCCATCACACATTCCCAATGTGTAAAATATTCATAAAATAATAATGTTTGGAGACATGTAAAGTGACACTTCCACCTCGTGAGAAGGCAAACTTAAATTATTTCAAGTTCTATAAGGAGTTCAACGAGTGAATCAATTTGGTACAATAGAATGAACAATAGGTTACAGAAGATTTCAAGGAGGAGATTAAAAATTTCTTAGAGGTAAACAAGAACGTAGAAACAACATATCAAAATCTCTTGGATACTATGAAAGCAGTCCTAGGAGAAAACTTCATTGCATGGAGTTCATTTCTTAAAAGAAAAAAAAGTCAATAATTGATCTCATACTTCATCTCAAAACCCTAGAAAAACAAATCAAAAGCAAAAGCAGTAGAAGGCAGAAAATAATTAAAATTAGAACTGAAATTGAATTAAAAGAAACAATTAAACCTTGACAAATTTGGTTCTCTGACCCCTAGCTATGCTAATGAAGAGAAGGAGAGAGAAAATTCAAATTACCAGCATACATGATGAAAAAGGCAATATCCCAAGAGACACCTCAGAAATATAGAGGATATTTAGAAATTATCTTGAAAATGTATACCCCAATAAAAGAGAAGACATTGAAGGCATCAACAAATTTCTTAAGTTATATAATATGCCCAGATTGAATCAGGAAGACATACACAATTTAAACAGACCAATAATAAATGATGAAATACAAGATGCCATCAGAAGCTTATCAACCAAGAAAAATCTAGGACCAGATGAATATACTGCCGAATTAAAGAAGACCTTTAAAGAAGAAATTGAAAAATACCAATATTCTTCAATTTATTTCAGAAAATACAGAAAGCAGCAGCACTTCCAAACTCATTCATTGAGGCCAATATCACTCTGATCCCGAAACCAGGCAGGGACAAATGAAAGAAAGAAAACTTCAGGCCAATATCTCTAATGAACATAGATGCAAAAATTCTGAATGAAATTCTGCCAAATTAAATACAAAAACATATTAAAAAGGTCGTGCACCAAGATCAAGTGGGGTTTTTCCAGGAATACAGGATTGGTTCAACATATAGAAATCAAAAAACTTAATTCATCACATCAATAGACTTAAAAATAAGAATCATATGATTATCTCAAGAGACACAGAAAAACCATTTGACAGAATACATCACCATTTCATATTCAAAAAATTAGAAAAACTTGAGATAACAGGAACATACCTCAACATCATACTGGCTCTCTACATTAAGCCTAAGGCCAACATCATTCTAAAGGGAGAAAAACTAAAGGCATTCCCTCTAAAAACTGGAACAAGACAGGAATGCTGTCTCTCACCATTTCTATTCAACATATTTCTTGAAACACTGGCCAGAGCAATTAGACAGACGAAAGAAATTAAAGAAATAACTTCAGGAAAAGAACTTAAATTAGCACTAGTTGCTGACAATATGATTCTATACCTAGAAGACCCCAAAAGCACCACCAGAAAACTTCTAGAACTAAAAAATGAATTCAGCAAAGCAGCAGGATATAAAATTAACACACATTATAAAAAAGGCATTTCTGTATATCAGTGACAAAGCCTCAAGAAGGAAATAAAAAAAACTACCCCATTTACAGTAACTTCAAAAAAAGAAAACATAAGATACTTGGGAATCAACTTAATGAAAGAGATGAAAGATCTATACAAGGTAACCTACAGAATCCTAAAGAAAGAAATCAAAGAAGACCTTAGAAGATGGAAAGATCTACCTTAATCTTGCATATGCAGAATTATTATTATCAAAACGACCATACAACCAAAAGCACTATACTGATTTAATGCAATTTTGATCAAAATCCCAATGACATTTCTCATAGAAATAGAAAAAGCAATCATAAATTTCATCTGGAAAAATAAGAATCTCAGAATAGCTAAAGCAATTACAAGCAGGAAGAGCAAAGCAGGTGGTATCACTATACCAGAACTTAAACTATACTACAGAGCAATAGTAACAAAAACAGCATGCTACTGGCACTAGAACAAACTGGTAGACCAATGGTATAAAATAGAGGACACATAGACTAACTCACAAAATTACATTTATCTTACATTAGACATAGGTGCCAAGAACATGTATTGGAGAAAAGATAGCCTCTTCAACAAACGGTGCTGCAAAAACTGGAAATTCATTTTCAAAAAAAGGAAATTAAAGCCATCTCTCTCACCATGCACCAAACTCAACTCAAAGTGGATCAAGGACCTAGGATTTAAACCAGAAACTCTGCATCTAATAGAAGAAAAAGTAGGCCATAATCTTCATCACATGGGGCTAGGCTGCCCCAACTTCCTTAATAAGATGCCTATAGCACAAGAATTAAAACTAAGAATCAACAAATGGGATGGATTCAATCTAAAAAGTTTCTTCTCAGAAAAAAAAATCTGAGGTAAACAGAGAGCCTACATCCTGGGAGTAGATTTCTACCCCTCACACATCAGATAGAGAAGTAATATCTAGTATATAAAGAACTCAAAATGCTAAGCACCAAAAACCCTAATAATCAAACCAACAAATTGGCCAAGGACCTGAACAGACACTTCTCACAAAAGGATGTAGAATCAATCAATAAATATTTTAGAAAGTGTTCATCATCTCTTGCAATTAGAGAAATGCAAATCAAAACCACTCTAAGATTTCATCTCACTCCAGTCAGAATGGCAGCTATCAAAAAGACAAACAACAAGTGTTGGCAAGGATGTGGGGGAAAAGGCACACTCATTCACTGGTGGTGGGACTGTAAATTGGTGCAAACAACATGGAAAACTATATAGAGATTCCTTCAAAATCTGGGAATGAAAACACCATTTGACCCAGGTATTCCTCTTCTCGGACTATACTCAAAGGACTTGAAAACAGCATACTACAGGGTCACAGCCATGTCAATGTTTATAGCAGCACAATACAGAATAGCAAACTTTGGAGCCAACCCAGATGCCCTTCAGTGGATGAATGGATAAAAATATGGGGCATATATACACAATGCAATTTTACTCAGCAATAATAAAATCATGGCAATTGCAGGTAAATGGTTGGTGTTGGAGAAATGAAGTTAGGCAAACCCAAAAAATAAATGTTGAATGGTTTCTCTGATATAAGGAGGCTGACTATAGTGGGATAGGGAGGGGAAGCATGGGAGGAATAGATGAATTCTACATAGGGCAGAGGAGTTGGAGGGGAGGGGAAGAGACAGGGGATTAGCAGTGATTGTGGAATGTGATGACATCATTATCCAAAGTTCATGTATGAAGACACAAATTGGTGCCAACATACCTTATATACAACCAGAGATATGAAAAACTGTGATATATATGTCTATTAAGAGTTGTATTGCAGAAAAAAATGAGTACATATATAATGGCATAAATTAGCATGAATATACTTTCTGTACAGAGATACCAAAAATTGTGCTCTATGTGTGTAATAGGAATTGTAATGCATTCCACTGTTGTCATGTATTTAAAAAAATAAATAATTTTTTTAAAAAAGAAAGGTATTGAAACCTATTGGGGAAACTATAAGCCTACATGGCTATATAACTTAAAAACACAGAGCTGGAAGGGAAGATGCATAAAAAACATGAGAAACCAAGAAAGAATGTGCCCCAAACAAAGATGCTACATTATTATTAGAATCCATGGTCAGAATAGCAGGATAAATGGGAGAAGGTACATAATTTTCTGTGAATGAAAGGATGATATGAGAGCAAATACACGCAGCAAAGGATCATTTTGATAAAGAGCTACATAAGCAAATACAGAAAGCAAAAGATTCCTTCAATAAGGAGATAGAGATTTTGAAAAAAAAAAAAAAAACAACAGAGATCCTTGAAATGAAGGAAAGAGTAAACCAAATTAAGAACTCAATAGGAAGTATCCCCAACGGAATAAATCACTTGGAAGACAGAACCTCTGACATTGAAGGCAAAATATATAATCTTGAAAAAATAAAATTGACCCCAGTGAAGATGGTAAGAAACCATGAGCAGAAGATTCAAGAATTGTGAGATAATATGAAAAGACACAATTTAACAACTACTGGGATAGATAAAGGCATACAGGTCTAAACTACAGAAATGGACAATCTATTCAATGAAATAATACCAGAAAAATTTCCAAACATGTAGAGTGAATTGGGAAATCAAATACAAGGATCATATAGGACACCAAATGAACAAGATCACTACAGGGCTACATCAATGCACATAATAATGAAAACACCTAGCATACAGGAGAAGCAGAACATTTCAAAAGCCACAGAAGAAAAGAATCAAATTACATATGGGGAAAACCAATCAGGATCTCTGATTTCTGAACTGAGACCCTGAAATCTACAAGATCCTGCAACAATATAAACCAAGCTCTGAAAGAAATGGATTCCAACCAAGAATCATACCCAGCAAAATTTAATTTTGATAAGCAATTAGATTTTGATTCAGATGTTATTTTATGACAAAATAAAAACCTTCCATCATACACAAAATTAAAAAGAATTTGCAATGAGAAACCTGCACTACAGAACATCCTTGGCAAAATATTCCATGAGGAGGAAATGAACAACAATAAAAAATCAGAAGAGGGTAGTATCACTCTAAAGGAAAAACTTATCAAAGAGAAACTGACTTAGTTAAATACCAAAAATAAACAAAAATAACTGAGAATACAAATATTGTCTCAATAATAACTCTGAAAGTTTAGTTCCAACTCAGCAATCAAAAGACAGGCAGATTGGATTAAAAAAAAGACCAACAATATGCTGCCTCCAAGAGACTCATCTCATAGGAAAAGACACCCACAGACTGAAGGTGACAGGTTGGAAAAAAAATATATCATTCAGGCTAAGGCTGGGGCTCAGTGGTAGAGCATTAGCCTAGCACATGTGAGGCCCTGTATTCGATCCTCAGCACCACATAAAACTAAATAATAAAGGTATTTTGTCCATATACAAAAAATAAACATTAAAAAACCTACCACTCACATGGACTGTGGAGGCAAGCAGGGGTTTCCATTTTTATATCAAATAATGTGGACTTCAAGTGAAAGTTAATCAAAAGGGATAAAGAAGGACACTATATACAGCTTAAAGGAACCATACACCAACAAGACAGAACAATTATAAATATACACACACCCAAAACAATGGAGCATCTATGTTCAAACAGACTCTTCTCAAGTTTAAGGGCCAAGTAGACCACAAGACAATAATTCTGGGTGACTTTAACACACCTCTTTTACCACTGAATACATCTTCCAAACAATATCCAGACAGAAACTATAGAACTGATAATACAATCAACAACTTAGATTTAACTGACATACATAGACTATTTCATCCTTCAACAGGTGAAGACACTTTCTTCTCAGCAGCAAATGGATCATTCTCTAAATTAGACCATATATTATGCCAAAAAGGAACTCTAAGCAAAAACAGAAAAATGAAAGTACTACCCTGCATTCTATCAGATCAAAATGGAATGAAATTACAAATCAATGATAAAACTAGAAGCTACTCCTATACCTGGAGACTAAATAATATGCTAGTGAATGAACAATGGGTTGCAGAAAACATAAAAGAGGAGATTGAAAAATTCTTAGAGGTGAATGAGGACACAGATACAACATATCAAAATCTATGGGACACTATGAAGGCATTACTAAGAGGAAAGTTCATTGCATGGAGTTCATTCCTTAAAAAAAGAAAAAGTTAAATAAATTACCTAAAATTACATCTCAAAGCCCTAGGAAAAACAATTAATCAACACCAAAAGCAATAAAGGAAAGAAAATAATTTAAATCAGAGCTGAAATCAATGAAATTGGAACAAAAAAAGCAAATAAAAATTGACAAAGTGACTGGTAATGGTACCACCATTTGACCCAGCTATCCCACTCCCTGGTCTATATCCAAAGGACTTAAAAACAGCATACTACAGGGACACAGTCACAATGTTTTTAGAAGCACAATTCACAAGAGTTAAACTGTGGAGCCAACATAGATGCCCTTCAGTGGATTAATGGATAAAAAAACGTGGCATTTGTACACAATGGAATATTACTCAGCAATAAAAGAAAATAAAATCATGGCATTTGCAGGTAAATGATGGCATTGGAGAAGATAATGCTAAATGAAGTTAGCCAAACCCAAAATAACAAATGCTGAATGTTTTCTCTGATATAAGGAGGCTGACTCATAGTGGGGTAGCATGGGTGGAATAGATGAATTCTATTTAGGGTAGTGTGGTGGAAGGAATAGGGAAGGGAAAGGGATTAGCAAGGATGGTGGAATATAATAGAAATCATTATCCAAAGTACACGTAGGAACACACGAATTGATGTCAACCTATTTTATATACAGAGATTTGAAAAATTGTGCTGTATATGTGTAATAAGAATTGTAATATATTCCACTGCCATATATTTTTATTTTTTTTAATTTTCAAAATGAAAAGGTGGCTCTTTGAAAAACAAATACATTTGATAAAACCTTATCCATGCTACTGTAGAGAAGGAGAGGAATACTCCAATTACTGAAATCCATTATGAAAAAGGAAATATCACCATGAACACTAGAGAAATACAGAAGATAATTAGAAATTATTTTGAAAATTTGTACTGCAATAAAACAGAAAACATTGAAGTCATCAACAAATGTCTAGAATCATGTGACTTACCCAAACTGAGTAAGTTAAACAGATAATTTTACTTGCACCTGCACTCACTGAAACTGCAGGGCCCCAGTGCTTCCGGCGCTTCTCAGCTGGTGGTGGGTAGCCCCTGATGCGTCCCGTTCTGTATTTGGTATGATTTCACTTGTGCGCACCATGCTGGGCTCCCTGCATCTGAAATTTCCCCTTTCCTCGACTCTGGTAAGAAGTCGTATTCAACTTGCACTTCTAGCAATAAGAAGGATATGAAACCGGCGGAAGCTCTCCGCGACAGCACACCATTCCGTCTTCTGCGTTGGGACACCTAGAAAAAAAGCGCGCCGAGACCCAGGTACTCTGTACTCTGCACCTCTGCTTGCAGCCTTCGGGTCCGCTTTGGACTCACTCTCTGCACTTCCCCGGGAGTCATCACTCGCTGCACCCCAGTGCACGTGGACGAGTGTACCTGCGCCTTGCCTTCAGCTTGCTGGGCATTGCGCTCACCTGAGGAAACCCAGCTGGATGAAACCCATTCTGGAGGAAACCCATTCTCCTCCGAGGCCTTTGGAGAAACGTCACCAGCGGGCCTGATGGGTTTCTGTTGGAACCCTTGACCACATACGCAGAAAGAGCACCTCACACTCCTAAACAATCTCCAAGAGGGCATGTCTCCCCGCTATCAGATAACTTCTCAGATCCCTCTAGTTAAGCCTCCCAGAGGGGACCAAAACACCCATCACCAAACCGCAGGCTCACCAATCCATCCCCCGCCTTTCACTTTCTCTCCAGAAAGTAGGCATTCCTATTTCTCTTCTCCTATCAAATACAGTTGCCTCAGGGAACTGGAAATCCATGCCTTTCTCCTGCATTGTCAGTTTGCCCATCTCCATTGAATAATTTCCAAGAGCATGCAAACACACTCTCTGTGTTCATTATAAAAGCAAAAGGCCTCCTTTACTCCATCCCACCTCCCTGGGGACTCCACTATTCCCTTAGTGACTGTGCCAGCACCTCAATATCATCTTGTTTTATTTCTTTTTCTCTCTTCCAGCGATTTCATAAAAATGTTCTTGCTTTGGTCACTTTTTGTGGAGTGTACAGCATTGTTCTGTTATCTTGTTGCCCTGTCTGAATGTCCAACATGTGGCTTTTGTGGATGGTAGCACTGGCTGTACAGGTCTGTGATTGTGAGGGGATGACCCTGTGTGTCCACACTTGTAGCACAAATCGAGGTCAAAGTTTGGGTGAGGATTGCGGACAACCTATCCACACATCCTAGAAAGGTGCAAATGCAGTTATTGAGGACTTCTGGGGGAGGGAACGACATCCTTTGCCTTCACCTTCTATGTGAGTGTAAGCAAAGATAGAGGGCGAGGATTTTCTTAGAAAAAGGGGTAGACCTAGTAGTCGGGATTATTTTCTATTTCTACTCTCCTTCCCAACAGGTGTGAGCATTTATGTAACTGAAAATTAAAATGTGGAAAAAGATAGGTTAAGGGGAAATGACACAAAGTAAATGCAAGATAGCAATTTTAATATTAGAAAAAGTAGAACATAAGTTCAAAATGTTATAAAGGACCAAGGGGAAATTATATTCTCAGCAAATTATTGATAATTAACTATATTAATATATTCATTAACATACTTGAAACTGATCTTTGGTGAGATAGACAAGTCAACCACTGTGAACAGAGAATTTTAACACCTCTGATAAATCAGGCAGAAATGAGCCAAAATACAGAATACTTGTATAACATGGTTAACAAACTTAAACTAAGAGATATAGAAATAACATTATATCTAAAATGCAGAAGATGCAAACAAGGAAAATTCACAAAAACTGACCATGGCACTGATTCATATTCTAGAGGATCAGTGTCATTCAGAGTATAATCTGACACAAAAGGAATAAAATTTGAAAGTAATTACAAAGGAATAAGTGAGATACATCCCAGATACAATGAAATAGCCCCCATTAAATTCTTCAGTTAAAAAGTAAATAAAAGCTGGGCACGGTGATGCACGCCTGTAATCCCTGCGAATTAGGAGGCTGAGGTGGGAGGATTGCTGAGTTCAAAGCCAGCCTCAGCAATGGTGAGGCGCTAAATAACTCAGTGGGATTCTCTAAATAAAATACAAAAGAAAAAAAAAGAGCTGGGGCTGTAGCTCAGTGGTAGAGCGCTTGCCTAGCATGGGTGAGGCATTGAGTTCCATCCTCAGCACCACATAAAAATAAACAAAGGCATTCTGTCCATCTACAACTACAAAAAATAAATAAAATACAAGAAAGGACTGGGGATGTGATCAGTGTTTGAGTGCCCCTGAGTTAAACACCCCTGGTACAAAAAAAAAAAAAAAAGGAAATAAAAATTTAATAAATTGATGTCCTCTTAAAATCAATTCAGTTCAAAATGTAATGAAACCCTTTTCAATCTTTCATAAATATTTATTATAATTATATACAAATGTTTAGTCCCAGAATTTGAGGTGATATGTAAGGAAACAATCAGGAGAGAGAATGGGCTTGTAAGCTGTTTTTAGAATTAAAGACTATATAAGGAACACCCAGTGTTTATGGGTGAGGGTAGAAAAAAAAATAGGACTGGAGTGTAGCTCTGTGACCAAGTACTGTGCTTAGCATGTGTGAGGCCCTGGGTTCAAAATCCTAGAACCAATAGTAATAATAGGTTGAAAAACAATAAACAATAAAAATTTCTGGAATAAAGTAATTGAGGGAATTTAAAATAGAGTTTTTATAAGATAAGAACAATTGGAAAATATTCATCTATGCTCTAGATGTTGGGAAAGGAGAGCAGCATTCCAAATTAGAAAAAAAATCAGTAATCAATAAAATAAAGAACAACAAAATACAGAATATCAACAAACTAAGAATTGATGGTTTGGAAAGGTTAATAAGGCATTCCCTAGAGGAATGGAGAGTCACCTTTCAGATGTTGCTGCCTCACCATCTTACTCCTCTTTTCTAGCTTCTCACTTTCCTGATTTCTCAAGGGGAGATAGCTCTGGGCTCAGTCCTGGGATCTTATTCCTTCATAGCTAGGCTGCTACCTCGGTGAACTCAAGCTACCCACACACATGTGCACTTGGAATATCAGTTTCCCAATGCCTTCTTGGCTCACTGTTGCATCCCCAATGCTCAGGTCAATAAATATTTGTTTATAAATGAACAAACAAAAAGAATTAATGAAGATGATGCAAGACTTATGCACAATAAATAGAATTTTTTTCCTTTATATTTAGGGGGTCGAGGCTGTGGCTCAGCAGTAGTGCACTTGCCTGAAATGTGTGAGGCACTGGGTTCTATCCTCAGTACCACATATAAATAAGTAAATAAATAAATAAATAAATATCCATTGACAACTACTAAAAAAAAACAGATAATTTTCAAGCAATGAAATAGAAGACACCATCAAAAGCCTACCAACCAAAAATAAATAAATAAATAAATAAATAAAGCCCAGGACTCAATGAAAAAAGACCTTCAAAGAGGAACTAAAACCAACACTCCTCAAATTATTCCATGAAATATAAAAAGAGGGAGCATTTCCAAATTCACTCTATAAGGCCAATATCTCCTTGATTCTAAAATCAGACAAACATAGAAAAGAAAGTGTACTTCAGACCAATACCTCTAAAAAGCAGAAGCAAAAATTCTGAATAAAATTCTTTTAAATCAAATACAAAAACATATCAAAAAGATGGTTCATCTTGATGAAGTGAGATTCATCCCAGGGATGCAAGGTTGGTTCAACAGACAGATATCAATAAATGTAATTCATCACATCAGTAGATTTAAAGATAAGAACCTTATGATCATCTCAACTAATGCAGAAAAAGCATTTGACAAAATACAGCACCCCTTCATGTTCAAAACACTAGAAAAACTAGGGATAACAGAAACTTCCCTCAACATTTTAAAGGCTCTCTATGCCAGGTCTCAGGCCAACATCATTCTAAATGGAGAAAAACTGAAGGCATTCCCTCTAAAATCTGAACAAGAGAGGGATTCCCTCTCTCACACTTCTATTCATTATAGTTCTTGAAACACTGGCCAGAGCAATTAGACAGATGAAAGAAATTAAACGTATAAGTATAGGAAAAGAAGAACTTAAACTAGCACTATTTTCTGATGATATGATTCTGTACCTAGATGACTCAAAAAACTCCACTAGAAAACTTCTAGAACTAGAATTCAGCAAAGTAGCAAGATATAAAATCAACACCCATAAATCAAAGGCATTTCTATATATCAGTGACAAATCCTCTGAGAGAGAAATGAGGAAAACTACCCCATTCACAATATCCTCAATAAAAAAAAAGATACTTGAGAATCAACAAGAGGTGAAGGATCTATACAATGAAAACTATGAAACACTAAAGAGAAATCAAAGACCTTAGAAGAAGGAAAGATTTAACTTGATCTTTAATAGGCAGAATTAATATTATCAAAATGACCATACTACCAAAAGCACTATACAGATTTAATGCAATTCTGATCAAAATCCCAATGGCATTCCTCATAGAAATAGAAAAGGCAATCATGAAATTTATCTGGAAAATAAGAGACCCAGAATTGATAAATCAATACTTAGCAGGAAAAGGGAGGCAGGTGGTATTGCTATACCAGACCTTAAACTATACTTCAGAGACATAGTAACAAAAACAACATGGTACTGGCATCAAAACAGGCTGGTAGACCAATAGCCCAGAATAGAGGACACAGAGACCAACCCACAAAACTACAATTATCTTATATTAGACAAAGGCAATAAAAATATGCACTTTAAAAAAGATAGCATCTTCAAAAAAATGGTGATGGGAAAACTGAAAATCGATAGGCAGCAAAATAAAATTGAATCCCTCCTTCTCACTATGCATAAAAGTTAACTCAAAATGGATCAAGGGTCTAGGAATTAAACCAGAGACTCTCCTATTAGAAGAAGAAGCAGGCCCTAATCTCCATCATATGGGATTAGGCCACAACTTCCTTAATAACAGTCCTATAGCACAGGAATTAAAACCATGAATCAACACATGGGATAGATTTAAACTAAAGATTTTTATTAAAAAAAAAAACAATAGAATAGAGAGCCTACTTTCTGGGAGCAAATCTTTAACCCTCACACATCAGTTAGAGCACTAATCTCTAGGGTATATAAAGAACTCAAACATCTTAAGACCAAAAAAAAAACAAAAACAAATAATGCAATCAATAAATGGGCCAAGGACCCAAAAAGACACTTCTCAGAAGAGGATATACAATCAATCAACAATTATATTTAAAAATGCTCATCATCTCTAGCAGTCAGTGAAATGCAAATTAAAATCACTCTAAGATACCATCTCACACCAGACAGAAGGACAGCTATTATGAAGACAAACAACAATAAGTGTTGGCGAGGATGTGGGGAAAAGGCACACTCATACACTGCTGGTGGGACTGCAAATTGGTGCAGCCAACTTGGAAATCAGTATGGAAATTCCTTGGAAATCTGGGGTTGGAACCACCATTTGACCCAGCTATTTCTCTTCTCAGACTATACCAAGAAACAAAAATAGCACACTACAGGGACACAGCCAGATCAATGTTTATAGCAGCACAATTCATAATCGCTAAACTGTGGAGTCAAACTAGATGCCCTTTAGTGGATGAGTGGATAAAAATATCTGACATGTATACACAGTGGAATATTACTCATCATTAAAAAAGAACAAAATCATGGCACTTACATGTAAATGGATGGAGTTGGAGAAGATAATGCTAAGTGAAGTCAGTTAATACCCCACAAAAAAATGCTGAATTTTTTCTCTGATATAAGGAGGCTGACTCATAGTGGGGTAGGGAGGAGGAACATGGGAGGAATAGATGAATTCTATAAAGGGAAGAGGGTGGGAGGGAAAGGGAGGGGGCAGGGGATTAGCAAGAATGATGGAATGTGAGGGTCATCATTATACAAAGTTCATGTATGAAGACTTGAATTGGGTGTCAACATTACTTATATACAAAGAGAGATAAAAAAAAGTGATATATGTGTGTATTAAGAGTTGTAATGCAAAAAAGTACATGTATAATGGCATAAATTGATGTGAATATACTTTATATACAGAAATATGAAAAAATTGTGTTCTATGTGAAATAAGGATTATAATGCATTCCACTGTTGTCATATATCTAAAAATAATAATAAAAAGCATAAAAAATCATGATCTAAAAACATCTGGAAAAAAAAGAAAGAAAGAAAGAAAGAAAGAAAGAAAGAAAGAAAGAAAGAAAGAAAGAAAGAGAAAGAAAGAAAGAAACTAACTGATACAGGATGCATTTGGTGCTACAGACCTGATATATCCAGTGGTCTGGAGGCTGAGGCAGGGGGATCACAATTGTGAAGCTTACCCTAGCAACTGTGTGAAACCCTGCTTAAATTTAAAAATAAATAGGCAGTAGTAATTTTTAAAAAATTAAGAAAAAATTAAATTTTTTAAATAAAAATTTTAAAAGGACTGAGGATAGTGTTCAGTAATAGGACATCGTGGTTCCAATCCCCAGTTTCACAGAAAGAAAAAAAGAATGAAAAAAAGTCCTTTTCAAAGTTACAGAAAAAATATTTTTAAATTTATAAATTGTATATATGGAAAACAAAAATTCTATTTCTCAAATGACTCCATTAAAGAGAACAAGAAGTGACAGATGAAAGAAATAAATTGCCTCACCTTTAACCAAACTCTTCTAAGAAAGGAGAACAGAGACTACAAGAGAAACGCAGGCAAGAGCCATGAACAGCCCCTTCAAATAGCAGGTATCTAAATGTCCCTTCATCACAAAGCAATCAACGTCTTTAGAAAGGAGAGACTGTACCATAAAGTCACATTGAACACAAATTGACACAGTGTTGAAGAACATGTGGGGTTATCATGAAGGTCCACAGAAACAGATGGGTACACTACAGCATATGGGGACACAGCACACTCCTCCAGAGCCTGGTGACAGAGGATGTCTATTTGGTAAAAGACAAATATTAAACTATGGAAAATAACCATTTCTGGCAGTCAGCCACATTTTGTTTGCCATATTTCATCAAGTTTGACAAATACTATGAAACACCATGTCAGTTTTATATAGCTGTCACATAAATGTCACATTTCACATATAAGTATACTTAAATGGTGCATATGCAGAATTTGAAAAAATACAAATGCAGATGAGCACATAACAGACTGAATTACACACCCTGGGTACAGATGATAGGACTCCTCATTATAAAGAGGACAGCTTCCCTCAGATTCATCTATGACAACACCCCATCAAAATTTCACCAAGATTTCCTTTTCACTGAAGAAAGGGCCCAAGCAAACAGTTTGAAAATTCTCCTGGAAGGTTGAATTGATATGAAATTAGCCAGGAATTCTGAACTCTAAGAGTAAAAGCTGGAGCTATCATTACCAGGCAATAATGCATATTATAAAATTATCATATTGCAGAAATTTGAGGACCAAAAAATTTGCACAATGCAGAAATTTCATAGATGACTCCGCATGTATGTAAATGTCATTTTTATTATTAAGTGCACTGAAAAGGACTAGATAAATGCAACCATCTCCAGCAGATGTTTTGATGTGAATGAACAAGACAACCCAACATGAAGGGAGGTGTGGGAACTGGAGGTGCAGAGCACTGGAGGGCTTGGGGAAAGGACGTGCGTGGTACTGAATTACACTCCAGCACCCCAAAGAAGCACATACTGAGGAGGAGGATGTTTCAAAATTGTACCAGAATAGGAGGCTCCTGGATTTTTTCCATACATGCATACACCAAATAAACACCTACTTCTGTTTTGAGTCCCTCTTAAATAAAGTTATACATGGGTTGAGAGACCTAGGTATTGGACCGCTGAGAAAATATCTACTATCCGAAAAGCAGGAAACGTTGGGGGATACGTGGACATTAGTCCTGCCTTAAGCGATGTGCTGCATAGTTTGGACAGAATACCCCCATCCAGTGTCAACCAGGGTACAGGAAGACTGATTGGGGTCTCAAATAGAGCACATTGGACACTAAATGACTTGTAGCTGGAAACACAATTTGTCTGGTGCTCATAGAAGAACAAACCGGATAAACACAAGTATCAGGAGTGGAGAAAGGGGTGGTTTTCTATGGCTGTTGAGGGTCATGAGCTTTATCCATGGGACCAGGGCAGAAGGGGAGTGGGATCAAGGGTCCTAGTTTATCCCTAGAAGGGATTTGCCAGCATGATCTGCAAACTGTGGTTGCTAAGAGTTGAGCTCCTCCCTAGCCAGTCCCTAAGGGTAGACAGGACAAATGCAGTCCACCCAGCAGCCCTGCCTGAGCCCTCTCCCCCCTACCTCAGTAATAACTCCAGTCCTGACCATTTCTTGCTGTAAGGAGTATGTCGAGACACTCAGGGTCCCTACATTTTTTTTTCCATTCCAGGGACTCACATTGATGTGCAAGAACTTCCAGGGACTACTATCACCACCCCCCAACCCTGGAGTGAAGGAAAAGGATGAAAACCACAGCTCCCTGTTTCTTTCTAGAATAGGCTCACACCACCTTCTCGCAGTGAGCACAGGCAACCTGGGTTCTAACCAACTGCATCAGGAATTCAGTTCCCATCCAAGAAGGAGAGTTTCTGCAGCCTGAGCCCAGCTGTGGGAAAGGCTCCTATCAAACATGAGAAGGAACTAGTTCTCCAAGGACATGGATGTGGAGAAAGAGACCCGCTCACATGGGACTAGAATATAAGCTCAGTGCAGCCATTTTTTAAAAATAGCATGGAGTTCTTAAAAAGCTAACAGAGTAACAACCACTTTGGACACATTTTCAAAGGAACTTGAACCAGTGTGTTAATAAATGGCTGCATGCCCTTCGCTGTTCCAGTATCCACAGTAGCCAGGACGAGGGGACATCTGAAGTGGCTTCTGGATAAGGAGACTCCTCCCAGTCACAGGGACATCACCTACTCCCCTGAGAAACTACTTCCCCTAAATGCACCTGCTCATAGGTCCACAGGTGGCTGAGATTCACCAGACGCTCAGGAGACCTCAGATGTGCCAAGGTGTGGGATCCTAATGTCAAGCAGAGACAAAATAGGACCAGGGAAATCTCAGAGAGGGCTTGAGACCCCTAGAACATGCAGTCCATAGGGGGACCCTCAGCCCAAAGACATTCTGACAAGGTGTCTGTCCTGGGAGAGGAAGGGAAAATAAACACACATTTTTACAAATGTCAAATGTTTTTTAGTGTACTTTTCTCTCAAGTGAAATGCTCAAACAGAAAACAAAACTTTTGCTTCTTATTTTATTACACTGGGGAGGAAAATTGTCACTGGAAATGGGGACAGGGGACTTGAATTTTAGGAATTCATTCATACACGTGTAAAAGCTTCATTTGGGAGACGGGGTTCTGGATCTGACATTTTGCTTCCCTTACATTTAGAACATTCAGGGGGACCCAGGCAGGAGGCTTACACCTGTAATCCCAGCCACTCGGGAAGCTGAGGCACAAGTTCAAGGCCAGACTCTGCCTCTGTCTTGAGATAAATGATAAAAGGTGTGAGGGATGTAGCTCTGTGGTAAAGGAGCTCTACATTCAATCCACTATGCGCCCCTCTCGCCCGCCTGCCTCCCAAAAAAGAAAGAAAAGCTCAGGAGGAAGAAAAACCTGAGACCCCTGCAGATCCCAGCCCCCTTGGGTAGGAAAAGGGCCAGGGTCATGATACTCTGAAATTCACCGCAGAAGAAATTCAGGGAGGAGACTTGAGCTGCCAATTTCTACAGGAGATACCATGTATTCAATAATAAGAATAAAAAGAATATCCAACATCTTTAGAAATTGGAGAAATGTAAACTAAAACCCCATCGGAGAGAAAATTAAATAGTATCAATGAAGGTAGAAAACAAAAGAATTCTAACAAACTCAAGGAGTTTAACTGCTTCTTAACTATTTGTGGAAACTGTTTTGCTGTTAAAGACACATGATAGTCCCCGCCGCAGGGACTTGCTGCAATCAGTTCATAGGACCAGGATAATACATTAATAGTCATGGGATATTCAGCTTAAAAATAGTATAAAATACCATGTGTAAGTTTTACATGGGTGCCATATGCAGGTGGTATTATGTGTGACTATGATGCACTAATAAACAATCCAGCATGCTTTACTCTTAATGGAAGCATAGAGTCCTAAAATTCATCCACAAAGTTAAATATATGTAAACTTAACCAAGAAACTTTTGAATTTTAAGAGCAAAAAATTATAAGAGAAAAAAAATGGATTTATTACCTAACATGTGCATTGTGAAGCTGTACTATTACAATTGTCATCAAGGAATCATGATGTCAACAAAGTCCACCCAGGAACCCAGGAGGATGTAAAAATCATACACTTAATTGCAATGCAAAAGACATTATCAATCAAACCCTAACCAGGCCAACCTCAGCAACTTAGCTAGAGCCTCGGTCAGAATAAAAACTAAAAACTACCAGACTCATAGCTGAGTGGTAAAGCACCCTTCTGTTAACTATCAAAACAAACAAACAAACAAAAAACAAATAAAGGCCACAGGAATAAGCGAGGTCCCTGTAAACCTCAGCTCCCCTCCTGTAGGAAAACCATGTTTGGAGGTTTGATTGTTCTTATTTATTCATTAATTTATTTATTTTTTGGTATTTGACGCAGAGGCTCTCGACCACGGAGCTTCAATACAGGCCAGCCCTATATTGCATTTTATTTAGAGGCAGGGTCTCCCTGAATCTGTAAGTGCCTAGCCAACTTGCCCAGGCTGGCCTTGACCTCGCAATCCTCCTGCATCAGGGCCCCCGCCCCAGCCACTGGGATGACAGGTGTGCGGCATAGCCCGACTTGGAGATTGGATTTCTAGTGGTCCCACCTGTCAATCACCACAGCCCGGGAAGACGCTGGGTAGTGACGCTCACCTGCCAGACAGGACTCCCTGGCAGGGGCTGAGGCTGCCCCAGGGGATGGGGAGGCTGCGAGGGGTCTCTGCCACTGTCATGCTCCCCACCCGGCTGGCCAGGGGGACTGAGGGGTGCTCTCCGCCAGGGGCTAAGGCCTGTGGACGCAGAGAGCGCCCGGAGTTGGGGTTGGGGTCGGCCAGCTCGGGTTGCCCCCACAGCAAATCCCTCCAGACGGCCTCCCTGCCCGGCCACCCTCTCAAGCCTCCCTGTCCAGGCGCTAGGTGTCACTACACACTCACCATTTCCTGGTGCCCAGCAGCCAACCCTGCCTGGAGAGCTTCCGCCCCTGCATGGCAGGGCCATCCGGGATCCTGGGCATGGAGCGAAGTCTGGAGTCCTACTGCAGGTATTATGAAACCGCGAACCCAGCAGAAATAAATCCCATCTCAAGCGCAGAAGCCCGCCCCCTGCTCACTGCCTGCGCTCAGGATTGGACAACGTTCAACACAGGGGCTTCTGATTTGACAGGGCATCAGTCAGTCTCCGCTCTGCCCAGCCTGAGCCCTGGGAGACTTTTTGAGTGACAGGGGGGTGATATCTGCTCCAGGCAAGGAGGAAACCAGAATGGCAGGGTTTTTTTTTTTTTTTTTTTTCTTTTTTCTTTTCCTTTTGAGGTCTGGGCATTGGGTCAGGCTTAAGGTGACCAGAATTCTAAGTTCTGTTGGGATTTGGTGTTAGGAAATTGAAGTCAATTTTTGAAAGTTTCATCACCTGGGCCTCCTCCTACAATAAGACTTCTCAGAGCATCTTCAGGATGCTGACTTGTCTTCTGTTCATCTGTGCAAAATTCTCCAAGCAGAACTGGCCTTTCGCCCCTTGAGAACTGCTGGTAGAGGCTAACAGGGGGCCTGGCAGGCGCCTTGGAGGAGACTCCCACCGGGTTGGCAGCATGAGAGATGATTTTCCTCCAGCTGAGTTGAATCTGTATCTTGAGTTCACATTGAGCTGGAGGCAGAATAAGGAGATCAGCACAGAAGAGACCCAGGAGAGCACAGACCTGGTTAAACCCCAGCAGCACTGGGCTCTCTCACTCTCTGGTCATGGGGGTTGAATTCAGAACTCGACCTCTGAGCCCCTTCCCCAGCCCTAGTTTGAATTTTATTTACAGACAGGGTCTCACTGGGTTGCTTAGCACCTTGCTTTTGCTGAGGCTGCCTTTGAATTCGCCATACTCTTGCCTCAGCCTCCCAAGCTGCTGGAATGACAGATGAATGCCACTTTTTTTTCTTTCTTTTTTTGTTTGAGAGAAATACCTGCAGTGGCCACAGGATAACAGCCTTGCCCATATCAAGGCAACCCTGGGTACTCTTTCTGGTTCTTGCCAGTCCCCTGGATCCCAGGCAATGGGATCCTGCCTCCTCCAAACACCAGAGACATCCTGCCCAGATGTGCATCCTTAGTATCAGCTGAATACTCTGCACTTCACAAGAAAAAAGAAAAAAAAAAACCCTACCTGCTTGTCTTGATGCAAACAAAGATGATGTGTTTCCAAAGAGAGCTCCACATGTTGTCCCCCCAATTCAGTGGTGCAAAAAGTCACATAATATAGAGAAGACTTCTGGTTAAGAGGGTCTCAAGGGTCTCTCTTTTTAAGGAAAAACAACTTGCCTTTGATTGGGAGGCCAGGAAAGTCAATTCCAGGTTTCCCTAATTTAGTAAATAACTCCATAGACTCAAATGCACTCTGCTCTTCTCTGCCTTACTTAACAGTGGAGACCTCGAGATTACCTGCCCCTGGGACCTCTGCACCTGCAGATGAATGGGAGGGGAGTCCTTTCTATTCATGTAGTGCCCTGTACCTCCACGTTCCCACAGGCTCCAACACCTTTGGCAGCATCTAATGGGGGAGTGGTTTAGAAAATCCTGGAATGTACCTAAAGACATTTCCTCATCCGGCTATGATGCTATCAATTTGGTCCCATTGTCCTTTTCAGTACTTTTTAAAATCTTTTTCTGTTTTGTTGGTTCTTCTTAGATATACATGACCATAGAATCCATTGTGGTAAACTTATCCAAACATAAAATATACCTTATTCTCCTTAGGACCCCATTCTTGTGAGTGGGCATGATGGGTAGATTCACATAGGTATTTTCATATAATTAAATAGAAACATTATGTTCACTTCATGCTACTGTATTTTCTGTTGTTATCTCCCCTCCCTTCCTGTTGCTCCCCTTTGTCTCATCTACAGAACTTTTCTTCTTGCCCCCACCTTCCTTGTGATATATATAATGCATGTCATGGAAAACATGTGACCTTTGGTTTTGGGGGATTTCCTTATTTTACTTTAGCATGATAATCTCCAAATCCATTCATTTACTGGCCAACGTTATGAAGTCATCCTTTTTAAAAACTGAGTAATATTCCACCATGTATATATACCACAATTTCTCTATCTATTCATCTGTTGATGGGCACTTAGGCTGGCTCCATAGCTTAGCTAGTGTGAGTTGTTCTCTCATAAACATTGATGTGGCTGTGTCCCTGTAATATGCTGATTTCATCCTCTAGATTTATGTTGAGGAGTGAGATAACTGAGTCAGAGTGCGGTTTCAGTCTTAATTCCTTGAGGAAGCTCCATCCTGCTTTCCAGAAGGGTTGCACCAATGTGCAGTTTCTCCAACAAGGTGTGGGCATTCCCTGTCCCCCACATCCTCACCAATTTATTGTTATTGTATTCTTGATAATTGCCATTCTGACTGGAGTAAAAGAGACACTCAGTGCAGTTTTAATTTGTATTTTCCTAATTGCTAGGTACGTTGCCTTTTGGTATTTATATTTTAAATATTTTTTTCTAGTTGGAGTCAGACCCAATACCTTTATTGTATCCATTTATTTTTCTGTGTTGCTGAGGATGGAACCCAGGGCCTCACACATGCTAGGCAAGCACTCTACAGCTGAGTCTCAGCCCCAGCCCTCATTTTAAGTATTCTTTACTTTGCTTCTCAGTAATAGCAGCCCAGTTATTTGAGGGACCAGTTTTGCTGCATTTGTGAAATGGGAACATTTCTCTTGGAGGAAGACTGAGAAGGTCAAGCCACATGCCCAGGATTCCAGGGATGAAAAGTACACAGGTGTCTTGCCCAGGATGAGGAGAAGATTATGTGGCTGAGAAGAGGGAAAGAGCCAAGGACCCCCTGAGGCCAGAACCCCTTCTTCCCCCATGAGGGAAATGATTAATTATTCTTGCTGTTAGTTTTCTTAACCAAAATGAAAAATTTTCCTAATCTACCAGTGCCACTAAATATAGGTTCCTGGATGGAACTCAGATTTGTCTTCAGAGGAAGAAAGGTGAATAACCAATCCAGTGGTTCCAATAACCAACAAGCTAGACCTTGGGCTCCTTGGGGGCAAAATACTGAGTTTTTAAACAAATAATTAACAATCCAACAGCACCCGAAACCCAATTAAAGGGGGATGGAGTATTGGATGGGAAGTTGTGGGGGTCTGTGGGTAGCCAGTTGCAGGAGTTTGCCTCTGGGATGCATTCCTTGCATCTGGGAAGTTTTTCAACACCAATGAGATAAACAAAGTGGTGAGAACACTGGCAAAACCCTCTGCAATATTCTAGCCAGGAAAATTCATAAGCACTTTAAAAGCATCTTAATGTTTACCCTGAGTCAAATGTGTCTCAATCCGAATAATACCATTTGAAAAGAGTTGTCAACATGAAAAGTTTCTGAAATCTGCTGGTTTGTGGATCACTGCAAATCCATATAAGTCCATGGCTAAATGCATAAGTAAAAATAGAAATCTAATAATGAGCATTTTCTTATAACTTCTATGCTAGAAACACTGCCTTGTTTGTTTTGATAACTAAATGATGACTTAATCATTCCTCTAGCAACACTTGAGGTCCATAAAGAACTGTGGAACACATATGGTTGAGACAGAAATTCTGGGATACCAAGAAGAAAGTTACTCTGAACCTCAAAGGAAAAGATTCATAAATCACCAAAATTCAGGAATGCCCACAAAATATTCAAAATTAAAAACCAGGGACTGGGGTTTTGGCTCAGTGACAGAGCACCTTCCTAGCACCTGTGAGGCACTGGGTTCAATCCTCAGTAACACATTAAATAGAAATATATAAAATAAAGGAATACTATCCAACTAAAAACTATTTTTAAAAATAAAGATCCGATTTACAAAAAAAGCAACTCCCTGCAATGCAGCATTTCTCCTAGACCAGCTTCCTGGACCCCTAAATACTAGCATGATGTGAGCAAACTTAGAAAAATGGGTTAGAAAGTAAAGAAGTCTAATCTGGCCCCATCTCTAGTCAGCCCCACTTAAATGTCCCTCTACAAATAGCAACACCTCAGACCACGTATTTGCTGTCTCTCTCTTTACGGCTTTCTCACATTTTTTTTCTTTCTTCTTGAGGTACTGGGGATTGAACCTGGGACATTGTGCATGCAAAGCAAGTATGCTACCAACTTCACTGAATTCCGGCTCCTCACGTTCTTTCCTGAATGTGTATCTGCTTTTCTAAATAGGTGTATCCATGCGCCTGACAAGTGAAGTTCTTCTCTGCCTTGAAAACCAAGGACCTACTTTTTCTTAGCTGATGTCCCTCTCTCTCCCTGGAATCCCTTCCCATCACATAACCTCTCACAGCCAGAGTCAGACTTGAGCTTTGGAATTGTATGGGGTTTTTATTGTTTAAGGTCTGATATCACATACATCAATGGATGGAGATGACCAACAGCTATGCATTTTATTTCATAAGCAAAGGACAAGGTTTGGTAGCACATGTCTGTAAGGCCAGGCATTTGGGAGGCTGCTTCAGGAGGATCTCAAGTCTGAGGCCACAGTTGGGCTGTTAGCAAGACCCCACTTCAAAATAAAATATTCAAAGTTCTGATATTGGGTGAGTCTTCATGAACAATGAAGGGTCAGAGTTCCTGTTTTTACAGTCTCCACTTAGGATGCTGTGTGTAGGTGTGTGACTGTTACCTTCCAACAGGACCTAGAGCGGTTGCTGGTGTCCACATGTGTTAATAAATAGATCAAATGAAGTGAGTAAATAACTAAAGCAATAAAAGATCTGACACTGTAGCTTGTTGTGATCCCAGGGATATGGAGGTTTTGTTGTGTTTCTTGACTCTTGTGTTCTTGCAAGAGAGGATTTTAGATAATACATAAAATGTAATCAAAGTAGATCAAAGCTTATTGTCCCAGAAATCACTATCAAGAAGGGGGGAGGAAAACAGTGAGGCTTCTCTGACATCTCTAGGCCTCACACCCTCTTTGCTCCTCAAGTTTATGGGAGATGCTGTGGGTGATTCCAGAATTTTGCCCATGGACCAATTTCTACTCTTAACTGGAAGTAGGATGACATCGTATTTGTAGGTTCCTACTCCACATGGTCTTGTCCAGAGACACCAAAGCAAAACCCAAGTGTGTGTGTGTGTGTGTGTGTGTGTGTGTGTGTGTGAATTTTACTATAATAAAAATTTTATTATGGCAGCTATTATGAAGACAAACAACAACAAGTGTTGGCAAGGATGTGGGGAAAATGGTACACTCATACACTGTTGGTGGGACTACAAATTGGTGCAGCCAGAATGGAAAGGAGTATGAAGATTCCTTGGAAATCTGAGAATGGAACCACTATTTTACCAAGATATCCTGTGGAGCCAACCTAGATCCTCTTCAGTGAATGAATAGATGAAAAAATGCATTATATATACACAATAAAATTTTATTCAGCAATAAAATAATAAAATCATGTGTGTGGGGGAGATTGTGGTCTTTTTCTCTTGGTTTCTGACTTGTAGGAAATAGAGTTTTTCTGAGATTCTCAACAGTATCTTTGCCTTTGTCAAAGAGGTACTGCTACTTACTTCTGTTTCTTGCTGTCTAACTTTTGTGGTTTTCCAATATGAGGTATG
The DNA here is from genome assembly GCF_048772815.1 of Callospermophilus lateralis. Taxonomy (NCBI): domain Eukaryota; kingdom Metazoa; phylum Chordata; class Mammalia; order Rodentia; family Sciuridae; genus Callospermophilus; species Callospermophilus lateralis. The sequence goes on from NC_135306.1 coordinate 87,043,186, forward strand.
AGGTAGAGTGGATTTTAAGTGGATATTTTTAATGTAGGAGTTCACTAATTACTATTAGAAGCAACAGATGAGCTCAGAACAGTAATAAAATTTAATATCATCAATTATTTATGTGCATAAGAAAATAAGTAGCAAACATAAAATTTAAGACAATTCTAATGACCATTATATCAAAAGCAAAATACTTGGGAATTATTCAGTAAATGTGAACACTTGAATATTTAGCATGGCTTGTTTTTAGAAAATATACCTTTATCCCTAAGCCACCTTCTTTTTTGTGGGGACCTTAACTCATAGAAAATATGATAGGAATTAAAAACTTTCCCCTGTGATCCTGAGGACAGGACTTAGGTATGGTCTACCAGTGAGCTCTATCATCATCCCATTTTTATTTTTCTTTGAGATATGGTCTTGCCAAGTTAGTGAGGCTAGACTCAAAGTTGTGACCCTCAAGGCTGGGCTTCCAGGGCAGCTCAGCTTACATGCATGTGCCAACAAAACCCTGGTAGGGATTAGTCTTTTTTCGTTTTCTTTAGTTGTAGTGGAGAGAGGACCTTTATTTTATATATATTTATTTTTATGTGGTGCTGAGGATTGAACCCAGTGCCTCACATGTGCTAGGCAGGTGCTCTAACCCTGAGCTCCAGCCCCAGGGATTAAATTCTTGACTTTCATATTACAGGTTGGCTCAGGATAATATCTAGGTTTGCAAAGTTGTATAATGTCCCCATTTTGTGAGTACAAGGTAGAGACCACAATGAGAGAAAATGTCTATCCTTATCCTTGAAAGAGGGAACATCAAATTTTGATTCACCTGCAACTTAGTATTTGAGGATTTCCCAGATATTAAAAATATAAGCAAAAGAGACATGAGGTCAAGGCTCTGAGTAAGAGGGACTAGGTATTTCAAATTGTGAGGCATCAGACTGAGAAATACAATGCTAAGCTAGCTGGGTATGGAGAATATGGTCCCTCACATTTAACTGTAGGATCAGGATCACAGAAGATATGTAAGAAAATAAACCATTTACTGAGTACATTTTTAAAAAATGATCATGGGTAGAACTTGGTCAGAAGACATCATTATTACAATCTACCCACACACCCATACACATTGATTCCCTTTTACCTCTTCCTCACTATAGCAGTCAAGCCAACATCCACTCCTTAAGGTGAATCCTTGCATGAAGAGAAAGGACTGAGCCACAGTACCCTGGGGATCACAATGGGCAGATCTTTGCCTAGCTTAAGGCAGAAACTAGCAAAGGAATGGCAGGGTTCAGGAACATCTCCGTTTCTTTGCTCTCACAAACAAATAACTAGAGATTTCAATTATAAATTGATAAATGAAGTGAACTTGGGAGTATTGGGCCAAATATTTGGAACACTGAAAATATAAATGTTCAGCAGCCTAATGTCTTATTTCTTTTTTATCTTTGTTTTTGTTTTTAATGCTGTGGATTGAGCCCAGGGGCACTCAACCTCTCAGCAACATTCCTGATATTTTTTGGAATTTAGTTAGAGACAGAGTTTCACTGAATTGCTTAGTCATTTCCTAAGTTTGTGAGGCTTGCTTTGTCTCAGCCTCCAGAGACAATGGGATTACAGTCATGCAGCACCACACCTTGCTAATGTTTTATTTCATTATTTGCACAAGAGCAGTTTTTCATGTAATATAACCTACTGAATGCTCTCAAAATATTGCACTTTGTGAAAAATTCAAAGAGAGAGCTTATTACCTTTATATTAACAAACTTAAAGAATATGATTTTTCTTATGCCTTGGCTTCTTTTCACTTGATAAAATCAGGTTAGAACATAGTTTTCTAGTTTCTTTATTCTTTTTTTTGGAGGGAGTATACTAGGGATAGGTCCCGGTATCACTCAACCAAAAAGCCACTTCCCCAGTCATGTTTATTTTTTTTTAGAAACAGGGTCTCACTGAGTTGTATAGGTCCCTATTAATTTGCTGAGTCTGTCTTTGAACTCGTGAATTTTCTGCCTCAGCCTCCAAAGCCATTGGGATTGCAGGTATGTGCCCCCTCTCCCAGTTTCTTCATTCTTTTGTAGTTGTTGCTTTCTTTTGTTACATAAATTCAAGTTGAGTAACAATATGTTTAACAATACAGATATAGGGAAAAGCCAGTGATGTAGGTAAGCAATTGAACATATCCACCAGAAAGAATATTATATATTCACCATGGTGTATTACTCAGCCATCAATACAAACTACACTAATGGTCACAAAATAGATAAAATTGGATGATGTCATTCTAAGTGAAGAAATACACAATAGTGTTACATCTCATATGTTAACTAATATAATATCATGTGCAAGTACAATAGTGATTAGTATGCCTGAGGAGTGTGTGTGGTGCATCAAGGGCAGAAGAGGGTGTTTGGATATAATGAATACATGTATATGCATATATATAAATGTCACACTGAATCCCATAAGTATGTGCAATTGCTATGTGATAATAAAACCCATCATCTCTCATAATTATCAAATTCTGCACTAAGAAGAGACTCCTGCTGTCTTTTGGAATTTCCAGTATATGATGCGATATTATTGATGATGCTCCCTGATAACAACCTGGCTCTCTCTACACATCCATTCTCTTTTCTTCCAGGCTCTGAACATAGAGTATACAATGTATTTCTGCATCTGGATCATCTCACTTATTCTAAAGTCCAACAGCTTGTCTGTGTTATTGGAGAATATTCTTTTGTTTCTGCGGTTTGGACCCAGGGTTGCCTTACCAGTGACAGAGATCCACCATCATTTTCTTTTTTAGTTTTAAGACAGAATGTTACCAAACTACTAAGGTTGACCTTCAAATTTTGGCAACACTGCCATATACAGCATCCTTATTTTGAAGTTGAGTTATAAGTGAGGTGTGGAGGCACATTTCTTTTGTCATGCTAGGGACTCGATAGGCTGAGGGAGGAGAATCACTATTTTGGAGCCTGAAATCATAAAAATTCCAGAAGAAAATGATAATTTTTTTTGACATTGGTGTTGGCAATGGTTTTAGATAGAACATGCTGAGAATGTGCAAGGAAAACAGCTGAGACCATATAAAGATAAAAATGCTTCTATACAGCCAAGGAATCAATCAATAAAATGTAAAAGTAGACTGGGTTAAAGAAAATTCTTGCTAGCCCCATGTCTGATAAAAGCTCAACATCCAAAATATATGAAACTTACACAACTCACCAAAATTTAATAAAAAACCCTAATAACCTAATTTAAATATGGTAAAATACTTAGATTCTGCCCTTAAAATGTGTGCAAAGACATATGAAAGTTACTCAAGATCATGTATTAGGCTACACTAAATGATAATTTAGCTTTTCTGCTTTATTTGTCTCACAGGATTATGGGTGCACACTCTCCATCTTTCCCAGGGCATCTTGAGATCAATTCGCAAAATGCCAGGTTCTCATTTTCCCACATTATGCTTCCTCATTATTCCATCTTAATTGCCAAGAAAGTGTCGAGCCTGGAAAACAACAAAATATAGATAAATTGCTAGATAATCATCAACTTTGAAAATTACTTCAGAAATAAATAGAATACATTTGTAGACCCAGATGTGAAGAAATATAAAATAGACCTAAAAATCAACATTTAACTTTACAGCTGCTCATAAAAATACTTGAAGTTGAGCTGATATGGGAACACATGCCAGTAGTCTTCTCTACCATGAGGCCACAGCAAGAGGAGAATTTAGGCTAAGGAATCTAATGCCAACCTGGCAAGAACCCAGCTCTAAAAATTGGCCCACCAAAAAAAAATAGTAATCACATTTTTAAAAAGGAGCCTTCACAGGTGAATCCTATGAAACATGTAATAAGGAATCAGTAACAATAATTCATGATCATGTCTAAATGTAGAAGGAGAAAATTGAGTAATTCTTTTTGTAAGGCCAAAAATACCAGATAACACATGAGAAGAATGAAAATTGCTGACCATCTTTTTATAGATGTTGACCCATGTATTCAAAACCCCTAGCAAACTGAGAAAAACAAGAAAAAGAATGATTGGGCTTCATGACCAAGAGGGACATTGTCATATGGGAAGTTTCCAAAAATCATTTTGATAGAGCAAAGCTTTTGGCAAATCACTTACCAAATTACTGTAAAACTTATGGACAATTATGACCAGAGGAAAATTCTTTTTCAATTCACTTAAGGGCAGCTATGAACTGTTTTCATATTTAAAGGTGTAAACTGAAGTGTTTCACAATTTAATTTTAGAAACAGAAAAAAAAAATGTTTGCTTTTCTGACTTCTAAATATTGTTTGAGAATATTTAATGGGATTTTCATTAAAAATCAAATAGCATATTCAGATGATACTATTATTTCTATAACGTTTCTAAGCAATTTCCATGAACTAATGAAACTTAAGAATAAGTTAATAATGTCATGGGTTAAATGGTCAACAATAAATCATTTAAATTATATACAGTAGCAATGAGCAGTGTTAAAATGACAAATATAGGAAAAATAATCTAAATGAAAGTATTAACAAAAGAATTGTTCACTGCAAAGTATAAAGTAAAGGTGAAAGTAAAATGCAAAAAAGATCATGGAAAAGAAATGGGAAAACTGCTAATATTCAATGATTAAAAGTTTCATTTTGGGTTTTAAGGGTTGATTGGCTTCCTCCAGACTAGCGCGCAGGGTGGAGCCAGACTTCCTCCTCTGGTCTGGCCTGGAACAGTGCCGGGCTTCCTCTTCTGGTCTGATATATATACTATATGTGTCAGTTAAGTTACTAATTGTGTTATTGAGTGCTGGGAGCCACAGCCAATTAATATGATGCATGGCATTTTTGATTGAAAGGTGATGCCAGCTAGCCATTGAGATGATATGATTATGTTAAAAATTACATTCATATGGATACCGGACTCCCGCTGCGGGACTCCTGGAGAGTTCCCATTGGTTGGGAAAGTGCAGTAGGAGGGAATTCCGGAGGAGGAGCTTGTGCTGGAGTTCCGGAAAGGAGCAGCAGAACGCCGCGTGGGTGGATCGGGAAGCTTCCCGGGCACGGGCGTGCTATTGGCGGTTTTTTCAAATAAAGTTTGTTCCTGTTTGAGTGGCTCGTGATCTTGTGCCCAGCCAGACAGCGGCAATTGAGCTCTATAGTTTCTGTTTCTATACCTAATTCTAACTCTAACTTTAACACTGACCCTGCCTTTAACAATAAATATACCTCTAAACCTGACCCTAACCCAAAATATAAACCTAACACCAGACCTAGCCATAACCCTAACCCAACAACTAGCCCGAATCATAACCCTAGCTCTCACATTATCCATAGCCCTACACATTGCCTTAACCTAATACAAAATCTAGAGCAAATCCTAGGCCTAAACCTAGCCCTAAGCCTACCCCTAACCCTAACTCTAGCCCTAACCCTAATCCTGAACCTAGCCTTTGTCCTAAACCTAGCTTGAAGCCTAACCCTTACAATAAATATAAACATAGACCAATCCCTAACTAAAAAACTAAACCTAGCCCTAATTCTAACCTTAATCCTAGCCATAAACCTAGCTCTAAACCACCCATTACCCTAAAGCTAATCCTAACCCTGTTGATAACCCTAGCCATAACCCTAAATCTAACAAAAAAACTAATCCTGGTCCTAACCTTAAACCTAACACTCACCATAGTCCTAATGCTAGCTCAAACCCTAACACATAACATAATCCTAAACATAGCTCTAACCTAGCTCTAAACATAACTCTAGCTCAAAGCCTCACCCTTACCCTAAACATAACCCTAGACCAAACCCTAATCCAAATCCTAGACATAATCCTAACTGTAACCATAGCCAAAACCCTAGCTCTAGCTCTATACATTATCCTAACCATAACCATAAACCTAATGCTAATTTTAACCCTAACACTTACTCTAAGTCTATCCCTAGACCTAATTCTAACCCGAACCCTCAAACTATTCCTAACCCTTACTCAATCCCTGACCCTTACCGTTAACCTAACCATAAGATTTAACCTAAGCCTAAGCCTAACCTTAACCCTATCCCTAATCCTAAACTTAACCCTAGCCTTAACCCTAGCTCTAACCTCACTAATTACCCTAACCCTAAACATAAACCTCATGATAACCATAGCCGTAACCCCAAACCTATTCTAATCCTAATCATAAACCTAACCCTAGACCTAACATTAAACATAATCCTTGTCGTATTCCTAACCTTAGTTCAAACCCTAACCATACGCTATATCTAACCGTAACCCTAGTCCTAAAACTAATCCTAACCCAACATCTAACCCTGTCCATTACCCTAAACGTAACCATAACCTTAACCCTAGTCCTAACCCTAAACCTAACCCTAGCCTTAGCACTAACCCTAGCTCAAACACTGAAGAATACCCTAAGCCTAAACCTAACTCTAGCCATAATCCTAACCATAATTCTATACCTAACACTAGCCCTAACCCTATCAATTACCCTAATAATAACCATAACCCTAATGCTAACCCTAGGCTTAACTCTAACCCTATTCACTACCCTAAACCTAATCTGAACCCTAAACTACACCTGAAGCATAAACCTAACCATATCCATTACCCTAACCCTAACTCTAAACATTTTGCTAATTTGAGGCCTAACCCTAAACCTTAACCTACCCAAACCTCAAACGTGACCCTGACCATTTTAATACACTTAGCTCTAAATCTGAACCTTACCTTAAACCTAACTCTGATACTAGACCTAGCCATAAACCTTACACTATTACTATCCCTAATGTAAACCTACACATGATATTAGCCCTAGCTCTGATTCTTGCCATATCCCTAACACAAACGCTAGCCCTCATCCTAGCCCTAAATCTAGCCTTGATCCTAACCTCTTCCCTAACTTAGCCCAATCCCTAATTTTATCCCTCACCCTAGTTTTGAATGAAGCTATAACCCCATCCCTTCCCCTAAAACTAACCTTAACCCTAGCCTTAGACATAAACTTACAACTAACCCCACACCTGATCCTAGCCTTAATTTAGCCCTAACCCTAACCCTAACACTAGCACTAAGACTAATATCAACTCTCAGGGTAGCCCTATTCATAGTTCTAACCCTATCCCTTACCATAACGCTAACACTTGCCCTAACATTAACCCTAACACTAGCTCTAGCCCTAACCTTAGATCTAAACACAACTCTAAATCTAAACCTAAATCTAATCATAAAACTCACACTAAAATTAGCCCTAACACTAACACTAATCCTAAAACTAGCCCTAACATAGTTATAGCCCTAAAACATAACGGAGCCAAGCCCTAACCCTAAACTTTAACCTAAACCAAAACTTAACCCAACACCTAGCCGTAATTCCTATCCTATCCTAACCCTAAAACTAACCTTGACCCTGACTATAGTTAACCCTACCTCTAACATCAGCCTAAAAATAAACCTAACCCTAAAACCAGACATAGCCCTGAACGTAACGCTAAAAGTAGCCCTAATATTAACTCTAGTTCTTACATTAGCTGTAGGTTTAACCCTAGCCCCAACCTAACCCAAAACAAAGGCTTTATCCGAGCACTACACCTCATTTTAACCCTAACCCTCACACTGGCCCTAGCCCTAAACTTTACCCTAAACCTAACTCTAACCCTAAAACTTGCCCTAACCCTAAACCTTACCCTAGCCTTAATACTAAGCATAAACACAGATTTAATCGTTGCACTAACCCTATCGATTACTCTAACCCTAACCCTAACCCTAATGGTAACTCTAGGATAACCCTAACCCTATCTCTAACCCTAAATTTATCATTACTCTAAACCTAACCTGAACCCTAAACCTAACCATATCCTTTACCCTAAGCTTAGCCCTAACCCTACTGCTAATTATAACCCTAAAACTTAACCTTAACCTAACCTAAACCATAACTGTTACTGTGAACCTAATAATAATCCTATCTCTAAAACTGAGCCTATCCCTCAAGCTAACATGCAGACTAGAACTAGCCATAAACATCACCCTAAAACTAAACCTAACCATAAACCTAGACCTGACATTATCCCTAGCCCTAATCCTAGCCCTAACCCTAACACTTAACCGAGCCTAATTATAATCCTAACCCTAAGCCTAGCCCTATAACTAGGCCTAGACCTAAAACTAATCCTAGCATTAATCCTAGTACAAATTTTGACCTAACCATAACCCTAGCCCTAAGACTAATTTTAACTCTCACTGTAGTCCTATCGCTAGTTTTAAAACAATTCCATAAAATAACCTAAACCCTAGCCCTAACTTTTTCCCTAGCCCTAAACCTAAATGTGATCCTAACTCTAAATCTAACCCTAAATCTAAGCCTAAACTTCACCCTAACACTAGCCCTATGCCTAGTTCTAATTGGAAAACTATCCCTAACCCTAGCCCTAGCACTCAAATAAAACTAAGTCATAGGCTTAACCCTAAACCTTACCCTAAATCAAACTCTAACCTTATAACTAGCTCTAAACCTAGCACTAATTCAAGTCCAAATCCTAACTCTAGAAATTACGCTGACCCTGACTCGGATCCTAACACTAACCATAGTTCTAAACATCACCCTAGCCCTAAACACCATCCTAATCCTAAATCTAACCGTAAAAATAACTTAATTAAAACTCTAGTCCTAAATTTAGCCATGGCCCTGCCCTAACAGAGAATCTAGCCCTAATCTGAGACCTAAACCTAGCTTTAAACCTAACCCTAACCTTAAACCTAACCCTATCCGTAACTCTAAACTATTCCCAAACCTATCTCTATCCCTGTCACTTACCCTAAGCCAAACCCTCACTCTAATGATTCCCTAGTCTTAACCTTAATCCTTAGCCTACCTCTACAGTTGTTGTTTTGTGTTGATAGCTACAATCCCCAAAAGCTTGTGGGAAATATTTTGAGTTATCGCAGCTAAGGGTGGGGGAGTTGGAAACCGGGTACCTGGATCAGCCGCAACTGTGCTGGTAGCCACACCCACTTTGATGGGTTTTAAGGGTTGATGGGCTTCCTGGAGACTAGCGCTCAGGGCGGGACCGGACTTCCTCCTCCGGTCTGGCTGAGCGGCTGGCGCCTTCCTGCTCCGGTCTGGCTGGTGGCTGGCGCCTTCCTGCTCCGGTCTGGCTGGGCGGCTGTCGCGGCTTCCTGCTCCGGTCTGGCTGGGCGGCTGTCGCGGCTTCCTGTTCCGGTCTAATCCTTAGCCTACCACAAACCATTGCTCTAATACAAATACTAACCCTAGGCCTCATTCTAGATCTAACCCTAATCCAAACTCTAACCCAAACCCTGACTCTTTTCTGACCCTAACTCTAACCCTAGGTTTAAACCTGACTCTAACCCTGAACTAAACCTTAACACTAGCCCTATGGGTAACCCTATACCTAAACCTAAGCCTAACACCAGACTTAGAAAAAAGCCTAATCCTCAATGTAGCCATAACTCTAGCACTAGCCCTAAACAAAAAACTAGCCCTAGCCTTAACAATAACACTTAACCTAACTCAAACATTAACCCTACCCCTAGACCTAAACCTAGCCCTAATTCTGGCCCTAACAACTTGAACCTAACCCTTACCTAAACAATGACCCTTACAATAAAACAAACCTAGCTCTAAACTTTATGCTAACCCAAAAGCTAGCCATAACCCTAACACTAGACCTAGCCATAACCCTAACCCTAGCTCATTCACTACCCATAGCCCTAATGCTAGCCCTAAACCTCATTCAAAACCTAGCCCTAATCCTAGCCCTAACCCTTGCCCTAAGCCTAACCCTAACCCTAACCCTAGACTTAACCCTAACCCTAACCCTAACCCTCGCCCAAGCTCTAACCCTATATCAAACACTAAGCCTTAACATAAACATAACCCTAGCCCTAACCTTAACCCTAAATCTAATCTTAACCCTAATCCTAACCATAACCTAGACCAAAACCTAGATCTAAATCTATCCATTACTCTAAACATAAACGTAGCCCTAATGCTAATCCTAGCGCTAAACTTAACACTAATCCTAAACTTAGACCTTACACTAAACTTAATCCTCGCCCTGGCCCTAACCATAGGTCAAACCCTAACACTTACCCTAAACCTAACCCTAACACTAACCATAGGCCTAACCCTAATCTTACCTTAACCCTAGACTTAATCCTAACCATAACCCTAGCCCTAAACCTATCCAATTCCCTAAACATAAGCCTAAACCAAATGCTAACCCTAGGCCTAAACATAAATCTATCACTAACACTAATCCTATCCATTACCCAAACCTAACCTAAGCATTAAACCTAACCCTATCAATTACTCTAAAACTAACCAAAACATTAACACTAACACTAACTCGAGCACTAAAACTAAACCAAACCCAAACCAAACTCTAAATAAGACCCTGATTCTAATAATACACCTAGCTCTAATCATGACCCTTACCTTAAAACTAACCCTGACACTAGACCTAGATATAAAACTATCCCTAATCAAACCATAGACCTGACATAGCACTCTACCTAATTCTTGCCCTAAACCTAACACAATCCCTAGCCCTCATCCTAGCCCTAAACCTAGCATTTATGCTAATCTTAAGCCTTACCCTAGCCCAATCCCTAACTTCAACCCTCGCCCTAGTTCTGAACCTAGGTATAACCATATCTTTTCCAATAACCCTAATCCTAACCCCAACACTATCACTAACCCTAACCCTAGGCCTAACACTAAGCCTAACCATAACAGTAACCCTAGCTCTAATCCTAGCTTTAATTTATCGTTAAATGTAATCATTAATCTAATCCTAGCCCTAAGACTAACTCTAATTCTCGAACTAGACCTATTTCTAGTTCTAACCTTATCTGCTACCATTACCGTAATATTAGCCCTAACCGTAGCCCAAACCCTAGCCCTTACCCTACATTTAACCATTATTCTAAATCTAACCCTTACCCTAAGCCTAAACTTCACCCTATCACTAGCCCTAACACTATTGCGAATCCAAAAACTAGCACTAACCCAAGCCCGACACCTAAAAGAAAACGGAACCATAGCCCTAATTCTAATCCTAACCTAACAGTAACCTTTTAGCTGACATTAGCCCTAGCCCTAATTCTTGTTCTAACCTTAACACAAAACCTAAAGAACAACCTACACTTAACCCTAGCTCTAATTCGAATATTATCTTTAACCCTAAAATTGACGTTGACCCTGACTCTGACCCTATCACTTACTCTATCTCAAATCATCACCGTGTAACTAAAACTAATCCTAACACTAGCCCTAGCCCTAACCCTAACCCTAAATATAGCCCTAATCATAATGCTAGTTCTTACATTAGCCATAGCCCTAACTTAGCCCTAACCTAATCTAAAACCTAGCCCTAATTTGAGCCCTAACCCTAGCTTTAACCCTAACCCTAATCCTTACCCTAAACCTAATCCTAATACTAACCATAGCCCTAGCCCAAACCTAGCTCTAATCCTATCCATTACATTAACTCTAAACCTAACCCTAATGCTAACCCTAGGATAAGCCTAACCCTATCCATAACTCTAACACTATGACCTAAACCTAACCTGAACCCTAAACCTAATCATATCCATTAACCTAACCTTAAAAAAAACCCTAACGCTTATTTGAGCCCTAATCCTAAACCTTAACCTAAACAAACTCTAACCCTTTTCCTGACCTTAATAACACCCCTATCTAAAACTGAACCTAACCCTTAACCTCACCCTTACACTATGCCTAAACAGAAACTTAACCCTAAAACTATCCCTAATCATAACACTAGATCTGACCTTAGCCCAATTCCTAATGCTAGACCTAACCCTAACAAAAACTGTAACCCTAATTCTGGCCATAATATTAACCTCAATCCTAACCCTATCCAGAATACTAGCCCTAACCATAAATTGAACCTTCACCCTAGTCCTAAACCTAGCTATAACATCATACCATATGCTAACCCTAATAATAATCCTAGCTCTAAACCAAGGCCTAGCCCTAATACTAACCCTAGCTCTAATTCTATCCTTAGTTTAGCCCCAATCCTAAACCCAACCATATCTCTAGTCTAAGACTATCTCTAACTCTCTCCCTAGACCTATTCCTAGTTCTAAACTTATCCTTTTCTATTATCCAAAGCAGAGCCATAACCCTAGACCAAACCTAGCCCTAAACTTAGGCCTATCCATAAACCTAGATCTAACCCTAACTATAAATCTAACCCTAACCCTAAACCTAAACCTCACCCTAAAAGGAGCCCTAAACCTAGTGCTAATTTGAAAACTTGCCCTAAGCCTAGCCATAGCCCTCAAACAAAACTGAGTTATAGCCCTAATTCTAACCCTTAACCTAAACCGAATTCTAATGCTGCACCTAGCCCTAACTCTAACCCTACAACTAATATTGACACTGACTCTGAGCCTAAAACTAACCCTAGCTCTAAATATCACCCTAACCATATAGCCTAACCCAAACAATAGACCTAGTCCTAACGCTAAGAAAAAAAAAATGCCCTAATCGTAAAACCAGTACTTACATCAGCCATAGCCCTAAACCTAACACAAAACCTAGCCCTATTCTGAGCCCTAACTCTAGCTTTAACCCTAGCCCTAACCCTAACACTAACCGTAGCTCTAAACTTATCCCTTATTTTAAGTCAAACCCTCACCCTAATGCTACCCTAGTTCTAACCCTAATTGTTAGCATGTCTCAACTTTAAATATATAACTAGTCCTAACCCTATACCTCATTCTGTCTCTCACCCAAACCCAAATCTAACCCTAACCATGACCCTTATTCTGACCCTAACACTAAACATAGGAAGAAGAATGATCCTAATCCTAAACCAAACCCTAACACTAGCCGTACAGGTAAACCTATATTTAAACCTAACCATAACACTAGCACTAGACCTAAACTTAATCCTAAATATATCCATAACTCTAGCCCTACCCCAAACAAAAACCTAGCCTTAGAACTAACAAAAACCATTAACATAACACAAAGGTTAACCCTACCCCTAGACCTAAACCTAGTTCTAATTCTGTCCCTAACACTAAATCTAATACTAACCTGAACACTGACCCTTACCCTAACATATACCCTAGCTCTAAACCTTAGCCTAACTCCAAACCTAACCTAACACAGGATTTATCCATAACCCTAATCCTTAAACTAGCCAGAACCATAACCATAACCCTAGCTTTTACATTACCCATAGCCCTAATGCTAGCCATAAACCTCACATAAAACACAGACCTAAACCTAGCCCTAAGCATAAACCTAACATTAACCTAACCAAACCCTACCCTAATGCTTGCTGTAGCCCTTACCATAGCTCAAACTCTGACCCTTAACCTCAGCCTAACCCTAGCCCTAAAGCTAACCCTAATCCTAGCCCAAATCCTAACTGTAAACATATCCCAAACCCTAGATCTCACTTTATTTATTACATTAAACATAACCCTAACCCTAATGCTAACCTTAGCCCTAAACAAAACCCTAACCCTAACCATAGTCGTGACTCTAACCCAAAACCTCATGCTACCCTTAACACTAGCTAAAAACCCTAAACCTAACACTAAAAGTAACCCTAAGCCTAACCCTAATCCTAGCCCTAATCCTAACCTTAACCCAATCCCTAACACTAGCACTAACCCTATCCATTACCCTAAACACAAGCCTAACCCAAATGTTAACACTAGGAACAACCTTAACCCTATGCCTAACATTAACCCTCTCTAAACCTAAACAGAACTCTAAAACTAACCCTATTCATTACTCTAACCCAAAGACTAGCTTTAATGCTAACTCCAGCTATAACCATAAACCTTAACCCAGACAAACCCTAACCTGGACTCTGAACTTAATAATACACCTAGCTCTATTTCTGACCCCCTTCCCTAAACCTAACCCTTATATTAGACCTAGCCATAAACCAAACCCTAAAACTATCCCTAATTTTAACCCTAGACCTGATATTAGCCATAGACCTAATCTTGGCCCTAACCCTAACACAAACCCTAGCCCTCATCCTAGCCCAAATCTAGCCTTAATTCTAACCAGAACACTCATCCTAGCCCTAGTCATAATTAAACCCTTTCCCTAGCCCTGAACCAAGCTACATAACCCCAACCCTGCCCCTAAAATTAACCCTAACCCTAGTCCTAACAATAAGACTAACCCTAACACTTATCTTAGTGCTAATCCTAGCCCTAATTTAGCCCTGACATTAACCCTACCCATAACCCTTGCCCTAACACTAACTATAACTGTCAACTCTATACCTACTTCTATTTCTAACTCTATACATTACTGTCACCCTCACTCTAGCCCTAAACTTTGCCCTGACACTAGCCATAGCCCTAACCCAAGATCTAACCATAATTCTGAATCTAACCCTAAACTTAAGCCTAAACCTCACCCTACCACTAGCCCTAACACTATTGCTAATCCTAAAACTAGATGAAACACTAGCCTTAGCCCTAAAAAAAACAACCTAGCCTTTACTCTAACTACATATATATAACCCTATTACTATAACAAGCAATAATCCTAGCTTTAATTTGACTCCTAGGCCTAAAATTAACCCTGACCCAACTCTTATCAAAACACTAACCATAGCTCAATATATAACCCTAACCCTAAAGCTAATGCAAACACAAGACCGAGCCCAAAAGCTAACCCTAAAAGTAACTCTAATCGTAACCCTAGTTCTTACATTGGAAAGAGCCCTAACCCTAACACAAAAATAGCACTGATCCGAGCCCCAACTAGATTTAACACTAACCCTAACCTAGCCCTAAACCTAACCCTAAACATAGCCCTAACCCTAGCTCTAACCCTATCCCTTGCACTAAGCCAAAACTATCCATAAAGCTAAATCTAGTCCTAATCCTAATACTTAGCCTAAACCAAACACTAACCCTATTACTAGTCCTAACCCTAGCCCTCATTCTAGCTCTAACCCTAACCAAAAACCTAACTCTAAACTTCACCCTTATTCTGACCCTAAAACTAATTATAAGTCTAAACGTGACCCTAACCCTAAACCGAAACCTGAATCTAGCACTACAAGTAAACTTATACCTATACCGAATCCTAACACTAGTCCTAAACTTAAACCTAATCGTAAATCTAGTGATAACTCTAGCCCTAGACCTAAACAAAAAATTAGTCCTAGCCCTAACTAAACCATTAACCTAAAACAAACACTAACCCTGCCCCTATACCTAACCCTAGTCCTAATTCTGGTTTTCACCCTAACCCTAACACTTACTTGAACATTGACCCTGACATTAACACTAAACCTAGCTCTAAACCCGTCCCTTAACCAAAATATAAATTTAACACTAGACCTAGCAATAACCCTTACCCTAAAACTAGCACTTATTAGAACTCTAGATCTTACATTAACGATAGCACTAACCCTAGGCCCTAAACCTAACACAAATCCTAGCCCAAATCCGAGACCTAAACCTAGCCTAAGCATAATTCTCAGACTAACCCTAGCCCTAACTCTAACCCTAATTCTCACCTTAGTCCTAACCCTAGCTCAAAGCCTAACCCTTAGCCTAAACATAACCCTAGGAATATCCCTAACCATAACCGTAACCCTTGTCCTAATCCTAACGTTAACACTAGACCAAACCCTAGCTCTAACCATAGCCATTAACTTAACTCTAACCCTAAACCTTATGATAACCCTAGGCCTAACCCTAACAAAAATCCTAATACAAATAAACCTAACACTGGACCTAATCCTAAACCTAACCCTTGCTATAGCCATAACCCTAACTCAAACCCTAATCTTTACACTAACTCAACAGTAAACCTAGCCCTAAAACTAAACTTAACCCTAAATCTAACCTTAACACTAAAACTAACCTTACATCTAACCCAAAATATTACCCAAAACCTAACCCCAGGATGGGGATGTGGCTCAAGTGGTAGCACACTCGCCTGGCATGTGCTGTTGCCCGGGTTCGATCCTCAGCACCACATACAAACAAAGATGTTGTGTTCACCAATAAAAATAAATATTAAAAATCTCTCTCTCTCTCTCTCTCTCTCTCTTTCCCTCTCTCTCTAACTCTCTCTCTTTCTCTCTCTCTAAAAAAAAACCCAACCCAAAACCTAATGAAAACCCTAGCCCTAACCTTAAACCTAACCCTGACCATAACCATAACCCTAAACCCAGATCTAACACTAAACATAACCCTCACCCTAAGACTAACCCTAGCTCAAAACCTAACCGTTACCATAAACTTTACCCTAACCCTACCCTAAGCTAGAGTTTCTAGCCCTAACCCAAACCCTAAACCTAACTCTAAACTTCATCTTAACCATAATCTTAGCCCTAACCCTAGCTTCAACCCAAACCTATATTATGTTAATCCTAATCCTAATTCTACCCCTAGGCCAAACCCTAAACGTTTTGCTAACCTGAAACTTTTCCATTTCCCTAAACCTACCTTGAACACTAAACCTAACATCATCCATTACTGTAACCCTAACCCTAATGCTCATTTAAGCCCTATCATTAAACATTAAGCTAAAACAAACCCTAATCCTGATTCTGACCCTAAAAATAAACCTAGCTCTAAACCTAAACCTTACCCTAAGCCTAACACTTAAATTAGACCGAGACACAAACCTAACCCTAAATCTACCCCTAACTGTCACACTAGACCTCATATTAGCCCTAGCCCTAATTCTAGAACTAAACCTACAATAAACCCCAGGACTCATTCTAGCCCTAAAGCTACCCTTAATCATATCCCTAGCCCTATCCCTAGTCCTAACCCTAATTCTAACCCTCACCCTACCTCTAAACCTAGCTATAATGCCATCCCTTACTCTAAAGATAACCATAACCCTAGTTCTAATGCTAAGCCTAAGCTGAACACTAAGTATAGCCCTAATCCTAGCCCTAATTTAGCCCTATCCATATAACTAACCTTAACCCTAGCTTTATGACTAACTCTAACTTTCGTCCTAGCCCTATCCCTATTTCTAAACCTTTTCGTTACTATATTCCTAACCCTAGCCCTAACCCTTGACCTATACTTAGACCTAGCTCGAAACCTAGATATAATGCTAACTTCAAATTTAACCCTAAACCTAAGCATAGCCTAACACTAACACTAGTCCCTACCCTAAAGCTAATCATATATTTAGTGCTAACCCTAAACATAGGACTAAAACCAAATTTAGCAATACTCTTAACCCTAAACCTTAACTTAAACTAAACCATTACATTACACCTAGACCTAACCCTAGGCCTAATTGGAGTCCTTCCCCTAACCTTAAATCTTATCCTGACCCTGACTTATGTCCTCCTTACCCTAACCTTAAAACTTACCCTGACGCTGACTTATATCCTAACAGTCATCCTAGCTCTAAACACCATGCGAAACTTAAACAAAACCCTAACAGTAACCCTAGCCCTAATCATGTCAGAACCCTAACCTTAAAACTAACCCTGACCCTATCTCATAGCCTAACAGTCACCCTAGCTCTAAACACAACCCTCATCTTAAACCAAACCCTTCAGAAATTCTAGACCTTATTTGAGTCCTAACCCTAACCCTAAAACAAACTCTGATTGTTACTCATATCCGATAATAACCCTAGATCTAAATATTACCCTAATCTTAAAACTAACACTACACCTACCCTAACCCTAAAATTAACCCTAATTTCAACCCTAGTTTTTACATTAGCCATTTACTTAATCCTAACAAAAAAACTAGCCATAATCTGAGTCCAAAACATAGATTTAACCCTAACCCTAATTCTAACCCTAGCCCTAACTCCAGCTCTAAGGCTATCACTTACCCTAAGCCAAACACTAACACCAATGGTAACCCTAGACCTTCCCTAATCCTTAGGTTAACCAAAACCTTAACCCTATGAATAGTCCTATAACAAGCCATCACTCTAGCTCTAACCCTATCCCAAACCCTAATAATAACAGTGATCGTTATTCTGATCCTTACACTAACCATAGGTCTAAACCTGACCCTAACCCTAGACCAAACACTAACACTAGCCCTAGACCTAAACCTAATCCTAAATTTAGACTTAAATTTAGCCCTAGACCTAAACAAAAACCTTACATTAGCCCTAACAATAACCCTGAACCTAACCCAAACACTAACCCTAACCCTAGACCTAAACCTAGTCCTAATTCTGGCTGTAACCCTAACTCTAACTCTAACCTGAACAGTGACCCTGCCTTTATAGTAAACCTATCTCTAATTTAGAACATACCCAAAAATCTAAACCTAACACTATACCTAGCCATAACCCTAACCCTAAAACTAGCCCTAAATATAACCCTAGCTCTTACATTACCCATAACTCTAATCCTAGGCCTAAACTTAACACAACACCTAGAGCTAATCCGAGTCCTAAACCTAGCCTTAAGCATTACCCTAACACTAACCCTCAACCTAACCCTAACCTAACCCTCACCTTAGTCCTAATCCTAGCTCAAAGCCTAACCCTTACCCTAAACATAAACCTACGTCTGTTCCTAAAATAACCCTAACCCTAGTCCTAATCCTTACCATAACCATAGCCCTAAACCTACCCTTAACCTAAACCTAACCCTAAACCTATTGATAATCCAAGGCCTAACCTTAATGCTATAACTAACTGGAAAACTAACCCTATACGTAACCCTCAACCTCACATTACCATAGAGTTAACCCTAGCTCAAAATCTAATGCTATCATAAACCTAAAAATAACCATAGCTCTAACTCTAAGCCTAAATCTCTATCTAACCCTAACTATAACTCTAAACCTACATCTAAACTCATCCATTACCCTAACCTTAACCCTACCCCTAAAGATGACCTAGCCCTAATCCAAACCCTAACACAACCATACTGTAATCTTTTCCCTAGACGTTACCCTAAACCTAACCCTAAACCTAACCCTCACCCTAGGCATTACCTTAGCTCAAAACCTAACCCTTATGCTAAACATAACCCTGACAATAACCCTAGTTCTAAAACTATCCCTAACCGTAACTCAAGGACTGTACCTAACCATGAACCTAGCCCCAAACGTAGCCCTAAACTGTCCATTATAGAAACCCTAACCCTTACCTTAATGTGAACCCTAGACCTAACCCTAACCCTAACAATTAGATAAACCTAACCTGAACCCAAAACAAAACCATATCATTACTCTAACTCACACCCAAAGGCTAACTCGAGCCCTAACCCTAAACTCTAACTTTAACCAAACTCTAACTCTGACCCAGACCCTAATAAATCCCCTAGCTCTAAAGCTGACCCTTACCTTGAACCTAACACTTACACTAGACCTAGCCATAACCATAATCCTAAAACTATCCTCAACCATAAACCTAGACCTGACATTAGCCCTATCCCTAATCCTAGCTGTAAACTTAACACAAATCACTGTCCTTATCATAGCACTAAACATACCCTTACTACTAACCCTAACCCTAACACTAGGCCTAACCCTAAAAATAATGTAGCCCTAATCTTAGGCCTAATTTAGACCTATTTCTAAACCTAGCCCTAACCCTAGCCATAAGACTAACTTTAACTCTCACCCGAGCCCCATCCCTTGTTCTAACCCAATTCCGTACCAGAACCCTAATCCTAGCCCTAACACTAGCTCTATCCTTAGCCCTAGCCCTAACTAGATTTAACTTTAACTCTAAAACTAATAATAAACCTAAGCTTAATCCTAACCCTACCCTAAATCTAAATCTAACTTTAAACCTAATGCTAATCCTAAACCTAACACTAGCCCTAACCCTAATGCCAATCCTAAAATTAACCCTGACCCTAGCCCTAGCCCTAAAACAAAACTGAACCATAGCCCTAACCCTAACCCTTAACCTAAACCAAACCCTAATCCTAACCCTAGCACTAATTACAGTTTTAATGCAAACCCTAAAACTAACCCTGACCCTGACTCTGACCATAACACTAACCCTAGCTCTAAACATATACTCAACCCCAAACCTAAAACTATCACTAGACATAGCCCTAACCCTAACCTTAAATTTAGCCCTAAACATAACTCTGGTACTTACATTACCTATAACCCTAACCCTAGCATTAACTTAACACAAAACATAGCCCTAATCTGAGCAGTAACCCCAGTTTTAACCCTAACCCTAAACCTAACCCTAGCCCAAATTATAAACATAACTCCAGCACCTAACTCTGGCTCTAACCCTATCAATTGCCATAAGCATAACCCTAACCTTAATGCCAAACCTAGTCCTAAATCTCACCCTATCCCTAATCCTAACCGTATCCATTACACTAGTCCACACATAGACAATAAACCTCACCCTATCATTAACCTAACACTACATCTAATGCTAATTTGAGCCCTAAATTTAATACTTAACAAATCCCAAACCCTAACCCAGACCCTGACTGTAAAAATACTCCTAGCTCTAAACCTGACCCTAACCCTAAAACTAACCCTTACACTACATGTAGCCATAAACCTAATACGAAAACTATCTTTAACCATAAACCAAGACCTAACATTAGCCCTAGCCCTAATCCTAACCGTAAATTTGAAACAAACCCTATCCCTCACCCTAGCCCTAAACCTAGCCCTAATCATAACCCTAACTTTAACAATAGCTCTAACCTAATTCTAACTCTCACTTTTTCACTAAACCTAGCTATAACACGATCCCTTACCCTAAAATTATTCTTAACCTTAACACTAACCCTAGACTTAAGCTGAACACTAAACCTAGCACTAATCCTAGCCCTAATTTAACCCTATCCCTAATTCTAATGCTAACCATAGCCCTAAGTCTAAATCTAACTCTCGCAATAGTCCTATCCCTTGTTCTAACACTATCCCTTTACAAAACCCTAACCCTAGCCCTAAACTTACCCATAAACCTAGCCATAATCCTGGCCTAATCCTAATACTAGATCTAACTCTAATTCTAACTCTAAACCTAAGCCAATGCCTAACATTAACACTAGCACTAACCCTAACACTAGCAGTAAAACAAAAGTGAGTAATAGCCCTAACACTAAACCTTAACTTAAACCAAATCCTACTACTATACCTAGATGTATCCCTAGCTCTAATACGAGTCCTAACTTTAACCTTAATACTAACTCTGATTCTGACTCATATTCTAACACTTACCCTAGCTCTAAACACCACCCTAAACTTAAACGAAACACTTACAGTAACTCTAGCCTTATTTCGAGTCCTAACCCTAACCCTAAAAGTACCTCTGATTCTGACTATTAACCTAACACTAACACTCTCTGCAAATATCACCCTAACCTTAAACCTAATCCTAACATTAGAGGTTTAACTCCTAACCATAACCCAAAAATTAACCCTAATTGTAACCCTAGATCTTACATTAGCCATTGCTCTAACCCTAGCCCTAAACATAGCACAAAACTAGCCCTAATCTGAGCCCTAAACCTAGCTTTAACCCTAACCCTTGCCCTAATCCAAAGCCTAACCCTATCTCTAACCCTATCCCCTAGCCTAAGCAAAAGCCTAACACTAATGCTAAACCTAATCCTTGAGCTAACCAAAACCCTAACCGTATTATTAGTCCTAATGCTAGCACTCATTCTAGCTCTAACCATAAGCCAAACCCTAATCCTAAACCTGACCCTATTCTGACCCTAACACTAATTTTAGGTCTAAACCTGAACTTAACCCTAAAGTGAACCCTGACAATAGCCCATCCAGTAACCTTATACCAAAACCTAAACCTAACACTAGTCCAAGACCTAAACCTTATCCTAAATCTAGCCATAACTGGAACCCTAGAACTAATGAAAAACCTAGACATATCCCTAACAATAACCCTTAGCCTAAGCCAAACACTAACTCTTTCCCTAGACCTAATTCTGGCTTTAATTCTAACCATAACCCTAACCTGAACACTGACCCTGACACTAACAGTAACCCTAGCTCTAAACACCACCCCAACCCTAAACCTAACCCTAAAAATATACCTATCCCTAACATTAACCCTAAAACTAGCCTGAATCATACAAAGTTCTTACATTAGCTCTAGCCCTACCCTATCACAAAACCTTGTTCTTATTCAAGGCCTAGCCTTGCTTTAACCCTAAAGCTAATCCTAATTTTAACCATAGCCCTAACCCTAACCCTGAGCCTAATCTTAGACCTAATCCTTAGCATAACCAAGCCCTAACACTAGCTCTAACCTATCCATTACTCTAATGATAACCCTCACCCTTATGCTAACCCTAGGCCAAACCCTAATCCTATCCCTAATCCTAACCCTATCCATTACCCTACACTTAATCTAAACCCTAAACATAAAATTATCATTACCCTATCCTTAACACTAATGCTGATTCAAGCCCTAAACCTAAACTTTAACCTAAAGAAAACCCTAAAACTGATCCTAACCCTAAGAATACCTGTAGCTCTAAACTTGACCCTAACTATAAACCTAACCCTTAACATAGACTTAGCTATAAACCTAACCCTAAACTATCCCTAACTGTAACCCTAGACATGACTTTTTCCCTAGCTCTATTCCTAGTCCTAACCCTAAGACAAACCTTAGCCCACATCCTAGGCATACATTTCACCTTACTCATAAACCTAATCCTAACCTTAATACTAACCCTCATGCTAGTCATAAAACTAGCTATAATCCCAACCCTTACCTTAAAGCTTACCCTAACCCTAAAACTAACACTAACCTTAGCCCTAACCCTAGGCCTAACCCTAACACTAACCCTTGCCCTTAGACTAATTCTAACTCTCGCCCTAGCCCTAAACTGAGTTCTAACTCAATCCCTTACCATAACCCTAAAAGTAGCCCTATCGTTAGACCTAGCTCAAACCATAGATCTAAACCTAATTCTAAATCTAACCCTAAACCTAAGCCTAAACCTCACACTAACACTAGCCCTAACCCTAACACTAGCCCTAACCCTACCCCTAGCCCTAAAACAAAACTGAGTCATTGCCCTAACCCAAACCCTTAACCTAAACAAAACCCTATCCTTGCACCTAGCGCTACAACTATCTCTAATTCTACTCCTAAATCTAACCTGTAAAGTAATCCAGACACTGCCTCTGAACCTAACGCTAACTCTAGTTCTAAATATTGTCATATCCATAAACCTAACCCTAACACTACACCTAGCCCTAACCCTAACATTATAACTAATGGTAATCATAACCATACTTCATACATTACTCGTAGCCTTAACCCTAGCCCTAACCTAAACCAAAGCCTAACCTTAATCTGAATCCTAAACCTAGATTTAACCCTAAACTTAAACCTAATCCTAACCCAAACCAAAGCCCTAATCCGATACATATCCCTAGCACTAATCTTAGGTCAAACCCTATCCATTACCCTAATGATAACCGTAACCATTATGCTAAACATTAGGCCTAACCTTAAACCTATCCATTACAGTAAACCACATCTAAACCCTAAACCTAACCCTGTCATTAACCCTAACCCTAAACCTAATGATAATTTGAATCTTAAATCTTACCTATAACCTAAACCAAACCCTAAACTTGAACCTGGCCCTAATAATAACCCTAGCTCTAAATCTGACCCTACCCCAAGCCTATCCCTTAAACTGCACAAAGCCATAAACCTAACACTAAATGTATCCCTAACTGTAACCCTAGAGCTGGCATTAGCCCTAGCCCTAATACTAGCCCTAACCCTAACACAAACATTAGCCTTCATTTTAGCCCGAAGCCTAGCCTTAATCATAACTGTACCACTAACCCTAGTCCTAACCCAAGTACTAACCCTTGCCCTAGCTCTCAACTTAGCTATAACCCAATACCTTACCCTACATGTAACCCTAACTCTAACCCTAACCTGAGGTCTAAACTAACACTAACCCTAACTCTAATTTAGCACTATCCCTAAACATAACCCTGGCCCTAGCCCTATGACTAACTCTAACTCTCACACTAGCCTATCACTAGTTCTAACCCTAACCCTTGCCCTATCCTTAGTCCTAGCCGTAACCATAGATCAAATACTAACTCTAAATCTTACCCTAACCCGAAGCCTAAGCTTAACCATTATAAATATATTTATGTTTAGATTCTATATCTACAGATGCTGGCTTCAATTATTATTTAGAATATAGTCATTAGTTCCATAAAAGCCATAGTATTTCTGGTGCTATATAGAGAATTGATGGTCAAGAGTAGGACGCTATGTTAAGGGGGAAAGGAGTGAGGGTATGAGATTAATCTATTTTAGCAAATTGGAGGAGAACTGTAATGAATAGAGAGGAGTAATTTATGGAAGATGTATAAATTCAAATTCCTTTCTGTATTTGTAAAATTACCCTATGTATAAATAGTAAAAGTTAGGAGGTTGAAAATGGGATAGAGGTAGAAAGAAAAAAGAAGAACAAAATACCAATAAAAGAAAAATAAAAGAGGGAGAATAAAAATAAAAGAAAATAAAGCGGGGGGTGGTTTGTGGAGGGCCTATTCAATTCCTCTATATTATCCTATTCTGGTGATTCAGTTCTTAAATTCCAATTTCATGCAAAGTTCTTGGTTTCATGTATGTTGAGATTGTGAGGGTCAGAGGTGAAAGGGTAGAAGAGAATAGATAATAAGAGCAAGAATAGAAAAGTCTCTCTGAACTCTGTTTTCTTTCAGTAGGTGGAGATGTCTATTCCTAGCTAGAGTCTCTGTGCTATGTGTGGTGGAGGTAGCCAGTTTGAGAGAGCTTGAGCTTCTACCTTGAGCCTCTCTACTCTTAGTCTCTGAGTTGGAAACCAGGTACCTGTACAGTTGCTGTTCTGCATTAATAGCTATGAACCCCCCGCCCCCCCCAAAAAAAAAAAAAAACCTTATGAGAAAAATCTTGATTTATCACAGCTGGAGGTAGGGGAGTTAGAAACCGGGAACCTGAGCAGCCATAGAACTGAGCTGGTAGCCATGGCCACTGATAGATGGTGAGTAAGGTTTTCCAAGATGGATTCTATCTGTTAACTGTGTAGGGTATTTGGTGAGGTAGGTGGTTTGGGGGTGACATTTAGCTGTGTCCATTGCTTGGTCTGGTGATTCTCAAGCAAAGCCTCTGTGTTCTGTGCTATCCATCCTCTGCGCTGAGAGTACCTGCACAGCCGAGACTTCCATCTGAGCCAAGAGTGAACCCGTGGCCAAGACTCCCGTCTGTGCCAAGAGCTCATGCGTGGCTGAGACTACCAACTTCCGACTGAGCCGAGAGCGACCACACATCTGAGCCTTCCATCTGCACAGAGAGCTCCAGTGTGGCCCTAGTTTTTTTCAAATTTCCATGATATTGCACAAGATTCATCTTTTACTTAGACTTACTATGCTCCACGGATTTGGGACTACTCAGTTCAATGGTTCGCTGTCAAACAGCAAACAGTTTTTATTTAAGATTCTCCTTCATTATGGCTTATTGATGTGAATGAAAATTGTGCTGGAAATCAAACAGGGTTGGTAGGAGGTGCTTGAAACTTCACAAATCAGTTCACAGTGGGAACTTTCTGGTTTCTTTCTTTTAAAGGTAGGCCAAAAGTGAAGCATGAAATAGCAACTGTATCTGAGAGCATTTAAGGAGAAAACAGAGAAATATGTATGTATTTTTGAAATAAGTCTCCCAATGATTTTATCAGATTTCTTTGATACTGTGCAGTATTCATCTTTAAAATACCCCACTAGGCTCAACAAGTTTGGTATATCTAGGATTAATGGTTTTCTATACAGGTAAGTGTTACAGTTAGGATTAAAGTTAGGGTTAGGTTTAGAGCTAGTGTTTGTGTTATTTTTGTTCAAATTTCTTTGATACTAAGCTAGATTCAACTTTTCCCTAGCCTTACTATTCTCCCCATGTTTGGACCTTCTGGGTTGAGCAGTATGATATCAGGAACAGTTTGTAGTTTAAGTTTTTACTGCATTTTGACCTATATGGGTAAATGTAAATAGAGCTTGAAATCAAACAGAGTTGGTTTGAAAGTTTGCTTGAAACTACACACACCCAATTAGTTCTCAGTGTGCATGGTTTGTTTCTTGTGGAAGTAGCCCTATACTGAAATAAAAAGAAATGAATCATGTAATAAACTACCTCCCACAATTATTTGTTCAGATTTCTTTGATAGTGTGCATTTTTCATCTCTTAGCTTGCCCCTCTAAGCTTCACAACTTTGGGTCTTTTATGATCAAAGGTTATCTAAAAAGGTTAGGGTTAAGGGTACAGTTAGGGTTAGTGCTAGGTTTAGACCTAGTGTTATGTTTAGAGTTAGTTTCGATCAAATTTTCTTGATCCTGGGCAGGATGCATCTTTTACGTAGCCTTACTATGTTCCCCAGGTTTGGGAATTTTGGGATCAATTGTTCGCTGACAGTAATAGTTTGTGTTTTGAGGTTTCACTTCATTTTGAACTATATGGTAAAGAGAAATGGTGCTTGACATCATAGAGGGTTGGTGCTAGCTGATTGAAATATCTCACACTCAATCAGTTATCTGTGTTCACTCTCTGGTTTATTCCTCGTGAATGTATCCCTATGCTGAAGCATGCAAAGTAACATTCTCTGAGAGTACTTTAGGGGAAAACAAGAAAATATGCATGTATGGAATTATCTCCCCCAATTATTTGGTCAGATTTTTAGATGCTGCACAGGATTTGTCTATTAACTTGTGCCAGTAAGCTCCCCATGTTTGAGAAATCTAGGATCAATGATTTTCCAAACAGGATAGGGCCAGGTTTAGGATTAGGGTTATGGCTAGCTTTAGAGATAGTGTTAGTGTTAGAGTTTGTTTTGTTCAAATTTATTTAATACTGGGAAGGATTCATCTTTTACCTAGCCTTATTATGTGACCCAGTTTGGGGTCTTCTTTTTTCCATGGTTAGCTGTCCGGAATAGATTTTTTTTTTTAATGTCTCACTTCATTTTGACCTATATGGGTAAATGAAAATGGAGCTAGAAATCAGAGGGTTGGTGCTAGCTGGTTGAAACTTCACATACTCAATCAGTTGTCTTTGGGCACTCTCTGGTTTTTCCTTGTGAAAGTAGCTGTAAGATGTGGCATGCAAAACAAATTTATCCAAGATCTCTTTAGGAGAAAACGACAATATGCATGTGGTGAAATACCACCCCTAATTATTTGGTCAGAATTTTGATACTGGGCAGAATTCATCTGTAAGCTTGCCCCACTTGTCTCCCCAAGTTTGAAACTTTTATGATCAAAGTTTCTTTTAACAGGTTAGAGTTCCGATTATGGTTAGAGTTAGAGCAAGGTTTAGAGCAATTGTTAGGGTTAGAGATAGTTTTTTTCAACTTTTTTGATACTTGGCAGGATTCATCTTTTTCCTATTCTTCATATACTCCGCATGTTTGGGCCTCCTAGGTAAAAGGAGTTGCTCTTAGAAGCAGTTTTAATTTTCATGTTTCATTTCATTGTTCCCTATAGGGGTGAAAGGAAATGGAACTGGAACTCAAACAGGGTTTGTGCTAGCTGCTTGAAACTTCACACACACAATCAGTTCTCAGTGTGCATATTGTCATTTGTTTCTCGTGGAAGTAGCGAAAAGCTGAAGTAGAAAGAAACAGCTTTATCTCTGAGCACTTTAGGAGCAAGCTTCAACTTTTTTGCTTGATTGCTTTGATACTGCACAGGATACATCCTTTTCCTAGCCTTAGTAGGATCCCCAAGTTTGTGCCTTCAAGGTTTGCCAGTTCACTGTCAGGAATAGTTTGAATTTTTAGGTTTCACTTTATTATGGTCTATAGATGTGAATGAAAATGGAGCTGTAAATCAAACAGGGTTAGTATTAGCTGCTTGAAACTTCACACACTCAATCAGCTCTCTGTGGACATTCTCTGGTTTGTTCCTTGTGAAAGTACCAAAAACTGCAGAATGGAAAAATACTTTAAACAAGAGCACATTAGGAGAAAACAGGGGAATATGAAGGTACTGAAATACCTCCCCCAATTACTTGGTCAGATTTCTTTGATACTTTGCAGGATTTATCTGTTAGCTTACCCCACTAGGATCCTTTATTTGGAGACTACTATGGTCAATGGTTTTCTAAACGGGTTAGGTTAGGTTTAGTATTAGGATAGGGCTAGGTTTACAGCTAGTGTTTTAATAGATTTAGTTTTGTTCAAATTTCTTTGATCCTGGGCAGGATTTAGCTTTTACATAGCCTTACTATATTCCCTAGGTTTGACATTTATTTTGACCTATGTGGGTAAATGGAAATGGAATTAGAAATCAAAATTGTTGGTGCTTCCTACTCAAAACCTCACACACTCAATTAGTTTTCTATGGGCATTCTATGGTTTATTCTTTGTGAATGTAGCCCTAAGCGGAAGCATGCAAAGCAACTTTATGTGAGAGCACTTTAGGAGAAAATAAAAATATGCATGTGCTGAACTACAACCCCCCCAAAAAAAATTATTTGGTCAGATTTCTTTGATTCTGTTAAAGTTTCATCTGTTAGCCTTGTATGATCAAAGCTCTATAAACAGAACAGTTTTAGGTTTAGTGTTAGAGTTAGCACTAGAGTTAGAACTAGTATTAGGGTTAGAGTTATTTTTGTTCAAATTTTATTGATACTGGGCAGGATTTCTCTTTTACCTAGTCTTATTATGTTCCCCAGTTTTGGGCCTTCTAATTTCAATTGTTCACTGTCAGGAACAGTTTGTATTTTAAAGTTTCACTTCAAGTTGTCCTATATGGGTAAATGGAAATGGAGCTGGTTATCAAACAGGGTTGGTGCTAGCTTCTTAAAATTTCCCACACTCAATTAGTTCCCTGAAGGCACTCTCTGCTTTCTTCCTAGTGAAAGTTTTCCCAGGCTATGACAATGAAAAGAACACTATCCAAGAGCACTTTAGGAAAACAAAGGGGAAATTGGCATGTACTGAAACAACTCCCCCAAATATTTTGTCTGATTTTTTATACTGGGCAGGATTCTTCTGTTATCTTGCCCTACTAGGCACCCCCAAGTTTGGGTCTTCTATGATCAAAGGTTCTCTAAAAAGGTTAGGGTTAGGGTTAGGGTTAGAATTAGTGTTGGTGTTAGAGTTAGTTTTGTTCAAATTTTTTGAATACCTGGGAAGATTTATCTTTTACCTAGCCTTACTATATTCCCCATGTTTGGGCCTTCTTGATTCATCGTTCACTGTCAGGAACAATGATGAAGGAACACTTCATCTTGACTTATATGTGTAGTTGGAAATGGAGCTGGATAACAAACAGGATTTTTGGTGTTAGCTGCTTGAAACTTCACAAACACAATCATTACTCTGTGGACACTCTCTGATTTGTTCCTTGTGAATGTAGCCTTAAGCTGAAGCATGCAAAGCATAGGTTTAGGGTGAGGGCGATGTATAGGGCTACTTTTAGTGTTAGGGTCAAAGTCAGGGTAAGGGTTAGTTTTAGGGTTAGGGTTAGTAATCTATTTAGGGCTAAAGTTAGGGATAGGTGTAGTGTTAGGGTTTGGTTTAAGTTAAGGTTTAGAATTAGGGCTATAGATTGGTTTTGTTTTAGTGTTTGGGATAGTGTTAATGCTAGATTTTGGATTAGTTTAAGAGTTAGGGCTAGTGTTAGGATGAGGTTTAGGATTAGGGTTAGGGTTAAATTTAGATTTAGGGTTACATCTAGAACTAGGGTTAAGGCTAAGTGAGAATTCCAGAATGGATAGGGTTAGAACAAGGGATATGGCTAGGAAGAGAGTTAGATTTAGATTTAGTACCAGGCTTAGGTTAGGGTTAGGGTTAAAGCTAAATTAAGGCTAGGATTAGGGCTAGGGTTAGTGTTAGGGTTAGGCCCAGGAGTAGGGCTCGGTTTAGTCTTAGCATTGGGGTCAAGGTTAAGTTTAGGGGAATGGCTGGTGTTATAGCTAGCCTTAGGTCTAGGATGAGTGTTAGAATTAGGATTAAAGTAAGGGTTAGTGTTTAGGGTAGGATTAAGGTAGGTTTAGGGCTATAATGATGGCTAGGGTTTCTGCTAGGTTTAGGGTAGGATTAGGACTAGGATTAATGTCAGGTCTAGGATTATGGTTAGGGATAGTTTTAGAATTAGGTTAGTTTTCAGGCTAGGTTTAGGGCTAGAGTTATGGTTAAGTTAGAGTAAAGGTTAGTGTTTGAGGTAGGGTTAGAACTAGGGTAAGGTTTAGGTTTAAGTTTAGGTCTGGGGTTATGTTTAATGTTATGGTTTGGTTTAGGGTTAGGAGTATGGCTATTGATTAATTAGTGTTAGGGTTAAGTTTAGGGTAATCAATAATATTAGAGGTATAGTTAGGGTTAGGGTTATGATATGAGTTAGACCTAGTGCTAGCATTTGATTTAGTGTAAGGCTTAATGTTTCAGACAAATTTAGGGCAATTGCAAGTGTTAGGTTTCGAGTTAGGTCTAGGTTTACATTTGTGTGAAGGTTAGGTTTAGTGTTAGGGATAGGGTTATAATTAGGGTTTGTGTAAGGGTAATGGTTATGGTTAGAGCTAAAGTTTGGGCTAGGATTAAATTTAGGATTAACGCTAGTATTAGGGTGTTTGTTTAGGATGGGGCTAGTGCTATGTTTAGTGAACAGGTTTTCCTTGAAATAGGGTTAGGTCTAAGACATCGGTTAGGGTTAGAGTTATTGTTATGGCTATGATTAGGGTTAGAGTTATGGCATGATTTAGGACTAGGTTAAGGTCTAGAGGTAGAGGTAGTGTTTGGTTTAGGTTAAGGGTTATTGTGAGGGCTATAGCTAGGTTTTTGTTTTAGGTATAGGGCTAGAGTTATAGGTATTTTTAAGATTAGCTTTAGGTCGAGGGCTAGTATTAGGGTTAAGTATAGATATAGATTTAGCAGTAGCGCTAGTGTTATGGTTTGGTTTAGGGATAGGGTCAGGTTTAGAGCCAGAGTTAGTGTTAGGGTCAGAATAAGGGTCAGGGTAAGGGTTAGACTCTGAATGAGGGCTAGGTTTAGGACTAGTAATATGGTAAGAGTATAAGTTGGGCTAAGGATTAGGGTTAGTACTAGGGTTAGCATTTGGGTTAGTTTTTGGCTTTGGGTAAGGGAAATGGTTAAGCCTAGGGTTAGTGTTAGGGTTAGTGTGAGGGTTATGATTTGGGTTAAATCTAGGGTTAGGGCTTAGATTATGGGTAGGATTTTTGGTAGGGTTAGTGGTAGTGTTAGGACAATGAGTAATGTATGAAATAGGGTTATGATTAGGGCTAGTTTTATGATTAGGGTTAAAGCTAGGTGTAGTTCTAGGCTTAATTTAAGGTTAGGGTAATATTTAGAGCTAGGATTAATGTTAGGGTCAGCATCAGGTTCAGGATTAATTTTAGAGTTAGGGTAGTGCTAATTGTAGGGTTAGAGTTTGGTTTAGAATAAGGTTTAGTGTTAGGGCTATGGCTTGGTTTTGTTTTATGACTAGGGTTAGTTTAAATTTTAGGATTAGCATTATTGTTAGGACTATGTTAGCATTTGGTTTAGGCTTATGGTTACAGTTAAATTTAGAGTTAGGTTTATATTTAGAGTTAGGATTAGGGCTATGACTAAGGATAGAACTAGTAATAGGGCTAGGGCATTAGTTAGTTTTAGAGCTAAGGTTAAGGTTTGGATAAGACTAAATTAGGGCTAGGAATAGTACTACGATTAGTGTTATTGTTAGGCCTAGGGTTAGGGCGATGGGTTAGAGTTAGGTTTAGGGTCATGCTTAGGTTTAGGGTAAGTGATGGGATTATAGCTAGGTTTAGGTATAGGGCAGGGGTTAGAATTTCGATCAAAACTTGGGAAATGGTTTGGGTTAGGGCTAGGGCTAATTTCAAATCGAGCATTATGGTTAAAGATAGTTTTGGGTTAGGTTTATGGCTACATCTAATATAATGTTAGGTTTAAGGTTAGGGTCAGGTTTAGAGCTAAGGGTATTATTAGGGTAAGGATCACTATTAGTGTTTGGGATAAGTCAAAGTTTTTAGTTAGGTCAAGAATTAGCATTAGGGTTAAAATTAGGTTATGATAAGGTTAGGTTTAGGTTTCAGGCAAGGTTTAGGGTAATGAATATGGTTAAGAGTAGGTATAGGGTTAGGTTTAAGCCTAGGGTTACCATTAGGGTTAGGGTTATGGTTAGGATAATGGATAGGGTTAGAACTACGTTTATGGCTATGGTTATGGTTACAATTATTGCTAGAGTTTATAGTTAAGGTTAGGTTTAGGGTTAAAGCTACCGTTCGGGCAGAGATTTGGGCTAGGTTTTGGGTTAAGTGAAAGCTAGGATTAGGGTTACATCTAATATAAGTACTAGGGTTGAGATTAAGACTAGATTTATGGTTTGGGTTAGGGCTAAGTCTAGTGTTAGATTTAGGGTTAGGGTTTGAGTGACGTTTAGAGCTAGGTTTAGGGTTAGGTCAGGTTCAGTGTTAGTTTTTGTTTTTCACTTAAAACTCAAATTAGGGCTAAAGTTAGGGCTAGGTGTAGGGTTAAGTTTTGGTTTAGGTATAGGGTCAGGGTTAGGGCTATGAATTGGTTTTGTATTAGGACTAGGACTAGAGTTAGGATTGGTTTTAGGATTAGCATTGGGCTTAGAGTTAGGGCTAGTGTTAGGTTTAGGTTTAGGCTTATGTTTAGGGTTAGATTTAGATTTAAGGTTAGATCTAGGGTTAGGGCTAGGGCTAAGAAAAGGTCTAGGGTTAGGCCTAAGATTAGATCTAGGATTAGGATTACAGTAAGGGTTAGCGTTACAAATAGTTTTAAGGCCAGTGTGAGAGTTAGACTTAGTCTTAGAGCTAGGTTAGGATTAGGGTTATGGGTATGGCTAAATTAGGGCTAAGATTAGGGCTAGGGTTAGAGTTTGGGTTAGTCCCAGGTTTAAAGTTAGGGTTATGATTAAGACTATGTTTAGGGCTAAGATATGGGCTTCGGTTTCTTTTAGAGTTAGGACTAGGATTATGGCTGGGGCTAATGTCAGGTCTAGGGTTACACTTAGGGATATTTTCAAGCTTAGGTTTTGGGCTAGGTATAGTGTAAGGGTTAGGTTTAGGGTAAGGGTCAGGTTTAGAGCTAGGGGAATTAAGAGGGTCATGTTCAGAGTTAGAGTTTGGTTTAGGTTTGAGTTTAGGTTAAGTGCCCAAATTGGCATTATGGTTAGTGTTATTGTAATAATAGGGTTAGGTTTAGGTTTCAGGTTAGGTTTAGGATAATTGATAGGTTTGGGGTTAGTGATAGGGTTAGTATTAGGCCTTGGGTTAGCATTAGGGTAAGGTTTACGTTGAGGGTAATGGATACAGTTAGAGTTTAGTTTAGGGCTAGGTTTATGGTTAGGATTAGGTCTTGAGTTTTGTTAGGGTAAGGGTTAGAACTAGGGTTATGTTTAGTGTTATGCTTAGCATAAGGGTTAGGTTATGAGCTGTGGGTAGGGCTAGAGCAAGGGTTAGGTTAAAGGTTAGGTCTAGGAATAGAATTACAGTTGTTTTAGGGTTAGAGTTAGGGTTAGGTTTAGGATAGTTATAGGGTTAGGGTTAGCTTTAGTGTAATTGATATGGTTAAATTTAGGTTTAGGTTTAGGTTTAGGGTTAGATTTAAGTTTAGGGTTAAGGTTAGGGCTATGGTTAGGTTTAGGTTGATGGTAAGGGTTAGGTTTTTTAGCTAGGGTTAGAGTTATAGCGAGTTTAGTTTTATGGTTAGGTCAAGGATTAGTTTTCTGGTTAGGGTTAGGGTAATTGTTAGGGTTAAGGCTAGGGTTACCAATCAGTTTAGGGTTAGGGTTAGTGTATTTTGTAGGTTTAGAGTTAGGGTTATGACTAGGGTTAAGGTTAGGATTAGCGCTAGGGTTAGGGTTAGATTTACCGACAGTTCTAGGTTTATGTTTATGGTAAGTGTTAGGCTTTGAGCTAGGGTTGGGACTAAGGCTAGGGTTAAGTAAGGATTAGGCCTAGGGTTAGGGTTAGTGTAATGCTTAGGGCTAGGTTAAGGCCTAGAATAAAGTCTAGGTTTTGTTTTAGGGTTAGTTCTAGGGTTAGGGCTGTGGGTAATGTAAGAACTAGGGATGTGAGTAAGGCCTATTTTAGAGTTAGGGTTATGGCTAAGTCTAATGTGAGGTTTATATTTTTCGTAAGGGTCAGGTTTAGAGTTAGGTTTACTGTTAAATGCTGGTCACTGTTCAGGTTAGAGTTAGAGTTAGTTTTACAGCCAGAATTAGGACTAGGTTTAGGTCTAGTGTTGTGGTAGTGTTAGGGCTAGGACTAGGTTTTTGTTTAGGTCTACGGCTAGAGTTAAGGCCAGATTTAGGATAGATTTAGCTCTAAGGCTAGTGATAGAGTTAAGTTTATAAATAATTGCCAGTGTTAGAGCTTTGTCTAGGGTAAGAGTCAGGTTTAGAACTAAGTTTAGTGTTTGGGTCAGAATAAGTGTCAGTGTTAGCATTAGATTTTGGCATAGGATTAAAGCTAGGATGAGGGATAGGGTCAGAAATATTAATGGGGTTAGAATTTTGGTTTGTCTAAGGATTAGGGGTAGGTCTAGGGTTACTATTAGAATTAGGGTTTTGCTTAGGTTTAGTGATAAGGTTAGAGGTAGGGTTAGGGTTAGAGTTAGGGTACGGTTAAAGCTAGGTTTTGAACTTGGATTAGGGCTTGTTTTTGTGTTAGGGTTAGGGCTACGGTTAGGGCATTGGCTAATGTTAGAAATAGTTTTAGTTTTAGGGTTAGGGTTAGGGGTAGGCTGGTGTTAGGGTTAAATTAAATGTTAGGGTTATATTTAGAGCTAAGGTTAGTGTTAGGATATGAGTCAGCGTCAGAGTTAGGGTTAGAACTCAAATTAGTGATAGGGTTACTCTTAGGCTTTTGTTTAAGTTTAGGATGGTGTCTACAGCTAGGATGAGCATTAGGATATGAGTCTGTTACAGGGTTAGATTTAAGGTTAGGGTTAGGAGTCGAATTTAGGGCTAGAGTTAGGTTTAGATGTAATTTATGTGGTTTAAGTTAAGGTTTAGGGTTGGGGCCATTGCTCAGTTTTGTTTTACTCCTAGGGTGAGGGTTAGGGTTAGGGTTAGGGCTAGTTTTATGATTAACATTAGAGTAGGGCTAGTGTTAGTGTTAGGCTTAGGCTTCGGTTTATGGTTATATTTAGAGTAAAGGTTAGAAATAGGGTTAGGGCAAGGACTAAGGATAGGACAAGCATTAGTGCTAGGTTTAGGGCTAGGTTTTGGTTTACAATAAGGAATAGGGTTAGAACTAGGGATAGGGGATGTGTGAGATTTAGAGTTAGTCTTAATGCTAGGGTTAGTGTTTGGTGTAATAATAAGTTTACCAGTAGGGCCAGTGTTAGGGTTTTCTCTATGCTTAGGTTCAGGTTTAGAACTAGGGTTATTGTTTGTGTCAGAATAAGGGTCAGGGTTTGTGTTAGTGTTTGGGATAAGATTAGAGCTCTAATGAGGGCTAGAGTCAGGGCAATTAAAAGGGTTCAGATTTTGGTTAGCCTAATAATTTGGAATAGTTCGAGAGTTACGATTAGTGTTTGAGTTTTGCTTAGAGTAAGGGATAGGGATAGAGCTAGGGTTAGGGTTAGGGTTAAAGCTAGGTTTAGAGCTTGAATTAGGGAAAGTTTTTGTTTTAGGGTTAGGACTAGGGTTAGGGCAATGACTAATGTAAAAACTAGGGTTACTATTAGGGTTAGTTTTGGGGTTAGGCTTAAGGGTAGGTCTAGTGTTAAGATTAGGTTTAAGGTTAGAGTGATTTTTAGAGCTAGGGTTAGTGTTAGAATATGAATGATGGTCAGAGTTAGGGTTAGGACTCTAATTAGGGATACGGTTACTCATAGGTTTTGGTTTAAGGTTAGGATGGGGTCTAGAGCTAGGGTGAGTGTTAGGATTTGAGTCTGTGTAAGGGTTACTTTTAAGGTTAAAGGTAGAAGTCGAATTTAGGGCTACGGTTAGGTCTAGATGTAATGTTAGGTTGGTTTAAGTTAAGGTTTAGGGTTAGGGCTATTGCTTGGTTTTGTTTTATTGCTAGGGTTAGGGTTAGTGCTAATTTTATGATTAGTATTAGTGTTAGGGTTAGTGTTAGTGTTAGGCTTAAGCTTAGGGTTAGGGCTAGATTTAAATTTAGGGTTAGATCTAGGTTTAGGGTTAGGACTGAGGTTAGGGCAAGCATTAGGGCTAGGGGTAGATTATGGTATGTTATAGAGTGAGAACTAGGAATAGGTCTAGTGTGAGTTAGAGTTTGTCTTAATGCTTGGCTTAGGAAAATGGACAAATTAGGTCTAGAATTAGGGCAATGGTTAGTGTTCAACTTAAATATCGAGTAGGGTTTGAGTTAATATTAAGTTGAGGGTAAGGGATAATGTTATAACTATGTTTAGAGGTATGGTGATATTTAGAATTAGGGTTAGAGCTTTGGTTACGGTTAGGATTATGATCAAGGCTAGGTTTAGTGCTAGGATGAGGGCTAGTGTTGTTTTAGGGTTAGGGCTAGGATTTGGGATATGGCTAATTTCAGGTCTAGAATTATGTTTAAAGAAAATTTTATGTTTAGGATTATGGCTATGGGAGATATTCAGGTTTAGGGCTAGGGGTATTATTATGGACAAGGTCTGGGTTGAGGTTTGGGATAGTTTAAGGTCTAAAGTTAGGGAATGAATTAGCCTTAGGGTTAGGGTTAGAGTAATGATAGGGTTAGTATTAGGGTCCAGTTTAGTTTTAGGGTTATGGATAGAAATTAGATTAGAGAAAGCATTAGGTTTAGACCTAGTGTTAGCATTACTATGTTTATGGTAATGGATAGGGTTAGACTCGGGTTAGTGCTAGGGTTATGCTTATGATTTGGGCTAGGGTTATGGTTAGGGCTTGGGTTAGGTTTAAAGCTCAGGATAGGCCTCAGATTATGGGAAGGTTTCGGGTTAAGTTGGTGCTAGTGTTAGGGTTATGGCTAATGTACGTATTAGAGTTATATTTAGGGCTAAGTTTAGGGTTAAGTTTAGGGCTAGATTGGATGTTAGTGTTAGGTTTAAGGTCAGGGTGATGTTAGCATCAGAGTCGAGGTCAGAGTTAGTTTTAGGGTTTGACTTAAAACTCAAATTAGGTCTAGGGTTAAGGGTAGGTGTATAATTAGGGTTTCGTTTAGTTTGAGGATTAGTTATAGAGCTATGGCTCACTTTTGTTTTAGGCTAGGGCTTGGGTTAGGGCTAAATTTAGGATTCGTTTTAGTCTTAGGGCTAGTGTTTGTTTTTGGCATAGGCTTCAGGTTAGGGTTAGATTTCGAGATAGGTGTTGATCTATGGTTAGTGATAGAGCTAAGGATAGGGCAAGGGTTAGGACAACATTTAGGGCTAGGGTTAGGGTCATGGTAAGGAATAGGGTTAGATGTAGTGATAGGGCTAGTGTGAGTGTTAGAGTTTGTCTTATGGTTAGGTTTAGGGTTATGGTTAGGGATAGGGCTAAATTAGGGCTAGGGTTAGTGTTAGGTTTAGGCCTAGTTTTAAGGATAGAGTTAGGGTTACTTTTAATTTAAAGGTATAGGTTATAGAGAGATTGAGGTCTTGGCGAGGGTTAGTATTAGAGGTAGGGCCAGGGTTAGGGTTAGGGTTATGATTAAGGCTAGGGTATAGAGCTAAGATGAGGTGTAGTGTTTGTATTAGGTTTAGGGCAAGTATTAGATCTAGGGCTAATGTCAGCTCTGCGGTTCCAATTAGGAATACATTTAGTGTTAGGTTTATGGCTTGGTCCAGTGTAAGTGTTAGGTTTAACGTAAGGGTAAGTTTTATAGCTATGGTTATTATTAGGTTCAAAATCAAGGTTAGGGTTTGGGTTAGGTTAGGATTAAGTTTAGGGCTCAAATTAGCATTAGATTTAGGGTTAGTGTAATGACAGTGTTAGGTTTAGGGTTTAGTTGTTGTATAGTTTAATGGATAGGGTTAGCATAAGGGTAAGGTTTATCATTAGGGTAATGGATAGAATTAGACCTAAGTTTAGAGCTAGGGTTATGTATAGAATTAGGGCTTTTGTTTGGGTTAGTGTTAGATTTAATTTAAGTGTTAAAGCTAGGATA
Source organism: Callospermophilus lateralis (assembly GCF_048772815.1). Taxonomy (NCBI): domain Eukaryota; kingdom Metazoa; phylum Chordata; class Mammalia; order Rodentia; family Sciuridae; genus Callospermophilus; species Callospermophilus lateralis. Next base: position 87,081,245 of record NC_135306.1, read on the forward strand.
AGGACTCTGATTAAGGGTAGGTTTTCGGTTAAGTTAGGGCTAGGGTAAAGACTATGGCTAATGTACAAATAAGGTTATAATTAGCGCTAGTTATAAGGTTAGGGTTAAGGCTCGGTCTAGTGTTAGGGTTAGATATATGGTTACAATTATTTTAGAGCTAGGTTTAGTGTTAGGATCAGAGTCAGGGTCAAGGTTGGTTTTCAGGTTAGGGTTAGGACTAGAATTAGGGATAGGGTTAAGGGTAGGGTTAGGGCTACGTGTAATGTTAGGGTTTGGTTTAGGTTAAGGGTTAAAATTCGGGCTATGACTCGCTTTTGTTTTTGGGTTAGAGATAGGGTTAGGGCTAAGATTAGGTCTAGGTTTAGGGTGATGGTAAGGGAAAAGTTTAGAACTACTCTTTAGGCCTAAGGAAAGAGCTATAATTAGTCTTAGGGCTAGAGTTATGTTTAGTGTTAGGGATAGGGCTAAATTAATTCTGGGATTAGGGCAAGTGTTAATGTTAGAGTTAAGCCTAGGGTTAGGGCTAGGTTTGGTGTTAGGGTTTGGATTAGGGTTAGGTTTAGGGTAAGGGATGAGATTATACCTAGTTTTAGTGATAGGGTGAGGGGTAGAATTAGGGTTAGGGTTAAGGTTAGGGTTATGATTAAGACGAGGATTATGCCTAGGATGTGGGTTAAGGTTTGTGTTAGGGTTAGGACCAAGATTAGAGCAAAGGCTAATGTCAGGTCTAGGGTTAGATTTAGGGATAATTTGAAAATTAGGTTTATATCTAGGTCTTTTGTAAGGGTTAGGTTTATGGTTAGGTTCAGGTTTAGAGCTAGGGATATTATTAGGTTTAGGGTTAGTGTTTAGGTTATGTTATGGTTTATGCTTATGCCTTGAATTAGCATTAGGTTTACTGATAGGTTAATGATAGTTTTAGGTTTAGGGTTCAAGTTAGGTGTAGAGTAATGGATAGGGTTAGGGATGGGCATAAGATTAGGGTTTGGCACAGGGTTAGAATAAGGTTTAGTGTTATTGTTAGGGCAATGGATCAGGTTAGAGCTAGGGTTAGAGCTAGGGTTATGCTTAGGATTGGATATAAGGTTAGGTTTAGGCTTAGAGTTAGGGCTATGGTTAGCATTGGGGTTAGTTTAGTGTTAAAGATAGGGTAGGACTTGGATTAGGGCTAGGTTTTGCAATAGGTTAGGGATATTTGTAAATTAAGAACTTGTTTAGATTTGGGCTAGTTTTAGGGTTAATATTAGGGCTAGGTATACTTTCAGGGTTAGGGTTATGTTTAGAGATAGGGTTAGTGTTAGTGTAAGGGTTAGTGTACAGATTAGGATTATGATTAGATTTAAAGCCAGAATTAAGACTAGGGTTAGGTCTAGGGGAAGAGTTAGTGTTTGGCTTAGGCTGACGGTTATTATTAGGGGTAGATCCAGGTTTTCCTTTAGGTCTAGGGCTAGAGTTATGGCTAGATTTAGGATTAGGTCTAGGTGTAGGGCTAGTGTTAGAGTTTGGTTTAGCGTTAGGTTAAGGTTTAGACCTACAATTAGTGTTAGTGTCAGAATAAAGGTCAGGGTTAGTATTAAGGTTAAGATTAGGATTTGAATTATGGCTAGGGTTAGGACTAAGTGTGTTATTAAGATTTGGTTTAAGTTAAGGTTTAGTATTAGGGGTATTGCTTAGTTCCGTTTACTTCTAGGGTCAGGGTTAATGCTAGTTTTACCAGTAGCATTAGGATTAGGGCTAGTGTCTATGTTAGGCTTAGGCTTAGGGGTATTGTTAGATTTAAAGTTAGGTATAGATCTAGGATTATGGCTAGGAATTAAGACAGGGAAAATTTTATGGCTAGGGTTGGAGCTAGGGTTAGGATTACGGTAAGGGATAGGGTTAGAACAAGGGTAGGGCTAGTGTGAATGTTAAATTTAGTCTTAGGGCTAGAATTAGGGTTAGGGATAGGTTAAATTAGGGCTAAAATTAGGGCTAGGGTTTTTGTTCAACTTAGGCCTAACATTAGTCTTAGGGTTATGGTTAAGTTTAGGGTAAGGATTTGCATTATAGCTAGGTTTAGAGGTGGGGTGAGGGTTAGAATTAGGTGTAGGCCTATGGTTAGGGTTAGGGTTCTGGTTAAGGCTGGTTTTAGTGCTAGGATGAGGGCTAAGTTTTGCTAAATGGTAGGGATAGGACTAATATCAGGTCTAGGGTTATGGTTAAAGATAGTTTTAGGGTTAGGTTTATGGATACAGGTAGTGTAAGGGTTAAGTTTAGTTTTAGGTCAGGTTTAGAGCTAGGGTTATTATTAGAAACAGGGCCTTGGTTAGGGTTTGGGTTAGGCTATGGTTTAGTTTTAGCGCTTGAATTAGCATTAAGGTTAAAGTTAGGGTAATGATAGGCTGAGACTTAGGGTTTAGGTTTGGTTTAGGGCAATGAATATGGTTTGGATTAGGAATAGGTTTAGGTTTAGGCCTAGGGTTAGCAATAGTGTTAAGGTTATAGTTATGGTGATAGATAGGGTTAGAGCTAGGGTTAGGGGTAAGGTGATGGTTATGATTAAGGCTAGGGTTAGAGTTAGTGTTAGGGTTAAATCATGATTAGGGTTTTAATTAGGTCTAGGTTTTGTATTAAGTTAGTGCTAGGGTTAGGGTTATGGCTAATGTAAGTACCACGGTTACATATAGGGCTAAATTTAGGTTTATGCTTGGGGCTAAGTTTAGTGTTAGGTTTAGGGTTAGGGTTAGGGTAATCTTTACAGGTAGGGTTAGTGTTCTGGTCAGATTAAGGGTCATGGTTAGTTTTTGGTTCAGCTTAAAACTCGAATTAGAGCTAAGTTTAGGGTTAGGCTTAGATTTTGGTTTAGGTTAATGGTTAGGTTTAGGGCTATGTCTTGGTTTTCTTTTAGGGCTAGGGCTAGGATTAGGGCTAGTTTTAGGGTTAGCATTAGACTTAGAGATCGTGTTAGGTTTAGGTTTAGGCTTAGGGTTAAAGTTAAATTTACAGTTAGAGTTAGATCTAGGTAAGGCTAGGGATAAGGATAGGGCTAGGGTTAGGGCTAGGATTATTGTGCCAGTAAGAGATAAGGTTATAACTAGGGATGGGGCAAAGGTGAGAGTTAGAGTTAGTCTTAGGGCTATGATTAGGGCTAAGGTTAGGTATAGGTATAAATTAGGGCTAAGATTAAGGCTAAGGTTAGGGCCAAATTTTAGGGTTAGTGTTAGTGTTTGTGTTAGGCCTAAGGTTATGGTTAGAGTTAGGATCAAGTGTAGGTTTAAGGCTAGAATAAGGGCAGGGGTTTGTGTTAGGGTTAGGGCTAGGATTAGAGCTAGTGCTAATGTCAGATCTAGGGTTATGGTTGGGGATAGTTTTAGAGTGTTTTACAGCTTGGTCTGGTGTTAGGGTTAGGTTTTGGTTAAGGGTGAGGTTAAGAGCTAGGGGATTTCATAGGGTAAGGTTCAGGGTTAGAGTTTGTTTGAGGTTAGGGTTTAGGGTTAGGGCTCTAATTAGCTTCAGGGTCAGGTTTAGGGTAATGATAGATTTTTGTTTAGGGTTCAGTTTAGGTTTAGGGTAATTGATAAAGTTAGGGTTAGTGATAGGGTTAGAGTTAGGTCTAGAGTTAGCATTAGGGTAAGGGTTATGGTTAGGATAATGATAGGGTTAGACCTAAGGTTATGGCTAGGCTGATGTCTAGAAATAGGTCTTGAGTTAGGGTTAGCGTTAGGGTTAGATTTAGGGTTAGGGTAAGGGTTATGTTTAGTGTAAGAGTTGAGTTTTTAGCTAGGTTTAGGACTTGGACGAGGGTTAGGTTTAGGGTTAGTTCTAGGGATAAGATTACTGTAGGGGTTAGGGTTAGGGTTTGGATTAGGGCTATGATCATCATTACGGGTAGTGTTAGGGTTAGGATAATGGATACAACTAGATGTAGGTTTAGGATTATGGTTAGAGTTAGATTGAGGTTTAGGCTTAGGGTTAGGACTATGGTTAAGGTTAGGTTTATGATAAGGGTTAGGGTTTGAACTAGGGTTAGTTCTATGGTGAGGGTGAGGTTTAGGGTTAGGTCTAGAATTAGATTTCTGGTTAGGTTTAGGGTTAGGTTTAGGTCTAGGGTTATCAATAGAGTTAGGGTTATGTTTAGGGTAATGGGTATCTTTAGAGCTAGGTTTAATGCTAGAATTAAGGTTAGGATTAGGGCTAGGTTTAGGGTTAGATTTAGGGATATATGTAGGTATATATTTAAGGTAAGTGTTAAGTTTTGAGCCAGGGTTAAGACTAAGGCGAGGGTTAGGGTAGGGTTAGGGCTACGGTTTGTGTTAGGGTTACACGTAAGGCTAGATTTAGGCCTAGGATAAGATCAAGGTTCTGTGTTGGGTTTAGACCTAGGGTTAAGGCTATGGGTAATATAAGAGTTAGGGTTATGATTACGGCTAGTTTTAGGTTAGAGTTATGGCTAGGTCTAGAGTTAGGTTTAGATGTTGGTTAGACTCAGGTTTAAAGATAGGTTTACTGTTAAAGGCAGGGTCAGTGTTCAGGTTAGAGTTAGAGTTAGGATGAAAGCCAGAATTACAATAAGGTGAGGTGTAGGGTTACGGTTAGTGTTTCTTTTAGGTTAAGGGTTTTTGTTAGGGCTAGGTCTAAGTTTTTGTTTAGGTCTAAGGCTAGAGTTATCACTAGATTTAGGATTTGGTTTAGTTTCAGAGCTAGTGTTAGGGTTAGGTTTAGGTGTAAGGTTAGTATAAGGCTTGTTTCAGGGTTCAGTTTATGGTTTAGGTTCAGGATTAGAGCTATAATTCGTGTTAGTGTCAGAATAAGAGTGAAAGTTAGGGTTAGATTTTGGGTTTGAATTAGAGCAAGAATGAGTGCTAAGGTTAGGAGTACTAATAGGGTTAGGCTAAGGATTATAATTAAGACTAGGGATACATTCTGGATAGAATTTGGCTTAGGGTAAGTGATATGGTTAAGGCTACATTTAGAGTTAGGTTTAGGACTACAGTAAGGGTTAGGGTTAAAACTAGTGTTTGGACTCAGATTAGGGCTATTATTCTGTTAGGGTTAAGGCTAGAGTTATGGCTAAGACCAATGTAAAAACTTGGTTTACCATTAGGGTTAGTTTAAGGGATGGGATTTGGTATGGTCTAGTGTTAGCATTAGATTTAGAATTAGGGTGATATTTACAGATATGGTTAGTTTTAGGCCTAGGACTTGTTTTAGAGCTGGGTTATTGCTAGTTGAGGATTAGGGTTTGGTTTAAGTTAAGGTTTAGGGTTAGAGCAATGACTCAGTTTTGTTTTAGGAGTAGGGCTAGGTTTAGGGCTAGTTTTAGGATTAGCAGTGGTATTAGGGCTAGTGATAGGGTGAGGTTTAGGCTTAAGTTTAGTGTTAGATTTAGAGTTATGGTCAGATCTAGGGTTAGGGCTATGGCTATGATGAGGGCTAAGGTTAGGGCTTAGGATAACCGATAGGGTTAGAAATAGAAATAGGGCTAGGGTGAGATTGAGTTAGTCTTTGGACTAGGGTTAGCGGGAGGCATAGGGTTAGGGCTAATTTAGGGCTAGGATTAGCACTAGGGTTAGTGTTAGTGTTATGCCTCTGGTTAAGTGTAGGGTTAGGGCTTGTGTAACTGTTAGGATTTGGGTTAGTTTTAGGTGATGTGATGGAGTTATAGTTAGGTTCAGGGCTAGATCGAGGGTTAAAATTAGGGATAGAGCCAGGGTGAGGGTTGGGATTAGGGTTAGGAATATGATTAAGTTTAGGGTTAGGGCTAAATTTGGTTTAGGGCTAGGATGAGAGCTAGGTTTGTGTTAGGGTAAGGGCTCGAATTTGGGCTAGGACTAATGTCAAGTTAAGGGTTATGGTTAGGGTTAGGTTTATGGCTAGGTCTAGTGTAAGGGTTAGGTTTAGGGTAAGGGTCAGGTTTAGAGCTGGGTGTATTATTAGGGTCAAAGTCCAGGTTAGGGTTGATTTAGGTTAAGGTTTAGGGTTAGGGCTCAAATTAGCATTAGGGTTAGGGTTAGAGTAATGAATAGGATTAGGTTTAAGTTCAGGTTAGGTATAGAGTAATGTATAGGGTTAGTTTTAGGGATAGTGTTACATTTAGGCCTAGGGTTATTATTTGGGATAGACTTATATGTAGGGTAATGAATAGAGTTAGTGCTAGTGTTAGGGATCAGGTGAAAGTTTGGATTAGGACTTGGGTTAGGGTTAGGTCTAGTGTTAGTTTTAGGGTTATGTTTATGTTAAGTGTTTATGGTTAGGGATAGTGCGAGGTTTAGGTTTAGAGTCAGGGCTATGGTTAGAATTAGGGTTAGTGGTAGGTCTAGGGTTAGCATTAGTGCTAGGGTCATATTCAAGGTAATGGATAGAATTTGAGGTAGGATTTGTGCTATGGTTACAGTTAGAATTAGGGAAAGTTTTAGGGTTAGGGTTAAGATTAAGTTTACATTTAGGGTAAAAGTTACAGCTTCAGGTAAGGTTAGGGCTAGGCAAGTGTGAGGGTTAGACTAGGGCTAGGGTTAGGGTTAGGTTTACTGCTAATTTTAGTGCTACATTTAGGGCTAGGTTTTGGGGGGAGTTTTATTACTAGTGTTAGGACTTAGGGTAATGTAAGAACTAGGATTATGGTTTTAGCTAGTTTTAAGGATAGGGTTATTGATAGGTCTAGTTTTAGGGCTGTGTTTTGGGTTAGGATATGGTTTAGAGCTAGGGTTTTTTTAGGGAAAGGGTCAGAGTTCATGTTAGCATTGGATTTACGGTGAGGAGCACAATTTACTAGGGTTAGTTTTAGGGATATTGTTAGTAATTGCATTAGACTAATGGTTATTGTTTGTGCTAGAGCTTGGTTTTTGTTTAGGGCTAGGGCTAGAGTTATGGCTATATTTAGGATAAAGTTTAGGTCTAGTGTTAATGTTACCATTAGGTTTAGGTATAGGTATACTGATAGGGCTAGTGATAGTGTTTGATTTAGTGTTAGGGTCAGGCTTAGACCTAGGGTTAGTGTTAGGTTCAGAATAAGGGTCAGGGATAGGCTTAGGGTTGGGTTTAGGGTTAGAGATAGAATGAGGCCTAGGGTTAGGACTAGTAATAGAGTTAGTGTTTGGGGTAGGCTAAGGATTAGGGTTAGGTCTAGGGTAGCATTAGGGTGAAGTTTGGTATACGGTAAGGGATAGGGTTAGAGCTAGGGTTAGGGTTAGAATTAGGGTTAGGTTTAGCATTAGGGTTAAAGCTAGGATTAGTGTTCAGATTAAGGCTAGGTCTTTTGTTAGGGTTAGGGCTATTGATAATGTATAACCTGGCATTACGATTACAGCTAGTTTTAGAGTTCAAGTTTTGGCTAGGTTTAGTGTTCGGATTATGTTTATGGTTAGGTTGATGTTTAGAGCTTGGGTTAGTTTTAGGATTGGAATCATTCTCATTATTAGTTGTATGGTTAGGTTTAGGACTCGAATTAGGGCTAGGGTAAGGGCTATGCGTAGCATTAGGGTTTGATTAAGGTTAAGGTTTAGGATTAAAGCTATAGCTCAGTTTTGCTTGAATGCTATGGCTATAGTTAGGGATAGCTTTCAAATTAGCATTAGGATTAGGGCTAATGTTAGGGTGATGTTTAGGTTTAAGGTTAGGGATAGATTTAGAGTTAGGGTTAGATGTAGGTTTAGGCCTAGGGCTAAGTTTGGGGCTAGGGTTAGGGCTAGGCTGTAGGTCATTGTCAGGGATAATGTTGGAACTAAGTATAGGCTAGTGCAAGAGTTAGAGTTAGTCTTAGGGCTAGGGATATGATTAGGTTTACGGTTAGGTCTAAATTAGGTCTAGGGTTAGATCTATATTTAGTATTAGGTCTAGGCCTTGGTTAGGGCTAGGGTTAGAATTAGGTTTAAGCTACGATATAATATTATAGCTAGGTTAAGGACTAGGTTGAGGGTTCACTTTTGGGTTAGGCCTAGTGTTAGGGATAGGTTTCGGATTAAGGCTAGGTTTAAGGGCAGGATTAGAGCTATTTTTTAGCATAAGGGCTAACATTAGGGCTAGGACTAATGTCAGGTCTAGAGTTATGGTTAGGATTAGTTTCAGGGTTATGTTTATGGCTATGTATAGGGTAAATGTTAGGTTGAGCGTTAGGGTCACTTTTAGAGATAGAGGTATTATTAGGGTCAGGGTCACAGTTAGGGTTTGTTTAAGTTAAGCTTTAGGGTTAGGGCTCAAATTCGGTTAGGATTATGTTTAGGGTTAGGATAATGGATATGGTTGTGTTTAGGGTTCAGGTTACGTTTAAGGTAATGAATAGGGTTAAGGTTATGGATAGAGTTAGGGTTATCCTAGGATTAGTATTAGGGTTAGGGTTAGGGTTAAGGTTATAGATAGAATTAGAGCTAGAGTAGGGCTAGGGTTATGCTTAGAATTAAGGCTAGGGTTAGGATTAGGTTTAGAGTTAGGGTTAGGTTTAAAGCTAGCGTTAGGGTTGGGGTTAGGGCTAGGTATTATATTAGATTAGGGCTAGGGTAGGGCTATGTCTAATATAAGAACTAGTGTTAATATTAGGGCTATTTTTAGGGTTAGCGTTAGGGCTAGGTCTAGTGTAGGGTTAGGTTACGATTAGAGTGATGATTTGAAATAGGATTAGTGTTTGGGTCAGAGTCAAAGTCAGTGTTTGTTTTAGGGTTAGGGATAACAATCAAAATAAGGCTGGAGATATAAATAGGTGTAGGGTAAGGTTTCGTGTTAGGGTTAGGGCAAGAATTAGGGTTAGGTCTAATATCAGTTCTGAGGTTACAGTTAGGTTAGTCTTAGGGTTAGGGTTAGGACTCAGTTTTGTTTTAGACCTAGAGCTATGTTTAGAACTAGTTTTAGGATTAGTGATAGTGTTAGGGCTAGTGGAAGGGTAAGGTTCAGGCTTAGGGTTAGGGTTATATTTAGAGTTATGGTTAGATCTAGGCTTAGGACTTGGGCTAGGTTTAGGGTTTGTGTTAGGGCTTTTGTTAGGGTTATGGTAACAGATAGAATTAGTACTAGAAATAGATCTAGGGCAAGAGTTACAGTTAGTCTTAAGTGTAGGGTTAGAGTTAGGGTTATGATTAGCACTAAATTAGGGCTAGGATTAGAGCTAGGTTTAGTGTTAGGGTTAGGGTTAGGGTTAGCGTTAGTGTTATTGTCAGGATTAGGGTTAGGCGAAGGGATGTGGTTTTACCTAGGTTCAGAACTAGGGCAAGTTTTGAAATTAGGGATTTGTTTAGGGTTAGGGTTCTGCTTAGGATTAAGTCTAGGTTTAGGGTTTGTGTTAGGTTTAGGGGGAGAATTGGGTCTATGGCTAATGTCAGTAAGGTCTACGCTTAGGGATAGTGTTAAGGTTAGGATTATGGCTAGGTCTATTGTAAGGGGTAGTTTTTGGGAATGGGTCCAGTTTAAAAGTGAGGTGTATTGTTAGGGTAAGTTTCTTGTTTAGGGTTTGGTGTTGGTTATTGTTTAGGTTTAGGGCTTTATTTAGCATTAGGGTTAGGGATTGGGTTAGAGTAATTAATAAGGTTAGGTTTAGTGTTCAGGGTACTTTTAGGAAATAGATAGGGTTAGTGTTAGAGATAGGTTTAGAGTTAGGCCTAGGGTTATCATTTGGATTAGGCTTCTTTTTAGGATAATGGGTAGTTTTAGGGAGAGGATTATGTTTAGGATTAGGGCTAGGGTTAGGGTTAGGGTTAGGGTTGAGTCTAGGGTTAGTGTTAGGGTTAGGTTTAGGGTAAGTGTTAGGGTTTGATCTATGCTTAGGGCTAGGGCAATGGTTAGGGTTAGTGTGATGTCTAGGATTAGGGTTAGGATTAAGGTTAGAGCTAGGTTTACCATTAGGGTTAGGATTATGTTTAGGGTAATGGATAAAGTTAGAACTAGGGTTTAGCCTTGGTTATAGTTAGGATTAGTACTAGGATTAGGGTTATGTCTAAAGTTATATTTGGGTAGGGGTTAGTGTTTGAGCTATGGTTAGGGTTAAGACAAGAGTTAGGGTAAGTGTTCGGTCTAGGGTTATGGTTAGAATTACGTTTAGAGCTTTGTTTTTGTGAGGTTTATGGCTAACATTAGGGCTATATGTAATTTAAGACCTAGAGTTAGAGTTATGGCTAGGTCTAGTGATAGGTTTATGGGTAGATTTTGGGTTAGCATAAAGTTTAGAGCTAGGATTTGTGTTACAAGAAAGGCCAGTGTTTGGTTAGAATTATGGCCAGAATTAGGACTAGGTTTAGATCTAGAGGTAGAGGTAATGTTTGGGTTAGGTTAAGGGTTATTGTGAAGGCTTAGGCTAGGTTTTGTTTAGGGCTAATGCTAGAGTTATGGATAGATTTAGGATTAGGTTTTTGTCTAGGTCGAGTGTTAGAGTTAGGTTAAGGTGTAGGATTACTGACAGGGCTAGTGTTAGGGTTCAGTTTAGGGTTAGGGTCAAGTTTAATTGTAGGTTTAGAGTTAGGGTAAGAATAAAAGAGTCAGGTTTAGGGTTTGGAATTGTGTTAGGGTTAGAGCTAGAATGAGGTCTAGGATTTGGATTAGTAACAGTGTTTTGGTTTGGGGTAGGCTAAGCATTAGGGTTAGGACTAGGATAGCATTAGGGTGAGGGTATGGCTTATGGTAAGGGATAGGTTTAGGGCTAGGTTTAATGGCTAGTGTTAGGGTTAAGTATATGTTTTGGTTTAGGTTAGGGTTAGGTTTAAAGCTAGGTTTAGGTCTCAGATTAGAATTAGCTTTTCTGTTAGCACAGGCCTATGGCTAATATAAGAACTGGTGTTACGTCTAGGGCTAGTTTTATGGTTAGGGTTAGGGCTAGATCTAGTGTTCAGGTTAAAGTTAGTGTTAGTGTGATGTTTAGAGCTAGGGTTTTGTTTGGGTCAGAGTCAGGGTCAGGGTAAGTTCTAGAGTTAGAATCAGGACTCAAATCAGTGCTAGGGTTAGGGCTAGGTATAAGCTTAGGTTTTAGTTTAGGTTAAAGATTAGCCTTAAGCCTATGACTTGGTTTCGTTTGAGTGTTAGTACTAGAGTTAGGGTTAGTTTCTAGTTAGCATTAGGTTTAGGGCTAGTGTTAGGGTGAGGTTTAGGCTTAGGATTAGGGTTTCATTTAGGGTTCGGGTTAGGTCTAAGTTTAGGGCTAGGGCAAAAGTAAAAATGGGGTTTGGGCTAAGTTTAGGTCTAGGGTTTGTGTTATGGTAAGGGATAGATTTAGAACTAGGGTTAGTGCTAGGGTGAGAGTTAGGGTTAGGGTTACAGTTAGGGTTAGGTTTAGGACTAAATGTGTACTAGGATTAGCACTAGGGTTAGTGTTAGGGCTAGGCCTACGTTTCTGGCTAGCTTTTAGGGTTTGGATTAGTGTAAGAAATGATTTTATAAGGTAAGGTTATGATGTTATAGCTAGGTTTAGGGCAAGGCGCAAAATAGGTTTAGGCTAGGGTTAGGGTTAGGGTTAGGGTTAGGATTAAGGCTAGGTTTAGGGCTAGGATTAGGGTTAGGTTTTGTGTTAGGGATAGGGTTAGAATTAGTGCTAGGGCTAATGTGAGGTCTAAGTTTATGGTAAGGGTTAGTTTTAGGTTAGGTTTATGGCTAGTTCTAGTGTAAGGTTTAGGTTGAGGATTAGGATCAGGTTTAGAGACAGGGTTATTATTAGGGCCACTGTCATGATTAAGGTTTGAGTTAGGTTAAGGTTTAGAATCAGGGATCTCATTAGCGTTAGGTTTAGGGTTAAGGTTAGGATAAAGTTTATGGTTATGTTTAGGTTTCAGGTTAGGTTTAGGCTAATGGATAACATTAGGGTTAGAGATAGGGTTAGGGTTAGAGATAGGGTTAGGGTTATCCTAACGTTAGCATTAGAGTTAGCATTATGGTTAAAGTAATGGATAGGATTAGGGCTAGGATTAGGGCTAGGATTATGATTAGGATTAAGGCTAGGGTTAGGTTTAGGGTTAGGGCAAGTTTTAGTTTTAGGGTTAGGTTTAGGGTAATGATTAGGGCTCTGGTTAGGATTAGGGTTAAAACAGGTGTAGGGGTCAGATTAGTGCTAGGTTTTGGGTTAGGTTAAGGCTAGGATTAGGGCTATTACTAGTTTAACAACTAGGGTTATGATTAGGGTTACTTTTAGGGTCTAGAGTTAGGGGTAGGTGTAGTTTTAGGATTAAGTATAATTTTAGGGTGATCTGAGAGCTAGAGTTAGTGTTAGGGTCAGAGTCAGGGTCAAGTTTAGTTTAATGGTTAGGGTAGGACTTGAATTAGGGCTAGGGTTAGGGCTAAATGTGGGTTAGGTTTTGGTTTATGTTAAGGGTTAGAATTAGGGCTATGGCTCTGTTTTTTTGTTTGTTTGTTTGTTTTTGTTTTTTGTTTTTAGAGCTAGGACTAGGTTAGGGCTAATTTTGGGATTAGCTTTAGTGTTAAGGCTAGATTTAGTGTGAGGTTAAGGCTTAGGGTTGGCATTAGATTTAGATCTAGGGTTAGTGATAGGGCTAAGTTTAGGGCTAAGGGTAAAGCAAGTGTTAGGGTTATAGTAAGGAATAGGGTTAGAACTAGGAATATGGCTAGGGCGAGAGTTAGATTTAATATTAGTGCAAGAGTTAGGATTAGGTTTAGGGCTAAATTAGGGCTAGGATTAGGTCTAGGATTAGTGTAAGGTTTAAATCTAGGGTTAGAGTTAGGGTTAGATTTAGGAGAAGGGTTGGGGTTATATCTAGGTTTAGATATAGGGCGAGGGACAAAATTAGGGATAGGGCAAGAGGTAGGGTTTGAGTTAGGATTAAGACTAGGTTTAGGGGGCTGGGGATGTGGCTCAAGTTTGTAGCGCACTCGCCTGGCATGCGTGCGGCCCGGGTTCAATTCTCCAGCACCACATACCAACAAAGATGTTGTGTCCGCCGAGAACTAAAAAATAAATATTAAAAAAATATTCTCTCTCTCTCTCTCTCTCTCTCTCTGCCTCCTCTCTCACTCTCTCTTTAAAAAATAAGACTAGGTTTAGGGCTAGAATGAGGGCTGGCCTTTGTGATATGGTTGTGGCAATATTTAGGGCAAGGGTTAATATCAGGTCTTGGGTTACGGTTAGGGATAGATTTGGGTAAGGTTTATGGATAAGTCTATATTCAGAGTTAGGTTTAGGGTAAGGTTCAGGTTTAGACCTAGGGGTATTTTAATTGTCAGGTCAGGTTTTGGGTTTGGTTTAGGTTGAGGTTTAGGATTAGCGTTCAAATTAGAATTAGGGATAGAGTTAGGGTTAGTGTGAGGAATAGGGTTAGGTTTAGTATTAGTCCTAAATCTTACTCAAAGCCTAAATCTTACCCTAAATATAAACTTAGACCTATCTGTAAATTTAACCCTAACCCTAGACCTAACACTTAATTAAAACTATCCCTAAACCTAGCTCTAAACCTGCCAATTGCCCTAACCCTAATCCTAACTCTATTGATAACCCTAGCTAATCTCTAACCCTAACCGTATCCAGAAAACTAACCTTAGACCTATCCCTAAACCTAACACTAGCTATAGCCCTAAAAGTAGCTCAATCTTGAACCCGTACCAGTAACCTAAACCTAACCATGCTTTAACCTTAACCCTAAAACTAAATCAAATTCTAACCCTAAACCTAAACCTGCATCTAACCGTATTCATTACCCTAACTCTTATCCTGACCCAAATGATAATCCGAGCCCTAACCCTAACCCTAGCACGAAACCTACCATAACCCTATGCCTAGACATAACACTGAACATAACCCTCCATCTAGCTCTAGCCCTAACTCTAGCTCAAACCTTAACTCTTACCCCAATCAAACCCTAGACAAACCCTAAGCCTAATCCTAGAACTAATCCTAACCGTAACCATAGCCCAAACCCTAGCTCTAACTCTATACAATACCCTAACCATAACCCTAAACCTAATGCTGACCCTAGTGCTAACCATAACACTAACTCTATTCCTAGCCCTGATTCTAACCTGAATCCTCATCATAGCCCTAGCTCTTACTCAATCCCTGACCCTTACCCTTAACCTAACCATAAGAAAATCCAAAGCCTAACACTAACACTAAACCTAGTCCTAATTCAAAACTTAACCCTAGACTTAATCCTAGCTCTAACTCCACCCATTACCCTAACCTTAACTATAAACCTCATGATAACCCTAGCCTTATCCGTAAACCTACTCTAACCCTAACCATAATCCTAACTCTAGACCTAACTGTAAAACTAATCCTAGTGCTGGTCCTAATCTAGCTCAAACCCTTACATTTACACTAAACCTAACACTAACCAAAGCCCTAAACATAAAGCTAATCCTAACCCTAACCTGACATCTAATCCTGTCCATTACCCTAACCCTAATGATAACCCTAGCCCTAACCCTAATACTAACCCTAACCCTAGACCTAAACCTAAACCTAAACCTACCCTTAGCACTAACCCTTGCTCAAACACTAACCTATACCCTAAACCTAACTCTAGCCTTAAACCTAAAGCTAACCTTAACTCTAGCCCTACTCCTAAACATAGCCCTTGCCCTAAACTTAACTTTAATCCAATCCATTACCCTAATGATAACCATAAACCTAATGGTAACCTGGGCCTAACCTAACCCTATCCATTACCCTAAACCTAACCTGAAGCCTAAACCTTACCCTATCCATTACCCTAATTCTAACTCTAACTCTAATGCTAATTTGAGCCCTCATCCTAACCCTTAACCTAATACAAACCCAATACCTGACACTGACTATTATATTACCCCTAGCTCTAAACTTGAACCTTACCCTAAACAAAACTCTGACACTACACCTAGCCATTAACCTTTCCCTAAAACTATTTTTAACCATAATCTAGACCTGATATTAGCCCTAGCCTTAAATCTTGCCATAACCCTAACACAAACACTAGCCCTCATCCTAGCCCTAAACCTAGCCTTAATCCTAAACTGAACCCTAACTTTAGTCCTATCTCTAATTTTATCTCTTGTCCCAGTTCTGAACCTAGCTATAACCCCATTGCTTCCCCTAAATCTAACACTAACCCTATCCTTAGACTTAAACCTTATACTAATCATAGACCTGATCCTAGCCCTAATTTAGTCATAACCTTAAACCTTCACCTAAACAAACCCTAAGCTTGACCATGACCTTAATAATTTCCTACCTCTAAAACTGACCTAATCCCTCAACCTAACCATTATACTATACCTAGCCATAAACCTAACCCTTAAACTATCCATAACCATAATAACCCTAGTCCTGATATTAGCCCAAGCCCTAATGATAGCCCTAACTCCAACAAAACCCGTAGCCCTAATATTGTCCCTAAATCTAGACTTAATCCTAACCCTAACCCTATCATTAGCCATAACCCTAAATTTAACTGGTGCCCTAGTCGTAAACCTAAATTTAACATCATATCATACCCTCATCTTAATCCTAATTCTAGTCCGAAACCAAGGCCTAGCCCTAATACTAACTCTAGCTCTAATCCTAGCCCTAATTAAGCCCTAACCCTAAACATAACCATATCCCTAGCCCTAAGACTAACTCTAACTCTCCCCCTAGCCCTATTCCTATATCTAACCCTATCCCTTACCATAACCCAAAGCCTAGCCCTAAACCTAGCCCAAACATAGCCCTAAACTTAGCCCTAGCCCTAAACGTAGATCTAACCCTATCTCTAAATCTAACCCTAAACCAAACCTAAACCTCACCCTAACACTAGCCTTTACTGTAATGGTAATTTGAAAACTAACTAACCTTTGCCATAGCCCTCAAACTAAACTGAGCTATAGTCTTAATCCTAACCCGTAACCTAAACCAAATTCTAATGATAAACCTAGCCCTAACCCTAGCCCTATTTCGAGTTCTTACCCTAACCCTACAATTAATACTGACCATGACTCTGACCATAAAGCTAACCCTAGTTCTAAACATCACGCTAACCCTAAACCTAACCTGAACACTAGAAATAGTCCTAAACCTAACCCTAAAACTAGCCCTAATTGTAATGCAAGTTCTTACATTAGTCATATTCCTAATCCTAACAAAAACTTAGCCTTAATATGAGCCCTAACCTAGCTTTAACACTAACCCTAATCCTAACCCTAGCCATAACATAACCCTAAACCTATCTCTAAACCTATCACTTGTCCTAAGCCACACCCTCACCCTAATGCTACCCTAGTCCTAACACTAATCCTTAGCCTACCCCAAAACCTAACTCTATTACTAGTTTTAACCCTTGTCCTCAATATATCTCTAACCTTAACCCAAACCATAAGCCTATCCCTGACCCTTATTCTGACCCAAACACTAATCCTAGGTCTAAGCCTGACCCTAACCCTAAACAGAACCCTAACACTAGCCCTACCATTAAACTTATACCTAAACCTAACCATAACACTAGCACTAGACCTAAACTTAATCCTAAATATAGCCATAATTCTAGCCCTAGCCCTAAACAAAAACCTAATCCTAGCCTTACAATAACCATTAACCTAACAGAAAGACTAACCCTACCCCTAGACTTAACCCTACTTCTAATTCTGGCCCTAACCCTAACCAAATGCTAACCGAAAAACATTGACCCTTATCCTAACACAAACCCTCACTCTAAAACTTATCCCAACCCAATACCTAACCATAACACAAGACTTATCCATAAACCTAACCCTAAAACTAGTCATAAACATAACCCTAGTTCTTAAATTACCCAGAGTTATAATGCTAGCCATAAACCTCAAACAAAACCTAGCACTAAACCTAGCCCTAAACCTAACCCTAAGTGTAACCCTAACACTAGCCCTACAACTAACCCTAGTCCTAAAGCTTGCTCTAGTCCTAACCCTAGTTCAAATGCTAACCCTTACTCTAAACATAATCCTAGCCCTAACTCTAACCCAAACCCTAAACCAAGACCTAATCCTAACTGTAACCATAGCCCAAATTCCAGCTCAAACTCTACCCATTACCTTAAACATAACCCTGATCCTAATGCTAACCCAAGCCCTAACTCAAACTCTAAACCTAACTGTAGCCCTGATTCTAACCATTATCCTCATCCTAGCCCTAACACTAGCTCAAACCTTAACACTTACCCTAAAACTCACCCTAACACTAACCCTAGGCCTATCCCTAATTTTAGCCAAAATCCTAATCTTAATGCCAGCCCTAGGACTAGCACTAAACCTATTCATTACCCTAAACTTAAGCGTAACCCAAATGCTAACCCTAGGCCTAAGACAAACCCTATCACTAACATTAACCCTATACATTACGCTAAACCTTACGTGAACCCTAATCCTAAATCTATCCATTACTCTAACCCTAACCATAACATTAATTTGAGCCCTAACCCTAAATCTTAACCTAACCAAATGCCAAAACAGACTCTGACTCTAATCATACACCTAGCTCTAAACCTGACACTTACCCTAAACCTAACCCTTACACTAGGCTAGGCCTAGACATAAACCTAACCCTAACACTATCCCTAACCATAACCCTAGAACTGCCATTAGCCCTAGCCATAATTCTAGACCTAACACTAACATAAATTCTAGCCCTCATTCTGGTCCTAAACTGAGCCTTAATCCTAACCTGAAACCTCACCCTAGCCCTAACCTTAATTTTAACCCTTGATCTACCCATTAACCTAGCTCTTACCCCATCCTTTCCCTTAAAACTAACCATAACACTAACACTCACACTAGTCATAACTCTAGCCCTAACAATAGGCCTAATCCTAATACTAACACTAACATTTATCCCAGCCCTAATTTAGTGCCAACACTAACCAAACCCCTAAACCTAGCCCTATGATTAAATCTAACTCTCATCTTAGTCCTATTTCTATTTCTAACCCTATCCATTACCATAACCTTAACATTAGCCCTAACCTTGGTCATAAACCTAGCCATAGCCCTAACCCTACATCTAACCATAACTCTAAATTTAACCCTAACCTTAACCCTAAACCTCACCCTACCACTACTATCGCTAATCATAAAACTAACCCTAACACTAGCTCTAGCCCTATAACAAAACCGAGCCATTGACCTAAACCTACACCTTAACCTAAACAAATCTCTAACCCTACAACTAGCCATAACACTAGCTCTAATTCAAGTCTTATGTCTAAAACTAACCCTGACCCAAACTCTTATCCAAACACTAACTCTAGCTCTAAATATTACCCTAAACCTAAAGCTTATGTTAACACTAGACCTAGCCCAACCCTAACCCTAAAACTAACCCTAATCATAACTGTAGTTTTTTTCATTAGCCATAGCCCTAACCATAGCCCTAACCCTAACACAAAAATAGCCCAAATCTGAGCCCTAACACTAGATTAATTCTAATTCTTATCCTAGCCCTAACCGTAACCCTAATCCTACCCTAACCCTAGCTCCAACCCTATCCCTTACCCTAAGCAAAATCCTATCCATAATGCTAACCCAAGTCATAATCCTAATCCATAGCTAAAACCAAACCCTAAATCTAGTACTAGTCCTAACCAAAGCCCTCATTGTAGCTCTAACTCTAACCCAAATCCTAACCCTAACTTTCACTATTATTCTGATCCTAACACTAATTATAGGTCTAAACCTCACCCTTACCATAAACTGAACCCTGAAACTAGCCCTACCAGTAAACTTTTACCTGAACCTAAGTCTAACACTAGCACTAGACCTAAACCTAATCCTAAATCTAGCGATTACTCTAGCTCTAGACCTATACAAAAACTTAGTCCTATCCCTAACAATAACCCTTAACCTAAACCAAACACTAACACTACCCCTAAACCTAAACCTAGTCCTAATTCTGGCTTTCACCCTAACCCTAAATCAAACCTGAACACTGACCCTAACATTAACACTAAACTTAGCTCTAAACCATAAATCAAAAACTAAACCTGACACTATTCCTAGCAATAACCCTAACCCTAAATCTACCCTAATTAGAACCCTAGATCTTACATTACCTGTAGCATTAACCCTAGGCCTAAACCTAACACAAAATCTAGCCCTAATCCAAAGCCTAAACCTACACTAAGCATAATCTTAATCCTAAACCTAGTCTTAACCCTCAGACTAATCCTCACCTTAGTCCTAACACTAGCTTAAATCCTAACCCTTACCTTAAACCCAGTAGTAAATCTAGCCCTAAAACTAAAATTAACCCTAAAACTAACCTTATATCTTACCCAAACAATTACCTGAAACATAACCTTAACCCTAATGAAAAACGTAACCATAACCCTAAATCTGACCCTGACCATAACCATAACCCTAACCCTAGAAAAACACTAAAACAAACCCTCAACCTTGGACTAACCCTAGCTCAAAACCTGACCTTTACCCTAAACCTAACCCTAAACCTACACTAAGCTAGGATTTCTAGCCCTAATTAAAAAACTAACCTTAAGTATAGTGTAAATACAAACAATAACCCTAACCCTAGTCCTAAACCTAGTCTTAATTCTGGCTGTAACCTAACTCTAACTCTAACCCAAACACTGACCCTGCCTTTAACAGTAAATCTATCTCTAAACCTGACCCTAACCAAATATCTAAACCTAACACTAGACCTAACCAAAACCCTAACTCTAAATCTAGCCATAATCATTACCCTAGCTCTTACGTTACACACAGCCCTAACCATAGGCCTAAACCTAACACAAAACCTAGCAGCAATCCTAGGCCTAAACCTAGCCCTAAGCATAATCCTAAACATGACCCTAGCCTTAATCCTAACCTAACACTCAATTAGTCTTAACCCTAGCTAAAAGCCTAACCCCTACCCTAAACATAAACCTATGCCTATCCCTAAATCTAACCCTTACCCTAGTCCTAATCTTAAACTTAACTCTATCCCTAAACCTAGCTCTGAATCTATCCATTATCCAATCTATCCAAACCTAACTCTATTGATAACCCTAGGCCTAAACCTAACCCTAAACCTAACCAGAAAACTAACCCTAGACCAAACCCTAAACGTCACACTTGCCTTTGACCTAACCCTAGCTCAAATCCTAACTCTTACTATAAACTTAAATATAACCATAGTCCTAAACCTAAGCCTAAACTTCAATCTAACACTAACTATAACCCTATACCTACATCTAAAAATATCCATTAATCTAAAACTAAACCTACCACAAATATTGATGCTAGTCCTAATCCTAACTCTAACTCTAAGCATACTGTAATCTTATCCCTAGACCTAATTCTAAACCTAACCCTCAACCTAGCCCTAACCCTAGATCAAAATCTAACCCTTATGCTAAACATAACCATAAACCTAACCCTAGTTCTAACCCTTACCAAAACCCTAACTCAAGACCTATTCCTAAAAATGACCCTAGCCCTAACCTTAGTTCTAACACTCTCCATTATCCTAACCAATACCCTTACCCTAATACTAACCCTAGGCCTAACACTAACCCTATCATTAACACTAACCCTATCAATTACCCTAAACAAAAACATAAACCTTAACCTCAACTAAACTCTAACCCTGATCTTGATCCTAATTATTTTCCTATCTCTAAACTTGAACCTTACACAAAACCTAACCCTTACCGTAGACCCAGCCATAAATCTAATCCTAAAACTATCCTCAAACATAACCCTAGAGCTGACATTAGGCCTAGCCCTGATCCTAGCCCTAACCCTAACAAAAATCCAAGTCCAATCCAAGCCCTAAGCCTAGCCTTGCCTTAGACCTAACCCTAGCTCAAATTAACTCTTACCATTAACTTAAATATAACCATAGTCCTAAACCTAAGCCTAAATCTCAATCTAACCCTAACCCTAGCCCTAACCATAATACTAACCCTAGCCCTAATCTTAGCCATAATTTTGCCCTATCCCTAACACTAACCCTAGACCTAACAATAATTCTAAATCTCACACTATCCTATCATTAGTTCTAACCCTATTCCTTAACATAACCATAACCCTAGCCCTAAACCTAGTTCTAACCCTTGCCCTATCCATAGCCCTAACACTTACCTTAGATTAAAATCTAACTCTAAACATAACCCTAAACAGAAGCCTAAGCCTAACCCTAACACTTGCCCTAACCCCAACACTAATCCTAAAACTAGTCCTAACCTTAGCCCTAGAGCTAAAACAAAACCAAGCCATAGCTCTAACACTAACCCTTAAACTAAGAAAACACTAACCATATATCTACTACTAACCCTAGTCCTAATGCAAGACTTAAGATGAACCATAAAACTAACACTGACCCTGATTCTGACACTAAAACTAGCCCTAACTATAAACACCACCCTAACCCTAACACTAAATCTAGCCCTAATCTTAACTCTAAATTAGCCCTAGTTGTAACCCTTGTAATTACATTAGCCATAATTCTAACCCTAGCACTAACTTAACCCAAAACCTAGCCGTATTTCAAGCTTTAACCCTAAACCTAACCCTAACCCTTTCCCTAGCCCTAATCATAACCATTACCCTAGCCCTAAACCTAGCTATAACCCTATCCACTTTCATAACCATAAGCCTAACCCTAATGCTAACCCTAGGCCTATACCTAATGCTATTTCTAATCCTATCCTATCCATTTCACTAAATCTAACATGAACCCTAATACTAAGACTATCATTACCCTAACCCTAACCCTAATGCTAATTTTATCCATACGTTTAATCCTTAACCTATCCCAAACCCTAACCAAGAACTTGACCTTAATAATAATAATCCTAGCCCTAATCCTGACCCTAACCCTAGACCTAAACCTTTCATTAGATGTAGCCATAATCTTAACCCTAAAACTATCTTTATACATAATTGTAAATCTGAAATTACCCATATTTATAATCCTAGCTCAAACACTAAAACAAACCCTAGCCCTAATCCTAGCCCTAAATCTAGACTTAATCAATATCCTAAAAACTCTAACCAGAGAACTAATTCTAATTCTAAAAACCATTCTACCACTAAACCTAGCTATAACACCATCCCTTACCCTAAACTTAATGCTAAATCTAACCCTAACTCTATGCTTAAACTGAACACTAACCTTAACACTAATCCTAGCCCTAAATTAGCCCTATCCCTAACCCTAAGACTAACCTTAGCCTAAAGACTAACTCTAATTCTCAAAATAACCCTATCGCTAGTTCTAAACCTATTTCTTACCATAACCCTAAACCTAGCCCTAAACCTAGCCCTAACCCTTGCTGTATTTTAAGTCCAAGCCCTAACCCTATATCTAACCCTAACTGTAAATCTAACCCTAACCCTAATCCTAACCCTAACACTAACATTAACGCTAACCCGAATGCTAATCTTGAAAAAATAGCACTAACACTAACCCTAGTAGTAAAACAAAACCGAGCAATAGCCCTATCCCTAAACCTTAAGTTAAACCAAACACTAACACTACACCTATACCTAACCCTAGCCTTAATTCGAGTCCTAATAGTAATCTCAAAACTAACCCTGACCCTGACTCATATTATAAACTCACCCTAGCTCTAAACACCATCCTAACTTTAAACCAAAACCTAACAGTAACCCTAGCCCTTATTTGAGTCCTAATCCTAACCCTCACCCTCAATTATATTGTAAACTAACCCTAGCTCTAAATATCACCCTAAACTTTAACCTAACCCTAACACTAGACCTACTCCTAATCTTAATGATAAAACTAACCCTAATTGTAACCCTAGTTCTTACATTAGTGATTGCCCTAACCCTAGCCCTCACTGTAACACAAAAACTAGCCCTAATCTGAGCCCTAAACCTAGCTTTAACCTACCCCTAACCCTAAGTCTAGCCCTAACACTAACTCTAACCCTATCCCTAAACCTAACCCTATCCTTTACCCTAAGTGAAACCCTAACCCTAATGGTAACCCTACATCTATCCCTAACAGCCTACCACTCATTCTAGCCCTAAACCTCACCTTAATCATAACTCTAACAAAACCCTAGCCCTAACCCTAATTGTAACCTTTGCCCTAGCCCTAAACCTAGGTCTAACCCCATTGCTAACACTAAACCTAACTCTAAGCCTAAAACTCTCTCAAGGCCTAAACATAACCATAAACCTAGCCTTATTCCTAGCTATAATTTAGCACATTACCTAACCCGAACCCTAAGCCTAGCTCAAAGACTCTCACTTTCGCCCTAGCCCAAGTCCTAGCTCTAACCCTATCCCTTATAATAACCCTAATTCTAGCCATAAACCTAGATCTAACCTTAGCCCTATCATTAGCTCTACATCTAACCGTAGATCTAATCCTAACTCTAAATCTAACTCTAACCCTAAGTGTAAACCTAAAACTAACACTAGCCCTAAAGCTAACACTAGTGCTAAAATTAGCACTAACCATAGCCCTAGCCCTAAAACAAAAGTGAGCCATAGTCCTACCTTTAAAACTTAAACTAAACAAAAATGTATCCCTACTCCTAGCCCTAATCCTAGTCCTAATTTGAGTTCAGAACCTAACCCTAAAACTTACCCTGACCTTTAATTTGACCCTTACACTAACTCTAGCTCTAAACATCACCCTAACCCTAACCCTAACCCTAACACTAGACCTAGTCCTAACCCTAATCCTATAAATAGCCCAAATCTTAACCCTAGTCTATACATTGGCTGTAACTTTAAACCTAGCCCTAACTCTAATAAAAACCTAGCTCTAAACTGAGACCTAACCCTAGCTTTAACCCTTACACTAACTCTAACACTAGTCCTAACCCTAACCCTAAACATAGCCCTTACCCTAGTTCTAACCCTATCCTTTACCCTAAGTTAACCCCAACCCTATTGCTAAAAGTAGTCTTATCCCTAATCCTTACTTTAACCCAAACCCTAACCCTATTAGTAGTCCTAACCTTAGCCTGTATTCTAGCTCTAACCATAACCCAAACCTGACACTTATTCTGACTCTAACAGTAACCATAGTTCTAAACCTGACCCTAACCCTAAACCTAACCCTAACCCTAACCCTAGCACTAATCTATCCCTTTCCTAAGCCAAACCCTAAACCTAATACTAACCCTAGTTGTAACCCTAATTCTGAGCCTAACACAAATCCTAAATTTATTACTAGTCCTAACCCTAGACATCATTTTATTTATCACCATAACCCAAACAGTAACCCTAACTCTGACAATTTATTCTTACCCTAACCATAAACCAAACCCTAACACTAGCCCTACCTGTAAACCTATACCTAATCCTAACCCTAACAATAGCCCTAGACATAAACCTAATCCAAAATCTAGCCATATCTCTCACTCAAGACCAAAACAAAAACCTAGCCCTATCCCTAATGATAACCCTTAACCTAACCCAGAAACTAATCCTATATCTAGACCAAAGCAATCCTAATTTAGGGTCTATACCTAAACCTAATCCTAATCCAATTACAGACCCTGACACTAACACTAATTTAGCGTTAAAACTGACCCTAACCAAAGCATAAACAATACACTAGACCTAGCCAAAACACTTAGCATAACTCTAGTCCTTATATACCCATAGCCCTAATCCTAGCTCTTAACCTAACACAAAATCTAGCCCTAATTCTAGGCCTAAATCTAGCCCTAAGAATAACACAAACCCTAACAAAATACCTCACTCTAATCCTAAACCTTACCTTTGACCTAACCCTAGCTAAAACCCCAACCCTAACCCTAAATATAGCACTATTCCTAAACCCTAACGCTGACCCTAGCCCTAATCATAATGTTAATACTAGCCCTAATACTATATCTAAAATTATCCATTACATTAAACCTAACCCTAAACCTAAAAATAACCCTAGCTGTAACTCTAACTGTAATCCTAATCCTAGACCTAACCCTCAACCTTATCCTCATCATAGCCCTAACCCTAGATAAAAGCCTAAACTACAGTCTAACCCTAACCCTAGCCCAAACCCTAACACTAACCCTAAACCTAAAACTAAATCTAACTCTAACCCTAAGCTTAAACCTAAAACTAAAACTAGCACTAAACCTAACACTAGTCCTAAAACTAACACTAACCCGACATCGAATCCTATCCATTAAACTAACTCTAAATGTAACCTTAGCCCTAACCCAAACTCTAACCCTAACCTTAACTGTAAATCTAACCCTAGACATAACACTAAACCTAACTCTCATCCTAACAATAACCCTAGTTCAAAACCTAACCCATATCCTAAACCTAACCCAAACACTAACCCTAGCCTAGCCCTAAAACTAACCCTTACTGTAGCCCTAATTCTAACCAAAATGCTAGCCCTAACCCTAGCTCTAATGATATAAATTACCCTAAAAATACCATAACCCAAATGCTAACCTTAAGCCTAACCCTAATCCTATAACTAACACTAACCATACCCATTATCCTAATCTTAATCTGAATCCTAAACCTAAACCTATTTATTACCCTATACCTAACTTTAAACCTAATGCTAATTTGAGCCCTAACCCTAAAACTTTACCTAACCCATAACCAAAACCTGAATCTGACCTTTAAAAACACCTAATTGTATACATGATCCTTACCCTAAAACTAACCCTTATATAAGACCTAGCCATGAAACTAATCCTATAACTAAGCCTAGCCATAAACCTAAACCTGATATATCTGCATCCCTAAAATTTGCCCTAAACCTAACAACAACCTTAGTCCTCAACCTAACACCAAATCTAGCCTTAATCCTAACCCAATCCTAAACCTATCCCTATACATAATTCTAATCATCGCCCTAGCCCTAAACCTAGCTATAACCCCTATCTCTTCCCCTAAACCTAACCCTAAACATAGCCCTAACATTAGGCCTAACCCTACAACTAATCCTAGACCTATTCCTAGGCCAAGTTTAGCCCTAAGTCTAACCCTAACCCTAGCCTTAAGACTAAATCAAACTCTCGCCTAGCCTTATTTCAAGTTCTAACCCTATACCTTACCATAACCTTATCCTTAGCCCTAAAACTAACTGAGCTATAGTACTAACCCTAATCTGTAACTTAAAACAAATCCTAACCCTACACCTAGCCCTAAGCCTACCCCTAACTTAAGTCCTATCACTAACCTAAAACTAACCCTGACCCTGACTCTTAACATAACACTAACCCTAGCTCAAAATATCACCCTAAACTTAAATCTAAACTTAAACTAGACTTAGCCCTAACTGTAACACTAAAATTATCCCTAATCATAACCCTACTACTTACATTAGCCATATACCTAACAATAGCACTAACAAAACCCAAAACCAAGCCCTAATCTGAGCCCAAAACTAGATTTAACCCTATCTCTAATCCTAAATATAGCTCTAACCTTTACTCTAGACCTAACCTTAACTTTAATACTTACACTAACCCTAAACCTAACACTAACCCTAGCCTAACCCTAACCAAAACCCTAGTCATAACCCTAACTTTAACCCTATCCAATACCCTAACCTGAACCCTAACCTTAATTCTAACCCTCAGCCTAATCCTAACACATTCCCTAACCATAACCTATCCATTATCCTAAACATAACCCTAACCCTAAAGCTAAACTAATACTAGACCTAGACATAACAATAACCCTAAAAGTAGCCCTAATTGTAACCCTAGTTCTTACTTTAGCTATAGACCTAAAGCTAACACAAAACCTAGCCCTAATCGGAGCCCTAACACTAGCTTTAACTCTCACACTAGCCCTAACCCTAACCTTCACCATAAGCCTAGCCCAAACACTAGCCCTGACCCTGTCCCTTACCCTAAGCCAAACTCTAACCCTAAAGCTACCTAGTTTTAACCTAATCCTTAGCTTAACCCAAAACCTAATTCTATTACTAGTCCTAACACTAGCTCTCAACCTAGTTCTATCTCTATCCAAAACCCTAAATCTAACCCTGATGCTTTTTCTGACCCTAATACTAACCATAGGTCTAAACCTGACCCTAATCCTAAACGGACCCCTAACATAAGCACTATCTGTAATCCTATACCTATACCTAACCCTAACACTAGACCTAGATCTATACTTAATCCTTCATCTAGCGATAACTCTAGCCCTAGTTCTAAACAAAAACCTAGCCCTATCCCTAAAAATAACCCTTAACCTAACCCAAATACTAACCCTATCCCTGAACTAACCCTAGTCCTAATCACAAACCTAACTGTAACCCAAACACTGACCCATACTCTAACACAACCCCTAGCTCAAAACCTTTTCTTAACCAAAAACCTAACCCTAAACTAGACCTAGCCATATCACTAATGCTAAAACTAGCCATCAACATAAGCCAAACCCTAACTCTAAATCTATGCATTACCCTAAACATAAAACTAAACCTAATGCTAATCCCAACCCTAACCCCAATACTGACTCTAATCCTAAACTTTGTCCTAGTGCAAAACCTAGCTGATTCCTTAACCCTTAAATATAATCTAACCCTAACACTAACCCTTGGCCTAAACCTAACCTTAACGTTAACCCTAACCCTAATCCTAACCTTAACCCTAGCCATAACTCTAGCTCTAACCCTACCCATTATGTTAACACTAACCCTAACCTCAATGATAACCCTAGCCCTAACCCTAAATCTACCCTAACCCTAACCTTAGAAATAGCCATAAGCCTGAATCTTATCATATATCTGACCCTAGCTCAAACCCTAACCATTACCATAAACCTAACCATACACGTATCTTTAACAATAACCTTAAGCCAAAACCTAATCCTAAACTTAACCCTAAACCGACATCAAACCCTAACCCTTCTCCTAGACCTAGCCATAAATCTAACTCTCAATCTATTCTTAACTGTAACCCTAGACCTGACACTTGCCCTAGCCCTAATTAATGCCATACCCCTAAAAAAACCCCTAGCCCTCAACCTAGCCTTATAAGTAACCAAAAACATAATCCTAGCCCTATCCATAATTCTAACCTTCAACCTAGCCCTAACACTAGCTATAACCCTATCCCTTCCCCTAAACCTAATCCTATCCCTAAACCTAAACCTAAGCCTAGAACTAGGCCTAACCCTAGCACAAACCCTAGACCTAATCCTAGCCATAATGTAGCCCTAAACCTAACCTAACCTAAACCTAGACGGAAGACTAACTCTAACTCTCGCTCTAGAACTATTTCTTTTTCTAACCCCAACCCCTACCATAACCCTAAAACTTGCCCTAACCTTAGCTGTAACCCAAGCCCTAGCCCTAATCCTACATCTAATCCTAACTCTAAATGTAACCTTAAACCTAAGCCTAAATCTCTCACTAACACAAGCTGTAACATTAACACTAATCCTAAAAGTAGCCCTAACCTCGTCCAAGCCCTACAACAAAACAGAGCCATAGCCCTAACGCTAATATTTAACGCAAACCAAACCCTAAGCCTTTTCCTAACAGAAAACCTAACCCTAAACTACTCATAGCCCTTAACCTAGCTCTAATTTGAGTCTTATCCCTAACCCTAAAACTAACCCTGATCTTTATTCTGACCCTACACTAACTCTAGGTCTAAACATCACCCTAAACCTAAACCAAAACAAAACACTAGACCTTGTCCTAAGCCTAACCCTATAACTAGCCCTAATTGTAACCCTAGTTCTTACATTAGCTGTAGCCCTAACACTAGCAGTAACCTAACCCAAAAACTATCCTAATCGGAGCTCTAACTCTAGCTTTAACAATAACAATAACCATAACCCTAGCTCTAACACTTGTCCTAAATCTAGTGCTATCCCTAACCCTTGCAAAAACTCCAAACCTAACACTAACCCTTGCCCTAATACTAACAAAAACCCTAGCTCTAAACCTAGCTCTAATTCTATCATTACCTTAACCCTAACCCTAACCCTAATGCTAACCCTAGGATAACCCTAACCTTCTTCCTAAACCTAAACTTATCCATTACACTAAAACTAACCTGAACACTAAACCTAACTGTATCTATAAACTTAACCCTATCCCTAACCCTAATGATAATTTAAGCCCTAACCTTAAAAATTAACCTAATCCAACCAGGAACCCTGTACCTTACCTAATAATGCCCCTGGCTCTAAACCTTACCCTAAACCTTAACCTAACCTTTACACTATACCTAGCCATAAGCCTAACCCTAAAACTATCTCTAACCATAATCCTAGACCTGATATTAGCCCTAGCACTAATGAAGCCCTAACCCTAACACAAATGCTAGCCCTAATCCTAGCCCAAAACTTAGCTTTAATCCTAACCCTAACCCTAACACTAGCCCTAACCCTAATTTTAACCCTCGCCCTAGTTCTAAACCTAGTGATAACATCATGCCTAACCATAGCTATAACCCTAACCCTAGCCCTAAAACTAGGCTTAGCCTTAATACTAACCCTAGCTCTAAATCTAGCCCTAATAAAACCCTTACCTAACCCTACAAAACCTTAACCCCAAGACTAAATCTAACTCTCACCCTTCCCCTATCCCTAGATCTGATCATATCCCTTATGATAACCCAAACCCTAGCCCAAATTCTAGCCATAATTTAGATTTAGCCCTATCTCTAAATCTAACCTTAACCATAAGCCTAAACCATACCCTAACACTAGCTCTAACCCTAACACAAATTTGAAAACCAACCGTGACCTTAACACTTAACCTAAACCATAGCCTAAACCTACATCTAGCTCTAACCCTAGCCCTAATTCAAGTCCGAGCCCTAACCTCAGAACTAATAATAACCCTGATTCTGACACTAACACTGACCCTAGCTCTACACATCACCCTATCTCTAAACCTAATCCTAACATTACACCTCTCCCCAAACCTAACCCTAAAATCTAACCCTGAAACTAGCTGTAATTGTAATGCCAGTTATTACATTAGTGATAGCCCTAAACCTAACACAAAACCTAGCCCTAATCCAAGGCCTAACCCTAGCTTTAACCCTAACCCTAACCCTGGCCTTAACCCTAACCCAATTCCTAGTACTAACACTAGCTCTATCCCAATCCCTTACCCTAAGCCAATCCCTCACCTAATTGCTACCCTATTCTTAACCTAATATTAAGCCTACCACAAAACCTAACTTATTACTAGTCCTAACCCTAGCCCTCATTCTAGCTCTAAATTTAACCCAAATCCTAACCCTAACCCTGACCCTTATTCTGACTCTAACACTAAAGCTAGGTGTAAACCTGACCCTAACCCTTATCTGAAACCTAAAACTAGCCCTACAATTAAGCCTATACCTAAACTTAACACTAACACTAGCCCTAGACCTAAACCTAATTCTAAATATAGCCATAACCCTAGCCCTAGCCCCTAACAATAATTCTTAACCTAAACCAAACACTAACCATACCCCTAGAAATTACCCTAGTCCTCATTCTGGACCTAGCCCTAAAACTAATCCTAACCTGAACCCTGACACTTACCCTAACAAAAACCCTAGCTCTAAACCTTATCTTAACCTAAAAACTAATCCTAACACTAGATGAACCCTAAATCTAGCTATAAAATAACTCTAGCTCTTAAATTATTAATACACCTAACACTAGTCCTAAACCAAGCACAATACCTAGTCCTAATTGTAGCCCTAAATCTAACTCTAAGCATAACTCTAACCCTCATCCTAGCTCTAAACCAGGCTCAAAACCTTAACCTTACCATAAACATAACCCTAGCCCAAACCCAAACCTCACCCTAACCCAAGCACTAATCCTAACCTTAACCATTGCACAAACCCTAGTTCTAACTCTATCAACTACATTAAACATAACACTAAACCTAATGCTAACACTAGCCCTAATCCTAATCTTAACTCTACCCTAACCCTACTGTAACCCTAACCCTCACTCCAGTCCTAACCCTACATGAATCCCTAACTCTTAAACTTAAATTAACTCTAACTCTAACTGATGGACTAAATTTAACCCTAACCCTAGCCCAAATCCTAACCTGAACTTTAGCCATAACCCTAGCTCGAACCCTACCCATTACCCTAACCCTAAATTTAACCCTAATGATAACTGACCTAAAGATAAACATACCCTAAACCTAAACATAAACCTAATTCTAGAACTAATAGTCAACCTAACCCTAATCCTAAACCTAAGCTTGATCAAATTCTAACCCTAACCCTAAACTTAACACTAACTCTAATGTAAACTTATCCCTAACCCTAAGAGACATCTAAACCTATTCCCCGAACCCTAATGATAACCCTAGCCTTATCCCGATCACTAACCCTAACACTAACCATGACCATAACCCTAGAACTAACCTTACCCTAGAACTAATCCTAGCTCAAACCCTGAACTATTCCCCAAAACTAATACTAACTCTAACCCTCATCCTAACCCTTAGCTTTACCCTAACTCTAGCCCTAATTCTAACCATAACCCTATAAATTACCCTAAAAATAACCATAACACTATTGCTATGACTAGGCCTAACCCTTAATGTATCAGAAACCAAAAGCCTATCCATTACTTAAAACTAACCTGAACACTAATCCTAACCCTAGCCATTGCCCTGACCCTAACTCTAACCTTAATACTAATTTGAGCCCAAACCCTAAACCTTATCCTAACCCAAACCCTAACCTGAACATGACCCTAATAATATGCCTAGCTCTAAACCGGATCCTTTCCCTAAACATAATGCTTTCTCTTAACCTAACCCTAAAACTATCCCTAACTGTAACCCTAGACCGGATATAGCACTAGCCCTAATTATTACCCCAAACCTAACACAAAACCTACGCCTAATCCTAGTGTTAAATCCAGCCTTAATCCTAACCCTAGCCCTAAACCTAAAGCTAATTATAAAACTTGCCCTAACCCTAACCATAGCATTGAAACAAAACCAAGCAACAGGCCTAACACTAAACCTTAACATGAGCCAAACACTAGCACTACACTTAGAACTAACCCTAGCCCTATTTCAAGACCTAATTGTAACCTAAAAATGACCTTGACCCTGACACATATCCTAACACTCAACCTATCTCTAAACAGTACCCTAAACTTAAACCAAACCCTAACAGTAAACCTAGTCCTAATTTGAGTCCTAACCCTAACCCTATAACCCGAAAACTAACCCTGAACTGACTCATATTCTAACACTAATTCTAGTTATAAATATCTATCTAACCTTAAACCTAACCACAACACTTGACCTACCCCTACCCCTAACCCTAGAACTAACCCTAATTTAACTCTAGTTCTTAAATTAGTCATTGCCCTAACCCTAGTCTTAAACCTCACAAATAACTAGCCCTAATCTGAGCCCTAAACCTAGCTTTAACCCTAAACATAACCCTAACCCTAGCCCTAAACCTATCTCGAACAGTATCCCTTACCCTAAGCAAAACCCTAACCCTAATTGTAACCCTAGACCTATCCCTAATCCTTAGGCTAACCAAAAAATAACCCTATTAAAGTCCTAACGCTAGATCTCATTCAAGCTCTAACCCTATCTCAAACCCTAACCCTAACCCTGAACCTCATTCTGACTATAACAGAAACCCGAAGTCTAAATCTGACCCTGACCCGAACCCTAAACCAAACCCTAACATTAGCCCTACTGGTAACCTTATACCTAAACCAAACCCTACCATTTGCCCTAGATCTAAATTTAATTTTAAATGAATCCTTAACTCTAGCTCTAGACCTAAAGAAAACCTTGCCATAGCCCTAACATTAACCCTTAACCTAACACAAATAATAACTCCACCCCTAGACCAAAACCTAGTCCTAATTTTGGCTTTAACCTGAACTTTAACTGTAACCCAGACACTGAACCTGCCTTGAACACTAAACGTATCTGTAAAACTTACCATAATCAAAACCTAAACCTAATTCTAGACACATCCATAACTCTAACACTAAAACAAGCCCTAATCATAACTCTGGCTCTTACATTACCCATAGCCCTAACCCTAGGCCTAAACCTAACACTAATCCGAGGCCTAAACAAAGCCCTAAGCATAACACTAACCCTAACCCTAGCCCTAAAATAAACCTAGCTCTAACATAAACCTAGTCATCACCTCAGTCCTAACTTTTGCTCAAAGCTTAAACTTTACCCTAAACATAAACCCAGACTTATCACAAACTATAACCCTAAAACTAGCATTAATCCTAAACTTACCCCTAGCCCTAAACATAGCTCTAAACCTATCCATTACCCTAAACCTAAACTTATTGGTAATCGTACCCCAAACCCTAACTCTAAATCTAACCTTAACTCGAAAAATGACCGTAATCATAACCCTAAATTTAATAGTCCACATAGCCCTAAACCTAATTCAAACCCTAAACCTAACCACAAACCTAAACATAACCATAGCCCTAATCCTAACCCTAAACCAAAATCTAACCCTAACCCTAACCCTATATCTAAAATTATCCATTATCCTAACCATAAACCTAACCTTAATTATAACACTAGCCCTAACCCTAACCCTAACACTAACTCTACCATAATCCTAACCCTATACCTAATCCTAAAACTCTTTCCCTAGCCAAAACCCTAGCACAAAACAGAACCATAACACTAATCATAATCCTAAATATAAACCCTAGTTCTAAACCTAACCCTAACCATAACTCAAGACCTATTCCTAACCTCAACCCTATTTCTAACCTAAGCTCTAATCCAACCCACTACCGTAATCATAAGCCTTACTCTAATGCTAATCCTAAGCCTAACCCTATTGCTAATGCTAACCCTAACAATTACTCTGAACCTATCCTGAAACCTAAACCAAACACTATCATTACCCTAAACCTATCCCTAATACTAATTCGAGCCCTAAAACTAAATCCTAACTTAAACAAAACCTTAACCTTGACCCTAACCTTAAAAATTCTCCTAGCTGTAAACCTGACCCTTACCCTAAGCCTAGCCCGTACACTAGATGTAGACCTATACCTAACCATAAAATTATCTTTATCCATAACCCTAGATGTGATATTAGCCCTAGCCCTAATCCTAGCTTTAATCATAACCCTAACTCTACGCCTAGCCCTATCCCTACTCTAACCCTAACCCTACCTCTAAACCTAGCTATAAGGCCATTCCTTATCCTAAACATAACCCTAACCATAACCCTATCACTAGGACTAAACTGAACACTAACTCTAGCCCTAATCCTGGCCTTAACTTAACCCTTCTCCTAACCCTAAACCTAATCCTAGCCCTAAGACAAACTCTAGCTCTCACACTAGCCCTATTCCTAGTTCTAACCCTATCCCTTACCATAACTCTAAACCTAGCCCCAACCCTTGCCCTAACCCTTGCCGTATCCCAGTCCTAGCCTAACCCTAGATCTAAGACTAACTCTAAATATAGACCTAAACATAAGCCTAAGCCTAACACTAACACTAGACCTAACCCTAATACTCATCATAAAACTAGTGCTAACCCTAACCTTGGGACTAAAACAAAACCGAGCAATAGACCTAACCCTAAACCTTAACATAAAACAAACCCTAAATTACAGCTACAATTAATCCTAGCCCTAATTCGAGTCCTAACCCTAATTTTAAAACTAACCCTGTCCTGACTTATACCCTAACACTCACCCTAGCTTTAAACATCACTCTAATGTTAAACCAAACCCTAATAGTAAACCTAGCCCTAATTTGCCCTAATCCTAATGCTAATCCTTTCCTGGACTCCTATCCTAACAATAACCCCAGCTCTAAACTCATTCTAACCATAAACATAACTGTAAACACTAATCTTAAACATTAACCCTAAATCTAACTATAAATGTAACCCTGATTTTTACAGTATTTTTTTTGCCTAATCTTTGCCCTAATACTAACAAAAAAACTGGCTGTAATCTAATCCCTAAATCTAGCTTTAAGACTAACCCTAATCATAACCCTACCTCTAACACTAGCTCTAACTCTATCCCTAAACCTAAGAAAAACTCTAACCCTAATGGTAACCCTAGACCTATCCCTAATCCTTAAACTAATCAAGACCCTAACCCTATTAATAGTCCTAAACCTAGCCCTCATTTTAGCTCTAACCTATCCCAAACCCTAACGCTAACCCTGACCCTTATTCTGGAAATAACACTAACCCTAGGTCTTAACCGGACTCTAACCCTAGACCAAAACTTAACATTAGCCCTATCAGTAAACTTATACTAAACCTGGCTCTACAACTAGCCCTAGACTTAAAACTAATCCTATCTGTAGCCTTAACTCTAGCCCTATTACTAAACAAAAACCTAGCCCTATCCCTAACAATAACACTTAAACTAATGCAAAGCCAAACCCTACTCCTAGACATAAACCTAGTCCTAATTTTGGCTTTAACTTTAACCCTAACACAAACCTGAACACATACCCTGCATTTAACACTAAGTTAACTCTAAACCTGACACTAACCAAAAGCCTAAACTTAACACTAGAACTAGTAATAACCTAAACCTACAACTAGCCCTAATCATGATCCTAGCTCTTACATTACCCATAGCCCTAACCCTACACCTTAACCTAACACAAAAAAATAGAGCAAATCCTAGGCCTAAACCTAGCCCTAAGAATAACCTAACCCTATCCCTAGCCCTAATTTTAAACATAACTTTAGTCAATGCCTAACACTTAACCTAAATATAAACTTAGACTTATCCCTAACTCTAACCCTAACCCTTTCCCTAAATATAAACTTAATGCTATCCATAAGTCAAGCTCTGAACATTCCCATTACCCTAACCCTTACCCTAACCCTAACTGGAAAACTAACCCTAAACCTAACACTTGCTATAGTACTAACAGTAGCTCAAACCCTAACCTGTACCAGAAACCTAAACCTAACCATGACTTAACCTTAACCCTAAAACTAAATCTAACCCTAAACCTAATCCTAAACTTACATAATACCATATCCATTACCCTAATCTTTATCCTAACACTAATAATAAACCTAGCCCTAACACTAACCCAAATCCTAAACTTACCATAAATTTATCCCTAGACCTAATGCTGAACCTAACCCTCAACTTAGCCCTAACCTTAACTCTAGCTCAAACCCTAATCCTTACACTAAACAAACCCTAGCTGAAACCCTAACCCTAATCCAAGCACTAAGACATACTCTAACTCTCACACTAGCACTATTTCTAATTCTAACCCAATCTATGACCATAACCAAATCTAGCCCTATCCCTTGCCTTATCCTTAGTCCTAGCCTAACCCTAGCTCTAAGCCAAACTCTAAATGTAACCTTAACCATAAGCCTAGGCTTAACACTAAAACTAGACTAAGCCTAATGCTAATCATAAAACTAGTGCTAACCCTAACCCTGGGATAAAACAAAACCGAACAATAGACAAGCCCTAAACCTTAACTTAAACAAACCCACAATTACACATAGAACTAATCCTAGCCCTAATTCGAGTCGTAACCCTAACCTTAAAACTAACCCTGACCCTGACTTATACCGTAACACTCAAACTAGCTCTAAAACACCACTCTAACCTTAATCCAAATCTTAACAGTAAACCTAGCTCTAATTTAAGTTCTAACCCTAAACCTAAAACTAACCCTGTCCCTGAATCTTATCCTAACAATAACCCTAGCTCTAAATTCATCCTAACTTTAACCTAATCCTAACACTAAAAGTACCCCTAACACTAACCCTAAAGCTAACCTTAATTGTAACCTTGCTTCTTACATTAATTGTTACCCTATTTCTACCCTAACAAAAAATCTAGCCCTAAATGGAGCCCTAAACCTAGCTTTAACACTAACCCTAACTCTAACCCTACTCATAACACTAGCTATAACTCAATTCTTAAACCTAAGAAAAACCCTAACCCTAATGGTAACCCTAGACTTATCCCTAATCCTTAGGCTAATCCAAACACTAACTCTATTAATAGACCTAAATCTAGCCCTCATTCTAGCTCTAACCTATCCCAATCCCTAACCCTTACTCTGACCCTTATTCTGACCATAACACTAACCGTAGGTCTAAACATGACCCTAACCCTAGACCAAACCCTAACACTAGCCCTACCAGTAACCTTGTACTAAACCTGACTCTACCACTAGCTCTAGACTTAAACCTAACCCTAAATGTAGCCTTAACTTTAGCCCTAGACCTAAACAAAAACCTAGTCCTAGCGCTAAGGATAACTCTTAACCTAATGTAAAATCTACCCTTACCCCTACACATAAACCTAGTCCTAATTCTGGCTTTAACTTTAACCCTAACACTAACCTTATCATGTTCTTTTATTTAACACTAACCTATCTCTAAACCTGACCCTAAACAAAAATCAAAACAAAAAACTAGACCTAGCCATAATCCTAACCCTACAACTAGACATAAATATAACCCTAATTCTTATATTTCCCATAGCCCTAACCCTACACCTTAACCTAACACAAAACCTAGAGTGAATTCTAGGCCTAAACCTAGCCCTAATAGTAACCCTAACTGTAGCCTTAGTTCTAAATTTACTCAATGCCTAACTCTTGCCCCAAATATAAGCTTAGACTTATCCCTAACTCTAACCCTAACCCTATCCTTAACCCTAAGCCTAAACCTATCCCAAAACCTAGCTCTAAACATACATATTTCCCTAACTCTAATCCTATTGATAACACTAGACATAACCCTAACCCTAACAGGAAATCTAACCCTAGACCTAACCCTAAACCTATCTCTTGCCAAGCCCTAACTCTAGCTCTAAACCTAAACTGTACCAGAAACCCTACCATGGCTTAACCTTAACCCTAAAACTAAATATAATCTTTAACCTAAACCTAAACTTACATCTAACCTTATCCATTACCCTAACCCTAATCCTAACCCTAATGATAAACTTAGCCTTAACCCTAAAATTAACACTAAACCTACTGTAATCCTATCTCTAGACCTAATGCTGAACCTAACCCAAAACTTAGCCATCACCGTAACTCTAGCTCAAACCCTAATCCTTACTGTAAACAGACCCTAGCCCAAACAATAAACCTAATCCTTGCCCTATTCCTAAACGTAACCATAGCCCAAAAGCTAGCTCTAACTCTATCCATTACCCTAACCATAAACCTTAACCTAATGCTAACCCTAACTCTAATAACCATAAATATACCTTTATTCCTAGCTCTGATTCTAACCTGAACCTTCAACGTAGCCCTAACACTTACTAAATCCATGAACATTACCCTTAACCTAAAAGTAAGAAAACCCTAAGCCTAACACTAAACTTAACTGTAGCCCTAACCCTAATACTAACCCTAACCGCTGACATAACCCTAAATCTCACCCTAGCCATCAAACTAACCCTAGTTTAACCCTAACCCATATCCTAATCTTAACCCTAAACCTAACCCTAGCCTTAACCATAATCCTATCCCTAACTCTAACCATAAACCTAAACATAATCCTAGACCTAATCATAGTTCTAAATCGATCCATTACCTTAATAATAACCATAAACCTAATGCTAACTCTAGGCCTTATAGTGACCGTATCAATTAACCTAAACCTAACATGAACCCTAAACCTAACCTGAAACCTAAACCTAACTCTATCCCTAACACTAACCCTAACTCTAACCCTAATTCTAATTTGTTTGCTTACCCTAAACTTCAACCTAATTCAAACCCAAATCATGACATGACCATTATAATACCCCTAGGTCTCTACCTGAACCTTACCCTAAACCTAACTCCGAATATAGACCTATCCATAAACCTTACCGTAAAACCATCCCTAACGGTAATCCTAGACCTGATATTAGCCCTAGCCCTAATTCTTGCCATAAGCATAACACAAAGGCTAGCCCTCATTCTAGCCCTAAACCTAGTCGTGATCCTAACTCAAACCCTACCTCTTGCCCTATCCCTAATTTTATCCCTCGCCCTATATCTCAACCTAGATATAACCCCAACCCTTCGCATAAATCTAACCCTAACTCTAACCTAGATTT
The DNA here is from genome assembly GCF_048772815.1 of Callospermophilus lateralis. Taxonomy (NCBI): domain Eukaryota; kingdom Metazoa; phylum Chordata; class Mammalia; order Rodentia; family Sciuridae; genus Callospermophilus; species Callospermophilus lateralis. The sequence continues at coordinate 87,120,109 of NC_135306.1, forward strand.
AACCCTTACACTAATCCTAGACTTGATCCTAGCCCTTATTTAGCCCTAACCCTAATCCTAACTCTTGCACTAATATTAACTCTATCGCCCTCGCCCTATTCCTAGTTCTAACCTTATCGCTTACCATAACCCTAAAACTTGCTTTACCCTTTGCCCTAAACCTAGCCCTAACACTAACCCTAGATTCTAATCTAAAACCAAACCTAAGCCTAAAGCTCACACTAAATCTAGCCCCAAACTAAAGCTAATCCTAAAATGAGCCCTAACCTAGTCCTAGCCCTAAAAACAAACAAACAAACAAACAAACAAAAATGAGCCATAGCCCTAACTCAAACCCTTAACCTAAACCAAATCCTAACCCACACTTAGCTCTAACCCTAGCCCTAATTCAAGTCCTACCCTAACCATAAAACTAAACTTGACCCTGACTCTGACGCTAACACTAACTCTAGCTCTAAGATCACCCTAAAATTATACTTAACCCTAAAACTACACCTAACCCTAACTCTAAACCTAAAAGTAGCCCTAATCATAACCCTAGTTCTTAAATTAGTCGTAGCCCTAATCCTAGCCCTAACCTAACACAAAACCTAGCACTAATCTGATCCCTACACATGTTTTAACCCTAACCCTAACCAGAGCCCTAATCATTACCCTAAACCTAACCCTAAAACTAAAACTTGCCCTAACCTTAAAATCTAACCCTAGTCTTAATCTTAACCATAATCCAGCCCTAACCCTAGCTCTAACCCTATCCATTACCCTAACCATAACACTAACCCTAATGCTAATCTTAGGATAACCCTAATCCTATTACTAACCCTATCATTATCCATTACCCTAAACCTAACCTGAAACCTAAACCTAACCATGAACATTTTCTTAACCTTAAACGTAACACTAACGCTAATGAGAGCCCAGATTCTAAACCTTAACCTAACTCAAACTTTAATCATGACAGTGGCCCTAATAATAACTCCATCTCTAAACCAGACCTTAACCCTCAACCTAAACCTTACACTAGAACTAGCCATAAACCTAACCCTAAAACTAACCCTAACCATAAACCTAGACCTGACATTAGCCCTAGCACTAATTCTAACCCTAACCCTAACACAAAACCTAACACTAATCCTAGCCCTAAACCGAGCATTCATCCTAACCCTAACCCTAACCCTACCCTAACCCTATTTTGAACCTCGCCCTAAAACTAGCTATAACATCATAACCTTACCTTATAAAATCATACCTTACACTAATCCTAACACTAAAATCTAGCCCTAAACGTCGGCCTAGCCCTAACACTAACCCTAGTGCTAATCCTAGCACACATTTAGTCCTAAACTTAACCCTAACTGTAACCCTAACCCTAACTTTCACCCTAGCATTAACCCTAGTTCTAAATCTATTCCTTACCACAACACAAACCCTAGACCTAAACCTAGCCCCAAAGCCATTCCTACTTTTGCCCTAGCCCTAAACCTAAACCTAAGCCTAATCATAAATAAAACCCTAATCCTAAACCTAAACCTCACCCTAACACTAGCCCTAACCCTAAAACTAATTTGAAAACTAGCCCTAACCCTAGCCCTAGCACTAAAAAAAAAACAAGTCATAGGCTTAATGCTAAACTTCAACATAAACTAAAACATAAGCTTAAACCTAGCCCTATCCCTAGCTCTAATTTGAGGCCTAACCCTAACTCTAGAACTTAACCTGACCCCGACTCCAACCCTAACAATAACCCTAGCTCTAAACATCACACTAACACTAACCTTAACCTGAACACTAGACTTAGCCCTAATCCTCACCCTAATACTAGGCATAGTCTTACATAACACCAGTTATTACATTAACGATAGCTCTATGCTAACAGAAAAGCTAGCTCTAATCTGAGAACTAAACATAGCTTTAAGCCAAACCCTAAACTAAACCTAGGCCTATACCTATACCTAAAATTAGCAATTACCCTAGCTCTAACCCTATCACTTACCCTAAGCCAAAACCTTACCCTAGTCCAAACCCTAATCCTTAGCCTACCCCAAATCATAACACTATTACTAGTACTCACCCTAGTCCTCATTTTGGCTCTAACCCTAACCCAAATCCTAACCAAAATCCTGACACTTATTCTGACCATAACTCTAACCCTAAGATTAAACCTGACCCTAACCCTAAACTGAACCATAACACTAGCCCTATGGGTAACCCTATACCTAAAACTAACCCTAACACTCAATCTAGACAAAAACCTAATCCTAAATCTAGCCATAACTCTAGCATTAGCCCTAAAAATACCTAGCTTTAACCCTCACTATAACCCTTAACCTAACCCAAAAACTACCTGTACCTCTAGAACTAAACCTATTTCTAATTCTGGCCATAACCCTAACCCAAACACTGTACCTTCCTGTAAGACAAATCCTAGGTCTAAACTTTATGCTAACCCAAAATCTAGCCATAACCCAAACACTAGGCCTAGCGATAACCCTAACTCTAGGTCTTACATTACCTATAGTCCTAATGTTAGGCCTAAACCTCTCACAAAACAAAGCTCTAAGCATAAGCCTAACCCTAACCCTAGACCTTACCCTTACCCTAAACATTGCCTTAACCCTAACCCTAGCTAAAACACTAACCCCTACCCAAATATAACTTTAGACGTAACCCGAACCCTAGTCCTAATACTAACCATAACAAAGGCCAAACCCTAGTTCTAACTTTATCCATTATTCTAAACATAACCCTAACTCTAATGGTAAACCTAGGTCTAAACTTAATCCTAACCCTAATCCTAGATTCACACTAACCCTAACCATTGCCCTAGCCCTAACCATAGCTCAAACCTAACACTTACCCTAAACTTAACACCAACACTAACCCTAGGCTTAAACCCTAACCCTAACCCTATCCCTAGCCCTAATCTTAACCATAACCCTGTCCCTATACCTCTCCATTACCCTAAACATAAGCCTAATCCAAATGATAACCCCAGTCCTACCTCTAAACCAAACTCTAACACTAACCCTATCCATTTTCTAAAACTACACTGAACACTAAACCTAACCTTATTAATTACTCTTACCCAATCCCTAACCCTAATACTAAATCAAGCCCTAAACCTAAACCATAACCAAAACCAAACCCTAAACAAGACACTTACCCTAACAATACACCTTGCTTTAAACTGGACCCTTTCCCGAAACCTAACCCTTACAATAGACCTAGCCAGAAAGCTAACCTTTACACTATCCCTAAGTGTAACCCTAACTGACATTATCCATTGACCTAATTCTCGCCCCAAACCTAACACAAACCCAAGCCCTAAACCTAGACTTAATCCTAACCTGAACCCTAACCCTTACCCAATCTCTAATTTCAACCCTTGCCCTAGTTTTGAACCTAGGTATAACCACATCTTTTCCTCTAACCCTAAAACTAACCCTAATCCTAACACTAACCATAACCCTAACCCTAAGCCTAACCCTAACTCTAACCCTAACACTGACCCTAGCTCTAATCCTAGCCCTGATTTAATGCTAATCAAAAATCTAACTCTAAGCCAAAACCTAAGATTAACTCTAACTTTTGCCCTTGACCAATTTCTAGGATTAACTCTGTTACCATAACCCTAACCCAAGCCCTAACCTAACCCTTAAACTTAGCCCAAGTCCTAGCCCTAGATCTAACCATAACTCTAAATATAAACCTAATCCTAAGCCTGACCTCACCCTACCACTAACCCTAACACTATTGCTAATCCTAAAACTAGTTCTAAACCTAGCTCTAGGTCTAAAACACAACTGAGCCCTATCCCTAACCCTAAGAATAACCAAACTGTAACCACAGACCTGATATTAGACTTATCCCTAAATCTTGCCCTAACACTAACAGAAAGACTTATCCTACACCTATCCATAACTTTAGCCTTATTTTGAGTGTTATCCCTAACCCTAAAACTAACAGTGTCATTGACTCTGACCCTAACATTAACCCTATTTCAAATCATCACTCTAATCATAACCTTACCCTAACACTAAACCTAGCCCTAACCCTAACCCAATAAAATAGCCCTAATCGTAACCCTAGTTCTCATATTAGCCATAGCCCTACCTTAGCCCTAACTTAATATAATACCTAGCCCTAACCCTAACCCTAACACTAGCTTTAATTCTAACCCTAACTCTAAACCTAATCCTAACCCTAGCCTTAATCCTAAGCATAACCCTAGCCCTACTCAAGCTCTAAATCTATGTATTACCTTAACCCTAATCCTAGCCCTAATACTAATCCTAGGATAATCCTAACTCTATCCATAACCCTAACCCTATTCATTACCTTAAACCTAACCTGAACCCTAAACATAACCATATCCATTATCCTAAACCTAAACATAATCCTAACCTAATTTGAGTCCTTACCCTTAACCCTAACCTAAACAAACACTAACTGTGAACCTGACCCTAATAATACCCCTATCTCTAAAAGTGACCGTAACCCTCAACCTAACCCTTACACTATACATAGCCATTAACATAACCCTGAAACTATCCCTAACCATAACCCTAGACCTGACATTAGTCCTAACCCTAATGTTAGCCCTTATGCTAAAAAAATAAAAATAGCCCTAATACTGCCCCTAAACCTAGCCTTAATCCGAATCCTAACCCTAACACTAGGCCTAACCCTAAAGTGAACCCTCAACCTAGCCCTTAACCTAGCGATAATATCATACCATACCCTAACCCTAATTCTAACCCTAGCCCTAAACCAAGACCCAGACCTAACACTATCTCTAGATCTAACCCTCGACCTAATTTAGCCCTAACCGTAAACCTAATCATATGCCTATCCCTAAGACTAACTCTAACTCTTGCCCTAGCCCTATCCCTAGTTCCAACATTATTCCTTACCATGACCCACAGATTAGCCCTAACCCTAGCCCCAAACTTAGCCCTAGCCCTAAACCTAGATATAACCCTAACTCTAAATCTATCCCTAAACTTAAACCTAAACCTCACCCTAACATTAGCCCTAAACCTGATGCTAATTTGAAAACTATCCCCAACCATAGCCATTGCATTCAAGCAAAACTGAGCTATTGTTATAATCCTAAACCTTAACCTTAACCAAATACTAATGCTATGCCTAGTCCTTACCCTATCCCTTATTCGAGTACTAAACCTAACGGTACAACTAATAATGAGCCTGGCTCTGATCGTAAAACTAACCCTAGCTCTAAAAATATCCTGAACACTAAACCTAGACTTAATCCTAATCCTAAAACAAGCCCTATTCGTAATGCCAGGTCTTACATTAGCAATAGTCCTAACCCTAACACAAAACCTAGCCTTAATCTGAACCCTAATCCTAGCTTTAACCCTATTGCTAAACCTAACCCTATTCCTAAACCTAACTCTAGCTCTAACCATATCCCTCACTCTATGCCAACCCTCACTCTAATGCTACCCTATTCCTAACCCTAATCTTTAGGCTACCCCAAACCCTAACTCTATTACTAGTGTTATCTCTAAGCCTCATTCTATCTCTAACCCTAACCCAAAATCTAAGCCTATCCCTGACCCTTATTCTGATCCTAACACTAACCCTAGGTTCAAGCCTGACCCTAACACTAAACCAAACATTAACACTAGCCCTATCAGTAAACCTATACCTAAACATAACTGTAACATTAACACTAGACCTAAACTTAATTCTAAATATAGCCATAACTCTAGACCTAGCCCTAAACAAAAACCTAGCTCTAGCACTAACAATAACCATTAGTGTAACACAATGATTAACAATACCCCAAAAACTAACCCTAGTAAAATTGTGCTCCTATCCATAAATCCAATGCTAACCTGAACACTGACCCTTACCCTAACACAAACCCTAGCTCTAAACCTTATCCTAACCCAAAACACAGCCCTAAAACTAGACATATCCATAACCCTAACCTTAAAACTAGCCAAAATTATAAACCTAGTTCTTACATTACCCATAGTCCTAACACTAGCCATAAACTTCCCCCCAAAACAGAGCCCTAAATGTAGCACAAAAACTAGCTGTAAGCCTAACCCTAACCCTAGCCCTAGCCTAACTCTCACACTTGCCTAGCCCCAACCTTAGCTGAAACTCTAATTCTTACCCTAAATGTAACCCTAACCTTAACCGTAACCCTAAAACTTTTCCTAATCCTAACTGTAACCATAGCACAAATCCTACCTCAAATTCTATCCATTACCTTAAATATAACCCTAACACTAATGCTAACCCAAGCCCTAACTCAAACCCTAATTCTAACCATAGCCCTGACTCTAACCCTAAACCTCGCCCTAGCCCTAACCATACTTAACCTAAACCTAACCCTAACAATAACACTAGGCCTAACCCTAACCCTAGTTCTAATACTAACTTTAACACAATCCCTAAAACTAGCACTAACTCTCTTCATTATCCTATATATAAGCCTATCCCAAATGCTAACCCTAGGCCTAAACCTAACACTATCCCTAAAACTAACCCTATACATTACTCTATACCTAACCTGAACTTAAACCTAATCCTATTCATTACTCTAACCCTAACCCTAATTCTAATAAGAGCCCTAACCCTAAACCTTAACCTAACTAAACCCTAACCTGGACTTTGAACCCAATAATTCACAAAGCTCTAAACCTGACCCTTACCCTAAACCTAACTCTTACACTAGACCAACCATAAACCTAACCCTAACCATAACCCTAGACTTGACATTAGTCCTAACCCTGATTCTAGCCCTTACCCTAACACAAAACCTAGCCCTCATTCTAGCCCTAAACCAAATTTAGCCCTAAGCCTAAACCTAAACATATCTGTAGCCCTAATTCAAAACCTCACACTATCTCTACCCCAAATTATAACCCTCGACCTAGCCCTGAACCTAATTATAACCCTAAAACTAACCTTAATCCTAACAATTACACAAACTCTAATCCTAGCCTTAACCAACGGCCTAACACTAACCCTAACCCTAGCAATAATCCTAGCCCTAATTTAGCCCTAACCCTAACCCTACCGCTTACCCTAGTCCTAAGACTAACTCAATCTCACCCTAGCCCTATTTCTAAGTCTAACCCTATCTGTTACCTAACACCTAACCTTGGCCCTCATTTTAGCCATAGCCCTAACCCTAGATCTAACCATAACTCTAAATCTAAACCTAAACTTAAGCCTAAACCTCACCCTACCGCTAGCCCTAATAGAATTGCTAATCCTAGAACTATCCCTAACCCTAGCCCTAGCCCTAAAACTAACCCAAGTAATTGCTCTAACACTAATCCTTAACTTAAACCAAACCCTAATCCTTCAAATAGCCATAACCCTAGCTCTAATTCAAGTCCTGTGCCTGAAACTAACCATAGCTCTAAATATCACCCTAATCCTAAAGCTAATGCCAACCCTAGACCAGCCCAAATCCCATCACTAAAACTAACCCTAATCGTAAACCTAGTTCTTACATTGGTCTTAGCCGTAACTCTAGCCTTAACCCTAACAGAAAAATATCCCTAATCTGAGCCCAAACACTAGTTTTAACCCTAACGCTTACCCTAGTCCTAAACCTAACCCTAACTCTAGCCTTACCCATATACCTTACCCTAAGCCAAACCCCATCCATAAAGTATTCCTAGTCTTAATCATAATTCTTAGCCTAACCCTATTACTACTTCTAAACTTAGCACTCATTCTAGCTCTAATTCTAACCCAGAATCTAACCCTAAATTTCACGCTTATTCTGACACTAACACTAATTATAGGTCTAAACCTGAACCTAACCATAAACCGAACCCTGAAACAACCCTTATAGTAAACTTATACCTAAAACTAACCCTAACACTAGCCCTAAACCTTAACCAAATCCTAAATCTAGCAATAGCTCTAGCCCTAGACCTAATCAAAACAATAACTAGCCCTAGACCTGCCCTAACAATAACTCTTAACCCGAAACAAACACCAACCCTACCCCTAAATCTAACCTTATCCTAATTCTGGCTTTCAATGTAACTCTAACTCTAACCTGAACACTGACCCTGCCTTTAACACTAAACCTATCTCTAAACCTGAGTCTAACCAATATCTAAACCTAACACTAGACCTGGCCATAACTCTAACCTAAAACTAGCCTTAATCATAACCCTAGCTCTTATATTACCCATAGCCCTAACCCTAGGCCTAAACCTAACACAAAACCTAGATCTTATCCTAAATCTAAACCTAGCCTTAGGTGTAACCCTAACACAAACCGTAGCCCCAACCCTACCCTAACCCTCGCCTTAGTCCTAACCCTGGCTCAAAACGTAAACCTTACCCAAAATATAAACCTACATCTATTCCTAAATCTAACCCTAAACATAGTCCTAATCCAAACCTTACCTCTAGCACTAAACCTAGCTTTAAAGATACCCATTAACCTAAACATAACCCTAACTCTATTGATAAACCTAGGCCTAACCCTAACCCTAAACCTAACCAGATAACTAATCCTAGACTAACCCTAAACCTCACCCTCACCATAGACCTAACCTTAGCTCAAACCCTAACTCTTATCATAATATTAAACATAACCATAGCCCTAAACCTAAGCCTAAACCTCAATCTAACTCTAACCATAAACCTAAACCTACATCTAGTCGAATCCATTACCCTAAACCTAATACTACCCCTTATGATGACTGTAGGCCTAATCCTAACCTTAACCCTAACAGTACTGCAATCTTATCCCTAGATTTAACCCTAAACCTAACGCTCACCCTAGTCCTAAACCTAGCTCAACACCCAACTCTTACACTAAACATAAACCTAACACTAACAATAGATCTATCCCTATTCCTAACCCTAACTCAAGACCAATTTCTAACCACCACTCAAGTTCTAAACTTAGTTGTAACCCTATCAATTATCGTAAACATAACCCTTACCCTAATGCTAACTCTTGACCCAACCCCAACCCTATCACTAACCTTTACCTTATCAATTACCCTAAACCTAAACTGAACCCTAAACAAAACACTATCATTACCCTAACCATGACCCTGAAGTTAATTAGAGCCCTAACCCTAAACCCTTACCTCAAACAAATTCTAACCCTGAATCTTACCCTAATAAGTCCTCTAGCTCTAAACCTGACCGTTACCCTAAACCTTACCCTTACACTAGACCTAGCCAAAAATCATTCTAAATCTATCCCCAACCGTAACCCTAGACCTGACATTAGCACTAGCCCTATTCCTAGCCCTAACAATAACACAAACCCCAGCCCCAATCCTAGCCCTAAACCTACCCTTAATCCTAACCCTAACCCTAACCTTAGGCCTAACACTAACACTCACCCTAGCCCTAATCTTACCCCTAATTCTAGCCTTAATATCAGCCCTAATTTACATGTATCTCTAACCTTAGCCCTAATCCTAGCCCTTAGACTAACTCTAACTCTCACCCTTGCCCCATCCCTAGTTCTAATATTATCTCCTACTGGAAAAATAATGCTAGCCCTAACCCTAGCCCTATCCTTAGCCCTAGCCCTAACCCTGATCTAAATCTAACTCTAAATCTAACTTTAACCCTAAGCCTAAACCTAAACCTAACATTAGCCCTAAGTCTAATGCTTATCCGAAAACTAGTCCTAATCCTAGCCCTAGCCCTAAAACAAGACCAAGACATAGCCCTAAACCAAAGTCTTAACCTAAACCAAAACCTAAGCCTAACCCTAAACTAAGCCCTAATTCGAGTTTTAAGCTGAACCAAAAAGTAACTCTGACCCTGAATCTGGCCAGAACACTAACCGTACCTCTAACGATCACCCTAACCATAAACCTAAACATAACACTTAAACTTAGCCCCAACCCTAAACCTAAATTTAGCCCTAAATGTAACCCTGGTTATTTACATTAGCCATAACCCAAACCCTAGAACTAACTAAACACAAAACCTAGCCCTAATTCAAGCCCTAATCCAAGCTTTAACCCTAACACTAACCCTAAACATAGCCCTAATTATAACCATAACATAAACCTAACACTAGATCTAACCCTATCCATCATCATAACTATAAGCCTAACACTAATGCTAACCCTAGGCCTAAACCTAATCCTATCCCTTATTCTAACCCTATTCATTAACCTAAACCAAACCTAAACCCAAAACCTCACCCTATAATTACCATAACCCTAACCTTAATGCTAATTCAAACCCTAAAATTAAACCATAGCTGATCCCAAACTTTAACCAAGGTTCTGACCCTAATAATAACCCTAGCTTTAAAACTAAACTTAACTCTTACACTACCTGTATCCATTAACCTAACTCTAAATCTATCTTTAACCATAACCCTAGACCTGATATTAGTCCTAGCCCTAACATATAACAAACCTTAGCCCTCATTCTAGCCCTAAAACCAGCCTTAATCATAACCCTAACCTAACCATAGGCCTACACCTAATTCTAACATTTACCCTACCTCTAATCCTAGCTATAATGCCAATCCTTATCCTAAATTTAACCCTAACCCTAAACCTAATGCTAGGCCTAAGCTGAACAAAAACCCTAGCCCTAATTCTAGACCTAAGACTAAATCTAACATTCACATTAGCCCTAACCTTGTTCTAACCCTATCCCTTACTGTAATCCTAACCCTAGCTCTAACCCTAGCCATAAAACTTGCCCTGTTGTAATTCCTAGCCATAACCCTAGATCTATACCTAACTCTAAATCCAACACTAACCCTAAGCCTAAGCCTAACATAAACTCTAGGCCTAACACTAATGCTACTCATAAAACTAGCACTAACCCTGACCCTAGCAGTAAACAAAACCAAGCAATAGCCCTAATACTAAAATTGTGCTTTCAGGGTCCCAGTTCAAACTCCTTGCCTATATATCCAAACTGTCAATAACTTTGAACAATATAACCAACTATTTTGATGGAGAAATAGGAAAATAACACCTGGACTTATTAAAAGGCCAATGCCCACTGATTTATCAAAATAGACTGGCTGCTCCCATTTCAGTTCTCCTCCTGGCTGGTTTGAGAAGTCCCTGATCCATTAAATAGATATATATTTAGGAAAACTACAAAGGTCAATCTCCAAACTAAAAATTTCACTAGACTCTTGACAGAAATAATCTTACAAAAAGATGAGGTCTAGATTGTCTCTTTCTGAAACAAGGAGGACTTTGTATAGCTCTGGGAGAAAATTGTTTCTATGCAAAACATTCTGGGATAATAAAGAAGAGTTTGGTGCTTGTGAAAAACAGGTTAAAGAGATGAAGCACTAGAAATTTCTGGCGATTGGTTCCAAAACCTATTCTCACTATCTCCTTGATTGACTACCATCATTTCAGCTGTAGTTGGACCCCTAGTCCTCCTCCTGATTGGTATTATTTTAGGACCCTGCCCCTTAAAAACCCTCCTAAACCATATACACAAGAATGCAGATGAGGTCAAAATTATCGTCTTGCGAGCCCAGTATAGTCCCTTAGACACAGAAGGATCGAAAAAACTGAGGCCTAATGATGTGCAAGATTGACATCAAACCTTCTAAAACCAGTAGGAAATATGATAGTAGGATCAAATGTTACTCCATTTTGTTTTATGACTTCATTCTGTAAAACAACCATGCCAAGTAGAAGAGTCATTACTGGGGCAAAATGTTCTGTTTCTGTTGCTATAGAAAGATTTAGGAACATGAAACCAAATGGGGTATTTTTTTGGAACTAGGGTAACAGGGCTCTGATTCTTTAACTGGGGTGACTGGGCTAACTGTAATGGGTTTGGCTTCCCTCAGCTTGACTGCACATCCCGCTTCTGTAACCTAGCTGCTTGCATTGGCTAGACCCCACCCCTGAACATCCCTTTTGCGGTTTTCAGGCTTATAAGGAGTGCCCTTGCAAAGGTTCGGGGCTGATCAGAGGAACAGCTTTATGTTCTGGTCAGCCGCCACCTGTGTGCTTCAATAAAGGCTTGATTCGATTATACAATGAGTGGTCTGGGAGTCAGTTTATGAAACCCTGGGAAAAAGCTTTAATTATAACATTTTGACTGTACTCCAAATGTTCAGGCCTCTTACGTAAAAGGGTTTTCTCTCAGGAACAGTTTCAATTTTCATGTTTCTCTTCTTTTTGCCCTATAGGGGTGAATGCAAATAAAGCTGGAAATCAAACAGGGTTTGTGCTAGCTGCTTGGAACTTCACACACTCAATCAGTTCTCAGTGAGTATTCTCTGGTTTGTTACCTGTGAAATATCTCTAAGCTGAAGCAGAAAGAAACAGCTTTATCTCTGAGTGCTTTAGGAGCAAGCAAATTAAACATGTACTGAAAGAACTTTGAATTTTTTTGGTTGGATTACTTTGATACTGTACAGGATTCATCTTTGACCAACCTTAGTAGGCTTCCCAAGTATGGACCTTCAAGGCTCAATGGTTCAGTGACAGAAAAAGTTTGAATTTTTAGTTTTACTACATTTTTGCCAATAGGTGTGAATGGCAATGGAGCTGGAAATAAAAAAGTGTTGGTGCTAGCTACATGAAATTTCACACACTCAATCACTTCGCGGTGGGCATGCTCTGGTTTATTTCTTGGGTAAATACCTTAAGCTGAACCATGAGAAAAAATTATCCAAGAGCACTTTAGGAGAAAATAGGGGAAATAGGCATGTACTGAAACACCTTCCTCAATTATTGGTCAGAATTTTTGATACTGAGCAGGATTCATCTGTTACCTTGCCCTACTGGGCATCCCAAGTTTTTGACTTTTATTATCAAGCTCTATAAACAGAAAAGGCTTAGTTTTAGGTAGGGTTAGGGCTAGGGTTAGAACTAATGTTTAGGTTAGAGTTAGTTTTTTCAAATTTCTTTGAAACCTGTCAGGATTCATCTTTTACCTAGCATTACCATATTTCCCAAGTTGGGCCTTTTCAGTTCAAGTTTTACTGAAAGAAACAGTTTGTATTTTAAGGTTATACTTCATTTTGACTTCACTGGGTTAGGGTTAGGGATATGGCTATGGCTTGGTTTTATTTTAGGGCTAGGGCTAGGGTTAGGCCTAGATTTTAAATTAGTGTTAGGGTTAGGGATAGTTTTAGGGTGAGGTTTAGGCTTAGGTTTAGGGTTTGATTTAGAGTTACGGTTAGATCTAGGGTTAGGGGTAGGGCTAGTGATAGTGTTATGCTAAGGGATAAGGTTAGAGCTAGGAAATGTCTAAGATGAGATTTAGATTGAGATTTAGGACTAGGCTTAGGCTTAGGGTTAGTGTTAAAGCTAAATTAGGGCTTGGATTTGGGCTAGGGTTAGTTTTGGGGTTAGACCTAGGAGTACAGATAGGTTTAAGTTTAGCATTGGGGTTAGGATTAAGTTTAGGGGATGGGTGGGGTTATAGCTAGCTTTAGGCGTGGAGTGAGGGTTAGAATTAGGATTAAGGCTAGGTTTAGTGTTTAGGTTATGATTAAGGTTACCTTTAAGGCTAGGGTTTCTGTTAGTTTCAGGGCTAGAACAAGGACTAAAGCTAATTTAAAGTCTAGGATTAAAATTAGGGATAGATTTTGGGTTAAGTTATGGCTAGGTCTAGTGTCAGAACTATGTTTAGGGTAAGGCTCAGGTTTGGATTTAGGAGTATTGTTAGGTTTATGGTCAGGGTTAGCATTTTGTTTAGGTCACAATTTAGGTTTAGGGCTTGAATTAGTGTTAGGTTTACGCTTAGTGTTAGGGTAATGGATAGGGTTAGGTTTAGATTTCAGTTAAGGTTGAGTAATGGATAGGTAAGTTTTAGCAATAGGGTTAATGTTAGCATTAGATTGATGTTATGTTTAGTATAATGGATATATTTAGATCTAGGGTAAGGGCTAGATTATGGTTTGGATTAAGTCTAAAATTTGAGTTAGGTTTAGGGATAGTGTTAGTGTTTGGTTTACGGTAAGTGTTAGGTTTAGGGCTAGGATTATGGTTATGATAGGGTAAGGGTTAGTGTTTGAGCTAGGGTTAGGGCTAGGGTGAAGGTTAGGTTTAGGTTTAGATCTAGGGATATGTTTATGGTTAGCATTTGGTTTAGGGTTTGGGTTATGGCTAGAGTTTTCATTACAGTTAAGGTTAGGTTTAGGGTAATGGATAATGTTAGATTTAGGTTTAGGGATAAGGTTAGGACATGGATTAGGGCTAGTCTTAGGATTAGGTTTAGTGTAAGGCTTAATGTTTCCACTAGGGTTAGGGCTATGGTGAGGTTTACGTTTATGATTAGGTCTTGCGATATGTTTATGGTTAGGGTTAGGTTTAGTTGTAGGGATAGGGTTATAATTAGGGTTAGGGTCAGCGTTAGGGTTAGGGTTAGGGTTAGGGTAATTGACAGGGATAGAACTAAAGTTCGAGCTAGGATTAAGTTTAACATAAGAGCTAGGGTTAGGGTTATGGTTTTGAATAGGGCTAGGGTAATGTTTAGAGTAAGGTTTGGCCTTGAGCTAGGGTTAGATCTAAGGCAAGGGGTAGTGTTAGGGATAGGGTTAGGGCTAGGGTTAGGGTTAGGGTTATGCTTAGGGCTAAGTTTAGGCTTAGGATTATGGATAGGTGTTATGTTAGGTTTATGGCTATGGTTAGAACTATGGTTAGTGTTAGGGCTACTGTTAGGGTTATGATTAGGGTTAAAATAGTGTTAGGGCTTGGGTTATGTTTAGGGCTAGGTCTAGTGTTAGGAGTAGGTTTTGTGTAAGGGTCAGATTTAGAAATAGGTTAATGTTAGGGTCAGGGTCAGTGTTCTGGATAAGATTAGTATAAGGTTTAGAGCCAGAATTTGTACTAGTTTTAGGTCTAGGGGTAGGGTAAGTGTTTAGTTTCTGTTAAAGCTTATTGTTATGGCTAGAGATTATATCGTGTTTTTGTCTAGGACTAGAATTATAGGTATATTAAAGATTAGTTTTGGGTCTAGATCTAGTGTTAAGCTTAGGTGTAGGTATAGGCTTACCGGTAGGGCTAGTGTTAGGTTTTTGTTTAGGGCGAGGGTCAGGTTTAGACCTAGGGTTACTATTAGGATCAGAGTAAGTGTCAGGGTTAGTGTTAGAACTAGAATGAGGGCCAGGATTATGACTAGTAATACTGTTAGTGTTTAAGTTAGGCTAAGGTTTAGGGTTAGGACTAGGCTTAGCATTTGGTTTAGGGTTTGGCTTAGTTTAAGGGATAGGGTTAGAGCTAGAGTAGTGCTAGTGTTAGGGTTAGAGTTAGGGCTAGTGTTAGGGTTAAGATTAGGGTTTAAGCTAGAGTTAAGACTAGAATTAGAGGAAAGATTTGTGTTAGGGTTAGGGCTAGGGTTATAACAATGACTAATGTATAAACTAGTGTTATGATTAGGGCTAGTTTTAGGGTTAGGGTTAAGGCTAGGTCTGGTGTTAAGGTTAATTTAAGGTTAGGGTAATGTTTAGAGATAGGAATAGTGTTAGGAACAGTGTCATGATCAGGGTTATTTTTAGAGTTAGGGTTAGGGCTAGGTGTAGGTTTATGGTTTGGTTTAGGTTAAGGGTTAGTGTTAGGGATATGGTTTTGTTTTGTTTTAAGGCTAGGGGTAGGCGTAAGGCAAGTTTTAGGATTAGGATTATTGTCAGGGCTTGTGTTAGGGTTTGGTTTAGGATTATGTTCAAGGTTAAATTTAGAGTTAGGTTTAAATTGAGTTAGGTTTAGATCCAGTGCTGGGCAAGGGCTAAGGATAGAACTAGGGATAGGGCTACAGAAAGAGTTAGAGTTAGTCTTAAGGCTAGTTTTAGAGTTAGGAAAGGACTAAATTAGGGTTAGTGCTAGGCTTAATGTTAGTGTTAGGCCTAGGGTTAGGGCAAGGGTTATGGTTAGGTTCAAGATTATGGTTAGGTTTAGGGTTATGTTTATATTTAGGGTAAGGGATGCGGTTAGGTTTTGGTTAGGTCTAATGTAAGAATTAGGTTGAGGGTAATGGTTACGTTAGAGCTAGGAGAATTATTAGGGTCAGTGTCATGGGGTTATAGGTAGGTTTAGGGCTGGGGCAAGGGTTAGAATTACACTTAAACCTCGGGTTATGGTTTAAGTTAGGATTAAAGCTAGGTTTATGGCTTGGATTAGGGCTAGGGCTAATTTCAGGTGCAGCTTTATGGTTAAAGATAGTCTTAGGATTAGGTTAGATGTAGTGAAAGAGTTAAGATTAGTGTTGGGGTCATGATTAAAGCTAAGGGTATTGTTTGGGTCAATGTCATGATTAATGTTTGGGATAGGTTAAGGTCTGAAATTTAGGGCTCAAATTAGCATAGGGTAAGTATTAGGGTAATGATATAGTTAGGTTTATGTTTCAAGTTAGGTTTAGGGTAATGGAAAGGGTAAGAATTAGGGATATGGTAAGGTTTAGGCCTAGGGTTTGCATTAGGGTTAGGATTATGGTTAGGGTGATGCATAGGGTTAGAGCTAGGATTAGAGCTACGGTTACGATTATTATTAATGCTAGGTTTAGGGTTAGGGATAAGGTAAGAGTTAAAGCTTTGTTTAGGGCTCAGATTAGGGTAGGTTTTGCGTTAAGTTAGAACTGGGGTTATGGTTATTTCTAATGTAAGTAGTAGGGTTACAATTAGTGCTAGTTTTAGGGTTAGGTTTAGGGTTAGAGATAGGTCTAGTTTTATGTTTAGCATTATGTTTAGGGAGATATTTAAAGCTAGGGTTAGTGTCAGAATCAGGGTTAGAGTTAGTGTAAGGTGTCTGCTTAAATCTCGAATTAGGGATAGAGTTAGGGCTAGGTGTAGGGTTAGGGTTCGGTTTTGGTTAAGGGTTAGGGATAAGGCTATGGGTTGGTTTTGTATTAGGGATAGTGCTAGAGTTAGGGATAGTTTTAGGAGTAGCATTAGGGTAAAGGTTAGGGTTAGTGTTAGATTTAGGCTTAGGCTTTGCATTAGGGTTAAATTTAGAGTTAAGGTTAGGTTAGGGCTAGGTTTAGAGTTCCAGTAAGGGATAGGGTTAGAACTAGTTTTACGGCTAGGGAGAGAGTTAGACTTAGTTTTAGGGCTAGGGTTACGATTAGTGTTAGGGTTAGGAATAAGGCTTAGGCTAAGGTAGGTCTAAGATTAGAGACACATTTGGTTTTAAGTTAAGCCTAGGTTTAAAGTTAGGGTTATGGTTAAGAATATGTTTAGTGTTAATATGGGCTAGTGTTTGTATTCAGGTTAGGGCTAGGATTATATCTAGGGCTAATATCAGGTCTAGAGTTATGGTTATGGATAGTTTTAGGGTTAGGTTTTGGCTAGGCCTAATGCAAGGATTAGATTTAGGGTAAGGGTTAGGTTAAAGATAGCAAAATTATTAGGGTCAGAGTCAGGGTTAGGATTTCATTTAGGTTTGAGTTTAGGGTTAGGGCTCAAATTAGTATTAGGGTTACTGTTAAGGTAATGATAGGGTTAGATTTATGGTTTAGGTAAGATTTAGGGTAATTGATAGTGTTGGGGTTAGTTATAGGTTTAGGGTTAGACCTAGAGTTAGTACTAGGGAAAGGGTTATGTTTAGTGTAATGGATACAGTTAGAGTTAAGTTTAGGGCTAGGGTTATGGTTAGGATTAGGTCTTGAGATAAGATTAGGCCTAGAATTAGCATTAGTATATGGTTTATGATTAGGGTAATGGATACAGTTAGAGCTAAGTTTAGAGCTAGACTTATGGTTAGGAATAGGTCTTGAGTTAGTGTTAGAACTAGGGTTAGGGTTAGTGTTACGTTTAGTGTAAGAGTTAGTTTCTGAGCTATTATTAGGGTTAGAGTAAGGATTAGGTTCAGCAGGGTTATGTTTAGTGATAGGAATATGGTAGGTTTAGGTTTAGGGTTAGGGTTAGAAGAATGGTTATAATTAAGTTTAGAGTTATGGTTGGGGTAATTAATATGGGTAGCTCTAGGTTTAGGGTTAGAGACAGGGTTAGATTTAAGTTTAGGCTTAGGGATAGGTCTAAGGTTATGTTTAGGTTTATGGTAAGGATTAATGTTTGATCTATGGTTAGGGCTATAGCGAGTATTAGTTTAGGGTTAGGTCTAGGGTTAGTTTTCTGTTCTGGGTTAGGATTGTGGTTAGGTTTAAGGCTAGGGTTACAATTAGGGTTAGGCTTAGCGTTGCTATAATGGGTAGGTTTAGAGCTAGGTTTAGGGCTAGAGTTAAGGTTAGGATTAGGACTACGTATAGGGTTAGATTCAGGGATAGTTCTAGGTTTACATTCATAGCAAGGGTTAGTTTTTGAGCTAGGGTTAGGACTAAGGCAAAGGTTAGGTTTGGGTTAGGGCTAGGTTAG
The DNA here is from genome assembly GCF_048772815.1 of Callospermophilus lateralis. Taxonomy (NCBI): domain Eukaryota; kingdom Metazoa; phylum Chordata; class Mammalia; order Rodentia; family Sciuridae; genus Callospermophilus; species Callospermophilus lateralis. The sequence continues at coordinate 87,138,404 of NC_135306.1, forward strand.
TGTTAGGGTTATGCTTAGGGCTAGCTTAAGGCCTAGGATTAGCTCTAGGGTTTGTGTTGGGTTTAGGCCTATGGTTTAAGCTGTGGGAAATGTAAGAACTAGGGTTATGATTAGGGTTATGATTAGGGCTAGATTGAAGATTCAGGTTATGCCAAGATCTAGTGTTAAGTTTAGATTTTCAGTTAGGGTCAGTTTTAGAAGTAGGTTTACTGTTAAAGGCAGAGTCAGTGTTTGAGTTAGAGTTCAAGTTAGGGTTACAGCCAGAATTAGGACAAGGTTTAAGTCTTTGGGTAGGGTTAATGTTTGTATTACATTAAGCATTATTGTTAGGACTAGGACTAGGTTTATGATTAAGTGTAGGGCTAAAATTATGGCTAGATTTAGGATTAGGTTTAGGTCCAGGGCTAGTGTCACGTTGTAGTCTAGTGTTAGGGTCAGGTTTAGAACTAGGGTTTGTGTTAGGGTCAGAATAAATGTCAGGGTTAATATTCGGGTTTGGGATAGGATTAGAGGTAGAATGAGGACATGGTTCAGGACTATTATAGGGTTAGGATTTTGGTTAGCCTAAGGATTAAGGATACTTTTAGGTTTATCTTAGGTTTAGGGTTTCATTTAGGGTAATGATAGAGTTACAGCTACGGTTAGGGCTAGTGTTAGGGTAAGGTTATGGTTAAAGTTAGGTTTAGGGTTCAGATTAGAGCTAGTTTTGTGTTAGGGTTAGGACTAGTGTTAGGGCAATCACTGATATAAGAAGTAGGGTTAAAATTAGGGTTAGTTTTAGGGTTAGGGTTAGGGGTAGTTTTTGTGTTAGGTTTAAGTTTAAGGTTAGGGTGATATTTAGTGCTAGGGTTAGTTTTAGGATATGAGTCAGGTTCAGCCTTAATGTTAGGAATCATATAAGGGTTAGGGTTACTTTGAAGTTTCAGTTTAAGTTTAAAATGGTATTTCGAGCTAGGGTGAGTTTAGCATATGAGTCAGTTTCAGGTATACTTTTAAGGTTAGAGTTAGGACTCGAATTAAGCCTATGGTTAGGTCTAGGTGACTACACTAGTGTTTGGTTTAAATTAGGTTTAGGGTTAGGGCTATTGCTTGGTTTTGTTTTACTGCTAGTGGTAAGTTTATGGCTAGTTTTATGATTAGTGTTAGGATTACGTTAATTTTTAGTGTGAGTCTTAGGCTTAGGTTTAGGGCTAGGACTAAGGATAGGGCAAGGGTTACGTCTAGGGTTACAGTTATGGTAATGTCTAAGATTAGAAATAGTGATAGGGCTAGTTTGAGAATTATTGTTAGTCTAAGGGCTAAGGTTAGGGTTATCGTTAAGCATAGGGCTAAATTAGGGCTAGGATTAGGTCTATGGTTAGTGTTCCCCTTAAGCATAGAATTAGGGTTAGTTTTAGGATTTAGTTTTGGGTGAAGGATAGTGTTATAGCTAGTTTTAAAGGTAGGGTGATGTTTAGAATAAGGGTTAGGATAAAGGTTATGATTAAGGCTAGGTTTAGGGCTAGAATAAGGGCTAAGGTTTGTTTTAGGTTTAGGGCTAGGATTAGAAGTATGGCTAATTTCAACTTTAGACTTACGTTTAAAGATAGTTTTAGGGTTGGGTTTATGGGTATGTAGAGTGTTAGGTTTAGGTTTAGGGTTACCGTCAGATTTAGTGCTAGGGCTGTTATAAGGGTTTGTAATAAGTTAAGGCTTAAAGTTAGGGATTGAATTAGCATTAAGGTAAGGGTTTGGATAGTGATAGGCATAAAATTGGGGTTCATGTTAGGTTTAAAAATGGATAGGGATAGGATTAGAGATAGGTTTAGGTTTTTACCTAGGGTAAGCATTAAGGTTAGGGTTATTGTTATGGTAATGTATAGGGTTATGACTAGAGTTATGGTTATGACTGGGGCTAGGACTAGGGCTAGGGTTAGAGTTAAGGCTCGGGTTAAGGCTCAGATTAGGACTAAGGTAAGTACAAGGGTTATGATTAGGGCTAATTTTAAAGTTAAGATTATGGCTAGGTTTAGGGTTAGGGTTAGTGTTAGAATTAGGGTAATGTTTAGAGCTAGGATTAGAGTTAGTGTCAGAGTCAGTGTCAGGGTTAGTTTTAGGGTTTGGCTTAAAACTCGAATTAGGGATAGGTTTAGGAATAGGTGTATGGTTAGGGTTTGGTTTAGTTTAAGGGTTAGGGATAGAGCTTAGTGATCGATTTTGTTTTAGTGCTAGGGCTTGGATTAGGGCTAGATTTAGGATTAGTGATGGGTTTAGGCTTAAGCTTCGGGTTAGTGTTAGATTAGAAATAGATTATGATCTAAGGTTAGTGCTTGGGGTATGGATAGGGCAAAGTTTAAGACTAAGTCTAGGGCTCGGATTAGGGTTATGTTAAGGGATAGGGTTAGAACTAGTGATAAGGCTAGTGTGAGAGTTTGATTTATTCTTAGGACTAAGGTAAGGGTGAAATTAAGGCTAAGATTAGGGCTAGGGTTAGTATTGGGGTTAGAGCTAGGGTTAGGGTTAGATTTAGGTTTAATCCTAGGTTTAGAGCTAGGATAAGGTTTTGGGTTTTTGTTAGGGTAATGGCTACGGCTAATTTCCGGTGTTGGGTTATGTTTGAGGAGAGGACAGTTTTATGATTAGATTTATGGCTAGGTCTAGTGTAAGGGATAGGTTTAGGGTTAAGGGTCAGGTTTAGAGCTAGAGGAATTATCTGGGTCAGATTCAAGTTAGAGTTTGGTTGAGGTTAGGGTTTATTGTTAGGGCTCAAATAAGCATTAGGGTCAGGGTTAGGGTAATGATAGGTTTTTGTTTAGGTTTCTCATTAGTGTTAGGTTTATGTTTAGTATAAGGGTTAGGTTTAGAGCTAGGGATAGGGTTAGGGTGAGGTTAGGTTTAGAGTTAGGTCTAGGGATAAGATTAGAGTATGGTTAAAGTTGGGGTTGGATTAGAGTTAGCATCATCATTAGGAGTAGGGTTAGGGTTAGAGTAATGGATATGGTTAGATGTTGGCATAGGGTTATGGATAGTGTTAGATTGAGATTTTGGTGTAGGGTTAGGGCTAAGGTTATGTTTAGGTTTATAATAAGAGCTAGAGATTGAGCTAGAGTTAGGTCTATAGCAAGTGTGAGGTTTAGGGTTAGGTCTAGTGTTAGTTTTCTGGTTAGGTTTAGGGTTAGTGTAGTCTCAGGGATATCAATAGATTTAGGGTAAGTTTAAGGGTAATGGGTAGGTTTAGAGGTAGGTTTAGGGCTAGGGTTAAGATTAGGATTAAGGCTAGTGTTAGGGGCATATTTAGGGTTAGAGTAAGGGTTAGGCTTTGAGCTAGGTTTAGGACTAATCAAGTGTTAGGTTAGGGTGAGCGTTTGGGTTATGTTTAGGCCTAGGATTAGCTCTTTTTTTTTTTGTTAGGTTTAGCCCTAGGGTTAAATCTTTGAGTAACTTAGAGCTAGGGTTATGATTAGGGCTAGTTTTAGGGTTAGAATAACGGCTAGGTCTAGTCTTAGCTTTAGATTTTTCGTTAGGTTCAGTTTTAGAGGTAGGTTTAGTCCTAAAGGCAGGGTCATTGTTTGGGTTAGAGTTAGAATTAGGGTTACAGCCAGAATTAGAACTAGGTTTAAGTCTAGTGGTAAGGTTAGTGTTTGTTTTAGGTAAAGGGTTACATTAAGGGATAGGGATAGGTATTTGTTTAGGTATAGGGCTAGAGTTAAGGCTAGATTTAGGATTTGGTTTAGGTCTAGTTCTAGTGTTATGGTTTGGTCTAGGGTTAGTCCCAGGTATAGACCTAGGGTTAGTGTTAGGGTCAAAATAATGGTCAGGTTTAACATTAGGTTTGAAATAGTGTTAGAGCTAGATTGAGGGTAGGGTGATGACTATTAATAGGTTTAGGGTTTTAGTTAACTTAAGGATTAGAGACAAGTCTAGGGTTACCATTAGGGTTAGGGTTTTATTTTGGGTAAGAAATAGGCTTATAGCTAGGTTTAGGGCTTGAGTTAGTGTTAGGGTTAGTGTTAAATCTAGGTTTAGTTCTCAGATTGGGGCTAATTTTTGTGTTTCAGTTAGGGCTAATGTTATGCAATAGATAATGTAAGAACTAGGTTTACAATTAGGGTTAGGGGTAGAGGTCGGTCTAGTGTTAAGGTTAGGTTTAATGTTAGGATAATATTTATAGCTACATTAGTATTAGGATATAATTAAGAGACAGTGTTAGTTTAAGGGTTAGGGTTAGAACTCAAATAAAGGCTAAGATTACTGTTAGGGTTCAGTTTAAGGTGAGGGTGATCTTTAGAGCTAGGATGACTGTTAGAATATGAGTCAGCATTAGGGTTAGTTTTAAGGTTAGGGCTATGACTTGAATTAAGGCTAGGGTTACTGTTAGTGTTCGGTTTAAGTTTAGGGTGGTGTTTAGACCTAGGGTGAATGTTAGGATATGATTCGGGGTCAGGGTTAGTTTAAGGTTATGGTTAGGACTTGAATTAGGGCTATGTTTAGGTCTAGGTGTAGTGTTAGGGTTTGGTTATAGTTAAGGTTTAAGGTTAGAGCTATTGCTCAGTTTTATTTTTAGAAGAGAGAGAGAGAGAGAGAGAGAGAGAGAGAGAGAGAGAGAGAGATTTTTTAAATTATTTTTAGTTTTTGGTTGACACAACATCTTTTTTTAATTATATTTTTATTGTTGCTCAAGATTGAACCCAGCACCCCACGCATGCCAGGCGAATGTGCTACTGCTTGAGCCACGTCCTCAGCCCCTATTGCTCAGTTTTGCTTTAGTCCTAGGTTGAGGGTTAGGGCTAGTTATATGATTAGAATTAGGGTTAGGGGTAGTATTTGTGTTAGGATTAGGCTTAGGATTAGTTAAGATTTGTAGTTAGGGTTAGATCTTGGTTTAGGGCTAGATCTAAGTATAGGGCAAGTGTTAGGGCTAGGGATAGGGTTATGGTAAATGATAGAGACAGAACTAAGTATAAGGGTAGGTGGAGAGTTAGAATTAGTCTTAGGGCTAGGGTTATGGTTAGTTTTAGCGATAGGGCTAAATCAGGGCAAGAATTAGAACTAGAGCTAGTGTTCAGCTTAGGCCTAGTATTAGGGTTAGGTTTAGGGTTATGTTTAGGGTGAAGGATGTGTTATAGCTAGGTTTAGTGGTAGAGTGAAAGTTAGAATAAGGATTAGGGCTGGGGTTAGGGTTAGGGTTATGATTAAGGCTAGGTTTAGGGCTAGGATGAGGGCTAGGGTTTGTTGTAGGTTTAGGTCTAGAATTAGGGCTAGGGATGAGGTCAAGTCTAGTGTTACATTAGGAGTAGATTTAGGATTAGGTCTATGTCTTAGTCTAGTTTAAGTGTTAAATTTAGGGAAAAGGTCAGTTTTAGAGCCAGGGGTATTTTTAGGTTCAGGGTCAGGTTTATGGTTTGTATTAGTTTAAGATTTAGGGATAGGGCTTAAATGAGCATTAGAGCAAGAGTTAGGTTTAGGGTAATGAATAGGGTTAGGTTTAGGGTTCAGGGTAGTTTTAGGGCAATGGCGAGATTTAGTGTTTGTGAAGGGGTTAGAGTTAGGCCTAGGGTTAGCATTAGAAATAGGATTATCATAAGGTTAATATATAGGTTTAGGGTTAGAGCTAGGATTAGGGTTATTGTTAGCGATAAGGCTAGAGTACTGTTTAGGCCAAAGGTTAGGTTTTTGAGCTATGCTTACGTCTAAGGTAAGAGTTAGGCTTAAGGTTAGGGCTAGGTTTAGGGTTAGGGTTATGCTTATGGTAGGTTTATGCCTTGGATTAGGGCTAGGTTTTGTGTTAGGTTTAGGTCTAGGGTTAGTGTTTTGGGTAATGTAAGATCTAGGGTTCTAATTAATGCTAGTTTTAGGGTTAGGGTTATGGCTAGGTTTAGTGTTAGGTTTAGGTTTGGTTTAGAGTCACTTTTACAGCTAGGTTTAGTGTTAGTGTCAAGGTCAATGTTCACGTTAGAGTTTAGGTGAAAGCGAAAATCAGTTGTAGGTTTAGGTCTAGAGGTAGTGTTATTGATTAGTTTAGGTGAAGAATTATTGTTAGGGCTAGGACTAAGATTTTGTTTAGGTCTAGGGCTAGAGTTATCATTAGATTTAGGATTAGGTTTAGGTCTAGGGGTAGTGTTAGGGTTACGTTTAGATAAAAGTTATATGGTAGGGCTAGTTTCAGGGTTCAGTTTAGGTTTAGGGTCAGGTTTAGACCTATAATTAATGTTATGGTCAGAATAAGGGTTAAAGTAAGGGTTAGGTGTTGGGTAAAATTTAGAGCTAGAATGAGAGCTAGAATTTGGACTAGTAATAGGGTTAGTGTTTGATTTAGGCTAAGGGTTACGATTAGGACTAGGATTAGCATTATGGGTAGGGTTTGGCTTAGGATAAGGGATAGGGTTACAGCTAGGTTTAGAGCTTGGTTTAGGGTTAGGTTTAGGACTAGGGTTAGGGTTAGGTTTAGGGTTAAATCTAGTTTTAGGGCTCAAATTAGAGGTCTTTTTGTTTTGGGGTTAGGGCTAGGGTTAGGACCATGGCTAATGTAAGAACTAGGGTTATAATTAGGGTTAGTTTCAGGGTTAGGGTTTGGGTTAGGAATGGTGTTAGCATTTGCTTTATGGTTAGGCTGATATATAGAGCTAGAGTTAGTGTTTGGATATGAGTCAGGGTTAGGGTTAGTTTTAGCCCTAAGACTCGTATTTGAGCTATGGTTATTGCTAGTTGTAGGTAGGCTTAGGGTAATTGCTCGGTTTTCTTTTCTTAGGGCTAGGGCTAGTGTTAGTGTTAGGGTTATCAGTAGCAATAGTGTTCAGCTAGTGGTAGGGTGAGGTTTAGGCTTAATGTTACGGTTAGATTTAGAGTTGTGGTTAGATCTAGGGTTAAGGTTAAGATTAAGGCTATTGTTAGGGTTACGGTAATGGACCAGGTTTAGAAATAGAAATAGGGCTAGGTTGAGAGTTACACTTATTCTTAGGGCTAGAGTTAGGGGTTTGCTAAGGGTTAGGGTTAAATTAATGCTAGATTAGCACTAGGATTAGTGTTAGGGTTAGGCCCATGGTTAGGTCTAGAATTAGGGTTAGTGTTAGTTTTATGGTTATAGTTAGTTTTAGGCGAAGGGATGAGGTTATGGCTAGGTTCAGAGCTAGGTGGAGGGTTAAAATTAGGTATAGGATAGGGTGAGTGTTCAGGTTAGAATTAAGGTTAGGTTTAGGGCTAGGATGAGGGCTAGGGTTTGTGTTAGTGTTAGAGCTAGAATTAGGGCTAGGGATAATGTCAGGTCTAGAGTTATGGTTAGGAATACTGTTAACTTTAGGTTTATGGCTAGGTCCAGTGTAAAGTTACGTTTAGGATAAAGGTCAAGTTTAGAGCTAGGTGTATTATTATGGTTGGAGTTCAGTTTAGAATAAGTTTAGGGTTAGGGCTCAAATTAGCATTAGGGTTAAGGTTAAAGTAATGGACAGTGTTAGGTTTAGGGTTCAGGTTAGCTTTAGAGTAATAGATAGGGTTAGTGTTAGCGATAGGATTAGGGTTAGGCCTACGTTTAGCATTTGGGTTAGGTTTATGTTTAGAGTAAAGTACAGGGTTAGTGCTAGTGTTAAGGCATGTGTTAATGTTAGGATTTTGGCTAGGTTTAGAGATATGCCTAGGGTTAATGTTACTGTTAGCTTTAGCAGAAGTGATAGAGTTTGAGATAGAATTAGGGCTAGGGTGAGGGTTAGGGTTAGAGTCAGGGCTACAGTTAGGGTTAGGGTTAGGGTGATGGCTTGTGTTAGCATTAGGGTTAGTGTTAAGTTTAAGGTAATGGATAGAGATTGTGCTAGGATTTGTTCTATGGTTACAGTCAGGATTAGGGCTAGGTTTAGGGTTAGGTTGAGGGTTAAGGCTATTGTTATGTTTAGGGTAAGTATTAGAGTTTGAGTAGGGTTAGGGTTAGGATCAGTGTTAGGGTTAAGGTTAGTTCTAGGGTAGGGTTAGAGTTATGCTTAGGTCTAGGATTAAGGCTCGGATTAGGACTAAGTTGTGTGTGAGCTTTAGGGCTAGTGTTAGGTGTATGGGTAATGTAAGAGCTAGGCTTCGGTTTACAGATAGACATAGGGTTTTTGTAGTGTTAGGGTTAGTTTTTCAGTTAGGATCAGATTTGTAGCTAGGTTTGGCTTAGGGTAAGTGTCTAGGGTTAAGTCTAGTGTTATGGTTAGGGATAGATTTAGGGTTATGTTTTTGGTTTGGTCTACTGTAAGGGTTAGATTTAGGGTAAAGGTCAAGTTTAGAGCTAGATGAATTATTTAGGTCAGCATATGGCTTATGGTTTAGTTTAAATTAAGGTTTAGGTTTAGGGCTTTAATTAGTGTTAGGGTTAGAGTTAGGGTAATGAATATGCTTAAGATTAGGGTATAGGTTAGTTTTAGTGTAATGGATAGGTTTAGGGATTGTGATAGGGTTAGGATTGAGCCTAGGGTTAGAATTAGGATTAGGATTTGATTAGGATAATGGAAAGAATTAGAGATAGTGTTAGGGCTAGAGTAATGGTTATGATTAGGGGTAGGGTTAGGGTAGTGAATAGAATTAGAATGATGGTTAGGACTATGATAATGGTTAAGATTAGGGCTAGGGTTAAGTTAGGGTTTGGGATCTGGCTATGGTTATGTTTAGGGTAAAGGTTAGGTTTTTAGCTAGGGTTAGGTGAAAGGGGAGCATTAGGGTTAGGTTTAGGGCTATGGCTATTTAAGGGTTACACTTAGGGATAGGTTTTGTGTTATTTTAGGCATAAGTTTAGGGCCATGTGTAGTTAAGAACTAGGGTTATGACTAGGGCTAGTTTTATGGTTAGGGTTTTGGTTAGGTGTAGTTTTATGATTAGGTTTTATTTAGGGTGAGATTTGGAGCTAGGTTTATGTTAGGGTCAGGTCAGTGTTCAGTTTAGAGTGACTGTTGGGGTTAGTGCCAGAATTAGGAATAGGGTTAGGTCTAGAAGTAATGTTAGTGTTTGGGTTATGTAAAGGGTGATTGTTAGGGCTAAGACAAGGTTGTTTTTCATGTCTAGGACTGGAGTTATGGCTAGATATAGGATTAGGTATAGGTCTAGAACTAGTGTTAGGTTTAGGTTTAAGTATAGGAGTACCAGTAGGGGTAATGTTAAGGTTTGTGTTTGGGTAAGGGTCAGGTTTAAACCTACGGATAGTGTTAGGGTCAGCATAAGTTTCAGGGTTCTGAATAGGTTTGGGTTATGGTTAGAGCTTGAATGAGGGCTCGGGTTCAGACTACTAATAGTTTTAGGATGTGGGTTAGGCTATGGATTAGAGTTAGGACTAGGGTTAACATTAGGTTTAGGGTTTGGCTTAAGGTTACAAATAGGATAAGAGCTAGGGTTAGTGCAAGGGTTAGGGATTGGCTTTTGGCTAGGATTAATGTTAGGGTTAAAGCTAGGTTTAGAGCTCAGATTAGGGCCAGGTTTTGGGTTAGGTGAGGCCTAGTGTTAGGGCTAGAACTAATGTATGAACTAGGGTTATAATTAGGGCCAGTTTGGGGTTTAGTGTTATGGCTAGGTCAAGTGTTAGAGTTAGGGTTAGTGTTAGCCTGATGTTTAGAGCTAAAGTTAGTGTTAGGGTCAGGGTCAGTGTTCAGGTTAGAGTTAGCTTTAGTGTTAAAGCCAGAATTATCACTAGGGTTAGGTCTAGGAATAGGTTTAGTGTTTGTGTTAGGTTAAGGTTTATTATTAGGGCTAGGGCTCAGTTTATTTTTAGTTCTAGGGCTAGAGTTATGGCTAGATATAGGATTAGGTTTAGGTCTAGGGCTAGTGTTAGGGTTAGGTTTAGAAATAAGTTTATTTCTAGTGCTAGTGTTAGGGTTCAATATTGGGTTAGGGTCAAATTTATACCTACGGTTATCATTAGGGTCAGAATAAGTTTCAGGTTTGTGTTATCATTAGAGCTAGAATGAGGGATAGGGTTAGGACTAGTAATAGGATTACAGTTAGGACTAGGGTTAATATTAGTGTTAGGGTTGGCTTATGGTAATGATTAGGGTTAGATCTAGGGTTAGGGCTACATTTAAGGTAGGTTTATGGCTATTGTTAGGATTAGGTTTATGGTTAAAACTAGGGTTAAGTTTCAGATTAGGGCTAGGTTTTGGTTAAAGTTATGGCTTGGTTTAGAGTTATGGCTAATGTTTGACATAGAGTTATGATTTTAGCTAGTTATAAGATTGGGGTTATGACTAGGTCTAGTGTTAGGGTTAGGTTTAAAAATAGGGTGATCTTTAGAGCTAGGGTTAGTATTACGGTCAAAATTAAGGTCAGGGGTAGTTTTAGGATTAGGGCTTGGAATTGAATTTGGGCTAGGGTTAGGGCTAGATTTAGGGTTAGGTTTTGGTTTAGGTTAAGCTCTGAAGTTAGGGCTATGACTCGGTTTTGTTTTAGGGCTAGGACTAGTTTTAAGATTAGCATTAGGTTAAAGACTGGTGTTAAGGTTTGGTTTAGTCTCTGGTTTAGATTTTGACAAAGAGTTAGGATTAGATCTAGGGTTAGGTCTAGGGCTAAGGATATGGCTAGCGTTAGTTCTAGGTTTATACCTAGGATTAGGGTTATGATAAAAATAGTGTTAGAACTAGAGATAGGGCTAGGGCAAGAGTGATACTTAGTCTTAGGGCTAGGCTTAGGTTTTGTTAATTATAGGTCTTAATTAGGGCTAGGAATAGGGCTAGGTTTATGATTATGTTTAGGCCTAGGTTTAGTTTTGGGCTTTGGATTAAGTTCAGTGTAAATGATGGGGTTAGAGATAGGATTAGAGCTAGGACCAATGTTAGAATTAGGATTAGGCCTAGGGTTTAATTCGATTTTTGATTAAGGCTAGAATATGGGCTAGGATGAGGGCTCGTATTTGTGTTTTGGGTAGGGATAAAATTAGTGTTAGGATGAATGTCAGTTCTAAGATTATGGTTATGGAAAGTTTTAGGGTTAAGTTTATGGTTATGTTTAGTGTAAGGGTTAGATTTAGGGTAAGATTCAAATTTAAGGCTAGGAGAATTATTAAGGTAAGGGTCAGGTTTAAGATTTTGTGTAGGTTAGGGTTTAGGATTAGGGCTCAAATTAGCATTCGGGTTTGGGTTAGGGTAAAGATAGGGTTAGGTTTAGGGTTCAGGTTAGGTTTAGCATAATGGATAGGGTTACGGTTAGGCATAGGTTTAGATTTAGGCCTAGGAGTAGCATTAGAATTATGGCTATGTTCAAAGTAATTGATACGGTAAGAGCTAAGTTTAGGGCTAGGGTTGTGGATAGAATAAGGGCTAGATTTAGGGTTAGGGTTAGGTTTAGGGCTATGGTTTTTGTTAAAGTTAGGTCTAGGATTAGATCTGGGGAAAATGACAGGTCTATGGTTATGTTAGGAATAGTTTTAGGATTAGGTTTATGGCTAGGTCTAGTATAAGGGTTATGTTTAGGGGTAGGATCAGGGTTACAGCTAGGTATATTATTACAGGAAGGGTCAGAGTTAGGGTTTGGCTTAGGTTAAATTTAGGAATAGGGCTCAAATTACCATTAGGGTTACAATTAGTGTCATGATAGGGTTAGGTTTATGATTCAGGTTATGTTTAGGTTAATGAATAAGGTTAGGGTTAGCAATAAGGTTAGTGTTAGGCCAAGGGTTACCATTAGGGTCAAGGTTATGGTTAGGGTAATGGATAGGGTTAGAGCTAGTGATAAGCCTAAGGTTATGGTTAGGATTCTGGCTAGGGGTACGGTAAGGCTTAGGGCTAATTTTGGGGTTGGTGTTAGTTTTAAAACTAGGGTTAAGTCTCAAATAAGGGCTAGGTTTTTGGTTGGGTTAGGGCTAGGCTTACAGTTATGGCTAATGTATGAACTAGTGTTACAATTAGTGCCAATTTTAGGGTTAGGGTTAGGGTGATGTTTAGAGCAAGGGTTATATTTTCAGTCAGCGTCAGGGTAAGGGTTAGATTTTTTCTTAGGTTTAGAACTCAAATTAGGGCTAAAGTTAGTGCTAGGTGTAGGGTTAGGTTTTGGTTTAGGTTAAGGCTTATGGTTAGGGCTATGGCTCAGTTTTGTCTTAGGGCTAGAGCTAGGGTTACGGCTAGATTTTGGATTAGAGTCAGAGTTAGGGCTAATGTTAGAGTAAAATTTAGGCTTAGTGTTAGGGTTAGAATTAGAGTTAGAGTTGATCGAGTGTTTGGGCTCCTGCTAGGGTTAGGGCTAGGGATAGGGTTATGGTAAGGAATATGGTTAGAACTATGTATACGTCTAGGGTGAGAATTAAAGTTATTTTTAGGAGTAGGCTTAGAGTGAGTGTTAGGGTTAGGGCTAAACTAGGCCTAGGATTAGGATGAGGGTTCATGTTAGAGTTAATCCTAGGGTTTGGGATAGTTTTAAGTTAGCACTGGGGTTAGTGTTAAGTTTAGGGGATTGGGTGGGGTCATAGCTAGGTTTAGGGCTAGGTTGAGGTTTCAAATTAGGGTTAGGCCTAGGGTTATGTTTCAGTTTAGATTAAGGCTAGGATTAGGGGTAGGATAAGGGGTAATTTTTCTGATAGGTTTTGGGCTAGGACTCTGGCTAGGGCTAATATCAAGTCTAGGGTTATTTTTAAGGATGGTTTTAGGGTTACCTTATGGCTAGATCTAGTGTAAGGGTAAGGTTCAGGTTAAAGGTCTTATTTAGAATTAGAATTATTATTAGTGTCACGGTCTGGGTCTGGGTTAGCATTTAGTTTACGTTAAGGTTAAGGGGTTAGAGCTTGAATTAGCTTTGGAGTTTGGTTTAAAGTTAAGGTAATGGAAGTTTTTTACTTTAGGTTATAGTTAAGGATTACGGTAATGGATTGTTTAGTTTCAGCAATCAGTTAGCATTAGGGTTAGCGTTATGTTTATTGTAATGGATAGTTTTAGAGCTAGGGTTAGGGCTAGGTTTTGGTTGGGATTAAGTTTAAGATTAGGGTTAGCTTTAGGGATAGGGTTTGGTTTAGGGTAAGGGATAGTGTTAGGGTAAGTGTTAGTTTAGGGTTAAGGTTATGATAAGTTATGATAAATGTTAGTGTTTGAGCTATGGTTAGGGCTAGTGCAAGGGTTAGGTTTAGGTTTAGTTCTAAGTTCAAGATTATGGTTTAATTAGGTTTAGTGTTAGGGATAGGGTTTTAATTTGGGTAAAGGTTAGGATTAGGGTAATGGATATGGTTAGAGCTAAAGTTTGGGCTAGGGTTAAGGTGAGGATTAGGGCTAGGTTTAGGATTAGAATTTAGGGTAGGGGTATGTTTATGTTTAGTATAAGAGTTAGGTTGTTTTTTTTTTAAGAGAGAAAGAGGGAGAGAATTTTTTTTAATATTTTTTTTTTTAGTTTTCGGCAGACACAACATCTTTGTTTGTATGTGGTGCTGACTTATGAACTCGGGCCCCACGCAAGACAGTCAAGCGTACTACCGATTGAGCAACATCCCGAACCCAAGAGTTAGGTTTTGAGCTAGGGTTAGGTCTAAGGAGATGGTTAGGGTTAGAGTTATGGATAGGGTTAGGGCTAGGCTTAGGTTTATGCTTAGAACTAAGTTTAGGCCTAGGATTAGCTCTGGGTTTTGTGTTAGGTTTAAGGCCAGTGTTAGGTCTATGGGTAATGTAAAAGCTAGGGTTATGTTTAGGATTAGTTTTAGGTTTAGGATTATGACTAGGTCTAGAGTTAGGTCTAGGTTTTGGGTTAGTGTCAGGTTTAAAGCTATTTTAAGTTTTAGGATCAGTGTCAGTGTTCGGGATAGGGTTAGAGCCAGAATTAGGACTAGGGTTAGGTCTAGGTATAGGGTAAGTGTTTGGTTTATTTATTTATTTATTTATTTATTTATTTATTTATTTATTTATTAATGTTAAGGGTTATTGTTAGGGCTAGTGCTAGGATTTTATTTAGGTCTAGGGCTAGAGTTATAGCTATATTTATGATTAGCTTTGCGTCTAGGTGTAGTGTTAGGCTTAGGTATAAATATAGGGTTACCGATAAGTCTAGTGTTATGCTTTGGTTTAGATTTAGGGTCAGGTTTAGACCTAGGGTTACTTTTAGCCTCAGATGAAGGTTAGGGTTAGGTTTAGAAGTAGAATGAGGGCTAGGGTTAAGACTGGTAATATGGTTAGTGTTGAAGTTAGGCTAAGAATTAGGGTTTGGAATAGGGTTAGCATTTGTGTTAGGATTTGCCTTAGGGTAAAGGATAGTGTTAGAGCTAGGGTTAGGGCTAGGGTTAGGGTTAAGTTTAGGGCTAGTGTTAGGGTTAAGATAGTGTTAAAGTTAGATTTAGGGCTTGGATCCAGTGTAGAATTTGTGTTGGGGTTAATGCTAGTGTTAGTATAATGACTAATGTATGAACTAGGGTTATGATTAAGGCTAGATTTATGGTTACGGTAAAGGCTAGGTCTAGTGTTAGGGTTAATTTAAGTTTCGGTGATGGTTAGATCTAGGATTAGTGGTAGGGTCAGCGTCAAGGTCAGAGCAATATTTAGAGTTAGGGTTAGGGCTATGTGTAAGGTTTAGGTTAAGGCTTTGGGTTAGCGATATGCCTTTTTTTTTTTTTTAATGGCTAGAGCCAGGGCTAGGACAAGTTTTGGGATTAGCATTATGTTTAGGGGTAGTGTCAGGTTTTGGTGTGGCTTATGATTACTGTTAAATTTAGAGTTAGATTTACATTTAGAGTTAAGTTTAGATTTAGAGTTAGGACTCGGGCTAATGATAGAACTAGGGCTAGGACTAGTGCAAGAGTTATAGTTAGTCTTAGGGCTAGGTTTAAACTTAAAATAGGATTAAATTATGGCTAGAATTAGTGCTCGGCTTAGTGTTAGTATTAGGCCTTGGGTTAGTCCAGATGTTAGAGTTAGATCTAGGGTGATGGTTAGGTTTATGGTAAGGGATGGGGTTATAGGTAAGTTTTAGGCTAGGGTGAGGGCTAAAATTACGGTTAGGGCTCAGAGTATGGTTCAGGTTAGGATAAAGGCTAGGTTTAGTTCTAGGATTATGGTTAGGGCTAATTTCAGGTCTAGGGTTATGGTCAAAGAGAATTTAAGTTTAGCTTTATGGCTATGCTTTGTGTAAGGGTTAGGGTCAGGTTTAGTGGTAAGGGTATTATTAGGTTCATGTTCATGATTAGTGTTTTTGATAGGTTAAGGTTTAAAATAAGGACTCGAATTAGCATTAAGTTTAGAATCAGTGTAATGATAGGATTAAATTTAGGTTTCAGGTTAGATTTAGGGTAATGGATAGGGTGAAGTTTAGGGATAGGGTAGGTTTAGGCCTAGGGTTAGCATTAGGGTAAGGCTTATGGTTAGGGTAATGGATACTGTTAGAGATACAGTTACAGCTAGGGTTATGGCTAAAATTAATGATATGGATAAAATTAAGTTTAGGGTTAAAGCTGGGTTTAGGCTTCGGAATAAGGCTAGGATTTGGGTTAAGTTAGGTCTAGGTTAAGAGTTATGCCTATTGTAAGTACTAGGGTTATGATTAGGGCTGATTTTAGTGTTAGGGGTTAGGACTAGTTCTAGTGTTAGGTTTAGGTTTAGGGTTAGGGTGATGTTTAAACCTAGGGTTCGTGTTAAGGTCAGAGTCAGGGTGAGGGTTAGTTTTAAGATTCGGCTTAACACTCAAATTATTGTTAGGGTTAGGGCTAGTTGTAGGATTAGGGATGGTTTTTGTTAAGGTTTAGGGTTAAGTCTATGGCTCTGTTTTGTTTTAGATGTAGTGATAGGGTTAGGACTAGTTTTTGGTTTAGCCTTAGGGTTAGGGTAGTTTTAGGTTTAGGTTTAGGCTTATTGTTAGGGTTAGATTTAGAGTTGGGGTTAGATCTAGGGTTATGGCCAGGGATATGAATAGGGCTAGGTTTAGACCTACGTCTCGTGCTAGGATAATGTTTCCAGTAAAATATAGGGTTAGAACTAGAGTTCAGCCTAGGATGAGAGTTAGAATTAGTCTTTGGGCTAGGGTTAGTGTTAGGGTTAGGAATAGGGCTAAATTAGGTTTAAGATTAGGGCTATGGTTAGTATTAGGTTTAGGCCTAGGTTTAGGGTTAGGGTTATAATAAGGCTACATTTAGGGCTAGGATTAGGACTGGGTTTGTGCTAGGGTTGGGGCTAGTATTATGGCTAGGGCTAATATTAGGTCTAGGGTTAGAAGTAGGGATACTTTTAGGGAAAGATTTATGGCTAGGTCAATTGTAAGTGTTAGATATAGGATAATAGTCAGGTTTAGAGCTAGGGGAATTTTTTAGAGCCAGGGTCAGTGTTGGGCTTTGGTATGGGTTTGAGTTTAGGGTTAGGGCTCGAATTACCTTTAGGGTTAGGATTAGGGTAATGATAAGTTTAGGTTTAGGGTTCAGGTTAGGTTTATGGTAATTGACAGTTTAGGGGATAGTGATAGGGTTATTTTTAAGCCAAGAGTTACATTAGCATAATGGCAATGTTTAGGGTAATGGATACAGTTAGAGTTAAGTTTATGGCTAGGGTTATGGTTAGGATTAGGTCTTGAGTTAGGTTTAGAGTGAGGGTTAGAACTAGAGTTAGATTTATGGTTATGTTTAGCACAAGGGTTAGGTTCTGAGCTATGGTTAGTGCTAGACTGGGAGTTAGCTTCAGGTTTAGCTCTAGGGAAAGCTTTACCATAGGTATTAGGTTAGAGTTGGTGTTAGAGTTAGACCTAGGATTCGTGGTAAGGTCATTATATGGGTCAGGTTTAGGGTTAGAATTTGGGTTAGGGTTAGAGCTAGAATGAGAGCTTGGGTTAGGGCTATTAATAGAGTTAGGGTTTTGGTTAGTCTAAGGATTAGGGATAGGTTTAGGTTTACCCTTAGGTTTAGGGGTTTGCTAGTGGTAAGAGATTGGTTTAGAGCTAGCTTTAAGGCTATGGTTAGGGTTATAGTTAGGGCTAAATCTAGGTTTAGGGCTCGGATTAGGACTAGTGTTTGTGTTACGGTTAGGGATAGGATTAGGGCCATGGCTAATGTAAGATCTAGGGTTGAGTTTAGGTTAGCTTTATTATTGTTAGGTTTATTTTTAGGGTTAGGTTTAAGTTCAGTGTGATATTTATATCTAGGCTTTGTGTTAGGATAAGCATCAGGACAGGGTTTGTTTTAGGGTTAGTTATAGGACTTGAATTATTTTTAGGGTTATTCTTAGCATTTGTTTTAAGGTGATGGTGGTGTTTAGAGCTAGGTTGAGTGTTAGGATATGAGTCAGGGTCAGTGTTAGTTTTTAAGTTAGTGGTAGAATTCGAATTAGAGCTAGGGATAGGCCTAGGTTTAGTGTTAGGGTTTGGTTTATATTAATGTTTAGTTTTAGGGCTATTGCTTGGTTTGGTTTAGTCCTAGTGTTAAGTTTAGGGATAGTGTAAGTGTTAAGCTTAGGCTTATGGTTAGGTTTAGATTTGGAGTTAGGGTTAGATCTAGATTTAGGGCTGGGACTAAAGATAGGGCAAGGGTTAGGGCTAAAGTAGGGTAATGGTAAGGGATGGGTTTAGAACTAGGGATAGGTAGAGGGTGAGATTTAGAGTGAGTCTTAAGGCTAGAGTTAGTGTAGTGTTAGAAATAGGGCTAAAATAGTGCTAGGATTAGGGCTAGGTTTATTGTTTGGCTTAAGCCTAGAATTAGGGTTAGGATTAGGATTAAGTTTATGGTAAGAGATGGCTTACCATAAACTTAACTAGTTATAGATGTAGGCTGAGGGTTAGAATTTGGGTTAACGGTAGGGTCAGTGTTAGGGTTATTATTAAAGCTAGGTTTAGGGCTAGGATGAGAGCTAGGGTTTGTTTTAGTTTTAGGACTAGGATGAGGGCTAGGGCTAATTTCAGGTCGAGAATTATAGTTAAAGATAGTTTTAGTGTTAGGATTATTGCAACGTCAAGGGTAAGGGCTAGTTGTAGGGTTATGTTCAAGATTAGAGCTAAGGGTTTTATTAGAATCAAGGTCAGCGTTAGGGTTTGGGATAGGTTAAGGTTTAAAGTTGGGGCTCAAATTAGTGTTAGGGTTAGGGTAATGAAAAGGGTAGGTTTAAGTTCAGGTTAGGTTCATGGTAATGGATTGGGTTAGATTAGGGATAGGTTTAGGTTCATCCCTAGGGTTAGCATTAGGGTTATTGTTATGGTTATGGTAATGGGTAGAGTTAGAGATCACTTTAGTGCTAGGATTATGGTTATGAATATGGCTAGGGTTAAAGCTAAGATTAGGGTTAGGTTTTGGGATAAGTTAGGGATAGGGTCAGGGTTAGGGTTAACATAAGTATGATTGTGATATTTAGGGCTAGTTTTAATATTTTACACTTAGAGTTAGCGTTAGCGTTAGGTTTAGGGTTAGAATGATGTTTAGAACTAGTGTTGTTAGGGTCAGTGTCCAGTTCAGGGTTAGTTTAAGGGTTCAGCTTACAACTCATTTTAGGGCTAGGGTTAGGGACAAGTTTAAAATTAGGGTTTTCTTTAGGCTAAGGATTAGGGGTATAGCAATAGCTCGGTTTTGTTTTAGGTCTAGGGCTAGGGTTAGGGCAAGTTTTAGGATTAGTGTTATGGTTTGGGCTAGTGTTAGCGTTTGGCTTATTCTTAGGGTTAGGGCTCGATTTAGTGTTAGGTTTTGTCTAAGGTTAGTGCTTGGGCAAAGGACAGGGCAAGGGTTACGACTAGGGTTAGGGCTAGGATTAGGTTTTTGGTAAGGGATAGGGTTAGAATGAGTGAAAGTTGTATTGTGAGAGTTGGAGTTAGTCTTAGGTCTATGGTTAGGGATAGGGCTAAATTAGGGCTAAGATTAGGGCTAGAGTTAGTGTCCGGTTTTGGCCTAGAGTTTTGGTTAGGGTTATAATTAAGGCTATGTTTAGGGCTAGGATAAGAGCTAGGGTTTGTGTTACAGTTAGGGCTAGAATTATGGCTAGGGCTAATGTCAGGTCTAGATTAAGAGTTAGGGATAGTTTTAGGGAAAGATTTATGGCTAGGTCTATTGTAAGGTTTAGGTATAAGGTAATAGTAAGGTTTAGAGCTAAGGGAATTCTTAGGGCCAGGGTCAGTGTTATGGCTTGTTTTAGGTTTGAGTTAAAGGTTATGGCTTGAATTAGAGTTAGGGTTACCATTAGGATAAAGATAGGGTTAGGTTTGGGGTTCAGATAATGTTTAGGGTAATTGATAGTTTTGAGAATAGTGATAGGGTTAGGGTTAGTCCTAGGGTGAGCATTAGGATAAGGATTATGTTTAGGGAAATGGATACAATTAGATTTAAGGTTAGGGCTAGTGTTATGGTAAGAATTAGTTCTTGGCTAAGGGTTAGGTTGATGGTTAGAATTTAGGCTATGTTTACAGCTAAGGAGAGGGTTTGTGTTAGGGATAGAGCTAGGATTCAGTCAAGGGCTAACCTCAGGTCTAGCATTACGGTTAAGGGTAGTTATAGAGTATCGTTATGAATAGGTAATTGTTACTGTAAGGTTTAGTGTAAAGGTAAGGATTAGTGCTAGGTGTATTATTACCATCAGGGTCAGGATTAGGGATTCTTTTCTGTTAACGTTTATTGTGAAGGCTCAAATTAGCATTAGGTTTAGGATAATGGATATGGTTAGATTTATGGTTCAGGTTATATTTATGGTTTTCAATAGCCTTACGGAGAGCTATACAGTTAGGTTTGGTCATACTGTTAGTATTTGGGTTATGCTTATGTTTAGGTAAAAGATAGGATTACAGCTAGGGTTAGGGCTACGTTTATGGTTAGGAATAGAGCTAGTGTAAGGGTTAGGGTTAGTGTTATTATTAGGACTAGCGTTAGGGTTAGTTTAGCATAAGTGGTATGGTTGGAGCTAGATTAAGGGCTAGGGCAAGGGTTAGGGTTAGAGCAGGTCTAGGGTAAATGTTAGGGTTAGGGCTACATTTAGCATTAGGGTTACGGTTAGTGTTATGGTAATGGATAGAGTTAGAGCTAGGGTTTGGTCAATGGTTACAGTTAAAATTAGGATTAATGTTAGGGTTAGGGATAGGGCTATGTTAATCTTTAGAGTTAGGATTAGGGCTCAGTTTAGAGGTAGTGTTAGGGTTAAAGTTAATTTATCCAATTTTTTTTGATACAATCCAGGATTCATCTTTAACTCACCTTACTCTGTTTCTCAGGTTTAGGCCTTTTGGTTCAACTGTTGGGTGTCAGGAAGAGTTAGTATTTTGATTTTACTTCATTTTGACCTATACGAGTAAATGTAAATGAACCTGGAAATCAAACAGGGTTTATGCTAGATGCTTGAAACTGCACACGCACCCTTAATTATTTGTGGGGACACAATGGCATGTTCCTTTTGAGTGTAGACCTAAGATGAAGATAGCAAAAACAACTTTATCCGAGAGCCCTTTAGGAGAAAGCAGGGAATACGCATGCACTGAAATTCCTACCATAACTTTTTTGTAGATTTGTTTGAAACTGAGTGGGAATTATTATTTCTCTTTCCCCAAAACAGCTCTCCAAGTGTAGGACTACTAGGATCAATGGTTCTCTAATTAGGTTAGGTTTAGTGTCAGGTTAATTTTTAGGGCTAGGGTTTGATGTAGTGTTAGGGTGAGAGTAAGTTTTGTACAAATTTATTTGATAGTTGTAAGGAATCATCTTTTACCAAGCCTTAATATGTTTATCTGGTATGGGAGTTCAGATTTCAATGGTTTGCTAACAGGGGCACTCTACCTTAATAATTTCATATTGACCTGTATAGGTGAATGAAAATGGAGGTTTAAATCAAACCAGGTTCGTGGTAGCTGCTTGAGACTTTAAACACGGAATCAATTCTCTGTGGGAACTCTCTGTTTTTCTCTTGTGAAAGTAGCCCTAAGATGAAGATGGAAAAAACAATTTTATCTGAGAGTCTTTTAGCAGAAAACAGAGACATATGCATGAGCTGAAACACCACCTCAATTATTTGGTCACATTTTTTTGATACTGCATAGGATTTATTTGATGCCTTAGTCCACTAGGCTCCCCAAGTTTGGGACTTCTAGGATCAACAGGTTTTCAAAAAGATTAGGGTTTGTATTACAGTTAGTGTTAGGGCTAGTGTTAGAGCTAGAATTAGGGATAGAGTTAGTCTTGTTCAAATTTCTTTGATAATGGGCAGAATTCATTTTTCTCTCACCCTTACTATACTCCACATTTTTGGGTCTCCTAGGTTCAATCGTTCTCTGTAAGGAACAGTTTGTATTTTAATGTTTCAGTTCATTTTTTCCTATACAGGTAAATGGAAATGAAACTGGAAATCAAACAGCATTGGTGCTAGCTGCTTGAAACTTCACACTCTATCAATTCTCTGTGAGCAATCTCTGGTTTGTTCTCGTGACAGTAAGGCTAAGCTAAAGCATTAAAAACAACTTTAACCAAGAGTCCTTTAGAAGATAACTTGGAAATATGCATGTACTGATATACTCCATTAACTTTTTGGTCAGATTGCTTTGATACTGCACAGCATTTATCCATTAGCTTTCCCTATTAGGCTGCCAAGTCTGGAAATTCTATGGTCAAAAAGTCCATAAAAATGTTAGGGTTAGGGTAGGAACTAGGATCAGAAATAGTGTTAGGATTAGATTTAGTTTTATTCAATTGTTTTTATACTTGGCAGGATTTATCATTTAGCTAGATTTACTCTGTTCCCCAGGTTTAGGCCTTCTCTGTTCACAGGTTCGCTGTCAGGAACAGTTTGTATTTTAAGATTTCACTTCATTTTGACCTATACGGGAAAGTTAATGGGGTTGAAAAACAAACAGGATTGTGCTAGCTGCTTGAAACTTCACACACTCCATCAGTTCTCTGTAGGGACTCTGATATGTTCCTTGTAAATGTAGGCCTAAACTTAAGTATGCAAAACAACTATGTCTAAGGGCCCTTCAGGAGAAAACAGGGAAATATGCATGTACTGAAATACCTCCAATAATTACTTGGTCAGATTTGTTTGATGCTGTGTAGGATTAATTACTTAGCTTGTCCCACAAGGCTTCCAATTGAGGGACTTCTAGGATCAATGATTCTCTAATCAGGTTAGGTTTAGGTTTACTGCTAGGGAAAGGGCTGGGGCTAGGGTTAGAGGTAATGTTAGGGTGAGAGTTTGTTTTGTTCAAATTTCTTTGATACTGGGCAAGAGTCATCTTTTATGTAGCCTTAGTATGCTCCCAAGGTATGTTCTTCTCAATTCAATGGTTCACTATCCTGAACACTTTCTATGTTAAGGTTTTACTTCATTTTGATACTTATGGGTAAGTGGAAATCAAACAGGCATCTCTTTCCCTAAACCTAATTCTAAACCTAACCATAAACATACCCCTTATCCTAGGCCTAAGCCTAACACTAACCCTAGACTTATTCCTAGCCCTAATATAGCCATAACCCTAACTTTTGCTGTAAGACTAACTCTAACTCTTGCCATAGCCCTATTCCTAGTTCTAACCCTATCCTTTACCATTACCCAAACACTAACTCTAATCTTAGCTTTACCAATTGCCATAGCACTAACCCTAGAATTAACCATAACACTAAATCTACTCCTTAGCCTAAACTAACCCTATCAGTAGCAATAACACTAATGTTAAACATAAAACTACCCTTTACTTTAGCCTTAGGCCAAAACCAAAACCTAACCATAGGACAAACCCTAACCCTTAACCTAAACTAAATCCTAACCCTCCATCTAGCCCTATGCCTACCCCTAATTTGAGTCCTATCTTTAACCCTAAAATGAACTGTTACCCTGATTCTGACACAAACACTAACCCTATTTCAAAAAACTACCCAAACCTAAACCTAATACTAAAACTAGACTTAGTCCTAAATGTAAAACTAAAACTACCCCTAATCGTAACCTTAGTTCTTACATTAGCCATATCCCTAAGAAAAGCCATAATGTAACCCAAAACTTAGACCTAATGCAAGACCCAACCATAGCTTTAAACCTAACTCGAACCCTAAACCTAGTCCTAACACTAACCCTAATACTAATCCTAAATTTAATCCAGCTCTAAACCTAAACCTAACCCTAACCCTAGCCCTAACTCTAACCATAACCTTAGCCCTAACCCTAGTTCTAACCCTGTCCAGTACCCTAACCCTAACCTAACCCTAATGCTAAACCTCATCCTGACACTAGCACTATACCTAATTCTAATATATCCATTACACAAAACCAAATCTAAACTCTAACCCTAACTATATCATTACCATAACTCTAACCTTAACCCTAAAGCTATCGAGCCCTAATTCTAAACCTTAACCTAAACCAAACCCTAACTCTGACCCTGACTGTAATAGTACCCCTACATCTAATCCTGACCCTAACCCTCATCCTAACCCTTATATTATACCTAATCAAAAACCTATTCCCAAAACAATCCATAACCATAACCCTATACCTGACATTAGCCCTAGCACTAATGCTAACCTAAGTCTAACACAATCCTTAGTCCTAATCCTAGGCCTAACACTAGCTTTAATTCTAACCTTACACTTTTTACCTGATCCCTAACCCTAATTTTAAACCTTACCATAGCCCTAAACCAGCTGTAACATCCTAACTTACCCTTACCCTAACCCTACCCCTAAAACTAGCTCTAATCCTATCCCTAACCATATGCAAAACCCTAACCCTAATGGTAACCATAGACCTAACCTTAATCCTTAGGATAATCAAAACTCTAACCTTATAAAGAGTCCTAACACTAGCCTTCATTCTAGCTGTAACCCTATAACAAACCGTACCATTTCCCTGACCCTTATTCTTACCATAACACTATCCTTAATTTTAAAACTGACCCTAACCCAAGACCAAACTCTAATACTATCCCTACAAGTAACCTTATACCTAAAACTGACCCTACCACTAGCCCTAGATCTAAACCTAATCTTAAATCTAGCATTAACTCTAGCTCTAGACCTAAACAAAAGCATAGCCCTAACAATAACACTTAACACAAAGACCAACCTTACCCTAGACATAAACATAGTCCTAATTCTGGCTTTAACATTAACTCTAACCCTAACCCTAAACCTACCATAATCCTATCAATAAACCAAATGCTGAACCTAACCTTAGACCCAGCATTAGCCTTCATTCTAGCTCAAACCCTAACCCTTAACCTAAACATATTCCTAGGCCAAAACCTAACCCTCATCCTAGCCATAATCCTAACTGTAACCATAGCCCGAACCCTAGCTCAAACTCTATCCATTTCCCTAACCATAACACTAAACCTAATACTAAACCTAGCCATAACCCTAAACACAACTCTATCCCTAGCCCTGATTTTCACCCGAAGCCTCAACCAAGCCCTAACACTTATTCAATCCCTGACTCTTACCCTTAACCTAATTCTAGCTTAAGTGTGAACCATAAACCAAACCTTAAAACTAGCCCTAATTTTAAAATTAACATGAGCCTTAACCCTAGTTGTAACCCCACCCATTACTCTAACTCTAAGCATAAACCTCATGGTAACCCTATCCCTATTCCTAAACCTACTCTAACCCTAACCGAATAACTAACTCTAGACCTAACCATAATCCTAACCCTTACCGTAGTCCTAACCCTAGTTCACACCCTAACAGCTATACTAAACCTAACAGTAACACTAGTCCTAAACCTTAATCTAACCCTAACTCAATGGCTAACCCTGTCCACTATCCTTACTCTAATGATAACCCTAGTCTTACCCTAATTCTAACCTTAATCCTAGACGTAACGTTAAATCTAAGCATTGCCTTAGAACTAACCCAGGCTCAAACCCTAATCCATACCCTAAACCTAACAGTAGCCTAAGCCCTAACACTAAGCCTAATTCTAGCTCTAATCCTAAACATAATCCTAGCCATAACCCTAGCTATTACTCTAATGATAACCATAAACCTAATGCTAACCCTAGGCCTAAATCTAAACCTATCCATTACCCTAAACCTAAACTCAACCCTAAACTAACCTGAAGCCTAAACCTAACCCTATTCATTACCTAACTCTAATTCTAAAACTAAAATGTATTTGAGCTCTAACCCTAAACCTCGATCTAACCAAAACCTGAAACCTGACCCTGACCATTTTAATACCCCTACCTCTAAACCTGAACCTTACCCTAAACACAACTCTGATACTAGACCTAGCCATGAAACTTACTCTAAAACTCTTCCTAACCATAACGCTAGACCTGATATTAGCCCTAGCCCTAATTCTTGCCATAACCCTAACACAAATGCAAGCCCTCATCCTACCCTAAACCTACCTTTAATCCTAACACAAACCCTACTGTAGCCCTATCCCTAATTTTATCCCTCGCCCTAGTTCTGAAACTTGCTATTACCCCATCCCTTCCTCTAAATCTCACCATAACTCTAACCCTTTACTTAATCCTTACACTAATCCTAGACCTACCTTATCCTAGCCCTAATTTATTCCTAACCCTAACCCTAACACTAGCACTAAGACTAACTCTAACTCTTGCCCTAGCTCTATTCCTGGATCTAACTCTATCCCTTAACATAACCCTAACTCTTACCTAACCTTATCCCTAACAAGAGCCCTAGCCCTAATCCTAGATCTAACCATAACTCTAAATTAAGCCCCAACCCTGAGCCCAAACCTCACACTAACACAAGCCCTAACACTAATGCTAATTCTAAAACTAGCCCTAAAAAAAATATACTGAGCCATAGCCTTACCCCAACCCTTAACCTAAACCAAAACCTAACTCTACACCGAGCCAAATTTTAGCCCTAATTTCAGTCTTACCCTTACTCTAAAACTAACCTTGACCCTGACTCTGACCCTAACACCAAAAATAGCTCTAACATCACCCCAAAAATATACCTAAACCTAAAACTAGACATAGCCTAAAGGTAACCCTAAAGTATCCTTAATTATCACTCTAGTTCTTACATTAACGTTAGCCCTAATCCTAGCCATTACCTAACCCAAAACCTAGCCCTAATCCAAGCCCTACACCTCATTTTAATCCTAACCCTAACCATAGCCCCTACCATTACCTTAAACCTAACTCTAACTCTAAAACTGGTCCTAACCCTAAACCTAACCCTATCCTTAATCCTAACCATAATCATAGCCTAGCTCTAACACTATCCATTATCCTAACCATAACCCTAACCCTAATGCTAACCCTAGGATAACCCTAACCCTATCTATAACCCTAACTTTATACATTTTTCTAAACCTAACCTGAACCCAAACCTAACCATAAACATTACCCTAACTTTAACCCTAACCCTAACACTAATGAGAATCCTGGCCCTAAACCTTTACCTAACCCAAACTTTAACCATGACTGTGACCCCAATAGTAACTCTATCTTTAAACCTGATCATAACCCTAAACCCAGCCCTTACACTAGAACTAGCCATAAACATGAACCAAAATTAACCCCTTACTATAAACCTAGACCAGAAATTACCCCTAGTCCTAATCATAGCCCTAAACCTAACACAAAACCTAGCCCTAATCCTAGCCTTAAACCTCACCCTAATACTAGCCTTAAACCTAGGCTTAATCCTCATCCTAACCCTAACCCTAGCCCTAACTGTATTTGGACCCTCCCCCTGAACCACTTTACACTAATCCTAACCATAACCCTAGCCCTAAACCTCGGCCTAGCTCTAAGCCTAACCGTAGCATTAATCCTAGAACTAATTTAACCCTCACCCTAACCCTACTTCTAACTATCACGCTAGCACTACCCAAGTTCTAAACCTATCCTTTACCGTAACCCAAACCCTACCCCTAAACTTAGCCCCAACACTAGCCCAAAATTTGCCCTAGCTCTAAACCTAGACCTAACCCAAACTCTAAAGCAAATTATAAACAAAACCCTAATCCTCATGCAAACACTAGCCCTAATCTTAATGCTAATTGGAAAACTAGCCCTAGCCTTAGGCCTAGCACTCAAACTAAACCGAGACATATGCTTAACACTAATCCTTAAACTAAACCAAACGTTATACCTAACCCTAATTCGAGTTCTAAATCAAACTCTAGAACATAACCTGACCCTGACTCAGACACTATCACTAACACTAGCTTTAAACATCACCCTAACTTTACACCTAAACTGAACACTTGACCTAGCCCTAACTCTAACCCTAAAACTAGCCCTAATCATA
Organism: Callospermophilus lateralis; assembly: GCF_048772815.1. Lineage (NCBI taxonomy): Eukaryota > Metazoa > Chordata > Mammalia > Rodentia > Sciuridae > Callospermophilus > Callospermophilus lateralis. The sequence continues at coordinate 87,165,462 of NC_135306.1, forward strand.
ATGCCAGTTCTTACATTAGCCATAGCCCTCTAAAAACAGAAAACATAGCCCTAATGTGAGACCTAAATCTAGCATTAAACTTAACCCTAATCTTAAGTCTAGCCCTATCCCTAACCCTAACACTAGCCCTAATCCTAGCTCTAAACTTATCCCTTATCCTAAGCCAAACCCTCAACTTTATGCTACCCTAGTCCTAACCATAATCCTTAGCCTACCCCAAACCATAAAGCTAATACTAATTCTAACCCTAGCACTCATTCTAGCTCTAAACCTAACCCAAACCCTAACCATAACCTTGACCTTTATTCTGACAAAGTATAACCCTAGGTTGAAACCTGAATCTAACCCTAAACCGAACCCTAACACTAGCCCAAAATTTATCTCTATACCTAAACCTAACCTTAACACTCGACCTAGACAAAAGCCTAATCCTAAATCTAGCTATATCTCTAGCACTAGCCCAAAACAAAAACCTAGCCTTATCCCTAATAATAACCCTTAACCCAACCCAAACACTAACCCTACGTCTAGACCTAACCCTAGCCCTAAATCTGGCCAGAACAATAAACCTAACCCTAACACAAACAAAAACCTTTCTCCTAACAATAACCTTATCTTTTAACTTTATGCTAACCCAAAATCTAGCCATAACCTTAACCCTAGACCTAACCATAATCCTATCCCTACCTCTTACATTACCCATAGCCTTAATACTAGCCCTAAAACTCACACAAAACTTAGCCCTAATCCTAGCCCTAAGTGTAACCCTAACCCTAACTTTCACATTAGCCCTAACCCTAGTTCAAACACTAACTCTTACCATAAACATAACTCTAGCCCTCACCCTAATCCTAGCCCTAATTCTAACCATAACCAAGGCTGAAACCTACGTCTAACTCTATCCATTACCATAAACATAACCCAAACCCTAATGCTAACCCTATCCTCTACTTAACACTAATCCTAAACCTAGAACTGACACTAAACCTAACACTTGCTGTAGTCCTAACCATAGCTGAAAACCTAACACTTACCCAAAATGCAACCCTGACACTAACCCTAGGCTTAGCCCTAAACCTAACCCTAACCCTTCCCATAGTCCTAAGTATAAACCTAGCCTTAAACTTATCCATTACCCTAAATATAAATCTAACCCAAATGCTAACCTTAGGCCTAACCCTAAACCTATTGCTAATACTAAACCTATCCATTACCTAAACATAATCAGAACACTAAAACTAAACCTGTCAATTACTCTAACCCTAACCCTAATGCTAATTTGAGCCCTAAACCTAAACCATAACCTAAACCAAACTCTAAACAAGACACTGACTCTAAAAAGACAGCTAACCCTTATAACTATAACCATGGATTGAATCCTGACCCTGCCATAAAACTAACCCTAACAGTATCCCAAACCATTACCCTAGACCTGACATTATCCCTCTACCCAATTCTTGCCCTAAACCTAACACAAACCCGATCTCTCATCCTAGCAATAAACCTAGCCTTAATCCTAACCTGAACCCTAACCCTAGTCCAATTCCTAATTTCAACCTTCGCCTTAGTTCTGAACCTAACCACATCCATTCCCTTTCCCCTAACCCTAACCCTAACACTATCACTAACCCTAACAGGAGCCCTAACCCTAGGCCTAACCATAACACTAAAACTAGCTCTAATACTAGCCCTGATTTATTGCTAACTGTAACCCTAACTCTAACCCTAGTCCTAAAAATAACTCTAAATCTCACCCTAGACCTATTTCTAGTACTAATGCAATCTGTTACCATTACCCTAACACTCGCCCTAACCATAGCCCTAACCCTAGATCTAACAATAAATCTAACCATAATTCTAAATCTAACTCTAAGCCTAAGCCTAAATCTAACCATACCACTAGCCCAAACACTATAGCTATTTGTAAAACAAGCCCTAACACAAGCCCTAGGCCTAAAACAAAACTGAGCTATAGCCCTAACACTAATCCTAAACTAACTGTAACCCTATACCTGACATTATATCTAGTCGTAATTCATGCCCTAACCTTAATGCAAAACCTAACTCTACACCTAGCCTTAACCCTATCTCTAATTTGAGTGTTATTCATAACCCTAAAACTAAAACTGACCCTGACACTGATCCTTACAATAACTCCATCTCAAATCATCACCCTAAACTTAACCTAACATTAATACTAGACCTAACCCTAACCCTAGTCATAAAACTAGCCCTAATCCTAGCCCTAGTTTTACGTTAGCCGTAGCCCTAAACCTTGCCCTATGCTAATCAAAAACATAACCTTAATCCGAGCCCTAACCCTAGCTTTAATCCTAACCCTAACCCTAAACCTAAACCTAGCCATAATCCTAACCTTAACCCAAGCCCTAACTCTAGCTCTAATTCTATCCATTAGCTTACCTAAACTCTATCCCTAATCCTGACCCTAGGATAACATTAACCCTTTCCATAACCCTAACCCTATCCATTAGCTTAAACCTAACCTGAAACCTATACCTAACCATATTCATTACCCTAACCCTAAATCTAACACTAAAGCTAATTTGAGCCCTAACCCTAAACCTCTAGCAAAACAAACCCTGACTCTGACACTGACTCTAATGATACCTCAAGCTTTAAAACTGACCACGAACACTCAACCTAAACTTTTTACTATACCTAGCCAACAACCTCACCCTAAAACTATCCCTAACCATAACCCTAAACCTGACATTAGCCCTAGTCCTAATGCTCGCCCAATCCCTAACAAAAACCATAGCTCTAAACCTGGCCCTAAACTTAGATTTAATCCTAATCCTAATTCTAACACTAGCCCTTACCCTAAATTTACCCCTTGCCCTAGGCCCAAACCTTACTATAACACCATAGCATATCCTAACCCTAATTCTTACCCTAGCCCTAAACCAAGGCCTAACCCTAATACTAACGCTAACTCTAATACTAGCCCTATTTTAGTCCTAACCGTATTGGTAATCCTAAAACTAGCCCTAAACATAGCCCTAGCCCTAAAACAAAACCGAGCCATTGCTCTAACTCTAAACCCTATGCCTATAACTAGCCATAACCCTTGCTCTAATTCGAGTCCTAGGCCTAAAATTAACCCTGACCCTAACTGTTTTCCAAACACTAACCCTAGCTCCAAATATCACCTTAACCCTAAAGCTAATGCTAGCACCATTCCTATCCCAAACCCTAACCCTAAATGTAACCCTGATCATAACCCTAGTTCTTACATTGGCCATAGAACTAACCCTAGCCCTAACCCTAAGAGAAAATTAGCACTAATCCAAGCCCTAATATTAGATTTAACCCTAACCCTAAACCTAATCCTTGCCCTAAACCTAAGCCTAAATGTAGACCTAACCCTAGCTCTAACCCTATTGCTTACCAAAAGCCAAACCCTATCCATAATTATAACCTTAGTCAAAATCCTAATCCTTCAACAAAATCAAACACTAACCCCATTACTAGTCCTAACACTAGCCCTCATTCTATCTCTAACCCTAACCCAAAATCAAACTCTAAGCTTCACCCATATTCTGACCTTATCACTAATTATAGGTATAAATTGGAACCTAACCCTAAACCGTATCCTAACACTAGCCCTATAGGTAACCTCATACTTAAACCTAACGTGAACACTAGCCCAAGACCTAAATGTAATCCTAAATCTTGCAATAACTCTAGCCCTAGACCTAAACAAAAACTTAGTCCTATCCCTAACAATAACCCTTAAACTAATTAAATCACTAACCCTATCCCTTTACCTAACCTTGTTCTTATTTTGACTTTAACCATAACATTAACTATAACCTGAACACTGACTCTGACACTAACACTAAATGTATCTCTAAACCTGACAATAAACCAAAATCCAAACTTAATACTCAAATTAGCCATTAACCTTACCATACAACTAGCTGTAATTCGAACTCTAGACTTACATTACCCATAGCACTTACCCTAGGCCTAAAACTAACACAAAACCTAGCCATAATCCAAGGCCTAAACCTACCCTAATCATAACCCTCAACATAACCCTAGATCTAACCCTAACCCTAACACTCACCTTAGTCCTAATCCTAGCTCACAGCCTAACCCTTTGCCTAAACATAACCCTTGCCCTATTCCTACCCATAACCCTAACCCTAGCCCTAATCTTAAACTTAACACTAGCTCTAACCCTAGCTCTAACCATATCCATTACCCTAACTTTAATTCTAATTTTTATGATAACCCTTGCCCTAACCCTAACCAAAACCCTAACATAAAACATAAACTTAAACCTAGACCTAACCCTAAATCTAACCATTGCTTTAGCCCTAATCTTTATCAAACCCTAACACTTACCCTAAACCCAACAGTAAACCCAGCCCTAAAACTAAACTTAACCCTAAACCTAACCTTAACCCAAAAGCTAATCTTATATCTAACCCAATCTTTTAATCTAAACCTAACCCTAAACATAATGAAAACCCTATCCCTAACCATAAATCTAGCCCTGAACAAATCTAAAACCCTTACCCTACACCTAACACTAAACCTAACACTCACATTAGGACTAACCCTAGCTCAAAATCCAACCTTTACACTAAACCTATCTCTAACCTACTCTAAGCTAGGGTTACTAGCCCTAACCTTAACTCTAGCCCTAATCTTAATCATAAACTTAGCCCTAACACTAGCTCTCAACCTATATATTATCCTTATGATAATTCTAATCCTAATACTAACCCTATACCTAATCCTTTCTTTATTGCTATCTCAAAACCTCTTTATTACCCGAAACCTAACCTGAACCCTAAAGTGAATCCTATCCTTTACCCTAAGCTTAACCCTAATGCTCATTTGAGCCCTATCCCTAAACCTTAACCCAAAACAAACCTTAAAAATGATCCTGACGCTAAAAATATACCTAGGTCTAAACCTGACCCTTACACTAAGCCTAAAGCTTACATTAGATCTAGACACAAACCTAACCCTAATTCTACCCCTAACTGTAACACAAAACCTGACATTAGCCCTAATTCTAGACCTTACACTACAACAAACCCTAACCCTCACCCTAGCGCTAAACGTAGCCTTAATCATAACCTTAACCCTAACCCTAGCTGTAACTCTACTCCAAACCTCATCCTACCTCTAAACCTAGCTATAACAACATCCCTTACCCTAAAAATAATCATTACCCTAGTCCTAATAATAGGCTATTGCTGAACACTAACCTTTGCCCTAATCCTAGTTCTAATTTAGGCCTATTCCCAAAGCTAATCATTACCCTAGCCCTAAGAGTAACTATAACTTTCACACTTGACCCATCCCTAATTCTATCCCTATCCCTTACCATAACCCTAACTCTGGCCCTAAACTTAGCCATAAACCTAGCCATACCCCTTGCCTTATATTTACTCCAGTCCTAACCCTGGATCTAAACCCAACTCTAAATCTAACATTAAACCTAACCCTAAGCCTAACCTTAACACTAGCTCTAACCCTAACACTAATAAAAAAACTAGCTCTAATCCTATCCCCACAGTAAAACAAAACCATGCAAAAGCCCAAACACTAAACCTTAATTTTCACCAAACCCTAGCACTACACCTAGACCTATCCCCAGCCCTAATTCGAGTCCTAACCTTAACCTTAATACTAACCCTGACTCTGACTCATATCCTAACACTCACCCTAGCTCTAAACACCACCCTAATTTTAAACCAAAACCTTACAATAACCCGAGCCTTATTTTGAGTCCTAACCCTAATGCTAAAACTACCCTGACCCTATTAACCTAACACTAGCAATATCACTAAATATCACCCTAACCTGAAACCTAATCCTAACACTAGAGGTTTAACCCCTAACTATAACCCCAAAATTAACCCTAATTTTAACTCTAGTTATTGCATTAGCCATTGCTCTAACCCTAGTCCTAAACCTAACACAAAACTAGCCATAATCTGAGATCAAAACCTAGCTTTAATCGTAAACTGTGCTCTAACCATAGCCCTAAACCTAGCTCTAACCCTATTAATTACCCTAAGCCAAAATCTAACCCTAATGCTAATCCTAATCCTATCCTGACCCAAAGAGTTATCTTATTACTAGTCCTAACCCTAGCCCTCATTCTAGCTCTAACCATAACCCAAACCCTAACCCTAACTCTAACCCATAATCCAAACCCTAACCCTAACCCTAATTCTTAACCTAAACCAACCCTAACCTTTTGCCTAGCCCTAACCGTATCTCTAATTCAATTAACCCTAACCTGAAAACTATTCTGGATCCTGACTCTGACCCGAACACTAACCCTAGCTCTAAACTTCATTGTAAACATAATCCTAAACCTAACACTAGATTAGCCCTTAAACTAACCATATAACTACCAGCCCTACCCTAACCAAAAACCTAGCCTTAATCTGAGTTCTAAACCTAGCTTAAACGCTAAAATTAAATGTAACCCTAACCCAAACAAAAGCCATAATGCTATACATAACCCTAGCCCTAATCTTAGGTCTAATTCTATCCATTATCCTAATGATAACTCTAACCCTTATGCTAACCCTATGCCTAAACCTAACCCTATCCTTTACACTAACCACATCTAAACCCTAAACTGATCCCTGTCATTACACTAACCCTAAACCTAAGGATAATTTTAGCCGTAAACCTAAACCCTAACCTAACCCAAACCCTAACCTTGAACCTGACCCTAATAATAATCCTAGCTCAAAACCTGACCCTTACACTAAACCTAAACCGTACACTGGAACAAGGAATCAACGAAACACTAAATCTACTCCTAACTGTAACCCTAGACCTGACATTAGCTCTTCCCTTAATACTAGCCCTAACTCTAACACAAACAATAGCCCTAAACCTAGCCTTAATCATAACCCTAATCCTAACCTTAGCCTTAACCCTAATACTAACCCTCGCCCTAGCCATCAACCTAGCTATAACCCATTCCCTTACCCTACATGAAACCCTAAATCTAACCCTAACCCAAGGCCTAAACCTAACACTAACCCTAGTTCTAATTTAGCCCTATCCCTAACCATAACCCTGACTCTAGCCCTAAGATTAACTCTAACTCTCACACTAGCCCTATCACTAGTTCTAACTCTATCCCTTACCATAACCCCAAACCTAGCCCTAACCCTAGTCCTAACTCTTGCCCTCTCCTTAGACCTAGCCCTAAGCATAGATCAAAAACTAAATATAAATCTTAACCTAACCTGAGGCCTAAGCCTAATCATTATAAATACATTTATATGTAGACTCTAGTTCTTCAGATGTTGACTTCAATTATTATTTAGAATATAGTCATTAGTTTTATAAAAGGCATACCATTTCTGGTGGTATATAGAGAACAGATGGTCAGAGGTTGGATGATATGTTAAGGTGAAAATTATTTTATGAGATTATTTTATTTTAGCAAATTGGAGGAGATCTGTAATGAATTGACAAGGGTAATTTATGGAAGAATGTATAAATTCAAATTCCTTATCTGTATTCATAAAATTACCCTATGTATAAATAGTAAAATTTAGGAGGTTGAAAGTGCAATAGAGGGAGGAAGAAAAAAGAAGAAAAAAATAACAAGGAAAGAAAGAAAGAGAGGGGAAAAATATAAGAGAAAATAAAGGAAGGTGAGGTGGGGCCTATGCAATTCCTCTACATTTTACTATTCTGGTGATTCAGTTTTTTCTTTTTAGAGAGAGAGTGGGAGAGAGAGAGAAAATTTTTTTAAATATTTATTGTTTAGTTTTCAGAGAACACAACATCTTAATTTGTATATAGTGCTGAGGATCGAACCCAGCACTGGAATCAGTTCTTAAAGTCCAATTTTGTGAAAAGTTCTTGGTTTCACTTATGTTGAGGTTGTGACAAGAAGAGGGGGAAGGGTAGAGGAGAATGGATGAGAAGAGTGAGGAAAGAAAAGTAAAAAAGAAAAAAAAAGTATCTCAGAACTCTGTTTTCTTTTCATCCAATAGTTGTAGTTGTGTATTCCTAGCTAGAGTCTCTGTGCTCTGGATGATAGAGGTAGCCAGTGTGAAAGGGTTTGAGCATCTACCGGTAGCCTCTCTATTCTTAGTCTCTGAGTTGGAAACCAGGTGCCTGTACAGTAGCTGTTCCACATTGATAGCTATGCCCCACAAAAACCTTGTGAGAAAAATCTTGAGGTATCATAGCTGGTGGTAGGGGAGTTGGAAACCAGGTACCTGAGCAGCCACAGATATGAGATGTTATCCATGCCCACTGATAGATGTTGAGTAAGTTATTGAAAGATGGATTCCATCTGTTACCTGTGTAGGGTGTTTGGTAAATTGGGTGATTCAGGGGTGACCTTGTGCCAAGTCCAGAGCTTATTCTGGTGACCCCCAAGCAAAGCTTCTTTGTTATGTGCTGCCTACCCTCTGCTCCAAGAGCGCCCACCCAGCTGAGACTTACCTCTGAGCCCAGAACCCACACGAGGCTGAGACTTCCATCTGAGCCTTGAGCAAATGCACAGCGGAGACTTCTGTCTGCATCGACAACAGCCACATGGCGGAGCCTTCTGTCTGTGCTTAGAGCACCTGTGTGGCCCTAGGTTTTTAAAAATTTTCATAATACTGGGCAGAATTCATCTTTTACTTAGCTTTACTATGCTCCACAGTTTTGGGCCTTGTTGGTTCAATGGTTTGCTGTCAGGAACAGTTTGTATTTTAAGGTTTTTCTTCATTATGGCTTATTGATGTGAATGAAAATTGAGCTAGAAATCAAACAGGGTTGGTAGGAGGTGCTTGAAATTTCACACAATCAGTTCTCAGTGGGCACTTTCTGTTTTCTTTCTTGTGAAGGTAGGCCAAAGATGAAGCATGCAAAAGCACCTGTATCCGAGAGCCCTTAAGGAGAAAACAAAGAAATATGTATGTACTGAAATAAGTCTCCAAATGATTTTATCAGATTACATTGATACTGCACAGTATTCATATTTTAGCTTACCCCACTTGACTCCCCACGTTTGGAAATTCTAGGATCCTTTGTTCTCTATACAGGTAAGAGTTAGGGTTACAGTTAGGGTTAGGGTTAGGTTTAGAGCTAGCTTTAGCGTTAGAGTTATTTTTGTTCAAATGTCTTTGATACTGGGTTGGATTCATCTATTTCCTAGGCTTACTATGCTCCCCAGGATTGGACCTTCTGGGTTCAGTTGTTCACTGTCAGGAACAGTTTGTATTTTACGTTTTCACTTTATTTTGACCTATATGGGTAAATGGAAATAGAGCTTGAAATCAAATAGAGATGGTTTGAACGTTTGCTTGAAACTTCACACACTCAATCAGTTCTCAGGGTGCATTCTCTGGTTTGTTTCTTGAGAAAGTAGCCCCAAGCTGGAATCGAAAAATAGTTTCATCTTTGAGTGCTTTAGGAGCAATCTTTAATATTTTTCATCAAATTACTTTGATACTGTACAGGATTTATCCTTTACCTAGCCTTAGTACAATTCCCAATTTGGGGCCTCTAATTTCAACAGTTCACTGTCAGGCACAGTTTGAATTTTTAGGTTTCACTTCATTATAACCTATAGGTTTGAATGACAATGAAGCTGGAAATCAAACAGGGTTTGCACTAGCTGCTTGGTATATCACACACTCAATTAGTTCTCTCTGGGCACTCTCTGCTTTCTTTCTATTAAATATAGGTCAAAGAAGAACCATGCAAAAACAACTTTATCCAAGAGCACTTTAGGGGAAAACAAAGAAATAAGCATGTAATTAATTACCTCCCACAATTATTTGTTAAGATTTCTTGATACTGTGCATTATTCATCACTTAGCTTGCCCCATAAGGATTCACATCTTCGGGAATTCTATGATCAAAAGTTATCAAAATAGTTAGGGTTAAGTTTAAAGTTAGGGTTAGGGCTAGGTTTAGACCTAGTGTTAGATTTAGAGTTAGTTTTGTTCAAATTTCTTTGATACTGGGCAAAATTCAAATTTTACCTTGCTTTACTATGTTCCTCAGGTTTGGACCTTCTCATTTTAATGGTTCTCTGAAAGTAATAATTTCTATTTTGAGGTTTCACTTCATTTTGACCTATATAATAATTGGAAATGGAGCTCAAAATTCAAATAGGGTTGGTGCTAGCTGCTTCAAACTTCACACACTCAATCAGGTCTCTCTGTGCTCTCTCTGATTTCTTCCTTTTGAAAGTAGCCTAATCAGAAGCATACAAAAAAAAACATTATCCAAAAGCACTTCATAATAAAACAGGGAAATATGCATCGAGTTAACTACCTTAACAAATTATTTGATAAAACTTTTTTGATCCTTCACTGTAATCATCTGTTACATTGCCCCACTAGGCTCCCCAAGTTTGGGCTTTATATGAACAAAGGCTCTCTAAACAGGATAGGGTTAGTGTTAGGACTAGGGTTAGAGAAAATATCAGGATTAGAGTTAGTTTTGCTCAAATATCTTTGATACTGGGCAGGATTCATCTTTGACCTAGCCTTATTTTGTTACCCAGGTTTGGGCCTTCTTAGTTCAGAAGATCGCTGTCAGGAACAGTTTGTATTTTAAGGTTTCACTCTATGTTAACCTATATGGGAAAATGGAAATGAAGCTGGAAATCAAACAGGATTGATGCTAGGGGCTTAAAACTTCACAAACTCAATCAGTAATCTGTGGGAACTCTCTGGTTTCTTCCTTGTGAAAGTTTCCGGAAGCTGAAGCATGCAAAGAAACTTTATCAGACTGCACTATAGGAGGAAACAGGGCAATATAAATGTACAGAAATACCTCCCCCAATTACTTAGTAAAATATTTTGGATACTGGGCAGGATTCATCTGTTATCTTTCCATTCTAGAAGCCCCACATTTTGGACTTTTATGACAAAGGTTTTCTAAACAGGTTAGTTTATATTTAGGGTTAGGGTTAGAGCTAGGTTTAGAGCCAGTCTTAGGGTAAGAGTTAGTTTTGTTCAAATTTCTTTGATACTGGGCAATTTTAATCTTTTATATAGCCTTACTATTTTCCACAGATTTGGGCCTTTATTAAATGGTTCACTGTAAAAAACAGTTTGTATTTTAATGTTTCTCTTCAATTTGACCTATATGGGTAAATAGAAATGGAGCTGGAAATCAAAGAGGGTTTGTGCTAGCTGCTTGAAACTTTACACACTCAATCAGTTGTCAGTGAGCATTCTCAGGATTTTTATTTTTCCTGTGGAATTAGCCCTCAGCTGAAGTAGAAAGAAACAGATTTTTCTTCGAGCGCTTTACGTGCAAGCAGAATTTCCGTGTACTGAAAGAGCTTTGAATTTTTTGTTGGATTACTTTGATACTGTAAAGGATTCATCCATGACCTTACCTTAATAAGTGCCCTAAGTTTGGACCTTCAAGTTTCTATTCACTTTCAGGAACAATTGGAATTTTTAGGTTTCACTTCATTATGGCCAAAAGGTGTGAATGGAAATGGAGCTGGAAATCAAGCAGGGTTAGTGCTAGCTGCTTTAAATTTCAAACAATCTGTTCACTGTGGACACTCTCTGTTTTCTTCTAGTGAAAGTTTTCCAAAGCTGAGACATGCAAAAGACATTATTGAGGAGCACGTTAGGAGAAAACAGGGAAATATGCATGTACTGAACTACCAACGCTAATTATTTGGTAAGATTTTTTTTATACTGGGCAGGATTTATCTGTTATCTTGCCCTACTAAGCTCCCCCAAGTTTGGGAATTCTATGATCAAATGGTCTTTATAGAGGTCAGGGTTAGGGTTAGGGTTAGGACTATGGTTAGAGCTAGTGTTAGAATTAGAGTTAGTTTTGTTCAAATTTCTTTGATACTTGGCAGGAGTCATCTCTAACTAGCCTTACTATGTTGAGTTCAATGGTTTGCTGTCAGGAAAAGTTTTTCATTTTAATATTTCTCTTCATTTTTACCCATATGGGTAAATTGATTTAGAGCTAGAAATCAAACAGAGCTGGTGCTAGATGCTTTAATCTTCACACACTCAATCAGTTTTCTGTGGGCACTCTCTTGTTTGTTCCTTGTGAATGTAGCCCTAAGCTGAAGCATGCAAAGCAAATTTATCTGAGAGCAGTTTGGGAGAAAAGAGAGAAACATGAATATATTGAAATACATCCCCCAATTATTTGGTCATATTTCTTTGATACTGTGAAGGATTCATCTGCTAGCTTTCCCCAAGAGGTTCCCCTATTTTGGGACTTCTATAATCATAGATTCTCAAAATAGCTTAGGGTTTGTGTTAGGGATACAGTCAGATCTAGCATTAGAGATACAGTTGGATTTGTTCAAATTTATTTCATTGTGGGCAGTATTCATCTTTTTGTTACCCTTCTAATGTATGCCAGGTTTGGACCTTCTCAATTCGATTGCTCAATTTCAGGAACAGTGTACATTTTAAGGGTTCACTTCATTTTTGACCTCTATGGGTAAATGGAAATGGAGCTCAAAATCAAACAGTATTGGTGCCAGCTGTTTGAAACTTCACATACTCAATCAATTCTTTTTGAATACTCTCTGTTTTCTTTCTTGTGAAATTATCCCAAAGCTCAAGCAAGCAAAAACAACTTTATCCAAGAGTACTTTAGGAGACAACAGGAAAATATGCATGTACTGAACTACCACCCCCATTCCTTTGGTCAGATTTCTTTCATATGGCAAAGGATTCATCTGTTAGCTTGCCCCACTTGTCTCCACAAGTTTGGGACTTCTTTAATGAAAGATTCTCTAAACAGGTTATGGTTAGTATTAGGGTTAGGGTTTGAGCAAGTGTTAGAGTGAGTGTTAGGGTTAGAATTAGTTTTGGTCAAATTTCATTGATACTGGGCAGGATTCATCTTTTACATAGCCTTACTATGTTTACCAGTTTTGGACCTTCTTGGTTCAAGGTTCACTATCAGGAACAGTTTGTGTTTTAAGGTTTCACTTCATTTGAACCTATACAGTTAAATAGAAATGGAGCTGGAAATCAAACAGGGTTTGTGCTAGCTGCTTGAAATTTCACACACTCAATCAATTCTCTCTAGGCACTCTCTGGTTTCTTCCTAGTAAAGATTTCCAAAACTATAAGACAAAAAATAACATTATCCAAGAGAACATTAGAAAAAAAACAGCGGAAATAGGCATGTACTGAAACACCTCCCCAAATTATTTTGTCAGATTTTTTTATACTGGGCAGGACTCATCTGTTACCTTGCCCTACTAGGCACCCCAAGTTTGGGACATCTATGATCAAAGGTTCTCTAAACAGGTTAGGGTTAGGATTAGGTTTAGGGCTAGGGTTTGTAATAGTGTTAGGTTTAGAGTTAGTTTTGTTCAAATATCTTTGATACCAGGCAGGATTCATTTTTTTACCTAGCCTTAGTATGTTTCCCAGGTTTGGGCCTTCTTGGTTAAATGTTTGCTCTCAGGAACAGTTTGTGTTTTAAGTTTTCACTTTATCTTGACTTATATGGGTAATTGGAAAGGGAGCTGGATAACAAACACAGTTGGTGTTAGCTACTTGAATCTTCACACACTCAATCAGTTCTTTGTGGGCACTCTCTGCTTTGTTCCTTGTGAATGTAGCCCTATGCTGAAGCATTCAAAGAATAGGTTTAGTGTTAGGGTGATGTTTAGACCTAGGTTTAGTGTTAGGGTCAAATTCAGGGTTAGGGTTAGTTTTACGGTTAGAGTTAGGACTCGAATTAGGGCTTAAGTTAGGGCTAGGTGTAGGGTTAGAGTTTGGTTTAAGCTAAGGTTTAGGGTTAGGGCTATGGCTCCGTTTATTTATGGCTAGTGCTAGTGTTAGGGCTGAATTTTGGATTAGTTTTAGGTTTAGGTCTACTCTTAGGGTGAGGTTTAGGCTTAGGGTTAGGGTTAGATTTAGAGTTAGATTTATATCTAGGGCTAGGGTTAGGGCTAGAGCTAGGACTAGGTTTGTGATAAGGGATAGGATTAGAACTAGGGATATTGCTAGGACGAGACTTAGAGCTAAACTTAGGACTAGCCTTTGTGTTAGGGTTAGGGTTAGAGCTAAAGTGGGGCTAGGATTAGGGCTTTGGTTAGTGTTAGGTTTAGGCCTAGGGATAGGACTAGTATTAGTTTAGGATTGGGGTTAGGGTTAATTTTAGAGAAATGGGTGGCATTTAGCTAGCTTTAGGTCTAGTGTGAGGGTTGGACTTAAGATTAGGGCGAGGGTTAGTGTTTAGGTTAGGATTAAGGTTAGGTTTAGGGCTAAGGTTTCTGTTAGGGTTAAGGGTAGGACTAGGGCTAATGTCACATCTAGGGTCATGGTTAGGGATAGTTTTAAGGTTAGGATGGTAGGTCTAGTGTAAGGGTTATGTTTATGGTAAGGGTCAGGTCATGAGGTGGAGTTATTATTAAGGTTAGGGTCAGGGTTAGCGTTCGGTTTAGTTTAAATTTTAAATTAAGGGCTTGAATTAGTGTTAGGGTTAGGCTTAGGGTTAGGGTAATGGATAGGGTTAATTTTAGGTTTCAGTTAAATTTTAGGGTAATGGATGGTTTAGGTTTAGTGATAGGGTTAGGGATAGCATTAGATATAGCATTATGTGTAGTGTAATGGATAGATTTAGAGCTAGAGTTAGGGCTAGGTCATGGTTTGGAATAAGTCTAGGATTAGGGTTAGGTTTATGAATAAGGCTAGGGTTTGCTTTAGTTAAAGTGTGAAGTTTAGGGGTAGGGTTATGGTAAAGTTAGAGTATGGGTTAGTGTTTGAGGTTAGGACTAGGTTGAGGATTAGGTTAAGTTTAGGTCTAGGGTTATATTTATGTTTAGGGTTTGGTTTAGGTTTAGGGTTTGGTTTAGGTTTAGGGTTATGGCTAGAGTTTTCATTAGGTTTAGTGTTAGGTTTAGGGTAATTGATAATGTTAGTTTTAGGGTTAGGGTTAGGGTTAAAGTATGGGTTAGGGCTAGTGTTTGGATTAGGTTCAGTAAAAGGCTTAATGTTTCAGCTAGATTTAAGGCTATGGTGATGGTTAGCTGTAGGGTTAGGTCAAGGTTTACATTTATGTTTAGGGTTTGGTTTAGTGTTAGGGATAGGGTTATAATTAGTGCTAGGGTTAGGGTTAGGGTAGTTGATAGGGTTAGAGCTAAAATTCGGGCTAAGATTAAAGTTAAAATTAGAGCTTGGTTTAGGGTTGCAGTTTAGTTTAGGGCCAGGTTTATATATACGGTAAGGGTTTGACTTTGAGCTAGGGTTAGGCCTAAGGCTAGGGTAGTGTTAGGACTAGGATTAGGGTTAGGTATATGCTTAGGGCTAAATTTAGGCCTAGGATTAGGGTTAGGTTTTGTGTTAGCTTGAGTGCTAGTATTAGGACTATGGGTAATATAAGAGGTAGGGTTATGCTTAGGGCTACTTTTAGCATTAGGTTTATGGCTAGTTATAGTGTTAGGACTAGGTTTTAGGTTAGGGTCAGGTATAGAGCTAGGTTTAGTGTTAGGGTCAGGGTCAGTATTCAGGATAGGGTTAGGGTTTGAATTAAAGTCAGAATTTGGAACAGTGTTAGGTCTAGGGGTAGGATAAGTGTTTGGTTTAGGTTAAGGGTTCGTGCTAGTTTTTTGTGTAATCTAGAGCTATACTTATAGCTATATTTATGATTAGCTTTTTGTCTAGGTCTAGTGTTAGGGATAGGTATCGGTATAGGTTTACCAGTAGGGCTAGAGTTAGGGTTTGGTTTAGGGTTAGGGTCAGGTTTAGACCTAGGGTTACTGTTAAGGTCAGAATAAAGATCAGAGTTAGATTTAGAGCTAGAATGAGGGCTAGGGTTAGGACTAGAAAAATGGTTAGAGTTTAAGTTAGGCTAAGGATTAGAATTAGGACTAGGGTTAGCATTTTGGTTAGGGTTTGCCTTAGGGTAAGAGAAACTGTTAGAGCTATTGTAGGGTTAGGTTTAGAGTTAGGTTTAGAGCTTGTGTTAGGATTAAGTTTAGGGCTAAATCTAGTGTTAAGGCTCAGATTAATTGTAGGATTTATGTTAGTGTTAGTGCTATTGTTATGAAAATGACTAATGTATGAACTAGGGGTATGATTATGGTTAGTTTTAGGGTTAGAGATAAGGCGAGGTTTCTAGTTAGGGTTAATTTAAGGAAAGGGTGATGTTTAGAGCTAGGATTAATGTTAGGGTCAGTGTCAGGGTCAGGGTTAGTTTTAGAGTTAGGATTAGGGCTATGTGTAGGGTTAAGGTTTTGTTTAGATTATGTGTTAGGGTCAGGGATATGGGTTGTTTTTTTATGGCTAGGGCTAGTGGTAGGGCAAGTTTAGGATTAGCATTAATATTAGGACTAATGTTAGGGTTTGGTTTAGGATTACAGTCATGGTTAAATTTAGAGTTTGGTTTAGATTTAGAGTTAGGTTTAGATCTAGGGTTAGGGCTAGGGCCAGGATAGAACTATGAATGGGGCTAGGGAAAGAGTTAAATTTAGTCTTAGGGCTGGGGTTGGGGTTACAATAGGACTAAATTAGGGTTACGATTTGCGTTAGGCTTAGTGTTAGTGTTAGGCCTAGGGTTAGGTTTAGGTTTAGAGTTAGGCTTAGTTTTAGGGTTATGGTTAGTTTTAGGTTCATTGTTAGGTTTAGGATAAGGGATGGGGTTTTAGCTAGGTTTAGGTCTAGAGAAAGGGTTAGCATTACAGTTAAAGATAAAGCTATGTTTTGGGTTAAGATTAAGGATAGGTTTAGGGCTAGGATTAGGTCTAGGGCTTATTTCATGTTCAACATTACAGTTAAAGATAGTTATGTGTAAGGTTTATGGCTATGTCTAGTGAATAATTTAGGTTTAAAGTTAGTTTCAGGTTTAGAGCTAAGGGTATTCTTAGGGTCAGGGTGGCAATTAGTGTTTGGGATAGATTAAGATTTAAATTGAGGGATTAAATTAGCATAAGTTTAGGATTAGGGTAATGATAGGGTTATGGTTAGGTTTCAGGTTATATTTAGGGTAATGGGTAGGGTTAGGATTTGGAATAAGGTTAAGTTTAGGCCTAGGTTAGCATTAGGTTAGGGTTATGGTTAGGGTAATGGATAGGGTCAGATTTAGGGTTAGAGCTAAGGTTATGGTTATTATTAGTTCTCGGGTTAAGGTTAAGGTTAGCTTAATGGTTAAAGCTTGGGTTAGGACTCAGTTTAGGGCTAGGGTTTGGGTTAAGTTAGGGCTAGGTTTAGGGTTATGGCTAATGTAAGTACTAGGGTTACAATGAGGACTAGTTTAAGGGTTAGAGTTTGGACTAGGTCTAGTATTAGGTTTATGTTTAGGGTTGGGGTGATGTTTAAATCTCGGGTTAGTTTTAGGGTCAGAATCAGTGTCAGAATTCATATTAGAGTTCAGCTTAAAATCAAATTAAGCCTAGGTTTATGGCTAGGTGTAGAGTTAGGGTTTGGTTTAGGTAAAGGTTTAAATTTGGGGCAAATTCTCTGTTTTGAATTAGGGCTAGGGCTAAATTTAGGGCAAGTTTAAGAAGTAGTGTTAGGGTTAGGGTAAGGGCTAGTGTAAGGTTTAGGTTTAGGCTTAGCATTAGGGTTACATTTAGAGTAAGGGTTAGATCTAGGGTTAAGTCTAGGGCTAAGGAAAGGGTTAGGGTTAGGCCTAGGTTTAGGTTTCCGCTAAGGAATAGGGTTAGAACTAGTTTTATGCCTAGGGTGAGAGTTAGATTTAGTCTTAATGCTAGGGTTAGTGTTGGGGTTAGAAATAAGGCTATGTTAGGTCTAAGATTAGGGCTAGGTTTAGGGTTATGACTAAGGCTATGTTTAGGGCTAGGATAAGGGCTAGGGTTTGTGTTAGGGTTTGGGCTAGGATTTTTTATAGGGCTAATGTAAGGTCTAGGTTTATTGTTTGGGATAGTTTTAGGGTTATTTTATTGGCTAGGTCTAGTGAAAGAGTGAGGTTTAGTGTAAGGTCAAGTTTAGAGCTAGGGGAGTTATTAGGGTCAGAGTCAAGGTTAGGGTTTGGATTAGGTTTGAGTTTCAGGTTAGAGCTCAAATTAGCATAAAGGTTAGCGTTACAATAATGATAGGGTAAGATTTAGGGTTCAGGTTAGGTTTAGGGTAATTGATAGGATTGGGTTTTGTGAAAGGGTTAGTGTTAGGCCTAGGGTTAGCATTAGGGTTAAGTTTAAGATTAGAATTATTTATACAGTTAAATTTAAGTTCAGGGCTAGGGTTATGGTTACGATTAGGTCTTGAGTTAGGTTTAGGCCTAGGGTTAGCATTAGGGTAAGGGTTATTGTTAGGGTAATGGACACAGTTAGAGCTAAGATTAGAGATTGTGTTAAGGTTAGGATTAGGTCTTGAGTTAGGGTTAAGGTGAGGGTTAGAACCAGAGTTATGGTTAACATTATGTTTGGCTTAAGGGTAAGGTTCTGAGCTGTGGTTAGGGCTAGAGCAAGGGTTAGGTTCAGGGTAAGGTCCATGGATACAATTACAGTAGGTTTAGAGTTAGGGTTAGGGTTAGGTCTAGGGTTATCATTTTGGTTAGCATTAGGTTTAGGGTAATGAATACAGTTAGATATAGTTTTAGGGTTAGGGATAGGGTTATTTTTAAGTTTAGGGTTAAGGTTAGGGCTATGGTTATGTTTAGGTTTATGGTAGGGGTCAGGGTTTGAGCTATGGTTAGAATATAACAAGTGTCAGGTTTAGGGTTAGTTCTAGGGTTATTTTACTGTTCAGGTTAAGGCTTATGGTTAGGGTTAAGGCTAGGTTTACCATTAGGATTAGGTTTAGGCTGAGGATAATGGTATCTTTAGAGCTAGGTTTAGGGACAGGGTTAAGTTTAGGATTAGGACTAGGGTTAGGTTTAGAGTTAGGGATAGTTATAGGTTTATGCTTTGAGGGTTAGGCTTTAAGCTAGGTTTCAGAGTAAGGTTAGGGTTAAGTTGCCATAGGGCTAGGGTTAGGGCTAGGTTTACATTTGGAGGTAGGTTAAGGCCTAGATTTAGCTCTAGGTTTTGTGTTAGGTTTAGGCCTAGGGTTAGGACTGTGGGTGATGTAAGAGCTAAGATTATAATTAGGGATAGTTTTAGAGTTAGGCTTATGGCTAGGTCTAGTGTTAGGTTTAGATTTTTGGTTAGGATCGAGTTTACAGGTAGGTTTACCCTTAAAGGCAGGATCAGTGTTCGGATTAGAGTTAGAGTTAGGCTTACAACCATAATTGAGACTAGGATTATGTCCTGGGATAGAGTTAAAGTTTGGCTTAGGGTAAGGATTATTGTTACGGATAGGACTAGGGTTTTATTTAGGTCTAGGGGTAGAGCTAAAGCTAGATTTAGGATTAGGTTTAGGTCTGGAACTAATTTTAGGGTTAGGTTTAGGTATAATGTTATCAGTAGGGCCAGTGTTAGGATTTGGTCAAGGGTGAGGGTTGTTTTAGACCTAGGGTTAGTGTTAGGGTCAGAATAAGGGTCAGGTTTAGCTTTAGGGGATGGGATAGGATTAGAGCTAAATTGAGGTCTAGGGTCAAGACTATTAATGAGATTAGGATTTTGGTTTGCCTAAGGATTATGAATAGGTCTAGTGTTACCATTAGGGTTAGGGTTTCCCTTAAAATAATGGATAGGCTTAGATCTAGGGTTAGGGCTGGCGTTATTTAAGGTTATGGTTAAATCTAGGTTTAGTTCTCTGATTAGGGCTAGTTTTTTTGTGAGGGTTATGACTAGGGTTGGAGCAAAGGCTAATGTAAGAACTAGGGTTACAATTAGAGTTAGGGTTAGGGGTAGGCCTAGTGTTATGGTTAAGTTTAAAGTTAAGGTGATATTTATAGCTAGGGATAGTGTTAGGATATGAGACAGAGACAGTATTAGTTTTAGGGTTAGGGTTAGGACTCCAAAAAGGGCTAGGATTTCTTTTAGGGTTCAGTTTAAGTTGAGGGCAGTGTTTAGAGCTAAGGTGACTATTAGGATATGGGTTAGGTCAAGGTTAGTTTTAAGGTAAGGGTTAGGACTTGAACTAAGGCTAGGGTAACAGTTAGGGTTCTGTTTAAGTTCAGGGTAGTGTTTAGAGCTCGGGTGAGTATTAGGATATGAGTCAGGGGAAGGGTTAGTTTAAGTTTAGCGTTATAACTCCAATTAGGGCTAGGGTTTGGTCTAGTCGTGTGTTAGGGTTTAGATTAAGTTAAGGTTTAAGGTTAGAGCTATTGCTCAATTTTGTTTTAGTCTTAGGCTTAGTGTTAGAGTTATGTATAAAATTAGTATTTGGGTTAGGCGTAATGTTTGTGTTAGACTTAGGTTAAGATTTGGAGTAAGGGTTAGATCTAGGATTAAAGTTAGGTTTAGGGTAATGGATAGGGTTAGGTTTAGGGATCAGTGTAGGTTTTGGGTAATGGATAGATTTAGGGTTTGCAATAGTGTTAGGGTTAGGCCTAGGGTTACCATTAGGTATAGGGTTATCATACGGGTAATGTACAGGTTTAGAGCTAGGGTTATGGTTAATATTAGGGCAAGAGTTAAGGTTAGGGTTTGAATTAGGGCTACTAATCGTAGCTTAGAGTAGGATTATAAATAGGTTTATGGTAAAGGTAAGGTTTTTAGCTAGGATTAGTTCTAGGGTGAGCGTTAGGTTTAGTGTTAGGTCTAGGGTTAGGACTGGAGTAATGGTTAGGGTAAAGTTTATGGTTAGGGCTAGGGTATTTATTAGAGTTAGGTTTAGATTTAGGGTAATAGATTGGATTAGATGTAACATTAGCTTTAGGGTTGAGTTTAGTTTTAGGGCTAGGTTTACTATTGGGTTTAGGGTAAGTGTTACGGTGTGAGCTAGGTTGAGGGTTATGGCAAGAATTAGATTTAGGGTTAGGTCTAGGGTTAGTTTTATTGTTTCAGTTAGGGTTTAGTTTAGGGTTAGGGTTAGGGTTATCATTAGGTTTAGGGTTAGAGTTAGGATAACTGTTAGGGTTAGGGCTAGTATTAAGGTTAGGATGAGGACTACAGTTAAGCATATTGTTAGTGATAGAGCTAGGGTTTTGTTTAGGCTAAGGTTTAGGCTATGAGTTAGGGGTAGGTTTAGGGTAGAACTAGTGTTAGGGTTAGGATTATGCTTATGATAGGTTTCACCCTCTGATTAGAACTAGGTTATGTGTTAGGTTTAGGCCTAAGGTTAGTTGGTAATATAAGATCTAGGTTTCCAATTGTGGTAGTTTTAGGGATAGGGTTATGGTTAGTGTTAGGTTTAGATTTTTGGTTTAGGGTCAGGTTTAGAGGTAGATTTACCTAAAGGCATGATCAGTTTTTGGATCAGAGTTAGAGTTATGGTTACAACCAGAATTAGGACTAGAATTAGGTCCTGGTTTAGGGTTAGTGATTGGGTTAGGGTAAAGATTATTGTTAAGGCTAGGACTAGGTTTTTGTTTATGTCTAGGGGTAGAGTTAAAGCTAGATATAGGAATAGGTTTAGGTCTAGAACTAATTTTAGGGTTAGGTTTAGGTATAAGGTTACCAGTAGGGCCAGTGTTAAGATTTGGTCTAGGTTGAGGGTCAGGTGTAGACCTATAATTAGTGTTAGGTTCAGAATAAGGGTGAAAGCTGGGGTTAGGTTTTGGGTTAATGTTAGAGCTAGAATGAGGACTAGGGTTAAGACTAGTAATAGGGTTAGTGTTTGGTTTAGGCTAAGAATTAGTTTTAGGATTAGGATTAACATTATGGATAGGGTTTGGCTTAGGGTAAAGGATAGGGCTAGAGCTAGGATTAGGGCTAGTGTTAGGCTTAGGTATAGGGCTATGGTTAGTTAGGGTTACGTTTAGAGATGAATGTAGTTTTAGGGCTCAGATTAGGGCTATTTTTGTGTTAGGGTTAGAGCTCGGGTTAGGGCTATGACTAATGTAAGAACTAGGGTTATGATTAGGGTTAGTTTTAGGGTTAGGGTTTGGGCTAGGTCTAGTGTTAGCATTAGTTTTCTGGTTAGGATGATATTTAGAGCTAGGTTTAGTTTTTGGATATGAGTCTGGGTCAGGGTTAGTATTAGTCCTAGGACTAAAATTTGAGCTTGTGTTATAGCTAGTTGTAGGGTTTGATTTAGGTTAAGGTTTAGGGTTAGAGCAATGTCTCAGCTTTGTTTTAGGTCTAGGGCTAAAATTAGAAATAGTTGTGACATT
Organism: Callospermophilus lateralis; assembly: GCF_048772815.1. NCBI lineage: Eukaryota > Metazoa > Chordata > Mammalia > Rodentia > Sciuridae > Callospermophilus > Callospermophilus lateralis. The sequence continues at coordinate 87,187,563 of NC_135306.1, forward strand.
AGCAATAGTGTTCAGCTAGTGGTATGGTGAAGTTTAGGCTTAAGGTTAGGGTTAGATTTACAGTTAAGGTTACATCTAGGGTGAGGGCTATGCCTGGGGCTAGAGCTAAATTTAGGGCTAATGTTTGGGTTATGGTAATGGATAGAGTTAGAAATAGAAATAGGTCTAGGTTGAGAGTTATATTTAGTCTTAATCTAGTATTAGGAGTTCACTTAGGATTAATGCTAAATTAGGGCTAGAATTAGGGCTAGGTTTTGTGTTAGGGTTAGGCCTATGGTTAGGGCTATGGTTAGGGTTAGTGTTAGTGTTAGGTTTAGGGTTAATTTTAGGGGAAGAGTTGAGGTTATAGCTAGGTTCAGGGCTAGGGCGAGAGTTAAAATTAGGGATAGGGCTAGGGTGAGGGTGAGGATTAGGTTTAAGGCTAGGTTTAGGACTAGGCTCAGGGCTAGGGTTTGTGTTAGATTTAGGCCTATATTAGGGCTAGGAATAATATGAGGTGTAAGGTTATTATGTTTAGGGATAGTTTCAGGTTTATGTTTATGGTTAGGTATAGTATAAGTATTAAGTTAAGGGATAGGGTCACTTTTAGAACTAGAATATTGTTAGGGTCAGGGTCAGGGTTAGGGTTTGTTTATGTTAAGGTTTAATGCTAGGGCTCAAATTAGCATTTAGATTTAGGGTTAGGGAAATGGATATGGTTTGTTTTAGGGTTCAGATTATGTTTAGGGTAATGGATAGGTTTAGGGATATAGACAGGGTTACGGTTATCCTAGAGTTAGCATTAGGGTTTGTGTTAATGTTAACATAATGGATGGGATTAGAGGTAGGTTTAGGGCTATGATTATGGTTAGGATTAAGGCTAGGTTTAGGATTAGGTTTAGGGTGAGGGTTAAAGCTAATGTTAGGTCTCGAATTAGGGCTAAGATTTAGATTAGGAAGGGTTAGGGTTATGGCTAATGTAAGATCTAAGGTTATGATTTGGGTTAAATTTAGTGTTAATATTTGGTCTAGGTCTAGTTTTAGTATTATCTTTAGGGTTAGTGTTGTATGTATAGCTAGGGTTAGTGTTACTATATAAGTCAGGGTCAAGTTTAGTTTTAGGCTTAGGACTCAAATTAGAGTAATAATTTTATGGCTAGCTGTAGGGTTAAACTTTAGGTTAAGGTGTGGGTTAGAGCAAAGAATCTGTTTTGTTTCAGGGCTAAGCCTAGGGTTAGAGCTACTTTTAGGATTAGCGATAGTGTTAGGTCTAGTGGTAGGGTGACGTTTAGGCTTAGGCTTAGGGTTAGATTTAGAGTTATGGTTAGGTCTAGGGATTGGTTGAGGGCTAGGATTAGGGCTAAGGTTAGGGCTTGTGTTAGGGTTATGGTAACTGATAGGATTAGAACTATAAATAAGTCTAGGGCCAGTGTCAGAGTTAGTTTTAGGCCTAGGGATAGGGGTAGGGTTAGGGCTAAATTAGGGCTAGGATTAGTGCTAGGGTTAGTATTAGGGTTAGGCATATGTTTAGGGCTAGAGTTAGGGTTAGTGTTAGGATAATGGTTAGGTTTAGAGATAAGGGAAAAAATGGGGTTATAGCTAGATTCAGGGCTAATGTGAGGGTAAAAATCAGGGATAGAACTAGGTTTATGGTTCAGGTTAGGATTAAGACTAGGATGAGGGCTACAGTTTGTATTAGGGTTAGTACTAGCATTAAGGCTAGGGCTAATGTCAGGTCTAGGTATATGGCTAGGGTTAGTTTTTGGGTTAGGTTGTGGCTAGGCCTAGTGTAAGGTTTAGGTTTAGGATAAAGGTCAGGTTTTGAGCTAGGTATAATATTAGGGTCAGGCTGTGGGTAGGGTTTGGATTAGGTTAAGGTTTAGGGTTAAGGCTTGATTTAGTGTTAGGGTTAGGGTAATGGATAGGGTTAGGTTTAGAGTTCAACTTAGGTCAGAGTAATTAAAAAGTTTAGTGTTAGGGATAGGGATAGCATTAGACCTTGGGTTGCATTTAAGTTAGGCTTATCTTTAGGGTAATGGATAGGGTTAGAGGTAAGTTTAGGGCTAGGGTTAAGATTAGGATTAGGGCTAGTATAGGGTTAGTCTTAGGGTTACTGTTAGAGTTAGGTTTAGGGTAAGTGTTAGCATTAGAACTAGGGTTAGGGCCAGATTAAATGTTAGGTATAGAGTTAGGTCTAGGTTTATAGTTATGGTTACAATTAGGGTTAGGTTTAGGTCTAGGATAATGGCTAGGTATTGTGGGAGGTTTATGGCCAGCATTAGGGCTATGGGTAATGTAAGAGCTAGGATTATGTTTATGACTAGTTTTAGAATTAGGGTTATGGATAAGTATAGAGTTAGGGTTAGGTTTTGGGTTAGGATAAGGTTTAGAGCTAGGGTTGGGGTTATAGTAAGGATCACTGTTTGTGTTAGAGTTAGGTTTAGGGTTTGGGCCAGAATTTGTACTAGCATTGGGTCTCTGGATAGGGTTAGTTTTAGAGGTAGGGCTAGGTTTTGTGTTAGGGTTAGGTTTAGGGCTATTGTTAGGGTTAGGATTTAAACTATGGTTAAGGTTAAGGCTCAGATTACAGCTAGGATTTGTGTTAGCATTAGGGCTATGGCTAAAGTAAGAACTAGGTTTCCAAATAGAGCTAGTTTTAGGCTTAGCATTAGAATAATGTTTAGAACTAGCATTAGTGTTAGGGTCCGAGTCAGAGACAGGGTTACTTCTAGGGTTAGGGTTAGGGCTCAAATTAAACTAAGTTTAGGTCTAGGTGTAGGGTTAGGGTTTTGTTTAGGTAAAGGGTTATGGTTATGGCTCGGTTAGTTTTAGGGCTAGGGTAGGGTTAGGGCTATTTTTCCAATTAGCATTTGGGTTAGGGCTAGTGTTAGGGTGAGTTTTACGCTTAATGTTAGGGTTTGATCCATGTTTAGGGCTAGGGTGAAGGTTAGGGCTAGGGTTGGCCTCGTGATGGGGCTAAGTTATGGTTTATGTTAAGGGTTTGGTTTAGAACTAGGAGTAGGGCTAGGGCGAGAATGAGACTTAGTCTTAGGGCTACGGCTAAGGTTAGGTTTAGGATTAGACTAAATTAGGGCTAGGAGTAGCTCTAGGGTTATTGTTAGGTTTAGGCCTAAGTTTAGGACTGGTGTTAAGTCTAGCATTAAGGTTAGGGCAAGGTATGAAGTTATAGCTAGGTATAGGCTTAGGGCAAGGGATAAAATTAAGGCTAGGGCTAGGGTTAAGATCAGGAATACAATTAAGGCTAGGCTTAGAGTTAGGATTAGAGCTAGGGTTTGTGTTAGGTTTAGGGCTAGGGCTAATGACAGGTCTAGGGTTATGGTTAGGAATAGTTTAAGGCTTAGGTTTATGGCTATGTCTATTGTAAGGCTGAGATTGGGGGTTGGGGTCAGGATTACAGCTAGTGTGTTATTGGAGTCAGAGTCAGGGTTAGGTATGTTTTAGGTTCACATTTAGGGTTAGGTCTCAAATTAGCACTAGGGTTAAGGTTAGGGTTAGCATAATGTTTATGGTTAGGTTTAGGATTCAGGTTAGTTTTAGTGTGATGGATAGGTTTAGGATTAGTGATAGAGTTAGGTTACGACTAGGGATAGAATTCGGTTAGGGTTATGGTTAGGCTAATGGATAAGATTAGAGCTGCAGTAAGGGCTAGGGTTTTGGTTAGGTTATAGCTATGATTAGGGTTAGGCCTTGGGTTAGAACTTGGTTAGGTTAATTGTTAGGGTAATTGATAGTATTTGAGCTAGGGTTAGGGCTAGGGCTATGGTTAAAATTAGGGCTATGATTCAGGTTAGGTCATGGTTTGGGTAATGAATAGGATTAGAACTGCTGTTAAGGCTAGGTTTATGGTTAGGTTACGGGTATGATTAGGGTTATGCCTTGTGTTAGAATTCAGTTAGGGTTATAGATTGGGTAATGGATAGGTTTTGAGCTAGAATTTGGGTTAGGGGTATGGTTAAGATTAGGTTATGGTTTAGGTTAGATTTTAGGTTAGGACAAGATTTAGGTTTAGGGTTAGGTTTTTATTTAAGTGTTAAGGCCAGAGTTAGGGTTAGGGTTACTGTTAAAGCTAGGGTGAAGGCTCAGATTCGGGCTAGGTTTTGTTAGATTAGGGCTAGTGTAGCACTGTGTCTAATATAAGATCAAAGTTTATGAATAGGGCTAGTTTTAGGGTTAGCATTAAGTCTAGTTCTAGTGTTAGGATTATGTTTAGGTTCTGTGTGATGATTAGAGATAGGGTTAGTGTTAGGGCCAGAGACAGGATAAATGTTACCTTTAGGGTTAGGGATAGGACTCAAATTAGTGCTAGGGTTAAGGCTAGGTGTAGGATTAGGGTTTATGTTTGGGTTAGGGTAAGAATTAGGGAGAGGGCTAATATCAGGTCTAGGGTTAGGTTTAGTGCTATGGCTCAGTTTTGTTTTAGTGATAGGACTAAGTTTAGGGTTAGCTTTAGGATTAGCAATAGTGTTAGGGCTAGTGGTAGGGTGAGGTTTAGGCTGAGTTTTTTTATGGTTAGATCTAGGTTTAGGGCTAGGGTTAGGAATAGGACTAAGGTTAAGGCTAGTGTTAGGGTTACAGTAAAGAATAGGGTTAGTACTAGAAATAGGACTAGGACAAGAGGTGGATTTATTCTTTGTGCTAGGATTAGGAGTAGGTGTAGGGTTAGGGCTAAATTACAGCTACGATTAGCGCTAGGGTTAATGTTAGGGTTAGGCCTAGCATTAGGACTAGAGTTATGGTTAGTGTTAGGGAAATGGTTAGGGTAAGAGTTAGCAGAAAACTGGGGTTATAGTTAGACTTAGGGCTACATGAGCATTACACTTAGGGTTAGGGCTAGGGTTAGGGTACAGCTTAGGATTAAGGCTAGGTCTAGGGCGAGGATGAGTGTTTATGTTGGGATAGGGATAGGATTAGGTCTAGGGCTAATGTAAGGTCTACTATTATGGTTAAGGATAGTTTTAGGTTTAGGTTATTGCTAGGTCTAATGTAAGGACTAGTTTTAGGATAAAGGTAAGGTTCAGAGTTAAGTGTATTATTAGGGGCAGGGGCAGGGTAGGGATTTGTTTAGATTAAGGACTAGGGTTAAGGCTCAAATTAACATTAGGTTTTGGGTAATGTATCAGGTTAGATTTAGGGTTCAGGTTAGGTTTAGGGTTTTGAGTAGTGTTAGGGTTAGATATACAGTTAGGTTTAGTCCTATTGTTAGCATTTGGGTTAGACTTATACTTAGGGTAATGGATAGGATTACAGCTAGGGTAGGGCTAAGTTTATGGTTAGAAATAGGCCTAGAGTTAGAATTAGTTTTAGGGTTAGGCTTAGGTTAAAGTGTAGATTTAGGGTAAGTGTTAGGTTTTGAGCTAGGTTTAGGTCTAGGGCAGTATTAGGGTTAGAACAGGTATAGATTAAAGGTTAAGGTTAGGAATACAGTTACCATTAGGATTAGGGTTAGGGTTATGGTAATGGATAGAGTTAGAGCTAGGGTTTTGGCAATGGTTAAAGTTAAATTTAGGATTAAAGTTATAGGTAGAGTTAGGGCTATGTTAATGTTTAGAGTCAGGATTTGGGCTAGGTTTACAGGTAGTGATAGGTTTAGAGTTTCTTAATTCAAATTTCTTTGACACAAATCAGAAATCATCTTTAACTTACCTTACTCTTCCCAGGTTTAGGTCTCTTGGTCCAACTGTTTGGTGTCAGGAACAGTTAATATTTTCATTTTACTTAATTTTGACCTATATAAGTAAATGTAAATATACCTGGAAATCAAACAGGGTTTATGCTAGTTTCTTGAAACTGCACACACACCCTCAATTATTTGTGGGGACACTCTGGTATGTTCCCTGTGAGTGTAGGCCTAAGCTGAAGCATGCAACAACAACTTTAACTGAGGACCCTTTAGGAGAAAGCAGGTAAATATGCATGCACTGTAATTCCTCCCATAATTATTTGGTCAGATTTGCTTAATACTGCATAAGATTCATTATTTAGCTTGCTCCACAAAGCCCTCCAAGTGTAGAACTACTAGGATCAATGGTTCTCTAATCAGGTTAGGATCAGTGTTAGGTTTAGTGTTAGGGCTAGGTTTACATGTAATGTTAATTTGAGAGTTATTTTTGTTCAAATTTCTTTGATTTTTGGAAAAAGTCATCTTTTACCTATCCTTAATATGCTCCCCATGTTTGGGCCTTCTTGTTTCTATGGTTCGCTAATAGTAACACTCTGTATTTTAAGGTTTCACATCATATTGACACATATAGGTAAATGAAAATGGAGTTTGAAATCAAACCGGGTTGGTGCTAGCTGCTTAAAACTTCAGACACTGAATCAGTTCTCTGTGGGAACTCTCAGGTTTGTTTTTTTGTGAAAGTAGCCTTAAGAAGAATATGGCAAAAACAACTTAGCCTTAATCCTAACAGTAACTCTAACCATAGCCCTAATCCTAACCCTATCCCTGGTACTAGCTCTAGCTCTAACCATATCCCTTACACTAAGTCAAACCTTCAACCTATTGTTACCCTAGTTCTAACCCTAATCTTTAGTTTACACCAAACCCTGACTCTATTACTAGTCCTAACCCTAGCCCTCATTATACCTCTAAATTTAACCCAACTCTAACCCTAGCCATGACCCTTATTCTGAAAGGTTTAAACTTGACCTTACCCTTAAACCAAAACCAAACACTAGCCCTACTCTTAAACTTATACCTAAATCTACAATAACACTAACCCTAAACCTAAATCTAATCCTAAATATAGCCATAAATCTAGCCCTCAACCTAACAATAACCCTTAACCTAACCCAAACACTAACTCAACCTAGACTTAACCATAGTCCTAATTATGGTTGTAACCATAAAACTAACACTAACTCAAACACTGACACTTACCCTAACAGAAACCATAATTCTAAACCTCATCCTAGCCCCAAAACTTACCCTAACACTAGACTCACCCTAAAACTAGCCATAACCATAGCCTTAGCTCTTAGACTACCCATAAACCTAACACTATCCCTACACCTAACACTAAGCATAACACTAAAATTAAACCAAGCCCTAACGCTAAACCTGACCTTCATCCTAGCCCTAACATACTCAAACCCTAAATCTTACCCTAAACACAACCCTAGCCCAAACCCTAAATGTCACCCTAACCCTAGCTCTAACTCTATCTATCACCCTAACTATGACCCTAAACCTAATGCTTACCTGAGCCCTATCCCTAACTTTAAACCTACCCTAGCCCTGACTTTAACCTAACCCTCACACTAGCCATAACCCTAGTCTGATCCCTATCCCTTAACCTTAACCTAAACATAACACTAACCCAAGGCCTACATTTAACCCTAACCCTAGTTCTAAACCTAAACTTAAAACTGGCCCTAAAAATAGATCGAATCCTGTCCATTACCCTACCCCTAAACCTAACCCTAATGGTAAACCTAGACCTAAACCTAAAACTACCCTAACCCTAAACATAAACCTAACCCTAGAAGTGGAAACCTAACCCTAAAACTAAACCTAACCCTAGCTCCAATCCTATCCCTTATCCTAAATCTAACCCTACCCTAAATATAAAACTAACCCTAACTCTAAACTGATATCTAACCCTATCAATTACCCTAACACTAATATTAAACCTAGCTCTCAATCTAACACTCATCATAACCATAACCCTAAACCTAACCCTAGCCCTAGAACTAACCCCAGCTCAAGCCCTAAACTGTACACTTATACTAATCCTAACCCTAACCGTAGCCCTAAACTTGATGCTAACCCTAACTCTATCCCTAATCCTAATATAACCCTAGCCCTAACCCTAGCTCTAACTCTATAAATTACCCTTAATGATAACCTTAACCCTAATTCTAACACTAGGCTTAACCCTAAATCTCCCACAAAACCTAACCATAACCATTACCCTAAACCTAACCTGAACCCTAAAACTAAACCATATCCATTACACTTACCCTAACTCTAATCCTAATGTTCATTTGAGCCATAAACCTAAACCTTAACCTAACCCAAACCACAAACCTGACCTGGACTCTAATAATACTGCTAACTCTAATCCTGACAGTTTCTCTAAACCTAACCCTAAAACTGTCCCTAATTGTAACCCTAGAACGAATATAGCCATAGCCCTAATTTTTGCCCTAAACCTAACAAAACCTAGACCTAATCCTAACTTTAAACCTAGCCTTAATCCTAACCCAAACCATATCCCTAGCCCTAACACTAATGCTATTCGTAAATCTAGTCCTAACCCTAACACTAACACTAAAACAAAACCTAGCAAGAAGACAAAACCTTAACCTTAACTTAAACCAAATTCTAACACTACACCTAGACCAAAAACTAGCCCTAATTCGAGTCATTATTCTAAATTAAAAAACCCTGACTCTGACTCATATCCTAACACTTACCCAATCTCTACAGAACTGTAAATTTAAACCAAATCCTAACAGTAACCGTAGCCCTAATTTGAATCCTAACCCTAACCCTAACCCTAGTTCTTACATTAGTCATTTTCCTAACATAATACTTAACCCTAAAACAAAACCTAGACCTAATCCGAGACCTAAACCTAGCTAAACCTAACCCTAACTCCAAACCTAACCCTAACAATAGCTCAAAGCCTAACCTTTACTCTAAGCATAGCCCTAGACCTATCTCTAACTTTAACCATAACCTTAGCCCTAACATTATACTTAACCCTATCCAAAAACCTAGCTCTAAATCTACACATTACCTTAACCCTAACACTAAACCTATTGATAATCCTAGCCCGAACCCTAACGCTAACCCTAACCCTAACCAGAAATATACCCCTAGACATAACACTAAATGTAACACTCGCCATACCCCTAACCATAGCTCAAACTCTAACTTTTACCATAAACCTAAAAATAATATTAGCCCTAACTCTAACCCTAAACCAAAATCTAAACCTAACCCTAATTCTAAATCTATCTGTATTCATTACTCGAAACCTGACCATAATGATAACCCTAAACCTAACCCTAACCCTAACCCTAACTCTACTATAATCCTATTCCTAGACCTAACCCTAAACCTATCCCTCGGGCTAGCCCTAAACCTTATGGTCAGGTTTAGACCTAGGGTTACTGTTAGGGTCAGATGAGGGTAAGAGTTAGTGTTAGAGGTAGAATGAGGGCTAGGGTTAAGATTAGTAATATGGTTAGATTTTAAGTTAGGCTAAGGATTAGGATTAGGGACTACTATTAGCATTTGGTTGGAGTTTGGCTTAGTGTAAGGAATAGAGTTAGAGTTAGGTTTAGGTCTAGTGTTAGGGTTAGGGCTAGGCCTAGTATTAGGGTTGAAGCTAGGGTTAGGCCTCGAATAAGGGGTAGAATTTGTGTTAGGGTTAGGGCTACAGTTAGGACAATGACTAATGTATGAAATAGGGTTATGATTAAGGCTAGATTTAGGGTTAGGTTAAGGCTAGATATAGTGTTAGGGTTATTTTAAGGTTGGGGTGATGTTTAGAGCTAAGATTAGTGTTAGGGTCAGTATCAGGGTCAGGGTTAGTTTTAGAGTTAGTTTTAGGTTTAGTGTTTGATTTATGTTAAGGGTTAGGATTAGGGTTATGCCTTGGTTTATTGCTAGGGCTATGGATAGGGCATGGTTTAGGATTAGTGTTATAGTTAGGGGTAGTGTTATGGTTTAGCTTAGGGTTATTTTTACAGTTACATTTAGAGTTAGGTTTAGATTTAGATTTAGGCTTAGATCTAGGATTAGGAATAAGGCTAAGAATAGAACTAGGGCTAAGGCTAGGGCAAGAGTTAGAGTTAGTCTTATGCCTAGATTTAGGGTTAGGATAGGATTAAATAAAGGCTAGGATTAGCACTAGGCTTTGTGCTAGGCCTAGGTTTAGGGTGAGGGTTAGGCTTAGGTTTAAAGTTATGGTTAGTTTTCGGGTACAGGATGAGGTTATAGGTAGGTTTAGGTCTATGGTGTAGAATAGAATTAGGGTTAGGGATCGGGTTAGGGTTCAGGTTAGGATTAAGCCTAGTTTTACGGCTAGGATTATGACTAGGGCTAATTTCAGGTTCAGTCTTATGGTTAAAAATAATTTTAGGTTTAGGTTTATGGCTACGTCTAGTGTAAGGGTTAGGTTTAGGGTTAGGTTCAGGTTTAGAGCTAAGGGTACTGTTAGTGTTAGGGTAAAGATAGTGTTAGGTTTAGGTTTCAGGTTAAGTTTAAAGTAATGGATAGGGATACAATTAGAGATACGGTTAGGTTTAGGCCCAGGTTTAGCATTAGGGTTAGGGTTATGGTTAAAGATAGTGGTACGGCTAGGGTTATTGTTACAATATTGATAGGATTAGGCTTAGGGTTAAGGTTAGGGTTAAATCTAGGATTATGGCTAGGAATACAGTTACGATTATTGATAGGGTTAGTGTTAGGGGTAAATCTATGGATAGTGCTTGGAATAAGGCTAGGTTTTGTGTTAAGTTAAGGCTAGGTTTAGGGTAATGACTAATGTAAGTACCAGGGTTGCGATTAAGGCTAATTTTAGGGTTACAATTAGGGCTGGGTCTATTGTTAGGTTTAGGTATAGGGTTATGGTGATGTTTAGAGCTAGGGTTATTATTAAGTTCAGAATCAGAGTCAGGGTTAGTTGTAGGATTTGGCTAAAACTCGAATTAGGGCTAGAGTTATGGCTAAGTGTAGTTAGGACTTAGTTTATATTAAGGGTTAGGGTTAGGTCTATGTCTTGGAATTCTTTTAAGGCTAGGTTTAGTGGTAGTTTTAGGATTAGCTTGAGGGTTAGGGCTAGTGTTAGGTTTAGGTTTAGGCTAATGTTTAGGGTTAGATTTAGAGTTAGGGTTACATCTAGGATTGCTGCTAGGGCTATTAATAGAGCTAGTGTTAGGAATATGGTTTGGGCTAATATTATGGTTACAATAAAGCATAGGTTTAGAACTATGGTTAGGACTAAGGTCAAAGTTAGTGTTAGTCTTGGAGCTAGGGTTAGGGTTAGGGTTAGGGTTAAGTTTAGGGATAGGGCTAAATTAGGTCTATGATTAGGGTTAGGGTTATTGTTAGAGTTAGGGCCAGGGTTATGGTTAGGTTTATAATTAAGGCTATGTATAGGGCTAGGATAAGGGCTAGGGTTTTTGTTAGTGTTAGTGGTAATATCATGGCTAGGGCTAATATCAGGTCTAGGGTTATGCTTAAAGATAGTTTTAGGGTAAGATTTATGATAGGTCTAGTGTAAGGTTAGGTATAGGGTAAGAGTGAGGTTTAGAGCTAGGGAAATAATTAGGGTCAGTGTCAGTGTTAGGGTTTGATTTAGGTTTGAGTTTAGTGTTAGGGCTTAAATTAGCACTAGGGTTAGGTTTAGGGTAATGATTGGATTAGGTCTAGGGTTCAGTGTAGGTTTAGGGTAATTGAAAATTTAGGGATAGTCAAATGTTTAGGGTTAGGCCTATTGTTAGCTTTAGGGTAAGTTTATGTTTTGGGTAATGATAGAATTAGACTTAAGGTTTGGGTTAGGGTTATGGTTAGGATTAGTTCTTGATTTAAGGTTAAGGTGAGAGTTAGAAGTAGGGTTTGCTTAAGGTTATGTTTAGTGTAAAGGTTAAGTTCTGAGCTTTGGTTAGGGCTAGGCTGAGAGTTAGGTTCAGGATTAGGTCTAGGGATAGGATTGTAGTAGATTTTGGGCTAGGGTTAGGGTGATGATTAGACCTAGGATTAGATCTAGGGTCAGCAAAAGGTCAGGGTTAGTGTTAGGGTTTTGGATAGGCTTAGATCTATAAGGAGGACAAGGGTAAGGGCTATTAATAGGGTTAGTATTATGGTTAGCCTATAGATTAGTGATATGTCTTGGGTTACCCTTAGGTTTATGTTTTGCTTAGGTTAAGGTATTGGTTTATAGCTAGGGTTAGGGCTATAATTATGGTTAGAGTAAGTGTTAATGCTAGGTTTATGGCTTGTATTAGGTCTAGGTTTTGTGTTAGGTTTAGGGCTAGGCTTAGGGCAATGGCTAATGTAAGAACTAGAGTTACCATTAGGTTTAGTTTTAGTGATAGAGTATGGGTTAGGTTTAGTGTTAGGGTTAGGTTTAAGTTTATGGTGATATTTATAGCTAGGATTTGTGTTAGAATAGGAATCAGGGTCAGGCTTAGATTTAGAGTTAGAGTTAGAATTCGAATTAGGGCTAGGGTTACTGTTAGGGTTCAGTTTTAGGTGAGGGCGGTATTTAGAACTACGGTGAGTTTTAGGATATGAGTCAGCTTTTAAGGTTAGGGTTAGGACTCAAACTAGAACAATGTTTAGGTGTAGTTGTAGTGTTAGGGTTTGGTTTAAGTTAAGGTTTAGGGTTAGGGCTTATGCTCGGTTTTGTTTTAGTCCTAGGTTTAGTGTTAAGGCTAGTGTTAGTGTTATGCTTATGCTAAGTATTAGTGTTAAATTAAAAATTAGGTTTAGATGTAGAGTAAGGGCTAGAACTAAAGATAGGGCAAAGGTTAGGGCTGGATTTAGGGTTATGGTAAGGGATAGGGTTAGAAATAGAGATAAGAATAGGGAGAGAGTTATTTTTAGGGTTAGGGTTAGGCTTAGGGTTACACATAGGGCTAAATTAGGGCTAGTATTATGGCTAGGTTTAGTATTTAGTTTATGCCTAGGGTTAGGGTAAGGGTTACGGTTAGAGGTTAGAATTAAAGTTTAGAGTTTAGGTTTAAAGTTAAGTCAAAGTTTGGGGTAAGGGATGCCTTTATAGCTAGGTTTAGAGGTAGGGTGAGTTTTATAATTAAGATTAGGGCTGTGGTTAGGGTTAGGGTTATGATTAAGACTAGGTTTAGGGCTAGAAAGAGGGCTATGTTTTTTTTCCCCTTAGGGTTAGTGCTAGGATTAGTGCTAGGGCTAATTTAAGGCCCAGAATTATGGTTAAATATAGTTTTCAGATTAGGATCATGGGTACATCTAGAGTAAGGGTTAGGTTTAAGGTTAGTGTCAGGTCTAGAGCTAGGGTTATTGTTAGGGTCAAGTTCTCTGGTAGGGTTTGGGGTAGGTAAAGGTTTAAAGTTAGGGCTCAAATTAGCATTAGGATTAGGGTTAGATTTAGGACTCAGGTTAGGTTTAGGGTAATGAAAGGGTTAGGATTTGATATAGGGTTAGGTTTAATGCTTAGGGTTATCATTATTGTTTGGACTATGGTTATGTTAATGGATTGAGTTAGAAATCAGTTTAAGGCTAAAGTTATGGTTACAATTAGGGCTAGTGTTAGGGTTACGTTAGGTTTAAAGCTAGGGTTAGGGCTTTGATTAGGGCAAGGTTTTTGGTTAAATTAGGGCTAGGGTTAAGGTTACAGCTAATGTAAGTACTAGGTTTAAATTTAGGGCTAGTTTTAGGGTTTTAGTGCTAGGTTTAGTGTTAGGATTAGGTTTTCTGTTAGGGTGATGTTTAGAGCAAGAATTGTTAGGGTCAGTTTCAGGTTCATGGTTAGTTTTAGGGTTTGGCTTTTAACTCGAATTAGGGCTAGGTTTAGGTCTAGGTGTGCAGTTAGGTTTTGTTTTAGGTTAATATTTAAAGTTAGAGCTATGGCTTTTGTTTTTGGGTTAGGGCTAGAGTCAGGGCTCATTTTAGGATTAGTGCTATGGTTTGGGCCAGTGTTAGGTTTAGGCTTAGGCTTTGGGTTAGGGCTAGATTTAGAGTTATGTTTTGCCTAAGGATAGTGCTAGGGATAAGGATAGGGAAAGGGTTAGCACTAGGGTTAGGGCTAGTGTTAGGGTTATGGTAAGGGATAGGGTTAGAATGAGTGATAGGGCTAGTATGAAAGAGTTACTCTTAGGCCTAATGTAAGTGTTAGGTTTAGGGATAGGGCTAATTACATCTAGGATTATGTTAGGGCTAGGGTTAGATCTAGTTTTAGGATTAGACTAAGGCATTGATTTAGGATTAGATTTAGGGTTTTATTTTGATCTAGGGTTAGTGCTAGGGCTAATGATAAGGCAAGAGTTACCACTAGGGTTAGGGTTAGATTTAGGGTTTAATTTAGGGTAAGGAATGTGGTTATACCTAGGCTTTAGGAAAGGGCGAGTGTTAGTATTAGGGTTAGAACTATGGTAGTATTAGGGTTAGGATAAAGGCTATATTTAGGGCTACAATGAGGACTAGGATTTGTTTTAGGGTTAGGGATAGTTTTAGGGCTATGGTTAATTTCAGGTCTATGGAAAGAGTTAGGGATAGATTTAGTGTTAGGTTTATGGCTTAGTCCAGTGTGAGGGTTAGGTTTTTGGTTAGGGTCAGGTTTAGATCTAGGGTTGTTTTTAGAATCAGTGTCAGGATTAGGGTTTGGGTTAAGTTCGTGTTTAGGTGCAGGGCTCAAATTAGTGTTAGATTAAGGTTAGGTTAATGACAGGGTTATGTTTTGAGTTTGGTTTTGTTTAATGTAATATACGGGCTTATGGTTAGGCCTACAGTTATCAGAAGGTTTAGGATTATTATTAGGGTAATGGACAGGGTTAGCCCTAAGGTTGGGGCTAGGGTTATGTATAGGATTAGGGCTAGTGTTTGGGTTAGGGTTAGGTTTAAGTTTAGTGTTAAAGCTATATTTAGGACTCAGATTAGGGGTAGGTTTTTGGTTTTGATAGGGCTGGGGTTTAGGCTACTGATGATGTATGAAGTAGGTTTATGATTACAGCTTGTTATAGGTTTAGAGTTAGGTCTAGGTCTAGTTTTAAGGTTAGGTTTATGGTGATGGTGAACTTTAGAGCCTGGGTTAGTGTTAGGGTCAGAGTCAGGGTCAGGGTTAGTTTTCGGGTTAGGGTTAGACTATAATTAGGGATAGGGTTAGGGCTACTTTTAGGGTTAGGTTTTGGTTTAGGTTAAGGGTTAAGGTTAGGGCTATGACTTGGTATTGTTTTAGGAATAGGGGTAGGGTTAGGGCTAGTTTTATGATTAGTCTTAGGGTTAGGGCTTGTGTAAGTGTAAGATTTAGGCTTAGGTTAAGGATTAGGGATAAGAGTAGAGTTATGGTTAGGTTTAGTCTGAGGGTTAGGGTTAAATTTAGAGTTAGCTTTAAATCTAAGTTTTGTGATAGGGCTAACTTTACGGCTAATGTAGGGCTATGTTTAGTGCTAGGTGTATAGTGATGGTAAGGAATTGGGTTAGAACTAGGTATAGGGCCAGTGTGAGAGTTAAAGTTAGTCTTATGGATAGGGTTAGGGTTAGGGATAGGGCTAAATTAGCGCTTGGATTAGGGCTAGGGTATGTGTTAGCGTTAGGCCTAGGGTTAGCGCTAGGGTTAGTATTAGGTTTTGGGTACAGTTAGGTTTAGGGTAATGGATGGAAATATAGCTAGTTTTAGGAATAGGGTGAGAATTTGGGTTAAGTTTAGGGTTAACGTTAGGATTAGGGTTATGATTAAGTTGAGGTTCGTTGCTAGGATATGGGCTAAGTTTTATATTAGGGTTAGTGCTAGGATTTGAGCTATGGCTAACGTCAGTTCTATGGTACAGTTAGGGATAGATTTAGGGTCAGGTTAATGACTAGGTCTATTGTAAAGTTTAGGTTGTTTGTTACGGTCAGGTTTAAAGCTATGTGTATTATTTGAGTCAGGGTCAAGTTTAGGGTTTGGGTTAGGTTAAGGTTTAGGTTTAGGGCTCAGATTTGTCTTATGCTTAGGGATCGAGTAATGACACAGTTAGGTTTATGGTTCAGGTTAGGTTTAAGTTAATAGATAGGGTTAAGGCTAGTGCTAGGATAAAGGCTCTGCCTAGGATTAGCATAAGGATTATAGTTATCTTAGGGTAATGAATAGGGTTAGAACTAGGGTTAGGGCTAGGGTTATGGGTAGGGTCAGGTCTAGGGTTAGGCTTAGGGTTATGGTTAGGGACAGGGTTATTGTTAGATTTATCATTAGTGTTAAAGATAAGGTAGGGTTTGGATTAGGGCTGGGGTTTGTGACGGTTAGGTCTATGGCTAATGTAAGAACTAGTGTAATGATTAAGATATTTAGGGCTGGGCGAGTGTTAAGTTTACTGTTAGGTCTGGGTTAATGTTATGGTTATGGTTAGGGTTAGGATTGGGGTTAGGGTTAGGATTTTCATTAGGATTAGTGTTAGTTTTAGAGTAATGTATTGGATTAGATGTAAAATTAGTTTTAGGGTTAAGTTTAGATTATGGTTAAATTTAGGATCAAGAATAGGTTTAGTTTTGATTTATGGTAAGGTTTAGGATTAAGTTTATGGCAAGGGTTTGGTTTAGGGTTAAGTTGAGTGTTAGGTTTATGATTAGGGTTAGGTTTAGGGTTAGGGTTATTATTAATGTTAGGATTTGGGTTTGAGTAATGTTAGGTTTAAAGCTAGGTTTAGTACTAGGGTTAAGCTTAGGATTATGGCTAGGGTTATTTTTATGTTTAGGAATAGGGCTAGTTTTATGATTAGGCTAAGGGTTAGGCTTTGAGCTAGGGTTATGTCTAAGTCGAGGGTTAGGGTTAGGGCTACATTTAGGATTATTGTGATGCTTAAGGTTGGTTAAGGCCTCGGATTAGGGTTAGGTTTTGTTTTAGGTTTAGGCCAAGGGTTAAGAGTATGTGTAATGAAAGATCTAGGGTCTCTGATTAGAGCTAGTTTTAGGGTTAGGATTAAGGCTATGTCTAGTGTTAGGTTTAGGTTTGCGGTTAGGTTCAGGTTTAGAGCTAGGTTTTGTGTTAGTGTTAGGGTCAGTGTCCATGTTAGAATTAGGTTTAGGGTGAAAGCCAGAATTAGGAAGAGGGTTAGGCCTAGGGATAGGGTTAATGTTTGCTTTAGGTAAAAGATTATTTTAGGGCTGTGGCTCAGGATTTTTTTTAGGTCTAAGTCAAGAGTTATGGCTATATTTAGGATTAGGTTTCATCTAGTGCTAGTGTTACTGTTAGGTTTAAGTACAGATTTACCGGTAGGGGAAGTGTTTGCGTTCGGTTTAGTGTTAGGGCCCGGTTTAGACTTAGGGTTAGTGTTAGGATCAGAATAAGGGTTAGGGTTAGGGTTAGAGTTAGAATGAGAGATAGGATAGGACTAGTAATAGAGTTAGGGTTTGAGGTAGGCTAAGGATTAAGTTTAGGATTAGGGTAGCATTAGAGTGAGGGTTTGGCTTAGGGAAAGAGATAGGGTTTATGGTAGTGTTAAGGTTAGTGTTAGGTTTAGGGCTAGGGTTAGGGTTAGGGATAGAGTTAAAAAATAGTTAGCTCTTGGATTCAGGCTAAGATTTGTGTTATCATTAGGGCTATGATAAGAACTAATAATAAAGACTAATGAAAGAACTAGGTTTCTGCTTAGGGTTAATTTTAGATTTAGCTTTAGGACAATGTTTAGAGGTAGGATTAGTGTTACATGTTGAGTCAGTGTCAGGATTATTTCTAGGGTTAGAGTTAGGACTCAAATTAGGGTTAGGTTTAAGGCTAGGTGTAACTTTAGGGTTTGGTTTTGGTTAAGGGTTAGGGTTATGGCTCAGTTTTGTTGTAGTATAACGGTACATTTAGGGCTAGTTTTCGAATTAGCATTAGGGTTAGGGCTAGTGTTAGGGTGAGGTTGATACATAATTTTAGTTTTACATCCAGCTTTAAGCCTTCAGCAAAGGTTAGGGCGAAGTTTGGGGCTAGGGATAGGGTTAGAATTTTGGTTATGGTAAGGAATAGGTTTAGAACTAGGGATAAGACTAGGGCGAGAGTTAGAATTAGTTATATGAATAGGGATAGTGTTAGGTTTACTGTTAGGGCTAAA
Source organism: Callospermophilus lateralis (assembly GCF_048772815.1). Lineage (NCBI taxonomy): Eukaryota > Metazoa > Chordata > Mammalia > Rodentia > Sciuridae > Callospermophilus > Callospermophilus lateralis. Next base: position 87,205,287 of record NC_135306.1, read on the forward strand.
TTAGGGCTAGGAATAGTGATAGGGTTGGAGTTAGATTTAGGCCTAGGTTTAGGGTTAGCATTAGGGTTAGGGTAAGGTATGATGTTACAGCTATGTTTACTGCTAGGACAAGGGATTAAATTAGGATTAGGGCTAGGGTTAAAATTAGGGTTAGGATTAAGGCTAGACTTAGAACTAGGATTAGGTCTAGGGATATGTCTAATGTCAGATCTAGGGTTAAGGTTAGGCCAGGGTTAGAGATAGGGCTATGGCTCAATTTTGTTTTAGAATTAGGTCAACTGTTAGGGCTAGTTTTATGATTAGTGATAGTGTTAGGGCAAGTGGTAGAGTGACGTTTAGGCTTAGATTTATTGTTATGGTTAGATCTAGGTTTAGGGCTATGTCTATGGTTAAGGCTAAGGTGTGGACTATTGTTAGGGTTATGGAATTGGAAAGGGTAAGAAATAGAAAGAGGGCTAGGGCGATTGTTCGAGTTAGTCTTTGGGCTCTTGTTAGGCATAGGTTTAGGGTTAGGGCTAAATTAGGGCTAGGATTAGTGCTAGATTTAGAGTTAGGGTTAGGCCTATGGTTAGGGTTGGTGTTAGTGTTAGAGTTAGGAATAGGTTTACGGGAAGGGATAGGGTAATAGCTACCTTTAGGTCTATAGTTAGGGTTACAATTAGGGTTAGGAGTAAAGTTAGGGTTTGGCTTAGGATTCAGGATAAGTTTATGGTTAAGCTGAGGGTTTGTGTTAGGGTCAGGTCTAAGATTAGGGCTAGGGCTAATGTTTTGTCTAGGTTTATGTTTAGAATTAGTTTTAGTGTTAGGTTATGGCTATTTCTAGTATAAGGGTTAGATTTAGGGTAGGGGTCAATTTTAGAGCTAGGTGTATTATTAGGGTCATAGTCCAGGTAGGGTTTGGTTTAGGTTAAGTTTTAGTGTTAAGGAATGAATAGCTTTAGAGTTAGGGTTACAGATAGGGTAATGGATAGGATTAGGTTTATGGTTCTGGTTATGTTTAGAGTAATAGATAGGGTTAGTGTTATCGATAGGGTTCTTGTTATGCCTAGGGATAGCATTTGGGTTAGGTTTATCTTTAGGGTAATGGACAGAGTTAGATCTAAGGTTAGGGCTAGGGTTACAGTTAGGATTAGGTTTAGGGTAAGTGTAGGCATTTGAGCTAGTGTTAGAGCTAGGGCTAGGGTTAGTGTTTGAGTCAGGGACACGGTTAGGTTTAGGTTTAGGATTATGTTTAGACTATGGATTAGAGTTTGAGCTAGGGTAGGGCTATGGCAAGGGTTAGTATTAGGGTTAGGCCTAAGTTTAGGTTTAGGGTTATGATTAGGGCTAGGTTTAGGGCTTGGAGAAGGGATAGGTTTTGTGTCATGTTTAGGGTTAACATTAGGGCTATGGTTAATGTAAGAGCTAGGGATATGATTATGGGTAGCGTTTGGGTCAGGGTTATGGATAAGTCTAGTGTTAGGGTTAGGTTTTGGTTTATGATAAGGTTTAGAGCTAGGGTTTCTATTAGGTTAAGGGTCATTGTTGGGTTAGGGTTAGTATTATGGTTATGGCCACAATTAGGACTAGTGTTTGGTCTTGTAATTGGTTTAGTCTTTGTTAGGTTAAGGGTTATTGTTAGGGCTAGTACTAGGTTTTTGTTTAGGTCTAAGGCTAGTTTTATGTCTATGTTAAGGATTAGGTTTGGTCTAGTGCTATTATTACTGTTAGATTTAGGTATAGGTTTACTGGTAGAGGTAGTGCTAGGGTTCGTTTCAGGGTTAGGGTCAGGTTTAGATCTAGAGTTAGTGTTAGGGTCAGAATAAGGTTCAGGGTTAGAATTAGGGTTAAATCTACAATGAGGGCCAGGTTTAGAAGTAGTAATAAAGTTAGGGTTTGGGGTAGGCTAAGGATTAAGTTTAGGACTAGTGTAGATTAGGGAGAGGGTTTGGCTTAGGATAACGGATAGGGTTAGACTACGGTTAGGGTTATGTTTCGAGTCAGGGCTCAGATTAGGGCTAGGATTTGTGTTAACATAAGGGCCACAGCTAGAGAAAGATCTAGTTTTCTGATTAGTGCTAGTTCTAGGGTTAGTATTATGGCAATGTTTAGAGCTAGGGATACTATTAGCGTCCGACTCAGGGTTAGGGTTATTTCGATGGTTAGGTTAGGACTCAAATTAGGGCTAATTTTAGGGATAGGTGTAAGGTTAGTGTTTGCTTTAGGTTAAGGTTTATGTTTAAGGTTATGGCTCAGTTTTGTTTTAGTGCTTGGGTAAGTTTAGGTCTAGTTTTCCAATTAGCATTAGATTTAGGGCTAGTGTTAGGGTGAGGTTTGGGCTTAAGGGTTTACAACCAGGTTTAGTTCTAGGGTGATTGTTAGAGTTAGGGTTGGGGCTAGGGACATGACTAGGTTTTGGTATGGTAAAGGATAGGTTTTGAAATTTGGATAGGTTTAGGGTGAGAGTTAGAGTCAGTGTTAGGGCTAGGGATAGGATTAGCTTTAGGATTGGGTTTAAATTAGAGCTAAGATTAGCCCTGGGTTAGTGTTATGTTTTGGCCTAGAGTTAGGGCTAGGGTTAGGGTTAGCATTAGGTTTAGGGTAAGGTATGATGTTACAGCTACATTTTGTGCCACAGCATGGGATAAAATTAGGGTTAGGGCTCTGGTTATGTTTAGGACTAAGATTAAGGCTAGGCGTAGGTCTAAGATTAGGTGTAGGGTTTGTATTAGGGTTAAGGCTTGGATTAGGTCTAGGGTTAATGTCAGTTCTAGGTTATGGTTAGAGATAGTTTTAGGTTTAGGTTTTTGGCCAGGTCTATTGTATGGGTTACATTGAGCGTTATGGTAAGATTTACAACTAGGGGTATTATTTGGGTCAGAACATTAGGGCTATCAGTTAGGATTAGGGTTAGGGTTAAAGTTAGGGCCAGAAATAGAACAAGTATTAGGTCTAGAAATAGGGTTAGTCTTTGGGTTATGTTAAGAGTTAATTTTAGGGCTAGTGCAAAGTTTTTGTTTAGGATTAGTGCTAGTGTTACTCTTCGGTTTAGGTACAGGTTTACTGGTAGGGGTAGGGTAGCATTAGAGTGAGGGTTCAGCTTAGGGAAAGTGATGGGTTTAGTGGTAGGATTAGGGTTAGGGATAGCTTTAGGGCTAGGGTTAGTGTTAGGGTAAGTCTTAGGGTTAAACCTAGTTTTGGAGCTTGGATTACTGCCAGGATTTGTGTTAGCTTTAAGGCAATGGCAAATGAAAAAACTTGGTTTCTGATAGGGCTAGTTTTAGGATTAGCATTAGGGCAAGGTATACAGCTAGGGTTAGTCTTAGGATCCCATTCAAGTTCAGGTTTTCTTCTAGGGCTCTGTTTAGCACTCAAATTATGACAAGATTTAAGACTAGGTTTAGGGTTAGTGTTTGGTTCAGGTTTAGGATTAGGGTTAGTTTTATGGCTCAGTTTTGTCTTAGGGCTAGGTTAGGGTTAGGGCTAGTTTTCCAATTAGCATTACAGTTAGCGATAATGTGAGGGTGAGATTTAGCCTTAAGGTTAGGGTTTCATCCAGGTTTAGGGCTAGGGCAAATTTTTATGGCTAAGGTTGAGGCTAGAGATAGGGCTAGGTTTTGGTTTATCATAAGGGATAATTTTAAAACTGGAAAGAGGGCTAAGGTGAGAGATTTATTCTTAGGGCTAGGCATAGGTTTAGGTTTAGGGCTAGGGCTAAATTAGGGCTATGATTATTGCTAGGATTAGTGTTAGTTTTAGGCGTAGTTTTAGTGCTAGGTTTAGGGTAAGGTGTGATATTACAGCTACGTTTTGGTCTAGGTCAAGGGATAAAAATAGAGATAGGGCTAGGGTTAAGGTTATGGTTAGGATTAAAGCTAGGCTTAGTGCTAGGATTAGGGCTAGGATTTGTGTTAGGGTTAGGGCTAGGATTACAGCTAGGGCTAATGTTAGGTTTAGGGTTTTGGTTAGTCATTGTTTTATGGTTAGGTTTATAGCCAGATCTATTATATGGGGTTGGTTGAGTGTTAGGTTCAGCTTTGTAGTTAGGGTATTATTAGGGTCAGAATCAGGTTTAGGGTATGTGTTATGTTAAGGTTTAGGGCTAGAGCTGAAATTAGCATTAGGGTTAGTGTTAGGGTTAGGGTAATGGATATGGTTAGGTTTAAGCTTCAGTTTAGGTTTAGGGTAATGAACAGCTTTAGGGTTAGGGATAGTGTTAAGGTTAGGCCTAGGGATAGAATTCAGTTAGGGTTATGGTTAGAGTAATGGATAGAATTAGAGCTACAGTTAGGGCTAGGGTTATTGTTAGGTTAGATCTATGGTTTGTTTTAGGCCTAGACTTAGAATTCGGTTAGGGTTATTGTTAGGGTAATAAATAAGATTACAGCTAGGATTAGGGCTAGAGTTATGTTTAGGATTAGGAACATGATTCGGGTTAGTTCAAGGTTTAGTTTTTGGGTTATGTTTAGGTTAAGTGATAGGGATAGGGTGAGGATGACGGATAGGGTTAAAGCTAGGGTTAGGGGTCAGATTAGGGCTAAGTTTTGGTTTAGGTTAGGGATAAGGTAAGTCTACGGCTATTGTAAGAACTCGAATTAAGATTAAAGTTAGTTTTAGAGATAGCATTAGGTCTATGTCAAGATCTATTGTTTAGATTAGGTTTAGGTTTAGGGAGATGATTAGAGAGGGTTAGTGTTAGAGTCAGGATCAGTGTTATTGATCAGGGTTAGGGATAGGACTCAAATTAGGGCTGGGATTAACACTAGGTGTAGGTTTATGTTTTGTGTTAGGGTTAGGCTAAGAATTAAGGATAGGGCTAATTTCAGATCTAGCATTATCGTTAGGCTAAGGTTAGGGTTAGGGATATGGCTCAGTTTTGTTTTAGAGTTAGGGCTAGTGTTAGGGCTAGTTTTAGGATTAGCAATACTGCTAGGGCAAGTGGTAGGATGAGGTATAGGCTTAGATTTATTGTCATGGTTATATCTAGGTTTAGGACTAGGGACTGCATTAGGATTAAAGTTAGGGCTAGTGTTGGGGTTATGGTAATGGATAGGGTTAGAATTAAAAATGAGACTTGGGTGTGATTAGAGTTATTCTTTTGTCTAGGGTTAGGGGTAGATTTAGGTTTCGGGCTAAATTATAGCTAGAATTAGCACTAGGATAATGTTAGGGTTAGGCCTAGGCTTAGGGATAGAATTATGGTTAGTGTTAGTGTTAGGTTTGGGGTTAGATTTAGGCAAGAGGGTTATACCTAGGTTTAGAGCTAGGGTTCGTGTTAGAATTTGATTTAGGGCTAGGGTTAGGGTTCGGGTTAGGATTAAGGCTAGGTTTAGTGCCAGGATGATGGTATGTGTTGGGGCTAGGCCTAAGATTAGGGCTAGGACTAATGTGAGGTCTAGGTTCAATGTAAGTGTTACTTTTACGTTTAGGTTATGGCTAGGTTCAGTGTAAGAGTTAGGTTTAGGGTAATGGTAAGGTTTAGAGTTAGGTGTTTTATTAGGGTCCAGGTTCAGGTATAGTCTGGTTTAGGTTAAGGTTTAGGGTTAAGGCTTGTATTAGCATTAGGAATCAGTTTAGGATTCGCGTAATGGATAGGGTTAGGTTTATGATTCAGGTTATGTTTAGATTAATGTATATGGTTATTATTAGTGACAGGGTTAGAGTTAGGCCTAGGATTAGCATTTGGTTTAGGCTTATCTTTAGGATAATGGATAGGGTTAGAGCTAAGGTTAGGGCTAGAATTAAGGTTAAGTTTATGACTAGGGTTAGGTTAGGTCTAGGGTTATTGTCAGGGTTAGGTTTAGGGTAAGTATTAGGTTTTGAGCTAGGGTTAGGTCTAATGTGGGGTTTAGGGTTAGAGTCAGGGCTAGGATTATGGTTAGGGTTCGTGTAATGATTAGGGAAAGTGTTAAAGTTTGAGCTATGTTTAGGACTAGGTTGAGGGTTAAGGTTAAGTTTAAGTCTAGGGTTACGGTTAGGGTTACAATTAGGACTAGGTTTAGGGCTAGAAAAGGTCTAGGTTTGTGTGTTGTTTATGGGTAACGTTAGGGCTATGCGTAATGTTAGAGCTCGGGTTATGATTATGGCTAGTTTAGGGTTAGGGTTATGGATATGTCTAGTGTTAGGTTTAGGTTTTGGGTTAGGATAAGGTTTAGACTTAGGGTTTATGTTACGGTAAGCATCAGTGTTTGGGTTAGGGTTAGGGCCAGAATTAGGAATAACCTTGGGTCTAGAAATATGTTTAGTCTTTGTATTAGGTTAAGGGTTATTGTTAGGGCTAGTTCAAGGTTTTTGTTTAGGCCTAGGGCTAGTCTTATGACTCTATTTAGGATTAGGTTTGGTCTAGTGCTACAGTTACTGCTAAGTTTAAGTATAGGTTTACCGGTAGGGGTAGAGTTTGGGTCTGGTTTAGAGTTAGGGTCAGGTTTAGATCTAGGGTTAGTGTTAGGGTCAGAATAAGGGTCAGATTTTGGGTTAGGGCTACAGCTAGAATGAGGCCTAGAGTTAGGACTAGTAATAGAGTTAGGGTTTGTGATAGGCTAAGTATTATTGTTAGGATTAAGGTAGCATTAGTTTGAGGGTTTGGTTTAGGGTAACAGATAGGATTAGACGTAGGGTTAGAATTAGAGATAGGGTTAGGGGTATGGTTAGGGTTAGTGTTAATTTTAAAGTTAAACCTATGGTTAGGGCTCAGATTAGCACTCGGGTTGATATGTGTTAGCATTAGGCCTATGGCTAATGAAAGAAATGGATTTCTGATTATGGCTACAACTCGGTTTAGCATTAAGGAAATGATTAGAGATAGGGTTAGTGTTAGAATCCGAGTCAGGGGAAGGGTTACTTCTAGTGTTACGTTTAGCACTCAAATTAAGGCAAGGTTTAGGGCTAGGTTTAGGTTTAGTGTTTGGTTTATATTAAGAGTTAGGGTTAGGTTTATGGCTCAATTTTGTTTTAGGGCTAGGCTAGGGTTAAGGCTAGTTTTCCAATTAGCATTGTTTTTAGTGCTAGTTTTAGGGAGAGATTTAGGCTTAAGGCTAGGGTTTGATCCAGGTTTAGAGGTATGACAAATTTTAGGGCTAAGGTTGGGGCCAGGGATAGGGCTAGGTTTTTGATTATTGTAAGGGATAGGATTAGAAGTAGGGATAGGGCAAGGGCTAGAGTTAGAGTTTTTCTTAGGAATACGGATAGGATTAGATTTAGTGTTAGGCCTAAATTAGGGCTAGCATTAGTGCTAGGGTTAGTGTTAAGTTTAGGCCTAGGTTTAGGGCTAAGGTTATGGTTAGCGTTATTGTAATGATAAGGTATGATGTTACAGGTATGATTAGTACTAAGACAAGGGATAAAATTAGGGATTGAGCTGGGGTTAAGATCAGGGTAAGAATTAAGGCTAGGCTTAGAACTAGGATTAGGGCTAGGGATAGGGCTAATGTCAGGTCTAGGGTTAAGGTTAGGTAGGCTTAGGGATAGGGCTATGTCTCAGTTTTGTTTTAGAACTAGGAATAAGTTAGGGCTAGTTTTAGGATTATCAATAGTGTTAGGGATAATGGTAGGGTGAAGTTTAGGCTTAGATTTATTGTTATGGTTAGATATAGGTTTAGGGCTATAGCTACGGTTAGGGCTAAGTTTAGATCTAGTGTTAGGGTTATGGTAATAGATAGGGTTAGAACTAGAAATTTGACTCGGTTGAGAGTTCGAATTAGTCTTTTGGCTAAGGTTAAAGGTAGGTTTAGTTTTAGGGCTAAATTATGGCTAGGATTAGTGCTAGGGTTAGTGTTAGGGTTAGGCCTAGGCTTAGGGTTAGTGTTAGTGTTAGTTTTAGGATTAGAATTAGAGGAAGGGATAGGGTTATAGCTAGGTTTAGGGCTATATTGAGGGCTAGGACTAAGGTTAGGGTACAGGTTAGGATTAAGACCAGGTTTAGGGCTAGACTGAGGGTTTGTGTTAGGGCTATGGCTAGGATTAGGGCTAGGAATGTCAAGTCTCAGTTTATGGTTAGTATTAGATTTAGTGTTAGGTTATGCCTATGTCTACTGTAAAGTTTAGGTGTAGAGTAAGGGTCAAGCATAGAGCTATGTGTATTATTAGGGTAAGGGTCCAGGTAGGGTTTGGTTTAGGTTAAGATTCAGGGTTAATGCTTGAATTAGCAGTGGATAAGTGTTAGGGTTAGGGTAATGGATAGAATTAGGTTTATGTTTCCGGTTAGGTTTAGAGTAATAGATAGGGTTATTTTTAGGCCTAGGGTTAGCATTTGTATTAAGCATTTCCTTAGGTTAATGGATAGGTTTAGAGCTAAGGTTAGGGTTAGGGTTAAGGTTAGAATAAGGGTTAAGTTTAGGTTTATTCCTGGGCTTAATTTTAGGGTTAAGGTTAGGGTATATGTAGGCATTTGAGTTAGGGCTAAGACTAGGGTCAGGGTTAGTTTTTGAGTCAAGGCTAGTGTTAGATTTAGGGTTAGAGTTATATTTAGACTAAGGATAAGAGTTTGAACTAGGGTTAGGGCTAGGGAGAGGGTTACCATTAGGGTTAGGTCTAAGGTTATGGTTAGGGTTATGATTAGCACTAGTTTTAGAGCTAGAATAAGGGCTAGGTTTTGTGTGATGTTTAGGGCTAATGTTAGGACTTGGGTAATATAAGAGTGGGGGATATGGTTATGGTTAGTTTTAGGGTAAGGGTTATTGATTAACCTAGTATTTGGGTCAGGTTTTGGTTTAGGATAAGATTTAGAGCTAGAGTTTCGAATAGGTTAAGAGTCATTGTGGGGTTAGGGATTTTTAGGTTTAGAGCCACAATTAGGACTAGTGTTTGGTCTAGTGAGACGTTTAGTCTTTATGTTAGGTCAAGGGTTAGTGTTAGGGCTAGTACTCGGTTTTTGTTTAGGGCTAATGCGAGATTTATGACTACATTTAGGATTATGTTTGATCTAGTGCTATTGTTACTGTTAGGTTTAGGTATAGGTTTACTGGTAGAGGTTGTGTTATGGTTCAGTTTAGGGTTAGGGTCAGGTTTAGATCTAGGGTTAGTGTTTGGGTCAGAATAAAGGTCAGGGTTAGGATTAGTGTAAAAGCTAGAATGAGGACAAGGTGTAGGACTAGTAATAGCAGTAGGGATTTTGGTAGGCTAAGGATTAGTGTTAGGACTAGGGTAGCATTAGGGTGAGGATTTGGCTTAGGGTTAGGGATAGGGTTTAGGTAGGACTAGGGTTAGAATAAGGGTTAGGAATAGTGTTTGAGTTAGGGTTAGGGTTAGCATTAGTGTTTGGGTTTGGGTTATAGTTAGGTTAAAGTTTAGTATTAGGGTTAGGAATAGGATTAATATTAGGTTTAGGATTAGGATTAGGTGAGTTTTAGGGTTAGGGTTAGGCTCAGGGTTGGCTTAGCGTTAGGGTTAGGGTTAGCATTAGGACAAATTTAGGTTTCAGGTTATGTTAGGGTTTGTGTTAGGGTTGGGGTTAAGGTTAGGTTTATAGTTAGTATTTCGGTTAGGGTTAGGATTTGTGTTAGGGTTAGGGTTAGATTGCGGGTTACGGTTAGTGTGAGGATTTGCATTAGGTTTAGGGTTAGTTTTAGAGTTAGGTTTATTTTTAAGATTAAGTTTAGGGTTAGCATTAGTGTTAGTTTTAGAATTAGTTTTGGGAGTTAAGATAGTGTTAGGGTAAGTTTTGGAGGTTAGGTTAGTGTTAGGGTTCATGTTGTGGTTTGTGTTAGGGTTAGAGTTTGGGTTCTGGTTAGGGTTATAGTTAAGATTAGGTTTATATTTAGGGATATATATTAGGGTTATGATTAGGCTTAGGGTTAGGGTTAGGGTTAGTGTTTGTGATAGGGTTAGGTTTAGGGTTGGAGTGCAGGATAGGGTTAGGGTTAGCTTTAGAGTTAGGGTTAGGGTTTGGTTTAGGTTTAGTGTTAGGGTTAGGGTTAAGATTTGTGTTAGGGTTAGGGTTCGGGTTAATGTTAGGGTTAGATTTAGTATTAAGATTAGGTTTAAGGTTAGTGTTATGGTTAGGGTTATGGTTAGGGGTAATGTTAGTGTTATGGTAAAAGTTAGGTATAGGTTTGGGGTTAGGGTTAGGCATGGATAAGAGTTAGAGTTAAGTTAGGGTTAGGGTTAGGGTTTGTGTTAGGGATAGGGTTAAATTTTGTGTTTGTTTTAGGGTTAGTGTTAGGTTTAGGGTTAGGATTAGGTGAGTGTTAGGTTTAAGGTAACGGTTAAGAATAGGGATAGTGTTAGGTTTAGGGTTAGGATTAAGGACAAGGTTAAGTTTAGGGTTAGGTTAGGGTTATTGTTAGGGTTACTGTTAGGGTTAAGGTTACGGTTAGGATTATGGTTAAGTTAAGGATTAGGGTAATGGTTAGTGTTAGGGTGAGAGTTATTTTATTTTGTTAGGGTTAGTATTACTGTTAGGGTTATGGTTAGGTTTATTGTTAGTGTTACTGTTATGGAAAGGGTTAAGGTTTGTATTAGGTTAAGTTTTAGGGTTAGGGTTAAGATTAGGATTACCATTAGGTTTAAGGATAGGGTTAGGGTTATTGTAAAGGTAAAGGTTAGGGTTAGGAATAGTGTAAAATTTAGGGTTAGAGTTAGGGTTAGGATTGATGTTAGGTTAGGAATGGTGTTAGATTTATTTTTATGGTTAGGTTTAGGATTAGATTTAGTGTTGGGGTGAGCATTAGGGTTAGGTTTAGGATTAGTGTTATGGTTAGCATTAAAAATAGAGTTAAGTTTAGGCTTAGTGATAGCATTAGGGTTAGGGTTAGTGTTAGTTTTAGTGTTTGGGTTATTGCTCGGGTGAAGTTTAATGTTATGATTAGTGTTAGGTTTTTGTTTAGGGTTAGGGTTCGGGATGGTAAGATTTAGGTTTGATATTACTTTTAGGGTTAGGATTAGTGTTAGGTTTAGTGCTGGGGTAGGGTTAGGCTTAGGGTTAATGTTAGGTTTAGTGTTAGGGTTAGAGTTATGCTAAGGTTTAAGTTTGATGTTAGGTTTAGTATTAGGATTTATGATATTGCTACGGTTTGCTTTAGAGTTAGGTTTACAGTTAAGAGTAGAGTTATGGTTTGGTTTAGGGTTAGTATTAGGTTAGGGTTAGGGTTAGTTTTAGGGTCAGGGTTAGTGTTTGTGATAGGATTAGGTTCAGTTTTAGGGTTCAGTTTAGGTTTAGAGTCAGTTTTAGAGTTAGGGTTAGGGTTGGGTTTAGGGTTAATGTTAGGTTTACTCTTAGGGTTAGATAAATATTTTTGATAGGGGTTGGGTTAAGGTTATCATTAGGGTTAGGGTTAAAATTAGAGTTAGATTTAGAGTTAGGCTTAGTGTTAGGTTTAGGGTTAGGATTAGGGTTAGGGTTAGTTATATGTTTTGGGTTGGGTCTAGGGTTAGTGTTAGCTTTAGGTTTAGGGTTTGTGTTAGGGTTGGGGTTAGGTCAGGTTTAGGGTTAGGGTTAGGGTTTGATTAGGGTTTGTGTTAGGGTTAGCGTTAGGTTAAGAGTTTGTGTTAGGGTTAAGGTTATGGTGTGGGTAAGTGTTAAGTTTAAGGTTAGGTTTAGGTTTAGCATTCATGTTAGAGTTAGGGTTAGTTTCAGCATTAGATGTAGGTTTATGGTTAGGATTAGGGTTAGTGTAAATGTTAGAATTGGGGTTAGGTTAAAAATTAGTGTTTGGGTTAGTGTTAGATTTAGATTGAGGATTAGAGTTAACGTTAGGGATAGAGTAAGTTTTAGGGTTAGGGTTATGTTTATGGTGAAGTTTAGGGTTAGTGTTAGTGTTAGGATTAGGGTTCATGAGAGTGTTAGTGTTAGGGTTAGTGTTAGTGTTTGTGATAGGGTTGGGTTTAGGGTTAGGGTTCAGTTTAGCTTTAGGTTCAGTTTTAGTGTTAGGGTTAGGATTGGGTTTAGGGTTAATGTTAGGTTTACTCTTAGGGTTACATTAGAGTTTTTGATAGGGTTTAGGTTAAGGTTATCATTAGGGTTAGGGATAAAAATAGAGTTAGATTTAGAGTAAGGCTTAGTGTTAGGTTTAGGTTTCGGTTTAGGTTTAGGGTTAGTTATAGGTTTTGTGTTGGGGCTAGGGTTAGTGTTAGCTTTAGGTTTAGGGTCTGTGTTAGGTTTATTGTTAGGGTTAGGGTTGGGATTAGGTAAGGATTAGGGTTAGGGTTTGATTAGGGTTTGTGTTAGGTTTAGCGTTAGGTTTAGAGTTTGTGTTAGGGTTAAGGTTATGGTGTGGGTAAGTGTTAAGTTTAAGGTGAGGGTTAGGTTTAGCATTTATGTTAGAGTTATGGTTAGGGTTAGTTTCAGCATTAGATGTAGGTTTATGGTTAGGATTAGAGTTAGTGTTAAGGTTAGAATTAGGGTTGGGTTTAAAATTAGTGTTTGGGTTAGTGTTAGATTTAGATTGAGGCTTAGAGTTAGCGTTAAGGATAGAGTAACTGTTAGGGTTAGAGTTATGTTTATGGTGAGGTTTAGGGTTAGTGTTAGTGTTATCATTAGGGTTCATGAGAGTGTTAGTGTTAGGGTTAGGGTTAGTATTAGGGCTAGGGTTAGATTTAGGATTATTGTAAGGGTTAGGTTTAGGGATAGTTTTAGGGTTAGGAAGGGGTTTAGGTTTAGTTTTTGAGTTAGGGTTGGGGTTAGGGTTAGGGTTCGTGTTAGGGTTATGGTTTGGGTTATGGTTAGCGTTAGTTTAGTTTTAGAGTTAGGGTTATGGTTAGTTTTAGGGTTAGTTTAATGCTTAGGCTTAGGGATAGTGTCAGGTTTAGGATTAGGTTTAGGGAGAGTTTTAGGGTTAGGGAAAAGATTAGGTTTAGGTCTACAGATAGGGTTAGTTTTAATGTTACAGTTAGGGTTAGGTTTAGTTTTAGGCTTCATTTTAGGTTTGGGTCAGTCTTAGGATTAGGGTTAGGATTAGTTTTAGGGTTTGTGTTAGGTTTAGGGTTAGGTTTAGGGTTAGGTAAGTGTCAGAGTTAGGGTTCATTTAGGGTTAAGTTTAGTGTTAGGTTTAGGGTTAAATTTAGGGTTAGGGTTATTTATAGGGTTAAGGATTATGGTTAGTTTTAGGGTTAATGTTAGGGTTATAGTTAGAGTTAGGGTTCAGAAAGTGTTAGGGCTAGGTTTAGGTTAGGGTTAGTGTAAGTATTAGTGTTAGGGATAGAATTAGATTTAGTGTTATTGTTAAAGTTTGTGTTAGGGTTAGTGTTTAATTAAGGGTTATTGTTAGCGTTATGCTTACAGTTACTCTTATGGTTCGTGTAGTGTTACTCTTATGGTTAGGGTTATATTACGTTTAGGGTTAGTGTTAGTGATATGGTTAGGATTAGTTTTAGTGTTAGTGTTAGTGTTAATGTTAGGGTAAGTGTTAGGTAAAATTTAGGGTTAGTGTTAGGTTTTGTTTAGGGTTATGATTTGGGTTAGGGATTGTGTTAGGCTTATTGTTAGGGTTAGGGTAACGTTAGGTTTAGGTTCATGTTTAGGGTTAGTATTACTGTAAAAGTTAGTGTTAGGTTAGGGTTAGGGTAAGTTAGGTTTAGGTTTAGTGTTAGTGTTAGTGTTAGAGTTAGGATTAAGTTTAGGGTCAGTGTTAGGGTTAGAATTTGTGTTAGTGTTACGGTTTGGATTATGTTTAGGTTTACGATAATGGTTATGATTAGCGTTAGAGTTAGGGTTAGGGTTATGTTAGGGTTGGGGCAGGGTTAAGGTTAGTGTTAGGGTACGGGTAAGGTTTAGGATTAGGTTAATGTTAGGGTTTGGTTAAGGTTAGGGTTAGGGATAGGGTTCGTGTTACGGTTAAGGTTAGGGTAAGTGATAGCTTTAGGTTTATGGTTAGTTTTACGGTTAGATTAGTGTTAGTGTAAGATTTAGGGTAATACTTATTTTTAGAGTTAGTGTTAGGATTAGGGTTAGATTTAGGTTTATATTTAGTGTTAGAGTTAGGGTTAGTGTTAGTATAAGGGTTCAGGTTAGGGTAAGGGTTAGTGATGAGGTTCGGATTTAGGTTATGTTTATCGCTACTTTTACAGTTAGGTATAGGTATAGGGATAGATTTGGGGTTAAGCTTAGCTTTTCTGTTAGGGATAGGGAGAGGGTTAGTTTTAGTATTAGGGTTAGGGTTAGGTTTAAGTTTATTGTTAAATTTATGGTAAGGTTTAAGTTTGGGATTAGGGTTAGTTTTAGGTTTAGGGTAAGTGTTAGGATTAGTGTTAGGGTAAGTGTTAGTGTTAGGATTAGATTTAGCGTTATTATTAAGTTTAAGGTTAGGGTTAGAGTTAAGTTTGTGGTTTGTGTTAGTGTTAGGGTTAGTCTTAGTTTTAGTGTTAGGTTTAGGGTTAAGATTATTCTTAGGATGCAGGATAGCGTTATGAATAGTGTTAGGTTTAGGAGCAAATTTAGGATTAGTGTTAGTGTTAGGGTTATGGTTAGTGTTAATGTTAGGGTCCGGGATCAGTTTATGGTTAGTGATAGGGTTAGGGTTAGAGTTAGGGCTAGTGTTTGTGACAGACTTAGACCCTAACCCTAAACCTTAACATAAACCAAACCTTAAAACTACACCTAAACCTAACCCTAGCCCTAATTCGAGTCCTAATCTTACCCTTAATACTAACCCTAACTCTGACTCATATTCTAACACTCACCTGAACTCTAATAACCGCCCTAATTTTAAACTAAATCCTTATAGTAACCCTAGCCTTAATTCGAGATATAACCATAAACCTAAAAGTAAGCCGGATCCTATTATTAACTAACACTAACGCTAGCTCTAAATTTCCCCCTAACCTTAAACCTAATCCTAACATTAGAGGTTTAACCCCTCACCATAACCCAAAATCTAACCCTAAAACCCTAGTTCTTACATTAGCCATTGCTCTAACCCTAGCCATAACCCGAACCAAAAAAAAAAAAAAAAAAAACTAGACCTAATCTGAGCCCTATAACTAGCTTTAACCCTAACCCTAGTCCTAACTTTAGCTCTAATATTATTCCTTACCCTATGCCAAACCCTAAACCTAATCCTTATCCTAATCTTAATGCTTAACCTAATACAAACCCTAACCCTATTATTAGTACTAACCTTAGTCATTGATCTAGTTCTAATGATAACCCAAACTCTAACCCTAACCCTGAACTTTATTCTTACCCTAAAATTAATCATAGGTCTAAAACTAAACCTAACCCTAAACCTAACTCTAACATTAGCCCTACTGGTAACTTTATACCAAAAACTAATCCTAACACTAGCTCTAGACCTAAACCTAATCCTAGTCTATCCATAATTCTATCCCAAAAGCTAAAGAAAAACTGAGACCTAGCCCTAGTAATAACCCTTAGCCTAAAGTCCAAAACTAACCTTTCCCTTAGACTTAACCCTAGTCCTAATTCTGGATTTCCTACTAAACATAAACCTAAATTGAACACTGAGCCTGACACTAACACTAACCCTAGATCTAAACATCACCATGTCCCTAAACCTAATCCTAAAACTATACTTATCTCTAACATTAACCCTAAAACTAGGCCTAATCATAACAATGTTCTTACATTTGCCATAGCACTAACCTATTGCAAAACCTAGCCCTAACCCAAGCTGTACCCTAGCTTTAACCCAAAAGCTAACCATAACCCTAAACTTAGCCCAAATCCTAAACTGAAGCCTAACCTTAGAGCTAACCCTAAGCATAACACTAGCCCTATACCTAGCTGTAACATTATCAATTACACTAATGATAATCCTAACGCTTCTGGTAACCTTCAGCCGAACTCTAATCCTATCACTAACCCTAACCCTATCCATTACCCTACACCTAACCTGAACTTTAAACCTTAAACTATCATTAATCTATTCCTAAACATAGTGATAACTTGAGCCTTAAACCTAAACCTTATTCTAATATAAACCCTAGCTCTGACCCTGACCCTAATAATACCCATAGCTCTAAACCTGACCCTAACAAGAAACCTGAACCTTACAATAGACCTAGCTATAAACCTAACCCTAAAACTCTCTCTAACTCTAACCGTAGACCTGACATTAGCGCTAGTTCTAATATTAGTCCTAATCCTAACACAAACCTTAGACCACATCCTAGCCATAAACATTGCCTTAATCATAAATCTAACCTTAAGCATAACTGTAATTATAATCCTCACCCTAGACCTAAAAGTAGCTATAATCCCATCCCTAAACCTAACCCTAACACTAACCTAACCCTAACACTAACCCTAGCACTAAACCTAGTCCTAACCCTGACACTAACTCTAGTCCTAATCCCAGGCCTAATTTAGTCTTATTCCTATCCTAACCCTCTCCCTATCCCTAAGACTATCTCAAATTCTTGCCTAGCCTTAAACCTAGTTCTAACCCTATCCCTTACCATCACCCAAAACTTAGCTCTAAACTTAGCCCTAACCCTAGCCCTATCTTTAGCCCTAGCTCAAAGCCTAAATCTAAACCTAACTCTAAATCTAACACTAAACCGAAGCCTAAATCTCAAACTAACACTAGCCCTAATCCTAACATGACTCCTAAAACTAGACCTAACTCTACCCCTAGCCTTAAAAGAAAACTGAATCATAATCCTAACTCGAACACTTAACCTAAACCAAACCCTGACCCTAAACCTTGCCCCAATCCTATCTATAATTCTAGTCCTAATACTAACCTGAAAACTAATCTGGACCCTGACTCTGACCCTAATATTAAACCAAGCTCTAAATGTCATCGTATCCATAAACTTAACCCTAACACTACATGTAGTCCTAACCCTGACCCTATCACTAGCTCTAATTATAATGTTACTTTGTACATTAGCCATAGCCTTAACCCTAGCTCTAACCTAACTCAAAACCTAGCTTTAATTTGAGTCCTAAACTTAGTTTTTTGTAATATTTATTTTTTAGTTTTCAGTGGACACAACACCTTTATTTTATTGGTATGTGGTGCTCAGGATCTAACCCAGCGCCCTGCGCATGCTAGATGAGCATGCTACTTCTTGAGCCACATCCCCAATCGCTAAACCTAGTTTTAACCCTAAACGTAAATCTAACCATAACCCCCTCCAAAAAAAAGCCCTAATCATATACATAATCCTACCCCTATCTTAGGTCTAACCCTATCCATTATCCTAATGGTAACCCATTATGCTAACCCTAGGCCTAACCCTAACCCTACTCATTAAACTAAACCACACCTAAAACCTAACCCAAACACAAAAGCCCTAATCCTATAGAAAAGCCTAGCCCTAATCTTAGGTCTAACCCTATTCATTACCCTAATGATAACCCTTATGCTAATCCTAGGCCTAACCCTAACCCTATTCATTACATTAAATTTCACCAAACTTTAAACCTAACCCTTTAATTACCTTAAACAAAAACCCTAATGATAATTCAAGCCCTAAACCTAAACCCTAACGTAACACAAATCCTACCCTTGATCCTGATTCTAATAATAAACCTAGGCCTAAAACTGACTCTTAGTATAAACCTAACCACTACACTGGACCAATCCATAAAAATAACACTAAATTTATTCATAACTGAAACCCTTGACCTGACATTAGCCCTAGCCCTAATACTAGCCCTAACTCTTACACAAACATTAGCCTTCATCATAGCCCTAAACCTAGCTTTAATCTTAATCCTAAACCAAAAACTAGCCCTAAACCTAATACTAAACCTTGCCATAGCCCTCAACCTAGGTATAACCCAATACCTTACCCTAAAAGTAATCCTCACTCTAAAACTAATCCAAGGCCGAAACCTAACACTAACACTAGACCTAATTTAGCCCTATCCCTAACCATAACCATAAATCTAACCCTAGCTCTAAGACTAATTCTAACTCTCATACTAGCCCTATCACTAGTTCTAACCCTTTCCCTTACCATACTCCTAAATCTAACCTAAATCTTAGTCCTAACCCTTGCCCTATCCTTAGCCCTAGCCATAAACATAGATCAAAACCTAACTCTAAATCTAACCCTAATCAAAAGCCTAAGCCTAACCATTATATATAAATTAATATTTAGATTCTGTGTCTATAGATCTTGGCTTCAATTATTATTTAGAATATAGTCATTAGTTTCATAAAAGACATAACATTTCCGGTCATGTATAGAGAACTGAGGATCAGGGTTAGGATGCTATGCTAATGGGGAAAGGAATAAGGGCATATGATTCATCTAAATTACCAACTTTTGAGGAGAACTCTAATGAATAGACAGAGGGAATTTATGGAAAAATGTATAAATTCAAACTCCTTCTCTGTATTCATAAAATTACCCTATGTATAAAGAGTGAAAGTTAGGAGGCTGAGTGTGAGATAGAGAAAGAAAGAAAAAAGAGGAAAAAATAACAAGAAAAAGAAAGAGAGGGAGAAAGAAAATAAGAGCAAATAAAGAAGTGGTGAGGTGGGGCTTATGCAAATCTTCTATATTATACCATTCTAGTTATTCAGTTCTTAAAGTCTAATTTCATGAAAAGTCCTTGGTTTCAGATATGTTGAGGTTGTGAGGATCAGAGGGGGAAGGGTAGAGGAGAATGGATGACAAGAGCAGGAAAAGAAAAGTAAGAAAGAAAAAATCAGTCTCTGAGAACTCTGTTTTTTTTTTCTTGCAGTAGGTGGAGTTGTCGATTCCTAGCTTGAGTCTCTGTGCTCAGGGTGGTGGAGGTAGCCACGGTGAGAGGGCTTGAGCTTCTACCTGGAGCCTACATACTCTTTGTCTCTGAATTGGAAACCAGGTAGCTATACAGTTGCTGTTCCACATTGATAGCTACACCCCCCAAAAGCCTGTAAGAAAACTCTTGTTATCAGAGCTGAGGGTGGGGATTTGGAATCCTGGTACCTGATAAGCTGCAGAACCAAGCTGACCGCGATGCCCACTGATAGATGGCGCGTAATGTTTTCCAAGATAAATTCCGTCTCTTACCCATGAATGGTGTTTGGTGACATGGGTGGTTCTGGAAATGACCTTGTACTGTGTCCAGAGCTCTGTCTGGTGACCCACAAGCAAAGCCTCTGTGTTCTGTGCTGCCTTCTGTCTGTGCAGTGAGAGCCTTTGTGGCTGAGTCTGCTGTCTGTGCCCAGAGAAACTGTGCAGAGGAGCCTCCCATCTGCGCCAAGAGCACCCATGTGGCCCTAGTTTTCTTCAAATTTCTATGATACTGGGCAGCATTCATGTTTTACTTCGCCTTACTATGCTCCACAGGTTTGAATCTTCTTGGTTCAATGGTTCGCTTTTAGGAAAAGTTTGTATTTTAAGGTTTTCCTCTTTTTGGCTTATTGATGTGAAGGAAAATTGGGCTGGAAATCAAACAGGGTTGGCAGGACGTGCTTGAAACTTCACACAATCATTTCTCAGTGGGCACTCTCCGCTTTCTTTCTTTTGAAGGGATGCCAAAGATGAAGCATGCAAAAGAAAGTGTATCCGAGACCCCTTTAGGAGAAAATAGAGAAACATATATGTACTGAAATAAGTCTCCCAATAATTTTATCAGATTTCTTTGATACTACACAGTATTCATCTTTTGGCTTGCTCCATTAGGCTCCCCTAGGTTGGCACTTTTAGAATCAATGGTTCTCTAAACAGGTAAGTGTTTGTGTTACGGTTAGGGTTAGAGATAGCTTTAGAGCTAGTGTTAGGTTTAGAATTTTTCTGTTCAATTTTCTTTGATACTGGGAAGATTTATCTTTTTCCTAGCCTTAACATGTTCCCCAGTTTTGGGCCTTTTTGTTACAATGGATCACTGTTAAGAATAGTTTGTTTTTAATGTCTCACTTCATTTTGACTTATATAGGTAAATGAGAATGGAGATGGAAATCAGAGGGTTGGTGCTAGATGGTTGAAACTTCACATACTCAATCAGTTGTCTGCGTGCACTCTCTGGGTTCTTCCTTGTAAACGTAGTGATATGCTGAAGCATGCAAAACAGCTTTAACCAAGAGTACTTTAGGAGAAAACAGGGCAAAATGCATGTACTGAAATACCTCCCCCAATTATTTGGTCAATAATTTATTTGATACCTTGCAGAATTTATATGTAAGCTTGCCCCACTAGTCTCCCCAAGTTTAAAACTTTTATGGTCAAAGGTTCTCTTAACAGGTTACGCTTAGGGTTATGGTTAGAGTTAGGGCTAGAACTAGCGTTTAGGTTAGAGTTAGTTATTATCAACCTTTTGGATACTAGGCAGCATTTATCTTTTTCCTATTCTTAGTATGCTCCCCTGTTTGGGCCTCCTAGTAAAAGGGTTTGCTCTCAGGAGCAGTTTTAATTTTCATCTTTCACTTCATTTTGTCCTTTAGGGGTGAATGGAAATGGAGTTAGACTCAAACAGGGTTTGTGCTAACTGCTTGAAATTTCACAAACTCAATCAGTTCTCAGTGTGCATTCTCTCATTTGTTTCTTTTAGTAGTAGCCCAAAGCTGAATTAGGAAGAAACAGCTTTATCTGTGAGCACTTTAGGAGAAAGCTTCAATAATTTTTGAATGGATTACTTTGATATTTTACAGGATTCATCATTTTCCTAGTCTTAGTACGATCCCAAAGTTTGGGTTTTTAAGATTTTCCAGATCACTGTCAGGAACAGTTTGAATTTTTAGGTTTTACTTTATTCTGGCCTTTAGACGTGAATGAAAATGGAGCTGAAAATCAAACAGAGTTAGTACTAGCTGCTTGAAACTTCACACACTCAGTCAGCTCCGTGTTGGCACTCTCTGGTTGTAACTTGTGAAAGTACCTTAAACTGAAGCATGAAAAAATAATTTCAAAAAATCACATTAGGAGAAATCAGGGAAATATGTACGTAGTAAAATACTTCCCCCAATTTTTTGGTCAGATTTCTTTGATACTGCACAGAATTCATCTGTTAGCTTGCCCCACTGGGCTCCTTTATTTGGGGACTACAATGATCAATTGTTTTCTAAAACGGTTAGGTTAAATATAGTATTAGGTTTGGGCTAGGGTTATAGCTAGTGTTTTGTTAGATTTAGTTTTGTTAAAATTTCTTTGATACTGGGCAGGATTCACCTTTTACCTAGCCTTACTATGTTCTTTAGGTTTGGGCCTCTTGTGTCAAGGGTTTGCTCTTCTGAACAGTTTGTATTTTCAGTTTTCATTTCATTTTTACCTATGCACATGAATGGAAATTGAGCTGGAAATCCAACAGGGTTGATGCTATCTAATTCTAACCTCACACACTCAATCAGTTTTCTATGCCCATTCTGTGGTTTATTCCTTGTAAAAGTAGCCCTAAACTGAAGCAGGCAAAGCAACATTATGTGAGAGCACTTTAGGAGAAAACAGGGAAATATGCATGTACTGAACTGCCTCCTCAATTATTTGGTCAGATTTCTTTGATATTGTGAAAAATTCACCTGTTAGCCTACCCAACAATGCTCCCCAAGTGTGGGACTTCTAGGATCAAAGGGACTCTAAACAGGTTAAGGTTAGTGTTAGGGTTAGTGTTAGGACTAGCATTAGACCTAGTATTAAGGTAAGAGTTAGTTTTGTTTTCAAATTTCTATGATACTGTGCAGGATTCATCTTTTTCCTGTTTTGACTATACTCCCAAAGTTTGGGCCTCCTACATAAATGGTTTGCTTCTAGGAACAGTTTCAATTTTCATGTTTCTTTTCTTTTTGCCCTACAGGGGCAAACATGGAAATTAAGCTGGAAATCAAAAATGGATTGGGCTAGCTGCTAGAAACTTCACACACTCCATCAATTTTCAGTGAGCATAATCTTGTGTTTTCCATGGAAGAAGCCCTAAGATGTAGTGGAAAGTAACAGCTTTATCTCTGTGTGTTTTAGGAGCAAGCAGAATACCCAAATTTTATTGGTTGGATTAATTTGATACTGTACAGAATTCATCCTTGACCTAACCTTAGTAGGCTCCCCAAGTTTAGGCCTTCAAGGTTCAATGGTTCAGTGTCAGGAACAGTTTGAATTTTTAGGTTTTACTTCATTATGGCCTATAGGTGTGAATGCAATGTAGCTGGAAATCAAACAGTGTTGGTGCTAGCTGCATGAAACTTCACACACTCAATAAGCTCTCTGTGGGCACTATTTGCTTTTTCTTTTTGCAATTACCTTAGAGCAACTAAGAGCAGAATAGGGAAGATGAGCATGAGAAGAAGATCACCATTAAACAGGGTTGAGAGGGGGGAGGGAAAGAGAGAGAGAAGGGAAATTGCATGGTAAAGGAAGGAGACACTCATTGTTATACAAAATTACATATAAGAGGAAGTGAGGGGAAAGGGGGAAAAACAAGAGAGAGAAATGAATTATAGTAGATGGGGTAGAGAGAGAAGATTGGAGGAGAGGGGAGGGGAGGGGCGGGGGATAGTAGGTCATAGGAAGGGCAGCAGAATTAAATAGACACTAGTATGGCAATATGTAAAAAAGTGGATGTAGAACCGATGTGAATTTGCAATATGCATACGGGGAAAATGGGAGTTCATAATCTGCTTGAATGAAATGTATGAAATATGATATGTCAAGAGCTTTGTAATGTTTTGAACAACTAATAGTAAAAGAAAAAAAAGAAAGTACGTTAAGCTGAAGCATGAAAAACAATTTATCCATAAGCACTTTAAGAAAAAAAAAAACAGGGAAATTTGAAAGTACTGAAATACCTCCCCCAATTTTTCATCAAATTTCTTAGATACTGCACAAGATTTATCTGCTAAGTTGTGCCACTAGGCTCCCCAAGATTGGTTCATCTGTGATCATAGGTACTCTAAACAGGTTAGAATTCGGTTAGGGTTGGGTTAGATCTAGTGTTAGAGTTAGAGTGAGTTTTGTTCAAATGTATTTGATACATGGCATAATTTGTCTTTTACCTATTCTTACTATTTCCCCCAGGTTTGGGCCTTATCCTTTCAATGGTTTGCTGTCAGGAACAGTTTGTATTTTAAGGTTTCCTTCATTTTGACCTATACAGGTAAATGGAAATGGAACTTGAAATGAAACAGTGTTGGTGATCACTGCTTAAAACTGCACACACTCAATCAGTTCTATGTGGGCACTCTGGTTTCTTCTTTTGAAAGTTTTCCAAAGCTGAAGCATGCAAAAACATCTTTACCCAAAAGTACTGTTGCAGAAAACAGGGAAATACACAAGTACTTAACTACCTTCCCAAATTATTTGGTCAGATATCTTTGATACTGCACAAGATTCATCTGTTAAAATGCCCCAATAGGCTCACTTAATTTGGAAATTCTATGATAAAAGGTTCTCTAAACAGATTAGGGTTATGTTTATGGTTAGGGCTAGGTTTAAACCTAGTGGTAGGGTTAGAGTCAGTTTTGTTCATGTATCTTTGATACTGGGCAGGATTCTTCTGTTACCTAGCCTCACAATGTTCCCTGGTTTGGGCTTTCTCGTTCAATGTTTTACTGTCAGGAACAGGTTTTATTTTAAGGTTTCACTTTATTTTGAACTATTTTCTTGAAGGGAAATGGAGCAAAAAATCAAACATGGTTGGTGCTAGCTGCTTGAAACTGCACACACTCAATCAGTTCTCTGTGGGCACTCTCTGGTTTGTTCTTTGTGAATGTTGCCCTCAGCTGAAACATGCAAAGCAACTTTCTCCCAGAGCACTTTTGGAGAAATCAAGGTAATATGCATATACTTAAACAATTACCCCAATTATTTGCTCAGATTTCTTTGATACAGTGAGGATTCATCTGTTAGTATGCCCCACTAGGCTTTTTTAGTTTGGGACTTCTATGATCAACGGTTTTCTCAACAGGCTAGGGTGAGCTGTCGAGTCAGGATTAAGGATAGATCTAGTGTTAGGTTTACAGTAGTTTTGTTAAAATTTCTTTGATGGTAGGCAGGATTTATCTTTTACCTAGCCTTTACTATGTTTCCCAGGTTTGGGCCTTTTAGGTTCACTGGTTTGCTGTCAGTATTTCAGTTTTTATTTTAAGGTTTCACTTCATTTTGACCTATATGGGAAAATGAAATTAGGAACTGGAAATCAAACAGGGTTTTTGCTATCTGCTTGAAACTTCACACACTCAATTAGTTCTCTATGAGAATGCTGTGGTTATATCTTTGTTAAAGCATCCCAAAGATGAAGGATGCAAAAACAACATTTTAGAGAGCATTTTAGGAGACAGAATGAAAATATGCATGTACTGAACTACGTTTCCCAATCATTTGGTCAGATTTCTTTGATAATGGGCAAGATTCATCTGTTAGCTTTCCCCACTAGGCTCCTCATCTTTGAGAATTCTATAATCAAATGTTCTCTAAACAGGTTATGTTAGAGCTAGGTCTAGTTTTAGGGTTAGAGTTTGTCTTGTTAAAACTTCTTTGTTACTGGGCAGGATACATTTTTACCTTGCCTTACCATGTTCCCCAGATTTCAGCCATCTTGGTTCAATTCTTTGCTGACAGTAACAATTTGTATTTTATGGATTCACTTCATTTTGACCTATGTGGGTAAATGGACATGGAGCTGGAAATCAAACAAGGTTGGTGCTAACTGCTTAAAACTTCACAGAATCAATTCTCTGTGGGCACTTTCTGGTTTGCTCCTTGTGAAATTAGTAATAAGCTGAAACATGCAATACAAATTTATGTGAGAACATTTTAGGAGAAAACAGGGAAATATGCTTGTAGTGAATAAGCTCCCCCAGTTATTTTGTTAGATTTCTTAGAAACTTCCTTAGATTCATCTGTAAGCTTGCCCCACTAGACTCTCCAATTTTAAAACTTCTATGATGAAAGGTTCTCTAAAAAGATTAGATTTAGGGTCAGACTTAGTGTTAAGACTAGGTTTAGACCTGCTGTTAGAGTTAGAGTTAGTTTTTTTGTTTTTTGTTTTTAATTTCTATTGTACCGGGCAGGATTCATCTTCTTTCTATTTTTACTTTATCCCAAATATTTGGACCTCCTACATAAAGGGGTTTTCTATCAGGAACAGTTTCAAATTTCATGTTTCTCTATTTTTTGCCCTATAGGAATGAATGGAAATAAAGTTGGAAATCAAACATGGTTTCTGCTAGCTGTTTGAAACTTCACACGCACAATCAGTTCTCAGTGAGCATTCTCTGGATTGTTTCCTGTGATGTATCCCTAAGCTGAATTAGAAAGGAACAATATTATCTCTGAGTTATTTAGGAACAAGCAAAATACACATGTACTGACAGAGCTTCGAATTTTTTTTGATCAGATTACTTTGATACTGTCCAGGATTCATGTTTGACCAACCTTAGTAGGCTTCCCAAGTTTGGATCTTCAAGATTCAATGGTTCAGTGTCAGGAAAATTTTGAATTCTTAAGTTTCACTACATTATGGCCTATAGGAGTGAATGGAAATGGAGCTGGAAATCATACAGGATGGGTGCTAGCTGCATGAAACTTCACACACTCCATCAATTCGCTGTGGGCATTCTCTGGTTTGTTCCTTGTGAAAGTGTCTTAATCCAAAGCATAAAAAACAATTTATCCAAGAACACATTAGGAGAAAACATTCGAAATAGGCATGTACTGAAACACCCCTTCCCCAATTATTGGTCAGAATTTTTATACTGGGCAGGATTCATCTCTTACCTTCCCTACTAGGCACCCCAAGTTTGGGACTTTTATTATCAAGCTCTATAAACAGGACAGGTTTAGTTTTAGGATTAGGATTAGGGGTAGTTTTAAAAGTAATGTTTGGTTTAGAGTAAGTTTTGTTCAAATTTCTTTTATACCAGTAAGAATTTGTCTTTTACCTAGCATTACCATGTTTACCAGGTTGGGCCTTCTCAGTTCAAGGTTCACTGTCGGAACAGTTTGTGTTTTAAGGTTTCACTTCATCTTGACTTCTATGGGTTAGGGTTAGTAGGGTAAGGGTTAAAGCTATGTTTTTGTTGTTGTTGTTGTTGTTTGTTTGTTTTTTTATGGCTAGGGCAGGGTTAGGGGTATTTTTTGAATTAGTTTTAGGGTTAGAGCTAGTGTTAGGGTGAGGTTTAATCTTAGAGTTAGGGTTAGATTTAGAATTAATGTAAGATCCAGGGTTAGGATTAAGCCTAGGGTTAGTGTTACAGTAAGGTATAGGGTTAGATCTTGGGAAAATGCTAGGACAAGAGTTAGATTTAGAATTAGGACTAGCTTAGGGTTAGGGTTAAAGCTAAATTATGGCTAGGATTAGGGCTAGGGTTAGTGTTATGTTTAGGCCTAGCTGTAGGGCTAGGTTTAGTATTAGCATTGGGTTTAGGATCAAGTTTAGTGGAATGGGTGAGTTTATAGCTAACTTTAGGGCTAGGGTGAGGGTTAGAATTAGGATTACGGTTAGGGTTAGTGTTTAGGTTAGAATTAAGGCTAGGTTTAGGGCTAGGTTTTCAGTTAGGTTCAGGGCTAGAACTAGGGCTAGGGGTAATGTCAAGTCTAGAGTTATAATTAAGGAAAGTTTTAGGGTTAGGTTTTGGCTAAATCTAGTGTCAGAGATATGTTTAGGGTAAGGGTAAGGTTTAGAGTTAGAACTATTTTTACGGCCATGGTCAGGGTTAGAATTTGGTTTAGGTCAAAGAGTAGGTTTAGTTATTGAATTAGTTTTAGGTTTAGGATTAGGTTTAGGGTAATGAATAGGGTTAGGTTTAGGGATAGGTTTTGGTTTGATTAATTCTAAAATTAGAGTTAGGTTTTGGAATACGGCAAGGTTTCTTTATGGTAATAGTTAGGTTTAGGACTAGGAATATGGTTTGGTTAGGGTAAGGGTTACTGTTTGAGCTATGGTAATGGTTAGGTCGAGGGTTAGGTTTACATTCAGGTCTAGGATATGTTTATGCTTAGGGTTTGTTTTAGTGTTCGGTTTCTGGCTAGAGTTTTCATTACAGTTAGGGTTAGCATTGGGGTAATAAATAATGTTAGATTTATGGTAAGGGATAAGGTTAGGTTTAGGGTTTGAATTAGGGCTAGTCTTAGGATTAGGTTTAGTGTAAGCCTTAATATTTCCACTAGGATTAATGCTATGGTGAGATTTACGTTTAAGGTAAGGTTTTGGGATACGTTTATGGTTAGGGTTAGGTTTAGTGTTAGGGATTGTGTTATAATTAGGGTAATTGACAGGGTTAGAACTAAAATTCGAGCTAGTATTGAGGTTAGGATAAGAGCTAGGGTTACAGTAATGGTTTAGGATAGGGCTAGTGTAATGTTTGGGGTAAGGGTATGGCTTTGAGCTAGGGTTATGTCTAAGGCAAGTGTTAGTTTAGGCTTAGTGCTAGGACTAGGTTTAGGGTTAAGGTTAGGGTTATGTTTAGGGCTAAGTTTAGACCTATGATTATGGATAGAATTTGTATTTGGTTTAGGGCTAGGGTTAGGACTATGATTAGGGTTAGGGCTGCTGTTAGTGTTAAGATTAGGGTTAAAATAGGGTTAGGGCTAGGGTTATGCTTAGGGCTAGTATTAGGGTTAGGGTTATGGCTAGGTCTAGTGTTAGGACTAGGTTTTGGGTTAGGGTCAGGTTTAGAGATAGGTTAATGTTAGGGTCAGAGTCAGTGTTCCAGATAGGATTAGAGTTAGGATTAGAGCCAGAATTAGGACTAGTGTTAGGTCAATGGGTAGGGTGTTTAGTTTATGTTAAGGGTTATTGTTAGGGCTAGAGATAAGATTTTGTTTAGGTCTAGGTCTAGAATTATAGCTATTTTTAGGATTAGTTTTGGGTCTAGATCTATGTTGGGGTTAGGTATAGGTATAGTCTAACTGATAGGGCTAGTGTTAGCGTTTGGTTTAGGATTAGGGTCATGTTTAGAAATAGGTACACTGTTAGGATTAGAATAAGTTTCAGTGTTAGGGTTAGAACTAGAATGAGGGATAGGGTTAGGAGTAGTTATACTGTTAGTATTTATGTTAGGCTAAAGATTAGGGTTAGGTATAGGGTTAGCATTTGGTTTAGGGTTTGGCTTGGGGTAAGGGATAGGGTTAGAGCTAGGCTTAGGGCTCTTGTTAGGGTTTTATTTAGATCTAGTGTTAGGGTTAAGATTCAGGTTTAAGCTAGAATTAGAACTAGAATTAGGGGTAGGATTTGTTTTAGGGTTAGGGCTAGGGTTATGACAATGACTAATGTATGGACTAGGATTACGATTAGGGTTAGTTTTAGGGTTAGGGCTAAGGCTAGATGTGGTGTTAGGGTTAAATTAAGGTTAGGGTGATGTTTAAAGCTAGAATTAGTGTTAGGATCAGTGTCAGGTCAGGGTTATTTTTAGAGTTAGGGTTAGGGCTATGGTTTGGTTTAGTTTAAGGGTTAGGGTTAGTGATATGACTTGGTTTTGTTTTAAGGCTAGGGCTATGCATAAGTCAAGTTTTAGGATTAGCATTATTGTTAGGGCTAGTGTTATGGTTTGGTTTAGAATTATGGCTATGGTTAAATATAGAGTTTTGTTTAAATTTAGAGTTAGGTTTAGATCCAGGGTTGGGCTATGGCTAAGGAAAGAACTAGGGATAGGGCAAGAGATAGAGCTAGACATAAGGCTAGGTTTACAGTTAAAATAGGACAAAATTAGGGTTAGTGCTTAGCTTAGTGTTAGGGTTAGGCCTAGGGTTAGGGTAAGGGTTATGCTTAGGTTTAAATTATGGTTAGAATTAGGATTATGTTTAGGTTTAGGTTAAGAGATAGAGTTATAGCTAGGTTTAGTTCTAGGGAGAATGTTAGAATTAGGGTTAAACCTTGGGTTATAGTTCAGGTTAGAATTAAGGCTAGGTTTAGGGCTTGGATTAGGGCTAGGGCTAATTTCAGGTCCAGCTTTACAGTTAAAGATATTTGAGGGTTAGATTAGATGTAGTGTAATGGTTAGGTTTAGGGTTAGAGTCAGGTTTAGAGCTAAGGGTATAGTTTGGGTAAGGGACGTGATTAGTGTTTGGGATAGGTTAAGGTTTAAAATTAGAGCTAAAATTAGCTTAGGTTTAAAATTAGGTTAACCTAATTATATATAGTTATATATAGTTAGGTTTCAAGATAGATTTAGGGTAAAGGATAGGGTTAGGATTAGGGATATGTTAAAGTTTAGTCCTATGGTTAGCATTAGGGTTAGAATTATGGTTAGGGTAATGGGTAGGGTTAGAGCTAGGGTTAGAGGTTATTATTAGTTCTAAGTATAGGGTGATGGTTAGGGTTAGTCTTCAAGATCATTTTAGGGCAGAAATTAAGCTAGGTTTTTGGTTATGTTAGGGCTAGAGTTAGAGTTATATCTAATGTAAGTACAACTGTTACAATTAGGGCTAGTTTTAGGGTTAGGGTTAAGGTTAGGGCTAAGTCTAGTGTTATGTTTAGGATGATGTTTAGGGTAATGTTTAAAGCTAGGGTTAGTGTCAGCATCAGATTCAGTGTTAGGCTTAGTTTAAGGGTTCTGCTTAAAACTAGAATTAGGGCTAGGGTGAGGGCTAGGTGTAGGGTTAGGGGTTTGGTTTAGGTTTAGGGTTAGGGTTAGGACTATGGCTCAATTTTGTATTAGGTCTAGGGCTAGAGTTAGGGCTAGTTTTATGAGTTGCTTTAGAGTTAAGGTTAGGGTTAGTGTTAGATTCAGGCTTAGGCTTTGCATTGGGGTTAGATTTAGAGTTAAGTTTACATCTAGGGTTTGGGCTTGGGCTAAGCAAATGGCTAGGTTTAGGCCTAGAGTTGGGGCTAGGTTAAGAGTTCCAGCAAGGGATTAGGTTAGAACTAGTTTTAGGGCTAGGGAAAGAGACTTTCTTTTAGGTCTAGTGTTAGGATTAGTATTAGGGATAGGGATAAGTTAGGTCTAAGATTAGTGATAAGTTTGGTTTTAAGTTAGGCCTAGGTTTAAGTTGAGGGTTATGATTAAGGCTTTGTTTAGTGCTAATATGGGCCAGGGTTTGTGTTCGGGTTAGGGCTAGGATTATATCTAGGGCTAATGTCAGGTCTAGGGTTATGCTTATGGACAGTTTTAGGGTTAGATTTTGGCTACGTCTAATGTAAGGATTAGGTTTAGAGTAAATGTCAGGTAAGAGTTAGGGAAATTATTAGAGTCAGGGTAATGCTTAAGGTTTCTTTTTGGTTTGAGTTTAGAGTTAGGACTCAAATTAGCATTAAGGTTACATATAGGGTAATGATAGTGTTAGATTTAGGTTCAGGTTAGGTTTAGGGTAATTGATAGGGTTGGGGTAAGTGATAGGTTTAGGGTTAGGCCTAGGATTAGCATAAGGGAAATGGTTATGTTTAGGGTAATATATTCAGTTAGAGTTAAGTTTAGGGCTAGGGTTATGGTTAAGATTAGGTCTTGAGATAGGGTTAGGTCTAGCATTAGCATTAGGATATGGGTTATGATTAGAGTGATGAAAACAGTTAGAGCTAATATTATAGCTAGACTTAGGATTTGGTCTTGAGTTACTGTTAGGGTATAGTTTAGAACCAGGGTGAGGGTTAGTGTTTTATTTAGTGTAAGAGTTAGGTTCTGAGCTATGATTAGGGATAGAACAAGGGTTAGGTTAAGGGGTATGTTTAGGGATAGGATTACAATAGGTTTAGCATTAGGGTTAAGGTTAGGGGAATGGTTATAATTAAGTTTAGGGTTTGACTTAGGGTAATAAATATGGTTATATCTAGGTTTTGGTTTAGGGACAGGGCTAGAATTAAGTTTAAGGTTAGGGTTAGGTCTATGGTTATGTTTAGGTTTATGGTAAGGGTTAAGGTTTGATTTATGGTTATGGCTATAGCAAATATTTGTTTAAGTCTAGGTCTAGGTTTAGGGTTAGGGTTAGGGTTAAGATTATGATTAGGGTTAAGGCTAGGGTTACAATTATAGTTAGGGTCAGAGTTAGGGTTAGGGTAATTTGTAGCTAGGGTTAGGGCTTTTGTTAAGGTTAGCATTAGGACTAGATTTAGGGTTAGATTCAGGGATAGTTCTAGGTTTATGTTTATAGTAAAGGTTAGGTTTTGAGCTAAGGTTAGGACAACGGTGAGGGTTAGGTTTGGGTTAAAGCTAGGGTTAGTGTTAGGGTTATGATTAGAGCTAGATTATGGCCTAGGATTAGCTCTAAGTTTTTTTGTTAGGTTTAGGCATAGGGTTAATGCTCAGGGTAATGTAAGAGCTATGATTATGATTAGGGATAGTTTTAGGGTTAGGGTTATGCCAAATCTAGTGTTAGGTTTAGATTTTCAGTTATTGTCATGTTTAGAAATAGATTTACTGTTAAAGTCAGAGTCAGTGTTTGGGTTAGAGTTCAAGTTAGGGTTTCAGCCAATATTAGGAGAAGGTTTAGGTCTAGGAGTACGGTTAGTGTTTGTGTTAGTATAAGGGTTATTGTTAGGCCTAGGACTAGGTTTTGTTAAGGTCTAGGGATAGAGATAAGGCTAGATTTAGGATTAGGTTTAGGTCTAGGGCTAGTGATAAGTTTTACTCTAGTGTTAGGGTCAGGTTTAGAACTAGGGTTTGTTTTAGGATCAGAATAATAGTCATGGTTAATGTTCGGATTTGGGATAGGATTAGAGCAAGAATGAGGTGTAGACTCAAGACTATTAATAAGGTTAGGATTTTGGTTACCCTAAGGATTAGGCATAGGTGTAGGGCTACCATTAGGGCTAGGGTTATTCATAGGGTAATGGATAGCCTTAGAGCTAGGGTTAGGGCTAGATTTAGGATTAGGGTTAAATCTAGGTTTAGGGCTTGGATTAGGGCTAGTTTTTGGGTTAGGTTTAGGGCTAATGATAGGGCACTGACTAATGTAAGTACTAAGGATACAATGAGTGTTAGTTTTAGGGATCAGTTTAGGGTAGGTCTAGGTTAGGTTTAGGTTTAATTTAAGGATGATATTTAGAGCTAGGGTTAGTGTTAGAATAGGTGTCAGGGTAAGGGTTAGGGTTAGGACTCGAATTATGAATAGGTTTACTTTTAGGTTGTATTTTAAGTTTAGGAGAGTGTTTAGAGCTAGTGTGAGTGTTAGGATATGAGTCAGGGTCAGAGTTAGATTTAAGGTTAGTGTTAGGTTTCAAATTAAGGCTTTGATTAGTTCTAGGGGTAGTGTTAAAGTTTGGTTTAAGTTAAGGTTTATGGTTAGGGCTATTGCTCAGTTTGTTTTACTGCTAGGGTTAGGGTTAGGTTTACCATTAGTATTAGGGTTAGGGCTAGTTTTAGTGTTTGGCTTGGCCTTAGAATTAGGGTTAGATATGGAGTTAGGTTTAGATCAAGGGTTAGGGCTAGGACTAAGGATAGGGCAAGGGTTAGGGCTAGGGTTATGGTTATGGTAATGTATAGGCTTAGATCTAGTTATAGGGATAGTGTGAGAGTTAGAGTTTGTCTCAGAGCTAGGGTTAGAGTTATGTTTAGGTATATGTTAGCAGTATGGTCAGTGTTAAGGTTTGCTCTAGGTTTAGGAGCTGTTTTAGACCAAGGATTTGAATTAGGCTCATAATAAGGGTCAGAGTTAGTGTAAGAGTTTGAAATAGGATTAGATATAGAATGAGGGCTAGGGTAAGGACTATTAATAGGACTCAAATTTTGGTTAGCCTAAGCATTAGAAATAGATCTAGGTTTACCAGTAGTGTTTTGATTTCACTGAGGGTAAGAGAGAGAGTTAGAGCTAGGTTTAGGGGTAGAGTTAGGGAAGGATTAGGGCTTAAGTTAGGTTTGGGGTTCAGATTAGGCCTAGTTTTGTATTATGGTTAAGACTAGGGTTAGGGCAATCACTAATATAAGAACTAGAGTTATACTTAGGGTTAGTTTTAGAGTTAGGGTTAGGGGTATGGGCAGTTTTAATGTTAGGGTTAAGTTTAAGTTTAGGGTGATATTTAGATCTAGGGTTAGTTTTAGGATATGAGTCAGGGTCAGGGTTAGTTTTAGGACTCACATAATGGCTAAGGTTATGATTAATTTTTGGTTTTTTTTTTCTGTATAGAAATAGAGATAAAGCTAGATTTAGGATTAGGTTTAGGTCCAGGGCTAGTGTTAGCTTTTTGTCTAGTGTTAGGGATAGATTTAGAACTAGGGTTTGCGTTGGGGTCAGAATAAGTGTCAGCGTTAGTGTTCAGATTTTGTATAGAATTAGAGCAATAATGAGGTCTAGACTCAGGACTAGTAATAAGGTTAGTATTTTCGTTAGTCCAATGATTAGGCATAGGTGTAGGGCTACCATTAGGGTTAGGGTTATCCAAAGGGTAATGGATAGCCTTAGAGCTAAGGTTAGGGCTAGTGTTAGGGTTAGGGTTAAATCTAGGATTAGGGCTCGGATTAGGACTAGTTTTTGGGTTAGGGTTAGGCCTAATGATAGGGCAATGTCTAATGTAAGAACTAGGGCTACAATAACGATTAGTTTTAGGGTTTGGGTTAGGGGTAGGTCTAGGTAACGTTTAGGTTTAATATAAGGATGATATTTAAAGCTAGGGTTAGTGTTAGAATATGAGTCAGGGTCATGGTTAAGATTAGGACTCAAATTAAGAATAGGTTTACTTTTAAGTTCTATTTTTTGTGTTAGGAGGGTGTTTAGAGCTAGTGTGAGTGTTAGGATAGTAGTCAGGGTCAGGGTTAAATTTAAGGTTAGTGTTAAGATTCGAATTAAGGCTATGATTAGGTCTAGATGTAGTGTTAGGGTTTGGTTTATGTTAAGGTTAATGTTTAGGGCTATTGCTCAGTTTGTTTTACTGCTAGGGTTAGGGTTAGGGCTAATTTTACCATTACTATTAGGGTTAGGGCTAATTTTACTGTTTGGCTTAGGCTTAGAAGTAGGGTTAGATATCAAGTTAGGGTGAGATGTAGGGTTAGGGCTAGGACTAAAGATAGGGAAAGGGTTAAGGCTGGGGTTAGGATTATGGTAATGAGTAGGCTTAGAACTAGGGATAGGGATAGTGTGAGAGTTAGAGTTAGTCTTAGAGCTAGGGTTAGGGTTAGTTTTAAGTATAAGTTAGCGTTATGGCCAGTGTTAGGGTTTGCTCTAGGTTTAGGGTCAGTTTTAAACCTAGGGTTTTTGTTAGGGTCAGAATAAAGGTCATGGTTAGCGTAAAGGTTTTGGATAATATTAGAGATAGAATGAGGGCTAGGATCAGGACTATTAATAGGGTACTGATTTTGGTTAGCCTAAGCATTAGGGATAGATCTAGTTTTACCATTAAGATTATGGTTTCACTTAGAATAAGGGAGAGAGTTAGAGTTAGAGCTAGGTTTACTGCTTGAGTTTGTGTAGGGTTAGGTTTAAAGTTAGGTTTAGGGTTTGGATTAAGGCTAGTTTTGTGTTAGGGTTAGGGTTAGGTAAAGGGCAATTGCTAATATAAGAACAAGGGGTTACAATTAGAGTTAATTTTAGGTTTAGGGTTAGGGTTAGGGGTAATTTTATGTTAGGATTAAGTTTAATCTTAGGGTGATATTTAGGTCTAGGTTTAGTTTTAGGATATGAGTCAGGGTTGGGATTAGTGTTAGGACTCATAAGGCCTAGAGTTATTGTTAAGTTTTCTTTAAGTTTGGATGGTGTTCCAAGCTACAGTGAGTTTAGCATACTAGTCAGTGTCAGTTATATTTTTAAGGTAAGGGTTAGGACTCGAATTAAGTCTATATATAGGTCTAGGTGTAGTTTTAGGGATTTGTTTAAGTTAGGTTTAGATTAGGGCTACTGCTCGATTTTGTTTTACTGCTAGTTGTAGGGTTAGGGCTAGTTTTATGATCATCGTTTGGATTAGGTTTAGTGTTAGCGTGAGGCCTAGGCTTCAGCTTAGGGCTAGGACTAAGGATTGGGCAAGGGTTAAGGCTAGGGTTAGGTTTACGGTAAGGGCTGGGATTAGAACTAGTGATTGGGCTAGTTTGAGAATATTGTTAGTCTTAGGGCTAAGGTTAGGTTTAGGGTTAGGAATAGGGCTAAATTAGGGCTAGAATTAGATCTATGGTTACTGTTCAGTTGAAGCATAGAATTAGGGTTAGATTTAGGATGTAGTTTAGGGTAAGGGATGGTATTATGCTAGTTTTAGAGGTAGGGTGATGTTTAGAATAAGGGTTAGATTTAGGGTTACTATTAAGGCTAGGTTTAGGGCTAGGATGAGGGCTAGGGTTTGTTTTGGGGTTATGGTTAGTATTAGGAATATGGCTAATTTCAAGTCTAGAATTATGTTTAAAGATAGTTTTAGGGTTGGGATTATGGGTACGTCTAGTTTAAGGTTTATGTTTAGGGTTAGGGTCAGGTTTAGGGCTAGGGGTATAATTAAGGTAATGGTCTAGATTAGGGTTTGAAATAGGTTAAGGCTTAAAATTAAGGAGTGAATTAACATTAGGGTAAGGGTTTCAGTAATGATAGGCTTAGAATTTGGGTTCATGTTAGGTTTAGGGAAATGGTTAGGGATAGGATAAGAGATAGGGTTAGGTTAAGGCCTAGGGTTAGCATTAGGGTAGGGTTATTGTCATGGTAATGTATAGGGTTAGGGCTAGGGTTATGGTTATGATTAGGGCTAGAGCTATGGTTAGGGTTAGGGTTAGGTTTAAAGCTCTGTTTAAGGTTTGAATTAGGGCTAGGATTTGGGTAAATTTAGTCCTAGGGTTAGGATTACTGCTAATGTAAGTACAAGGATTATGATTAGGACTTATTTTAGGGTTAAGATTAGGGCTAGGTTTAGTGTTAGTGTTAGTGTTAGATTTAGGGTAATGTTTAGATCTGGGATTAGTGTTAGAGTAGGAGTCAGTGTCAGGGTTTGTTTTTTGGTTTGGCTTAAAACTCGTATTAGGGCTCAAGTTAGTTGTAGGTGTATAGTTAGGAGTTAGTTTAGTTTAAGGTTTAGGTATAGACCTTATGGCTCGGTTTTGTTTTAGGGATAGGAGTAGGATTATGGCTAGTTTTAGGATTAGTGTTAGGGTTCGGGCTACTTTAAGGGTTAGGCTTAGGCTTCCGTCAGTGTAAGATTTTGAGATAGATTATGATCTAAGGTTAGTGCTTGGGCTATAGATAGGGCAAAGGTTAGGACGAAGTTTAGGGCTAGGGTTAGGGTTATGTTATGCAATAGTGTTAGAACTAGTGATAGAGCTAGTGTGAGATTTAGATTTATTTTTAGATCAAGGGTTATGGTTAGGTTTAAAGATAGGGTGAAATTAGGGCTAAGTTTAGGGCTAGGGTTAGTATTAGTATTAGAGCTAGGGTTAGGGTTAAGGTTAGTATTAATCTAGGTTTAAGGCTAGGATAAGGGCTGGTGTTTTTTTTTAGTGTTAGGGCTAGGAATAGGGCTAGGGCTAATATCAGGTGTGAGGTTACATTTGAAGAGAGGACAGTTTTAGGATTGGGTGTATGGTTAGGTCTAGTTTAAGGGATAAGTTTAGGGTTAAGGGTCAGATTTAGAGCTAGGAATTATTAGGGTAAGAATCAGGTTAGATTTTGGTTGAGGTTAGGGTTTAGGGTTGGGCTCAATAAGCATTAGGGCCAGGATTAGGGTAATGATTGGTTTTTGTTTAGGGTTCAGATTAGGTTTACGGTAATTGATAGGGTTAAGATTAGCGTTTGGTTTGTGTTAGGCCTAGGGTTAGCATTAGGGTAAGGGTAATGATTAGCATAATGGAGAGGGTTAGATCTAACGTTAGGGTTAAGGTATGGTCAGGAATAAGTCTTGAGTTAGGGTTAGGGTTAGGATTAGAACTAGGGTTTGTTTTAGGGTTAAGTTTAGCATAAGGGTTAGGATTTGTGCTAGGGTTATGGCTAGGGCGTGGGTTAGGCTTAGATTTACATCTGGGGATAAGATTAGAGTATGATTAGGGTTAGGATTGGATTAGGGCTCGAATCATCATTAGCGGTAGCATTAGAGTTAGAGTAATGAATATGGTTAGATGTAGGCATAGGGTAATGGTTAGTGTGAGATTGAGGTTTAGGTTTAGGTTTAGGGCTATGGTTATGTTTAGATTTATGGTAAGGGTGAGGGTTTGAGCTAGAGTTAGGTCTATGGCAAGTGTGAGGTTTAGGATTATGTTTAGTGTTAGTTTTTTTGTTAGCTTTAGGGTTAGGGTTAGGCCTTGGGTTATCAATAGGTTTAGGGTTATTTTTAGGGTAATGGGTAGGGTTAGTGCTAGGTTTAGGGCTAGGTAGTTAAGTTAAGGATTTGGGCTAGTGTTAGGGGTATATTTAGGGATAGGTGTAGGTTTATGTTTAGGATAAGGGTCAGGCATTGAGCTACAGTTAGGACTCATCAAGTGTTAGGTTAGGTTTAGGATTAGGGTTATGCTTAGGCCTAGGATTAGCTGTAGATTTTGTGTTAGGTTTAGGCCTATGGTTATGGCTGGGGATGTGTAAGAGTTAGGGTTATGATTAGAGCTAGTTTGAGGATTAGGGTTTTGGCTAGGTCTAGTGTTAGGTTTAGATTCCTGGTTAGGGTCAGGTGTGGATCTAGGTTTATTCTTAAAGGCAGGGTCAGTTTTGGGGTTCAAGTTAGATTTAGGGTTACAGCCAGAATTAGAACTAGGTTTAGGTCTAGTGGTAGGGTTAGTGTTTATGTTAGTTTAAGGGTTACTTTAAGGGCTAGGGATAAGTTTTTGTTTAGGTCTAGGGCTACAGTTAAGGCTGTATTTAGGATTTGGTTTAGTTCTATGGCTAGTATTATTGTCTGGTCTAGGGATAGGGCCAGGTTTAGACCTAGGGTTATTGTTAGGGTCAAAATAATTGTCACAGTTAAGATTAGGGCTTGGAATAGGGTTAGAGCTAGAGTTAGGGTAGGGTTATGACTGTTAATAGGGTTAGGTCTTTAGTTAGCTGAAGGATCAGGCTTAGTTAGGTCTAGGGTTAACATTAGGGTTAGGGTTTTACTTTGGTTAAGGGATAGGCTTATATCTAGGTTTAAGGCTAGAGTTAGAGTTAGGGTTAGGATTAAATCTAGGTTTAGGGCTCAGATTAAGGCTAATTTTTGTGTTAGGGTTAACTCTAATGTTATGGCAATGGATAATGTAAGAACTAGCTTACACTTAGGGTTAAAGGTAGCAGTAGGTCTAATGTTAGCATTAGGTTTAAAGTTAGGGTTATATTTATAGCTAGGTTAGTATTAGGATATGATTCAGAGACAGTGTTAGTTTTAGGGTTAGGGTTAGAACTCAAATAAGGGCTAGGATTACTTTGGGGTTCAGTTTAACATGAGGGCGGTCTTTAGAGCTAGGTTGACTGTTAGGATATGAGTCAACGTCAGGGTTAGATAGAAGTTAAGGGTTATGACTCAAATTAACGCTAGGGATACTGTTAGGGTTAGTTTTACATTTAGGGTGGTGTTTAGACCTAGGGTGAGTGTAAGGGTATAATTCGGGGTCATGGTTAGTTTAAGGTTATGGTTAGGACGAGAATTAGGGCTAGGGTTAGGACCAGGTGTAGTGTTAGGATTTGGTTTAAGTTAAGGTTTAAGATTAGGACTACTGCTAATTTTTTTTGTTCCTTTTTTTGTGTGTGTGTTTATTTTTTTTTTAGAAAGAGAGAGAGAGAGAGAGAGAGAGAGAGAGAGAGAGAGAGAGAGAGAGAGAATTTTTTAATATTTTATTTTATTTTATTTTTTAGAATTTGGTGGAAACAAAATATTTTTTTAATTATATTTTTATTGTTGCTGAGGATTGAACCAAGCACACCGCGAATGCAAGGTGAATGCACTACCACTTGAACCACATCCTCAGCCCCTATTGCTCAGTTATGTTTTAGTCCTAGGTTATATGATTAACACTAGGATTAGGGCTACTGTTTGTGTTAGACTTAGGCTTAGGTTTAGGTTAAGACTTGAAGTTAGGATTAGATCGAAGGTTAGGGCTAGGTCTAAGGATAGGACAAGGGTTATGACTAGATTTAGGGTTATTGTAAATGATAGAAATAGAAATAGGGATAAAGCTAGGGTGAGAATGAGAGTTAGTCTTAGGCCTAGGGTTATGGTTAGTTTTAGGGATAGGCCTAAATCAGGGCAGGATTAGAACTAGGGTTTGTGTTCAGCTTAGGCCTAGCATTAGGGCTAGTTTTAGGTTTAAGTTTAGGGTAAGCAATCTGTTATAGCTAGGTTCAGAGGTAGAGTGAGGGTGAAAATTAGGATTAGGTCTAGGGTTAAAATTAGGTTTATTATTAATGCTAATTTTAGGGCTAGGATGAGTGCTAGGATTTGTTGTAGGGTTAGGTCTAGAATTAGGGCTACGGGTAATGTCAGATCTAGTGTTACAGTTAGGAGTAGATTTAGGATTATGTCTATGACTTAGTCTAGTTTAAGTGTTAAGTTTAGGGTAAGGGTCAGTATTAGAGCTAGGGGTATTTTTAGGTTCAGGTTCATGGTTACGATTTTTATTAGGTTAAGACTTAGGGATAGGGCTCAAATGAGCATTGGGGTTAGAGTTAGGATTAGAATAATGAATAGGGTTAGGTTTAGGATTCAGGGTAGGTTTAGGGTAATGGAGAGAGATTTAAGGTTTGCAATAAGGTTAGGGTTAGGCCTCAGGTTAGCCTTAGGAATAGAGTTATCATAAGGGTAATATATAGGGTTAGGGTTAAGGTTATTTATTCAAATAAGTCTAGGCTTATGTTAAGGCCAAATGTCAGGCTTTGAACTATGGTTAGGTCTAAGGTGAAGATTAGGTTTTGGGCTAGGTTTAGGATTAGGGTTAGGGTTATGCTTATGGTAGGTTTAGGCCTTGGATTAGGACTAGGTTTTGTCTTAGGTTTAGGCCTAGGGTTAGTGCTATGGGTAATCTAAAATCTAGGGTTCTTATTAGGGCTAGTTTTAGGGTTAGGGTTATTGCTAGTTCTAGTGTTAGGTTTAGATTCAGTTTTAGATCTAGGTTATGTGTTAGTGTCAGGGTCTGTGTTCAGATTAGAGTTAGGGTGAAAGCCAGAATCAGGAGTAGGTTTAGGTCTGGGGCTAGCGTTATTGCTTGGTTTAGGTTAAGGGTTATTTTTAGGGCTAGGACTAAGATTTTGTTTAGGTCTAGGGCTAGAGTTATTGCTAGATTTATGATTAGGTTAAGCCTAGGGTTAGTGTTAGGGTACATTAGGTAAAAGTTTACTGGAAGTGCTAGATTCAGGGTTAAGTTTAGGTTTAGTGTCAGGTTTAGACCTATAATTAGTGTTAAGATCAGAATAAGCATGAAGGTTAGAGTTAGGTTTTGGGTAAGGTTTAGAGCTAGATTGAGGGCTATGGTTTGGACTAATAATAGGGTTAGTGTTTGATTTAGGCTAAGAATTACGATTAGGACTAGGGTTAGCATTATAGGTAGAATTTGGCTTAGGATAAGGGATAAGGTTAGATCTAAGCTTAAAGCTAGGGTTAGGGTTGTTTTCAGAACTAGTGTTAGGGTTAAGGTTAGGGATAAATGTAGTTTTAGGGCTCAGATTAGGGCTCTTTTGGGGGGTTATGGCTAGGTTTAGGACTATGGCTAATGTAAGAACTAGGGTTATTATTAGGGTTAGTTTTAGGGTTAGGTTTTGGGTAGGAATGGTGTTAGCATTTGCTTTATGGTTAGGTTGATATATAGAGCTAGAGTTACTGTTTGGATATGAGTCAGGGTAAGGTTAGTTTTAGTCCTAGGACTCTAATTTGAGCTAGGGTTATGTCTAGTTGTAGGATTAGGGTTTGGTTTAGGTTCAGTTTAGGGTTAGGGTAATGGCTCAGTTTTGTTTTAGGGCTAGGGCGAGTGTTAGGATTAGTTTTATGGTTAGTGATACTGTTCAGCTAGTGGTAGGGTGAGGTTTAGGCTTAAGGTTAAGGTTAGATTTAGTGTTTACATCCATCATATAGAGTTACGATTAGATCTAGGGTTATTGCTAAAGTTAGGGCTAGTGGTAGGATTACAGTAATGGACAGTTTTAAAAATACAAATAGGGCTAGGTTGAAATTTAGAATTATTCTTAGGGATAGAGTTAGAAATTTGCTTAGGGTTAGGTCTAAATTAGGGCTTCATTATCGCTAGGATTAGTGTTAGGGTTCGGACTGCGGTTAGGGCTAGAATTACGGTTAGTGGTAGTGTTAGGGTTATAGTTAGTTTTAAAAGAAGTGATGAGGTTATGGCCAGTTTCAGGGTTAGGACAAGGGTTAAATTTAGGCATAGGAATAGGGTGAGTGTTCAGGTTAGAATTAGGGCTAGTATTAGGGCTAGGATTAGGGCTATGGTTTGTTTTAGGGTTAGAGCTAGGATTAGAGCTAGGGCTAATGTCAGGTCTAGGATTATGGTTAGGAATAGTGTTAACTTTAAGTTTACTGCTTGGTCTAGGGAAAGTTAGGTTCAGGGGAAAGGTCAGGTTCAGAGCTATGTGTATTATTATGGTCATATTCCCATTTACGGTTTGGTTTAGGATAAGGTTTATGGTTAGGGCTCAAATTAGCATTAGGGTTATGGTTAACATAATGGATAGTGTTAGGTTTAGGGTTCAGGTTAGTTTTAGAGTAATAGAAAGGGTTAGTGTTAGTGATAGGATTAGGATTAGGCCTATGGTTAGCATTTGGGTTACGTTTATGTTCAGGGTAATGAATAGGGTTAGTGCTAATGTTAGGGCTTGTGTTAATGTTAAGATTTTGGCTAGGTTTAGAAAATAGGCCTAGGGTTAGTGTTAGTTTTAGGTTTAGCAGAAGTGTTAGGATTTAGCTAGGGTTAGGGCTAGGGTGAGTGTTAGGGATAGAGTCAGGTCTACGGTTAGGATTAGGTTTATGATTAGGTTAATGGCTTGGGTTACCATTAGGGTTAGGGTTATGTTTAAGGTCATAGAGTTTGTGTTAGGATTTGTGGTATTGTTACATTAGGATTAGGGCTAGGTTTCGGGTTAGGTTGAGGGTTAGGGTATTGTTATGTTTAGGGTAAGGATTAGAGTTTGAGTTTGATTAGGGCCAGGGCCAGTGTTAGAGTTTATGTTAGTTCTAGGGTTAGGGATAGGGTTCCGCTTAGGTCTAGGTTTAGGGCTAGAATTATGGCTAGATTGTGTGTGAGGTTTAGGGCTAGTGTTAGGTGTATGGGTAAAGTAAGAGCTAGGATTATAGTTATGGGTAGATTTAGGGTTTGTCTAGTGTTAGTGTTAGTTTTTCAATTAGGATAAGGTTTAGAGCGAGGGTTTGTGTTAGGGTAAGTATCTAGGGTTAAGTCTAGGGTTACGGTTAGGGATCGATTCAGGGTTATATTTATGGTTAGGTCTAGTGTAAGTGTTAGATTTAGGGTAAGGGTAAAATTTAGAGCTAGTGGAATTATTAAGGTCAGGGTATGTCTTATGGTTCAGTTTAGGTTAAGGTTTAGTTGTAAGGCTTTAATTAGCATTAGGGTTAGTTTTAGGTTTAGGGTAATAAATAGGCTTAGGATTAGGGTACAGGTTAGTTTTAGGGTAATGGATAGGTTTAGGGATTGGGATAGTGTTAAGGTTAAGCCTAGGATTAGAATTAGGTTTAGTATTATGGTTAGGGTAATGGATAGTATTAGAGCTAGTGTTAGGTCTAGGATTATGGTTAGGATTAGTGCTAGGGTAAGGGTAGTGTATAGAATTAGCACTATCTTCAGGGCTATGTTTAAGGTTAGAATTAGGGCTAGGATTAGGTTAGTGTTTGGGATAGGGCTAGTTATGTATAGGGTAAAGCTTATGCTTTGAGCTAGGGTTAGGTCTATGGAATGGTTAGGAATATGGTTAGATCTAGGTTTAGTTTAGGGTTACACTTAGGGATAGGTTTAGACCTAGGATTAGGGCTGGGTTTTGTGTCATTTTAGGCTTAGGGTTAGGGCCATGGGCAGTTAAGATTTAGTGTTATGATTAGGGCTTATTTTAGGGTTAGGGTTATGGCTAGGTGTAGTGTTAGGATTAGGTTTTGAGTTAGGGTGAGCTTTGGAGCTAAGTTTATGTTAGGGTCAGGGTCAGTGTTCAGGTCAGAGTGAGTGTTGGCGTTAGTGCCAGAATTAGGACTAGGTTTTGTTCTAGAAGTAGGGTTAGTGTTTGGGTTATGTTAAGGGTGATTGTTAGGACTAGGGCAAGGTTATTGTCCAGGTCTAGAGCTATAGTTATGGTTATATTTAGGATTAGGTTTAGGTCT
The DNA here is from genome assembly GCF_048772815.1 of Callospermophilus lateralis. NCBI lineage: Eukaryota > Metazoa > Chordata > Mammalia > Rodentia > Sciuridae > Callospermophilus > Callospermophilus lateralis. The sequence continues at coordinate 87,248,149 of NC_135306.1, forward strand.
AGGACGACTGTTAGTTTTCGGTTTAGGTATAGAATTACTGGTAGGGCTAATGTTAGGCTTCGTGTTCGGATTAGATTCAGGTTTAGATCTATGTTTAGCGTTAGGGTCAGTATAAGTTTCAGGGTTAGGATTAGGGTTTGGGTTATTGTTAGAGCTAGAATGAGGGTTAGGGTTAGGACTAGTAATAGGGTTAGGGTTTTGGTTAGCCTATGGATTAGGGTTAAGGATAGGGTTAGCATTAGGTTTAGGGTTTGGCTTAAGGTAACAAATAGGATAAGAGCTAGGTTTTGGGAAATGTTAGGAACTGGCTTATGGCTAGGGTTAGTGTTAGGGTTAAAGCTAGGGTTAGCGCTTGAATTAGTTCCAGGATTTGGGTTAGGTTATGGCTAGTTATAGGACTACAGCTAATGTACAAACTAGGCTTATGATGAGGGCCAGTTTTGGGGTTAGTGTTATGGCTAGGTCAAGTTTTAGGGTTAGGGTTAGTGTTAGCATGATCTTTAGAGCAAGAATTAGTGTTAGGGTCAGGTCCAGTGTTCAGGTTAGAGCTAGATTTATTTTAAAGCCAGAATTATAACTAGGGTTAGGTCTAGGCTTAGGGTTAGTGTTTGGGTTAGGTTAAGGTTTATTATTAGGGCTAGGGGTAGGTTTATGCTTAGGTCTAGGGCTAGAGGTATGCCTAGATTTAGGATTAGGTTTAGCTCTAGGGCTAGTGTTAGGGTTAGGTTTAGGAATATGTTTATTTCTAGTGCTAATGTTATGATTAAGTATAAGTTTAGGGTCAGGTTTAGACCTACGATTACCATTAGGGTCAGAATAAGTGTCAGGTTTGAGTTATGGTTAGAGCTAGAATGAGGCCTAGGGTTAGTACTAGTAAAAGGATTAGGGTTAGGACTAGAGTTAGTGTTAGAGTTAGGTTTGGCTTAGGGTAAAAGATAGGGTTAGACATAGGGCTATGGCTATATTTAGGGTAGGGGTAGGGCTAGTGTTAGGGTGAATTTATAGTTAAAGCTAGTGTTAGGTTTCAGATTAGGGCTAATTTTGGTTAGAGTTAGGGCTAGGTTTAGAGTTACAGTCAATGTTTGCAGTAGAGTTATGATTTGGGTTATTTATAAGATTGGGTTTAGAAGTAGGTCTAGTGTTAGGGTTAGGTTTAATATTAGGGTGATGTTAAGAGATTGGTTTACATTAGGGTAAAAATTAAGGTCAGGGATAGTTTTAGGGTTAGGGTTTAGACTCGAATTAGTGCTAGGATTAGGGCTAGATATAGGGTTAGTTTTGGGTTTAGATTAAGCTTTAAAGTTAGGGCTATGTCTTGGCTTATTTTTCAGGGCTAGGGCTATGGTTATGGCTACTTTTAAGATTAGCATTAGGTTTAGAACTAGTCTTAGGGTTAGGTTTTCATCTAAGGTTTTGAGTTAGATTTCGAGTTATGATTAGATCTAGTGTTAGATATAGTGCTAAGGATATGGCTAGCATTAGTTTTAGTATATGGCTTGGATTAGGGTTATGATAAAAATAGGGTTAGAACTATGGATAGGGCTATGTTGAGAGTGAGAGATAGTCTTTCACCTAGGCTTAGGGTTTCATTAGGTATAGGTATTAATTAGGGCTAGGAATACGGCTAGGTTTATGTTTATGTTTAGGCCTAGGGTTAGTTTTGGGCTTAGGTTTAGGTTTAGTGTAAATTATGGGATTAGAGATAGGTTTAGGGCTAGGATGAATGTTAGAATTAGGGTTACAGCTAGGGTTTCATTTGAGTTATGATTAAGGCTTGTTTGAGAGCTTGGATGAGAGCTATGGTTTGTGTTTTGGTTAGGGCTAGGATTAATGTTAGGGCAATGTCAGTTCTAGGGTTATGCTTAGGGATAGTTTTAGGGTTAGTTTTATGATTATGTTCAGTGTTAGGTTTAGATTTAGGGTAAGGGTAAAATTTAAAGCTAGGGAAATTATTAGGGTCAGGGTCATGTTTAGTGTTTTCATTGTGTTAGGGTTTAGTTTTAGGGCTCAATTTAGCAGCAGGGTTTGGTTGAGGGTAATGATAGGGTTAGGTTTAGGGTTCAGGTTATGTTTAGAACAATGGATAGGGTTACAGTGAGGCCTAGGGTTAGATTTAGGCCTAGGGATAGCATTAGAATTAGGGCTATGTTTAGGGTGATTGATAGGGTTAGACCTAAGTGTAGGGCTAGGGTTATTGATGGGATTAGCGTTGTGGTTAGAATTAGGTTAATGTTAGGGCTATGATTTGTGTTAAGGTTGGGGCTAGGATTATAGCTAGGGCAAATGTCAGGTCTATGATTACGTTAGAAATAGTTTTAGGGTTAGGTTTTTGTCTAGGACTAGTATAAGGGATAGGTTTGGATAAGGTCAGGTTTAAAACTAGATATATTATTACGGGAAACGTCAGAGTTAGGTTTTTGCTTAGATTACGTTTAAAATTAGATCTCAATTAAGCATTAGGTTTAGGGTTAGGGTAATGATAGGGTTAGGTTTAGAGTTCAGGTTAGGTTTAGGTTAATGAATAAGTTTAGGGTTAGCAATATGTTTAGGGTTTGGCCTAGAGTTACCATTAGGGTAATAGTTAGCATTAGGGTAATGAATCAGGTTAGAGATAGTGATAAGGCTAAGGTTATGGTTATAATTCTTGCTTGGGTTAGGATAAGTTTTAGGGCTAGGTTTTGTGTTAGGGTTAGGTTTAAAACTAAGATTAAGTCTTAAATAAGGAGTAGGTTTTGGGTTTGGTTAGGGCTAGGGTTAGGGCTATGGCGACTGTATGAACTAGTGTTACAATTTGTGTGAGTTTTAGGGATAGGGTTAGGGTGATGTTTAGAGCAAGGGTTATATTTAGGGTCAGTGTCAGGATCGGGGTTAATTTTAATGTTAGGTTTAGGACTCGAATTTGGGCTAATGTTAGTGCTAGGTGTAGGGTTAGGTTTTGGTTTAGGTTAAGGGTTACAGTTCGGGCTATGGCTCAGTTTTGTTTTAGGGCGAGGGCTAGGGTTAATGATAGATTTAGGATTAGCATCAGGGTTAGGGCTTGTGTTAGAGTGAAGTTTCGTCTTAAGGTTAGGGTTAGATTTAGAGTTAGGTTTGATCTAGGTTTAGGGCTTGTGCTAAGGTTAAGGCTAAGGTTAGGGTTATGGTAAGGAATATGGTCAGAACTAGGGATACGTCTAGGGTGAGAATTAGAGTTATTCATAGGAGTAGGTTTAGGGTTCGGCTTAGGGTTAAGGCTAAAGTAGATCTAGGATTAGGACTAGGGTTAGTGTTAGGTTTAAGCCTAGGGGTTGGGCTAAGTGTAGTGTTAGCACTGTGGTTAGGGTTAAATTTAGGGGAATAGGTGAGGTTATTGCTAGTTTTAGGACTAGGCTGAGTTTTATGCTTAGAGCTAAGTTTAGGCCTAAGATTAGCTCTAGGTTTTGTGTTAGGTTTACGGCTGGGGTTAGGACTATGGACTATGGATAATGTAAAAGCTATGGTTAGTTTTTAGGGCTAGTTTTAAGTTTAGGTTAAGGGTTATGACTAGGTATAGTGTTAGGTCTAGGTTTTGAGTTAGTGTCAGGTATAAAGCTAGTTTAAGTGTAAGGATCATGGTGGGTGTTCGGGATAGTGTTAGGTTTAGTGTTAAAGCCAGAATTAGGACTAGGGTTAGGTCTATGGATACGGTAAGTGTTTGCTTTAGGTTTAGGGATATTGTTAGGGTTAGGGTTAGTGCTAGGATTTTGTTTAGGTCTAGGGCTAGAGTTATAGCTATATTTACGATTAGCTTTGGGTCTACATGTACTGTTAGGCTTCGGCATATGTATTGGTTACTGGTAGGTCTAGTGTTAGGTTTTGGTTTAGATTTAGGATAAGGTATAGACCTAGGGTTACTTTTAGTGTCAGATGGGCGTCAGGGTTAGGTTTAGAGGTAGTATGAGGGCTAGGGTTAAGACTATTAATATGGTTACAGTTGAAGTTAGGATAAAGATTAGGGTTAGGACTAGGGTTAGCATTTGGGTTAGGGTTTGGTTAAGGGTAAGGGACAGGGTTAGAGCTAGGCTTAGGGCTAGGGTTAGGGTTAGGTTTAGGGCCAGTGTTAGGGTTAAGATTAGGGTTAAAGCAAAGTTTTGGGCTCAGATCCAGAGTAGGATTTCTGTTAAAGTTAATGCTAGGGTTAGGACAATGACTAATGTATGAACTAGGGTTACAATTAAGGCTCTTTTTATGGTTATGGTTAAGGCTAGGACTATTATTAGGGATAGTTTAAGTTAGGGTGATGATTAGAGCTAGAATTTGTGTAAGGTTCAGAGTAATTTTTAGTTAGTGTTAGGGCTAGGTGCATGGTTTTGGTTTGGTTTAGGTTAAGGGTTTTGGTAAAGAATATGGCATGATTTTGTTTTATGGCTAGGGTCAGGGCTAGGGCAAGTTTAAGGATTACATTATGGTTAGGGGTAGTGTTAGGGTTTGGTTTAGCTTAAGATTATAGTTAAATTTAGAGTTAGGTTTAGATTTAGAGTTAGGTTTAAATCTAGATTTAGTATAGGGCTAAGGATAGAACTAGGGCTAGGGCTAGGTCAAGAGTTATAGTTAGTCTTAAGGCTAGGGTTTGGATTAGGATAAGATTAAATTTGGGCTAAGATTAGCAAAGACTTAGTGTTAGTATTAGGCCTAGGGTTAGGGCGGGGGTTATGGTTAGGTTTAGGGTTATTGTTAGTATTGTGGTAAGGGGTGGGTTTATATGTAGGTTTAGGTCTAGGGTGAACATTAGAATTAGGGTTAGGGCCCAGGATATGGTTCAGGTTAAGATTAAGGCTAGGTTTAGGGCTGGGATTATGGTTAGGGATAATTTCAAGTCTAAGGTTAAGGTTAAAAATCGTTTAAGTTTAGGTTTATGGCTACACTTTGTGTAAGCATTAGGTTAAGGGTTAGAATCAGGTTTAGAGATAAAAGTATTACTAGGGTCATGGTCACAATTAGTGTTTTGAATAGATTAAGGTTTAAAGTTAGGACTCGAATTTGCATTAAGATTAGTATGAGCATAATGATATGGTTAAGTTTAGGTTTCCTGCTAGATTTAGGATAATAGATTGGTGAAGATTAGGATTAGGTTAATATTTAGAGCTAGGGTTAGTGTTAGTGACAGAGTCAGTGTTTTGTTAGTTTTAGTGTTTGGCTTAAAACTCGAATTAGGTATAGGGTTAGGGGTAGGTGTATGGTGAGTTTTTGGTTTAGTTTAAGGGTTAGGGGTAGAGTTTATGGCTCGGTTTTGTTTTAGGGCTAGGTCTATAATTAGGACTAGTTTTAGGATTTTTGTTAGGGTTAGGGCTCGTGTTAGGGTTAGGCTTAGGCTTCTGGTCAGGGTTAGATTTAGAAATAGATTATGAACTAAGGTTAGTGCTTGGGCTATGGATAGAGCAAAGGTTAGGACTAAGTTTAGGGCTAGCGTTAGGGTTACGTTAAGGGATAGGGCTAGAACTAGTGATAGGGCTAGTTTGAGAGTTAGATTTAGTCTTAGGTCTACGGTTATGGTTAGGTTTAAAGATAGGGTGAAATTAAGGCAAGATTGGGGCTAGGGTTAGTATTGTGGTTAGAGCTAGGGTTAGGATTATGGTTAGTATTAATCTAGGTTTAGGGCCCTCTAGGATAGGGCTGGGATTATTTTAGGGTTAGGGCTAGGATTCAGGCTAGGGCTAATGTCAAGTGTGGGGTTACGGTTGAAGAGAGGACAGTTTTAGGATTTGGTTTATGGCTAGGTCTAGTTTCAGGCTTAGGTTAAGGGTTAAGTGTCAAGTTTAGAGATAGGGGAATTATTAGGGTTTAGGATCAGGTTAGAGTTTGGTTTAGGTTTGGGTTTAGAGTTAGGGCTCAAATGAGCTTTAGAGTCAGGGTTAGGGTATTGCTATGTTTTGTTTAGAGTTCAGGTGAGTTTTACAGTAATTGATAGGGTTAGGTTTAGCAATAGGATTTGTTTTATGCCTAGGGTTAGCATTAGGGTAAGGGTAATGGTGGGGACAATGGGTAGGGTTAGAGCTAAACTTAGGGCTAGGGTTATGGTCAGAAATAGGTCTTGAGTTAGGGTTACAGTTAGGGTTAGAACTAGGGTTAGTTTTAGGGTTATGTTTTGCATAAGGGTTAGATTTCGAGCTTGGGTTAGGGCTAGGGCGAGGTTTAGGTTTAGAGTTAGGTCTAGGAATAAGATTAGAGTATGGTTAGGGTTAAGATTGGATTAGGGCTAGCATCATCATTAGGGGTAGGGTTAGGGTTAGAGTAAGGGATATAGTTAGATATAGGCATAGGAATATGCTTAGTGTTAGATTGAGTTTTAGTTTTAGGATTAGGGCTATGGTTATGTTTAATTTTATGGTAAGTGTTAGGGTTTGAGCTAGAGTTATATCTATGGCAAGTGTGAGGTTTAGGGTTAAGTCTAGTGTTAGTTTTCTGGTTAGCTTTAGTGTTAGGGTTAGGCCTAGGGTTATCAATAGGTTTAAGGTTATTTTTAGGGTAATGGGTAGGTTTACAGATAGGTTTAGGCCTAGGTTTAAGTTTAGGATTAGGGCAAGTGTTATGGGTGTATTTAGGGATATGTGTAGGTTTATTTTTAGCATAAGTTTCAGGATTTGAGCTAGTGTCAGGATTAATCAAGTGTTAGGTTAGGGTTAGGATTAGGGTCATTCTTAGGCCTAGGATTATCTCTAGATTTTGTGTTAGGTTTAGCCGTATGGTTAGGGCTGTGGGTAATTTAAGAGCTAGGGTTATTATTAGGGCTAGATTTAGGGTTAGGATTTTGGCTAGGTCTAGTGTAAGGTTTGGATTTTTTGTTAGGGTCAGGTTTAGAGGTAGGTTTACTCTTTAAGGAAGGGTCAGTGTTTGGTTTAGAGCTAGGAGAAGAGCCAGGGCTAATGTTGGTTCAAGGGTTATTTTTAGGAATAGTGTTAACTTTATGTTTATGGCTAGGTCTAGTGGAAAGTTAGGTTCAGGGTAAAGGTCAAGTATAGACCTATGTATATTATTATGGTCAGAATCTATTTTAGGGTTTGGTTTAGGATAAGGTTTAGGGATAGGGATCAAATTCGCATCAGGTTTAAGGTTAAAGTAATGGATAGTGTTAGGTTTAGGGTTCAGGTTAAGTTTAGAGTAATATATAGGGTTAGTGTCAGTGACAGGATTAGGGTTAGGCCTAGGGTTTGCATTTGGTTTAGGTTTATGTTTACGGAAAAGGATAGGATTAGTGCTAGTGTTAGGGCTTGTTTTGACATTAGGTTTTTGGCTAGGTTTAGAGATAGGCCTAGGGTTACTTTTAGTGTTAGGTTTAGCAGAAGTGTTATGGTTTGAGCTAGGGTCAGGGCTAGGGTGAAGTTTAGAGTCAGGGCTACAGTTAGGGTTAGGGTTAGGGTTATGGCTTGGGTTAGTATTAGGGTTCAGTTTATGTTTAAGGTAATAGAGTTTCTGCTTGGATTTGTGCTATGGTTACAGTTAGGATTAGGGCTAGGTTTATGTTTAGATGGTTAGGGCTATTGTTATGTTTAGGGTAAGGATTAGAATTTGTATAGGGTTAGAGCCAGGGCCAGTGTTAGTGTGAAGTTTATTGCTAGGGATAGTGTTAGGGTTATGCTTAAGTCTAGGTTTAGGGCTAGAATTAGGGCTAGGTTGTGTGTGAGGTTTAGGGCTAGTGTTAGGTGTATGGGTAATGTAAGAGCTTGGGTTATGGTTATGGGTAGATTTAGGGTCTGTCTAGTGTTAGGGTTAGTTTTTCAGTTAGGATAAGGTTTAGAGCTAGGGTTTGAGTTAGGGTAAGTGTCTACGGTTAAGTCTAGGGTTACTGTTAGGAATAGATTTAGGGTTATGTTTATGTGTAGGTCTAGTGTAATTGTTAGATTTAGGGTAAGGGTCAAGTTTAGAGCTAGAAGTATTATGAAGGTGAGGGTATGGCTTATGGTTTAGTTAGGTAAATGTTTAGGTTTAGGGCTTTAATTAGCATTAGGGTTAGAGTTAGGGTAAGTGTAGTGAATAGGCTTAGGATTAGAGTACAGGAGATTTTTAGGATAATGGATAGGTTTAGAGATTGTGATAGTGTTAGGTTTAAGCCTGGGGTTAGAATTAGGGTTAGGATAATGGTTAGCGTAATAGATAGGCTTAGAGCTAGGGTTAGGGCTAGGGTTATGTTTAGGATTAGAGCCCAAGTTAGGGTTAGGGTTAGGGCTATGGTTTGTGTTATGTTTAGGGCGAGGTTTACAGCTAGGGAAAATGTCACGTCTGTGGTTACATTAGGAATAGTCTTAGTGTTAGGTTTATGGCTAGGTCTAGTATAAGGGATAGGGTTAAGATTAGGGCTTAAGCTAGGGTTAGGACTAGAATTAGGTGTAGGATTTGTATTAGGAATAGGGCTAGTGTTATAAAAACGACTAATGTACAAACTAGGGTTAAAATTAAGTCTAGTTTTAGGGTTACGGTTAAGGCTAGGTCTATTTTTAGGGTTAATTTATTTAGGGTGATAATTAGAGCTTGGATTAGTGTTAGAATCAGCGTCAGGGTCAGAGTAATTTTTAGAGTTCAGTTTAGGCCTATGTGTAAGGTTTGGATATGGTTTAGGTTAAGGATTTGGTTTAGGGATATGCCCTGGTTTTGTTTAGTGGCTAGGGCCAGGGCTGGGGCAAGTTTTAGGATTACCATTATGGTTAGGGGTAGTGTTAGGGTTTTGTTTGGCTTAAGATTATAGTTAAATCTAGAGTTAGGTTTAGATTTAGATTTAGGTTTAGATCTAGATTTAGTATAGGGCTAAGGATAGAACTAGGGCTAGGGCTAGGGTAAGAGTTATAGTTAGTCTTAGGGCTATGGTTAGGTTTAGGATACGATTAAATTAGGGCTAGGATTAGCCCTAGACTTATTGTTAGTATTAGGCCTAGGGTTAGGGCAGGGGTTAGGGTTAGGTTTAGGGTTATGGTTAGGTTTTTGGTAAGGGATGGGTTTATAGGTAGATTTATGGTTAGGGTGAGGTTTAGAATTAGGGTTAGGGCTCGTATTATGTTTCGTGTTAGGATTTAAACTATGTATAGGGCTATCATTATGGTTAGGGTTAATTTCAGGTCTAGGTTTATGCTTAAAGATAGTTTAAATTTAGATTTAGGGCTACGCCTTTTGTAAGCATTAGGTTTAGAGTTAGGGTAAGGTTCAGAGCTAAGAGTATTATTAGGGTCATGGTCATAATTAGTGTTTTGGATAGATTAAGCTCTAAAATTAGAACTCAAATTAATATTAACTTTAGGATCAGCATAATGATAGAGTTAGGTTTGGGTTTCATGCTCGATTTAGAGTAATGGATAGTTTGAAGATTAGGGATAGGATTAGGTTTAGGCCTAGTGTTCGCATTAGTTTTAGAGTCATGGTTAGGGTAATGGAGAGGTTTAGAGCTAGATTTACAGCTAGGTTTATGGTTACAATTACTGATAGTGTTAGAGTTAGGTTTAGGGTTTAATCTAGGGTTAAGGCTAGGAATAGGGCTGGAATTTGGGTAAAGTTGGGGCTAGGGTTAAGATTACGTCTAATGTAAGTACTAAGTTTATGATTAGGGCTAATTTTAGTGTTAGGGGTTAGGACTAGGTCTACTGTTAAGATTAGGTTTAGGGTGAGGGTGATTTTTAGACATAGGATTAGTGTTAAGATCAGAGTGAGGGTGAGGCTTAGTATTAGGGTTTGGCTTAAGACTCGAATTATTGCTAGGGTTAGGGCTTGGTGTAGGATTAGTGCTTGGTTTATGTTAAGGATTATGTTTAGGTCTATGGCTCAGTTTTTTTTTAGAGCCAGGGCTATGGTTTGGGATAGTTTTAGGATTAGCCTTAGGGTTAGGGCTAGGGTGAGGTTTAGGTTTAGAAATATTGTTAGGGTTAGATTTAGCATAAGGGTTAGATCTAGGGTTATCGCCAGGGATATGAATAGGGCTAGGGTTAGAACTACGGTTCAGTCTAGGATTAAGCTTCCAGTAAAATATAGGGTTAGAACTAGAGTTACGGCAAGGGTGGGAGTTAGAGTTATTCTTTGGGCTAGGGTTAGGGTTAGGTTTAGGGATAGGGCTAAATTAGGGCTAAGATTTGGGCTATGTATAATGTTAGGTTTAGGCCTATGTTTAGGGTTAGGATTATAATTAAGGCTATGTTTAGGGCTAGAATAAGGACTAGGGTTTGTGGTAGGGTTAGGCTAGGAGTATGTCTAGGGCTAAAGTCAGATCTAGGGTTATGGTTAGGGATAGATTTAAGGTTAGATTTATTGCTAAGTCTAGTCTAAGGGTTAAGTATAGGGTAATAGTCAGGTTTAGAGTTAGGGGAATTATTAATGCCAGGGTCAGTGTTGGGCTTTGGTTTATTTCTGAGTTTAGGGTTAAGGCTCAAATTAGCATTAGGGTTAGCATTAGGCTAATGATAAGGTTACGTTGATGGTTCAGGATAGGTTTAGTGTAATTGACTGTTTGGGGGCTAGTGATAGAGTTAGGGTTAGTCCTAGGTTTACATTAGCATAAGGGTAATGTTTAGGGTAATGGATACAGTTAGAGTTAAGGTTATGGCTAGGGTTATGTTAGGATTGGGTCTTGAGTTAGGGTTAGGGTAAGGGTTAAAACTAGGGTTAGGTTTAGGGTTATGCTTAGCATAAGGATTAGGTTCTGAGCTATGGTTAGGGCTAGGCTGGGAGTTAGCTTCAGGGTTAGGTCTAGGGATAGGATTACCATAGGTTTTAGGTTAAAGTTAGGGTTAGAGTTAGACCTAGGATTAGTGGTAGGGTCAGTATAAGGGTCAGGGTTAGGGTTAGAATTTGGGATAGGGTAAAAGCTATAATGAGAGCTTGGTTTGGGGTTATTAATAGAGTTAAGGTTTTGCTTAGCTTAAGGATTAGGGATTGGTCAAGGTTATTCTTAGGCTTATGTGTTTGCTTAGGGTAAGGGATTGCTTAAGAGCTAGGTTTAGGGCTATGGTTATGGTTATCGTTATGGTTAAATCTAGGATTAGGGCTCGGATTAGGGCTATTGTTGTGTTAGGGTTAGGGATAGAATTAGAGCCATGGCTAATGAAAGAAGTAGGGTTTAATTTATTTATGTTTTAGTGTTATGGTTAGGTTTAGTGTTAGTGTTAGGTTTAAGTTTAGAATGATATTTATAGCTAGGGTTTGTGTTAAGATAAGTGTCAGGTCAGGGTTCATTTTAGGGTTAGAGATAGGAGTTGAATTATTGTTAGGGTTATTCTTATCATTCGGTTTAAGGTGAGGGCGGGGTTTAGACCTAGGTTGAGTGTTAGGATATGAGTCAGGGTCAGTGTTAGTTTTAAAGTTAGTCCTAGAACTTGAATTAGGGCTAGTCAGTGGTTTAGGTTTAGTGTTAGGATTTGGTTTAAGTAAATATTTAGGGTTAGGGATATTTTTTGGTTTTGGTTTAATCCTAGGGTTGGATTTAGGGATAGTGTAAATGTTACTCTTAGGCTTAGGGTTAGGGTTAGATTTGGAGTTAGGGTTATATCTAGGGTTAGGGCTGGCACTTAGGATATGGCAAGGCTTAGGGCTAGGCATAGGGTTATGGTAAGAGATAGGGTTAGAAATAGGGATAGGTATAGGGAAGAGTTAGAGTGGATCTTAGGGCTAGGGTTAGTGTTAGGGTTAGGGATAGGGCTAAATTAGTGCTAGGATTATGGCTAAGTTTATTGTTTTATTTAAGCCTAGAGTTAGGCTTAAGTTTAGGTTTAATTTTAGGGTAAGAGACGGCATTGTAGCTAGGTATAGAGATTGGGTGAGGGTTACAATTTGGGGTAGGGTAGGGGTAGAATTAGGGTTATGAATAAAGCTAGGTTTAGGGCTAGGATTAGGGCTAAGGTTTTTTTAGGTTTAGGACTAGTGTTAGGGCTAAGGCTATTTTCAGGTCCAGAATTATGGTTAAAGATAGTTTTGGGGTAAGGATTATGGCTTCATCTAGGTTAAGGGTTAGGTGTAGGGTTATGTTCAAGTTTATAGCTAGTGTTTTTATTAGGGTCAAGGTCAGGGTTAGGGTTTGGGATTGGTTAAGGTGTAAAGTTAGGGCTTGAATTAGTGTTAGTGATATGGTGAGTAATGATAGGTTTAAATTTACGTCAAAGTTAGGTTCAGTGTAATAGATTGGGTTAAGATTAAGATTCTTGGCTAGTGTTAGCATTAGGGTTATGGATATGGTTATGGTAATAGATAGAGTTAGATACTGGTTTAGGGGTAGTTTTATGGTTATGAATAGGGCTAGAGTTAAATCTAAAATTAGGGCTAGGTTTTGTGTTAAGTTAGGGATAGGGTAGGGTTAGGGTTAAAGTAATTACTAGGGTGATTTTTAGGGCTAGTTTTAGGGTTTGGGGGCTAGAGTTAATATAAGGGTTAAATTTTGGGTTAGGGTGATGTTTAGATAGTAGTAGTGGTAGGGTCATTGTCTGGTTTAGGGTTAGTTTAAGAATTTAACTTACAACTCATATTAGGGCTATGGTTAGGGCTAGGTTTAAGGTTAGGGTTTTGTTTAGGTTAAGGGTTAGGGTTGTAGCTATAGCTCGGTTTTGTTTTAGGGCTAGGCCTATGTTTAGGGTTAGTTTTAAGATTAATGTTATGGTTTGGGCTAGTGTTAGTGTTTTCTTAGTCTTTGTGTTAGGGCTCGATTTAGAGTTAGGTTTTGTGTAAGGTTAGTGCTAAAGCAAAGGATAGGGCAAGGGTTAGGGCTAGGGTTAAGGTTATATTGTAAGGGATAGGGATAGAATGAGTGAAAGTTCTAATGTGAGAGTTAGAGATAGTCTTAGGAATAGTGTTAGGGATAGGGCTAAATTAGGGCTAAGATTAGGGCTAGGATTAGTATCAGGATTAGGGCTAGCATTTGGGTTAGGATTGTAATTAAGACTATGTTTAGGGATAGGATAAGAGCTAGGGTTTTTCTTAGGGTTAGAGCTAGAATTATGGCTAAGGCTAATGTCAGGTCTAGGGTTACAGTTAGGAATAGTTTTAGGGAAAGATTTATGGCTAGGTCTATTGTAAGGGTTAGGTATAGGGTAAGAGTCAGGTTTAAAGCTAGGGGAATTACTAGCACCAGGGCCAGTTTTAGGGCTTGGTTTAGGTTAGAGTTTAGGTTTATAGCTCAAATTAGAGTTAGGGTTAGGTTTAGGGTAAAGATAGGGTTAGGTTTTGGATTCAGGTTAGGTTTAGGGTAATTGATAGTTTTGGGGATAGTGATAGGGTTAGGGTTAGTCTTAGGGTTAGCACTAAGATAAGGGTAATATTTAGGGTAATGGATAAAGTAAGAGTTAAGATTAGGACTAGGGTTATGTTTAGGATTAGGTCTTGGGTTGGGATTTGGGTGAGGGTTAGGATTAAGGCTAGGTTTATGGCTCAGATGAGTGTTTGTGTTTGGGCTAGGGCTAGGATTAAGTCTAGGGCTAATATCAGGTGTATCATTACATTTAAGGGTATATCAGGTGTATCATTACATTTAAGGGTATTTGTAGGGTTTGATTTTGAATAGGTCTACTTTAAGGATTAGATTTAGGGTAAAGATCAGGTTTAAAGCTAGGTGTATTATTACAGTAAGGGTCAGGATTAGGGATTGCTTTTGGTTAAGGTTTAGGGTTAATGCTCAAATTAGCATTAGGTTTAGAGTAATGGATATGGTTAGGTTTGGGGTTCAGTTTAGGTTTAAAGTTTTGGATAGCCTTAGGGATAGCTCTACACTTAGCTTTAGTCCTACTGTTATCATTTGGTTTATGCTTATGTTTAGGGTAAAAGATAGGTTTACAGATAGGGTAGGGCTACATTTATGGTTAAGATAAGGTCAAGTGTTAGGGTTAGAGTTGGGGTAATGATTAGACATAGGGTTAGGGTTAGGAATAGGGTGAGTGTTATTTTTGGTGCTAGATTTAGGGCTAGGGCGAGGGTTAGGGTTAGAGCAGGTCTACGGTAAATGTTAGGTTTAGGGCTACATTTAGCATAAGGGTTAGGGTTAGAGTTATGGTGATGGATAGAGTTAGAGCAAGGGTTTGGGCAATGATTTCAGTTAAAATTAGGGTTAAAATTAGGGTTAGGGATAGGGCTATGTTAAAGTTTAGGGTAAGGATCAGGGCTCAGTTTAGAGGACGTGTTACCGTTAGAGTTACTTTATTCAAATTTCTTTGATACAAACCAGGATTTATCTTTAACTAACCTTACTCGTGTTTCCCAGGTTTAGGCTTTTTGGTTCAATGGTTTGGGGTGCGAAACAGTTAATTTTTTTATTTTACTTTATTTTGATCTATTTGAGTAAATGTATATGGACCTGGAAATCAAACAGGGTTTATGCTAGCTGCTTGAAACTTCACTCACACCTTCAGTTCTTTGTGCGGACACTCTGGTATGTTCTTTGTGATTTTAGGCCTAGGCTGAAGTATGCAAAAGCAACTTTATCTGAGAGCCCTATAGGAGAAAGCAGGAAATATGCATTCACTGAAATTTCTCTCATAATTATTTGGTCAGATTTGTTTGATACTGAATAGGATTCATTATGTTGCTTGCCTCACAAAGCTCTCCAAGTTTGGAACTTCTAGGATCAATGGTTCTGTAATCAGGATAGGGTTAATGTTAGGTTTGGGGTTAGGGCTAGGGTTAAATGTAGTGTTAGGGTGAGAGTAAATTTTGTACAAATTTCTTTGATACTTGGAATGAGTCATCTTTTACCTAGCATTTATATGCTCCTCAGGTTTGGGCCTTCCCATTTAAGTGGTTTGCTAACAGGGAGACTCTGTATCTAAACGTTTCACTACATATTGACCTATATAGGTAAATGAAAATGGAGGTTGAAATCAAACCAGGTTGGTGATAGCAGCTTGAAACTTCAAACACTGAATCAGTTCTCTGTGGAAACTCTCTGGTTTGTTCCTTGTTATAATAGCCCTAAGATGAAGATGGCAAAAACTACTTTATCTGAGAGCCCTTTAGCAGAAAACAGAAATATACATGAACTGAAATACCACCTCAATTGTTTGGTCATATTTCTTTGATACTCCTAAGGATTCATCTGATGGTTTATCCCACTAGGCTCCCCACATTTGGGACTTCTAGGATGAACAATTTTTCAAACAGATTAGGGTTCAGGACAAAGTTAGGGCAAGCGTTAGAGCTAGTATTAGGGTTAGAGTTAGTTTTCTTAAAATTTCTTTGATACAGAGAAAGATTTATTTTTCTCCTTTACTTACTATACTCCACATATTTGTCTTAATAGGTCAATGGTTCACTGTAAGGAACAGTTTGTATTTTAAAATTTGAGATCATTTGTCCTATACAGGTAAATGGAAATGGAGCTGAAAATCAAACAGCATTGGTGCTAGCTGCTAGAAACTTCACATTCCAACAATTCTCTGTGAGCAATCTCTGGTTTGTTTTTGTGACAGTAGGCCTAAGCTAAAGCATGTAAAAACAACTTTATCTAAGAGTCCTTTAGGAGAAAACAGAGAAATATGCATGTGCTGATATACTCCATCAACTTTTTTACAGATTTCTTTGATACTGTGCAGCATTCATCCCTTAATTTGCCTCACTAGGCTACCTAAGTTTGGAAATTCTACGGTCAAAAGTTTCATTAAAAAGTTAGGGTTAGTGGAAGAGCTAGGGTTAGAGCTATTGTTAGGGTTAGATTTAGTTTACTCAAAGTTCTTTGATACTTGGCAGGATTTATCTTTTAGCTAGATTTACTCTGATACCCAGGATTAGGCCTTCTCCATTCACAGGTTTGTTGTCAGGAACATTTTGTATTAAGATTTATTTTGACTTATACGGGAAACTTAATGGAGTTTAATATGAAACAGGGTTCGTGCTAGCTTCTTGAAACTTCACACACTGCATCAGTTTTCTCTAGGGACTCTGGTACATTCTTTGTAAAAGTAGACCTACGCTTAACTATGCAAAAACAACTTAATCTGCAAGCCCTTTAGTTGAAAACAGAAAAAAATATGGATGTAGTAAAATACCTCCCTTAATTATTTGGTCAGATTTGTTTGATGTTGCCCCAGAAGACTCCCTAAGGTGGGGAATTCTAGGATCAATGGTTCTCTAATCAGGTTAGGGTTAATGTTAGGTTTAGAGTTAAGCCTAGAACTAGGGTTAGAGGTAATATAAGAATGAGAGTTAGTTTTGTTCAAATTTCTTTCATACTGGGCAGGAGTCATCTTTTATCTAGCCTTACTATGTTACCAAGGTATGTTCTTCTCAATTCAATGGTTCGGTATCATAAAAACTTTTTATTTTAAGGTTTCACTTCATTTTGACACCTATGGGTAAATGGAAATGGAGGTGAAAATCAAAAAGGCAGCCCTTCCCCTAAACCTATCGCTACACCTAACCATAACAATAGCCCTAATCCTAGGCCTAGGCCTAACACCAATCCTATACTTATTCCTACCCCTAATTTAGCCTTAACCCTAACCCAAACTCTAGCCTTAAGACTGACTCTAACTCTTGCCATAGCACTATTCTTAATTCTAAACCTATCATTTACCATAACCCAAATACTAGCCTTAATCTTAGCTCTAACACTAGCCATAGCACTTATCCTAGAATTAAAAATAACTCTAAATCTACTCCTAAGACTAAACTCACCCTATCAGTAGCAATAACACTAATGCTAATCATAAAACTACACTTAACTTTATATTTATTCCTAAAACAAAACTGAGCCATAGGACAACCCTAACCCTTAACCAAAACCAAATCCTAACCCTACATCTAACCCTAAGCCTACCCCTAATTTGAGTCCTATTCCTAACCATAAAATGAATCATAATTCTGTCTCTGACCCTAACACTAACCTAGTTAAAAACATCACCCTAAACCTAAACATAATCTTAAAACTAGACTCAATCCTAAATATAACCCTAATACTAGCACTAATCATAGTCTTACTTGTTACATTAGACGTATACCTAAGAAGAATCCTAGCATAACTCAAAACCTAGCTCTAATCCAAGACCCAAACCTAGCTAAGTCAAGCTAACTAACTCTAACCCAAGCCTAACCCTAACCCTAACTCTAACCCTAACACTAACCTAAAAACAAACACTAACACTAACCCTAACCATAATCCTAATCCTACACATAAACCTAAACTAACACTAAATCTAATCTTAACCCTAACACAAAACCTAACAATAACCCTAACACTAACCCTAATCCTAAGCCAAACTAAATCCTAATTGCAACCCCAAAACTAAGTCTAACCCTCAAACAAACACAAACCCTAAGTTTTTCCCTAACCATAAGCCTAACACAAAAACTAACCCTAACTCTAACACTAACACTAACACTAACCTTAACCTAATCCTAACCCTACACTAACCCTCACAATAAACCGAACCATAACAGTAATCCTAAAACTAACACTAAATCTAACTTTAATGCTTACCATAACACTAACCTTATCCCTAACTCTAAATCAAAATCTAATTTTAACCTTATTCCCAACACTAACCCTAACCACTAAACTGACACAAATCCTAACACTAACCATAACTATGAAACGAACCCTAACCTTATCCCTAACCCTAGACCTACTATTAACACTAACCCAAACCCTGAAAAAAACATTAACCTTAACCCTATGCCTAAAACTAACTCTAACCCTAAACCTAACCATAATTTTAAAAATAACCTAAAAATAACCTAACCCTAACACAAAACTTAACATTAACCCTACCCCTAACACAAAACCTAACCCTAACCCTAATCCTAACCTTAACACTAACCCTATCCCTAAAATTAACACTGAACCTAACCGAAAAACTAACTTTAATAGTAACCCTAAACTAAAATTTACCCTAACACTAAGCCTAATCCTAACATCAACAATAAACCAAACCCTAACTCTACCATAATACTAACCCTAACACTTACCCTAACCCTAACACCAACCCTAGCCCTTAACCTAACATTACCCCTTATGGTAAACCGAACCCTAACCCTATCACTAACACTAAACCTTACACTAAATCTAACCATAGACCTAACTCTAATCCTAACACCAAACATAACCCTATCACTAATTCTAACACTTGCCCTAATACTAAACCTAACCCTGACACAAACCCTAAACCTAAGTCTAAATCTAACCATAAACCTAACACTAAACCTAAACCAAACCCTAACCCTAAATCTAACCCTAATTATATTTGTATACCTAACACTTACCTTAACCCTAACCCTATCAAAAAACATAACACTCCCTATCCCTACCACAAATCCTAATGCTAAGCCCAACAGTAAACCAAACACTAATCCTAACCCTAATCCTTAGCCTTACACTAATTCTTACACTAACACTACACCTAAATGTAACCCTAACCATAAGTATAACACTAACCCTACCCCTAACCCTGGCAATAACTCTAAACCTATCCCGAACCCTAAAACTATCCCTAATACTAACCCTAACCCTAAACCACACACTAACACTAAACCTAAACCTAACTCTAAAATAAACACTAATGCTAATTCTAACCTAATATGAACCCTAAATCTAACTCTAACACTAACCCTAAACCTGAACCTAACCCTAACCCTAATGCTAAACAAAAATCCTAAATTATCCCTAACCCTATCATGAATCCTAACCCTCAAAATAACTCTAAACCTAACAGTAACTCTAACCCTAATTCTAAACGTAACAGTGATACTAAACCTAACACTAACTCTAATGTAAAAATGAACACTAACAGTAACCCTAACACTAACCTTAATCCTACCCATAAACCTAACCTTATATTTACCTTAAACCTAACCTTAACAAAAACCCCAACAAATGGTGCTGGGAAAACTGGAAATCAATATGCAAAAAAAATGAATCTGAATCCCTTTCTCAAAATGAATCAAGGAGCTTGATATCAAAACAGAGACTCTGCGTCTTATAGAAAAAATTGTTGGCTCCGATCTACATTCTGTGGGGTCTGGCTCCAAAGTCCTTAATTGGACACCCATAGCACAAGAGTTAAAAAAGTAATCAACAAATGGGACTCACTCAAACTAAAATGTTTTTTCTCAGCAAGAGAAACAATAAGAGAGGTAAATAGGGTGCCTACATTCTGGGAACAAATTTTTACTCCTCACACGACAGATAGAGCCCTAATATCAAGAGTATACAAAGAACTCAAAAAATTAAACAATTTAAAAAAAAAATAACCCAATCAATAAAGGGGCCAAGAACCTGAAAATTCACTTCTCAGAGGAGGACATAAAAACAATCAACAAGTACATAAAAAAATGCTCACCATCTCTAGCAGTCCGGGAAAATGGAAATCAAAACCACCCTAAGATACCATCTCACTCCAGTAAGATTGGCTGCCATTATGAAGTCAAACAACACCAAGTGCTGGCGAGGATGTGGGGAAAAGTGTACACTTGTATACTGCTATTGGGACTGCAAATTGGTACGGCCAATTTGGAAAGCAGTATGGAGATTCTTTGGAAAGCTGGGAATAGAACCACCATTTGACCCAATTATTCCCCTTCTCGGACTATTCCCTGAAGACCTTAAAAGAGTGTACTACAGGGATACTGCCACATCGATGTTCATAGCAGCACAATTCACAATAGCTAGACTGTGGAACCAAACCAGATGCCCTTCAATAGATGAATGAATTTTAAAAAAAATGTGGCATTTATACACAATGGAGTATTACTCAGCACTAAAAAATTTCAAAATCATGGCATTTGCAGGGAAATGGATGGCACTAGAGCAGATTATGCTAAGTGAAGCTAGCCAAACCCTATAAAACAAATGCCAAATGTCTTCTTTGTTGTAAGGAGAGCAACTTAAAACAGACTAGGGAGGAAGAGCATGAGAAGAAGATTAACATTAAACAGGGACGAGAGGATTGGAGGGAAAGGGAGAGAAAAGGAAAATTGCATGGAAATGGAAGAAGACCTTCATCGTTATAAAAAATTACATATAAGAGGAAGTGAGGGAAAAGGGGGGAAAAACAAGGGAGAGAAATGAATTACCATAGATTGTGAAGAGAGAGAAGATGGGAGGGGAGGGGAGTGGAGAGGGAATAGTAGAGTATAGGACAGGCAGCGGAATGCAACAAAAACTAGTATGGCAGTATGTAAAAACGTAGATGTGTAACTGATGTGATTCTGCCATCTATATATGGAAAAAATGGGAGTTCAAAACCCACTTGAATCAAATGTATGAAATACGATATGTCAGGAGCTGTGAAATGTTTTGAACAACTAATAATAAAGAAAATTAATAAAAACAAATGAACAAAAATAAAACCCCAACTCTAACCCTATAACTAACCCTAACTGTAAGCCAAATCTTAACATTAACCCTAACTATAACCCTAAATCTCATGATAACACTAACTCTAAAACAAAATTTAACACTAACCATAAACCTAACCTTAAACCTAAACCTAATCCTAATATTAACCATAAATATAACCTAAACCTAAAACTAACCCTAACCCTAACACTAAACCTAACTTTAACAATTACCCTATCCCAAACCCTAACCCTAAAACTAACACCTACCATAACCATAACCCTAACCTTTACAGTAACCCTAAACTAACCCTAACACTAAACCTAATCCAAAACCTAATGCTAACCCTAACACTAACTCTAACCATAATCCAACCCTTATGTTAACCCTAACCCTAACCAAAACCTAACATTAAAACTAACAGTAACTTTAACCCTAACACTAACAGTAAACTAACCCTAACCCTAACTCTAACAGAAACACTAACCCCAACCCTAATACTAAACCTAAGCTTAACCCTAATTTAAAGACAAACCCTAACCATAACCCTAAACCTAACACTAATTGTAACACTAATCCTAAACCTAATTATAACCCTAACTTTAAAAATAACAGTAACCCTAACCGTACACCTTACACTAAACCTAACCCTAAATAACTCTAATGCTAACCCAAACACTAACCTGAAACTTAACTATTATGATAACCCTAACACTAACCCTAACCCTAACCCAACCCTAACCCCAAACTTAATCCTACCCCAAACGTAAAAGTAACTCTAAACATAACCCAAAACCTAGCGCTAATGCAAACTTTACTCCTAATACTAAACCTAAACCTAACCCTAACATAAACCCTAACCCTAACCATAATGCTTACCCTAACCCTAACCCTAAACACTACCCCTAGCATTAATACTAACCCAAACTTACCACAAACACTAAACCTTACCCTAACCCTAATACTAACCCTAACCCTAACATAAAACTAACTTTCACCCTAATCCTAACTGTATCGCTAATCCTATAACTATACCGTAACACATGCCTAAACCTATTGCTAACCCTAACCCCAACACAAATCCTAACTCTAACCCTAACCCTAACACTAACCCAAACCCTAACACAAACACTAAAGCTAACCATAACCCTAACCCTAACCTAGCCCTAAACCTTACCCTAACCCTAAACCTGGCACTAAATCTAAAATTAACCTTAAACCTAAATCTAAAGATAACACTAACAATAACCCTAACCCAAATCCTAACCATAAATTTAGCACTAACACAAACCTTAACACTAACCCTAAACCAAACCTAAACCTAACCATAAACCTAATGTGAATCCTAAACATAACCGTAAACCTAACCCTAACCCTAAACTTCACCCTAACAAAAACCCTAAGGCTAACCCTAACACTAACCATAACACTAACCCTAATGTTAACACTAACCCTAACCCTAACAGTTAACCTAATCCTATCCCTAACCCTAACACTAATCTTAAACCTAACCAAACACTAAACTCAAGCCCAACCCCAACCCTAAAACAAAACCTAAACATAACGCTACACCTATCACTAACCCTAACCCTAACACTAAATTCTAAACCTATTCCAAAGACTAACACCAACCTTAACCCTAACACGAACCTAACACTAACACCAACACCAAATTTCAAAATAAACGTGAACTTAACACTAACCCTAACCCTAACTCTGATCCTAAAAATAACCATACCTCTAACACTAACCCTAAACCTAACCCTAACCGTAACACTAATGGTAACCCTAAGCTTAACACTAACCCTAAACCAATCCATAATCCCAACACTATCCATAATCCTAACTCTAACTTTAACCCAAGCACTTAAACTTACCCTAACCCTAAATCAACCCTAAACTTAACCCTAACACAAACTCTAACCCTACTTTTAACACTATCCCTTACATATCTCTAACCCTAACACTAATGTTAAACCTAACCCTTACCATAACTCTAACCATAACCCCAAAGCTAACAATAACCCCAAGTCTAACCCTAACTCTAACACTAACACTAGCCCAAAACCTAAATCTAACCCGAATCCAAACTATAACCCTAACAGTAATACTCACCCTACCCTAAAATAAACCCTAACACTAAGCCAAAAAATTACCCTAACCTAACCCTAACCCTAACTCTAACTGAAAACTTAATATTGAACCTAACCTTAAACCTAAACCTAACCCTAACCCTAAATATTAACTTAACACAATCCCTAAACCAAGAAATAACCCTAACCCTATTACTAACCCTAAAAGTAACCCTGACAATAACCCTAACCCTAACACTAACCCTAAAAGGTACCCTAGCCTTAAGCCTAGCCGTAATCCAACACTAACCCTAGAACTAAATCTAAACCTGACTCTACAACTAACCCTAACACTAATACTAACCCTAAAACTGAACCTACACCTAACTGTAACCCTAACCCTATCTCTAAGCCTAATTCAAAACCTATCACAAACCATAACCCTAAAACTAACCCAAACATAAACCCAAAATTACCTAATTCTAACACTAACCCTAACATTAACTATGAAACGAAAGCTAAAAGTAACCCTAACCCTAACACATTCCCTAACCCTAATTCTAAAAATAACAATAACTGTAACCCTAACCCTAACCTAACAATAACCCTAAACCTGTCCCTAAACCTAACACTATACCTAACACTAACTGTAACCCTAACACTAACATTAACCCTAACACTAAACCTAAGCCTATCCATATTTCTATAACTAATATTAGCAGGAAACCTAACCCTAACCCTAACACTAACCTTAACCCTAACTCTATTACTAACACTAATACTAACCCTAACCCTAAGACTAACACTAAACCTAAACCTATTCCAAACCCTAACCCTAACACTAACCCTAACCATAACCCTAACATGAAACCCAATCAGAACCTTAACCCTAATCTTATCACTTACCTAACCCTAACCCTACACTCATCCTAAGAAAAACCTGAAGCCTAAACCTAAAAATAAACCTAACTGTAATATTAATCCTAACCCTAAAGCTAACCCTGTCTCTAACTGAAATCCTAACCCTAAACCCAACACAAAGTGTAAACCTATCCCTAATCCTAAGACTAAACCTAAACCTAAAACTAACCATAGCAATTAACATAACCCTAACCCTAAACCTAACACTAACCCTAACTTGAACACAAACCCTAACCTTAACAATAACCATAACTCTAATCCTCACTCAAACTCTAACACAAACCCTAACCACATGCATAACCTTACTCATAAAATAGTCTTAACCTTAACCTAAAACTAACTATAACCATAAAACTAACCCTAATCCTAACCATTACTCTATCACTAATGCTAATCCTATTCCTAACCCTAACTCTAAATAAAACACTTAGCCTAAACCGAACTGTAACACTAACCCAAACCCTTACCCTAAAACTAAACGAACCCTAATCTGAACAGAAATCCTAGCCCAAAACTTGGCAGTAACCCAAACCTTAACACTAAGCCTACCTCAAACCCTAATTCTAACCTTAACCCTAACTAAACCTAAACCTAATCCTAACCCTAACACTAAACCTAACCCTAACACAAACACTAACTCAAAACCTAGCGCTAACACTTTCACTGACTGTAAACCTAACCCTAATCTTATCTGTAACACTAGACCTAACCCTAACTCTAACCCTAACACCAAACTTAACCCTAAATCTAACCCTAACATTAACACAACCCTATACCTAACCCAAATCCTAACTCTAACACTAACCCTAACACTAAACTTCACACTATCAATAACACTAACCCTAACCCTAACACAAACCCTCATGCTAACCCTAACCCTAACCCTAACATAACCCTAACCCTAAACCTAACCTAAACCTTACCCTAACATTAACACTAAACCTAAAACTAACCTTAACCTAAATATTATGATAATAATAAAAATAACCTATCCCTAAATCTAACCCCAAAACTAACCTTAACACTAACACTAACCCAAACATAAAAGTACCCCAACACTAACCCTAATCTAAATCCTAACTGTAAGAGTAACCCTAACACTCACCCTAACAGAAAACCTAACATAACCCTAATACTAACCTTAATCCTTACCTTAACCATAAACCTAATGCTAACCCTAACCCTAACACTACAACTAACACTAACTCTATCCATAAACGTAATCATCACCCAATTACTTACCCTAACATTAACCTTCACCCTATCCCTGACACTAACACTAAGGCTAACACAAATACTATCCCTAATCCGAACACTAAGCCTAACGCCAATCATAACCCTATCACTAACACTAACCCTAAACATAAGTCTAACACTAACCCTAAACTAATCCCTAACCCTAACACTATTCATAACCCTAAACCTATCAATAACCCAAACACTAAATAAAACCCAACCCAAAATTTAAACCTTACCCTAACCGTAACACTTACCCTAATATTAACCCTAACCCTAATTCTATTCCCAACACTAACACTAAACCTAAACCTAACCCTACCACTACTCTAAATCTAACCCTAACAATAACAATAACGCTTACCCTAATTCTAAAACTAACACTAACATTAACCCTAACCCTAACCTTATCCGAACTGTAAAATTTTCCCTAACAGAAACATTAACACCAAGCCTAAAACTAACCCTAACCTAACTCTAATACTAACCCTAACACTAACACTTACCCAAAACTTAACACTAAACCTAACCTTAAACCTAAACATAACACTAACTCTAAACCTTACTCTAACCCTAAACCTAAACCAAGCACTAACCCTAACCCTAACTCAAACTGTAACACTAACAATAAACCTAACATTAAGCATAACACTAATCCTAACCCTAAACACATCCCTAAACCTAACCATAACCCTAAACATAACACTAATCCCAACCCTAAAACTAATCCTGTCCCTATCCCTAACCCTAAACCTAACCCTAACACTAACCATAACAGTAAACCGAACCAAAACCCTAACCGTAACACTTACCCTAACATGAACACTAACCCAAACCCTAACCCTAAACATAACTCTAACCCTAACCCTAACTATAACCATTACCCTAATACTAACCCTGACACCAACTATAACCCTTAATGTAACCCTAACCCTAACCCTAAGCCTTACACAAAAACTAACCTAATCATAACCCTAACAAAACTCTAATCCTAATGGTAAGTTTAAACCTAACAGTAACACTAACTCCAATCCTAAACCTAACACTAACCAAAAACGAAACCTACTTCTAATCCTACTTCTAAATGTAACACAGACAAGAAACCTAATCTTAACCCTAAAACTAACCCTAACACTAATTAGAAACCTAAAACTAACCCTAACACTAAACACAAACCTAACACAACCCTAATGATAACCCTAATCTTAACCATAACACTACCAGAACGCTGATACTAACCCTAAAACTCACAACACCCTAACCCTAACCCTAACACTAACACTAAACCTGAATCTAATCCTAACAAAAACACTAATCCTAACCCTAAACCTAACCCTAACTGTAACCCTAATCCTAAACCTAAACCTAAACCTATCACAAACTCTAACCCTAATCATAAATCTAACCCTAACACTAACCCTAAACATATCCCTAAATATAACACTAAGCCTTACTCTATTTTTTTATTGGTTGTTCAAAACCTTACAAAGCTCTTGACATATCATATTTCATACATTAGCATACATTAGCTTCAAGTGAGTTATGAACTCCCTTTTTTACCCCAAGTACAGATTGCAGAATCACATGGGTTACACATCCACATTTTTACATAATGCCATACTAGTAACTGTTGTATTCTGCTACCTTTCCTATCCTCTACTATCCCTCTCCCCTCCCCTCTCATCTTCTCTCTCTACCCCATCTACTGTAATTCATTTCTCACCTTGTTTATTTTCCCATTTCACTCACAACCTCTTATATGTAATTTAGTATAACAATGAGGGTCTCCCTCCGTTTCCATGCAATTCCCCTTTTCTCTCCCTTTCCCTCCTACCTCATGTCTCTGTTTAATGTTAATCTTTTTTTCCTGCTCTTCCTCCCTGCTCTATTCTTAGTTGCTCTCATTATATCAAAGAAGACATTTGGTATTTGTTTTTTAGGGATTGGCTAGCTTCACTAAGCAAAATCTGCTCTAGTGCCATTCATTTCCCTGCAAATTCCATGATTTTGTCATTTTTTAGTGCTGCGTAATACTCCATGGGGTATAGATGCCACATTTTTTTAATCCATTAATCCATTGAAGGGCATCTGGGTTGGTTCCACAGTCTAGCTATTGTGAATTGTGCTGCTATGAACATCGATATGGCAGTATCCCTGTAATACGCTCTTTTAAGGTCTTCAGGGAATAGTCTGAGAAGAGCAATAGCTGGATCAAATGGTGGTTCCATTCCCAACATTCCCAGGAATCTCCATACTGCTTTCCAAATTGGCCGCACCAATTTGCAGTCCCACCAGCAATGTACAAGAGAACGCCAGCACTTGTTGTTGTTTGAGTTCATAATGGCTTCCAATCTTACTGGAGTGAGATGGTATCTTAGGGTGGTTTTGATTTTCATTTCTCTGACTGCTAGAGATGATGAGCATTTTTTCATGTACTTGTTGATTGATTGTATGTCAGGAGATAGAGATTATAAAAAAGAATCAAATAATAATCTTAGAAATGAAGGAAATTATAAGCCAAATTAGAAACTCAAATGAGAGCATCACAAATAGAGTGGAGCAAGTAGAAGCCAGAATGTCAGATAATGAAGACAAAATATATCATCTTGATAAGAGTCTAGCCAACTCTGATAGGTGATTAAAAATCACAAGAGAAACATCCATGAGATATGTGATAACATTAAAAAACCAAATTTAAGAGTCATCAAGATAGAGGAAGACACAGAGATTCAAACCAAGGGAATGTGTAATCTACTACATAAAATAATTACAGAAAACTTTCCAGAAATAGAAAGGAAACAGATATACAAATTGTAGATGCATACAGGACACCGAGCATACAAAATCAAAGTAGACCAACACCAAGACATATTGTTATAAAGATATCCAAAATACAGAACAAAGAGAAAATATTAAAAGCTACAACAGAAAGGAGGCAGATTACATTCAGGGGTAAACCAATAAGGTTAACAACGGATTTTTCATCACAGACGCTGAAAGCGAGAAGATCCTGGAACAACATGTTTCAAACACTGAAAGACAATGGATGCCAACCAAGAATTCTGTATCCAGCAAAATTAAGCTTCAGGTATGACAACGAAATAAAAATCTTTCATGATAAACAAAAGCTAAAAAAATTTGCAGCCGGAAAACCAGCATTGCAAAGCATCTTGAGCAAAACACTACATGAGGAAGAAATGAAAAACAATAACCAAAGCCAACAGTGGAAAGTATGTAAAGACAGAGGGCGGGGGGAAGCTAATTATGGAGAAACAAACTAAATTAAAAAAAAAAAGAGAGAGAGACAAATAATCACACATGGCTGGAAGTACAAACCATATAACAATAGTAACTCTAAACATTAATTGTTTAATCTCTCCAATAAAGCGACATAGACTAGTAACATGGATTAAAAAAACAAATCCAACAATATGCTGCGTCCAGGAGACACATCTGACTGGAAAAGACATACACAGGCTGAAGGTGAAAGGTTGGGAAAAAATATACCACGCACACGGTCCTCACAAACAAGCAGGGGTGGCCATCCTCATATGGAATTAAATCAACTTCAAGACTAAATTAATCCAAAGGGATAAGGTAGGACATAATATACTGTTAAAAGGAACCATTCACCAACAAAATATAATATCAATATTTATGCACCAAATAATGGTGCTGCGACGTTCATAAAGCAAATTCTCCTCAAGTTCAAGAATCAAATAGACCACAACACAATAATTATGGGTGACTTCAACACACCTCTCTCACCATTGGACAGATCCTCAAAACAAAAGTTGAATCAAGAAACAATAGATCTCAAAATCACAATCAATAACCTAGACTTAACTGACATATAAAGAATATATCAACCATCAACAAGTGGATATGCTTTTTTCTCAGCAGCACATGGATACTTCTCAAAAATAGACCATATATTATGCCATAGGGGAATCCTCAGTAAATATAAAGGGGTGGAGATAATACCATGCATTTTTTCTGATCATAATGAAATGAAACTGGAAATCAATGATAAAAGAAGGATCAGAAAATCCTATATCACATAGAAAATGAGCAATATGTTACTGAATGATCAAGGGGTTACAGAAGACATAAAGGAGAAAATCAAAAAATTCTTAGAGATAAATGAAAATACTGACACAACTTATCGGAATCTATGGGACACAATAAAGCAGTTTTAAGAGGGAAATTCATCTCCTGGAGGTCATTCCTCAAAAAAAAGAAAAACCAACAAATAAATGAGCTCACACTTCATCTCAAAGCCCTAGAAAAGGAAGAACAAAACAACAGCAAATGCAGCAGAAGGCAAGAAATAATTAAAATCAGAGTGGAAATCAACGAAATTGAAACAAAAGTTCTATATAGGTTTAATGCAATGCCAATCAAAATCCCAAAGGCATTGCTTGTAGAAATAGATAAAGCAATCATGAAATTCATATGGAAAAATAAAAGACCCAGAATAGCAAAAGCAATTCTAAGCAGGAAGTGCGAATCAGGCGGTATAGCGATACTGGATTTCAAACTATATTACAGAGCAATACTAACAAAGACAGCATGGTACTGGTACCAAACAGGTGGGTGGACCAATGGTACAGAATAGAGGACACAGAGACCAATCCACTAAGTTACAACTATCTTATATTTGATAAAAGGCTAAAAGCATGCAATGGAGGAAGGATAGCATCTTCAACAAATGGTGTTGGGAAAACTAGAAATCCATATGCAACAAAATGAAACTGAACCCCCTCCTCTCACCATGAACAAAAGTTAACTCAAAATGGATCACGGACCTTGATATCAAATCAGAGACTCTGCGTCTGATAGAAGAAAAAGTTGGCTACGATCTACATATAGTGGGCTCGGGCTCCAAATTCCTTAATAGGACACCCATAGCACAAGAGTTAATAGCAAGAATCAACAAATGGGACTTACTTAAACTAAAAAAGTTTTTTCACAGCAAGAGAAACAATAAGAGAAGTAAATAGGGAGCCTACATCATGGGAACAAATATTTACTCCTCACACTTTAGATAGAGCCCTAATATCCAGAATATACAAAGAACTCAAAAAATTAGACAATAAGATAACAAATAATCCAATCAACAAATGGGCCAAGGACCTGGACAGAAACTTCTCAGAGCCTTACTCTATTTTTAACCTTAACTTAACCCTAACCCTAACCCTAAACAAAACACGAAGCCTAACCCTAAACTAACCATAATGCTAATCCATACCTAAACCTAACCCAAATCCAAACATTGACAATTGCCCTAAGACTTACCTAATCCTAAAACTAACACGAGCTCTAACCGTAAACATTTAATTAAGCCCAAGCATCATTGAAACCCTAAACATAACCCTAAGATTAACCCTAAAGCTAACCCTAAACTTTACACTAACTCTATCCCTAACTGTAAAACTAACACTAACACTAAGTCTAAATCTAACCCAAACACAAACCCTAACACAAACCATAACCCTGACCCTAATGTAACCCTGACACTTACCCATAACTAACCCTAACAATTAACCCTAACCCAAACACTAACCTTAACTCTAACCAAACCCAAACATTAAACCTAACCTTAAAACTAAACCTAACCCTAACACTAACCCTAAACCCAGCACTAATTCTTACCCTAACCATAACACTTACCCTATCTCTACCCCTAACCCTGACTGGAATCCTAAACCTAACACTAGCCCTAAACCAAAAACTTACCCTTACACTAATCCTAAACCTAAACCTAACCCTAAATTTACACTACCCTAAACCTAGCCAAAACACAAACCCTAATCCTAATCCAAACTCTAACCTAACCCTAAAAATAAACCTAACTTGAACCTAAACGTAACATGAATGCTAACCCGAACCCTAACACTAACCTTAAGTGAAACCATAACCATAACCCTCTCCATAAACCTATCACAAAAAGTAATCCTATACCTAACACTAATCCTAACCCTAACCCTAACATTAACCCTAACTGTAACCCCAACACTAACCCTAAAACAAACCCTAACCCTAGCGCTAACACTACCCTAACCCTAACCCTAAGTCTAAAACTCACACTAACCCTAGCCAGAAGCCTAACCCCAACCCTAACTCTTAATAACACTAAATGTAACCCATACACTTAACCCTCACTCTTAACCTAAACATAACCCTAACACTAATTTGAACACTAACCCTAATCCTAACCCTAACTCCAAAACTAACCCTTATCCTAAACCTCTCACTAAACTAAACACCTAAAGTTAATCCTATACCTAACCCTAACACTAACACTAACCCTATCACTAACACTCACATTAAATGTAAACCTAAATTAACCCTAAAACGAACCCTAACCCTAATCCTACCACTAAACCTAACCCTAACCCAAACACTCACCTTAACAATAACACCAAACCTAATGCTAACACTTAACCTAAACCTAACCAAAGGACCAGCCATAACCCAAACAGCAACCCTAACCCTAACACAAACCGTAACCCTAACACTAACCATAACAGTAATCCTAATTTTAATCATAACACTAACCTAACCCTAACCCTAAAACTAACATTAACCCTAATCCTAATACGAAAACTAACACTACACCTAACACTAACCCTAAAACTATCACTAACCATAAACTAACCCTAATCCTAAACTTAAACCTAACCCTAACCCTGATCCTAAACCTAATTCTATCAGTTACCTAATCCTAACACTAATCCTAAACCTAAAAATAACCTGGACACTAACCCTAACCCTAATCTAACACAAACCATAACACTAACCATTCTACTAAGCCCAACCGTTACCAAAACCCAAATACTAAACCTAGCACTAACACTAAACCTAACTCTAAATTTAACTCTAAAACTAACCTTAACTCTAATCCTAACACTAACAGTAAGTCTATTTCTAACTCTAACACAAACCCTAACACAAACCATAACCCTGACCCTAATCTAACCCTAACCTTCAACCTTACTTAACCTTAACCCCAACCCTAACTCAAACAGTAACCCTAACCCTAACTCAAACCCTAACACTAACCCTAAAACTAATTTTAAGACTAACCATAACACTAACTCTGTCCGTAACTGTAATACTAACCCTCACTCTTACTCTAACCCTAACCCTTACCCTAACACTAACCCTAACCTTAAACCTAAACCAAAACCTACGACTAACCCTAACTCTAACCCTAAACTAAACCTATCCCTTACAATAACCTGAACCGAACCCTAAAACTAACCGCAATTGTAACCCTATTCATAACCTTTACATTAACCCTGGCACAAATCTTAATCCTAACACTAACACTAACCCTAACCGTAATTGTAACACTAACCCTAACCCTAAACCTAAACCTAACACAAAGCCTAACCCAAATCATAACCCTAACTCTAATGCTTACTCTAACAATAATCCTAACCCTAACTCTTAATCCTTAATCCTATACCTAATTCTTACCATAATCCTAAACTTAACCTAACCCTAAACTTATCCCTAACCCTAGTCCTAACCTAACACTAACGTTAACCCTAAGCTTAAACCTAACCTATGACTAACACTATCCCTAACAGTAACACTAATTCTAAAGTAACTCTAACCATGACACTAACACTAATACTAACCTTAGCCTATATCAAAACTAATTCTTATCCTAACCCTAACATGAACCCTAAACCTAACCTTCAAGCAAATTCTAACACTAACCCTAACCCCAATGCTAACCCTATCATTAACCCTAACCTAACACTAAGCCTAACCCTAACACTTACTCTAATATGAACCTTAATCTTAAACCTAAACCCAAACCTAACACTAACCCTAAAACTAAACCTAATCCTAAACCTAATACTAACACTAACAGTAACACTAAGTCTAATCCTATACTTAAACCTAACAATAACCTTAAACCTATCCCTCACCCTAACCCTAAACATAACCCCAAACCTAACACTAAACCTTACCCTAAACCTAACACTAAACCTAAACCTAAATATAACCCTACCCCGAACACTAATTTTAAAACCAACCATAACCCTAACACTAACCGTAACCTAACCCTAACCATAAGCCTAAACCTAAACCTAACACTAACCTTAATCCTAACCCCAAACCTAAACTTATCATTAATCCTAACCCAAATACTAAACCTAACACTAACTCTAATCCTATCCCTAACTCTAACAGGAACCCTAATCCATAAACCTAAACCTAACAATAACACTAACCATAACACTACACCTCAGCCTAACCCTAACACTAACCCTAAGCTAATTTTACACTAATTCTAATCATAACCATAAACCTAAACCTAAACTTTAACCTAACCTTAACCATAACCCTGAACTTTATTCTAACACTAAATTTATCTTGAACCCTAAGTTTAACCCTAACTCTAACCCTCACCATAACACAAACCCTAACTCTAATCATAACCCTAATCTTAACCTTAACCCTAACCCTAACCTAACACTAAACCTAACCATAAACCTAACCATATCACTAACCCTAAGCCTAAACCTAACCCTAAAAGTAATCCTACCTTAAACCTAACCCTAAGACTTACACTAATTTTAACCCTAACAATATGACTAACACTAATCTTTATCCTAACCCTAAGACTAAACGTAAATCTAAACCTATCACGTATCCTAAACATAACAGTAACACCAACCCTAACACTAACCCTAACCTTTTCAGTATATATAACTCTAACATGAACCCTAACCCTAAATTTAACACAAACTCTAATCCTAAACCTAAGACTAATTATAACACAAACCCTAAACCTAACCCTAACCCTAAACCTAACCCCATTACTAACACTAACACAATCCCTAACACTACCTCTAACACAAACACTAACCCTAACACTAATTCTAATCATAACTCTAACAATTACACTCCACCTAAATATAACCCTAACACAAATGCTAACCCTAACCCTAACACTAACATTAAACTCAATCCTAACCTTAACCCTAATACTAACCCTATCTTTGACCCTAAAAGTTACC
Organism: Callospermophilus lateralis; assembly: GCF_048772815.1. Classification (NCBI taxonomy): domain Eukaryota; kingdom Metazoa; phylum Chordata; class Mammalia; order Rodentia; family Sciuridae; genus Callospermophilus; species Callospermophilus lateralis. Next base: position 87,281,658 of record NC_135306.1, read on the forward strand.
TAACCCTAAACCTAATCCTAACCATAAGAGTAAACCTACACTTAACACTAACATTAACCCTAAAGCCAAACATAACCCTCTCATTAACCCTAACTTAACACTAACCATAAACCTAAAACTAACCCAAGCCCTAACAATAATTTTGACCCTAACTAAAACCCTAATTCTAAAACTAACAATAACCCTACCCTAAACCTAACACTGAACCTAATTCTAAGACTAATCCTAACCGAAACTCTAACCCTAATCCTCAACTTAACAGAAAACCTATCCATAACAACAACTGTAACACAAACCCTAACCCAGAAAGTAACCCTAACACTAATCGTAAACCTAAACCTAACTGTAATACAAAAACTATTCCTAAACCTAATCCAAAACCTATTCCTAATCCTAACCCAAAACCTAACCTTAAGCCCAACTGTAACACTAAACCTAACATTAACCCAATCCCTAAACATAACCCTAACCCCTACCATAATACTAACCCTAAACCTAACCAGAACCCTAACACTAAACCTAAATCTAACCAAGAACAGAACGCTGACACTAAACCTAACACTAACCCTAACCCTAACTGTAAACCTATATCAAAACCTAACAATAACTGTTGCAGTAAACCTCAGACTAAACCTAACCCTAACATAAACTGTAACCCACATCATAACCCTTAACCTAACCTAACACTAATCCTAACCATAGCCCTAACGCTAACACTAACCCTATTTCTAACATGAACAGTGACACTAACCCTAACCCTAACCTATCACTAAACCTAACCCCAAACCTAAACTATCACTAAGGCTAAAGCTAACCCTAATACTAACCCTAACACTAACCCTAATGTTAATCCTAAACCTAACTATAACAATAATTCTAACCATAAACCTAACCCTAACCCTAACTATAACCCTAAACCTAACACTAACCTTAAGCCTACACCTAATTTTAAAACGAACCCTAACCCTAACCCTAACCTTGACACTAACACTAACCCTAATCCTAACCCTAACACTTACCATAATACTAAACCTAACCCTAATCTACAACCTAACCCTGACACTAAACATAACATGAAACCTAAACCTAAAGCTAACACTAACCATAACCCTAACCATGACACAAACACTAAACTTGCCCCTAAACTGAATATGATTCCTAACCCTAACCCTAACACTAACACTAACACTAACTCTACCCCTAATTCTAACAGTAACACTAACCATAACATTATTCTAAACCTAAACCAAACACTAACACTAACCCTAAACCTAACACTAACACTAAATCTAACCCAATCCCTAACCCTAAAAACCCCAATCAAAACAAAAATCCTGACCCTAAACCAAACCCTAAACATAACCCTTACCTAACCCTAACCCTAAACCAAACACTAACCCCAACCCCTAACTCAAACATTAAAGCTAACCCAAACACTAACCCTAAACCTAACGCTAATTCCTACCCTAACCCAAACCCTAAAACTATCCCTAACACTAACTCTAACACAAGCCATAACACTAAGAGTAATCCTAAACCTAACCCTAATTTTAACTGTAACTCTAACCCTAATATCAACCCTAACCTTAACACTAACCATAAATCTAACCCTAATCTTAACATTAACCTAACACTAATAATAACTGCAACCCTATTCTTAATGCAAACATTAACACTAACTTTAACCCTAACCCTTACCTAACCATTACCCTAAATCCAACCATAACAGTAACCCTAAACAAAACCCTAACACCAACCCTAACTCCAACCATAACCCTCCCACTAACCCTAAACCTAACACTAACCTTAAATCTAAACCTAAACCTAACCCTAACCTTAACTCTAACTGTAAATCTAAACCTAACCCTAACACTAAATCTAACCCTAACCCTAACCCCAAAAAAACTCTAACCCTAAAACTAAACCTGAACCTAAGGCCAATAGTAACTCATAACCTAATACTAACCCAAAACTCTAACCCTAACCCTAACCCTAATCCTTACGCAAACACTAAGCCTAACCCTAAACATAATCCTAACTCTAAATGTAACCGTAACCATCAAAAGAACCCTACTAAACCTAACACTAAGCCTAACACTAAACCTAACACTTAATGTAAACCTATTCCTAACCCTAAACTTAACCGTAGCCCTAAACCTAAGCATAAACCTAACCCTAATATAATTCACAACCCACACCCTAACCTTAACCCTAACCCAAACCTAATCATAACCGTAGCCCTAACACTAAACATAATCTTATCCCTAACACGAACAGTGCAACTAACCCTAACCTTAACCCTAAACCTAACCCCAACCCTTACTCTTTCACAAATCCTAAAACTAACCTAAACCCTAAACCAAACACAAACCCTAATACTAATGCTAACGCTAATACTAAACCTAAGTAAACCTAATCTTAATAGTAACGCTAACCATAACCGTAACTCTAACCCTAACCCTAACAGAATCCCTAACACTGACCAGAACCCTACACAAACCATAACCCGAACCCTAACTTTAACCCTACCACTAATGTTAAACTGACACCTAATTCTAAAACTAACCCTAAAGCTAACCCTAAGACTAAACTTAAACCTAAAAATAAAACTAACACTAAACCTAACACTAATCCTAACCCTAACTTTAACCCTAACACTAACCCTAACCTTAATCATAACCTTAACCCTAACCTTAATCATAACCCTAACTCTTACCTTAACCCTAACCCTAAGCCTATCACTAACATTAACCCTAATTCAACCATAACCCTAACACCAACCAAAACACGAACCCTAAACCTAAGACTAACACTAAAATTCATCATAACACTAACTATAAAACTAACAATAACACAAAACCTAAACCAAATGCTAACTTTGCCATAACCCTTACCCTAATCCTAAAAATGACCCTAACCCTAAACCTAAAGCTGACCCTAACTCTAACACTAACACTACACTTCACACTAACCCTAACTGTAAGCCTAACATTAACATTAACACTAATCTTATCACTAACCCTAAACCTAACTCTAAACCTTACCCAAATACTAGTCCTAAAGCTAACACTAACCCTAACATAACACTAACCCTAAACCTAATCCTAACCCTAACACTTACTCTAACCTAACAATAACCCTAACCATAAAAGTTATTCTAAACCTCACCATAATTCAAACATTATCCCTAACACAAAAATAGCATTAACCCTAATCCTAACACTAATCATAACCCTAACCCTAACCTTAACCCTAAACCGAACCCAGCCCTTAACCTAACCAAAACCCTAACCTTGAACCTAACCCTAACCCTAACCGCAATCCTATCCCTAAACCTAACCCTAGCCCTTACCATAACTATAACCCTAACCAAACCGTAACCCTGATTCTAATGTAACACTAACCCTAACCCAAATTTTACCATAACACTAACCCAAAACCTAACCACCACCCTGTCACTAACCCGACCTAACCTGGACCCTAATTTTAACATTAACGCTAATCATAAAACTAACCATAATACTAAGACTTAAACTACCTAACCCTAACGCTCACCCTAAACCTAAAATAAAACCAAACACTAATACTAACACTAACTCTAACCCTAACCCTAAGCCTAACCCTAAAGCTAAACCTAAACCTAACACTTACACTAACTGTAAGCTTGTCACTAATACTAAACCTAACCCTAACCATAACTCTATCCCTAACCCTAAATCTAACACTAACACTAACCATAACCATAACATTAGCAGTAATCTAACACTAATACTAACCTAACCCTAAACCTAACCCTCACCTTAAACTTTACCATAATATTAACCCTAAGCCAAACACGAACCCTATCCCAACCCATAACCCGTACCTAAGTCTAACACTAATCCTCAGCATAACACTAATCCTAACACAAACCCTAAACCAAATACTAACCTTATCCTAAACCTAAATCTAACCCTAACTCCAAAGCTAAACCTAACCCTGACACTAACCTAAACCTCACCCTAACCCTAACTCTAAACGTAATACTAACCCTTACCCTAACCCTAAGAGAAAACCTAAAGCTAACTCTAAACTTAACCCAATCACAAAACGTAAATTTAACCCTAATTCTAACCGTAACACTAACCATAACTATAACACAAACCATCACACTAACACGACCTCTAACCCTAAACTTATAGCTGTCTCTAAATGTAACCATAAACCTAAGCCTAACACTAACCCTAACACTAAATCTAAATATAAAAGTTAGACAAATCATAACCCTAACACTAGCACGAACCATAACTCTAACTCTAAACATAATTTAACCCAAACCCTAAATCTAACCCTAATCTAAACGTAAACCTCCACCTAACTCTAACCCTAATCTTAACCTTTATCTTAATTCTAACTACAAACCTAACCTCCACAATCCCTAATGCTAAACCTTAAACTAACCTAAACCCTAAACCTCACAATAACTTAAACTCACACACTAACACTAACCATGACAATAAACCTAACCCTAAATTTTACACTAACCATAACCCTAACCCAAACACTAACCCTAAACCTAATCCTAACAAAAAACCTAGACGTAAACTTAACCTTAACACTAATCCTAACCCTAACCCTAACACTAACCCAAATTTTAACCCTAACCCTAATACTAAACCTAAACATAACCGTAACAATATCTCAAAACTTAACCCTAGATCTAAAGCTATGCCTATACCTAACCCTAATTTTAACAGTAACTCTGAATCTAAGTATAACCCTAACCCTAGTACTAAACTAACCATAACTGTAACCATTATCATAAACCTCAAGCTAACATTTATCCTAACATTAACCCTAACTCCAACCATCAACCGGAGCCTAAGCCTAACCTAACCCTAGCCCTAAACTTAACCCTAACATTACCCTAATCCTAATGTTTACCCAAACCCTAACACTAACATTAAATCTGCCCTAACCCTAACCTAACCCTACCCCTAATGCTAATGCTAATCCTAACCATAACCGTAACCCTAAACATAATTCTAACTGTAAACCTAACACAAACCCTAATCCTAAACCTAACACTAACCCTTACCCTAATCTTAACTCTAACACAAACAATAACACTAACATTAACCCTAACACTAACCCTAAACTTAAAAATAACCATAACACTAAACCTAACCCTAACACTGACCTTAACCTAACACTAACCCTTAGAGTAATTTTAACCCTAATCCTAACAGTAGCCTAAGGTAACCCTAACCATAACCATAACCATAAACTTAACACAATCCCTAACCCAAAACATAACCATGAACATAAACTAAATCTAACCTTAACACTAACACTAACTCTAACACTAACCCTAAACATACGATAAACCTAACCATAACAGTAAAACTACATGAACCATAACACTAACCCTAACCATAACCCTAATCCTAACACTAAATCTAATCCTACCCTAACAGTTATCCTTACACTAACCCTAACCCTAAACTTATCCTTAACATTTACCTAACCTGAAACTAACTCTAATCCTAACACTAACCCTAAAATTAACCCTAACCCTAACACTAACCCTACACCAAACCATAACCCTATAATTAACCCTAAACCTAAATTTAACACTAACCCTAACCCTAATCCTAACTCAACCCTAACCCTAACACTTACCTAACTCTAAACCTAACACAAATCCTAAAACTAAACCTAACCCTAATCCTAACACTAACCATAACCCCAACAATAACGCTATCACTAACTTTAAACCGAGCCAAAGCCTAAAACTGACACTAAACCTATCCCTGAACCTTACTTTTACCCTGACACTAATACTAACACTAATCCTTACCTAACACTATACCTAAACTACGCGTTACCCTGAAACTAACCTAAACCCTAACCTTTCACCTCTAACCCTCTTTCTAATCATAACCAAAACCCTAATTTTAACTCTAACCCTAACACAAAAACTAAACCTGATTCTTACCTTTACACAAACCATAATACTCACCCTAACACTAACTTTAGCACTAACCCTAACCCAAACCTTAACCCCAATTCTAAAACTAACCCTAACCCTAACCAGAATGCTAACCCTAACCCTAATCTCAAAACTAACCTTAAATATATCAATAAACCTAACCCTCACCCTAACCATAACAATAACCTTAAAACTAATTGTAACCTTAAACCTAAAAGTAACCCTAATTCTATCCCTAAACCTAACACTATACCTAACCCTAACCCTAACACTAATATTAACACTGAAATTAACCCTCAACCTAACCCTACCCCTAACCATCACCCTAACCCTTACCCTAACACAAACCCTAAGCCTAACCCTAAAACTAATCTAAACCCTAACCCTAACACTAAGCCTATCTTACAAGTACCCCTAAAACTAAACTTAAACTGAACCCTAAGCCTCACTCTAAACCTAATCCTAACCATAAACCTATCCTTACCCTAACACAAATCATATCCCTCACATGAACACTATACCTAAGCCTAACCCTAACCCTAAACCTCACCCTAACTCTAATCCTAAACCTAAATCTAACCTAAACCCTATCTTTAACCTTAACCCTAGAACTAACCATAAACCTAACCCTAATCCTAACCCTGAAAAAAAACTCAAACCCTAACTCTAACTGTAACACTAACCCTAACCCTAACCTTAGCTCTAACTCTAAACCTATCCCTAAACCTAACACTAACACTAAAGCAAACACTAAACCGAACCCTAACCCGAACACTAACCCTGAAACTAATCCTAACCCTAACACAGTAACCATAAACCTAACCCTAAACCTAACACTAACTCTAACACTAACCCTAACACCAATCATTAACCTAACCCTAATCCAACACTATACTTATCACTAACCCTAACCCGAAGCTTAACTCTAAACCTAACACTAATCCTATCCCTAACCCATACTTTAATCCTAACACTAACACTAAAACTATACCTAAACTACCTGTAACCCTAAAATTAACCCTAAACCTAACCTTACTCTAACCCTCTTTTGAATCATAACTTAAACTCCTTTATTAAACTCTAACCTAACACAAAACCTAAACCTAAGCCTTACCCTAACACAAACCATAATTCTTACCCAAACACTAAACTTAACACTTGCACTTACCAAAATTATAACCCTAATTCTAAAACTAACCTTACCCAAACACTAACTTTAACCATAAACCTAACCCTAATCCTAACACCAACCCCAAACATAAGCCAAACCCTAACCATAACAATATCCCTAACCCTAATTCTAACCCTAAACCTAAGAGTAAGTCTAAATCTATCCCTAATCTTAGTACTATTCCTAACCCTAAACCTAAAACTAACAGTAACACTGAACCTAACCCTAAATTTAACCCTAACCTTATGCCTCACACTAAAACTTACCGTAAGACAAACCCTAAACCTAAACCTAACCCTAACACTAATCCTAACCCTAAACTTAACACTAAGTGTAACCTACAAGTAACCCTAAAACTAACCCTAAACCTAAGCCTCACTCTAACCTGAATCCTAAGATTAACCCTAACTCTAACCCTATTCCTAACCTCTTATCAGAAACCTTAACCCTAACCCTTTTCCTAACACAAACCATATCCCTCACACTAACACTAATCCTAACACTAACCCTAACCCTAACCCTAAACATAACTATAAATCAAACCCTAACACTAACTCAAACCTAAACTTAAACCTAACCCCAGAACTAAGCCTAAATATAAACCTAACCTCAACCCTAAAACGAACCCTAACCCTAACCCTAAATTTAGCCCTAAACCTAAACCTATCTCTAACCCTCACACTCTCCCTAACCTTAACCCTAACTCTAAAACAAAAACTAACCCTAAACCAAAACATAACAACAAACCTAAACCTAAAACTACCCCTAACCCTAACCCTTACACTAACCCTAAACCTAACTGTAAGCCTAACACTAACCCTAACACTAACGTTAACCCTAACACCAACACTAACCTGATCACTGAACCTAACCCTCTGCCTAACACTAAACCTAACACCTACCCTATACGTACCCTTACTTTAACACTAACACTAACACTAACCCTTACCCTAACACTATACTTACCTAAACTACCCATAACTCTAAAACTAACTCTAGTTTTAAAAAATAATCCCATTCCTCACTCTAATTCTCTCTAATCATAACCAAAACCCTAATTTTAACCATAACCCTAATGCAAAACCTAATCCCAACCCTTACCCTAAAACAAACCATAATTCTTATCCAAACACTAGCCTTAACACTAACCCTAACCCGAACCTTAATCCTAATTCTAAAACTAATCTTAACACTAACTTGAAACCTAACCCTAACCCTAACAAAAAAATAACCTTAACCATAAACCTAACCCTAACCCAACCCTAATGCTAAACTTAACCATTACCCTAAACATAACTGTAACACTAACCCTTACCCTATTTCTAACCCTAAATCTTAAAGTAACCCTAAACCTATCCCTAAACCGAACACTATCCCTAAACCTAACCCTAAACTATCACGAACACTGAACCTAACCATAAACCTAACCCTACCCCTAACCCTTAGGATAACACAAGCCCTATCCCTAACACAAATCCTAACCCTAACCTGAATACTAACCTTAACCTAAAAATAACCCTAAAATTAAAATTAAACCTAACCCTAAGCCTCACTCTACCCATAATCCTAACCCTAAACATAAACCTGAAAATATCCCTAACCCTAACACAATCCCTAATCATAAACCTTACCGAAACCCAAACCATATTTCTCACACAAACAGAATCCTAACACTAAACATAAACCTCACTCGACTCAAAAACGAATCCTAACACTAACCCGAATCCTAAAACTAAACCTAAACCTAAAACTAACATTAAACATAACCCTAAACCTAAGCCTAAAATGAATGCTAAAACTAACCCTAACCCGAAGTATAAAAGTAACACTAACCCTATATGTAGCATTAACCTAACCCTACAACTAACCCTATCCCTAACCCTAACCCTAACCCTAACACTCTCCCTAAACACTAACCCTAACACTAATACAATAGCTAACCGTAAACCTAAACCTAAACCTAAACCAAACTTTAAATATAAACCTAACCCTAACACTAACACAGACCCATCCCTAACCCTAACTTCAGCCCTAACCCTAAAACTAACCCTAAACCTATCTCTAACCCTAACACTATCCCTAACCCTAAAACCAACATTAACCCTAAACTTCATAATAATGCTAAACCTAACCCTAACCCAAACACTAACCATAACCCTCACCTAAAAGTCTGAAGAACACTGATCCTAATTTTAAAACTAACCTTAAATCTCACCATAAACATAACACTAACCATAACACTTACTCTAACCCTAACGCTAACACTAAGCCTCAACCAAACTGTACCACTAACCCAAATGCTAATCCTGAACCTAACCCTAATTCTAACTGTAACACTAACCATATTCCTAATCATAAACCTACAACTAAACCTAAAACACCCTAACCAAATCTGTAACACAAACCATAAAACTAATCTTAACCGTAACCCTAAAACTAACCCACACCCTAACACTAACCCTAACAAAAACGATAACACTAACACTAACCCTAACACAAACCCTAACCCTTACATAACCCTAACCCTAACACTAACACTAACCCTGAACCTAACCCTAAAACTAATCTTAACCTCAACTCTATCCATATAACTAAACATAACCCTAAAACTAACCATTAACCTAAAACTAATCGTAACCATAACCGTAACTCTAAGCCTAACCATAAATCTAACTCTAATCTTAACCATAACTCTAACAATAATCTTAACCCTAACCCTATCACAAACACGGACCTAAACCTAAGAGTAACCCTAAACCCAACCCTAATCCTAATTTTAAAACTAACACTAACCCTAACATGAACACTAATCCTAAACCTAATGCTATCACAAATACTAACCCTAACCCTAACACTAACCCTAACCCTAACCATAATACTAACCCTAACCCTAAATGTAACTAATCTGAACTGTAAACCTAACCCTAATGCAAATTCTAACCGTAAAACAAGCAATAACACTGAACCTCAACCTAACCATAATCCTAACCCTAACACTAAACCTAAGCCTAACACTAAACCTATATTTAACACTAAGCCTTAACCTAACCCTAACTCTAAACCTAACCCTAATCCCAACCCAAATACTAACATCAACCATAAATTTTACCGTAGCCCTAACCCTAACCCGAACACTAACCATAACCCTAAAGCTAACGTTAAACCTAAACCTAAACTCAACCCAAACACAAAAACTAACCCCAAACTTAACCCTAATGCTATCACTAACCCTAACTTTAACTCTATTCCTAATCCTAAACATAACCCTAATCCTAATCCCAACTTTAATGCTAACCATAACACTAACCCTAACCCTAACCCTAACACATACCCAAACCCTCTCCATAACAGTAAACCTAACCCTTACCCTAACACTAACACTAACACTAATCCTAACCCTAACACAAAAATAACCTTAACCCTAACACTAAACATTATCATAAACCTAAACTTAAAACTAATCCTAACCGTAACAATAACCCTAACTCGAACTCTAACACAAACCCTTACCTAAACCTGACCTAACCCTAAACCTAATCTTTTCCTTAAACCTAACCTTAAACCTAACACTAATCCTAACCATAACTGTTACCCTCACCCTCTCACCTAATCATAACCCTAAACATAACACTAATCCTAAACCTAACTATAACCCTAACCATAACACTAACACTAAATCTAACCTTAAACCTAAGACTAATACTAACCCAAACCACAACCCTAACCCTAAACTTAATATGAACAGTAACCCTAACCCTAAAGCTAACACTAACACAAAACATAACCCAAACACTAAAGTGAATACTAACACTTACCCTAACCCTAAATCTTACCCTAAAAAGAACCCCAAACCTAAACTTTACCCTAACACTAAACCTAAACCTAAACATTACCCTAACACTAAGCCTAAACCTAACCCTAACACTAACATTAAACCTCACTATAAACCTAACCCTAAGCTTAACACTAAATCTGAAACTAACCCTTACACTAAACATAAAACTAACTGTAAACCAAAACAAAACACTAATCCCAAGCCAAACACTTACCTTAAGTGTAACACTAAGCCTAACTTTAACTATAAACCTTCACCTTACTCTAACACTAACCCCAAACCTAACCTTAACCTCACCATATCACTGACACTAACCCATATCCTAATAATAACCATAATTGAAACCCAAACTTTAACCCTAACCCTAACACACACACAAACCCTAAACCTAATAATAACCCTATTTTAACCCCAAACCCTACCCTTGCCTAACCCTAAATCTAACACTACCTTTAACCCTAAACCAAACACAAATACTAAACCCAACCATAACTCCATAACAACTACCCTAACCCTAAGCCTAAACCTAACACTAAACCTAAACCTAACCCTAAATCTAACTGAAAACCAAACATTACCCCAACCATAACACTAACCCCAACCCTAATCCTAACGCTAAATCTAACCCTAATGCTAACCCAAAATTTAACCCTAAAACAAACCCTAAACCTAAATCTATCACTAACGCTAACACTAAACCAAAACCTAAACCTAACCCTAACTTTAAAACTAACCCTAACCCTAACCCTAATATGAACCCTAGCCCTAAACCTAACCCTATCACAAACACTAACCCTAAACTTAACACTAACCTAATCCTAACCCTAACCCAAATATAAAACTAATCTTAAATGTAACCCTAAACCTAATTCAAACATTAAGCCTAACACAAACCCTAACACTAATCCTAACCTGAAACCCTAACCCAACCTTACCCTAAACCTAACCTAAATACTAACCAACCCTAACTAACCCTTACATGACCTTAAACTTATCCCTAACCTTAACGTAACCCTAATCCTTATACAAACTCTAACCTATCTCTAAACCTAAAACTGTCCTAACCCTAACTCTAGCAATAACACTAACCCTAATGCTGACTTTAACCCTAACCCTAACACTCACCTAATCATAACCCTAAACCTCAACCTAACACTAACACTATCCTTTAACCTTACTATTACCCCAAAACAAACACTAACGCTCAACCTAACACTTACTTTAACATTAACCCTAACCCTTACCCTAAACCTAGCCCTAACTCTAACCCTATTACTTACCCTAAGGCAATATCTCACCCTAATGCTACCCTAGTTCTAATTATAATTATTCGCCTTCCACAAACCCTAACTCTATTACTAGTCATAAACATACCCCTCAGTCTAGCTCTAACCTAATTCTTATCCTAACCCTTTTTCTTACCCTAACACTAACCCTAGATCTAAACCTGACCCTAACCCTAAACTAAACCCTAACACTACCTCTACCAGTAAACCTATACCTAAACCTAACAGTAACACTAGCACAAGAGAAACCTAATTTAAATAGAGTTATAAATATAGCCCTAGCACTAAACAAAAACCTAGAACTAGCCCTAACAATAACCTTTAACCTAATGTAAAGACTAAAACCCTCACAGGACCAAACAATAGTCCTAATTGTAGCTCTAAACCTAAAACTAACCCTAACCCCATGATGACAGTTAATATAATAGAAACCCTAGCTCTAAACTGAATCCTAAACCAAAACCTAACCTTGACACGAGACTTATCCATAACTCTTACCCTAAAACTAGCCATAATTGCCCTCATTCTTACATTATGCAAGCCCTAACATTAGCCCTAAACATCAAAAAAAAAAAAAAAAAAAAAAACGTAGCCTTTATCCTAGCCTTAAAGCTAGCCCTAATCATAACCCTAACCATAAACATAGACATAACCTTAATGTTAAACCATGCACTCGCCCTAACCCTAGCTCAAATTCTAATCTTTAGCCTAAAGATAACCCTAAACCTAAACCTAACACTAGCCTTGACTCAAAACTTAACCCTTGCCCTAGCTCTAGCCCCAGCTCAAATTCCTACACTTACCCTAACTCTAATCCTAAAATTAAACCTAGTTCTAACCCTAACCATAATGCTAACCTTAACCCTAGCCCTAAACCTTACCTCTAACCCTATTCAAAACCTAAAGAAATGCATGACCCAAATGCTAACCCTAGGGATACTGATAACCCTATGATTAAAAATAAACCTATCCATTACTCTAAACCAAATTCAATCCATAAATCTAATTCTATCCATTACCCTAACCCTAACCCGAACCCACTGTTAATTCAAGCATGAACTCTAAATCTCAAACTAAACTAAACCCTAGCTGGACCCTGACCATAATAATACACCTAGCTCTAAACTTGACTCTTTCCCTACCCCTAAACCTTACAATAGACATAGCAATAACCTAACACTAAAACTAATAATAACCATAAACTAGACTTGACATTAAACCTTGCACAAATCCTAATCGTAGCCCTAACATGAACCCTCAGTCTACCCCTAAACGTAGTCTTAATCCTAACCCAAGCCCTACCCTTAGTCCTAACCCTAATTCTAACCCTTGCCCTAGGCCTAAAGTTAACTATAACCCCATACCTTCCCCTAAATTTAACCTAATCCTAACACTAACACTAACTCTAACCCTAGGCCTAACCTTAATACTATCCCTAGTGATAATCTTACCCCTAATTTAGCCCTAACTTTAAACCTACCCCTAACCCTAGCCCAAGGAATAACTCGAACTCTCAACATAATTCTATTTCTAGTTCTAACCCTATCTGTTACCATTACCCTTACCCTAGTCCTAAACTAAGCCCTAACCCTAGCCATAGCCCTAAACCTTGATCTAACCATAACAATAAATCTAAGCCTAAACTTCACCCTATCATTTACCCTAACACTATCGCTAATCATAAAACTACCCCTAACCCTAGGCCTAGTTTTAAAAAAAACTTAGCCGTAGCCCTATCCCTAATCCTACCTAACCTTAAACTTAGACCTGACATTAGCCCTACCCCTAGCCCTAATCCTAGTTCTAAACCCAGGCTTAATCCTTACCCTAATCTTAACCCCAGCTCTATCCCTAATTTTATCCCTTCTCCTAGCACTCAACATAGCTGTAATATCATGCCTTACAATAAACTACTGCTAACCTTAACCCTAGCCCTAAACCTAGGCCTAAACCTAACACTAACCCTAGCACTAATACTAGCCCTAATTTAGGTGTAACACTAAACCTAACCATATCCCTATCCCTAATACTAACTCTAACTCTTGCCCTAGCCCAACCCTAGTTCTAAAACTATTGCTTACCATAACCCAAAACATACCCCTATTCTTAGCCACACCCTTAGCCCTAACCTTTGCCTAACCCCTAAACCTGGATTGAAACATAACCTTAAGCCTAAATCTCACCCTAACACTAGCCCTGATACTAATGCTAATTGGAAAACTAGCCCTAAACCTAACCTAGCCTTAAAACAAAACTGAGCCATAAACCTAACCCTAAACCTTAACCTAAACCAAACACTAACCCTAAACCTAGCCATAAACCATGCCATAATTTGAGTGCTGAACCTAACCCTAGAAGTAATCCTTACTCTGACTCGTATCCTCACACTAACACTAGCTCTAAACATTGCCCTAACTCTAAAACAAGAAGTAGCACTAATCAGAAATCAAGTAATTTCATTAGCCATAGCCTTAATGCTAACACATATCCTAGCACTAATATAAGCCCTAACACTAGGTTTAACTCTAAGACAAATTCTAACTCCAAACCTAACCCTATCCCTAACACTATCCCTAATCCTAACCCTATCTCTAATCCTACACCTTCCTCTAAGACAAACCCTCACCCTAATGCTACCCTAGTCCTAACACTAATCCTTAGCCTATCAAAAAGCCTAACTCTACTACTAGTCCTAACCCTATGCCTCATTATAGCTATAGCCCTAACACAAACCCTGACCCTTATTCTGACCCTAACAATAACCCTAGATCTAAACCTGATACTAACCCTAAACCATACACTATTTCTACCCCTACTGGTAAACATATACTTAAACCTAACAGCAACACTAGCACAAGACCAAGACTAATCCTAAATATATTCACAAATGTAGCCCTAGCCCTAAATATAAACCTTGAAAGAGGCCTAAAAAATAACCCTTAACCTAACCCAAAGACTAACCGTATCCCCAGAACCAACACTAGTCCTAATTCTGGCCCTAACTCTAACCCTAATGCTAATCCTAACTGATAGCCCTAATACTAGTCATCAACACCACACAAACCTAGGCTTATCCTAGCCCTTAACCTAGCCCTAATTGTAACCCTAAATGTATCCCTAGGACTGACTCTTATTCTAACCATCACCCTAGCACTAATTCTAGCTCATTTCTTAATACTTACCCTAAACCTAACTCTGAAACTAACCCTAGGCCTAAACCTAACCCTAGCCCTAATCCTAACCTTAACTCTAGCACTCACCTTACCTCTAAACTTATCCAATTAACCAAAAGATAAGCCTAACTCACATGCTAACCCTAGGCCTAACACTAACCCTATCGCTAACACTACCACTAACCGTTACTCTAAACTTAACTTGAACCCTAAACCTAACCCTATCCATTACCCTACTTCTTACCCTAACCCTAATGCTAATTCAACCCTTAATTCAAAACCTTAAACTAAACCAAACCCTACCCGACCATTACCCTAATAATATGCCTAGCTCTAAACTTCACCCTTACCCTAAACAAAATCCTTACACTAGACCTAGCCATAACCTAACCCTAAAACTATTCCTACCCAAAACCCTAGACCTGACATTAGCCCTATCCTTAATCCTAGCCCTACCCCTAACATAAACTCTCAATCCTAGCCCTAAAGCAAACCTTAGTCATTACCCGAACCCTAACCTAGTCCTAACCCTAATTCTACTCTCGCCGTATCCCTAAACCTACCTAAAACCCCATTGCTTTCCCTTAACCTAACCCTATCTCTAACACTAACACTTCCCTAAAAATAACCCTAGCACTAATTCTAGGCCTAATTTAGCCCTAAACTTAAACCAACCCCTAACCCTAGGCTTAAGACTAACTCTAACTCTTGCCTTAGCCCTATTTCTAGTTCTAACCCTAACTGTTATCATAACCATAACAATAGCCTAACTTTAGTCCTAACCATAGCCCTAGCCCTAAACCTAGATCTAATCATAACTATTAATATAAGATTCAAACTCACCTTACTACTAGCCCTAACACTATCGCTTATCCCAAAACTAGCTCTAACCCTAGCCCTAGCTCTAAAACAAAACTAAGCCATAGCCCAAACAGTAACCCTAACCTAAACATAACCCTAGACCTGATATTAGCCCTATCCCTAATTCTTACCCTAACCTTACACAAATTCTAGCCCTACACCTAGCCTTAACCCTCGCCCTAAATTGAGTCCTATTTCTAATCCTAAAATTAACACTGATCCTGACACTGACCCTAACACTAGCCCTATCTCTTATCATCTGCCTAAACCTAAACCTAATATAAACACTAGACCTAGTTCTAATGCTAACTCTAATAGCCCTAATCCTAACCCTATTTCTTACATTAGCTGTAGTTCTAAAGTAGCCCTAACTTAACCCTAAACTTAGCCCTAGGCTAAGCCCTAAATCTAGTTTTAATCATAGCCCTAAATCAATTCCTATCCCTAACACTTAACCTAAACCTAACCCTATACTTAAACCTGTCCTAACCCGAAACCTAAACCAAACCATAGCCCTATTCCTAACCATAACACTAGCCTTAAACCTAGTTATAATTTTATCCATTACCCTAACATAACCCTAAGCAAATTCTAACCCTAGGCCTAACCATAACAATAGCCCTCACCTAACCATAACCCTAGTCCTAACTTTAGCTCTAATCTTATCCATTACCTGAACCATATCTTTAACCAAATTATATCCCTAGGCCTATTCTAACCCTATGCCTTACTCTAACCCTGTCCATTATAGTAAACCTAACCTGAATCTGAAACCTAACCATATCCATTACCCTAACGCTAATGCTAATTTTAGCACTAACCCTAATTCTTAACCTAACCCATACCCTAATCATGAATCTGACCCTAATAATACCCCTAGCTTTAAACCTGACACTAATGCTCAACATTACCCTTACAATAGACCTGGCCATAAACCTAAATCTATAACTATCCCTATACATAACCCTAGAACTGACATTGGCTCCAGACCTAATCCTAGCCCTAACCCTAACACGAACCCTTCTCGTAATCCTAGCCATAAGCCTAGCCTTAATCCTAGTACTAACCTTAACAAGAGCCCTAAACTTAATTTTATCTCATGCTCTATCTCAAAACATAGCTGTAACTTCATACCTTACCCTAAACCTAATGCTAAACCTAACCCTAGACCTAACTCTAAGCCAAAACCTAACACTAACCCTAGGGCTAATCCTAGCCCTAATTTAACCCTAGTCCTAAAACTAATCTTATCCCTAGCCCTAAAACTAACTCTAACTCTTGCCCTAGCAATATAAAAATTTCAAAACCTATCCCTTACCATATCCCAATACATTGCCCTATCCCTAGTCTCAACCCTAACTGTAACAATCACCCTAGCCCTAAACCTGGTTGTAAACCCTAAACTTAAGCAAAAAGCTCACCCTAACACTAGCCCTAAACATAATGCTAATTGAAAAACTAGCCCTAACCCTACCCTAGCCCTAAAACAAAACTGAGCCATGCTTCTAACCCTAAACCTTATCCTAAACCGAACACTAACCTTACACCTATCCCTAAACTTAGCTCTATTTAGAGTTCTAACCCTAACCATAGAAATTACCCTGACCCTGAATCAGACTCAAACAGTATCCCTAGCTCTGAAAATTGCCATAACTCTAAACCTTGAACTAGCCCTAATTAGAAAACTAGATTTTTATTAGCAATAGCACGATTGCTATAACAATTCCTAGCCGTAATCAGATCCCTGACTCTAAACCTAATCCTAACAGTACCTGTAACCATTTCTTATCCTAAGTCTAGCCCTCACCTTAATACTACTCTAGTCCTAAACTTAATCCTTAGCCTACCCCAAACCCTAACTCTATTACTAGACTAAACCTGGCCTTTATTCTGGCTTTAACCCTAATCCTAACCCTGACCCTATTCTGACCATAACACTAAACCTAGATCTAATCCTTACCCTAACCCTAAACCAAACCCTAACACTACCCCTACCAGTAAACCTATACTTAAACCTCACATTAACACTAGCACTAGACTAATCCTAATCCTAAATAGTCAGAAATCTAGCCTTAGCCCTAAACAAAAACCTAGCACTAGCCCTAACAATAACCCTTAGCCTAACATAATGACTAAACCTATCACTAGACCAAACTCTAGTCCTAGTAGTGGCCCTACCATAAAACTAACCCTAACCAAACAATGACCCTAAATCTAATAGAAACACTAGCTCTAAAACTTATCCGAAACGAAAACCTAACCCTAACACTAGACTTCTCCAAACCCTTACCCTAACACTAGCCATAACCATAACCCTAGCTCTTAAATTACCCATAGCCCTCACGTTAGCCCTAAACATCAAACAAAGCCTAGCCGTTATCCTAGCCCTAAACCTAGCCCTAAACATAACCCTAACCATAACCTTAGACCTAAACCTTATGCTAACACTTGGCCTAGCCTTAACCCTAGCTCAAACTCTAATTTTTAGACTATAGATAACCCTAACCCTAAAACTAACCCTAGCCCTGACTCAAACCCTAACCATCACCCTAGGCCTAACCCTAGCTCAAATGCCTACACTTACCCTAAACCTAATCCTAACATTAACCTTAGACCTAACCAAAAACCTAACATTAAGCCTAGCACTGACCTTAGCTCTAACCCTATCCATTACCCTAATGATAAGATTATCTCAAATTCTATCCCTAGGCATAATGATAACCCTATTGCTAACACAAACCCTATACCTTACAAACCCTATCCCTTACTCTAAACCTAACTGGAACCATAAACCTAATTTTATCCATTACCCTAACCCTAACCCTAACCTACTGCTAATTCAAGCATTAACACTAAATCTTAACCTAAACCAAACCAAACCCAGAGGTTAACTCTAATAATACACCGAGCTCTAAACCTGACCTCTACTCTAAACCAACCCTTATACTAGACATAGCCATAACCTAACACTAAAACTAATACTAACCATGAACCTAGTCCTCAAATTATCCATAGCCCTAATCCTAGCCCTAACCTTAACACAAACCATCAGCTTAACCGTAAACCTAGCCTTAATCCTAACCCAGATTCTAACCTCAGTTTTAACCCTAATTCTAACCCTCACCATATTCCTAAAGCTAGCTAGCCATATTCCTAACCCTAACCCTAAACCCAACCCTAACCCTAACCCTATCCCTTCCCTTAAACCTAATCCTGAACCAAACACTAACCCTCACCTTAGGTCTAACCCTAACACTCACCCTATCACTAATCTTAGCCCTAATTTAGACCTAAACGTAAACCTACACCTAACCGTTGGCAAAAGACTAACTCAAACTCTCGCCCTAGCCCTATTTCTAGTTCTAACCCTACCTATTACCATAACCCTAACACTAGCCCTAACATTAGTCTTAACCCTAGGCATAGCCCTAAACCTAGATCTAACCATTACAATTAATCTAAGCCTAAACTTCACCCTACCACTAGTCCTAACACTATCACTAATAATAAAACTAGCCCTAACCCTAGGAATAGTTCAAAAACAAAACTGAGCCATAGCCCTCTCCCTAACCCTAGCCTAACCTTAACCCTAGACCTGACATTAGCCCTATCCCTACACCTAATCCTAGTTTTAAGCCTAGCCTTAATCCTAACCCTTATTTTAACACTAGCCCTAACCCTAATTTTACCCCTTCTCCTACCAGTAAACATAACTGTAACATCATACCTTACTGTAACCCTAATGCTAACCCTAACCCTAGCCCTAAACCTAGGCCTAAATCTAACACTAACTCTAGCACTTTTCCTAGCCCGAATTTAGCCCTAACAGTAAACCTAACCATATCCCTATGTCTAAGACTAACTCTAACTCTTGCCCTAGCCCTATCCCTAGTTCTAAAAGTATCCCTTACCATAACCCAAATCTAGCCCTATTCCTAGCCCCAAACTTAGCACTAAACTTTACTTTTAATCTAAAACTAAAGTTAAGTATAAACTTCACCCTAACACTAGCCCTAACCCTAATGCTAATTGGAAAACTAGCCCTAAATCTACTCTAAGCCTAAACAAAACTGAGTCAAAACCATAACCCTTAGCCTAAACCAAACACTAAAGCTATACCTAGTCCTAAACCTAGCCCTAATTTGAGTCCTAACCCTAATCCTAGAAATAACCCTGACACTAACTTGATCCATAACACTAACACTAGCTCTAAATATTGCCCTAACTCTAACCCTAGAACTAACCCTAAAGATAAACCTAGTTGTTTTTTCATTAGGCATAGTGCTAATAATAACACAAATCCTAGCCCGAATCCGAGACCTTATCCTATTTTTTAACTATAACCCTAACCCTTACCCTACATTAAACCCTATCTCGTACCCTAAGTCAAACCCTAACCCTAATGCTACCATAGTCTTAAAATTAATCTTTCACCTACCCCAAACCCTAACCTTATTATTAGTTCTATCCTATCCCTCATTCTATCTCTAAACCTAACCCTAACCCTGGCCCTTATTCTGACCCTAAACACTAACCCTAAATCTAAACCTGACCCTGACACTAAACCAAAACCTAACACTTCCCATATCGGTAAACCTATACTCAAACCTAAAAGTAACACTAGCACTAGATGAAACTTAATCCTAAATATAGACATAAATCTAGACCTACCCCTAAACAAAACCTAGCACTAGCCCTATCAATAATTATTAACCTAACGTAAATACTAACCTTAACCCTAGACACAACGCTAGTCGTAATTCTTGCATTCACCCTACACCTTGAAAAATGACCTTTAACCCTAAGCTAACTATAGCTCTAAACCTTATCCTAACCAAAAATCTAACCCTAACACTAGAAATATCCATAACTCTGACCATAAATCTAGCCATAAACATAGTTCTAGCTGTTATATTTTTCATAGCCCTAATGTAAGGTATAAAACTCACACAAAACCTAGCCCTTATCCTAGCCCAAAACCTAGCCCTAAACATAACCCTGACCATAATCCTAGACCTAAGTCTAATCCTACACTCGCCCTACCCTAAACCTAGCTCAACCTCTTACCATTACCCTAAATATAACCCTAACCCTAACTCTAGCCCTGACTCTAACCCTAACCCTAAACATAAACCTAAACCTTGTCCTAATCAGAAATATAACCCAAATCATAACAATAATCCTAACCATAATTCTAGCTCTATCCCTAGCTCTAATTTTATCCATTACCCAAAGCATATTCTAACTCTAAATCTAACCCTAACCATAGCTCAAACCTAACCATAACCCGAGTCCTAATTGTAGCTCTAATACAATATATTACCCTAGCCATAACCCTAACCAAATTCTATCCCTAGGCCTAAACCTAACTCTATCCCTAACCCTAAACCTGTACATTACTCTAAATCTAACCTTAACCCTAAACTTAATCGTATCCATTACACTAACCCTAACACTAAACCTAATGCTAATTTGAGCCTTAAGCATAATCCTAAACCTAACTCACACCCTAACACTGACTCTGACCCTAATAATACCCCTAGCTGTAAACCTGAACCTAACCTTCAACCTAACACTTACAATAGACCTAGTCATAATCCGTAGCCTAAACGATCCTTAACCATAACCCTATACCTGGCATGAGACCTATCTCTAATTCTAGCCCTAACCCTAACACAAATCCTTGCCCTAATCCTATCCCTAAGCCTAGACTTAATCCAAACCCTAATATTAACACTAGCCCTAACCCTAATTTTATGCTTTGTCCTAGCCCTAAATGTAGCTGCAACATCATACCTTACCTAAACTTAATCCTCACCCTAAAACTAGCCCTAAACCAAGAGCTAAATCTAACACTAACCATAGTTGTAATCTAGCCCGAATTAAGCACTAACCCTAAACCTAACAATATCCCTAGCCCTAAGACTAATTCTAAATCTCACCCTAGCCCTATCTCTAGTTCTAAAGCCATCCATTACTAAAACCCAAACCCTCTCCCTAGCCCTAGCCCCAACCCTAACCCTAATCTTCACCCTAGGCCTAAACCTGGATCTATCCGTAACCTTTAGCCTAAAGCTCACTCTAACACTAGCCCTAACCCAAATGCTAATTGAAAAACTAGCCCTAACTGTACCCTAACCCTAAAAAAAAATCGAGCCATAAACCTAATTCTAACCCTTAACCTAAACCAAACTCTAACCTTTCACCTAGCTCTAAACATAGTCCTAATTGGAGTCCTAACTCTAACTCTAGAAGTACCCTGACCTTTACTCGGACCTTAACAGTAACCCTAACTCTAAACATTGACCTAACATTAAAGCTAGAACTAGCCCTAATCAAATCCTAGATTTTTCATTAGCTGTAGCCCTAATGCTAACACAGATCCTAGCCCTATTTTGAGCCCAAAACCTAGATATAACCCTAAACCTCACGCTATCAGTAACAATAACCCTAACTCTACATCTAACCCTATCCCTTACCCTAAGCAAAACCCTAACCCTAATGCTACCCTAATCCTAACCATAATCCTTACTTACCTCAAACCCTATCTCTATTACAAGTCATAACCCTAGCCCCAATTCTAGCTCTAACCCTAACTCTAACCCTGACCTTTTTTTCTGACATTTACACTAACCCTAGGTCTAAACCTGACACCCTAAAGCAACCTTAAACCTAAACCCTACAGGTAAACATATACCTAAACCTAACAGTAACACTAGCACTAGACCGAACCTAATCCTAAATAGAGTCATAAAGCTGGCCTTAGGCTTAAACAAGTCCTACCACTAGCCCTAACAATAACCATTAACCTAACATGAAGACTAACTCTATCCCTAGACCCAACAGTAGTTCTAAATCAGGCCCTCAACCTAAACCTAACCCTAACCTGAAAATGACAGTTAACCTAAAACAACTCCTTGCTCTAAATCTTATCCTAACACAAAACCTAACTGGAACACTAGACTTATCCATAACCCTAACTGTAAAACTAGCCATAACCATATCCCTTAATCTTACATTTCCCATAGCCCTAATGATAGCCATAAAACTCAGACAAAACATTGCCCTATTCCTAGCCCTAAATCTAGCCCTGTTGTAACACTAACAAAAAGCCTAGACCAAACCCTAACCATAACCATCGCCCTAACCCTACTCCAGCTCAAACTCTAACTTTAATCTAGACATAACTCTAACGCTAACCCTAACATTAGCCCTCACTCTAACCCTAACCTTCATGCTAGACCTAATCCTAGCTCAAACGCTAACACTTTCCCCAAACCTAACCTTGACATGAACCCTAGGCTAACCCTAACCCTGGTCCTAATTCTAACTTTAACCCTAGCCCTGAACTTAGATCTAATCCTATCCATTTCCCTAAAAATAAGCCTAACCCAAATGCTAACCCTAGGCCTAATGCTAATACTATTGCTAACCTATTCTAAACCTAACCTGAATCCTAAACATAACCCTATCAATTAACCTAACCCGGATCCTAACCCTATCCCTAACGCTATTTCAAGCCTTAACCCTGAATCTTAAACTAAACCAAACCCAACACTAACCCTGACCCTAATAACACACCTAGCTTTAAACCTGACCCTTAACATAATCCAAAACCTTACACTAGACCTTGTCATAACCTAACACTAAAACTAACCATAACCATAAACTCGGACCTGATATTAGACCCAGTCTAATCTTAGCCCTAAATCTGACAGAAACACTAGTCCTCATCTTAGGCCTATACCTAGCCTTAATCCTAACCCAAACCCTAATTTTAGCGCTATCTCTAATTTTAACCCTCGCCCTAGACCTGAACTTAGGTATAAACCCATCCTTTGCCATAACTCTATCACTAACCCTAACCCTAACGGTAACCACATCTCTAGCCCTAAGCATAGGCCTAACCCTAACACTAACACTAGCACTAATCTTAGCTCTAATTTAGCCCTAAAACTAACTCTAACCCTATCCTTGGCATAAGACTAACTCTAACTCTCCTCCTAGCCCTATTTCTAGTTCTAAACCTATCCATTACAATAAACCTAACAGAAGCCCTAACCTTAGCCGTAGCCCTAGCCCTAGACCCTACCGTAGATCTAACCATTATTCTACATTTGACCCTAACCCTAAGTCTAATCCTCAACCTACCACTCGACCTAACACTTCACTAATCCTAAAATTAGGCGTGATCCTAGCCTTATCCCTAAACAAAACCGAGCCATTGTCCTAACACTAAATGTTAACCTAAAGCAAACCCTAACTCTAAACCTAGCCATAATTTTCTACCTCTAATTCATATCATAATCCTGAAATTAACCCTGACCCTGACTTATATTTTAACACTAACCTTAATTTTAAATATTACACTAAACCTAAAGTTAACACTAACACTAGTTCTAGACCAAATACTAACTCTAATCAAAACCTTAGTTCTTACGTTAGCCATAGGCCTAACCCTAGGCCTAAACCTAACAGAAAAACTAGCCCTAATCTGAGCCCTAACCCTAGAAGTAAACCTAAAACTAAACCTAAACTTAGCCCTAAACCTAACCCAAACCCTAGCGCTAACCCTAGCTCTAACTCTGTCACTTTCCCTAAGCCAAACCCTATCCATAGTGCTAACCTTAGTCCTAATCCTAATCAATAGCCTAAAGCAAACACGAACCCTATTACTATTCCTAACTTTAGCCTTCATTCTGGCTCTAACTCTTACTTAAATCCTTACCCTAACACAAACCTTGAGTCAAATTCTGACCCTAACCCTGAACCAAACCCTAAAACTAGCCCTACAATTAACCTTATACTTGAACCTAACCCTAACACTTGCCCTAGACATAGCCTAATCCTAAATATAGTCATAACTCTAGACCTAGACCTAAAAATTCCTGAGCTCTAGCCCTAACTTTATCCTTAACCTAAAGCAAACACCAATGTTATCCCTAGACCTAACTCTAGTCCTAATTCTGACTTTTGACTTAAACCTAATTCTAACCTGAAAACTGACCCAAACACTAACACTAAACCTAGCTCTAAACCTAAACCTAACCCAAAACCTAAACATTATACAAGACATAGCCATAACTGTAACCCTAAAACTATCTCTAATCAGAACCCTAGATCTTACATTACACATAGCCTTAACTCTGGACCTAAACCTAACACAAACCTAGTCCTAATCTAATGCCTAAACCTACCCTAAGCATAACCATAATCCTAAATGTAGCCCTAGCCCTAACCTTGCCTTACACATAATCCTAGCTCAAATCTTAACCCTTAGCCTAAACATAACCCTAGCCTTATTCCTAAACCTAAACCTAAACTTAGACATAATCCTAACATTAACCCTAGTACTAATATTACCTCTAACCTTAACATTACCCTAACCCTACCTCTAACACTAATAATAACCCCAAATAAATAAATTTACCATAAATCAAATCTAAACCTATCCCTAAATGTAAATTTAACTATAACCTAAACTTAATCCTAAACCTAATTTTACATCTAATCTAATACATTACTCTAGAAGAAACCATAACCCTTAAGAAAACAATAGCCCAAACCCCAACCCTAACAATAACCATAACCGTAATCCCAATCCAAAACTAACACTAAACCTAACACTCCCCATAGCCCTATCCATAGCTTAATCCCTAACCCTTACCCTAACAATAACACTAGCTCTAGCTCTAACCCTAACACTAAACCTAGCCTTTATCCTAGCCCTAATTTAGTCCTATTTCTAACCCTAACCCTAACCCTAGAATTAAGACTAACTATATTTCTCACACAAGACCTATCTCAACTTCTAAACCTATCCCTTACCGTAAACCTAAAGAAAACTCTAACCCAAGTCATAACCCTTGCACTATCCTTAGTCCTAGTACTAACTCTAGATTGAAACCTATCTCTAAAATTAACACTAACCCAATTCCTCAGCCTTACTCTGAATGTAGCTCTAACCCTAATTCTAAATCTAAAATTAGCCCTAACCTTAATTCTAAATCTAAAATTAGCCCTAACCTTATCCCTAGCAAACAATACCAAGCCATACCACTAACACTAACCATTACCCTAGATCAAACCGTAACCCTGCACAAGACCTAAACCTATCCAAAATTTGAAACCTAATCCTGACCCTAAACATAACCATGACCCTTATTCATATCCAAACACTAAACCTAACTCTAAACATCACTCAAACCTTAAGCCTAACCCTAACACTAGACCTAGCCTAAAACCAGAACATAAAACTAACCCTAATTGTAACCCTAGTTCTTACAACAGATGTAACCATAACACTAGTCCTAACGCTGATACAAAACTAGCCCTAATCCAAGCCCTAACACTAGCTTTAACCCTAAAACTAACCCGTCCCTGGTCCTAACCCTATCTCTAACTCTATCACTTACCCTAAGCCAAAACCTCATCCTAGTGCTAACCGTAGTCTTAGCATTAATCTTTTGCCTACCCAAAACCCTAACCTTATAACTAGTCCTAACCAAAGTCTTTATTCTAGATAAAACCATAACCCAAACCCTAACCCTATCCCTGACAATTATTCTGACCCAAACACTAGTCTTTGGTCTAAATCTAAATCCAACCCTAAACCAAAACCTAACACTAGCCCTACTGGTAACCTTATACCTAAACCTAATCCTAATACTAGATCTATACCTAAACCTAATCCAAAATGTAGCCATAATGATAGCTCTAGACATAAAGATAAACTAGAGTAGCCTTAACAATAACCATTAACCTAAATCAAACTGTTACCCTACCTCTAGACCTAACCGTAGTCCTAATTCTGGCTTTAACCCTAACCAATACCCTACCCGAAAACTGTCCCTGACACTAAAACTAACCCTAGCTCTAAACTTCAACCTAACCCTAAAACTAAATTTAAAACTACACCTAGCACTTGCATTATCCATAAAACTAGGCCTAATCATTACATTAATTCTTACATTAGCCAGAGCCCTAACCTATCACAAAAGCTAGCCCTAATCCAAGCCCTACCTTATCTTTAATACTAAAGATAACCCTAACAATTACCCTAGTCCTAACAATAACCTTAAGCCCAAACCTAGACCTAATCCTAACTATAACCCTAGTCCTAACCATCACTCTAACCCTATTCATTACCCTAAGATAACTATAACTAACCCTAGCCGGAACCCTAATCATAGCACTAGCCTTAACCCTGTCCATTAACCTTCACCTAAAATGAACCCTACTCCTAACTGTGTCATTACCCGATCCCTAATCATAAAACTAATTTGAGCCCTAAACGTAAACCTTAACCTAATCCAAATGCTAAATTTGACCCTGATTCTAATAATACACATAGATGTAAACTTGACCCTAACAAGAAACCTAGCTTTTACAATAGACCTAGCCATAAACCAAAACCTAAAACAGTCCCTAAATTTTCCCCAGACCTGTCATTAGGCCTAGCTCTAATCCTAGCCCTAACCCTAATACAAAACTTAACCCACATCCTAGGCATGAAACTAGCCTTAATCCTAACCTTAAACATTACATTAAACCTAACCTTAACCCTAATTGTCACGCTAGTCCTAAAACTAGCTATATTCCCATTCCTTACCCTAAACCTAACCCTAATCCTAGAACCTAACACTAATCCTAGTCCTAACCCTATGCTTAACCATAACACTAACCCTAGCCCTAATGCAAGCCCTGATTTAGCCATATCCCTAACACTTACCCTAGAACGAAGACTAACTCTCTCATACAAGCCCAATATCTATTTCTAACCCTATCCCTTACCATCACCATACACCTAGCCCTGACCATAGCCCTACCTTAGCCCTATACTTAGCGCTCTCTCAAAACCTAGATCTAAAACTAACTCTAAATTTAACCCCAACCATAAGACTAAATATAACCATAACTCTACTCTTATCCCTAATACTTAATGTTAGCCTAAACCTCACACTTACACTGGCCTAACCCTAAGACTAATCTTAAAACTAGAGCTAGACCTATCCCTAGTACTAAAACAAAACTGAGTCAAGACCTAATCTTAACCCTTAACCTAAACAAAACACTAACTCTACACCTAGCGCTAACCATGTCCCTAATTATAGTCTAACCCTAACCTGAAAACTACCCATGACCCTTACTCTGACCCTAAAACTAACCCTGGCTCTAAACATCATCATCACCATAAATCTAAAATTAATACTAAACCTAGACCTAACTCTAACTCTATAACTAGGTGTAATATAAACCTACTTTATACATTAGCAGCAGCCTTAACCCTAGCCCTAAACTAACAAAAAACCTAGCCTTAATCTGAGTTCTAATCCTAGCTTTAACCCTAAAATTAAACCAAACAGGAACCCAAACACTAGCTTTAAAACAATACATAACCCTAGCCCTAACCTTAGGGCTAACCCTATCCATTACCCTAATGATAACCCTAACCCTTCTGATAACCCTAGGCCTAAACCTAACCCTATACATTACACTAAAACAAACCTAAATACTAAACCTAACACAATCATTACCCTAACTCTAAATCTAACACTAATTCAAGCTCTGCACCTAAACACTAACTTAACCCAAACCCTAATCCTTACCCTGATTCCACCATAGATCTAAACAAGACCCTAACCAAAAACTTAACCCTTATACTGGACCAAGCCATAAATATAACACTAAACCTCCCTAACTGTAACCATAGACCTTACATTAGCCATAGCCATAATAATATCCCTAACCTAAACAAATCTGAGCCCTCATTTTAGCCCTAAACATAGCCTTAATCAAAATCCTAACCCTAACACTACTTCTAACCCTATACTAACCTTCACCCTTGCTCTAAACCTAGCTATAAACACATCCTTAGCCTAAACTAAAACTTAACTATAACCCTAACCGTAATGATAACCCTTGCCTTTTCCTTTGACCTAGCACTAACCCTAGATAAAAACCTAACTCTAAATCTAACCCTGATTCGATGCCTAAACCTAATCCTAAAACTAGCCCTAACCTTATCCCTAATATAACCCTTGACATAATTTAGACCTATCCCTAAACCTAACCCTAACCCTAGACCTAAGACTAACTCTATCTCTCACACTAGCCCTATCACTCTTTCTAAAAATGTCCCTTACCATAACCCTAACCCTAGCCCTAACCCTAGTACTAAACCTTGCCCTATCCGTATCCCTATCACTAACCTTAGGCAAAATGTAACTATAAATTTAGCCCTAACCAGAAGCTTAAGAATACCCCTAACACTAGTCCAAACCATAACACTAAGCCTAAAATGAGCCCTAACACTAGTCCTAGTCCTATAAAAAAATCTGAGCCATAGATATAACACTAACCATTAACCTAAACCAAAACCTAACCTTATTCCTAGACCTAACCCTAGCCCTAATTAGAGTTGGAAGCCGAACTCATAAAACTAACCCTGAACTTGACATTCTCCCTAATACTTCTAGCTCCAAACGTCACCCTTACCCTAAACCTAACCCTTACACTAAACCTAGCACTAAACCATAAAACTAGCCCTAATCATAAACCTAGTACTTACATTAGCTGTAACCCTAACTCTATTCCTAACAAAAACCAAAACCTATGTGTAATCCAACCCCTAACCCTAAATTTAAACCTAACCTAACCCTAACACTAGCCCTAAATTGTAACCCTAACTCTAACCTTAAACTGATCTCTAACTCTATCCATTACCATAACCATACTCCTAACCATAATGATAACCCTAGGCATAAACCTAACTGTATCCAAAATCCTAACACATCCATTACCCTAAACCTAACCTGAATCCTAAACCTTACCCTATCATTACCCTAAACCTAATCCTAAAACTAATTCAATCCCAAGTTTGAAACCTTATCCTATCACAAATGCTATCCCAGACCTTGAACCTATTAATACCCATAGGTCTAAACTTGACCATAACCCAACACCTAACCCTTTTCCTAGACGTAGCCATAAACCTAGTCCTAAAACTATGTTTAACCATAATTCTGGACCTGAAATTAGCCCTAGCCATAATCTTAGCCCTAACCCTAAACACACACCTAGCCCTCATCCTAGCCCTAAACCTAGCATTAATCATAACTCCCTAACTATAGCCCTACACCTAACCCTAATTCTAAACTTAATGCTACCTCTAAACATAGGTATAATTTCATACCTTTCCCTAAATTTAAACCTAAGCCTAACCCTAACCATAGGCTTAAGCTAAACACAAAACCTAGCCCTAATACTAGTCCTAATTTAGCTCTATCACTAACCCTATCCTAACCCTAGCCCGAAGATTGACTCTAACTCTTGCCCTAGTCCTATCCCTAGTTCTATCCCTATCCACTACCGTAATCCTGACACTAGCCCTAACACTTGCCCTAAAGTTGGTCTCAGCCCTAACCCTAACTCTAAATCTAACCTTAAACCTAAGCCTAAGCCTAACACTAACACAAGCCCTAATGCTAATGCTAATTATAATACTAGCCCTAACCCTAATCCTAGCAGTGAAACAAAACTGAACAATAGCCCTAACCCTAAACCTGAACTGGAACCAAAAACTAACACTACAACTAGACCTAAATCTAGCCCTAATTCGAGTTCTAAGGCTCACCGTTAAACTAATCATGACCTTGACTCATATCCTAACACTCACCCTAGCTCTACACACTGCCCTAAACTCAAACCGAACACTAACATTAACAATAGCACTAATTCGAGTCACAACACTAACTATAAATCGAACCCTGATCCTGACTCTTATTCTAACAAGAACCATAGCTATAAATATTACCCTTACCTTAAATCTAACCCTAGAACTCAACCTACCCCTGATTCTAACCCTAAAACTAACCCTAATGGTAACCCGAGTTCTTACATTAGCCATTGCCCTAATCCTAGCCTTAAACCTAACACAAATCTAGTCCTAAACTGAGCCCTAAACCTAGCTTTAACCATAACTCTAATATTAACCATAGCCCTAACCCTAGATCTAAATCAATCAATCAATCCCTTACCCTAAACTAAACCCTAAACCTAAGAGTAACCCTAGACCTATCCATAGTTCTTAGACTAACCAAAACCCCAACCCTAGCCTTCATTTTAGCTCTAACCCTTCTCCAAAACCTAACCCTAACCGTGACCCTTTTTCTGACCCTAACACTAAACCTAGGTCTAACCCTAACCCCAACACTAACACAAAATTTACCGTAATCTTATCCCTAGACCTAACTCTGAACCTAAATCTCAGCCTAGCCCTAATCAGAGCTCAAAACATAACACTTATGCTAAACATAACCATAAATCTAATCCTAGTTTTAAACCTCAGTTTAACCCTAAGACAAGACCTAATCCTAACCATAACCCTTGCCCTAACATTAACTTTAACTGTATCCATAACCCTAAAAATAACCTTTACTATAATGATAACCCTAAGCTTAACCCTAACCCTATCCATTTCCCCAAACCTATCAATTATCCTAAAGGTACCCTGAACCCTAAACCTAACACAATCATTATGCTAACCCTAACCATAATGCTAATTTGAGCCCTATCCTATCCTCAAACCTTAACCAAACCCTAAACTGACACTCACCCTACAAATTCCCCTAGTTCTAAACCTGACGCTTACCCTAACTAACTCTTACATTAAAACTAGCCATAAATCTAACCCTAAATCAATTCCTAACCTTAATCCTAGACCTGATATTAAACCTAGCACTTACAATAATACAAAGCCTAGCCCTTATATTAGTCCTAAACATAGCCTTAATTTTATCCCTAAACCAAACCCTAGTCATAACCCTAACACAAACCCTTGCCCTAATCTTAGCCTTTAACTTAGCCCTATCCTATCCCCAACACTAACTCTAGACAAAGACTAACTCTAACTCTCAACCTAACCCTAACCCTAGTTCTAACTCTATCCCATAATGGAATTCTAATCCTAGTCCTAACCCTTGGTATAACCCTAGCCCTATTCATAGCTCTGGCCATAACCCTATATCTATCCCTAACTCTAAATGTAACCCTAACCCTAATCCTAAACGTAAACCTAACACTAGCCCTAATGCTAACACTAATTCTAAAACTAGCTCTAACACAAGATCTCACCCTAAAACAAAACCGACTCATTGTCATAACCCTAACCATTAACCTAAACCAAACCCTAACCCTACATCTAGCCCAAACCACATCCCTAATTCTAGTCCTAACCCTAACCTAAAACTAACCCTGAATCTGATTATGACCCTAAGACTCAACCTGGATCAAAACATCATCATCACCGTAAACCTCAACCTACCACTAGACCTAGCCCTAACTCTAACCCTATAACTAGTGCTAATCATAAATCTGGTTCATATATTAGCCATAGCCTTAACACTAGCCCTAACCTAACCCAAAAGCTAGCCTTAATCCCAGTGTGAAACCTAGCTTTAACACTAAACTTAAACCTAACCCTAACAAAAAACTAGTGCAAATCCTATATATAACCCTAGCCCTAAACTTAGATCTTAACCTATCCATTACCCTAACAATAACCCTAACCCTTAGCCTAACCCTAGGCTTAATGCTAACCCTATCCATTATACTAAACCAAAACTAAACCCTAATAATATCCCTGTAATGACCCTATACCTAAACACTAAACCAACCCAAACCCTAACCCTGAACCTGACCCTAAAAATAACCCTAGATATAAACCTGAATCTTACCCTAAACCTAATGCTTACACTGGACCAAGCCATAAACACAACACTAAATCCAGCCCTGATGTTAACCCTAGACCTGACATTAGCACTAGCCCTAACACTATCCCTAACGCTAACACAAACCGTAAACCTCATCCTAGCCATAAATCTAGCTTAATCATAACCCTATCCCTAACTAAGGCCTAACCCTAATACTAACCCTTGCCCTAGCCCTAAACCTAGCCAAAACCACAACCCTTACCCTAAACGTAACCCTAACTCTAGCCCTAACCCTAATGCTAATTCTAAAACCTCCCCTAACCCTAGCCCTAACACTAACCCTAGTCATAATTTAGCCCTATCCCTAAGTCTTACCCTAAATGTAGCCATAAGAATAACTCTAACTCTCACACTTGCCCTATTACTCTTTCTAATCCTATCCCTCCCGTAAACCTAAACCTATCCCAAATCCTAGTCCTAACCCTTGCCCTATCCTTAGCCCTAACAATAACCTTAGATAAAAACCTAACTTTAAATTTAACCCAAAACTGAAGCCTAAGCCTAAATCTAAGACTATCGCTAACCCTAACACACTGATCCTAAAAATTTCACTAAAACTAACTCTAGCCATAAAACCAAACTGAGTCAACTCTAACCCTAACCCTTAATGTAAATCAAGTCCCAACCCTACACCTAGCCCCAACCCCAGCCCTAATTCGAGTTTTAAGCCAAACCCTAAAACTGGCCGTGACCCTTACTCTGACCATAACACTAACCCAAGTTCTAAACATCACCCTAACCCTAAACCTAAACCTAAGAGTAAACCT
The DNA here is from genome assembly GCF_048772815.1 of Callospermophilus lateralis. Lineage (NCBI taxonomy): Eukaryota > Metazoa > Chordata > Mammalia > Rodentia > Sciuridae > Callospermophilus > Callospermophilus lateralis. The sequence continues at coordinate 87,315,494 of NC_135306.1, forward strand.
AGACCTAAGACATGAAAATTAGCCATAATCATAAGCCTAGTAGTTACATTAGCCATAATTCTAACCCTAGCACTAACTTAACCTCAAACCTAGCACTAATCTTAATCATAACCCTTGCTATAAACTGATTTCTAACTCTATCCATTACCATAACCATAACCCTAACCCTAATGCTAATTTGAGCCTTGACTTTAAAACTTTCCAAACCTCAAATCCTAACCCAGAACTTGACCTTATAATACCCCTAGCTCTAAGCCTGATGCTAACTCTAAACCTTACCCTTACATTACACGTACCCACAATCCTAACCCTAAAAATATATTTAACCACAATTCTGCACATGAAATTAGCCCTAGCACTAATCCTAGCCCTAATACTAAAGAAAAAAAAAATGCTAGCCCTCATCTTAGCTCTAAACCTAGCCTTAATCATAACCCTAACCCTATCCAGAGCCCTAACCCTAATTATAACCCTCACCCTACCTCTAAACCTAGCTATAAAGTCATCACTTACCCAAAACTTTGCCCTAACTCTAAACCCAAACTCTAAAACTCTAACTCTAAACACTAACACTCACCCTCACCCTAACCCTAATCCTAACCCTAACTCTAGGCTTAAACTTAACACTAAAACTCTCCCTAATCCTAGCCCTAATTTAGCCCTATCCCTAACCTTAACCCTAACCCTAGCCCTAAGACTAACTCTCGCCCTAGCCCTATCCCTAGTTCTAACCCTATCCCTTGCCAGAACTCAAAATCTAGCCATAACCATTGCCGTATTCTTATTTCTAACCCTTACCCTACATATAACCCTAATTCCAAATTTAAACCTAATACTAAGCCTAAACCTAAAACTAACACTAGCCCTAACCCTAACCCTAGAACTAAAACAAAACCGAGTATGAACTCTAACCCTAAACCTTAACTTAAACCAAATCCTAATACTACAATTAGACCTTAGCCCTAATTCGAGTCCTAACCCTAACCTTAAAACTAACCCTGACCCTGACTCATATCCTAACACTCACCCTAGCTCTAAACACCCTCATCACCTTAAACTGAATCCTAAGAGTAAACCTAGCCCTAATTTGAGTCCTAACTCTAACCCTAAACCTAGTCGTGACCCCGAATCCTATTTTTACATGAACCCTAGGTATAAATATCACCCTAACCTTAAACATAATTCTAACACTAAACCTAACCCATACCCTAACACTACAACTAACCCCAATGGTAAGCCTAGTTCTTAAATTAGCCATTGCCCTAACCATAGCCCTAAGACTAACAAAAGACCTAGGCCTAATCCAAGCTCTAAACCTAGCTTTAACCCTAATTCTAACCATAACCATAGCCATAACCCTAGCTCTAAACCAATCCCTTACCTAAGCAAAACCCTAAACGGAAGGATAAACCTAGACCTAATCCTAATCCTTTTGCTAACCAAAACACTAACCCTATTAATAGCCCTTACCTTTGCCCTCATTCTAGATCTAACCCTAACCAAAACCCTAACACTTACCCTGACCCTATCACGGAAAATACCACTAATCCTAGGTCTAATTCTAACTCTAACCTAACCCATAATTTACCTTAATACTATCCCAAGACCTATTCCTGAACCTAACTCTCAGCCTAGCCCAAACCATAGCTCAGAACCGAACACTTACACTAAACATAACCCTAACCTAACCCTCGTTTTAACTCTCACCCTAATCCTAAATCAAGACCTTATCGTCAACCTAACCTTAAGTCTAACTATATCATTACCGTAAACATAACCCTTACCCTAATGCTAACCCATTCCTAACCCTAAACATATCACTATCCTCAAACTAATAAATTAGCCTAAACCTACCCTGAACCCTAAACCTAACCCAATCATTATGCTAACCCTAACCCTAATGCTAATTCAAGCGCTAACTCTTAACTCAAACCTAACCCAAACTCTAACACTGACACTGACCCTAATAATTCCCCTAGCTCTAAACCTCACTCTTACCCTATACCTAACCTTTACACTAAACCTAGCCATAAAACTAACCCTAAAACTATACATAAGCATCACCCTAGATCTGATATTAGCCCTAGCCATGATACTACCGCTAACACTAACAGAAAGTCTAGACTTATCCTAGCCCTTAACATAGCCTTAATTATAACCCTAACCATAACCCTAGGCCTAACCCTAACATTAACCATAGCACTAATCTTAGATCTAATTTAGCCCTATAACTAACCTTAACACTAAACCTAGGCCAAAGGCTAACTCTAAGTCTCACCTTAGTCCTAACCATAGTTCTAAACCTATATTTACTGGAACCCTAATCCTAGACCAAAGCATATGTTTAACACTAGCCCTATTTGTACCTCTAGCAGCAACCCCAGATATAACCCTAACACTATATCTAACCCTAACCCTTAGCCTAAACCTAAACCTAATATTAGTCTTAAACCTAAGGCTAATACTAAAAGTACCACTAACCCTAGCCCTAAAACAAAACCAAGCCATAGACCTAATCCTAACTCTTAATGTCAACTAAGCCTTAACCCTACACTTAGCTATAATTCTAGCCCTAATTCGAGTTTTAAGACAAACCCTAAAACTAACCCTGACCCTAACTCTAATCTTAACACTAACCCTAGCTCTAAATATCACCTTAAGCCTATACCTAAACCTAAGAATAGGCCTAACCCTAACCCTAAGCCTAAAATTAGCCCTAATCACAAAACTGGTACCTACATTAGCCGTAACCCTAAACCTAGCCTTAACTTAACTCAAAACCTAGTCTTATTCCAAGCACTATTCCTAGATTTATCCCTAACTCTAAACCTATCACTAATTGTAAATATAACCCTAGCCATAACCCTAGATTTAACCCTAAACCTAACCCTAAATGTAACCCTATCAATAATCATAACATTCACCCAAGCTGTACCCCTATCTCTAACCATATCCATTACCCTAACCATAACTCTAAACCTAATGCTAAACCTGGGCCTAAATCTAACTGTATCCCTAATCCTAATCTATCCATTACCCTAAACCTAACCTAAAACTTAAACCTAACACTATCTTTACCCTAATCCTAAATCTAATGCTAATTTGAGCCCTAAAATTAAGCATTAATCAATCCAAAACACTAATCATGACCCTGACCCTAATAGTACCCTTAGCACTAAAACTGACCCTAACCCTAAACCTAACCCTTACACTAGAAGTAGCCATAAACCTTACAATAAAACTATTTTTAACCATAAGACTAGACCTGAAATTAGCCCTAGCCATAATCTTAGCTATAAACCTAGGCTTAATCATAATCTGAAACATAACTCAAGCCCTAATCCTAATTCTATTCTTTACCCTATACCTAAATCTACCTATAACCTCATCCTGTACCCCAAAACCATAACCTTAAACCTGACCCTAACACTCACCCCAAAACTAGGCCTAACACAAATTCTAGTTCAAATCCTAACCTTTATTTAATCCTGTCCTAACCCTAAAGCTAGCCATAAGACTAACTCTAACTCTTGCCCTCACCAAAGCCCTACTTCTATCCTTAGCCTTAATCCTAAACATAGATTTAAGCCTAAGTCTAAATCTAACCTAACTCTAATTTTAACTGTAACAAAAGCATAAACCAAAAAATAAACTACCCCTAACCATAAATCTAATCCTAAAACTTGCCCTATTTCTAGCCCTAACTATAAACCAAGACCAACCCATAGCCCTAATTCTAACTCGTAACCTAAATCAAACCCTAATCCTACAACTAGCCCTAAAACTAACCCTGAACCAAACAATAATCCTAGCTCTAAAAATCACCCTAACTTTAAATTAATCCTAACACTATATCTAAATTTACCACTAAAATTAACCCTAGCCCTAATACTAACCCTAATTTAGCCCTAAACTTAACTCTAACTCTAGCCCTAATCCAAGCCCTAATTTATCCCTAATTCTATCAGTAACCCAAGCCCTAATCCTAACCCTAATTTATTCCTAACACGAGACCTAACTCTAGCCCTAATCCTAGTTCTAATTTAGCCCTAACCCTAACCCTAACACTAAAACAACTACTAAGACTAACTCTAATTCTCACCCTAGCCTTATCCCTAGTTCTAATCATATTTTTTACCATAACCCTAACCCTCACCCAAAACCTAGACCTAGCTCTAGCACTAACCCTAGATCTTACCCTAACTCTAAATCCTACCATAACTCTAAGCCTTAACCTCAACCTAAAGTTTGCCCAAAACCTGATGTTAATGCAAAATCTAGCCATTACCTCAGCCCTAGCCCTAATACAAAACCAACCTATATACCTAAACATTAACCTAAACCAAAGCCTAACCATACACCAAGTACTAACTTCAGCCATAATTTGAGTTCTAACCCTAACCTGAAAACTAAGCCTGACTCTGACAGTGACCTTAAAAATAAACCTTGCTATAAATAGCACCCTAACTCTAAACCTAAATGTAACACTAGACCTAGAATTAACCCGAACACTAACCATAAAACTAGCACTAATTGTAACACTAGTTCATACATTAACCATAGCCCTAAACCTAACACAAAACCCAGCCTAATCCAGGACCTAACCCTGGCCCTAACCCTAACCCTATCCCTAGTCCTAATCTAAGCTCTAACCCTATATCTTACACTTAGTCAAACACTCACCCTATTGATATCCTAGTCCTAAACTAAATTCTATGCCTATCCCAAACCCTATATCTATTACTAGTCCTAACCCTAGCCCTCATTTTAGCTCTAAATTTAACCCAAATTCTAAGTGAAATGCTGATCCTTATTCTGACCCTAAAAATATACGTAGGTTTAAACCTGACCTAACCATTATCTGGAGCCTAACACTAGCCCTACCTTTAACCCTAACCATAAATATAAAAATAACACTAGCCCTAGACATAAACCTAATCCTAAATGTAGCCATAACCCTAGCATTAGCCCTAACAATAATCCTTAGCCTATACCAAACACTAACTCTACCCCTAGACATAACCCTAGTCCTCATTGTGGACTTAACCCTAAACCTAATCCTAACCTCAACCCTGGCACTTACCCTAAAAAAACCATAGCTCTAAACCTTATCCTAACCCAAAAACTAATCCTAACACTAGACAAACTCTAAATCTAGCAATAACCATAACTCTAACTCTTACATTATCCATGAATCTAACACTAGCATTAAACTTCACACAAAACCTATCCCTAATTACATCCGTAAACCTAACCCTAAGAATAACTCTAACCCAAAACCTAGCCTTAAACCTAACCCTAACCTTAAACATTGTTCTATCACTAACCTTAACTTAAACCCTAAAACATACCCTAAACATAATGCTAGCCCAAATCCTAAACCTCACACGAAGTCTAGCCCTAATTCTAACTGTAAACATAGCCCAAATCCAGGCTCTGATTATATCCATTACACTAAACATGACCCTAAAACTTATGCTAACCCTAGACCTAAACATAACCCTAACCCTACCCAGTCAAGACTGTAACCCTAACATTTACCTTAGCCCTAAACCTTACTCAATCCCTAACCCTTGCACTTACACTAACCCTAACACTAACACAAGACCTAACCATAAGCCTAACCCCAGCCCTAATCCTAACCTTAACCCTAGCCCAAACCATAGCTTGAACCCTACCCATTACCCTAACCCTAAACTTAACCCTAATATTAACTCTAGACCTAAAGCTAAACCTACCCTAACCCTAAACATAAACCTAACCCTAAAACTAACAGTGAACCGAACCCTAACTCTAAATTTAAGCTACCTTAAACCCTAACCCTAATCCTAAACCTAAACCTAAGGCTAACATAAAACTAACCCACTCTTTAAGCTTATATCTAAAACTATTACCCTAACCCTAATGATAACCCTAGCCCTATCCGTAACACTAACCATGATCATAACCCAAGACTAAACCCTAAATTTACCTCAGTCAAAGAAAAACTTCTAGCTCGAACCCTAAACCGTACCTAAACCGAATCCTAAGTGTAACCCTCGCCCTAACCCTGACCCTAACCCTAACTCTAGTCCTAATCCTAACCATAACCCTAGCCCTAACCCTAGATCTAACCCTATAAATTACCCTAATGATAATCATAACACTAATGATAAGGCCAGGCCTAACCCTAAACCTATCAAAAACCCTAACCATATCCAAAACTTAAACCTAACCTGAACCCTAAACCTAACACTATCCATTACCCTAATCCTAATTCTAACCTTAATGCTAATTTTTGCCTTAACCTAAACCTAAAGTTAACCAAAACCCGAAGCCTGAACCTCACCCTAATAATACCCCAGCTCTTAATCTGACCCTTTTCATAAATGTAACACTTTAATTTGACCTACCCATAAACCTAACCATAAAAGCATCACTAACTATAAACCTAGACCTGATATTAGTCCTAGCTCAAATTCGTACCCTAAACCTAACAAAAAACCAAGCCCTAACCCCAGCCTTAAATCTAGAATTAATCGTAAACCTAACCATAACCCTAGCCCTAACCCTAAAGCTAACCATAAAACTAGCCCTAATCTTAACCACAGCACTAAAACAAAACCAAGCAACAGGCCTAACACTAACTTTAACTTAAACCAAACTTAGCAATACACCTAGATATAACCCTAGCTCTAATTCAATTTTTAATCACAAATTATAACTAACGCTGACCTGATATCCTAAAACTAAACCTAGCTATAAATATCACACTAATCTTAAACCTAACCCTAACACTTGAACAACCACTACCTCTAATCCTAATTGTAACTCTAGTTCTTCTATTAGCCATTGCCCTAACCCTTTCCTCAAACCTCACACACAAAACTAGCCCTAAACTGAGCACTAAACCTAGCTTTATCCCTAACCATAAACCCAACCCTAGCCTTAACCCTATGCCTTACCCTGAGCAAAACCTTAACCCTAAGGGTAACCATAGACCATTCCCTAAACTTTAGGCTAACCATATCCTAACCCGATTAATAGTCCTTACACTACATCTTATTCTAGCTCTAATGCTATCCCAATCCCTAACCCTAATCCTGACCCTTTTTCTGACCATAATATAAACCGTAGGTCTAAAACTGACCCTAACCATAAACCAAACCCAAACACTAGCCCTACTTGTAAACTTATACCTAAAGCTAACCCTATTACAAGCTCTAGACCTAAACCTAATCTTAAATCTAGCCTAACCTCTAGTTCTAGAACTAAACAAAATCCTAGCCCTAGCCCTAACAAAAACCTTTACCTAACCCAAAGCCTAACTCTACCCCTAGACCTAAACATAGTCTTAATTCTGGATTTACCCTAACTTTAACTCTAACCAAAAACATTGGCCTTCTTCTAACACTATACATACCTCTAAACCTGAAACTAACCAAAACCCATACCTAATTCTAGACCCATTCATAACCCTAACTCTAAACTAGCCTTAATCATCACCCTAAATCTTACATTACCCATAGTCCTAACTCTGTGCCTAAACCTAACACTAAATATAGAGCTAATTTTAGGCCTAAACCTAGCTCTAAGAATAATCCTAAACCTGACACTAACCCTATACCTATCCCTAGCCTTCTCCTTAGTACTAATATAGCTCAAATCTTAATCTTTACCCTAAAAGTAAACCTAGACCTATCCCAAATTCTCACCCTAAATGTAGGCCAAATACTAAACTTAACCTAGTCCTAATCCTACGTCTAAACCTACCCATTACCCTAACCCTAAACCTAACTTAATGGATAATTCTGGCCCAAACACTAATGTTAACCCTAACCCTAACTGGAAAATTTACACACAGACATAACCCTAAAAATAACACTCAGCATAGCCCTAATTCTAGATCAAACCATAAACCTAACCATAAACCTAAACATAACCATAGCTCTAATCCTAAATCTATCACTAATTCTAACTCTAAACCAAAATCTAAACCTAACTTTACCCTATCTGTTACCTTATCCCTAACACTAACATTAATTATAACCCTAGCCCTCACTCTAACCCTAACCCTAAACCTACCATAAATCTATCCCTAGACCAAACGCTAAACCTAGCCCTAACCCTCGCTCAAAATCTAACCTTTATGCTAAACATGACCTAAATCTAACTCTAATCCTGTTCTAACACTAACTTTAAACCTAACTCAAGAAATATTCTTAACCCTAGTCCTCACCCTAACCTTAACCCTCACCTTAGTCCTAACCATAGATCAAAGCCTAACCCTTAGCCTAAACATAACCTATCACTATCCCTAAACATAACCATAACCGTAGCCCTAAACCTATCCTTAAACTTAGAACTAACACTAGCTGTAACACTAGCCATTACCCTAACTCTAACCCTAAACTTAATTAAAACCCTATCCCTAACCCTAAGTGAAACCCTAACCCAAATCATAAACCTAAGCCTAGACCTAACCCTAAACCTAAACTTTGCCATAGCTTTAACCCCAACTCAAACCCTAACTCTTACCCTAAAACCAACAGTAAAACTAGCCCTAGAACTAAACTTAAACCTAAACTTAACCTTTACCATGAAGCCTACCCTACATATAACAAAATATATTACTCTAAAACTAATTTTAACTCTAATGAAAACTGTAGCCCTAAATTTAAACCTAACCCTGACCATAAGACTAAAACTAACCCTGGCTAACCCTAGCTCAAAACCTAACCTTTACCCTAAATATAATCCTAACCATACCCTAAACTAGAGTTACAAGCCCTAACCCAAATCCTAACCTATCTGTATCCCTAATCCTATCCTAACTTTAGCCCTAACCATAGCTCTAACCCTATATATTATTCTTATGATAACCCTAATCCTAGTGTTAACCTTAGGCATAGCCCTAACCCTTTTGCTAACCCTAAATATTTCCATTGTGCTAAACCTCCCCTGAAACCTAAAGCTAACCCAATCAATTACCCTAAACCTAACCATAAGTCTAATGTTCATTTGAGCCCTATCCCTAAACCTTAACATAAAACAAACCCTAACCCTGATCCTGACCCTAAAAATACACCAAGATCTAAACCTGACCCATACCCAAAGCCTAACACTTACACTAGATATAGACACAAACCTAACCCTAAATCTACCCCAAACTGTAACAATAGATCTGACATTATTTGCCCTAGCCCTAATTCGAGACCTAACACTACAACACACTCTAGCCCTCATCCTAGCCCCAAACCTAGCCTTAGTCATAAACCTAACACTAACACTAGCCCTAACCCTAATTCTAACCCTCACCCTGTCTCTAAACCTAGCTATAACACCATACATTACCCCCAAATTAAGTATGACCCTAGCCCTAACACTAGGCTTAAGCTGAACACTAACCCTAGCCCTAATTCTAGCCCTAACTTACTCTATCCCTAAAACTAACCAAAACCTTAGACCTAAGACTAACTCTAACTCTCACCATAGCCCTAGCCCTACTTCTAACCCTATCTGTTACTGGAACCATAACCCTAGTCTTAACCCTTGCCCTATAGTTAGACCTAGCCCTAAACCAAAACATAAACCTAGCCGTAGCCCTATCAATAATCCTTAACCTAACTCAAACATTAACCCTAACATTAGACCTAAACATAGTCCGGTTTCTGACTGTAACCCTTACAATAACTCTAACCCAAACACTGACCCTTCTTTAGAGTAAACCTATGTCTAAATCTGACCCTCTCCCCAAATCTAAACTTAACACTAGACCTAGCCATAACCCTATCCCTACAACTAGCCCTCAACATAACCCTAGCTCTTACATTACCCATAGCCCTAACCCTAGGCCTAAACCTAGCACTAAACCTAGAGCTACTCCTAGGCCTAAATCAAACCTTAAGCATAACCCTAACCCTAACCTTAGCCCTAACCCTAACATAACCTTTGTCTTAGTCCTAATCCTAGGTCAAAGCCTAAACATTACTCTAAACATAAACCTACACCTATCCTTCAGTCTAACCCTAAACTTAGCACTAATCCTCACGTTAAACATAGCACTAACCCTAGCTCTAAACGTACCCATTGCTCGAAACCTAAACCTAACCTTATTGATAATCCTAGGCTTAATGCTAAGCCTAAACCTAACTGGAGAACTAACCCTGGACCTAATGTTAAACCTCATACTTGCCATAGATATAACCCTATCTCAAATACTAACCCTTACTATAATTCTAAACATAACCAAAGCCCTAACTCTAAGCCTAAACCTCAATTGCCCTAAATCTACAACTAATTTTATATATTACCCTAATGCTAACCCTATCCCTAAATATGTCACTAGTCATAATCCTAACCCTAACCCTATGAGTACTATAATCTTATCCCTAGAAGTGACTCTAAACCTAACCCTCACCCTAGACCTAACCCTAGCTCAAAATGTAACCATTATGCTAAACATAAACCTAAGATTAACCCTAATTTTAATCCTAATCCTAACCCTAATTCAAGACCTATTCCTAACCATAAACCTAGCCCTAAATTTAGCTGTAATCCTATCCATTATACTAACAATAACCCTTACCCTAATGCGAACACTAGGTCTAACCTTAACCCTATCACTAACCCTAAACTTATCAATTACCCTAAACCTAATGTGAGCGCTAAACAAAACCTTATCATTACCCTAACCCACATCCTAGTGCTACTTGAAGCACTAACCATAAACCCTAACCTCAAACAACTCTAACACTGACCCTGACCCTAATAAATCTCCTACATCTATAGCTGATATTAACACTAAACCAAACCCTTACACTAGATCTAAACATAATCCTGCTCATAATACTATCCCCAAACCTAAGCTTAGACCTGGCATTAGACATAGCCCTAATTATAGCCCTTATCCTAAAACAAACCCCAGCCCTTATCCTAGCCCTAAACCTAGCCTTAATCCTAACCCTAAACCTAACTTTAGGCCTTAACCAAATTCTAACCCTAGCCATAATCTTAGCCCTAATTTAGTCCTATGCCTAACCCTAGTCCTAACCCTAGCCCTAAGACTAACTCTAACGCTCACCCTATCCCCATCCCTAGTTCTAACCAAATTCCTTACTGGAACCCTAATTCTAGGCCTAACCCTAGCCAAAACCCTAGCCATATCATTAGCTCTAGCCCTAATCTAGATTGAGATTTAACTCTAAATCAAACTCTACCTCTAAGCCTACCCCTAAACCCAACCTTAACTCTAAATATAATTTTAACACTAGCCCTAAAACAAAAGCGAGCCATAGCTCTAACCCTAACATTTAACCTAAACTGAACCCTAAACCTACCCCTAACCCTAACCTTAGCTCTAATTCTAGTTTTAAGCTGAATACTAGAACTAAAACTGACCCTGACTCTTACCACAATACTAACCTTTGTCTAAACATCACCCTAACCTTAACCCTAAACCTAACACTAGCCCTACCACTAACCCTAACCCTAAATTTAACCGTAGTTATAACCCTGATACTTACATTAGCCTTACCTCTAACCCTATCACTAACTTAAGCCAAAACCAAGCCTTAATTCAAGCCCTAACTAGAGTTTTGATCCTAGTCCTAATCCCAACCCTAGCCCTAATCAAAATTATAACCCCTGCCCTTACCCTATCCATTGCTGTAAACATAACCCTAGGCCTAAAACTGACCCTATCCCTAAACATATGCATTATTCTAAACCAAACCTAAAACATAAAATTTAAGCCTCACCCTGTCATTACACTAACACTAACCATAACGTTAATCTGAGCCATAACTTTAAAACTTAACCTATCCTAAACTTATAACCCAGACCTTGACCCTATTAATACCCCTAGATCTAAACCTGAACTTAACACTAAACCTAACCCTTACATTACATGTAGCCATAAACCTAAGTGTAAAACCATCTATAATCATAACCATAGATCTCATTAGTCGTATCATCAATCCTAACCCTAACCCTGAAATTAATTATAGCCTTCATCCTTGAACCAAATCTTACCTTAATCATAACCCTAAACCTAATCATAGCCCAAACCCTAATTTCAACCAACACCCTATCTCTAAACTAAGCTATAATGCCATTCCTTACCCTAATATTAAAACTAACCATAACCCTAATGCTGGGCCTAAGGTGAAAACTAAGCCTAGCCCTCATTCTAGCTCTAATTTAAACGTATCCCCAACCCTAAACCTAACCCTAGCCCTAAGACTAACTCTAACACTCTAACTAGCCCTATCTCTAGTTCTAACCCTATCCATTACCATAAACCTAACCTAGCCCTAAACCTAGCCATAACCATTGCCTTATCCTTATTCCTAGTCCTAACACTAGATCTAACTCTAACTCTGAATCTAACACTAACCCTAATCCTAATCCTAACATTAACACTAGCCCTATTCCTAAATCTAAGCATAAATTTAGCCCTAACCCTAATCATTGAAGTCAAACAAAACCGAGAAAAAGTCCTAAACCTAAACCTTAACTTAAACCAAACCTTAACACTACACCTAGACCTAACCCTAGCCCTATTTCTAGTCCTAATCTTAACCGTGATACTAACCCTAACTCTGATTCATATCCTAACACTCACCCTAGCTCTAATAACCACCGTAACCTTAAACAGAACCCTTGCAGTAACCCTAGCCTTAATTTGAGTCCTAACTGTAACCTTAAAGTAAACCTGACCCTGACTATTATTAACCTAACACTAACACTAGCTCTAAATTTTACTCTAACCTTAAACCTAATTCTATCAATAGAGGTTTAACCCCTAACCATAAGCCAAAATCTAACCCTAAAACCCTAGTTCTTACATTAGCCATTGCTCTAACCCTAGCCATTACCCGAACACAAAAACTAGCCCTAATTTGAGTCTTAAACCTAGCTTTAACCCTAACCCTAGTACTAACCCTACCTCTAATCCTATCCATTACCCAATGCCAAACCCTAAGCCTAATGCTCATCCTGATCCTAATTCTAATGCTTAACCTAATCCAAACCCTAACCCTATTAGTAGTCCTAACTCTAGTCATTGTTCTAGTTCTAATGATAACCCAAACATTAACCCTAAGCCTAAAACTTATTCTGACCCTAACATTAATCATAGGTCTAAAACTGAACCTAACCCTAAACAGCACTCTAACACTAGCCCTACTTGTAACCTTATACATAATCCTAAACCCAACACTAGCTCTAGACTTAATTCTAATCCTAATCTATCCATAACTCTAGCCGGAAACCTAAAGAAAAACATAGCCCTAGCCCTAATAATAACACTTAGCCTAAAGCCAAAAACTAACCTTTCCCCTAGACTAAACCCTATTCCTAATTCTGGATTTCCCATTAACCATAAATCTAAACTGAAAACTGAGCCTGACAATAAAACTAACCCTAGCTCTAAACATCACCCTATCTGTAAACCTTATCCTAAAACTATTCTTAGCTCTAACATTAACCCTAAAACTAGCCCTAATAATAACAAAGTTCTTGCATTTGCCATAGCACTAACCTATTGCAAAACATAGCCCTAACCCAAGCTGTACCCTAGCTTTAACCCTAAAGCTAACCATAACCTTAACCTTAGCCCAAATCCTAAACCTAAGCCTAATCCTAGAGCTAACCCTAAGCATAACACTAGCCTTATCACTAGATCTAACCTTAACAATTATCCTAATGATAATCCTAACGCTTCTGCTAACCTTAGGCCGAACTCTAATCCTATTCCTAACATTAACCCTATCCATTACCCTTCACCTAACCTGAACTCTAAACCTAAAACTATCATTAACATATACCTAACCATAATGATAACTTGAGCCTTAAACCTAAACCTTAATCTAATAAAAACCCTAACTCTAACACTGACCCTAATAATACCCACAGCTCTAAACCTGACTCTAACAAGAAACCTGACCCTTACAATAGACCAAGATATAAACCAAACCCTAATACTCTCCCTAACTGTAAACCTAGACCTGACATTAGTGCTAGATCTAATCTTAGTCCTAATCCTAACATGAACCTTAGACCACATTCTAGCCATAAACCTTGCCTTAATAATAAACTTAACCATAACCATAACCCTAATTCTAATCCTCAACCTAGTCCTAAAAGTAGCTATATATAATCCCTTCCCTTAACCTAAACCTACCCCTACCCCTACCCCTAACACTAACCCTTTTTTAATCCTACTGCTTACATTAGCCATTACCCTATCATTAGCCCTATCAATAACCCAAAAACAAGCCCTAATCTGAGCCCTAAACCTAACTTTAACCCTAAACCTAACTCTAGCCCTAACCCTAGCTCTAAGGCTATCGCTTACCATATGAATAACCCTAACACTAGTGGTAGCCCTAGTCCTATGCCTAATCCTTAGGATAACCCAAATCCAAACCTCATTAATAGTCCTTACCCTAGTCCTCATTCTAACTCTAATCCTACCCCAAACCCGAATGGTAACCCTGACTGTTATCCTGACCCTAAAACAAATCCCTAGTTCTAAACCTCACCCTAACACTAGACTAAAATCTACCACTAGCCCTGGACCTAAACCTAATCCTAAATCTAGCCTAATATCTACCTTTAGACATAAAGAAAAATCTAGTCCTAGTGCTAACAATAACCCTTATCCTAACACAAACACTAATCCTTCCCCTGTACCTAAACCAACTCCTAATTCTGGCTGTAACCCTAACTTGAACACTAACCCAAACACTGACTCTGCCTTTAACAGTAAACCTATATTTAAGACTTACTCTAACTGAAAATCTAAATCTAACACTAGATCTTGCCATAACCCTAACAGTTTGAATTTTTAGGTTACACTTTATTATTGCCTGTAGACGTGAATGAAAATGAAGCTGGAAATCAAACAGAGTTCGTACTAGCTGCTTGAAACTTCAAAAACTCAATCATCTCTCTTTGGGCACTCTCTGGTTTTTTTCTTGTAAAAGTACCTTAACGTGTATCATTAAAAAAATTATTTATCCAAGAGCTCATTGGGAGAAAACAGGGAAATATGCAGGTACTGAAATACCTCCCCCAAGTTTTGGTCATATTTCTTTCATACTGCACAGGACTCATCTGTTAGCTTGCCTCACTGGGCTCCTTTATTTGGGGACTACTATGATCAATGGTTTTCTAAACAGGTTAGGTTAGATTTTGTATTAGTTTAGGGCTAGAGTTACAGCTAGTGTTTTGTTAGATTTACTTTTGTTCAAATTTCTTTGATATTGGGCAGGATTCAACTTTTACCTAGCCTTACTATATTCTTTAGGTTTGAGCCTCTTGGGTCAAGGGTTTTCTCTACTGAACACTTCGTATTTTAAGTTTTTATTTCATTTTGACCTATGTTTGTAAATGGAAATGGAGCTGCAAATCCAAAGTGTTGGTGCTAGCTATTTCAAACATCACACACACAATCAGTTTTTTATGGGAATTCTCTGGTTTATTCCTTGTAAATGTAGCCCTAAGCTGAAGCATGCAAAGCAAATTTATGTGAAAGCACGTTAGGAGAATACAGGAAAATATGCATGTACTGAACTACCGCCCCTATTATTTGGTCAGATTTTTTTATATTGTGAAAGATTCATCTGTTAACCTACCCAACATGGCTCCCCAAGTGTGCCAACTTCCAGGATCAAATGGACTCTAAACAGGTTAAGGTTAGTGTCAGGGTTAGTGTTTGGACTAGGTTTAGAACTACTGTGTAGGTAATAGTTAGTTTTGTTTTCAAATTTCTATGATATAGTGCAGGATTCATCGTTTTCCTATTTTGACTATACTCCCAATGTTTGGTCCTCCTACATAAACATTTTGCCTTCAGGAGCAGATTCATAATTCATGTTTCTCTTCTTTTTGCCCTACAGGGATGAATGGAAATGAAGCTGGAAATCGAACAGGTTTTGGGCTAGCTGCTTGAAACTTCACACACTCCATCAATTTTCAGTGAGAATAATTTGATGTTTGCCATGGAAGAAGCCCTAAGATGAAGTAGAATGTAACAGCTTTATCTCTTAGTGCTTTAGGAGCAATCAGAATACCCAATTTTTTTTTTGTTGGATTAATTTGATCTTGTACAGAATTTGTCTTCATTATGGCCTATAGGTGTGAATGCAATGGAACTAGAAATCAAACAGGGTTGGTTTGCATGAAACTTCACACACTCATTCAACTCCCTGTGGGCACTCTTTGGTTTTTTTTTTTTTGTGAAAGTACTTTAAGCTGAAGCATGAAAAACAATTTATCCATGTGCGCTTTAAGAAAAAAAAACAGAAAAATATGAATATACTAAAATATTTCCCCCCAATTTTTCATCAAATTTCTTTGATATTGCACAAGATTCATCTGTTAAGTAGTGCCGCTAGGCTCCACAGGTTTGGAACTTCTATGATCATAGGTGCTCTAAAAAGGTCAGAATTAGGTTAGGGTTTGGTTAGATCTAGTGTTAGAGTAAGAGTGAGTTTTGTTCAAATTCATTTCATACATGGCATAGTTTATCTTTTACCTAGCCTTACTAATTTCCCCAGGTTTGTGCCTTATCATTTCAATGGTTTGCTGTCAGGAGAAGTTAGTATTTTAAGGTTTTCTTCATTTTTACATATATGGGTAAAAGGAAATGGAACTTGAAATCAAACAGTGTTGGTGATTGCTGCTTAATACTGCACACATTCAATCAGTTCTATGTGGGCACTCTGGTTTCTTCCTGGTGAAAACTTCCTAAAGCTGAAGCATTCAAAAACATTTTTATCCGAAAGTACTGTTGCAGATAGCAGGGTAATATACATGTACTGAATACATCTACTTTCCACATTATTAGGTCAGATTTCTTTGATACTGCATAAGATTTTTCTGTTAGCTTGTCCAACTAGGCTACCTTAATTTGGGACTTCTATGATAAAAGGTTCCCTAAACAAATTAGGGTTAGTTTTATGGTTAGGGTAAGGGCTAGGTTCAAACCTAGTGTTAAGTTAAAGTCAGTTTTGTTCATGTGTCTTTGATACTGGAAACGATTCATCTTTTACATAGCCTCAAAATGTTCCCTGGTTTGTGCCTTCTCAGTTCAGTGGTTTGCTGTCAGGGACAGTTTGTATTTTAAGGTTTCACTTTATTTTGAACTATTTTGTTGAAGAGAAATGGAGTGCAAAATCAAACAGGGATCGTGCTAGCTACTTGAAACTGCACAAACTCAATCAGTTCTTTGTGGGCACTCTCTGGTTTGTTCTTTGTGAATGTTGCCCTCAGCTGAAACATGCAAATCAACTTTATCCCAGAGCACTTTTGCAGAAATCAAGGAAATATGCATGTACTGAAACACTTCCATGAATTATTTGTTCAGATTTCTTTGATACTGTGCAGGATTCTTCTGTTAGCTTGCCCCACTAGGCTCCCTTAGTTTGGGACTTCTATGATCAAATGTTCTCTAAACAGGCTTGGATTATCTGTAGGGTTAGGATTAAGGATAGATCTAGTGTTACGTTTAGAGTAATTTTGTAGAAATTTCTTTGATACTAGGCAGGATTTTCTTTTACTTAGCCTTACTATGTTCCCTTGGTTTGAGCCTTCTAGGTCGACTGGTTTGCTGTCAGTATTTCAGTTTTCATTTTAAGGTTTCACTTCATTTTGACTTATATGGGTAAATGGAAATGGAGTTGGAAATCAGAAAGGATTTTTGCTACCTGCTTGAAACTTCATACACTCCATCAATTTTCTGTGAGGATAGTCTGGTTTTATCCTAAAGATGAGACATGCAAAAACAACAGTATGCGAGAGCATTTAAGGAGGCAACAGGAAAATATGCATGTACTGAACTACGTCCCCCAATCATTTTGTCAGAATTCTATGATCCTGGGCAGGATTTATTTTTAGCTTGCCCCACTAGGCTCCTCATCTTTGAGACTTCAATGATCAAAGTTTCTTTAAACAGGTTAGGTTAGAGTTAGGTCTGGTGTTAGGGTTAGAGTTTGTCTTGTTCAAATTTCTTTGATCCTGGGCAGGATACATTTTTACCTAGCCTTACCATGTTTCTCAGGTTTCGACCTTTTTGTTTCAATATTTGTTGACAGGAGGAATTTGTATTTTACATATTCAGTTTAGTTTGACCTACATGGGTAAATAGACATGAAGCTGGAAATCAAACAAGGTTGTTTCTAACTGCTTGAAACTTCACACACTCAATCAATTCTCTGTGGGCACTCTTTGGTTTCTTCCTTGTGAAGTAGTAATAAGCTGAAGCATGCGATACAAATTTATCTGAGAACACTTTCAGAGAAAACAAGAAAATATGCATGTACTGAAATAGATCCCCCAATTATTTTGTCAGATTTCTTTGAAACTGCCCATGATTCATCTGTAAGCTTGCCCCACTAGACTTCCCCCTTTAGAAACCTGTATGATCAATGTTTCTCTAAACAGATTAGGTTTAGTTTTAGACATAGTGTAAGTACTAGGCTTAGAAGTGGTGTTATGGTTAGAGTTAGCTTTTTAATATTTCTGTGATACTGAGAAGGATTCACCTTTTTCTTATTTTTCTCTCAGGAACAGTTTCAATTTTCATGTTTCTCTTTTTTTTGCCCTATAGGGGTGAATAAAAATGAAACTGAAAATCAAACAGGGTTTGTGATAGCTGCTTGAAACTTCACACACTAAATCAGTTCTCAATGAATATTCTCTGGTTTGTTTCCTGTGAATTATCCCTAAGCTGAAGTAGAAAGAAACAGCTTTATCTCTTAGTGCTTTAGGAGCAAGCTAAACACACTTATACTGAAAGAGCTTTGAATTTTTTTGGTTAGATTACTTTGATAATGTACAAGATTCATCTTTGACCAACCTTAGTAGGCTTCCCAAGTTTAAGGTTCAATGGTTCAGTGTCAGGAACAGTTTTAACTTTTAGTTTTAATTACATTATGGCTTATAGATGTGAATGGAAATGGAGCTGGAAATCAAACTGAGTTTGTGCTAGTTGCTTGAAACTTCACACACTCAGTCACTTTGCTGTGAGCATGCTCTGGTTTGTTCCTTGTGAAAGTACCTTAAGATGAAGCATGAAAAAACAATTTATCCAAGAGCACTTTAGCAGAAAAAAGGGGTAATAAGCATGTACTGAAACAGCTTCTCCAATTTTTAGTCAGAATTTTTGATACTGGGCATGATTCATCTGTTTCCTTGTCCTACTAGGCACCCCAAGTTTGGAACTTTTATGATTAAGCTCTATAAACAGGATAAGCTTAGTTTTAGAATTAGGGTTACGGCTAGGGTTAGAACTAGTCTTCAGTTTAGAGTTAGTTTTGTTCAAATTTTTTTTTTATATCAGTAAGGATTTATCTTTTACCTAGCATTAGCATGTTTCCCAGGTTGGGCCTTCTCAGTTAAAGGTTCTCTGTCAGGAACAGTTTGTGTTTTAAGGTTTCAATTCATCTTGATTTCTATGGGTTGGGGTTAGCATTAGGCCTATGGCTTGGTTTTGTTTTAGGGCTAGGGCTAGGATTAGGGCTAAATTTTGAATTAGTGTTAGGGTTAGGGCTAGTGTTAGGGTGTGGTGTAGGCTTCGATTCAGGGTTAGATTTAGAGTTAGGGTTAGATTTGGGGTTAGGGTTAGGGCTACGGTTAGTGTTACATAAGGGATAGGGTTAGAACTAGGAAAATGGTTAGGACAAGAGTTAGATTTAGATTAAGGACTAGGCTTAGGGTTAGGGTGAGGGTTAAAGCTAAAATAGGGCTAGGATTATGGCTAAGGTTAGTGTTAGGGTTAGGCCTATTGATAGGGGTAGGTTTAGGATTAGCATTTGGTTTAGGATAAAGTTTAGGGGAATGGGTGGGGATATAGCTGGCTTTATGACTAGGGTGAGGGTTAGAATAAAAATTAGGGCTAGTTTTATTGTTTAGGTTAGGATAAAGGCTAGGTTTAGAGCTTGGGATTCTGTTAGGTTTAGGGCTAGAACTAGTTAGGGCTAATGTCATATCTAGGGTTAAGATTAAGGATAGTTTTATGGTTATGTTATGACTGGGTCTAGTGTCAGAGCTATGTTTAGGGTAAGGGTCAGGTTTAGAGTTATGGGTATTATTAGGGTTAGGCTCAGGGTTAGCATTTGGTTTAGGTCAAAGTTTAGGTCTAGGGCTTGAATTAGTGTTAGGTTTAGGCTTAGTGTTAGGGTCATGGATAAGGTTAGCTTTAAGTTTCAGATAAGATTTAAGGTAATGGATGGGTTAGGTTTAGCAATATGGTTAAGGTTAACATTAGGTTAGGGTTATGTTTAGTATAATGGATAGATTTAGACCTAGGGTTAAGGCTAGGTTACAGTTTGGATTAAGACTTTAATTAGAGTTTAGTTTTCCGGCTAGGACTAGGGTTTGATTTACGGAAAGTGTTAGGTTTAGCGCTAGGGTTATGGTTAGGCTAGGTGAAGAGTTAGTGTTTTTTCTCGGGTAATGTCTAGGGCAAGGGTTAGGTTTTACTTCAGGTCTAGAGATATTTTTATGGATAAGCTTTGGTTTAGGATTCGGGTTATGGCTAGAGTTTTCATTACAGTTCGAGTTAGGTTTAGGGTAATGTATAATGTTAGATTTAGGTTTAGGGTTAGGGTTAGGGTTAGGATATGGATGAGAGCTACTCTTAAGATTAGGTTTAATGTAAGACTTATTGTTTCTGCTAGGGTTAGAGCTATGGTGAGTTTTAGGTTTATGGTTAGGTCTTGGGATACCTTTATGGTTAGGGTTAGGTTTAGTGATAGGGATATTTTTATAATTAGGGTTAGGGTTAGTTTTAGGGTAATTGACAAGTTTAGAACTCAAGTTTGAGCTAGAATTAAGGTTAGGATAAGAGCTAGGGTTAGGGTTATGGTTTAGATAGGGCTAAGATAATGTTTAGGGTAAGGGTTTGGCTTTGAGCTATGGTTAGGTCTAAGGCAAGTGTTAGTGTTAGGACTAGGGTTAGGGTTAGATTTCTGCTTAGGGTTAAGTTTAGGCCTAGGATTATGGGTAGGTTTTGTGTTAGGTTTAGGGCTAGGGTTAAGACTATGATTAGGATTAGAGTTACTCTTAGTGTTAAGATTAGGGTTAAAATAGGGTTAGGGCTAGGGTTGTGTTTAGGGATAGCATTAGGGTTAGTGTTTTGGCTAGAACTAGGTTTTGGGTTATGGTCAGGTTTAGAGATAGGTTAATGTTAGCATCAGGGTCAGTGTTCCAGATAGGATTAGGGTTAGTGTTAAAGCCAAAATTAAGAACAGTGTTAGGTCTAGAGGTACGGTAAGTGTTTAGTTTAGGTTAAGGCTTATTATTAAAGCTAGAGCTAGGAATTTGTTTAGGTCTAGGTGTACAATTATAGCTATATTTAGGATTAGTTTTCACTCTAGATCTAGTGATAGGGTCAGGTATAACAATAGGCTTACTGGTAGGGCTAGTGTTAGAGTTTGGTTTAGGGTTAGGGTCAGGTTTAGACCTAGGGACACTGTTAGGATCAGAATAAGGGTCAGGGTTAGGGTTAAAGCAAGAATGAGGGCTAGGGTTAGGACTACTAATACTGTTAGTGTTTAAGTTAGGCTAAAGATTACGGTTAGGACAAGGGTTAGCATTTGGTTTAGGGTTTGGCTTAGGGTAACGGATAGGGTTAGAGACAAGGTTAGAGCTTGGGTTAGAGTTAGGGTTAAGACTAGTTAGGGTTAAGATTAGGGTTTAAGCTAGGGTTAGAACTAGAAATAGTGGTAGTATTTTTGTTAGGGTTAAGTTTAGGGTTGTGACAACTACTAATGTCCAAACTAGGGTTAAGATTAGGGCTAGTTTTAGGGTTAGGTTAAGGCTAGATCTGTTGTTAGCATTAATTTAAGTATAGGGTTATGTTTAGAGCAAGGATTAGTGTTAGAATCATTGTCAAATTCAGGGATATTTTTAAATTTAGGGTTAGGACTAGGTGTAGGTTTATGGTTTGTTTAATGTTAGCAAAAGGGATAGGGATATGACCTGATTTTGTTTTAAGGCTAAGGCTAAGGGTAAGTCAAGTTTTAAGATTAGCATTATTGTTAGGGCTAGTGTTATGGTTTGGTTTAGGATTATGATTATGGTTAAATTCAAAGTTAGGTTTAAATTTGGAGTTTGGTTTAAATCCAGGGTTTCACTAGGTCTAAGGACAGAACTACGTCTAGGGCCAGGGCAAGATTTAGAGTTAGTCTTAAGGCTAAGATTAGGGTTAGGATAGGACGAAATTAGGGTTAGTGCTAGGGTTAGTGTTAGTGTTAGGCCTAGCCTTAGGGCAAGGGTTATGGTTCGGTTTAAGATAATTGTTAGGTTTAGGGTTATGGTTAGGTTTAGGGTAAGTAATGGAGTTATAGGTAAGTTTAGGCCTGGGGTGAGTGTTAGAATTAGAGTTAAACCTTGGGTTATGGTTTGGGTTAGGATTAAGTCTAGGTTAATGGCTAGGATCAGGCCTAGGGCTAATTTCAGGCCCAGCTTTACAGTTAAAGATAGTTTAGGGCTAGGATAGATGTAGTGTAAGGATTAGGTTTAGGGTTTGGGTCGTGTTTAGAGTTAAGGGAATTGTTTTCGTCAGATCGTGATTAGATTTGGAGATAGGTTAAGGTTTAAATTTAGGGCTAGAATTAGCATAGGTTTAGGATTAGGGTAATGATATAGTTAGGTTGATGTTTCAAGTTAGGTTTGGGGTAATGGATAGGGTTAGGATAAGGGATATGGTAAAGTCTAACCCTAGGGTTAGCATTAGGGTTAGGATTATGGTTAGCGTAATGGATAGGGTTAGAGCTAGACTTAGAGCTAAGGTAATGGTTATTATAAGTGTTAGGTTTACGGTTATGATTAGAGTTAGGATTAAAGCTTGGTTTAGGGCTCAGATTAGGCTAAGTTTGGGGTTAACTTAGAGCTAGGGTTAGGGTTATGGCTAATATAAGTACTAGGGTTACAATTAGGGCTAATTTTAGGGTTAGGGTTAGGGTTAGGACTAGGTCTAGTGTTATGTTTAGGGAGATTTTTGAAGCTAGGTTTAGTCTTAACATCAGAATCAGGGTTTGGGTTAGTTTTAGGCTTCTGCTTAAAACTAGAATTAGGGTTAGGTTTAGGGCTAGGTGTAGGGTTAGGTTTTGGTTTAGGTTAATGGTTAGGGTTAGGGATATGGCTCGGTTTTGTATTATGGCTAGGCCTAGAGTTAGGGCTATTTTTAAGAGTAGCATTAGGATTAGGGTTATGGTTAGGTTTAGGCTTAGGCTTCGCATTAGAGTTAGATTTAGAGTTAAGGTTAGATCCAAGGTTAGGGCTAGGGCCAAGAAAATGGCTAGGTTTAGGCCTGGGTTTACGGCTAGGTTCAGAATTCCTGTAAGGGATAGGGTTAGAAGTATGTTTAGGGCTAGGGAGAGAGTTTCACTTAGTTTTAGGGCTAGGGTTAAGGTTAGGTTTAGGGATAGGGATAAGTTAGGTCTAAGATTCAGGATAGGGTTGGTTTTAAGTTAGGCCTAGGTTTAAGGTTAAGGTTATGATTAAGGCTGAGTTTAGTGCTAAAATGGGCTAGGGTTTGTGTTCGGGTTAGGGCTAGGATTATATCTAGGGCTAATGTCAGGTCTAGGGTTATTGTTATGTATAATTTAAGGGTTTGTTTTTGGCTAGATCTAATGTAAGTATTAGTTTTAGGGTAAGGATAAGGTTTGAGCTAGGTGAATTATTACAGTCAGGGTAATGGTAAGGGTTTCTTTTAGGTTTTAGTTTAGATTTCAGGTTCAGATTACCATTAGGGTTACAGTTAGGTTAATGATAGTGTTAGATTTAGGTTCAGGTTGGGTTTAGGGTGATTGATAAGGTTGGGGTTAGTGATAGGTTTAGGGTTAGGTCTAGGGTTAGCATTAGAGAAAGGGTTGTGTTAAGGGTAATAAATACAGTTACAGTTAAGTTTAGGGCTAGGATTATGGTTAGAATTAGGTATTGAGATAGGGTTAGGCCTAGAATTAGCATTAGAACATGGGCTATTATTAGGGTAAGTGCACAGTTAGAGCTAATTTTATAGCTAGACCTATGGTTAGGATTAGGTCTTGGGTTAGTGTTAGCATATGGGTTAGAACTAGGGTTAGGCTTAGTGTTATGTTTAGTGTAAGAGTTAGGCTCTGAGCCATGTTTAGGGTTAGAGGAAGGTTTAGGATCAGGGTTATGTTTAGGGATAGGAATACAGTAGGTTTAGGATTTGGGTTAGGGTTAGGGGAATGGTTATAATTAAGTTTAGGGTTAGAGTAATACATATGGTTAGATATAGGGTTAGAGACAGGGTTAGATTTAGTTTAGGTTTAGGGTTAGGTCTATGGTTAGATTTAGGTTTATGGTAAGGTTTAGGGTTTGGTTAGGGCTATAGCAAGTATTAGTTTAGGGTTAGCTCTATGGTTAGTTTTCTGTTTAGGGTTAGGAGTATGGTTAGGCTTAAAGCGAAGTTTACGATTTGAGTTACGGCTAGGGTTAGGGTAATGGGTAGGTTTAGAGCTAGGGTTAGGGCTTGGGTTACGCTTAGGATTAGGACTACTTTTAGGGTTAGATTCAGGGATAGTCCTAGGTTTATGTTTATAATAAGGGTTAGGTTTTGAGCTAGGGTTATAACTAAGGCAAGGGTTATGTTTGGGTTTGGGCTAGGGTTATGGCTAAGGTTATGCTTAGGGCTAGATTAAGGCCTAAGATTATCTCTAGGTTTTGTGTTAGGTTTAGGTCTAAGGTTAAAGCTGTGGGTAATATAAGAGCTAGGATTATGATTAGGGATAGTTTTAGGGTTAGGGTTATGGCAAGATCTAGTGTTAGATTTAGATTTTCAGTTAGAGTAAGTTTTAAATATAGGTTTACTGTTAAAGGCAGAGTCAGTGTTTGGGTTAGTGTTCAAGTTAGGGTTACAGCCAGAATTAGGAGTAGGTTTAGGTACAGGGGAAGGATTAGTGTTTGTGTTAGGATAAGGGTTATTGTTAGCACTAGGACTAGATTTTTCTTTATGTCTAAAGGTAGATATTAGGCTAGATTTAGGATTAGGTTTAGGTCCAGGGCTAGTGGTAGATTTTAGTCTAGTGTTAGGGTGAGGTTTAGAACTAGGGATTTGTTTTAGGGTCAGGATAACAGTCAGGGTTACCATTCGGGTTTGGGGTAGGATTAGAGTTAGAATGAGGACTAGGGTAAGGACTATTAATGAGGTTTGGATTTGGGTTATCCTAAGGATTAGGCATAGGACTAGGGCTACCACTAGTGTTAGGGTTATTCATATGGTAAGCGATAGCCTTAGAGCTAGGGTTAGGGCTAGAGTTAGGTTTAGGGTTAAAGTTAGGTTTAGGGCTCAGATTAGGGCTTGTTTTTGGGTTATTGATAGGGCTAATGATAGGGTAATGGCTAATGTAAGCAGTAGGATTAAAAAAAGGGTTAGTTTTAGGGGTAGGGGTAGGGGGAGGCCTAGTATTAGGATTAGGTTTAAGGTTAGGATGATATTTAGAGCTAGGGTTAATGTTAGGATATGAGTCAGGGTCATAGTTAGGGTTAGGACTCGAATTAGTAATAGCTTTACTTTTTGGTTTCAGTTTAACTTTTGGAGGGTGTTTAGAGATAGGGTGAGCATTAGGATATGAGTAAGGGTCAGGGTTAGTTTTAAGGTTAGGAATAGAACTCGAATAAAGGCTATGGTTAGGTCTTGGTGTAGTGTTAAGGTTTGGTTTAATTAAGATTTATGGTTAGGGCTATTGCTCCGTTTGTCTTACTTCTAGGGTTAGGGTTAGGGCTAGATTTACCATTAGCATTAGGGTTAGGGCTAGTTTTAATGTTTGGCTTAGGTTTAGGATTAGGGTTAGATTTCAAGTTAGGGTTAGATCTTGGGTTAGAGCTAGAACTAAGGATAGGGCAAGGGATAGGGCTAGGATTAGGGTGTTGGTAATGGATAGGTTAGAACTAGGGTTAAGGGTAATGTGAGAGTTAGAGTTAGTGTTAGTGCTAGGATTAGGGTGAAGTTTAGGTATAAGTTAGCGGTATGGCGTGTTTTAGGGTTTGCTCTAGGTTTAGGGTCAGCTTTAGACCTAGGGTTTGTGTAAGGGTAAGTGTTAGTGAAAGGGATTGTGATAGGATTAGAGCTAGAATGAGGGCTATTAATACGGTTATGATTTTGGTTAGCCTAAAGATTAGGTAGAGGTCTAGGTTTAACATTAGGATTAGTGTTTCACTTAGGGTAAGAGATAGGTTTAGAGCTAGGTTTAGGGCTAGAGTAAGGGTAGGGTTATGGTTAAAATTAGGTTTAGCATTCAGATTAGGGCTAGTTTTGTGCTAGGGTTAGGACTAGGGTTAGAGCAATCACTAATATAAGAACTAGGGTTAAAATTAGGGTTAGTTTTAGGGTTAGGGTTAGGGTAGCTGTAGTTTTAGTGTTAGGGTTTAATTTAAGTTTAGGGTGATATTTAGAGGTAGGGTTAGTTTTAAGATAATAGTCAGTGCCAGGGATAGGGTTAGGACTCAAATAAGGGCTAGGGTTACCGTTTAGTTTTGGTTTAAGTTTAGGATGGTGTTTCAAGCTAGGGTGAGTGTAACATATGAGTCAGTGTCATGTATACTTTTAAGGTTAGGCTTTGTACTCAAATTATGGCTATGGTTAGGTCTATGTGTAGTGTTAGGGTTTGATTTAAGTTAGGTTTAGGGTTAGGGCTATTGCTCAGTTTTGTTTTATGGTAGTGGTAAGGTTAGGGCTATTTTTATGATTAGCATTAGGATTAGGTTTAGTGTTAGTGTGAGGCTTAGGCTTAGGGTTAGGGCTAGGACTAAGGATTGGGCAAGGGTTAGGGCTAGGATTATGGTTATGCAAAGGGCTAGGATTAGAACTAGTGATAGGGCTAGTGTGAGAATTATTGTTAGTCTTAGGGCTAAGGTTAGGGTTAGGGATAGGGATAGGGCTAAATTATTTCTAGGATTAGGTCTATGGTTAGTGTTCAGTATAAGCATAGAATTAGGGTTAGATTTAGGATTTTGTTTAGGGCAAGGGACGGTGTTATGCTAGTTTTAGAGGTAGGGTGATGTCAAGAATAAGGGTTAGGATTAGGGTTATGATTAAGGATAGGATCAGGGCTAGGATGAGGTATAGGTTTTGTTTTAGGTTTAGGGCTAGGATTAGGAGTATGGATAATTTCAAGTCTAGAATTATGTTTAAAAAGAGTTTTAGGGTTAGGATTATGGGTATGTCTAGTGTAAGGTTTAGTTTTAGGGTTAGGGTCAGATTTACAGTTAGGGGTATTATTAAGGTGAAGGTCTATTTTAGGGTTTGGAATACGTTAAGGCTTAAAGTTAGGGGTAGAATTATCATTAGGGTTAAGGGTTTGGGTAATGATTGGCTTAGAATTAGGGTTCAAGTTAGGTTTAGGGAAATGGATAGAAATAGGATTAGAGATAGGTTTAGTTTAGGCCTAGGGTTAGCGTTAGGTTTAGGGTTATTGTTATGGTAATGTATAAGGTTAGGGCTAAGGTTATGGTTATATTAGGGCTAGAGTTATGCTTAGAGTTAAAGCTCAGTTTAGGCTCGAATTAGGGCTAGGATTTGGGTTAAGTTAGTACTAGGGTTAGGATTAGGGCTAATGTAAGTACAAGGGTTACAATTAGGGCTAATTTTAAGGTTAAGATTAGGGCTAAGTTTAGTATTAGGGTTAGTGTTAGGATTAAGGTGATGTTTAGAGCTAGTATTAGTGTTAGTGCCAGAGTCAGTGTCATGGTTAGTTTTAGGGTTTGGCTTAAAACTTGAATTAGGGCTAGTGTTAGGTGTAGGTGTATGTTAGGGATTGGTTTAGTTTAATGGTTAGGCATAGAGCTTATGGCTTGGTTTTGTTTTAGATCTAGAGCTAGGATTAGGGCTAGTTTTAGAATTAGTGTTAGGGTTAGGGCTAGTGTTAGTGTTAGGCTTAGGCTTCAGGTTAGGTTTAGGTTTAGAGATAGATAATGATCTAAGGTTAGTTTTTTAGCTATGAATAGGTCAAGGGTTAAAACTAAGTTTAGAGCTAGGGTTAGGGTTACGTTAAGGGATAAAGTTAGAACTAGTGATAGTGCTAGTGTGAGAGTTAGATTTATTCTTGGATCTAGGGATAGGGTAAGGTTTAAAGACAGGGTGAAATTAGGGCTAAGATTAGGGCTAGGGTTAGTATTGGGGTTAGAGCTAGGGTTAGGGTTAGGGTTAGGATTAATCTAGGTTTAGGGCTAGGATAAGGGCTGTTGTTTTTGTTAGGGTTAGGGCTAGGCTTAGGGCTAGGGCTAATGTCAGATATTGGGTTACAGTTGAGGAGAGGACAGTTTTAGGATTAGGTTTATGGCTAGGTGCAGTTGAAGGGTTAGGTTTTGTGTAAAGGGTCAGGTTTAGAGCTAGGGTAATTATTAGGGTTAGCACCAGGTTTTAGTATGGTTGAGGCTAGGATTTAGGGTTAGGGCTAAAATAAAGGCTAGGATTACTGTTAGGGTTCAGTTTAAGGTGAGAGTCTTCTTTAGATCTAGGGTGACTGTTAGGATATGAGTCAGCATCAGGGTTAGTTTTAAGGTTAGTGTTATGACTCAAATTAATGCTAGGGTTACTATAAGAGTTCAATTTAAGTTTGGGGTGGTGTTTAGACCTAGGATGAGTGTTAAGATATGATTCGAGGTCAGGAAGGTAATGCTTAGGACTTGAATTAAGGCTAGGGTTAGGTCTAGGTGTAGTGTTAGGGTTTGGTTTGGTTTAAGTTAAGGTTTATGGTTAGGAGTATTGCTCAGTTATTTTAGAAACAGAGAGAGAGAGAGAGAGAGAGAGAGAGAGAGAGAGAGAGAGAGAGAATTTTTAAATATTTTTAATTTTTTTTTATTTTTTGAGGGACACAACATCTTTTTTTTTATTTATATTTTTATTATTGCTGAGGATCAAATGCAGCACCCTGCATCTGCCAGGTGAATGTGCAACCGCTTGAGCCAGATCCTCAGCCTCTATTGCTCAGTTTTGTTTCAGTCCTGTGTTACATGATTAGCGTTAGGGTCAGGGCTATTGTTTGTGTTAGGCCTAGGCTTAGTGTTAGGTTAAGACTTGAAGTTAGGGTTAGATCTAGGGTAAGGACAAGGTCTAATGATAGGGCAAGGCTTAGGGCTAGGCTTAGGGTTATAGTATATGATAGGGATAGAACTAGGGATAACGCTAGGGTGAGAGTTAGAGTTAGTCTTAGGCCAAGGGTTATGTTTAGTTTTAGGGATAGGGGTAAATTAGGGCAAGGATTAGAACTAGGGTTAGTGTCAGGTAAGGCCTAGCATTAGGGCTAGGATTAGGGTAAAGTTTATGGTAGAGGTTAAGTTCATCTTGTTGTAGAGGTACAGTAAGGTTTAGAATTAGAATTTTGGCTAGAGTTAGGGTTACATTTATGATTAAGTCTAGGTTTAGTGCTACAATGAGGGCTAGGGTTTGTTGTAGGGTTAGGTCTAGAAATAGGGCTAGGGATAATGTTGGGTCTAGTGTTACAGTTAGTATTAGATTTAGGATTAGGTCTTTGTCTTGGTCTAGGGTTAGTGTTAAGTTTAGGATAAGGGTCAGTTTAGAGGTAGGGGTATTTTTAGGTTCAGGGTTAGGGTTAGGGTCAGGGTTATTGTTTGTATTAGGGATAGGGCTCAAATGAGCATTAAGGTTAGAGCTAGGTTTACGGTAATGACCAGGGTTAGGTATAGGGTTCAGTGTAGGTTTAGAGTAATGGAGAGATTTAGGGTGTGCAATATGGTTAGGGTTAGGCCTAGAGTTAGCCTTATGTATAGGGTTATCGTAAGGGTAATATATAGGTTTAGGATTAGGTTTATGTTTAGGGCTAGGTTAGGATTATTTTTAGGTATAAGGCTAGGGTTATGTTCAGGGCAAAGGTTAGGCTTTGAGCTATGCTCAGGTCTAAGTTGAGGGTTAGGTTTAGGGTTAGGGCTAGGTTTAGGGTTAGGGTTCTGCTTACGATAGGTTTAGGCCTTGGATTAGGGCTCGGTTTTGTTTTAGGTTTATGTCTAGTGTTAGTGCTATAGGAAATGTAAAATCTAGGTTTCTTATTAGGGCTAGTTTTAGGTTTAGGGTTACGGCTAAGTCTAGTGTTAGGTTTAGATTTTGGTTTAGAGTCAATTTTAGAGCTAGGTTTAGTGTTAGTGTCAGGGTCAATGTTCAGTTTAGAGTTAGGGTGAAATCCAGAATCAGGATTAGGGTTTGGTCTGGGGGTAGTGTTATTGTTTGGTTTAGGTTAAGGGAAATTGTTAGGGCTTGAACTAAGTTTTTGTTTAGGTCTATAGCTGGAGTTATTGATAGATTTAGGATTAGGTTAAGTCTAGGGGTAGTGCTAGAGTTAGATTTAGATAAATGTTTACTTTTAGCACTAGTTTCAGGGATCAGTTTAGGGTTAGGGTCAGGATTCGACATATAATTAGTGTTATAGTCAGAATAAGGGTGAAGGTTATGGTTAGGTTTGGGGTTAGGTTTAGAGCTAGGATGAGGGCTAGTGTTTAGACTAGTAAAAGGGTTAATGATTGATTTAGGCTAAGCATTATGATGAGGACTAGGGTTAGCATTATGAATTGGGTTTGGCATAGGATAAGGGATAGGGTTAAGAGATAGGCTTAGAGCTAGGGTAAGAGTTAGGTTTAGGGATAGGGATAAGGTTAGGGTTAGGTTTAAATCTGGTTTTAGGGCTCAGATTAGGGCTCTCTTTGTTTGGGGGTTAGGGTTTAGGCTAGAAATGGTATTAGCATTTGATTTATGGTTAGGATGATATATAGTGCTATGGTTAGTGATTGAATATGAGTCAGGGTAAGGGTGAGTTTTAGTCCTGGGACTCAAATTTGAGATAGGGTTATGGCTAGTTGTAGGGTTAGGGTTTGGTTTAGGTTAGGTTAAGGGTTAAGGTAATGACTCATTTTTTTTAGGGCTAAGGTTAGAGTTAGGTTTAGTTTTATGATTATCGATAGTGTTCAGCTAGTGGCAGGGTGAGGTGTAGGCTTAAGGTTAGGGTTAGATTCAGAGATATGGTTAGATCTAGGTTCAGGGCTTAAATTAGGGCTAGTGTTAGGGTTACAGTAATGGGCAGGTTTAGAAATATAAATAGGGCTACGTTGAGAATTAGAGTTATTCTTAGTGCTAGAGTTAGGGATTTGCTTAGGGTTAGGGCTAAGTTAGCACTAGATTAGTTCTAGGTTTAGTTTTAGGGTTAGGCCCAATATTAGGGCTAAATTTAGGGTTAGTACTAGTGTTAGGGTAATGGTTAGTTATAAGGGAAGGGATGAGGTTATGGCTAGGTTCAGGGCTAGGGTGAAAGTTAAAATTAGGAATAGGAATATTGTGAGTGTTTGGGTTAGGATTAAGGCTAGGTTCAGGAATAGGATGAGGGCTACGGTTTGTGTTAGGTTTAGAGCTAGGATTAGGGCAAGGGCTAATATCAGGTGCAGGGTTATGTTTAGGAATATTGCTAACTTTAGGTTTATGGCTAGGTCTAGTGGAAAGTTAGGTTTAGGGTAAAGATCGAATTTAGAGCTAGGTGTCTTATCATGAACAGAGTCCGGTTTAGGGTTTGGTTTAGGATAAGGTTTAGGGTTAGGGCTCAAATTAGCATTAGGGTTAGGGTTAAAGTAATGGATAGTGTTAGGACTAGAGTTCAGGTTAGGTTTAGAGTAAATGATAGAATAGTATTAGCAATAGGATTAGGGTTCAGCCTAGGTTTAACATTTGGGTTAGGTTTGTGTTTAGGGTAAAACATAGGGTTAGTGCTATTATTAGGGCTTGTGTTAACCTTAAGATTTTGGGTAGGTTAAGAGATAGGCCTAAGGTTAGTATTAGTGTCAGGTTTAGTAGAAGTGTTAGGGTTTTAGCTAGCGTTAGGGCTAGGGTGAGGGTTAGGGTTAGAGTCAGGGCTATGATTAGGTTTAGGTTTATGGTTAGGTTTATGGCTTGGGTTAGCATTAGGGTTAGGGTTATGTTTAAGGTAATGGATAGAGTTTGTGTTAGGATTTGTGCTATGGTTACATTAGGATTAGGGCTAGGTTTAGGGTTAGGTTGAGGGTTAGGGCTATTGTTATTTTTAGGGTAAGGATTAGAGATTGAGTAGGGTTAGGACCAGGGCCAGTGTTACGGTTAAGGTTAGTACTAAGGATAGGATTAGGGTTACGCTTAGGTCTAGGTTTAGGGCTAGGATTAGGGCTAGGTTGTGTGTGAGGTTTAGGACTAGTGTTAGGTGTATGGGTAATGTAAGAGAAAGGGTTATGGTTATGTGTAGATTTTGGGTTTGTCTAGTGTTAGTGTTAGTTTTACAATTAGGATAAGGTTTAGAGCTAGGGCTTGTGTTAGGGTAACGTCCAGGGTTAAGTCTAGAGTTACTGTTAGGGATAGATTTAGGGTTATGTTTATGGTTAGGTCTACTGTAAGTGATAGATGGATTAGGGTTAGGGCTAGGGTTAGCATTAGGTCTAGGGTTTGGCTTAAGGTAACAAATAGGATAAGAGCTAGGTTTAGGGAAGCGTTAGAAAATGGCTTATGGATAGGGTTAGTGTTAGGGTTAAAGCCAGGGTTAGCGCTTGGATTAGGGCCAGGATTTGGTTTAGGTTAGGACTAGTTATTCGACTACAGCTAATGTACAAACTAGGGTTATGATTAGGGCCAGTTTTTGGGTAATTGTTATGGCTAGGTCAAGTGTTAGGTTTAGGGTTAGTGTTAGCATGATGTTTAGAGCTAGAGTTAGTGTTAGGGTCAGGTTCAGTGTTCAGGTTAGAGTTAGCTTTATGGTTAAAGCCAGAATTATTATTAGGGTTAGGTTTAGGGTTAGGGTCAGTGTTTGTGTTAGGTCAAATTTTATTATTTGGGCTAGGGCTAAGTTTATGTTTAGGTCTAGGGCTAGAGATATGCCTAGATTTAAGATTATGTTTAGGTCTTGGGCTTGCGTTAGTGTTAGGTTTAGAAATAGGTTTATTTCTACTGCTAGTATTAGGGTTAAGTATAGGGTTAGGGTCAGGTTTAAACCTATGGTTACCATTAGTGTCAGAATAAGTGTCAGGTTTGAGTTATGGTTAGAGCTAGAATGAGGTCTAGGGTTAGTACTAGTAATATAATTAGGGTTAGGACTAGGGTTATCGTTAGAGTTAGGGTTGGCTTAGCGTAAGGGATAGGGTTAGACCTAGAATTAGGGCTACATTTAAGGTAGGGTTAGGGCTAGTGTTAGGATTAGAGTTAAACTAGTGTTAAGTTTCAGATTAGGGCTAAATTTTGGTTAGAGTTATTTCTAGGTTTCGAGTTACAGCTGATGTTTGCAGTAGAGTTATAATTTGGGCTATTTATAAGATTGGGTTTAGGAGTACGTCTAGTTAGGTTTTACATTAGGGTGATGTTTAGAGATAGGGTTAGTATTAGGGTAAAAATTAAGGTCAGGGGTAGATTTAGGGTGAGGGTTTGGACTCGAATTAGGGCTAGGGCTGGGGCTAGATTTAGGGTTAGGTTTGGGTTTAGGTTAAGTTTTAAAGTGAGTGCTATATCTCAGTTTAGTTTTAGGGCTAGGGCTATGGTCACAGCTAGTTTTAAGATTATCATTAGGATTAGGACTAGTGTTTGGCTTAGGTTTCATTTTAGGTTTAGAGTTAGATTTAGAGTTATAATTAGATCTAGGGATAGGTCTAGGGCTAAGGATATGGCTAGCGTTAGTTCTAGTTTATGGCTAGGATTAGGGTTATGATAAAAATTAGGTTAGTTCTAGGGATAGGGATTGGGCGAGAGTGAGAGTTAGTCTTTTTGCTAGGCTTAGGGTTTGGTTAGGTTTACAGCTTAGTTAGGGCTAAAAATAAGGTTAGGTTTATGTTTCTGTTTAGGCCTAGTGTTAGTTTTGGGCTTAGGTTTAGAGTTCACATTAGGTTTCGGTTAATGAATAAGGTTAGAGTTAGCAATAAATTTAGGGTAAGGCCTAGATTTACCATTAGTGTTATGGTTAGGGTTAGAGTAATGTATATAGTTAGAGCTAGTGATAAAGCAAAGGTTATGATTAAGATTCTTGCTAGGGTAAGGATAAGTGCTAGGGCTAGGTTTTGGGTTAAGGTTAGGTTTAAAACTAAGATTAAGTCTCAAATAAGGGCTAAGTTTTCAGTTTGGTTAGGAATAGGGTTAGGGTTATGGGTACTGTATGAACTAGTGTTACAATTTGTGCCAGTTTTAGGTTTAGGGTTAGTGTGATGTTTATAGCAAGTGTTATATTTATGGTCAGTGTCAGGGTCAGGGTTAGTTTTAGTGTTAGGTTTAGGACTCAAATTAGGGCAAAAGTTAGTGCTAGGTTTAGGGTTAGATTTGGGTTTAGGTTAAGGGTTACAGTTCGGGTTACAGCTCTGTTTTGTTTTATGGCTGAGGCTGGGGCTGAGGCTAGATTTTGGATTTGCATCAGGGTAAGGGCTAGTGTTAAAGTGAAGTTTAGTCTTAAGTTTAGGGTTTGATTTAGAGTTAGGTTTGATCTAGGGTTAGGGCTCGTGCTAAGGTTAGGGCTAGGGTTAGGGTTATGGTAAGGAATTTGGTTAGAACTAGGGATACATCTAGGGTGAGAATTAGAGTTATTTTTAGGAGTAGGCTTAGGGTTAGGGTTAGCAAAATTAGGGCTAGGATTACGACTAGGGTTATTGTTAGGGTAAAGCCTAGAGGTAGGATTAGGGTTAGGGTTAGCACTGTGTTTAGGGTTCAATTTAGGGGAATGGGTGGGGTTATTGCTAGGTTTAGGTCTAGGTTGAGGGTTAGAATTAGGATTAAACCTAGGTTTATGGTTTAGTTCAGGATTAAATCTAGGATTAGGGCTAGTATGAGGGGTAGGTTTTCTGATAAATTTATGGCTAAAACTTGGGCAAGGGATAAAATCAGGTATAGGGTTATGGTTAAGTATAGTTATAAGGTAAGGTTTTGGCTAGGTCTAGTGTACGGGTTAGGTTTAGGTTAAAGGTCAGCTTTAGAGCTAGAATTATTATTAGTGTCACAGTCAGGGTCAGGGTTAGCTTTTGGTTTACATTAAGGTTTAGGGGGTAGGACTCAAATTAGTGTTAGGGTTAGGTTTAAAGTAAAGGTAATGGAAGGATTTACTTTATGGTTTAGTTTAGGTTTAGGATAATAGATGAGTTAGGTTTCAGCAATCAGTTTAGCATTAGCATTATGTTTAGGGTTATGTTTAGTGTAATGAATAGTTTTAGAGTTAGGGTTAGGGCTAGGTTATGTTTGGGATTAAGTCTAGGATTAGGGCTAGGATTAGATATAGGGCTTTGGTTTGCTTTAGGGTAAGTGTTGGGGTTAGGGTAAGTGTTAGTTTAGGGTTAAGGTTATGGTTAGGTTAGGATAAGGGTTAAGTGTATGAGCTAGGTTTGGAGCTACTTCAAGTGTTAGTTTTAGGTTTAGTTCTAAGTTCAAGATTATGATTAGATTTAGGTTTAGTGTTAGGGATAGGATTTTAATTAGGGTTAGGATTAGTGTTAAGGCAATGGATATGGTTAGTGCTAAAGTTTGGGCTAGGGTTAAGGTTAGGATTAGGACTAGGTTTAGGATTAGGATTTAGGATAGGGCTGGGTTATGTTTAGTGTAAAGGTTAGGCTTTGAGGTAGGGTTAGGCCTAGGGAGAGAGTTAGGGTAAGAGTAAGGGTTTGGGTTAGGACTAGACTTAGGTTTATGCTTATAGCTAAGTTTAGGCCTAGAATTAGCTCTAGTTTTTGTGTTAGGTTTAGGGCTAGGGTTAGGACTATGGGTAATGTAAAAGCTATGGTTATGTTTAGGGCTAGTTTTAGGTTTAAGGTTATGGCTAGGTCTAGTGTTAGGTCTTGGTTTTGGGTTAGTGTCAGGTTTAAAGCTAGTTTAAGTGTTAGAATCAGGGTCAGTGTTTGGGATAGGGTTAGGTTTAGGGTTAGAGCCAGAATTAGGAATAGGGTTAGGTCTAAGGATAGAGTCCATGTTTTGTTTAGGTTTAGGGTTATTGTTAGGGATAGTGCTAGGGTTTTGTTTAGGTCTAGGGCTAGAGTTATAGCTATATTTAGGATTAGATTTGGGTCTACGTGTAGTGTTAGGCTTAGGCACATGTATAGGGTTACTGGTAGGTCTAGTGTTAGGTTTTGGTATAGGTTTAGTTTCAGGTTTAGACATAAGGTTATTTTTAGGGTCAGATGAGGGTCAGGGTTAGGTTTAGAGGTAGAATGAGGGCTAGGGTTAAAACTAGAAATATGGTTAGAGTTGAAGTTAGGCTACGGATTTGGATTCAGACTAGTGTTAGCATTTTGGTTAGGGTTTGGTTTAGGGTAAAAGACAGGGTTAGAGCTAGGTTTGGGGCTGTTGTTTGGGTTAGGTTTAGTGCCAGTGTTAGGGTTAAGATTAGGTTTAAAGCTAAGTTT
Organism: Callospermophilus lateralis; assembly: GCF_048772815.1. Taxonomy (NCBI): domain Eukaryota; kingdom Metazoa; phylum Chordata; class Mammalia; order Rodentia; family Sciuridae; genus Callospermophilus; species Callospermophilus lateralis. The sequence goes on from NC_135306.1 coordinate 87,351,836, forward strand.
TGGGCTCAGATCCAGAGTAGGATTTGTGTTAAAGTAAAAGCTAGGGTTAGGAAAATGACTAATGTATGAACTAGGGTTACAATTAAGGCTTGTTTTATGGTTATGGTTAAGGCTAGGACTATTATTAGGGATAATTTAAGTTAGGGTGATGATTATTGCTAGGATTTGTGTCAGGGTCAGCGTCAGGGTCAGAGTAATTTTTAGAATTAGGGTTATGGCTAGGTGCAAGGTTTGAATTTGGTTTAGGTTATGGGTTTTCATTAGGGATATGGCTTGGTTTTGTTTTATGGCTAGGGCCAGGAATAGGGCAAATTTTAGAATTACCATTATGGTTAAGGGTAGTGTTAGGGTTTGGTTTGGCTTATGATTAAAGTTAAATTTAAAGTTAGGTTTAGATCTAGATTTAGGATATGGCTAAGGATAGAACTAGGGTAGGGCTAGGGCATGAGTTATAGTTAGTCTTAGGGCTAGGGTTAGGGTGAGGATAGGATTAAATTAGGGCTAGGATTAGTGCTAGTGTTAGTGTTAGTATTGGGCCTAGGATTAGGGCGGCATTTAGGGTTAGTTTTAGGATTATGGCAAGATTTGTGGTAAGGGATGGGTTTATTTCTTGGTTTAGGGCTATGGTGAGGGTTCGAATTAGGGTTAGGATTCAGGTTTTAGTTCCACTTAGGATTAAGGCTAGGTTTAGGGTTGGGATTAATGTTAGGGCTAATTTCAAGTCTAGGGTTAATGTTAAAGATAGTTTAAGTTTAGGTTTATGGCTACGCCTTGTGTAAGCATTTGGATTAGGGTTAGGGTCAGGTTTAGATTTAAGGGTATTATTAGGGTCATGGTCACGATTGGTGTTTTGGATAGGTTAAGGTTTGAAGTTAGGACTCGAATTAGCATTAAGATTAGGATCAGTGTTATGATAGGGTTAGGTTGAGGTTTCAGGCTAGATTTAGAGTAATAGATAAGATGAAGATTAGGATTAGGGTGATGTTTAGAGCTAGGATTAGTGTTATTGTCAGAGTCAGTGTTTTGTTAATTTTAGGGTTTGGCTTAAAACTCGAATTAGGGCTAGAGTTAGGGGTAGGTGTATGGTTAGGGTTTGGTTTAGTTTAAGGGTTAGGGGTACAGCTTGTGGCTCTGTTTTGTTTTAGGGCTAGGTCTAAGATTAGGGCTAGTTTTAGGATTAGTGTTAGGGTTAGGGCTTGTGTTAGGGTTAGGCTTAGGCTTCTGGTCAGGGTTATATTTAGAGATAGATTATGATCTATGGTTGGTTCTTGGGCTATGGATAGAGCAAGGGTTAGGACTAAGTTTAGAGCTAGTGTTAGGTTTATGTTAAGGGATAGGGTTAGGACTAGTGATAGAGCTAGTGTGAGAGTTAGATTTAGTTTTAGATCTATGGTTTTGTTTAGGTCTAAAGATTGGGTAAAATTAGGGCTAAGATTAGGGCTAGGGTTGATATTTAGTTAGAGCTAGGGTTAGCATTAGGATTAGTGGTAATCTAGGTCTAGGGCTAGAATAAGGGCTTGGGTTTATGTTAGGGTTAGGGCTAGGATTAGGGCTATGGCTAATGTCAGGTGTGGGGTTATGGTTGAAGATAGGACAGTTTTAGGATTAGGTTTATTGCTAGGTCTAGTTTAAGGATTAGGTTTAGGCTTAAGTGTCAGGTTTAGAGCTAGGGGAATTATTAGTTTCAGGATTAGGTTAGAGTTTGGTTGAGGTTAGGGTTTAGAGTTAGGACTCAAATAAGCATTAGGGTCAGGGTTATGGTAATGCTAGGTTTTTGTTTAGGGTTCAGGTTAGGTTTATGGTAATTTATAGCGTTAGGTTTAGCGATAGGGTTTGTTTTAGGCCTAGGGTTAGCATTAGGGTAACAGTAATGGTGAGGATAATAGATAGGGATAGAGCTAAGATTAGGGCAAGGGTTATGGTTAGGAACAGGTCTTGAGTTAGGGTTAGGGTTAGGGTTAGAACTAGGGTTAGTTTTCAGGTTATGTTTAGCATAATGGTTATGTCTAGGGCGAGGTTATGTCTAGGGCGAGGATTAAGTTTAGAGTTAGATCTAGGGATAAGATTAGACTATGGTTAGGTTTAGGAATAGATTAGGGCTAGATCATCATTAGGGGTAGGTTATTGTTAGAGTAATGGATATAGGTAGATGTAGGCATAGTGTTATGGTTAGTTTTAGATTGAGGTTTGGGTTTAGGGTTAGGTTTATGGTTTTGTTTATATTTATGGTCAGGGTTAGGGTTTGAGCTAGAGTTATGTCTATGACAAGTGTGAGGTTTAAGTTTATTTCTTGTTTTAGTTTTCTGGTTAGGTTTAGGGTTAGGTTTAGGGCTAGTATTATAAATAGTTTTAGGGTTATTTTTAGGGTAATGGGTCGGTTTAGAGCTAGGTTTAGGGCTAGGGTTAAGTTTATGTTTAGGGCTAGTGTTAGGTATATATTTAGGGATAGTTGTAGGTTTATGTTTAGAATAAGTTTCAGGCTTTGAGATAGGTTTAGGTCTAATCAAGTGTTAGGTTAGGGTTAGGTTTAGGGTTAGGGTTATGCTTACGCCTAGGATTAGCTCTAAGTTTTCTGTTAGGTTTAGGAATATGTTAGGGCTCTGGGTAATGTAAGAGCTAGGGTTATGATTAGGGCTAGTTTTATGGTTAGGATTTTGGCTAGGTCAAGTGTTAGGTTTTGATTTTTGTTAGGGTCAGGTGTAGAGGTAGGTTTACTCTTAAAGGAAGGGTCAGTGTTTGGGTTAAAGCTAGGAGTATAGCCAGGGCTAATATTATGTCTAGGGTTATGATTATGAATAGTGTTAACTTTATGTTTATGGCTAGGTCTAGTGGAAAGTTAGGTTCAGGGTAAAGGTCAACTATAGACCTAGGTGTATTACTATGGTCAGAATTCGGTTTAGGGTTTGGTTTAAGATAAGGATTAGGGTTAGGGTTCAAATTAACATTAAGGTTAGATTTAAAGTAATGGATAGTGTTAGGTTTAGGGTTCAGGTTAGGTTTAGAGTAATAGATAGGGTTAGTGTTAGTGATAGGATTAGGGTTAGGCCTTGGGTTAGCATTTGGTTTAGGTTTGTGTTTAGGGTAAAGGATAGGGTTAGTGCAAGTGTTAGGGCTTGTGTTAACATTAGGAGTTTGGCTATGTTTACAGATATGCCTAGGGTTAGTGTTAATGTTAAGTTTAGCAGAAGTGTTATGGTTTGAGCTAGGGTTAGGGCTAGGGTGGGGATGAGAGTCAAAGCCACAGTTATTGTTAGGTTTAGGGTTATGGCTTGGATAGCATTAGGTTTAGGTTCATGTTTAAGGTAATAGATAGAGTTTGTGCTAGGATTTGTGCTATGGTTACAGTTCTGTTTAGGGCTAGGTTTAGGGTTAGATTGAGAGTTACGGCTATTGTTATGTTTAGGGTAAGGATTAGAGTTTGAATAGGGTTAGGGCTAGGGCCAGTTTTAGGGTAAATGTTATTGTTATGTATAGTGTTAGGGTTATGCTTAAGTCTAGGTTTAGGGCTAGGATTAGGGCTAGGTTGTGTGTGAGTTTTAGGGCTAGTGTTAGGTGTATGGGTCATGTAAGATCTAGGGTTATGGTGATGGGTAGATTTAGGGTCTGCCTAGTGTTAGGGTTAGTTTTTCAGTAGGACAAGTTTTAGAGGTAGGGTTTGTGTTAGGGTAAGTGTTTAGGGTTAAGTCTAGGGTTACGGTTAGGAATTGATTTAGAGTTATTTTTATTGGTAGGTCTAGTGTAATTGTTATATTTAGGGCAAGGGTCAATTTAGAGCTAGATATATTATTAAAGTAAGGGTATGGCTTATGGTTTAGATTAGGTTAAGGTTTAGGTTTACACTCTAATTAGCATTAGGGAAAGATTTAGGGTTAGTGTAATGAATAGGCTTAGGATTAGAGTATAGGTGATTTTTAGGGTAATGGATAGGTTTAGAGATTGTGATAGTGTTAGGGTTAAGCCTAGGGTTAGAATTAGGGTTAGGATAATGGTTAGGGTAATAGATAGGCTTAGAACTAGGGTTAGAGCTAGGGTTATGGTTAGGATTAGAGCTAGGGTTAGGGTTAGGTTTAGGGCTGTGTTTTGTGTTACGGTTAGGGCTAGGAATACAGCTAGGGCAAATGTCAGGTCTTTGGTTACATTAGGAATAGTTTTAGGGTTAGATTTATGGCTAGGTCTAGTATAAGGGTTAGGTTTAAGATTAGGTAATAAGCTAGGGTTAGGACTAGAATTAGGGGTAGGATTTGTGTTAGGGTTAGGGCCAGGGTTATGAAAAAGATTAACGTACAATCTAGGGTTATATTTAAAGCTAGTTTTAGGGTTACAATTAAGTCTAGGTCTAGTGTTAGGGTTAATTTAAGTTAAGGTGATGATTAGAGCTAGGATTAGTGTTAGGGTCAGCGTCAGGGTCAGAGTAATTTTTAGAGTTCGGTTTAGGGCTAGGTGTAAGGTTTGTGTTTTTTAGGTTAAGGGTTTGGGTTAGGGATATGGCCTTGTTTTGTTTAATGGCTATGGTCATTACTATGGCAAGTTTTAAGATTAGCATTATTTTTAGGGGTAGTGTTAGGGTTTGGTTTTGCTTATGATTACAGTTAAATTTAGAGTTAGGTTTAGATTTAGAGTCAGGTTTAGATCTAGTTAAGATAGGGCTAAGGATAGAACTAGGGCTCTGGCTAAGGAAAGAGTTATAGTTAGTCTTAGGGCTTTTTTTAGGGTGAGAAAAGGATTAAATTAGGGCTACGATTAGCACTAGGCTTAGTGTTAGTATTAGACCTGGAGTTAGGGTGGGGGATAGGGTTAGGTTTAGGATTATGGCTAGGTTTTTAGTGAGGGATGGGTTTATAGGTAGGTTCAGGGCTATGATGAGAGTTAGAATTAGGGTTAGGACTCAGGTTATGGTTCAGGTTAGGATTAAGGCTAGGTATATGACTAGGATTATGGTTAGTTTTAATTTCAGGTCTAGGTTTATGGTTAAAGATAGTTTAAAGTTAGGTTTATGGCTACGCCTTGTGTAAGCATTAGGTTTAGAGTTAAGGTAAGGTTTAGAGCTAAGGGTTTTATTGGGTCATGGTCATAACTAGTGTTTTGGATAGGTTAATGTTTAAAGTTACGACTCAAATTAGCATTAAGTTTAGGATCAGCGTAATGATAGGGTTAAGTTTAGGTTTCAGGTTAGATTTGATGTAATGGATAGGTTGAAGATTTAGGGTTAGGTTTATGGCTCAGTCCAGTGTAAGGGTTAGGTATAGGGAAATAGTCAGGTTTAGAGTTAGGGGAATCATTAATGCTAGGGTCAGTGTTGGGCTTTGGTTTAGTTTGAGTTTAGGGTTAGGGCTCAAATTAGCATTAGGTTTACTATTAGGGTAATGATAAGTTTAGGTTTATGGTTCAGTATAGGTTTAAGAAAATTGACAATTTGGGGCTTGTGATTGGGTTAGGGTTAGGCCTAGGTTTACATTAGCGTAAAGGTAATGTTTAGGGTAATGGATATAGTTAGAGTTAAGTTTATGGCTAGGGTTATGGTTAGGATTAGGTCTTAAGTTAAGGTTATGGTGAGGGTTAGAACTAGGGTTAGGTTTATGGTTATGTTTAGTGTAAGGGTTAGCTTCTGAGCCATGATTAGGTCTAGACTGGGAGTTAGCTTCAGGGTTAGGTCTAGGTATAGGAATACCATAGGTTTTAGATTAGAGTTAGGGTTAGATTTAGACCTAGGATTAGTGGTATGGCCAATATAAGGGTCAGACTTAGAGTTAGAATTTGGGATAAGGTAAGAACTAGAATGAGAGCTTGGTTTGGGCCTATTAATAGAGTTAGGGTTTTTATTAGCTTAAGGATTAGGGATAGGTCTAGTGTTACCCTTAGGTTTAGGGGTTTGCTTAGGGTAAAGTATTGGTTTAGAGGTAGGTTTAGGGCTATGATTAGGGTTATAATTAGGGTTAAATCTAGGTTTAGGGCTCAGATTAGAGCTAGTGTTTGTGTTAGGGTTAGGAATAGGATTAAGACCATGGCTAATTTGAGAACTAGGGTTAAATTTAGGTTAGATTTAGTGTTATGGTTAGGTTTAATGTTAGGGTTAGGTTTAAGTTTAGGGTAATATTTATAGCTAGGGTTTGTGTTAGAGTCTGGTCGGGGTTCATTTTAGGGTTAGAAATAAAACTCAAATTATTGTTAGGGTTAATCTTATCATTCGGTTAAAGGTGAGGGTGGTGTTTAGAGCTAGGTTGAGTGTTAGGATATGAGTCAGTGTCAGTGTTAGTTTTAAAGTTGGTGGTGGAACTTGAATTAGTGCTAAGGAAATGTTTAGGTTTAGTGTTAGGGTTTGGTTTAAGTTAATGTATAGGGTTAGGGCTATTGTTTGGTTTTTGTTTAGGCCTAGGGTTAGGTTTAAGGATAGTGAAAGTGTTAAGCTTAAACTTAGGGTTAGGGTTAGATTTGGAGTTAGATTTAGATCTAGGGTTAGGGTTGGGCCTAAGGATATGGCAAGGGTTAAGTCTAGGGATAGAGTTATGGTAAGGGATAGATTTAGAACTAGGGATAGGTATAGGGAGAGAGATAGAGTGAGTCTTAGGACTAGGGTTAGTGGTAGGCTTAGAGACAGGGCTAAATTATAGCTAAGATTATCACTAGGTTTATTGTTTGGCTTAAGCCTAGAGTTAAGGTTAAGGTTAGGTTTAAGTTTAGGGTAAAAGATGGTATTATAGCTAGGTATAGAGATTGGGTGAGGTTTACAATTTGGGTTAGGGGTAGGGTTAGATGTAGGGTCATGAATAAAGCTAGGTTTAGGGCTAGGATTAGGGCTAGGTTTTGTTTTAAGGTTAGGACTAGGTTTAGGTCTAGGGCTAATTTCATGTCCATAATTATGGTTAAAGATAATTTTAGGGTTAGGAATATGGCTACGTCTAGGTTAAGGGTTAGGTGTAGGGTTATGTTCAAGTTTAGAGCTAAGGGTTTTATTAGGGACAAGGTCAGAATTAGAGTTTGGGATAGGTTAAGGTTTAAAGTTAGGGCTTGAATAAGTGTTAATGTTAGGGTTAAGGAAATGATAGGGTTAGGTTTAGGTTCAGTTTAGGTTCAGAGTAATAGTTTAGGATAAGATTAGGGTTATTGCCTAGTGTTAGCATTAGGGTTATTGTTTTGGTTATGGTAATAGATATAGTTAGAAGTTGGCTTAGGGATAGATTTATGGTTATGAATAGGGCTAGTGTTAAAGCTAAAATTAGGGCTAGGTTTTGTGTTAAGTTAGGAATAAGGTACGGTTAGGGCTAATGTAATTACTAGGGTGATGTTTAAGGCTAGTTTTAAGGCTAGAGTTAGTGTAAGGGTTAGGTTTCAGTTTAGGGTGAATATTACAGCTAGTAATGATAGGGTCATTGTACAGTTCAGGGTTAGTTTAAGTGTTTAACTTACAATTCATATTATGGCTAGGGTTAGGGCTAGGTTTAAAGTTAGGGTTTGGATTAGGTTAAGGGTTAGGTTTATAGCTATGGCTCGGTTTTGTTTTAGGGCTAGGGCTAGTTTTAGGATTAGTGTTATGGTTTTGGCTAGTGTTAAGTTTTGGCTTTGTCTTTGGGTTAGGGCTCGATTTAGAGTTAGGTTTTGTCTAAGGTTAGTGCTAGAGCAAAGGTTAGGGCAAGGGTTAGGTCTAGGGTTAAGGTTACGGTAAGGGATGGGTTTAGAATGAGTGAAAGGTCTAATGTGGGAGTTAGAGATAGTCTTAAGAATAGTGTTAGGGATAGGGCTAAATTAAGGCAAAGATTAGGGCTAGGGTTAGTGTCAGGGTTAGGCCTAGAGTTTGGGTTAGGATTGTAATTAAGGCTATGTTTAGGGCAAGGATAAGGGCTAGGGTTTTTCTAAGGGTTAGAGCTAGAATTATGGCTAGGGCTAATGTCAGGTCTAGGGTTACAGTTAGGAATAATTTTAGGGAAAGGTTTATGGCTAGGTATAGCGTAAGAGTTAGGTTTAAAGCAATGGGAATTATTAGCACCAGGGCAAGTGTTAGGGCTTGGTATAGGTTAGAATATAGATTTATGGCTCAAATTAGTGTTAGGGTTAGGGATAGGGTAAAGATAGTGTTTGGTTTAGGGTTCAGGTTAGGTTCAGGGTAATTGATAGTTTTGGGGATAGTGATAGGGATAGGGGTAGTCTTACGGTTATCATTTTATTACCCATTAAGATAAGGGTTATGTTTAGGGTAATGGATACAGTAAGAGTTAAGTTTAGGACTAGGGTAATGGTTAGAATTAGGTCTTGTGTTTGATTGGGGTGAGGGTTAGGATTAAGGCTAGGTTTATGACTCTGATGAGAGTTTGTGTTAGGGCTAGGGCTAGAATTAAGGCTAGGGCTAATGTCTGGTCTGCCATTACAGTTAAGGGTACTTGTAGGGTTTGGCTTGGAATAGGTCTACTGCAAAGTTTAGGATTAGGGTAAAGGTCAAGTTTAGAACTAGGTGTATTATTACAATAAGGGTCAGGATTAGGGATTAGTTTTGGTTAAGGTTTAGGGTTAAGGCTCAAATTTGCATCAGGTTTAGTTTAATGGATATGGTTAGGTTTAGGGTTTAGGTTAGGTTTTAGATTTTGAATAGCCTTAGTGAAAGCTATACACTTAGGTTTAGTTATATTGTTAACATTTGGTTTAGTCTTATGTTTAGGGTAAAAGATAGGATTACAGCCATGGTAGGGCTACATTTATGGTTAGGATTAAGACTCGTTTTAGGGTTAGGGTTAGGGTTATGGGTTATGATTAGACATAGGGTTAGGGTTAGGTTTAGGGCAAGTGTTATGTTTGGAGCTAGATTTAGTGCTAAGCCGAGGGTTAGGGTTAGAGCAGGTCTAGTGTAAATGTTAGGGTTAGGGATACATTTAGCATTAGGGTTAGGGTTAGAGTTATGGTAATGCATAGAGTTAGAGCTAGGGTTTGAGTAATGGTTTCAGTTAAAATTAGGGTTAAAAGTTAGGGATAGGGCTATGTTAAAGTTTAGGGTTAGGGTTAGGGCTCAGTTTAGAGGTCTTGTTAGGGTTAGAGTTACTTTATTCAAATATCTTTAATAATTCCAGGATTTACCTTTAACTAACCTTACTCTGTTTCTTAGGTTTAGGCCTTTTGGTTCAATGTTTTGGTGTGTGGAACTGTTAATAGTTTCGTTTTACTTCATTTTGACCTATACGAGTAAATTTAAATGAACCTGGAAATCAAACAGGGTTTATGCTAGCTGCTTGAAACTTCACACACACCCTCAGTTCTTTGTGGGGACACTCTGGTATGTTCCTTGTGAGTGTAGGCCTAAGATGAGGCATGCAAAAACAAAATTAACCAAGAGCCCATTAGGAGAAACAAGAAATATGCATTCACTAAAATTTTTTCCATAATTATTTGATCAGATTTGATTGATACTGAGTAGGATTCATTATTTCGATTGCTTCACAAGGCTCTGCAAGTTTGGGACTTCTAGGATCAATGATTCTTTTATCAGGTTAGTGTTAGGTTTGTGGTTAGGGCTAGGGTTAGATGTAGTGTTAGGATGAAAGTAAGTTTTGTACAAATTTCTTTGATACTTGGAAAGAATCATCTTTTACCTAGCCTTAATATGGTCCTCAGGTTTGGGCCTTCCCATTGCAATGGTTTGATAACAGGGACACTCTGTATTTTAACATTTCACTTCATATTGACCTATATAGGCAAATGTAAATGGAGGTTTAAATCAAAACGGGTTGATGCTAGCTACTTGAAAGTTCAAACACTGAATCAGTTCTCTGTGGAAACTCTCTGGTTTTTTCCTTTTGAAAGTAGCCGTAAGATGAAGATGGCAAAAACAACTTTATCTGAGAGGCCTTTAGCAGAAAACAGAGAAATATGCATGAACTGAAATACCACTTCAATTATTTGATCATATTTCTTTAGTACTGCATAGGATTCATCTGATAGCTTAGCCCACAAGGCTCCCCATATTTGGGACTTCTAGGATGAACAGTTTTTTAAATAGGTTAGGATATGTGATAAGGATAGTGTTAGGGCAACTGTTAGAGCTAGTATTAGGGTTAGAGTTAGTTTTGTTCAAATTACTTTGATACTGGGAAGGATTCATTTTTCTCCTTTTCTTACTATACTCAACATGTTTGGGCCTCCTAGGTTCAATGGTTCACTCTAAGGAACAGTTTGTATTTTAAAGTTTCAGTTAATTTTGTCCTATACGTCTAAATGTAAATGGAGCTGGAAATCAAACAGCATTGGTGCTAGCTGCTTAAAACTTCACACTCCATCAATTCTCTTTGAGCAATCTCTGGCTTGTTCTTGTAAAAGTAGGCCTGAGCTAAAGCATGTAAAAATAACTTTAACTGAGAGTTCTTTAAGGAGATAACAGAGAAATATGCATGTCCTGATATACTCCATCAACTTTTTGGACAGATTTCTTTGATACTGTGCAGCATTCATCCCTTAGCTTTCCCCACTAGCCTGCCCAAGTTTGCAAATTCTATGGTCAAAGGTTTCATAGAAAAAGTTAGGGTTAGGGGAAGAGCTAGGATTAGTGCTAGTGTCAGAGTTACAGTTAGTTTTATTAAAAATTCTTTGATACTTGGCAAGTTTTATCTTTTAGCAAGATTTACTCTGTTTCCCAGGTTTTTACCTTCTCTGTTCACAGGTTCGCTTTCAGGAACATTTTGTATTTTTAGATTTCACTTCATTTTGACCTATACGGGAAAGTTAATAGAGTTGAATATGGAACAGGGTTTGTGCTGGGTGCTTGAAACTTCACACACTGCATCAGTTCACCTTAAGGACTCTGGTACATTCCTTATATAAGTAGGCCTATGCTTAAGCATGCAAAAACAACTTAATCTGGAAGCCCTTTAGAAGAAAACAGAAAAAATATGGATGTACTGAAATACCTCCCATAATTATTTGGTCAGATTTGTTTGATGTTGCATAGGATTCATCACTTAGCTTGTCCCACAAGGGTCCACAAGCGTGGGAATTCTAAGATCAATGGTTCTCTAATCAGGTTAGGGCTAATGCTATGTTTAGAGTTAAGGCTAGGGCTAGGGTAAAAGTAATATTAGGGTGAGAGTTGGTTTTGTTCAAATTTCTTTCTTATTGGGCAGGAATCATCTTATATTTAGCTTTAGTATTCTCCCAATTCAATGGTTCACTATCATGAACACTTTATATTTTATGGTTTCACTTTCATTTGAAACCTATGGGTAAATGGAAATGGAGGTGAAAATCAAACAGGCAGCCCTTCCCCTAAACCTAACCCTAAACCTAACCATAAAAATAGGCCTAATCCTAGGCCTAAGCCTAACACTAATCCTAGACCTATTTCTAGCCCTAATTTAGCCTTAACCCTAACCCAAACTCTAATCCTAAGACTGACTCTAACGCTTGTCATAGCCCTATTCCTAGTTCTAACCCTATCCTTAACAATAACCCAAACAGTAGTCCGAATCCTAGCTATAACACTAGCCATAGCCCTTACCGTAGAATTAACCATAACTCTAAATCTATTCCTAAGACTAAAGTCACCCTATCAGTATCAATAACACTAACACTAATCATAAAACTACCATTAACTTTAGTTTTAGTTCTAAAAATACTGAGCCATAGGACTAACCATAACCCTTAACCTAAACAAAATCCTAACCCTACATCTAACCCTAAGCCTACCCCTAATTTGATTCCTATCACTAACCATAAAATGAATCGTGATTCTGACTCTGACCCTAACACTAACCCTAGTTGAAAACATCACACTAAACCTAAACTTTTTCCTAAAACATGACTCAGTCTTAAATGTAACCCTAAAACTAGCACTAATTGTAATCTTACTTGTTACATTAGCTGTATCCCTAAAAAGAGCCCTAACATAACCCAAAACCTATCGGTAATCCAATACCCGACCCTAGCTAACTGTAACCAACTAACCCTAACCCAAGCCTAACCCTAACCCAAACACTAATCCTAACACTAACCTGAAGAGAAACATTAACACTAACCCTAACCATAATCCTAATCCTACATGTTAACCTAAACTAACACAAAACCTAATCTTAACCCTAACACAAAACTTAACAGTAACCCTAACACTAACCCTAATTCTAAGCCTAACCAAATCCTAATTGCAACCCTAACACTAAGCCTAATTTCTAAAACTAACACAAACCATAAGTTTTCCCTTCACCCTAAGCCTAACACAAACACTAGCCCTAAACCTAAAACTAATACTAACTTTAACCGTAACCCTAACACTAACCCTTAACCTAATTCTAACCCTTAGCACTAACCCTAACAATAAACCCAACCTTAATGATAACCCTAAAACTAACACTGAATCTAACTTTAATGTTAACCATAACACTAATCTTAAAACCTAACTCCAAACCTATATCTAATCCTAAACTTAATCCAAACCCTAACCCTAACCACAACCCTGACACAAACCCTAACCCTAACCATACCACTAAACCAAACCCTAACTTTAACCCTAACCCTAAACCTAATATTAACACTAACCCAAACCCTAACACAAACCCTAACCCTAAAACTATCCCTAAAACTAAACCTAACCCTAACACTAACCATATTTTTAACCGTAACTTAAACATAAACTAACTCTAACCCTAACACAGAACATAACCTTAAACCTAACCCTAACACAAAATCTATCCCTAACCCTAAACCAAACACTAGCAGTAACCCTATTTCTAAAATTAACACTGAACAGAACCATAAACCTACCATTAACAGTAACCCTAAACTAAAATTTACACTAACACTAACCCTAACCCTAACACCAACAATAATCCAAATGCTAACTCTACCCTAATACTAACACTATCCCTTACCCTAACCCTAATACCAACCCTAACCCTAAACCTAACACTAACCATAACACTAAACCTAACCTTAACCCTTACAATAACACTAACAACTACACTAACCCTAACCCTAAACCTAACACTAATTCTAACCCCAATCCTAACCCTATCACTAATTCAAACCCTTACCCTAACACTAAACCTAATCCTGACACTAACGCTAACCCTAACTCTAAACCAAATTATAAACCTAACACTAAACCTAACCCAAACTCTAACAATAAATCTAATCCTAATCCTGTTCAAAATGCTAACACTTACCCTAAACCTAACCCTATCAAAACACATAACCCTAACCCTAACCCCAACATTAAACCTAACACTAACCCTAATCCTAATTCTTAGCCTAACAATAACCCTTACAATAACACTACACCTAAATGTAACCCTTAACATATTCATAACACTAACCCTCACCCTAATCCTAGCACTAAATCTAAACCTATCTCGAACCCTAACACTATCCTTAACACTAAACCTAATCCTAAACCACACCCTAACACTAAAGCTAAACCTAACCCTAAAATTACCACTCATGCTAATCCTAACCTAGCATGAACCCTAAACCTAACTCTAATACTAACCCTAAACCTAAACTAACCCTAACCCTAATGTAAACAAAAACCATAAATTATCCTTAACCCTAAAACAAACCCTAACCCTCAACCTAACTCTAAACCTAACACTAACCCTTACCCTAACTCTAAACCTAACCCTGACACTAAACCTAACATTAACTTTAATGCAAACATGAACACTATCATTAATACTAACACTAACCTTAATCCTACCCGTAAACCTAACCTTACACTTTCCTTAAACCTAACCTTAACAAAAACCTCAACAAATGGTGCTGGGAAAACTGGAAATCCATATGCCACAAAATGAATCTGAATCCCTTTCTCTCGACACTTTGCACAAAAGTTAACTCAAAATGGATCAAGAAGCTTAATATCAAAACAGAGACTCTGTGTCTGATAGAAGAAAAAGTTGGCTACGATCTACATACACTGGGCTAGGTCTCCAAATTCCTTAATAGGACACCCATATCACAAGAGTTAAAAACAAAAATCTACAAATGGTACTCACTCAAAGTAAAAAGTTATTTCTCTGCAAGAGAAACAATAAGAGAGGTAAATAGGGTGCCTACATCCTGGGAACAAATTTTTACTCCTCACACTTCAGATAAAGCCCTAATATCTAGAGTTTACAAAGAACTCAAAAAATTAAACAATAAATAAAAAAATAACGCAATCAACAAATGGGCCAAGGACCTGAATGGACACTTCTCAGAAGAGGACACACAAACAATCAACAAGAAAATAAAAAAATACTCACCATCTCTAGCAGTCAGAGAAATGCAAATCAAAAACCACTCTAAAATACCATCTCACTCCAGTAAGATTGGCAGCCCTTATGAAGTCAAAAAACAACAAGGGCTGGTGAGAATGTGAGAAAACATGTACATTTGTACATTGCTGGTGGGATTGCAAATTTGGCACGGCCAATTTGTAAAGGAGTATGGAGATTCCATGGAAAGCTGGGAATGGAACCAGCATTTGACCCAGTTATTCCCCTTCTCGTACTATTCCCTAAAGAGCATAAAAGAATGTACTATTGAGATACTGTTACATCGATGTTAGTAGCAGCACAATTCACAATAGCTAGATTGTGGAACCAACCTAGATGTCCCTCAATAGATGAAGGGATAAAAAAAATGTGGCATTTATACACAATGGAGTATTACTTAGCACTAAAAAAATGATAAAATCATAGCATTTTCAGGGAAATGGATGGCACTAGAGAAGATTATGCTAAGTGAAGCTAGCCAATCCCTAAAAAAAAACAAATGCCAAATGTCTTCTTTGATATAAGGAGGCCAACTAAGAGCAGAGCAGGGAGGAAGAGAATGAGAAGAAGATTAACATTAAACAGGGATGAGAGGCGGGAGGGAAAGGGAGAAGAGAAATTGCATGAAAATGGAAGGAGACCCTCATGTTATACAAAATTACATATAAGAGGAAGTGAGGGGAAAGGGGGGGGATAAAACAAGGAAGAGAAATGAATTAGAGTAGAGGGTGTAGAGAGAAAAAATGGAAGGGGAGGGGAGTGGAGGGGAGATAGTAGAGGATAGTAAAGGCAGCAGAATGCAAGAGACACTAGTATGGCAGTATGTAAAAATGTAAATGTGTAACCAATTTGATTCTGCAATCTGTATACAGGAAAAAAAATGAAAGTTTATAATCCACTTGAATCAAATATATGAAATATGATATGTCAGGAGCTATGTAATATTTTGAACAACTAATAATAAAAAATAAATAAAAACAAGCAAATAAATAAAAAACCCTAGCATTAACCCTAAAACTAACCCGAAATCTAACCCAAATTATAACATTAACCCTAACTCTAACCCTAAACTTCATCATAACACTAACTCTAATGCAAAATTTAACACTAACCCTAAAACTAACCTTAAAACCTAAACCTAATACTAATATTAACCATGAATATAAAATAAACTTAAAACTAATCCTAACGCTAATGCTAACACTAAACTTTAACCATAACCCTATCCCAAACCCTAACCATAACCCTAAACCTAAAACCTACCATAACCCTAACCCTAAACCTTAACCTAAACCTAATGCTAACCCTATAACTAACACAAATCCTAACCCTAATGCTAACCCTAACACTAACTAACCATAACCCAACCCTTACATTAACTCTAATCCTAAGCTAAAGCTAACACTAAACGTAATCGTAACCTTAACCCTAACACTAACAATAACCCTAAAACTAACACTAACTCTAACTCTACCAGGAACACTAACCCTAACTCTAATACTAACCCTAAGCTTAATCCTAACCTAATCACTAACCATAACCATAACCCTAACCCTAACACTAATCCTAATTCAAATTCTAAACCTAATGATAACCGTAACTCTAAAATTAACACTAACCCTAACCCTAAACCTAACACTATTCCTAACATAACCCTAATGCTAACCATGACACTAACCCTAAACTTAACTATAATGCTAACCGTAACACTAACCATAACAATAACCCAACACTAACCCTAACTCTTTTCCTTCCCCTAAACCTAAAACTAACCAAAATGATAACCAAAAATCTAGTGCTAATCCTAACTTTAATCCTAACACTAACCTAACACTAACCCTAACATAAACCCTAACCCTAAACATAATGCTAACAATAACACTAACCTAATATTAACACTAACCCAAAGCCTACCACAAGCACTAAACCTAACCCTAAACCTAACCCTAAGCCTAAACCTAATCATAACACTAATTCTAACCCTAATCCTTACCATATCACTAATCGCATCCCTATAACCTAACAAAATCTAAACCTAACCCTAAACCTAACCCCAACACAAATACTAACCCTAACACTAACCTAAACCCTAAGAAAAACACTAACGCCAACCATAAACCTGACCCTAACCTAACCCTAAATCTAACCTAAACCTTATCCTAACCCTAAACCTAGAACTAACTCTAAAACTAACCTTATCCCTAAATCAAAAGATAACACTAACAATACCTCTAACCCAATACCTTACCCTCAATTTAACACTAACACAAATGTTAAAACTAACCCTAACCCAAACCTAACCCTAACCATAAACCTAACCTGAATCCTAAACGTAACTGTAAACCTAACCCTGAACCTAAACTTCACAATCACAAAAATCCTAATAATAACCCTAACCCTAACGTTAACACTAACCCTAACCCTAAACCTAATACTAACTCTATCCATTACCCTAACCTAACACTTACCCTAATTCTAAACCTAAACCTAACCCCAAACCTAAACTAAACACGAAACCTAAACCTAACATTAACCCTAACACTAAACTTAACTGTAACCCTAAAACTAATACTAACCCTAACACTAATCCTAACCCTAACCTAACACAAATCCTAAACCCATCCCTAACCCTATCACTAACACTAACCATAAACATAACCCTACACCTATCACTAACCCTAATCCTAACCCTAACCCAAACACTAACACTAACCTTAACCCTAACATGAACCTAACAGTAACACCAATACTAAACTTCAAAATAAACATAAACTTTACACTAACCCTAACCCTAACCCTTATCCTTATAATAACCATATCCCTAACCCTAACCCTAACACTAACTCTAAACCTAAACCTAACCCTATCTGTAACACTAACATTAAACCTAATCCTAACACTAACGCTAAAACTATACATAACCCCAACACTATCCATAATCCTAATACTAACTTATCCCAAGCACTAAAACTCAACCTAACCATAAACCTAACCCTAAACCTAACTCCAACACGAACCCTAACCCTACTACTAACAGTATCCATAACCCTATTTCTAACCCTAACACTAACCTTAAACCTAACCCATGTCATAACTCTAACAATAACCCCAAAGTTAAAAATAATCCTAACTGTAACCATAACCCTAACACTAACACTAGCCCTAAACCTAAATCTAACCTGAATTCGAACTGTAACCCTAACACTAATACTCATCCTACCCTAAAACAAACCATAACACTAAGCCAAAAACTTACCCTAACCTAACTCTAACCCTAACCCTAATTAAAACCTTAATATTGAACCTAACCATAAACCTAAACCTAAACCTATACATTAACCTAATTCTATCCCCAAACCAAGAACAAACCCTAACCCTATCACTAACTCTAACACTAACCCTAACTCTAACACACACCTTAAAACTTACCCTATCCTTAAGCCTAACCCTAACCCAACACTAACCCTAGAACTAAGTCTAAACCTAAACCTACCACTAACCCTAGCACTAACACTAACCCTAACCCTAACCCTACACCTAACGATAACCCTAATGCTAACTCTAAGCCTTATACAAACATTAACACAAAACATAACCATAAACCTAACCCAAAACTAACCCTAACATTACCGAATTCTAACCCTAAACCTAAAACTAACCATAAAACTAAAGCTAAAACAAACACTAACCCTAACACAAACCCCAAACCCAGCCCTAATTTTAACCATGAATCTAAACGTAACCCTAAATCTAACCTAACAATAACCCTAAACCTATTGCTAAACCTAACAGTATACCTAACACTAACCATAACCCTAACACTAACATTAACCCTAACACTAAAGTTAACCCTATTCGTATTTCTATAACTAATATTAGGAGGAAACCTAACCCTAACTCTAACACTAACCCTAACCCTAACTCTATTACTAACGCTAGTACTAACCGTAAACCTAACCCCAACACTAAAATAAATTAAACCTATTCCTAACCCTCACCTTAACATTAACCCTAAACATAACTCTAACAAAAAACCCAATCAGAACCCTAACCCTAACCTTATCACTTACCTAACCCTAAACCTAAACCTACACTAACCCTAACCCTAAGACTGAACCTAAACCAAAACCAAAATTAAACCTAACTCTAACATTAATCTTAACCCTAAAACTAACCCTGTCTCTAACTCAAATCCTAATCGTAAAACTAACACAAACTCTAAACCCAACCCTAAACCTAACACTAAACCTAAACCTAACCTAACCCTAACACTAATCCTAACCCTAACCCTAAACCTAACACTAACCCTAACTCAATCACAAACCCTCACCCTAACAATAACCGTAATTCTATTCCTAGCCCTAATCCTTAAACAAACCCTAACCACAACCATAACCCTTACCCTAAAATAATCAGAACCCTAACACTAATCTTATAACTAACCCTAATTCTAACCATTACTTTATCACTAAACCTAAGCCTAATCCTAACCCTAAACCTAACACTAATGCTAATCCTATTTCTAACCCTAACCCTAAATTAAACATTAAGCCTAAGCCGAACTGTAACACTAACAAAAACCATAACCCTAACACTAAACTAAGCATTATCTGAACTGAAATCCTAACCCAAAACCTGACTCTAAAGCAAACCTTAACCCTAATCCTAACAGAAACCCTAATTCTAACACTAAACCTATCTAACTATAAAACTAATCCAAACCCTAACACTAAGCATAACCCTAACACTAACACTAACCGTAAACCTAGTGCTAACATTTTCACTAACCCAAAACCTAACCCTAATCCTAACTGTAAAAATAAATCTATTCTTAAATCCAACCCTAACACTAACCCAAACCTAAACACAACCCTAGTATTAACACAATCTCTAACCCTTACCCTAACCCTAACACTAATGCTAACACTAACTCTAACCCTAATGCTAACACTAACCCTAATATTAATCTTTACTCTAATCCTATCCTGAACCCTAACACAAAATGTAACCATAACCCTAACACTTACCCTAACACAAACCCTAACCGTATACCTAACCTTAACCCTAACACTAACTCTAACCCTAAATTTTACACTATCTATAACACTAACCCTAACACTAACACAAACCCTCACACTAACCATAATCATAACCGTAACACAAAACCTAACCTAAACTTTACCATAACCCTATCCCTAACACTAAACCTAAAAGTAACCTTAACCTAAATCTAATGATAATAATTAAAATAAACCTAACCCTAAACCTAACACTAAATCTAACCCTAACATAACCATAAGACTAACACTAACCCAACACTAACCCTATCCTTTAAAAAATCCTAAGCCTAACACTAACATTAAACATAAAAGTAAAGCTAAAACTAACCATAACCCTAACAGTAATCCTAACCTTAACTCTAACCCTAACAATAACACTAAACATAACTCTAACCCTAACCCTAAAACTTAAACTAAACCTAACACTATACCTAAACTTCAATGTTAATCTAATAATAAAAATGACTTTAACACTAAAACTAATTCTAACACTAACCCTAACCCTATTTCTAACCCAAACCCTAACTGTAACCCTACCATTAACCCAAACCCTAACACTATTACTAAAATTAATCCTAATCCTAACCCTAACCCTAACACTAACCATGACGGTATCCCTAACACAAAACCTAAACCGAACCCTAATCTGAACTCTATGAATAGCCTAACCCTAACGCTAACCCTCCACAAACTCTAATCCTAAAACTAACCAAAACCTTAAACCTAAACATAACACTAACCCTAACACTAAACCAAACCCTAACACTAACCCTGCTTCTATTCCTAATCCTAACCCTAACAATAACACTAACCCTAACACTAAACCATATAAAAACCCCAACCATAACACTAACCCTAACACGAACCCCAACCCTAACACTAAACATAACTCTAAACCCTAACCCTAACCATAACAATTAACCTAATACTAACCCTACCCAACCATAACCCTAAACCAAATCCTAACCGTATCTGTAAGCCTTATACAAAAACTAATCTAATCATAATCCTAACAAAACTCTAATCCTAATGGTAATTTTAAACCTAACTCTAACCCTAAAACTAACACTAACCCAAACTGTAATGCTAACCCTAACCCTACTCCTAACTGTAACACAAACCCTAAACCTAATCTTAACCCTAAAACTAACCCTAACACTAACTTGAACCCAAAAACTAACCCTAACCCTAAACACAAACCTAACACTTACCCTAATCATAATTCTAAACTTAAACTTAACACTACCAGAACGCTAATACTAACCCTAAAACTAAAAAAAAAAAACCTAACCCAAACCCTAACACTAACCCTAAACCTGACTCTAACCCTAAGAATAACACTTTTCCTAACCCTAAACCTAACTCTAAGTGTAACACTAACCTTAACCATAAACCAAAACCCAAAACTATTACTAACCCTAAACAAAATCCTAACATGAACCCATATCCTAATCCTAACCGTAACCCTATCACAAACACTAACCCTAAACCTAACTCTAACACTAACACAAACCCTAAACCTAATCTTAACCCTAACAATAACCCTAATCCTAATCCTAACTTTAACACTAAGCCTTACCATTATTTTAATTTTAAACATAACCCTAAAAGTAACCCTAACCAAAACAAAAATCCTAACCCTAACCTAACCATAATGCTAATCCAAACCTAAACCTAACCCTAATTCCAACCCTAACATCTGCCCTAACACTACACTAATTCTAACACTAACACGAAACCTAACCCTAAACATTCAAGTGAGCCCAATCATTACCGAAACCCTAAACGTAACCCGAAGACTAATACTAAACCTAAAGCTAACATTTACACTCTCACTAACCCTAACACAAATCATAACCATAATCATAACCATGACCATAATCTAACCCTGACATTCACCCATATCTAAACCTAACGACTAACCCTAACCCAAACACTAATCTTAACTCTAAATGAACCCTAACTGTAATGCTAACTCTAAACCTAACCTTAAAGTAAACCTAAACCTAACACTAACACTACCCCTAGCACTCACTCTAACTGTAACATTAACCCAAACCATAACACTTACCCTATCCTTACCCCTAACCCTAACATGAATCTTAAACCTAAACCTAACCCTAAATATAACACTAATACTTACCATAAACCTAAACATTGCAATATCCAAAACCTAGCCATAACATAAACCCTAATCCTAACCCAAACTCTAACCTTACCCTAAACCTAAACCTTAATCTAACCCTAACCTAAGCCTAATGTCAATGCTAACCTGAACCCTAACACTAACCTTAACTGAAACCCTATAAATAACCCTATCCATAAATCTAACACAAACCTAATTCTAAACCTAACACTAATCCTAACCCAAACTCAAACATTAACCCTAACTGCAACCCTAACTGTAACACTAAGACAAACCCTAACCCCAAACCTAACCCTTAAACAAAACCTAACCCTAATGCTAACACTACCCTAAGCCTCACCCTAAGTCTAAAACTAACCCTAACCCTTACCAGAAACCTAACCCTAAACCTAACTCAATAAAACTAAATGTAACCCATACACTTAACCCTACCTCTTAACGTAAACCTAATCCTAACACTAATTTGAAAACTTTCCATAAACCTAACACTAACTCCAACACTAAATCTATTCCCAAAACTCTTAAAAAACTTAACACCTAATTCTAATCCTATACCTAACTCTAACCCTAACAGTAAACCTATCATTAACACTCACATTAAAACTAAACCTAAATTAACCCTAAAACAAACCCTAACCCTAAAGCTACCACTAAACCTAACACTAACCCAAATCCTAACCTTAACCCTAAAACTAAACCTAACTCTAACACTTACCCTAAAACTAACCCAAACACCAACCATAACCCTAAGAGTTAACCTAACCCTAAACCTAACCCTAACACAAAGAGTAAGCCTAACACTAACCCTAACACTAACCTTAACAGTAATCCTACCTTTAACCCTAACACTAACCCTAACCCTAAACATAAACTTAACACTAACACTAAACCAAATACTAAAAATAACACTAAACCTAACCCTAACCCTAACACTAACACTAACCATAAACTAACCCTAACCCTAAACTTAAACCTAACATTAACCCTAATCCTACACATAATGGTATCTGTTAGCAAATCCTAACCATAATCCTAAACCTAACAATAACTCTGACACTAACCCTAAACCTAACCTAACACAAACCGTAAAACTAACTATTCTACTAAGCCCAAGCATAACCTAAACCCTAATCCTAAACCTAACACAAACCCTAAACCTAACCCTACCTTTAACTCTAACCTAACCCTAACCCTAATACTAACACTAACTCTAACACAAACCCTAAAACAAACCAAAACCCTGACCCTAATATTACCCTAACCATTACTTAACCTTTACCCCAAACCTAACACAAAGAGTAACCCTAACCCTAACACAAACCCTAACACTAACCCTAAACCTATCCCTTACCCTAACCTTAACACTAATCCTAACACTAACTCTAACCGTAATTGTAATCCTCACTCTTACTTACCTCACTCTTGCTCTAACCCTATCCCTTACACTAACACTAACCCTAACCTTATCCCTAAACCAAAACTTAACACTAACCCTAACCCTAACCCTAACACCATCCCCTAAACCTAAACCTAGCCCTAACCTATCCCTAACCTTAACCCTAATCCTAACCCTAACCTTAACCTATACCTTACACTAACCTGAACCCTAACAGTAACCATAAACATAACCCTAACCATAACTTTTACCATATCCGTAGCACAAATCCTAATCCTAACACTAATAGTAACCCTAACCCTAACTGTAACACTAATGCTAACCCTAACCCTAAAGCTAACACAAAGCCTAACCCAAATCATAACCCTGACTCTAACCTAATCCTATCTCTAATGCTTACTCTAACACTAACCCTAACACTAACACCAAACCTAACCCTAACCTTAACACTAAACCTAACCCTAACCCTAACCTTATCACTAAGGCTGAACCTAACCCTAACACTAAACCGAACATTAACCCTAACATTAACCTCAACGCTAATCGTAACCCTAACTATAACACTAATTCTAACTGTAATCCTAATCCTAACCCTTACTCAAATTTTAATGCTAACACAATCCATAACCCTGATAGTAACTCTAACATACACCATTACCCAAACCCTAACACTAAACCTAACATAACCTTAAGCCTACATCTAATTCTAAAACTAACACTAATCCTAACCCTAACCCTAACACTAACCCTAAACCTAACCCTAACCAAGAACCTACCTGAATTCAAAACCTAACCCCAATCTGAAACCTAAACCTAACCCTAAACCTAACACTAACCCTAACACTAACCTTAACCCTAACCCTAACTATAACTTAAACACTAACACTAACCTTTACTCTAACCCTTACCCTAACACTAACTATAACATGAACCCTAAACCTAAACTAACACTAACCATAACTTTAACCATGAAAAGAACACCAAACTTGCCCCTAACCCTAACACTATTCCTAACCCTAACCCTAACACTAACACTACCTCTACCCCTAACACTAACACTAACCATAACATTATTCCTAACCCTAAATCAAAAAATAAACCTAACCCTTACACTAACACTAACTCTAACCATAACATTATCCCTAATCCTAAACTAAACACTAACCCTAAACCTAACCCTAATACTAACAATAAATATAAACCTAACCCTAATAAAACCGTAATCTAAACAATAATCCTGACCCTAACATAACCCTAACACAAACCCTAAACTTAATCCTAAAACAAACACTAAACCTAATCCCAAACCAAACACTAACCCTAAGCCTAAACCTAAAAATAACCCTTACCCCAACTCTAACCATAACACGAAATCTCACCTTAACTCAAATATTAAATCTAACGCTAACACTAACCCTAACCCTAATGCTAAATCTAACCCTATCTCTAACCCTAACCCTAACACTATCCCTAACACTAACTCTAACACACGTCGTAACACAAACACTAATCCTAACCCTAACCCTAATTTTAACCATAACCTAACTCTTTCACAAAGTCTAATTCTAAACTTAACCCTAAATCTAACACAAACCCTAACACTAACCCTAATGATAATCCTAACTCTAACTAACTCTAATCTTAACCGTAACACTAAGCATAACCGTAACTATACCCCTAACCCTAACAGAATTTCTAACACTGACCATAACACTACGCAAACCATAACTGAACCTTAACATTAACCCTAAAACTAACCTTTAACCGACACCTAATTATAAAACTAACCCTAATGCTATACTAAACCTATACCTAAAACTAAACCTAACACTTACTCGAACACTAAAACTAAACCTAATCCTAAACCTAACCCTAACATTAACCCTAATCCTAATCTTAACCCTAACCCTTACTTTAACCCTTACCCTAAGCCTATCATTAACAATAACCCTAACTATAACTATAACCCTAAAACAAACCATAACATTACCCCAAAACCTAACACTAACGCTAACCACCATAACACTAACCCTAACCATAACACTAACAAAAAACCTAAACCAAATCCTAACTTTAACAAAACCCTTACCCTAATTCTAACCGCGACCCTAAGCCTAAGCCTAAAGTTGACCCTAACTCTAACACCAACACTAAACTTCATGCTAAACCTAACCCTAAACCTAAAAATAACACTAACCCTAATCATAACACTAACCCTAAGCCTAACTCTAACCCTTACCCAAACACTAGCCCTAACACTAACTCTAACCCTAACATAACACTAACCCTAAACCAAATACAAACCCTTACACTAAACCTAAACCTAACTCTAACCCTAAAACTAACTCTAACCTAACAATAACCCTAACAATAAAACTTATTCTAAACCTCACCATAATCCAAAACATAACCCTAACACAAATCTAACTTTAACTCTAATCCTAACACTAATCATAACACTAACCCTAATCCTAACCCGAAACCTAACACAAACTTTAACGCTAACCCTAACCTTAACCAAAACCAATTCTTATCTTAACCCAAATCCTAACACTAAACCAAACCCTAACACTAACCCTAATCACTATCCTATCATTAACCCTAACCCTAAACCAAACCCTAACACTAACCCTAATCACTATCCTATCATCAACCCTAACCCTAAACCTAACCCTTAACATAACCATAACCGTAACCTAACCCTAACCCTAATTCTGATGTAACACTAACCCTAACCCAAACTTTATCTCTAACACTAACCCAAACCCTAACCACAACCCTAACAATAACCATACCTAACCCGAACCCTAATTTTAACATTAACCCTAACCATAAAACTATCATAATACAAGCCCTAAAACTATCCATAACCGTAACGCTCATCCTAAACCTAAACTTAGCCCAAACACTAAAATTAACCCTAACCCAAACACTAAAACTAACCTTATCCATAACCCTAATTCTAACCCTAACCCTACGCCTAACCATAAATCTAAACCTAAACCTAACACTTAGCCTAACTCTAACCCTGTCACTAACACTAACCCTAGTCCTAACCATAACTCTATCCCTATCCCTAAATCTAACAATAACACTAACCCTAACCATAAACATAGCAGTAACATAACACTAACACTAACCTAACCCTAACTCTAACTCTCACCCTAAATTTAACCATAATATTAAACCCAAGCCAAACATGAACCATAACCCAACCCCTTACCAGTAACTAAGTCTAACACTAATCCTCACCGTAACACTAACCTAACCCTAACCCTAAAACAAAACCTAAACCAAATACTAAACTTAACCTAACCATAACCCAAACCCTAACAGCAACCCTGAACCTAAACCTAAAGCTAAACGTAACCCTGACACTTACCAAAAAACTCACCCTAACCTAACTCTAAACATAAGCCTAACCCTAACCATAATCCTAATAGTAAACCTAAACCTAACTCTAACCTTAACCCAAACACTAAACACAACTTTAATCCTAATTCAAACCCTAACCCTAACCCTAACACTAACACTACCTTTAACCCTAACCCTGCACTAACTCAAAACGTAACCCTAAACCTATCACTAACACTAACCCTAACACTAAAGGTAAACCTAAAATTTAGACAAACCGTAACCCTAACCCTAACATGAACCGTAACTCTAAACCTAAACCTAATTTAACCCTAACCCTCACCCTAATCTAACCCTAAACCTCAACCGAACTATAACCCTAATCCTAATTTTTTTCTTAATTCTAACTATAACCCTAACCATAACCCCTACACAATCCCTAACACTAAACCTTACACTAACCTAAACCCTAATCCTCACACTAACCTAACCCAAACACTAACACTAATCATAAACCTAAACCTAACCCTAATTTTTACCCTAACCGTAACCCTAACCCTAACCTAACACTAACCCTAAACATAATCCTAACAGAAAACCTAAACATAAAATTAACCCTAACACTAATCCTAACCCTAACCCTAACAATACCCTATCTTAAACCTAACACTCATATTAAACCTAAACATAACTCTAACAATATCTCTAAACTTAATCCTAAACCTAAAGCTATCCCTAAACCTAACCCTAATCCTAACAATAACTCTAAGCCTAAGTATAACCCTAACCCTAACACTAACACTAACCCTCACCGTAACCCTAATCATAAACTTCAAAATAGCACTTACCCTAACCTTAACCCTAACACCGACCCTGAACCTAAGCCTAACCCTAACCTAACCCTAACCCTAAAACTAACCCTAAAATTAACCCTAATCCTAATGCTTACCCAAACCCTAACAATTACATTAAATCTGACCTAACCCTAACTCTAATGCTAATCCTAACCATAACAGTAACCCTAAACATAATCCTAACCGTTACCCCAATTCACATCATACTCTAAACCTAACAGTAACTCTAAACCTTATCTTAAGTCTAACACTAACAATAACCCTAACACTAACCATAAAATTAACAATAACCATAACACTAAACCTAATCGTAACACTATGCTTAACCTAACACTAACCCTTACAGTAATCCTAACCCTAACCCTAATCCTAACGTAACCCTAACCATAATGCTAACCATGAACCTAAAACAATTCCTAACCGAAAACATAATGGTAAACATAACCTAACACTAACACTAACTCTAACACTAACCCTAAATGTACCATAAACCTAACCATAACAGTAACACTACATGAACCATTATACTAACCCTGACCCTAAAGCTAACCCTAAACCGAACACTAAATCTAATCCTATCCCTAACACTAATCCTACACTAATCCAATCCTAAACCTAGCCCTAACATTTACCTAACCCAAAACTTAACTCTAACCCTAACACTAACCCTAACCCAAACCCTAACCCTAAAACTAACCCTAAACTTAAATCTAACACTAAATCTAACCCTAACTTTTCCCTAGCCCTAACACTTGCCTAACCCTAAACCTAATCCTAAACCTAACACAAAGCTTAAAATTAAACCTAACCCTAATTCTAACACTAACCATATCCCCAACAATGATGCTATCACTAAATTTAACCCTAAGCCTAACCCTAAATCTGACACTAACCCTATCCCTGTAGCTTACTTTAACTCTAACACTAACACTAACCCTAACCCTTACCCTAACACTATACCTAAACCAAAGCTAACACTAAACCTAACACTAAACCTAACACTAACCCTATCCCTAACACTAACACGAACCCTAAACCTAACCCTAACACTAACTCTTACACTAACCCTAAACCCAAACATAACCCTAAACCTAATCCTGACAATAACCCAACCCTATTCCTAACCCTAACACTATCCATAACACTAACACCAACACTAACCCTAACCCTTGAAATAACACTAAACCTAACCCTAAACATAACACTAACCATAACCCTAACCTAACACTCTGAAGAACACTAATCCTAACTCTAAAAATAACCTTAAATCTAACGATAACCCTAACCCTAACCCTAAGACTTACTCTAAACCTAACGCTAACATTAAGCCTCAAACAAAGTCTACCAATAACCCAAACACTAATCCTAAACCTAACCCTATTTCTAACTGTAACACTAACCATAATTCTAACTATAAAACTACAACTAACCCTAAAACAAACCCTAACCATAATTGTAAAATAAAACCTAAACTTAACCTTAACTGTAAACCTAACACTAACCAACACCATAACCCAAACCCTAAAACAAATTGTAACCCTAACACTAACCCTAACACAAACTCTCCCTAACACTATCCCTAATACCAACAAACCCTAATCTTAAATGTAACCCTAAACCTAACCTAAACACTAAGCCTAACACAAAGCCTAACACTATTCTTAACTCTAAACCTTATCCCAACCCTTGCCCTAACCCTAACCTAAATACTAACCCTAACCCTAACTAAGCCTAACCATAACCCTAACCTTATCCCTAACCTTAACCTAACGCTAACCCATGTACAAACTCTAACCTATCTCTAAACCTAAACCTGTTTTAACCCTTAATCTAACCCTAACACTAACCCTAACCCTGACTCTGACCCTTACCCTAACACTGACCTAATTCTAACTCTAAACCTCACACTAACACTAACACTAACCCTAAACCTTACTATAACACAAAACTAAACCCTAACGCTCAATACTTACTCTAACATTAACCCTAACCCTTACCCTAACCCTAGCCCTAACTCTAACCCTATTTCTTACCCTAAGCCACATCCTCACCTTAATGCTACCCTAATCCTAATAATAATTTTTAGCCTTCCACAAACCCTAACTCTATTACTAGTCTTAAATGTACCCCTCATTCAAGCTCTAACCCTAATTATTACCCTAACTCTTATTCTGACCCTAACACTAACCTAGATCTAAACCTGACCTTATCCCTAAACCAAACAGTAACACTACCTCTACCGGTAAACCTATACCTATACCTAACAGTAACACTAGCACTAGACAAACCTAATTTAAATAGAATCATAAATATATCCCTGGCCCTAAACAAAAACCCAGCACTAGACCTAACAATACCCTTAAGCTAACGTAAAGACTGAACCCCTCTCTAGACCAAATATTAGTCTTAAGTGTGGCTCTAAACCTAAAACTAACCATAAATCCATGATGACACTTAATCTAATAGAAACCCTAGCTGTAAACCAAATCCTAAACCAAAACCTAATCCGACACTTACCCTAAAACTAGCCATAATTATCCCTCATTCTTACATTACCCAAGCCCTAACATTAGCCCTAAAAATAAAAAAATAAAAAAAACATAGGCCTTAGCCTAGTCTTTAACCTAGCCCTAATCATAACCCTAACCATAAACTTAGACCTAACTTTAATCCTAACCCTTGCACTTGCCCTAACCCTAGCTCAAACTCTAATCCCTAGCCTAAAGATAATCCTAACCCTAAACCTAACACTAGCCTTGACTCAAAATCTCACCCTCTCCCTAGCCCTAGTCCTAGCTCAAATGCCTACACTTACCCTAACTCTAATCCTAACATTAAACCTAGGCCTAACCCTAACCCTAACCACAATCCTAACCTTAACCCTAGCCGTAACCTTAGCTCTAATCTTATTTATTACCCTAAAAAAATGCTTGACCCAAATGCTAACACTAGGCCTAACAATAACCCTATCGTTAAAACTAACCCTATCCATTACTTTAAACCTAACCATATCCATAAACCTAATTCTATCCATTATCCTAACCATAACCTGGATCCACTGCTAATTCAAGCATTAACCCTAAATCTTAACCTAAACGAAACCCTACCCTTACTCTGACCCTAATAATACAGCTAGCTATAGGCTTGACCCTTACCCTACACCTAAACCATACAATAGACATAGCCATAACCTAACACTAAAACTAATAATAACCATAAACCTAGATTGACATTAACCCTAGCCCTAATCCTAGTCATAGCCCTAAAATAAGCCCTCAGCCTAGCCCTAAACCTAGACTTAATCCTAACCCAAACCCTAACCTTAGTCTTAACTCTAATTGTAACCCTTGCCCCAGCCCTAAAGATAGCTATTACCCAATACCTTCCCCTAATTTTAATCCTAATCCTAACACTAACACTAACCCTAAGCAGAGGCCTAACCCTAACATTAAACCTAGCAATAATCCTACCCCTAATTTAGTCCTAACATTAAACCTACCCCTAACCTTAACCCAAAAACTAACTCAAACTCTCAACCCTACTTCTAGTTCTAACCCTATCTGTTACCATAACCCTAATACTAGTCCTAAACTTAGCCCTAAACCTAGCCATAGCCCTAAACCTAGATCTAACAATAACAATAAATTTAAGCCTGAACTTCACCCTATCATTAACCCTAACACTATTGCTAATAGTAAAACTAGCCCTAACCCTAGGCCTAGTTTTAAAACAAAACTGAGCCATAGCCCTATTCCTAACCCTACCTAACCTTAAACCTAGAGCTGATATTAGCTCTATACCTAGCCCTAATCTTAGTTCTAAGCCCAGCCTTAATCCTTACCCTGATTTTAACCCCAGCTCTATCCCTAATTTAATTCCTTGTCCTAGCACTAAACATAGCTGTAACATCATACCTTACCATAACACTAACGCTAACCTTAACCCTAGCCCTAAACCTAGGCCTAAACCTAACACTAACCCTAACATTGATACTAGCCCTTATTTAGGGCTAACACTAAACCTAAACCTATCCCTATCCCTAATACTAATTCTAACTCTCACCCTAGCCCTACCTTAGTTCTAAACCTATCATTTACCATAACCCAAAACATAGCCCTATCCCTACCCCACACTTAGTCCTTACCTTTGCCTTACCCTTAACCTGGATCAAAACATAAACTTAAGGCTAAATCTCGCCCTAACACTAGCCCTGATCCTAATGTTAATTGGAAAACTAGCCCTAACACTAACCTAACCCTAAAACAAACCTGAGACATAAACCTAACCCTAAACCTTAACCTAAACCAAACACTAAGCCTAAAACTAGTCATAAACCTTTCCATAATTTGAGTGTTAAACCTAACCCTAGAAGTAACCCTTACCCTGACTTGGATCCTAAAACTAACACTTGTTTGAAACATTGCCCTAATGCTAAACTAGAAAGTAGCACTAATCTGAAACCAAGTTCTTTCATTAGCTGTAGCCCAAATGCTAACACATATCCTAGCACTAATCCAAGCCCTAACACTAGGTTTAACTCTAATACTAATCCTTAACTTAACCCTATCCCTAACCCTATCCCTAATCCTAACGCTACCTCTAATCCTATCCCTTCCCCTAAGACAAACCCTCACCCTAATGCTGCCCTAGTCCTAACACTAATCCTTACCCTATCCCAAACCCTAACTCTATTACTAGTCCTAACCCTTGGCCTCATTATACATCTAGCCACAATGCAAACCCTGACCATTATTCTGACCCTAACAATAAACCTAGATCTAAATCTGATACTAACCCTAAACCAGACACTATATCTACCCCTACCGGTAAACCTATACCTAAACCTAACAGTAACGCAAGCTCTAGAACAAACCTAATCCTAAATATAGTCATAAATCTAGCCCTAGCCCTAAACAAATCCTTGAACTAGAACTAACAATAACCCTTAACCTAACCAAAAGACAAACCCTACCCCTAGAACCAACACTAGTCCTAATTCTGGCCCTAACTCTAACCCTAACCCTAATCTTAACCGAAAGCCTTAATACTAGCCCTAAACACGACAAAAACCTAGGCTTGTCCTAGCCCTTAACCTAACCCTAATTGTAACCCAAACCGTAACCCTAGCACTGACTCTAACCCTAACTATCGCACTAGCCCTAATTCTAGCTCATTTCCTAACACTTACCCTAAAGCTAACCCTGAAACTAACCCTAGGACTAAACCTAACCCTAGCCCTAATCCTAACCTTAACTCTACCACTAACCTTACCTCTAACCTTATCCATTAACGTAAAGATAAGTCTAACTCAAATGCTAAACCCAGGACTAACACTAAACCTATCGCTAACACTAGCCCTAACCATTACTCTAAAATTAGCTTGAACCCTAGAACAAACCCTATCCATTAACCTACTCCTAACCCTAACCTTAATGCTAATTCAACCCTTAATTCTAAACCTTATACTAAAACCTTATACCAAACCCTATTCTACCGTGATCCTAATAATATGCCTAGCTCTAAACCTGACCCTTACCCTAAATGAAATCTTTACAGTAGTCCTAGCCATAACCTAACACAAAAACTATTTCTCACCAAAACCCTAGACCTAACATTAGCCCTATCTTTAATCCTAGCCCTATCCCTAGCATAAGCCCTTAATCCTAGCCCTAAAGCTACTTTTAGTCATAACCCGAACACTAACCTAGCCCTAACCCTAATTCTACTCTCGCCGTATCCCTAAACCTACCTAAAACCCCATCGCTTTCCCTTAACCTAACCCTATCTCGAACACTAACACTACCCTAAAAGTAACCCTAGCCCTAATTCAAGTCCTAATTTAGCCCTAGCCTTAAACCCACCCCTAACTCTAGCATTAAGACTTATTCAAATTCTCGCCCTAGCCCTATTTTTTGTTCTAACCCTATCTGTTATCATAACCATAACACTAGCCCTAACTTTAGTCCTAAGAATAGCCCTAGCCCTAAACCTAGATCTAATCCTAACAATTAATTTAAGATTTTACCTCACCTTACTATGAGCCCTACCACTATCACTAATCCCCAAAATAGCCCTAACACTAGCCCTAGCTCTGAAACAAAACTGAGTCATAGACCCAACCCTAACCCTAACCTAAATGTAACCCGAGACCTGATATTAGCCCTATCCCTAATTCTTACCCTAACCCTAACACAAATCCTAACCCTACACCTAGGCTTAACCCTTGCCCTAAATTGAGTCCATTTCCTAATCCTAAAATTAACACTGATCCTGACACTGACCCTAACACTAATCCTATCTCTTATCATCCCCCTATACCTAAACCAAATATAAACACTAGACCTAGTCCTAATGCTAACTCTAATACTAGCCCTAATCATAACCCTATTTATTACATTAGCTGTATTCCTTAAGTTGCCCTAACCTAACCTCAAACCAGGCCTAATCCAAGCCCTAAACTTACTTTAATCATAGCTCTAACCCTATCCCTAGCCCTAACACGTAACCTAAAACTAACCATAAACCTAAACCTTGTCCTAACCCAAAACCTAAATCCAACCATAGCCCTATTCCTAACCATAACACTAACTCTCAACATAAACATAATTTTATCCTTTACCCTAACCATAACCCTAAGCAAATTCTAAACCTACTCCTAACCCTAACAATAGCCATAATCTAACCATAACCCTACTCCTAACTGTAGCTCTAATTCTATCCATTAACTGAACCACATCTTTAACCAATTTCTATCCCTAGGCCTAACTCTAACCCTATTCTTTAACCTAACCCTGTCCATTATACTAAACCTAACCTGAACCTGAAGACTAACCATATCCATTACCCTAACCCTAATGCTAATATTAGTACTAACCCTAAACCTTAACCTAACCCATACCCTAACAATGACTCTGACCCTAATAATACCCCTAGCTGTAAATCTAAACTTAACGCTCAATGTCACCCTTACATTAGACCTGGCCATAAACCTAAACCTAAAATTATCCCTATCCATAACCTTAGAACTGACATTGGAACTAGACCTAATCCTAGCCCCAACCCTAACAGAAACCTTACTCCTAAACCTAGCCCTAAACCTAGCCTTAATCCTAGTATTAACCTTTACAAGAGCCCTAAACCTAATTTTATCTGATGACCTAGTCCAAAATGTAGCTGTAACATCATACGTTATGCTAACTTTAATGTGAACCCTAACCTTAGCCCTAAATCTAGGCCAAAATCTAACACTAACCCTAGGGCTAATCCTAGCCCTATCATAAGCCTAATCCTAAAACTAATCCTATCCCTAGCCCTATGACTAACTCTAACTCTCACCCTAGACCTATCCAAAGTTCAAAAATTATCCCTTACCATAACTCAAAACATAGCCCTATCCCTAGCCTCAACCCTAACCATTACCATCACCCTAGCCCTAAACCTGGTTAAAAACCCTAATCTTAATAACAAGCTCACCCTAACACTAGCCCTAAACCTAACACTAATTTAAAAACTAGCCTTAACCCTACCCTAGCCTTAAAAAAAAACTGAGCCATGATCCTAACCCTCAACCTTAACCTAAACCAAACACGAGCCTTACACTTAGCCCTAAACTTAGCCCTATTTTGAGTCATATCCCTAACCATAGAAATTACCCTGACCCTGAAATGGAACCTAAGAGTATCCATAGCTCTGAACATTGCCATAACTCTAACCCTAGAACTAGCCCTAATCAGAAAACTAGTTCTTTCATTAGCCATACCCCTAATGCTAACACAAATCCTAGACCTAATCTGATCCCTGACTTTAACAAAAACCCTAACCATACTTCTAACCTATTCCTTACAATAAGCCAAACCCTAACCCTAATGCTACTCTAGTCCAAACATTAATACTTAGCCTACCCCAAACTCTAACTCCATTACTAATCTAAACCTAGCCTTCATTCTATCTTTAACCCTAATCCTAAACCTGAACCTTATTCTGACACTAACACTAACCCTAGATCTAAACCTGATTCTAACCCTAAACCAAACCCTAACAGTACCCCTATCGGTAAACCTATACTTAAACCTAATCCTAACCTGGAGACTAACACTAACCCTAGACTTAGGCCTAACCCTAACACTAACCCTATCACTAATCTTAGCCCTAATTTAGACCTAACTCTAAACCTACCCCAACCCCTCGCCAAAAGACTAACACAAACTCTCGCCCTAGCTCTATTTCTAGTTCTAACCCTATCCGTTACCATAACTCTAACATTAGCCCTAACCTTAGCCTTAACTCTAGCCATAGCCCTAAACGTAGATCTAACCATAACAATAAATCTAAGCTAAACTTCACGCTACCACTAGCCCTAACACTATCACTAATCAAAAAACTAGCCCTAACCCTAGGCATAGTTCCAAAACAAAACTGAGCCATAGTCCTATCCTTAACCCTAGCCTAACCTTAACCCTAGACCTGACATTAGCCCTATCCCTAGACCCAATCCTAGTTCTAAGCCTAGCCTTGATCCTAACCCTAATTTTAACACTAGCCCTAAACCTAATTTTATCCCTTCTCCTACCACTAAACATAGGTGTAACATTATACCTTACTCTAACCCTAATGCTAACCCTAACCCTAGCCCTAAACCTAGGCCTAAATCTAACACTAAGCCTAGCACTATTCCTTGTTGAGAGCCACAGCCGAAGTGGCCCCAGCAACATCTAGTTGATTGGCTCCTCTGCGGTGATGCTCATTGGGCTGTTTCCCTGCCCTTTCAGGCCACTGAGCTTGTCATTGGGGGACTTTTTTGGCTTCGCCCACGCGACCCAGCCAATCGGCCTCAAGAGCAGAAGGATTGTGGGAGGTGGAGAGGCGGGTGGTTGAGAGAGTGGCTTGTGGGAAGCTGGTGGTGGCAATTGGGCTCTGAGGGTTTTTCCGGAGGAGCTGTTTTGTTTGGCGTGTGTGGTTCTAAAAATAAAGTTAGTTTCTTTTGACAAGTGGCTCCAAAATTGTGCCCAGCCAGACTGCGGCATTTGATGGGCCGCACGGGGAACAACTGAGGGTAAGTGATAAGGTAAACTGCTTGCCCCTGAGGGCAGGGCGAGAGGGTGGGTAGCCATTTTAAGATTCTTCTTTTGTTTTGCTTCACTTTTGTTTAAAGTTGCCTGTCCCTGGAGATGTGTAAGATGGAAAAAAACCGCTCACATCTGAGGAACAGATAGGGAGAAAGGATGGATGGACATTTCAGGAGAATAGAAAGGCCATTATAATGATTTTCTGTTGTTCCACTTTTGTTTCATTCTGGTTCAGTTTTGTTTGGCGTTATCTTCTTGGGTTGTATTATAGTCAGAGTAGAAAAATTCAAGTAAAAGAGAAGGTCTCTCAAGCTAGTCAGACAGAGAAAAAAATTCATATAAAAGAGAAGGCCTCTCGAGCTAGTCAGACAGAGGGAAAAATCAATTAAAAGAGAAGGTCTCTGGAACTACTCAAACAGTGGAAAAAATTCAAGTAAAAGAGAAGGCCTCTCAAGCTAGTCAGACAGAGAAAGAAAGTGTAGAACAGAAAAAGCCATCAGGGGGAAAGTTACAACAGGAGACTGCTACTAACACCTTTCTATCACCAGAGACTGTAAGTGTCCAACCAACAGCACCACCTCTACAAGAGACTGCTACTAACACCTTTCTATCACTAGAGGACGTAAGTGTCCAACTAACAAGGCCATCTCCATATGCTGGGAGGCCCCCAACCCGCAGTTGTTAGTTGGGATCCTGAGACAGGATCTCAAATATTAACATGCCCTGTATTTGAGCAGGCAGGAGGGCAGTGAATTCACCATGCTTTAAATTTCAAAAAAAGTAAAGCAGCTAAAAGAGGCTGTAACAACCTATGGTCCTCAAGCACCCTTCACTATAAGCATGGTCGAATCCATTACCAACTTGAACATGACGCCAGCAGATTGGGGTAATATGTGTAAAGCTGTGCTAAATGGAGGACAATACCTGCTATGGAAGGTTGCCAATGAGGAATTTTGCAAGGAGACGGCTAGGTGAAATGCAGCAGCTGGTTATCCTCAGAGAAATCTAGATATGTTTTTAGAAAAGGGACTTTATGAGGATCAGCAGCAACAAATTGCATATAATTCTGGTGTATATTTGCAAATTGTTGTAGATGCAGTTAAGGCATGGAAGACTTTACAAGGACATGGGGGTTGACAAGGTCAATCATCTAAGATAATACAAGGAGCTAATGAATCTTACGCTGAATTTGTAGATAGGCTTTTTCTAACAGCTACCAGAGTTTTTGGGAATACAGAACAAGCAATGCCATTAATAAAACAACTGGCTTATGACCAAGCGAATCGTTAGTGCAGAGATATCATTAGACCATGGAAACATGAAGATTTAAACACATATATTAAGTGATGTAGAGACATTAATGAATAAGAGCAAGTCATGGCAGCTGCAGTATAATAGGCTTTAGATGCCAGAGACATTAATGAACAAGGGCAAATTGTGGCAGCTGCAGTAAAACAGGCTTTAGATGCCAGGCCAAGAACATGCTACAATTGTGAACAAACAGGACATTTTAAAAGGAATTGCCCCATAGGAGGAGGGTTTAACAAAACTAGGTATCAAAGGAGTAGAATTCCAGGTATTTGCCCATGATGCCATACAGGGAGACATTGGGCTAATGAATGCCTTTATCAGACCACCATAGAGGGTACTCCATTATCAAAAAACAAACAAGGACCAGGTGTTTATCCATGATATCATGGAGAAAGGTATCGGGCTCCATTGCCAAAAAATGGACATGGGGGCCCAATGCTCCGGGGCCCCAAACCACAAATATATGAAGTACTGGAGGAACCCAGCAACCCCATCAGTGTAGTGCCCAGGACACATTGTCTATCAGATCCCTCATCAGACAAACCAGAGGGAGTGCAGGGTTGGACATCTGCGCCTCCGCCAGATCAGTACTAACTCCAGAGATGGGAGTTCAAATCATTCCCACAGGGGTGAAAGGATCTCTTCCCAAAGGAACAGTAGGCTTATTATTGGGATGCAGCTCTTCTACTCTAAAAGGACTTATGATAAGTCCTGGGGTAATTGATTCTGATTATGAAGGTGAAATTAAAATTATAGCCAGTTCTCCAAAGGGTATATCAGTAATTTCATGAGGAGATAGAATAGCACAGTTACTAATAATACCAAGCCTACATGGTAAATTTTCCAGTCGTGCTGTAGAAAGAGGTTCCAAGGGATTAGGCTCCACAGGTGTAGATTGGGCTATGCTGTCTTTAAATTTAGATTCTCGCCCCATGCTA
Organism: Callospermophilus lateralis; assembly: GCF_048772815.1. Lineage (NCBI taxonomy): Eukaryota > Metazoa > Chordata > Mammalia > Rodentia > Sciuridae > Callospermophilus > Callospermophilus lateralis. The sequence goes on from NC_135306.1 coordinate 87,390,179, forward strand.
AAACTAAATATTCAAGGACATGAATTCAATGGACTACTGGATACAGGTGCAGACCTTAGCATCATCTCTCGTCAAGAATGGCCAAAACTTTGGCCATTACAACAAGCCACTCAAACGCTTTGAGGCCTAGGAGTGTCAACTAATCCCCATAGAAGTGCAATGGTATTAGATTTGAAGGATCCTGAAGGATGTGAAGGAACTATACAGCCATATGTATTGGATCATCTTCCTATAAATTTATGGGGACAAGATGTCCTAGATCAATTAGGTTTGACATTAACAAATAACATCAACCAAAATACACCCACTATTATGACTAGACAACGTTTTAGGAAAGGAAAAATATTAGAAAAACAAGAACAAGGTATAGCAGCACCAATACAAATAGATCAAGGAACAGACAGACATGGGTTGGTTTTCAGAAAGGGCCACTGAGACAATAAAAATTACTTGGAAATCAGAAAGACCAGTATGGGTTTCTCAGTGGCCCCTGACTAAAGAAAAGATAAAAGCAGCCCATGACCTGGTCAAATAACAATTAGTGGAAGGACATATACAACCTTCTGTATCTACTCATAATACTCCCATTTTTGTCATCAAAAAGAAATCTGGTAAATGGAGATTATTGCAAGATTTAAGAGCCATTAATAATGAGATGGTTATTTTGGGACCTGCACAATCGGTGATTTCCCAATTGTCTGCTTTGCCAAAAACTTGGGCGTTCCAAAACAGTTAAAAACAGATAATGCCCCTGGTTATACTTCTACCTCTTTTAAACAATTTTGCTCATCGTTTGGCATTACTCATATAACAGGAATCCCATACAATCCACAGGGACAAGGCATAGTTGAAAGAGCTCATCAAACTATTAAACTGTACTTATTAAAGCAAAAAGAAGAAATTGGGAAGGAGTATATATTCCCCAAAGATAAACTTAAAATAACCCTTTTTACTCTAAACTTTTTAAATTTGGATTCATCAGGGCTTAGTGCTGCGGAAAGGCATATGTGTCCAAAAAATGTACATAAGCCCAAGGTACTTTGGAAGGATATTATAACAGGACAATGGCAAGGTCCTGACCTAGTAATTGTCTGGAGTCTGGGGGTCTGTTTGTGTGTTTCCACAGGGAGAACAGCAGCCGATTTGGATTCCAGAGAGATTAACTAAAGCAATTTCTACAGACCAAAAAGAAGATGATTTAGCACACATCCATAACAGCTGATATCCAGAACTCCAGTTTGGTTATTCTTACATCTGCGACAGAACCAGAATGCTTTTTTAATATCTATTTTATTATTGCCCTTTCCCATATCATGAAGTTCTATTTTGTTTTCTGAGCTCATACAGACCTAGGTTAATGTTTTGCTTATCAGTACTATTTTTTGATTATAGAGTTTTTAAACATTGCAATGGAGATTTCACCTGTAAAAAGTTATAAGGCCTTTACTATTATGTTATGTGTCGTATGAATTATGTGTGCAAACTTGTGTTTTGTGTTACATGTTTAAATGTACGTATGTCCATATATCATATATGATGAGTCCTCATGAAAAAGTGGATCCAAATAATTTTTTCTGTATTCATGTGAATTAAATGGTTTAATTTAAATTAGGTAAACAACTGTTGAGGATTGTTTTAATATGTGAACCAAAAAAGAGGTAAACAGATCTGTTTGTTTACTTTCACCTTTCCTTTTTATTATATTTAATAATTCTCTTAAAGATAATGTAAATTATTAAGAAAATTGTTTTCTTTTAGTGCCTTCTGGAATGTTACATAATTTTTTTTAGCCATTATTGCCAGAATTCCTATCTTCATCCCAGTGCCGGTGAAGACAATGTAAATTGTTAAGAAAATTGTTTTCTTTTAGTGCCTTCTGGAATGTTAAATAATTTTTTCTTTAGCCATTATTTCCAGAATTTCTATCTTCATTCCAGGGCATGAAGACAAAGATAAAACCAATCTACAGCTTCTGCAATAGCCATAGCTGAACTGCTTACAGAACTTGCCTGGACTATGTATCACTTGTATGCAATGTGAACTCACCAGTATGCATTGTGAACTATCTGTTAGTGCAGTGCCTTGTGGTAGTGTTGGGGTATTTTTTCTGATGATGTCATCGGTGGTACAATTTTTCCAAATGAAGCCATGAATTGACTTGGTGTATCTTTCTCCCTTCTGCTTGTCATGATCGTTCCGCTAATATTTGGGGGCCAACAAAGGTGAGGCAAAGAACCTCACCCCCTCGCTGGTACAAAGACCTCTACACAGGTGTGGCTGTATACTGGACCGGTAGTCAGTGACGCGTAAGATCCAATTACAATGGTACCAACCTAAATGGGTAAGGAATATATGTACTATGGGACAACCTAAGGCAGGCACGGTCCCTAAGCCACATGCTTGTTGTTTAAAAAGAGAGGGGGAGATGTTGAGAGCTTCAGCCGAAGCAGCCCCAGCAACATCTAGCTGATTGGCTCCTCTGCGGTGATGCTCATTGAGCTGTTTCCCCACCCTTTCAGACTACAGGCTGATGATTGGCTCACAGCGGCCCCAGCAACATCTAACTGATTGGCTGCTCTGTGGTGATGCTCATTGGGCTGTTTCCCTGCCCTTTCAGGCCACGGAGATGCTCATTGGGAGACTTTTTTGGCTCCGCCCATGCAACCCAGCCAATCGGCCTCAAGAACAGGAGGATTGTGGGAGGTGGAGAGGCGGGTGGTTGAGAGAGTGGCTTGTGAGAAGCCAGTGGTAGCAGTTGGGCTCTGAGGGTTTTTCCTGAGGAGTGGTTTTGTTTGGTGTGTGTGGTTCTAAAAATAAAGTTAGTTTCTTTTGACAAGTGGCTCCTGAATTGTGCCCAGCCAGACTGCAGCAATTCCTAGTGCTAATTTACCCCTAAAAGTAAACCTAACCCTATCCCTATCTTTAAGACTATCTCTAACTCTTGCCCTAGCCCGATCCCTAGTTCTAAAACTATTTCTTACCATAACCCAAAAGCTAGCCCTAGCCCAAGGCCCAAACTTAGCCCTCACCTTTACTTTTAATCTAAAAATAAAATTAAGTATAAACTTCACCCTAACACTAGCCCTAACCCTAATGCTAATTGGAAAACCATCCCTTAATCTACTCTAACCCTAAAACAAAACTGATCCAAAACCCTACCCTTAACGTAAACCAAACACTAAAGCTACACCTAGTCCTAAACCTAGCCCTAATTGGAGTCCTAACTCTAATCCTAGAAATAACCCTGACACTAATTCGATCCATAACACTAACGCTAGCTCTAAACATTGCCCTAACGCTAACCCTAGAACTAACCCTAAAGAGAAAGCTAGTTGTTTCATTAGCCATAGCGCTAATGATAACATAAATCCTAGCCCGAATCCAAGACCTAACCTTATTTTTTAACTATAACCCTAACCCTAACCCTAGTCTTAAACCTAACCATAACCTTAAACCTACATTAAACCCTATCTCTTTCCCAAAGTCAAACCCTAACCCTACTGCTACCATAGTCTTAAAATTAGTCCTTCACCTACCCGAAACCCTAAACTTATTACTAGCCCTCATTCTAGCTCTAAACCTAACCCTAACCCTGACCATTATTTTGACCCTAACACTAAACCTATGTCTAACCCTGACCCTAACACAAAACCAAAACCTATCAGTTCCCATACTGGTAAACCTACACTTAAAATTAACAGTAACACTAGCACTAGATGAAACATAATCCTAAATATAGTCATAAATCTAGCCCTATCCCTAAACAAATACATAGCACTAGCCCTAACAATAACTGTTAACTTAACTTAAAGACTAACCCTACCCCTAGACACAAAGCTAGTCATAATTCTGGCATTCACCATAAACCTAACCCTATCTTGAAAAATGACCCTTAATGCTAAACAAACTCTAGCTCTAAACCTTATCCTAACCCAAAATCTAACCCTACAACTGGATATATCCATAACCCTGACCATAAAACTAGCCATAAACATAGTCCTAGCTGTTGTATTTCCCATAGACCTAATGTTAGTCCTTAACCTCACAGAAAACCTAGCCCTTATCATAGCCCTAAATTTAGCCCTAATGTTAACCCTAACCATAATCCTAGACCTAAGTCTAATCCTACAATCTCCCTAGCCCTAACCTACCTCAAGCTCTAACCATTACCCTAAATATAACCCTAACCCTAACTTTAGCCCTGACACTAACACTAACCCTAACCATAAACCTAAACCTTGTCCTAATCCGAAATCTAATACAAACCATAGCCCTAATCCTACCCATAATCCTACACTTATCCCTAGATCTAATCATATCCATTACCCTAATCATAAGCCTAACAATATTCTAACCCTAGACCTAAACCTAACCATTGCTCTAACCTAACCATAACCCAAGTCTTAACTGTAGCTCTAATTCAATCTATTACCCTAACCATAACCCTAACTAAATTCTATCACTAGGCCTAAACCTAACTCTATCCCTAACCCTAAACCTGTCTATTACTCTAAATCTAACCTTAACCCTAAACTTAATCATATCAATTACACTTACCCCAACAGAAACCCTAATGCTAATCTGAACTCTAAGCCTAATCCTAAACTTAACCCTTACCATAAACCTGACTCTTACCCTAATTATAACCCTAGCTGTAAAATTGAACCTAACCTTCAGTCTAACACTTACAATTGACTTGACCATAACTCATATCCTAAGACTATTTCTTACTATAACCCTAGACCTGACATTAGCTCTATCCCAAGTCTTAGCCCTAACCCTAACACCAATCTTATCCCTAATCCTATTGCTAAGCTTAGCTGTAATTCTAACCCTAACATTAACCCTAGCCCTAACCCTAATTTTATGTTTTGTCCTAACCCTGAATGTAGCTCTAATGTCGTACCTTACCTAATGCTAATGCCAATCCTAACCTTAGCCCTAAACCTAAGTCTAAACTTAACACTAACCATAGATCTAATCTAGTCCTAATTAAATCTTAACCCTAAACCTAACATAATCCCTAGGCCTAAGACTAATTCTAACTCTCACCCTATACCTATCCCTAGTTCTAAACCTATCTGTTACCATAACCCAAACCCTAGTTCTAGCCTAAGCCCCAACCCTAAGCCTAACCTTCACCCTAGGCCTAAACATGAATCTAACGCTAACCTTTAGCCTAAAGCTCACTAGCCCTAACCCATATGCTAATTGGAAAACTAGCCCTAACTGTTCCCTAACCCGAAAACAAAATAGAGCCATAAACCTAACCCTAAACCTTCACCTAAACCGAAAACTCTAACCATACACCGAGCCTTAAACGTAGTCCTAACTGAAGTCCTAACTCTAGAAGTAATCCTGACCCTTACTCGGACCCTATCAGTAACCCTAGCTCTAAACATTGACCTATCGATAAAGCTAGAACTAGCACTAATCGGAATCCTAGATCTTTCATTAGTTGCAGCCCTAATGCTAACACAGATCCTAGGCCTATTTTGAGCCATAAACATAGGTTTAACCCTAAACCTAACCCTATCTGTAACTATAACCCTAATTCTACATCTAATCCTATTTCTTACGATAAGCCAAACCCTCATCCTAATGCTACCCTAGTCCTAACCATAATCCTTACCTACCTCAAACCCTATCTCTATTACAAGCCCTAAACCTAGCCCTCATTATAGCTCTAAACCTAACTCTAACCCTGACCTTTATTCTGTCCTCAACACTAACCCTAGGTCGAAACCTGACACCCTATGGCAACCCTAAACCTACCACTACCGGAAGACATATACCTAAACCTAACAGTAACACTAGCACTAGACCTAACCTAATCCTAAAGAGAGTCATAAATCTAGCCTTAGCCCTAAACAAAAACCTAGCACTAGCCCTAACAATAACCCTTAACCTAACCTGAAGTCTAACTCTATCCCTTGACCCAACAGTAGTCCTAAATCAGGCCCTAACCATAAATCTAACCCTAACCTGACAATGAGAGTTACCCTAAAACAAATCCTTGCTCTAAATTTTATCCTAAACTAAAACCTAACTAAAACACTAGACTTATCCATAACCCTAACCTTAAAACTAGCCATAACCATATCCCTAGATCTTATATTACTCATAGCCCTAATGATAGCCATAAACCTCACACAAGACATTGCCCTTTTCGTAGCCCTAAATCTAGCCCTATTGTAACACTAACAAGAAGCCTAGACATAACACTAAACCTAACCGTCGCCTTAAACACTTTGTAGCTAAAACTCTAAACTTAATCTAAATATAACTCTAACCCTAACCCTAACATTAGCTCTCACTCTAACCCTAACCCTCATGCTAGACCTAATCCTAGCACAAACGCTAACACTAAACCCAAACCTAAACCTGAAATGAACCCTAGGGCTAACCATAAACCTACTCCTAATTCTCACCTTAACCCTAGCCCTAACCCTAGCTCTGACCCTACCCATTACCCTAAAAATAAGCCTAACCCAAATGCTAACCCTAGGCCTAATGGTAACACTATTGCTAACCTGTTTTAAACCTAATGTGAACCCTAAACATAAGCCTATCAATTACTCAAAGCTGGCCCCTAACCCTATCTCTAACACTAATTAAAGCCTTAACCCTGAATCCTAACCTAAAGCAAACCCTACTCAAAACTTGACCCTAATAATACACCTAGCTGTAAACCTGACCCTTAACCTAAACCTAAACCTTACACTAGACCTAGCCATTACCTAACCATAAAACTAACCATCACCATAAACCCGGATCTGACATTATCCCCAGCCTTGATCCTAGCCCTACCCCTGACAAAAACATTAGTCCTCATCTTAGGCCAATACCAAGCCCTATTCCTAACCCAAACCCTAATTTTAGTGCTATCTCTAATTTTAACCCTTTCCCTAGACCTGAACTTAGGAATAACCCATCCTTTCCCCTAACCCTATCACTAACCCTAACCCTAACACTATCCACATCTCTATCCTTAAATATAGGCCTAAACCTATCACTATTCCTAGCACAAATCCTAGCCCTAATTTAGCCCTAGCACTAACTCTACCCCTAACCTTGATATAAGACTAAATCTAACTCTCCCCCTAGCCCTTTTTATAGTTCTAACCCTATCCATTACAATAAACCCAAAAGAAGCCCTAACCTTAGCTGTATCCCTAGCCCTGGACCCTAACCTAGATCTAACCATAACTCTACATTTGACCCTAAACCTAAGCCTAATCCTCAACCCACCACTAGACCTAACATTATCGCTAATCCTAAAACTAGCTGTAACACTACCTTTATCCCTTAAACAAAAACGGGCCATTGTCCTAACCCTAAATATTAACCTAAATAAAACACTAACCCTAAACCTAGCCATAATTTTCTACTTCTTATTCATATCCTAGTCCTAAAATTAACCTTGAACCTGACTTATATTCTAACACTAACCTTAATTTTAAATATCACACTAACCCTAAAGTTAACACTAACATTATATCTAGAGCAAATACTAACTCTAATCAAAACCTTAGCTTTTATATTAGCCATATACCTAACCCTAGCCCTAAACCTAACAGAAAAACTAGCCCTAATTTGAGCCCTAACATTAAAAGTAAACCTAAACCTAAACCTAACTTTAGTCCTAGACCTAACTCTAACCCTAGCCCTAACCATAGCTCTAACTCTATCACTTACCTAAGACAAACCCTATCTATAGTGCTAAACTTATTCCTAATCCTAATCCATACCATAATCCAAACATTAAACCTATTACTAGTCCTAACCCTAGCCCTCATTCTATCTCTAACCCTAACTTAAATCTTTAGCCTAATACAAACCCGAAGTCTAAATCTGTCCCTATCCCTGAACCAAACCTTAAAACTAGCCTTATGATTAAACTTATACCTAAACCTAACCTTAACACTAGCCCTAGACATAAGCCTAATCCTTAATATAGCCAAAACTCTAGACATAGACCTAAAAATCTCTGAGCTCTAGCCCTAACTTAATCCTTAACCTAAAGCAAACACTAACACTATCCCTAGACCTAACTCTAGTCCTAATTCTGGCTTTTGCCTTTAACCAAACTCTAACCTCAACACTGACCCTAACACTAACACTAAACCTAGCTCTAAACCTGACTGTAACCTAAAACCTAAACATAACACAAGACATAGCCATAACTCTAACCCTAAAACTATCTCTAATCAGAACCATAGATCTTACTTTACACATATCCTTAACCCTGGGCCTAAACCTAACACCAAACCTAGCCCTATTCTGAGCCCTAAAGCTACCATAAGAATAACCGTAATCCTAAATGTAGCCCTAGCCCTAACCTTGCCTTACACATAACCCTAGGTCAAATAATAACCCTTAGTCTAAACATAACCCTAGGCTTATTCCTAAACCTAAACCTAAACTTAGACCTAATCCTAACCTTCATCTTAGTACTAACACTACCTCTAACCCTAACATCACCCTAACCATACACCTAACACTAATAATAACCCTAAATAAATAAATTTTCCATTAATCAAAACTACCTATCCCTAAACCTAAATTTAACCATAATCTAAACTTAACCCTAAACCAAATCTTACATCTAATCTAATACATTACTCTAAAACTAACCATAACCCTAAGGAATACAATAGCCCTAACCCCAACCCTAACCCTAACCATAAACATTAACCTAACCCAAACCTAACACAAAATCTAACACTCCCCCTTGCCCTAACCGTAGCTTAGTCCCTAACCCTTACCCTAAAAATAACACTAGCCCTAGCTCTAACCCTAACACTAAACCTAGCCCTCATCCTAGCCCTATTTTCGCCCTATTTCTAACCCTAAACCTAGAATTAAGACTAAATATAATTCTTACACAAGACCTATCCTTACATCTAACCCTATTCCTTACTGTAAACCTAACCAAAGCTCTAATCCTAGTTGTAACCCTTGCACTATACTTAGCCCTAGTACTAACTTTAGATTGAAACCTATCTCTAAAACTAACCCTAAATCAATGCCTCAGCCTAACCCTTAAAGTAGCTCTAACCCTAATTTTAAATCTAAAATTAGCCCTAACCCTAACCCTAGCCCTAAAACAATAACAAGCCATACAACTAACACTAACCCTTACCCTAGATCGAAACCTAACTGTAACCACACCTAAACCCATCCATAATTTGAAACCCCACCGTGACCTTAAACATAACCATGACCCTGATTCATATACAAACACTAAACCTAGCTCTAAAAATCACTCTAACCTTAAATCTAACCCTAATACTAGACCTATCCTTAAACGAAACCCTAAAATTAACCCTAATTGTAACCCTAGTTCGTACAATAGATGTATCCATAACACTAGCCATAACGCTAATACAAAACTAGCCCTAATCCAAGCCCTAACATGAGCTTTAACCCTAAACCTAACCCTACCCTGGTCCTAACACTAGCTCTAACCCTATCCCTTACCCTACGCCAAAACCTCACCCTAGTGCTAACCATAGTCTTAGCACTAATCCTTAGCCTACCCAAAACACTAACCTTATAACTAGTCCTAAACAAAAATTATATTCAAAATAAAATTATAACCCAAACCCTAATCCCATCCCTGAAAATTATTCTGACCCTAACACTAGTCTTTGGTCTAAATGTAAACCCAACACTAAACCGAAACATAACACTAGCCCTACTGGTAACCTTATACCTAAACCTAACCCTAATAGTAGACCTAGACCTAAATCTAATCCTAAATATAGCCGTATCTATAGCTCTAGACCTAAAGACAAACTAAAGATAGCCTTAACAATAACCCTTAACCTAAACCAAACTCTTACCCTACCTCAAGACCTAACTGTTGTCCTAATTCTGGCTTTACCCTAAACAATACCCTATCCGAACACTGTCCCTGACACTAACACTAACTCTAGCTCTAAACTTCAACCTAACCCTAAAACTAACCCTAAAACTACACCTAGCACTTGCATTAACATAAAACTAGGCCTAATCATTACATTAATTCTTACATTAGCCATAGACCTAACCTGTCACAAAAGCTAGCCCTAATCCAAGCCCTACCTTATCGTTAATACTAAAAATAATCTTAACAATTACCCTACCCCTAACAGTAAACCTAAAGCCAACACTAGACCTAATCCTAACCATAACCCTAGCATTAACCCTAGCTCTAACCCTATTCATTACCCTAAGATAACTATATTCCTTATGCTAACCCTAGTTGGAACCTAATCCTAGCACTAGACTTAACCCTGTCCATTAACCTTTAACTAACCTGAACCCTAAACCTAACTGGGTCATTACCCGATCCCTAAACACAAGACTAATTTGAGCCCTAAACCTAAACCTTAACATAACCAAACCCTAAACTTGACCCTGATTCTAATAATACCCATTGATCTAAACTTGACCCGAACAAGCAACCTAGGCTTTAAAATAGACCTAGCCATAAACCTAACCCTAAAACAGTCCATAACCATTCCCTAGACCTGACATTAGCTCTAGTTCTAATGCTAGCCCTAATCCTAATACAAAACTTAGCCCACAGCCTAGAAATGAACCTAGCCTTAATCCTAACCCTAACCCTAACATTAACCCTAACCTTAATCCTAAATCTCACCCTAGTCCTAAAACTAGCTATATTCCCATCCCTTACCCTAAACCTAACACTGCCCTAATCCTAACACTAATCCTAACTGTAACCCTATGCCTAACCCTAACCCTAACCCTAGCCCTAAGACTAACTCTCTCACACAAGCACTATACCGAGTTCTAACCCTATTCCTTATCATCACCATACACCTAGCCCTAAAAGTAGCCCTACGTTAGCGCTATACTTAGCCCTATCTCAAAACCTAGATTTAAACCTAACTCTAAATTTAACCCTAACCCTAAGACTAAATCTAACCATAACTCTACTCTTATCCCTAATCCTTAACCTCAGCCTAAATCTCACACTTACATTAGCCCTAACCCTAAGACTAATCTTAAAACTAGCCCTAACCCTAACCTTAACTCTAAAACAAAACTGAATTATAGCCTTAACCTTAACCCTTAACCTAATACAAACCCTAACCCTACACCTAGCCCTAACCCTATCCCTAATTATAGTCTAAACCTAACCCGAAAACTAACCATGATCCTGACTCTGACCCTAATACTAACCGTAGCTCTAAACATCATCATCACCGTAAATCTAATCTTAGCACTAGACCTAGACCTAACTCTAACTCTATAACTAGATGTAATCATAAACCTACTTTATACATTAACAGTAGCTTTTACTCTAGCTCTAAACTTACCCAAAACCTAGCCTTAATCCAAATACTAAACCTAGCTTTAACCATAAACTTAACCTTAACACTAACCGAAACACTAGCTTTAAAACTATACATAACTGTAGCCCTAACCATATGGCTAACCCTATCCATTACCCTAACAATAACCCTAAACCTTCTGATCAACCTAGGCCTAACCCTATACATTACTCTAAAGCAAACCTAAATCCTACACCTAACACAATCATTACCCTAACCCTAAACTAACACTAATTCGAGCCCTGCACCTAAACACTAACTTAACCCAAACCCTAATCTTGCTTGATTCCACCCTAGGTCTAAACCGCACCCTACCCAAAAACCTAACCCTTACACTGGACCAAGCCATAAACCTAACACTAAATCTATCCCTAACACTAACCCTAGAACTTATATTAGCCTTAGCCATAGTATTATTCTTAACCCTAAAACAAATCCTAGTCTTTATTGTAGCCCTAAACATAGCCTTAATCATAATTCTAACCATAACGCTACTTCTAATCTTATACTAACCTTCACCCTTGCCCTAAACCTAGCTATAACCACATCCTTAGACTAAACTAAAATTAACTCTAACACTAACCTTAATGATAACCCTTGACTTATTCTTACACCTAGCACTAACCCTAGATCAAAACCTAACTCTAAATCTAACCCTGACTCGATGCATACGTCTAATCCTAAAACTAGCCCTAACCCTTGCCCTAACATAACCCTAGACGTAATTTAGACCTATTCCTAAACCTAACCATAACCCTAGCCCTAAGACTAACTCTAACTCTCACACTAGCCAGATCACTCATTCTCAACCTGTCCCTTACCTTAACCCTAACCCTAGCCATAAACCTAATACTAACCTTTGCCCTATCCCTAGCACTAACGTTTGGCAAAATGTAAGTATAAATTTAGCCCTCACCCAAAGTTTAAGCCTATCACTAACACCAGCCCAAACCATAACACTAAGCCTAAATGAGCCCTAACCCAAGCCCTAGTCCTATAACAAAACTGAGCCATATCTCTAAGCCTAACCATTAACCTAAACCAAACTCTAACCTTACACCTAGACCTAACCCTAGCCTTAATTTTAGTTAGAAGCCGAACCCTAAAACTAACCCTGAACCTGACACTCACCCCAACACTTCTAGTTCTAGACATCACCCTTACCCTAAACCTAATCCTAACACTAAACCTAGTATTGAAACCCTAAAACTAACCCTAATTCTAAACCTAGTACTTAAATAAGCTGTAAACTTAACCCTTATCCTAACATAACTCAAAACCTAGGCCTACTCCAAGCTCTAACTTTAGATTTAAACCTAACCAAATTCTAACACTAGCCCTAAATTGTAACCATAACTCTAGCCTTAAACTTATTTCTAAATCTATCCATTACCATAATCATAACCAAAACCATACTGATAACCCTAGGCATCAACCTAACCCTATCCAAAATCCTAACAAATCCACTAACCTAAACCTAACCTGAATTCTAAACCTAACCCTATCATTAATCTAACCCTAATCCTAAAACTAATTCAAGCCCAAATTTGAAGCCTGACCCTATCCCAAACCCTACCCCAGACCTTGACCCTAATAATACCCCCAGCTCTAAACTTGACCATAACTCAATACCTAACCCTTAGCCTAGACATAACCATAAACCTAATCCTAAAACTATCTTTAACCATAATTCTGCACCTGAAAATAGCTCTAGCCTTAATCCTATCCCTAACTCTAAACACACACCTAGCACTCATCTTAGCCCTAAACCTAGCCTTAATCATAATCTTAAATATAACCCTACACCAATCCCTAATTCTAACCTTCACTCTACCAATAAATCTAGCTATAATTTCATTCCTTACCCTAAATTTAAACCTAACCCTAACCCTAGGCTTAAGCTAAACACAAAACCTAGCCCTAATACTAGCCCTAATTTAGCTATATCTCTAACCCTATCTTAACCCTAACCCTACAATAACTCTAAATCTTGCCCTAGTCTTATCCCTAGTTCTAGCCCTATCCACTAGTGTAAACCTAACACTTACCCTAACACTTGTCCTACAGTTGGTCCCAGCCCTAACCCTAACTTTAAATTTAACCTTAAACCTAAGACTAAGCCTAACACTAACAGAAGCCCTAACCCTAATGCTAATCGTAAAACTAGCCCTAACCCCAATCGTAGCAGTGAAATAAAACTGAACAATAGGACTATCCTTAAACCTTAAATTAAACCAAACACTAACACTACACCTAGACCTAAATCTAGCCTATTTTGAGTCCTAAGCCTCACCTTAAAACTAATCCTGTCCTTAACTCATATCCTAACACTCACCCTAGCTCTAAACACCACCCTAAACTCAAACCAAACACTAACATTAACAATAGCCCTAATTTGAGACTTAATGCTAACTACAAATCTAACCCTGACTCTGACTCCTATTCTAACAAGAACCATAGCTATAAATACTACCCTAACCTTAAACCTAACACTAGCACTCAACCTACCCCTAATCCAACCTTAAAACAAACCCTAATAGTAACACTAGTTCTTACATTAGCCATTGCCCTAATCCTAGCCCTAACCCTAACACAAATCTAGTCCTAAACCGAGCCCTAAACCTAGTTTTAACTCTAACCCCAACACTAACCATAGGCCTACCTCCTAGATCTAATTCAATCTTTTACCCTAAATGAAACCCTAAACCTAATAGTAACCCTAGACCTATCCATAGTCCTTAGAGTAACCAAAACCCTAACCCTATTGATAATCTTAACCCTAGCCTTCATTTTAGCTCTAACACTATCCCAAACCCTAACCCTAACTGTGACCCTTATTCTGACCCTAACACTAAACCTAGGTCTAACAGTAACCCCATCCCTAACCCAAAATTTACCAAAATCCTATCCCTAGACCTAACACTGAACCGAACTCTCAGCCTAGCCCTAATCATAGCTCATAACTTAACTCTTATGCTAAACATAACCCTAAACCTAATCCTATTCCTAAACCTCAGCTTAACCATAACACAAGACGTAATCCTAACTATAACCCCAGCCCTAACCTTAACTCTAACTGTATCCATTACCCTAAAAACTAACCTTTACCATAATGCTAACCCTATGTTTAAGCCTAACCCTATCGCTTTCCCAAAACCTATCAATTATCCTAAACCTACCCTGAACCCTAAACCTAACCCAATCATTATGCTAACCCTAATGTTAATGCTAATTCGAGCCCAAACCTAACCTCAAACCTAAACCAAAGTGTAACACTAAAACACACCCTAAAAATTCCCCCAGCTCTAAACCTGACACTTACCCTACCTAACCCTTACACTAGACCTAGCCATAAACCTAACCCTAAATCTATTCTTAAACTTAACCCTAGACCTGATATTAACCATAGCCCTAACCCTAACACAAAGGCTGGCCCTTTTACTACTCCTAAACATAACCTTAATTTTATCCCTAATCCAAACCCTAGGCATAATCCTAACACAAAACTTTGCCCTAATCTTAGCCTTAATTAAGCCCTATCTGTAACCCTAACCCTAACTCTATCCCTAACTCTAACTCTCAACCTAAACCTAACCCTAGTTCTAACTCTATCCCATACTTGAATCCTAATCCTAATCCTAACCCTTGGTGTAACCCTAGCCCTATTTATAGCCCTGCGCATAACCCTAGGTCTATCACTAACTCTAAATCTAACCCTAACCCTAATCCTAAACGTAAACCTAACACTAGCTCTAAGACTAACTCTAATCCTAAAACTAGCTCTAAACCTAACTCTAGCCCTAAAACAAAACCGAGTCATAGCCATAACACTAACCATTTACCTAAACCAAAACCTTACCCTACAACTAGCCTAACCACATCCCTAATTCTAGTCGTAATCCTAACCCAAAAACTAACCCTGACTCTGACTATGACTCTAAGACTCAACCTGGCTCTAAACATCATCATCACCGTAAACCTCAACCTAACACTATACCTAGCCCTAACTCTAACCCTATAACTAGTGCTAATCATAAATCTAGTTCATACATTATCTGTAGCTTTAACCCTATCCCTAACCTAACCCAAAAGCTAGCCTTAATCCGAGTGTGAAACCTAGATTTAAAACTAAATTTAAACCAAACCCTAACACAAAACCAGCACAAATACTATACATAACCCTAGCCCCAACCTTAGGTCTAAACCTATCCATTACCATAACAATAACCCTAAGGTTTAGCCTAACCCTAGGCCTAACCATAACCCTATCTATTACAATAAACCAAAACTCAACAATAACAATATTCCTGTAATTACCCTAAACCTAAACCCTAACCCAACCCAAACCATAACCATGTCCCTAACACTAAAAATAACCCTACATATAAGAAAATCTTACCCTAAACCTAATCCTTACACTGGACCAAGACGTAAACATAACACTAAATCTAGCCCTAATGATAACCCTAGACCTGACATTAGCCGTAGACCTAATACTATCCCCAACCCTAACACAAACCGTAAAACTCATTCTAGCCGTAAATCTAGCTTAATCATAACCCTAACACTAACTAACCCCTAACCCTAATACTAACCCTTTCCCTAGCCCTAAACCTAGACAAAATCACATCGTTTACCCTAAACGTAAACCTAACTCCAACCCTAATCCTTGTCATCAAAATTGCCCTATCCTTAACCCTAACTTTAAAACTAGATCAGAATCTAACTTTAAATCTTACCCTAACTAGGTACCCAAGCCTAAAACTAGCCCTAACTCTGATGCTAATTCTAAAACCTGCCCTAACCCTAGCCCTAACACTAACCCTAGCCATAATTTAGCACTATTCCTAAACCTAAGCCTAACCCTAGCCAAAAGAATAACTCTAACTCTCACATTCGCCCTATCCCTCTTTCTAATCCCATCCCTTCCCATAAACCTAAACCTATCCCAAATCCTAGTCCTAACCCTTGTCCTATCCTAAGCCCTAGCACTTACCTTAGATAAAAAACTAACTCTAAATTTAACCCTAAACTGAAGCCTAAGCCTAAATCTAACACTAGCCCTAAACCTAACACTAATTCTAAAAATTTCACTAATCCTAATTCTAGCCCTAAAACCAAACTGAGCCAAAGCACTAACCATAACCCTTAACCTTCAAAGCCTTAACCATACACCTAGCCATATCCCCAGCCCTAATTCGAGTTTTAAGCCAAACCCTAAAACTAACCCTGACCCTTACTCTGACTATAACACTAACCCAAAGTCTAAACATCACCCTAACCCTAAACCCATACTTAAGAGTAAACCTAGTCCTAAGACACGAAAATTAGCCATAATCATAACCCTAGTACTTACATTAGCCGTTATCCTAAACATAACAATAACTTAACACAAAACCTAGCCCTAATCATAAACGTAAGCCTAGCCCTAAACTGATTTTACATTTATCTATTACCATAACCCTAACCCTAAACCTAATACTAATTTGAGTCCTAATTTTAAACCTTAACCTCCCCAAATCCCTAACCCAGAAATTGACCTTATAATTCCCCTAGCTCTAAACCTGACGTTAACTCTAAACCTAACCCTTACACTACACGCACCCATAATTCTGACCCTAAAACTATATTTAACCACAATTCTGGACATGAAATTAGCCCTAGCACTAATCCTAGCCCTAACCCTAAAAAAAACCCTAGGCCTCATACTAGCCCTAAATCTACCTTAATCATAACCCTAACACTATCCAGAGCCCTATCCCTAATTATAACCCTCACCCTACCTCTAAACCTAGGTATAAAGTCATCCCTTACCCAAAACTTTGCACTAACTCTAAACCTAAAATATAAAACTCTAACTCTAAACACTAACACTCACCCTCACCCTAACCTTAAACCTAACCCTAAAACTAGACTTAAACTAAACACTAAAACTAGCCTTAATCCCAGCCCTAATTTAGCCCTATCTTTAACCTTAAACCTAACCTTAGGCCTAAGACTAACTCTAGCACTAGCCCTATCCCTAGTTCTTACCCTATCCCTTACCATGACCCTAAACCTAGCCATAACCCTTGCTGTATCCTCATTTCTAAACTTAACCATAGATCTAAACCTAATTCCAAATTAAACCTAATCCTAAGCATAAGCCTAACACTAACACTAGCAATAACACTAACCCTAGGACTAAAACAAAACTGAGTATGAGCTCCAACTCTAAACCTGAACTTAAACCAAATTGTAACACTACCATTAGACCTGAGCTCTAATTCGAGTCCTAACCCTAACCTAAAAACCAACCCTGACCCTGACTCATATCCTAACACTCACCTTAGCTCTAAACACCGCCTTCACCTTAAACTGAATCCTAACAGTAATCCTAGCCCTAATTCGAGTCCTAACTCTAACTCAAAAACTAAGCCTGACCCTGAATCCTATTTTTGCATGAACCCTAGCTATAAACATCAACCTAACCTTAAACATAATTCTAACACTAAACCTAACCTATTCCCTAACACTAAAACTAATCCTAATGGTAACCCTAATTCTTAAATTAGCCATTGCCCTAACCCTAGCCCTAACCCTAACACAAGACCTAGGCCTAATCCAAGCCTTAAACCTAGATTTAACTCGAATTCTAACCATAACCATAGCCATAATCCTAGCTCTAAACAAATCCCTTAACTAAGCAAAACCCTAAACTGAAGGATAAACCTAGACCTAACCCTAATACTTTTGCTGACCAAAACACTAACCCTATTAATAGCCCTTATCCTTGTCCTCATTCTAGATTTAAACCTAACCAAAACCTTAACACTTACCCTGACCCTATCACTGGCACTACCACTAATCCTAGGTCTAATTCTAACTCTAACCCTAACCCAAAATCTACCATAATTCTATCCCTAGACCTAATTCTGAACCTAACTCTCACCCTAGCCCAAACCATACCTCAGAACCTAACACTTACACTAAACATAACCCTAACATAACCCTAGTTCTAACTCTCACCCTAACCCTAAATCAAGACCTTATCCTAAACATAACCCTAGCCCTAACCTTAAGTCTTAATATATCATTACCATAAACATAACCCTTACCCTAATGCTAACCCATACCTAACCCTAAACATATCACTATCCCCAAACTTATCAATTAGCCTAAATCTACCCTGAACCCTAGACCTATTCCAATCATTACTCTAACCCCATCCCTAATGCTAATTCGAGCCGTAACCCTAAGCTCAAACCTAAACCAAACCCTAACACTGACACTGATTCTAATAATTCTCCTATCTCTAAACCTCACTCTTACCATATACCTAACCTTTACACTAGACCTAGCCATGAAACTAACGCTAAAACTATCCATAAGCATCACCATAGATCTTATATTATCCCTAGCCATGATACTACTTCTAACATTAACACAAACTCTAGCCCTTATCCTAGCCCTAAACATAGCCTTAATTAAAACCCTAACCATAACCCTAGGCCTAACCCTAACACTAACTGTAGCCCTAATCTTAGATCTAATTTAGCCCTATCCCTAATCTTAACACTAAACCTAGGCCAAAGACTAACTCTAAGTCTCACCTTAGACCTAACCATAGTTCTAAATCTATATTTACTGGAGCCCTAATCCTAGTCCAAAACATAGGTCTAAAACTAGCCCTGTTCGTAGTCCTAGCAGCAACCCTACATATAACCCTAACACTAAATCTAACCCTATCCCTTAGCCTAAACCAAAACCTAACATTAGCCCTAAACCTAGGGCTAATGCTAAAACTATCACTATAACAAAAACCTAGCCCTAAAACAAAACCAAGCCATAGACCTAATCCTAACCCCTAATATAAACTAAGCTTTAACCCTACACTTACCCATAACTCTAGCCCTAATTCGAGATCCAAGCAAAACCATAAAACTAAGCCTGACCCTGACTCTGATTTTAACACTAACCCTATTTATAAACATCACCCTAACCCTACACCTAAATCTAACAATAGAACTAACCCTAACCCTAACCCTAAAATTAGCCCTAATCACAACAATAGTACTTACATTAGCCATAACCCTAAACCTAGCCTTTTTTTAAATTTTTATTTTATTTATTTATTTATTTTTTTATTGGTTGTTCAAAATATTACAAAGCTCTTGACATATGATATTTCATATATTAGATTCAAGTGGATTATGAACCTAGCCTTAAATCAACACAAAACCTAGCCTTATTCCAAGAACTATCCCTAGATATACCCCTAACCTTGACCCTATCACAAATCGTAAATAAAAATTAGCCGTAATCCTAGATTTAACCCTAATGTTAACCCTAAGCCTAACCCTATCAATAATCATAGCGTTCACCCTAGCTGTCCTCCTATCTCTAACCTTATCCATTACCCTAATCCTAACACTAACCCTAATGCTAAACCTGTGCCTAAATCTAACTGTATTTCTAATCGTAACCTATCCATTACCCTAAACCTAACCTGAAACCTAAACCTAACACTATCTTTACCCTAATTCTAACTCTAATGCTAATTCGAGCCCTAACATTATGCATTAACCAATCCAAAACACTCATCACGACCCTGACCCTAATATTACCCTAAGCACTAAACCTGACCCTAAACCTAAACCTAACTTTTACACTAGACGTAGCTATAAACATAAACCTAAAACTGTTTTTTAATTATAACACTAGACCTAAAATTAGCCATAGCCATAATCCTAGCTATAAACCTAGGCTTAATCCTAAACCAAAACATAACCAGAGCCCTAATCCTAATTCTATTCTTTACCCCAGGCCTAATTCTACCTATAACCTCATCCTGTATGCCAAAACTAACCAAAACCCTAAACCTAACCCTAACACTCACCCCAAACCTAGGCCTAACACAAATCCTAGTTCTAATTGTAGCCTTTATTTAATCCTATCCTAACACTAAACCTAGCCATAAGACTTCATATAACTCTTGCCCCAGCCCAAGCCCTAATTCCATCCTTAGCCTTAAACCTAAACATAGATTTAAGCCTAATCTAAATCTAAACCTAACTATAAATTTAACTGTAACAATAAGCCTAAACCAAACAATAACACTACCCCTAACCATAATGCTAATCTTAAAATGTGCCCTATTTCTAGCCCTAATTATAAACCAAAACCAAGCCATAGCCCTAATCCTAACTCTTAACCTAAATCAAACCCTAATTCTACAACTAGCCCTAAAATTAATTCTAAAACTAACCCTGACCCTGACACTACTCAGCTCTAAAAATCACCCTAACCTTAAATTAAACCTAACACTGTATCTAGCCTTAACCTAACCCTAAAACTAGCCTTAACCATAACCCTAGTTCGTAATTAGTCATTGTCCTAACTGTAGCCCTACCCCTAAAAATTCTACCCCTATTCAGAGCACTAACCCTAGCTTTAACCCTAATACTAGCTCTAACCCTAATCTTAATCCTAACAGAAGCCCTAAGCCTAACTGTAACCCTATTCCTTACACTAAGCCAAACTCTAGAACAAATGCTAACCCTAGTTCTAATCCTAATCCTTAGCCTAACTTGAAGTCTAATGATATTACTAGTCTTAACCCTAGCCCTCATTCTACATCTAAACCTAACCCTGAACCTAATCTGACACTAACAGTAACCCTGGGTCTAAACCTGACCCTAACTCTAAACGAAATCCTAACACTAGCCTAACTGGTAACTCTTTACCTATACCTAAGCCTAACACTAGACCTAGACCCAAAGCTAATCCTAAATATAGCTATAACTTAAAACTAGCCCTAAACAAACACTTAGAACTATCCCTAACAATAACTCTTAACCTAAACCGAAAACTTACCCTACCTCTAGACCTAAACCTAGTCCTAATTCTGGATCTAACCCTAACCCTAACCCTAACCCTATCCCAAAAACTGACATTGATTCTAACACTGAAACTAGCTTTAAACCTGACACTAACCCATAACCTAGACCTAACACTAGAACTAGCCATAACCCTAACCCTAAAACTAGTCCTAAACATAACCCTCGCTCTTACATTACCCATAGTCCTAACCCTAGCCCTAAACATAACACAAAATACCTAGGCCTAATCTTAGGCCTAATCTTAGCTCTAACCATAACCCTCAGCCTAATCGTAGCCCCAAACCGAGCCCTAACCTAAGCCTCACCTTAGACTGAATCCTAGCTCAAAGCCTAAGCTTTAAACTAGACATAACCCTAGCTCTATCCTAAACCCTAACCCTAACCCTAGCCCTAATCATAATATGAAAACTAGCCTGAACTTTAGCTCTAAACATATCCATTACCCTCACCCTAACCCTAACCCTAATTAAAACCCTATCCCTAACAAACTAAACCTAACTATAACCATAAATGTAAACCTAGAGCTAAACCTAAACCTAACCCTCTGACTGGCCATAAACCTAGCTCAAACACTAACCGTTACCCTAATCTAACCATAACTCTAGCACTAAGTCTAACACTTACCCTAACCCTAAAATTTACCACAAATCACACCCTAGCCCTATACCTAAACCTAGTCCTAAACCTAGACTTAATCCAAACCATAACCTAGCCTTAATCCTACCTCTAAACCTATCTATTACACTAAACATAACCCTAGCTCTAATGCCAAACCTAACCTGATGGCTAAACCTAACCCATCCATTACCCTAACCTTAATTGAAACGTAAACTAAACCCTATCCATTATTCTAACCCTAATTCTAACCCTAATGCTAATTCGAGCCCTAACCCTAAACTTTTAGCTAAACCAAATGCTAATCCTGACCCTGACTCTGACACTAATAATAGCCCTAGCCCTAAAGCTGACCTTTAACCTAAACCTAACTTTTACACTAGAACTAGCCATAACCTAACCCTAAAACTATCCTTATCATTAACTCTAGACCTGATACTAGCGCTAGACCTGGTCCTAGTCATAACCCTAACAGAAAGCCTAGCTTTTAACTAAGCCCTATACCTCGTCTTAATCCTCAACGGAAACATAATCCTAGGCTTAATCCTAATTCTAACCTTCACCCTAGACCTAGAGCTATATATAACCTCACACATTCACCTAAACTTAACTTTAACACCAATGCTAACCCTAACTCTAGCCCAACCCAATGGTCTAACACCAACGCTAACCCTAGCCTTAATACTATCCCTAATTTACCACTAACACTAACTCTAGCCTGAATCCTAACCCTAATTTAGCCCTAAACCTAACTCTAACTCTAGCCCTAATCCTAGCCCTAATTTGGCCATAATCCTGTCAGTAACCCTAGCCCTAATCCTAGCTCTAATTTAGCCCTAACCCTACCCCTAACTCTAGCCATAATCCTAGTTCTAATTTAGCCTTAACCCTAACCCTAACTCTAATACTACTACTAAGACTAACTCTAATTCTAACCCTATTTGTATCCCTAGTTTTAATCATATTCATTACCATAACCCTAACCCTCACCCTAAACCTAGCCCTAGCCTTAGCCCTATATCTTACCCTAACTCTAAATCCTACCCTAACTCTAAGCCTTAACCTCGGCCTAAACTTTGCCCAAAACCTAAGATTAATGCAATATCTAGCCATAACCATAGCCCTAGATCTAATGCAATACCAACCTATATACCTAAACTTTAACCTAAACCAAACCCTAACCGTACACCTAGTACTAACTTTAGCCATAATTAGAGTTGCAACCCTACCTTTAAAACTAAGGCTGACTCTGACAGTGACCCTAACAATCACCCTTGCTCTAAATAGCACCCTAACTCTAAACCTAAACATAACACTAGACCTAGCCCTAACCATAACCCTAACCCTAAAACTAGCTCAAATTGTAACACTAGTTCATACGTTAGCCATAGCCTTAACCTTTGCCCTAACAAAAACACAAACAATCCTAATTTGACCCTTAACCCTAGATTTCACCCTAACCCTATACCTAAACCTAACCCAGAACCTAGCCCTCAACCTTACTCTAACACTAGCCAGAATTCTAACCAATATCCTAACCCTATCACTAGCTTTAACCCTATCCATTACCCTAACCATAACCATAACTCTAATGGTAACCCTACGCCAAAACCTAAACTTATCCCTAAACGTAACCTATTTCATTAACCTAAACCTAACCTGAACCCTAAACCTAACACTACATGACCATTACCCTAACCCTAATGCTTATTAAAGCCGTAAACACAAACCTTAACCTAACCCAAACCCTAACTCTGACTTTTCACATGATTATATACCTAGCTCTAACCTTGACCGTACCCCTAAACCTAACCTTTATCTTTGACCTAGTCATGAACCTAACCCTAAAACTAACCCTAACCATAACCCTAGACCTGTCCTTTGCCATAGCCATAATTCTAGCACTAACCTTACAATCAACTAAACCCATAACCCTAAAGCTAACCCTAGCCCTAATCCTATCCATAAACCTAGCCCTAAATTTAGCTCTAACCCGATCAATTACCCTAAACATAACCATAATTATAATGCTAACCCTAGGCCTAAATCTAACCCTATTTCTAACCATAACCCTATTCATTATGCTAAATCTAACCTGAACCCTAAACCAAAACCTATCATTACCCTAACCCAAACCCTAATGCTAATTCAAGCCCTAAACCTAAACCCTAACCTAAACAAAACCATAAACCTGACCCTGACCTTAATAATACACCAAGCTCTATACTTGATCCTTCACCTAAACATAACACTTACTCTATACATATCCATAAACTTAACCCTGAAACTGTCCCTAACCGTAACCCTAGATCTGACATTTGCCCTAACCCTAATCCTAGCCCTAACCCTAACACAAACCATAGCCCTCAACCTAGCCCTAAACCTAGCCTTAATCATAACTCTAATGAAACCTTAGACCTAACCTTAATAATAACAATCACCCTATCCCTTTCCCTAGCTATAACCCCATGGCTTACACTAAACCTAACCCTAAGCGTAAAACTAACACTAGGCGTAAACATAACCATAAACCTAGCCCTATTACTAGCCCTAATTAAGACTAATACCTAACCAAACAGTAAGCTTAGCCATAAGATTAACTCTAACACTCACCCTAGCTTTTTTCCTAGTTCTAACCCTATCCCTTACCATAAACCTAATCCTAGACATAAACCAAGACATAACAGTAGCTCTATCCTTAGCCCTATACATAACCCTAGATTTAATCCTAAATCTAAATCTAACTTTAACCCTAAACCTAAATCTAAACCTAACACTAGCCCTAAACCTATTGTTAAGCCTAAAACTAGCCTTAACCATAGACCTAGTTCTAAAACAAAACTGAGCCATAGTCCTAACTTTAAAACTTAAACTAAACCTACAACTAGCCCTAACCCTATCAAAAATTTGACTCCAAAATCTAACCCAAAAACTACTCTGACCTTGAATTTTACTTTAACACTAACCCTAGCACTAAACATCACCCTAATATTATACCTAATCCTACCACTAGACCTAGTACTAACCATAATTCTATAACTAGAACAAATCAAAACCCTAGCCCATACACTGACCATAATTCTTAACCTAGGCCTAACACTAACAAAAACCTAGCCCTAATGCAAGACCTAACCCTAGCTTTAACCCTAAACTTAAACCTAACACTAGCCCTAACACTAATCCTAAACATAGCCCTAACCCTAACTCTAACCCTATCACTTACCCTAAGCAAACTCTTACCCTAATGATAACCCTAGGTCAAACCCTAATTCTTAGCCTAACCCAAACCCTTATGCTATCCATCGCTCTCATTCTATCTCTAACCATAACTCAAACCTAATAATTATTCTGACCCTAATGGTAACCGTAGGTCTAAACCTGATCCTAACCCTATACTGAACCTAAAACTAGCACTAGAAATAAAGCTTTTCTTAAACCAAACCCTAACACTAGTTCTAGATCTAAATATAATCTTAAATCTAGCCATATTTCTAACCCTAGACCTAAATAAAATCTAGCCCTAGCCCTAAAGATAAACCTTAACGTAACACAAACACTAACCCTACACGTAGACCTCATTATAGTGATAATTCTGGGTTTAGCCCTAACCCTAAATATATCCTGGACACTGGCCCTGACCCTAACATTAACCCTAGCTCTAAACATCACACTAACACTAGTCTTAACCCTAAACTTTACCTAGCCATAACACTTACAAAAAAAGTAGCCCTAATCATAACCCTGGTTCATACATTACTTCTAGAGCTGACCCTAGGCCCAACCTAACCCCAAACCTGGACTTAATCTGAGTGACAACCCTATATTTAAACCTAACCCTAAAACTAGCCCTAACCCATACCCTAACCCTAGTTCTAATTCTAGCTCTTACCCTATCCATTACCTTAAGCTAAACACTAAACCTAATGCTAACCCTAGTCCTAACGCTAATCCATAGCCTAACCCAAAACCTTACCCAATTACTAGACCTAACTCCAACCTTCGTTCTTGCTCTAAACCTAACCCAAATCCAAACCCTAACCCTGACACTTATGTTGACCCTTACACTAACCGTACGTCTAAACCTGACAAGAATCCAAAACCAAACCCTAATCTTATACTTAAACCTAAATCGGTAATCCTATACTTAAACCTAAATCAGTAATCCTATACTTAAACCTGAACCTAACACTAGCCATAGACCTAAACCTAATTCTAAATCTAGCCATATATCTAGACCTAGACCTGAACAATAACGTAGCCCTAACCCTAAAAATAACCCTTAACCTACCCGAACACTAACCTTACCCCTAGACCTAACCCTAGTCCTGATTCTGGCACTAAACCAAACATTAACTCTAACCTGAACACTGGCCCTGACCGTAACATAATCCCAGCTCCAAAGCTCACCTTAAAACAAAGCCTAATGCAAACACTAGACCTAGCCATAACCCTAACCCTAAAAAAACCCTAATCATAACCCTAGTTC
Source organism: Callospermophilus lateralis (assembly GCF_048772815.1). Lineage (NCBI taxonomy): Eukaryota > Metazoa > Chordata > Mammalia > Rodentia > Sciuridae > Callospermophilus > Callospermophilus lateralis. Next base: position 87,416,506 of record NC_135306.1, read on the forward strand.
TTACATTAACCACGGCCCTAACCCTAGGCCTAAACTAACACAAAACCTACCCCTAATCCTAGGCCTCAACATAGCCCTGAGTGTAACCCTAAACATAACCCTAGAACTAACCCTAACATTAATCTGTGCCTTATACCTAATCCTAGCTCAAAGCCTATCATTCACCCTTAACATAACCCTAGCCCTATCCCAAAGCCTAACCTAACACTAGCCCTAATTTTAATCTTAACCATAGCCCTAAACATAGCTCTAATTATATAACTACCCTAAGACTAGCCCTAACCCTAACCATAACCCTAGCCCTAACGCTAGTTCTAATTCTATCCATTACCCTAAGCATAATCCTAAACATAATGCTAACCCTAGGCTTAACCCTAGCTCTATCACATTCCCTAAACTTCTCCATTACCCAAAAACTAACCTGAACCCTATTCCTAAGCCCATTCAATATCATAACCCTAACTCTAAACCTAATGCTAATTTGGGACCTAAACATAAACCTTAATTTAAACCAAACCTTAAGCCATACACTGACCCTAAAAATACATATAGCTGTAAACTTGACCCTTACCCTAAATCTGACCCTTACCCTAAATCTAACCCTTACAGTAGACCTAACCATAAACATAACCCAAAACCAATCCCTAACTGTAATCCTAGACCTGACATTAGCCCTAGCCCTAATCCTAGCCCAAACTCTAATATGAACACTAACTCTCATCCTAGCCCAAAACCTAGTCTTAATCATAAAGTTACCCTAGTTCTAACCCTTTCCCTAGCCCTATACCTAGTTATAACCCCATTGTTTACCTTAAACCAAACCCAAACCCTAACCCTAAAACTAACCTGAGCCCTAAACTTAATTCTAGGACTAGCCCTAACACTAACCCTGGTCCTAATCCTAAACCTAACCCTAACCCTAGCTTTAAGACAAACTATTACTCTTACCCTAGCCCTAGCCCTAGCCCTAATTCCAACCCTATCAGTTACCGAAACCTTATTCCTAGGCTTAAGCCTGGAATAACCCAAGCCCTAACCTTATGTCTTGCTCTAACCCTCTATCTAAACCTATCTCTAAATCTAATCCTAACTCTAAACCTAAACCTAACCCTAATATAGCCCTAACCCTAATGCTAATCCTTAAACTAGCCCTAACCATAGGTTTAGCCCTAATACAAAACTGAGAAATAAATCTAACCCTAAACTTTTACCTCAACCAAACTCTAACCTTACATTCAGCCCTAAGCCTAGCCCTAATTTGAGTCCTAATCTTAACCATAAAACTACAACTGAACCTGTCTCAGACATAAACACTAACCCTATCTCTAATTATCACCCTAATAATAAAACCTACAATAACACTAGACGTAGTTCTAACTCTAAATTTAATCATAACCCTAGATTATACATTAGCTGAAACCTTAAACGTAATGCTAAACAAAACCTAGCCCAAATTTGAGACCTAAACTTAGCTTACACCATAAACCTAACCCTAACACTAGCCCTAAGCCTAACCGGAACCCTAGCTCTAAACAAAGCTCTAACCTTATCTTTTACATAAGCCAAACCCCAAACCTAATGCTAACCCTAGTCCTAAAACTAAACTTTAGTCTAACCCCAAAACTAACCTTATTTCTAGTCCTAAGCATAACCCTCATTCTTGTTTTAACCATAACCCAAATCCTAAAACTAACCCTGACTCTATTTCTGAACCTGAACATAAACCAAACCCTAACACTAGCCTTACCCATAACCCTATATCTAAACCTAACACTAACATGAGGCCTAGATTAAACCTAATCCTAAATCTAGCCATATCTTTAATGAGGACCTAAACAAAAACCTAGCCCTAGCTTTAATGATAACCCTTAACTTAAGCAAACACTAACCTTACCTCTAGACATAACCAATCCCAATTCTGGCTCTAGCCCTAACCCTAAAACTAATACAAACATAGACCCTAAAATTAACACTAACCCTAGCAATAAAACTGTCCCTAGTAGAAACCTAATTCTAACAGTAGAACTAGTCATGACCGTAAACATAACACTTACATTACCATGGCACTAAAACTACCTGTAAACCTAACACAAAATCTAGCCATAATCCTAGGCCTAAATGTAGCCCAAAGTGTAACCCTAACCTTAACCTAATTTTATCCCTTTTTACTAAGCCTAACCCTCACGTTAACCCTAACCCTCACCTTATACCTAACCATAGATTATATCCAAAACCGAACCATAAACATAACCCTAGCCCTAGCCCTAAACCTAATTCTAATGCTAGCCCTAATCCTAATGTTAAAACTAGCCCTAATACTATCTCTAAAATTATCCATTATCCTAAACTGAAACTTAACCCTAATGATAACTCTAGCTCTAATCCTAATTGTAATCCTAATCCTAGACCTAAACCTAACCCTCATCATAGCCTTAACCCTAGATAAAACCCTAACCCTTACTCTAACACTAATCCTAAACCTGAAACTACCCCTAACCCTAACCTGTCATCTAACCCTATCCATTACCCTAACTCTAATGATAATCTTAGCTCTAACCCTAACACTATCCCTAAATCTAAAACTACACCTTACCCTAACCTGACATCTAACCCTCTCCAATAACCTAACTCTAAAGATAACCTTAGCCCTAATCTCAACATTAAACCTAACCTTAACCATAAATATAACCCTAGACATAATCTTAAACCTAACACTCACCCTAGAACTAACCCTATCTCAAAACCTAAACTGTACCCTAAACCAAACCCAAACCCTAACCCTAGCCCTAGCCCTAACCATAACCCTAACTATAGCCATAATACTATACAAACTCCTAGCCCAACCCTAGCTCTAATGCTATTCATTACCCTAAAAATAATCCTATCCCAGCTTCTAACCCTAGACATAACCCTAACCTTATCACTAACCTAAACTTACCAATTACCCTAATTTTAAACTGAATCCTAAACATAAACCTATCCATAAACTTAAACCTTATTCTAACCCTAACGCTCATTTGAACCCTATCCATAATAATTAACCTAACACAAAACCAGAACCTGACCCTGACCCTAAAAATAAACCTTACCCTTAACCTGGCCCTTACCCTAAACCTAACATTAGACCTAGTAGTAAAACTAACTCTATAATTATCCCTAGCTGTAACACTAAACCTGACATTATCCCTATCCCCAAAACTTGCCCTAACCCTAATTCAAACCCTAGCCCTCATCCTAACACCAAATCTAGCCTTAATCCTAACACAAACATACCCTAGGCCTAAACCTAATTCTAATCATTGCCCTAGCCCTAAACCCAGCTATAACCCCATCACTTCCCCTAAACCTAACCCTAAACCAAATCCTAAACATAGCCCTAACCCTAGGCGTAACCCTAACACCAATCCTAGACATATTCCTAGGCCTTATTTAGCCCTAGTTTTAGTTTTAAGACTAGGATTAGCATTAAACCCTAACCTTAGCCTTAAGACTGACTATAAATATCGCCCTAGTTCTATTTCTCATTCTAACCTTATCCCTTACCATAACACAAAACACTAGACCTAACCTTAGACTTTACCCTAGCCATAGACCTAACCCTAGAATTAACCATAACTCTAAATGTACCCCTAAACCTAAACTCAACCTATCACTAGAAATAACACTAAAATTAATTGTAAAAACACACTTAACTTTAGCCTTAGCTCTAAACCATCACGAGCCATAGCACTAACCCGAACCCTTATCCTAAACCAAATCCTTAAACTACATCTAGCCCTAAGCCTACCCCTAATTCGAGTCCTATCCCCAACACTAAAACTAAGCCTGACCCTGATTCTGAACCTAACAGTAACCCTAGCTTAAAACATCACCATGAACTTAACCTAACCCTAAAATTACACTTAGCCCTAACTGTAACCGTAAAATTAGCCCTAAAACTACCCTAGTCATAAACCTAATTCTTAGTCTAACCAAAAACATAACTTTATTACTAGTCCTAACCCTAACCCTCAATCTAGATCTATCACTATACCAAACCCTAACCATAACCCTGACCCTTATTCTGACCCTAACACTAACCATAGGTCTAAACTTAAACCAACCTAACATTAACCATAGGTCTAAACCCTAACCTTAAATTGACCCCTAACATTGGCACTACCTGTAACCCTATACCTAAACCTAACACTAGAACTAGACATAGACCTACACTTAATCCTTCATCTAGTGATAAATCTAGGCCTAGCCCTAAACAAAAACCTAGACCTAGCCCTAAAAATAACCCTTAACTTAACCCAAACACTAACTGTTCACCTAAACCAAACCCAAGTCATAATGCTGGCCCTAACAATGAAACTAACCCTAACCCAAACACTGAAATTTACCCTAACACAAAACCTAGTTCTAAAACTTATCCTAACAAAAAAACATAGCCCTAACACTAGACCTAGCCATATCACTAACCTGAAACTAGTTATCACCATATCCCAAAACCTACCTCTAACTATATTTATTACCCTAAAAGTAACCCTAACCCTAATGCTAAACCTAGCCCTAACCCGTACACTGACTCTAACCCTAATCCTCAACCTAGTCCAAACACTAGCTCAATCCCTAACACTTGAATTTAACCTAGCACTAACACTAACACATGGTCTAAACCTAAACCTAACCTTAACCCTAGCCCTAATACTAACCATAACCCTAACCAAAACCTAGTTCTAAACCTACATATTATCCTATCTCCAACCCTAAAATTAATTATAACCCTAGCCCTAACCGTAGCTCTAAGCATACATATTATCCTACCCTAAACCTAAACTTATTGTTAACCCTAGTCCTTACCCTTAATCTACCCTAACCCTAACCAAAGACATAGCCATAAACCTAAAACTTGCCATTGAGCTAACCCTTGCTAAAACCCTAATCATTACTCTAAACCTAACCCTAAACCTATCCCTAACCCTAACCTTAAGCTGAAACCTAACCTTAACCTTAACCCAAACATGACATCAATCCCTATACAATACCAAAACCTAATGATAACCCCAGTACTAACCATAACTAATCTTGACCCTAACTGTAACTATAACCTATACCTAAACCTAAACCTAACCCTTTCCCCAGCGCTAACCCTAGCTCAAACACTTAATCATATCCTAAGCCTAAACCTAACCCTAACCCTTGGCCTGACCTAAATCCTAGTCCTAATAATAACCATAACTCTATAATAACCCTATTCATTACCCTAAGCACAACCATAATCCTAAGGCTAACCCTAGGCCTAATCCTAACAATTTTGCTAACTTTAACCATATCAATTACCCTACACTTAACATGATCCCTAAACCTAAAACTATCATTACCCTAACCAAAACCTAATGCTAATTCAAGCTCTAAACCTAAACCCTAACCTCAACCAAACCCAAAACCTAATTCTAACTCTAATAATACCCCTAGCTCTAAAACTGACCCTAACCCTAAAACGAACCCTTACACTAGATCTAGCCATAAATCTAACCCTCAATCTGTCCCTAAAGGAAGCCTAGACCTGACACTAGCCCTACCCCTATTTCTTACCATAACCCTAAAACAAACCCTAGCCCTCATTCTAGCACTAGACCTAGCCTTATTACTAAAACAATCCCTAACCCTAGCCCTAACCGAAAATCTAACCTTCAACATAGCCCTAAAACTAGCTCTAACCCCATCCCTTTCACTAAAATAACTTCAAGCCTAAACATAAACCTAATCCTAAAATTAGGCCTAACTCTAAAAAAATTGCTAGACCTAATCCTATCTCTAATTTAGCCCTAAACCTTGCCTAACCCTTGCCTGAAGAATAATTCTAACTCTCGCCCTAGTACTATTTTTAGCTCTATCCTTATCCCTTACGATAATCCTATCACTTGCCTCTACATTAACCCTAAGAGTAGACCTAGCCCTAATCATATATCTAATCCTAACTCTAAATCTAACAAAAACCCTAAAATAAACCTCTCATTAACAAAAGCCGTAACACTAATGCTAATCCTAATACTAGCCCTAAGCTAGCCCTAGCTCTACAAAACAACAAAGCCATAGGCCTAACCCTAACGTTTAACATAAACCCAACCCTAAGCCTACACCTAGACCTAAACCTAGCTCTAATTCAAGTCCTATCCCTAATCCTAAAACAAACACTGACTTTGACTCTGACCCTAACACTAACGCTAGCTCTAAACATCACTCAAAACCTAAACCTAACCATAACCCTAGGCCTATCCCTAACCCTAACCCTAAAATAATTCTAATCATAACCCTAATTCTTACATTAGCTATAGCCCTAAACATAGCCCTAATCTAACCCAAAACCTATCCCTAATCGGAGCCCTAACACTATATTTAACCCTAACCGTAACCCTAATTTTAGCCCTAACCCTAAAACTAATCCTAATCCTAACACTTGCAATAATCCAAAACCTAACCCTAGCCTTAATCCTAATCATAAACCTAGCCCTTACCACAGCTGTAACCCTATCCTTTACCCTAATCTTCATCCTAACCCTAATGCTAACCCTAGAATAATCCTGAACCTAATATTTCCTAACCTAATATTTCCTAAACCTAAACCTATATATTACCCTAAAACTAACCTGAACCCTAAACTTAACCATATCCATAAACCTAATCCTAACCCTGCTAATCTTATCCCTAACACTATCTCTAACCGTACCCCTAGACCAGACATTAGCCCTAGCCCTAATGAAGCCCTAACTCTAAAATAAACTCTATTCCTAATCCTAGCCCTAGTCTTAGCCTTAATCCTAAACCTAACCCCAACCATAAACCTAACCCTAATTTTACTCCTTGACCTAATTCTACAGCTAGCTATAACATCATACCTAAACATAACCCTAGCCATAAACCTAGGCTCAGCCTTAATACTATCCCTAGCTCTAATCCTAGCTCTAATTGAGGCCTAATTCTAACACTAAATCTACCCCTAACACTAAGGCTAACTCTAACTTTCGCCCTAACCTTATACCTAGTTCTAACCCTATCCCTCATGATAATTCAAACCCTAGGTATAACCCTAGACCTAATCTTCACTTTAGCCCTAAACTTAGAACTAACCCTAACTTTAATCTAACCCTAACCCTAAGCCTAAAACACACCCTAACACTAGCTCTAACCCTAATGCAAGCTCTAACCCTAATGCTAATTTGAAAACAAAACCTAACCCTAGTCCTACCCCTCAAGCAAAACTGAGCCTTACCATTGACCCTAACCGTTAAACTAAACCAAACACTAACACTACACTGAGTCCTAAACCTAGACATAATTCATGTCCTAACACTAACCCTAGAACTAATAATAACTCTGACTATGAACTTAACACTAACCCTAGATCTACACATCTAAACCTAATCCTAACCCTAGGCCTCACCCTGCATCAAATCCTAAAACTAGCCCTCACTGTAATTCCAGTTCTTAAATTAGCCATAGCCCTTAACCTAACACAAAACCTAGGCCTAAACCAAGGCCTAACCCTGGCCCTAACCCTAACCCTATCCCTAGTTCTAATGCTATCTCTAACTCTATTTCTTATACTTAGTCAAACCCTCACCCTATTGATACCCTAGTCTTAACCCTAATTCTATGCCTATCCCAAACCCTAAATTTATTACTAGTCCTAACCCTAGCCCTCATTCTAGCTCTAAACTTAAGCCAAACCCTAACCAAAATGCTGACCCTTATTCTGACTCTAACATTAAACCTAGGTTTAAACCTGACCCTAAATTTTACCGAAAAATTACACTAGCCCTACCTTATACACGAACCATAACCTAACAATAACACTAGCCCTAGAAAGAACTTAATCCAAAATGTAACCATAACCCTAGCCTTAGTTCTAACAATAACCATTAACTTAAACCAAACACTAACTCTACCCCTAGAGCTAACCCTAGTCCTTATTCTGGACTTAACCCTAAAACTAATCCTAAACTGAACCCTGACACTTACCCTAAAAAAAAAAATCCTCTAAACCTTATCCTAACCCCAAAACTAACCCTAACACTAGACAAACTCTAAATCTAGCCATAAACATAACTCTGGCTCTTACATTACTCATATATCTTAACACTAGCCCTAAACTTCACACAAAACCTAACCCTAATTACTGCCATAAATCTAACCTTAAGCATAACTCTAACCCTAAACCTAGCCCTAACCTTAACCTAACCCTAACCCTTGTTCTAGCCCTAAACCTAGCTTAAACCCTAAAACTTACCCTAAACATAATGCTAACCCGAACCCTAAACATCACACTAACTCTAGCCCTAATTCTAACTGTAACCATCACCCAAACCCAAGTCCTAACTCTATACTTTACACTAACCATAACTCTAAAACTAATGCTAACCCTAGTCCTAAACCTACCCCTAATACTACCCAAACCAGACTCTAAACCTAACCTTCACTTTACACCTAAACCTATGTCAATCCCTAACACTTACACTTAATCTAACCCTAACACTAACCCAAGACATAACCCTAATACTAACCCCAGCCCTAATCCTAAAATTAACCCTAGCCCTAACACTAGCTCGAACCCTACCGATTAACCTAACCCTATACTTAACCCTAATGTTAACACTAGACTTAAAGCTAAATGTACCCTAACCCTAAACATAAACCTAACCATAGAACTAACAGTGAACCTCACCCTAACTCAAAATTTAAGCTAGCTCACACCCTAACCCTAATCCTAACCCTAAACTTAACATTAACCTAAACCTAACTCTATATTTCACCTGATTTTTAAACCTATTACCCTAACCCTAATCTTAAGTCTAGCCTTATCTGTAACACTAACCACGACCATAACCCAAGACTAAACCCTAAATTTACCTCAGCCATTGCAAAAATCCTAGCTCAAACGCTAAACTGTACCTAAACCAAATCCTAAGTGTAACCCTCGCCCTAACTCTGACCCTAATCCTAACTCTAGCCAAAATCCTAATCATAATCCTAGCCCTAACCCTAGATCTAACCCTATAAATTACCCTAATGTTAACCATAACACTTATGCAAACCCTAGGCCTAACCCTAAACCTAGCACAGATTCCAACCATACCCATTATCTTAAACCTAACCTGAACCCTAATCTAACACTATCCATTACCCTAACCCTAATTCTAACCTTAATGCTAATTTTTGCCTTAACCCTGAACCTAAACCTAACCCAAACCTGAGGCCTGACCCTCACCTAATAATACCCCAGCTAAATATAACACTTTAATTTGACCTACCCATAAACCTAACCCTAAAAGTATCACTAACTATAAACGTAGACCTGACATTAGTCCTAACTCTAATTCTTGCCCTAAACCTAACAAAAATCCTTGCCCTAATCGCAGCCTTAAATCTATACTTAATCCTAAACATAACCATAACCGTAGCCCTAACCCTAATGCTAAGCATAAAACTATCCCTAAACCTAACCATAGAACTAAAACAAAACCGAGCAACAGGCCTAAACTAACCTTAAATAAACCAAACACTAGCAATACACTTAGATATACCCCTAACCATAATTCGAGTCCTAATAAAAACCTTAAAACTAACCCTGATCTGACTGATATCTTAACACTAACCCTAGCTATAAATATCACCGTAATCTTAAACCTAACACTAACACTTGACCTACCCCTTCCTATAATCCTAATTGTAACCCTAATACTTATATTAGCCATTGCCCTAACCCTAGCCTTAAACCTCACTCAAAAACTAGCCCTAATCTGAGCACTAAACCTAGCTTTAACCCTAGCCGTGAACCTAATTCTAGCCTTAAACCTATGCCTTAACAAGAGCAAAACCTTAAACCTAATGGTTACCCTAGACCTATCCCTAATCCTTAGGCTAACCAAATCCTAACCCTATTAATAGTCCTAACGCTAGATCTCATTCTAGCTCTAATGCTATCCCTAACCCTAACCCTAACCCTGACCATTTTTATGACCATAGCATAAACACTAGGTCTAAAACGGACCCTAAACCTAAACCAAACCCTAACACTATCCCTACTTGTAAACCTATACCTAATCCAACCCCTACTACTAGCTCTAGACCTAAACCTAATCCTAAATCTAGCCTGAACTCTAGCTCTAGAACTAAACAAAATCGTAGTCCTAGCCCTAACAAAAACCTTTACCTAACCAAAACCACGAACTCTACCCCTAGACCTTAACCTAGTCCTAATTCTGGCTTTACCTTAACCTTAACTCTAACAAAAACACTGACACTTCTTTTTCCACTAAACCTACCTCTAAAACTGAAACTAACCAAAACCTTAACCTAATTCTAGACTCAGCCATAACCCTAAACCTTAAAGTAGCCTTAATCATCACCGTAAATCTTACATTACCAGTAGCCCTGGCATAAACTTAACACTAAACATAGAGCTAATTTTAGGCCTAAATCTATCTCTAAGCATAACCCTAAACCTAACACTAGTCCTATACCTATTCCTAGCCTTCTCCTTAGTCCTAAGATAGCTCAAAGCCTAACCCTTACCCTAAAAATAAAAATAGACCTATCCCTAACTCTTACCCTAAACGAAGCCCAAATTCTAAACTTAAACTAATCCTAAACCTAGCTCTAAACCTACCCATTACCCTAACCCTAAACCTAACCTTATGGATAATCTTGGCCCAAACTCTAATGTTAACGCTAACCCTAACTGGAAAACTAATCATAGACATAATCCTAAAATTAACACTCAGCATAGCCCTAACTCAAGATCAAACCATAAGCCTAACCATAAACCTAAAAATAATCATAGCTCTAATCCTAACCCTATCACTAATTCTTTCTGTAAACCAAAATCTAAACCTAATTTAACCCTATCTGTTACCTTAACCCTAACCCTAATGTTATGATAACTCTAGACCTAAATCTAACCCTAACCGTAACCCTACAGTTATTCTATCCCTAGAAGTAACCCTAAACCTAGCCCTAACTTTAGCTCAAAATCTAAACTTTATGCTAAACATAACGCTAAACCTAACTCTAACGCTAGTTCTACCACTAACTCTAACCCTAACTCAAGGAATATTCTTAACAATAACTCTAGGTCTAATCTAAGCTCCAACCCTATCAATTACCCTAAACATAACTCTTACCCTAATGCTAACTCAAAGCCTAACCCTAGTCCTATCATTAACGATAACTGAATCAATTACCCTAAACCAAACCTGAACCTTAAAACAAACTCTAAGCGTGGCCTAACCCTAACACTAATGATAATTTTAACCGTAAACCTAAAAGCTTACCTAAGCCAAATCCTAATCGTAATTATTCCACAAGCTCTAAACCTGACCATTACCCTAATTCTAACCCTTAAACTAGATGTAGCCATAAGCCTAACCCTAAAACTATCTTTAACCATAACCCTAGACATGATATTAGCCCTAGCACTAATCCTAGCTCTGAATCAAAAACAAACACTAACCTTATCCTAGCCCTAAACTTAGTCCTAATCATAAACCTAACACCAACCATACCCTAATCCAAACTATAACACTCACCCTACATCTAATCCTAGATATAACACCATTTTTTGTCCTAAACTTAAACCTAACCATATCCCTAACACTAAGCCAAAGATGAACACTAACGCTAGCCCTATTCTTAGCCCTAATTTAACCTTATGCCAAAACCTAACTCTAATTTTAGCACTAACACTTACTCTAACTATCATACTAGACCTATTTCTAGTTCTAACCTTATCCCTTACCATAACTCTAACCCTGGCCCTAACCCTTGCCCTATCCTTAATTCTAGCTTAATCATAGATGTAAACTTAATTATAAATGTAACCCTAACCCTAAGTCTAAGCCTAACACTAACACTAAACCTAACCCTAATACGAATTGTAAAACTAGCCCTCATTCTAACCCTAGGACTAAAACAAAACTGAGCAATAGACTGAACCCTAAAACTTAACTTAAACCAAACCGTAAAATACTACCAGAACTAATCCTAGCCCTAATAGAGTCCTAACTCTAACCTTAAAACTAACCCTGACACTGACTCATATCCTAACACTCACCCTAGTTCTAAACATGATGCTAAGCTTAAACCGAAACCTAAGAGTAAACCTAGCACTAATTTGAGTCCTAAATCAAACCCTGAAACTAACCCTGACCCTGACTCCTATCCTAAAACTAACTATAGCTCTAAATATCACCCTAACTTTAAATCTAACACTAACACTAAATACCCCTAACCCTAACCCTAAAGCTAATTCTAACTGTAACACTGGTTCTTACATTAGTTGTTGCTCTCACCCCAGCCCTAACACTAACACAAAAAGTAGTTTTAATCCTAGCCCTACACCTAGCTTTAGCCCTAACCCTAACCTTAACACTACCCCTAAAACTATCTCTAAACCTATCCCTATCCCTTTCCCTAAGAAAAACCCTAACACTAATGGTAACCCTAGACCTATCCCTAATCCTCAACCTAATTAAAACTCTCACCATATTAATAGTCCTAACCCTAGGCCTCATTATACCTCTAAACCTATCCCAAACTTTAACACTAACACTGACCATTTTTCTGACCATAACCCTAAACTAAGTCTAATCCTCACGGTAACGCTAGAACAAACAGTAACCCTAGCCTGAGAAGTAAACTTATACCGAAAACAGATTCTATCTCTAGCCCTAGACCTAAACCTAATCCTAAATCTAGACTTAACTTTAGTTGTATACCTAAACAAAAGCCTATTTTAAGCCCTAACAATAACCCTTAACTAAACACAAATACTAATCCTACCCCTAGACATAAGCCTAGTCTCAATTCTGGCTTTAATCTTAGCTCTAACTCTAACCTGAACACTGACTCTGCCTTTAACACTAAACCTATCTCTTAGCCTTACCCTAACCAAAAACCTAAACCTAACACTAGACATAGCCATAACCCTAACCCTACAACTAGCCCTAATCACAATAGTAGCTGTCACATTACCCATAGCCCTAACTCTATGCCTGAACCTAACACAAAACATACAACGAATTCTAGGCCTAAGTATAGCTCTAAGCATAAACCCAAATCTAACCCTAGCCCTAACCCTAACCCTAAAATAATCCTAGCCTTAGTCTTAAATTTTACACAAAGCCTAACCCTTACCATAAATATAAACTTAGACCTATACACCTTACTCTAAACCCTAACACTATCCCTAACCCTAAACTTAACCCTATAGAGAAACCTAGCTCTAAAACTTCATCTTACCTAACACTAAACAAACTGTATTGATAACCCTAGCCTTAACCCTAACTGCAATTCTAACCCTAACCAGAAAAATAATAATAGACTTAACCCTAAAACTAACACTCATCATATCCGTAATCCTAGCCCAAAACCTAACCCGTAACATATACCTATACATATCCATAGCCTTAACATTAATCCTAAAACTAAATCTAACCCTAAATCTAAACATAAATCTACATCTAACCATATCTATTACACTAATCCTTATCCTAACCCTAATGATAACCCTAGCCCTAACCTTAACCCTAACCCTAAACCTACCATAATCCTGTCCCTTGACCTAAGGGTGAACCTAATCCTCGACGTAACCCTAGCACAAACATTTGCTCAAACCCTAGCCCTTAGCCTAAACATAACCCTAGCCCATACTTTAACCCCAATCCTAGCCCTAATCCTAACCATAGGCATAGCTGAAACTCTAGCTCTATCTCTATCCATTACCATAAACATAACCCTAAACCTAATGCTAAACCTAGTCCTAAACCTAACCCTAACCCTAACCCTAACCCTAACTCTATCCCTTGCCCTGATTCTAACCTGAAGCCTCAACCTAGACCTAACACTTAATCAATCCCTTACCCATACCCTTAACCTAACTGTAAGAAAGTGATAAGTCTAACCTAACTCTAACCCTAACCCTAGCCCTAATCCTAAACTTAAAACTAGACTTAACATTAGCTCTAACCCCACCAATTACTCTAACCCTAACCATAAACGTCATGATAACCTTAGCTCTAAACCTAAATCTACTCTAACCCTAACTGTAAACTTAACCCTAGACCTAACCATAAACTGAACCCTTGCCATAGTCCTAACCCTAGCTCAAACTCTAACAATTATGCTAAACTTAACATTAACCCCAGTCCTAAACCTAAACCAAAATCAAATCATAACCCGATATCTAAACCAATCCATTAACTTAACCCTAATGATAACCCTAATCCCAACCCTAGACCTAATCCTAAATCTAACCCTATTCTTAGCACTAACCCTAGCTCAAAAGCTAACCCACACCCTAAACCTAACCCTAGCCTTATCCCAAACTCTAACAATAGTCCTAGCTCTCAATTTGAACCTCACCCTAAACCTAACTCTGACACTAGACCTAGCCATAAATCTTTCCCAAAAACTATCCTTAGCTATTACCCTAGACCTGATATTATACCTAGCCCTAATTCTAGCCATAACTCTAACACAAACACTAGCCCTCATCCTAGACCTATACCTAGCCTTCATCCTAATCTGAACCCTAACTCTAGCCCTAAACCTAATTTTATCCCTTGCCACAGTACTGAACCTTGATATATCCCCATCCCTCTCCCCAAATCTAAACCTAACTCTAACTCTTAGAGTTAGGGTTAGATTCAGGGTTAGGGTTTGGGATAGTGTTAGTGTTATGTAAGTGATAGTGTTAGAACCAGGGAAATGGCTAGTAAGAGAGTTAGATTTAGGATTAGGCTTAGAGTTAGGGTTATGGTTTAAGCTAAAATATGGCTAGGATTAGGGGTAAGGTGAGGTCTAGGGTTAGGCCTAGGTGTAGGGCTAGTTTTAGGATTAGCATTGGGGTTAGGATTAAGTTATGGGGATGGGCAAGGATATAGGTGGCTTTAGGTCTAGGGTGAGGGTTACAATTAAAATTAGGGCTAGAGTTAGTGTTTAGGTTAGGATTAAGTCTAGGTTTAATACTAGGGTTTTTGTTAGGTTCAGGGCTAGAAGTAGTTAGGGCTAATGTCAAGTTTAGGGTTATGATTATAGATAGTTTTAGGGTTAGGTTATGGCTAGGTCAATTGGCAGAGTTATGGTTATGGTAAGGGTCAGGATTAGAGTTAGGCATACTATTAGGGTAAGTTCAGGGTTAGCATTTGGTTTAGGTTAAAGTTTAAGTTTAGGGCTTGAATTAGTGGATGGTTTAGCCTTAGTGTTAGGGTAATGGATAGGGTTAAGTTTAGGTTTCAGTTAAGGTTTAGGGTAATGGATGGGTTACGTTTAGCAATAGGGTTAAGGTTAGCATAAGGTTAGGGTTATGTTTAGAATAATGGATAGATTTAGAGCTAGGGTTAGGGCTAGGTTATTGTTTGAATTAAGTCTCAAATTAGAGTTATATTTACGGATAAGGCTAGGGTTTGGTTTACAGTAAGTGTTAGGGATAGGGCTAGGGTTATGTTTAGGTTAGGGTAGGTTTTAGTGTTTGAGCTAAGGTAATGTCTAGGGCGAGGGTTATGTTTACATTCTGGTATAGGGATATTTTTATGGTTAGTGTTTGTTTTAGGGTTCGGGTAATGGCTAGAGTTTATATTACAGTTATGTTTAGGTTCAGGGTAATGAATAATGTTAGATTTAGTTTTAGGTTTAGAGTTAGGGTTAAGATATGGATGAGAGCTGGTATTACGATTAGGTTTAGTGTAAGGCTATTGTTTCAGCTAGGGTTAGAGCTCTAGTGAGTTTTATGTTTATGGTTAGGTCTTGGGATACCTTTATTGTTAGGGTTAGGTTTAGTGTTAGGGATAGGGTTATAATTAGGGTTAGGGTTAGTTTGAGGGTAATTGACAAGTTTAGAATTCACATTTGAGCTAGGATTTAGGTGAGGATAAGACCTAGGGTTAGGGTTATGGTTTAGGATAGGGCTAGGATAATGTTTAGGGTAAAAGTTTGGCTTTGAGCTAGGTTTAGGTCTAAGGCAAGTGTTAGTGTTTGGGCTAGCTTTAGGGTTAGGGTTATGCTTAGGGCTAAGTTTAGACCTAGGATTATGGCTAGGTCATGTGTTAGGTTTAGGACTAGGGTTAGGACTATGGTTAGGATTAGTGCTACTCTTAGTGTTAAGATTAGGGTTAAAGTAGGGTTAGGGCTAGGCTTATGTTTAGAGCTAGTATTAGGGTTAGGGTTATGGCTAGGACTAAGTTTTGGGTTAGGGTCAGGTTTAGAGATAGGTAAATGTTAGGGTCAGGATCAGTGTTCCGGATAATATTAGGGTTAGGGTTAGAGCCAGAATTAAAAATAGTGTTAGGTCTAGATGTAGGGTAAGTGTTTAGTTTAGGTTAAGGGTTATTGTTAGGGCTAGAGATAGGATTTTGTTTAGGTCTATGGGTAGAATTATAGCTATATTTAGGATTAGTTTTGGCTATAGATCAAGTGTTAGAGTCAGGTATAGAAATAGGCTTACCGGTAGGGCTAGTGTTAGGGTTTGTTTTAGGGTTAGGATCAGGTTTAGACCTAGGGTTACTGTTAGAATCAGAATAAGCATCAGGGTTAGGGTTTGAAATAGAATGAAGGCTAGAGTTAGGACTAGTAATGCTGTTAGTGGTTAAGTTAGGCTAAGGATTAGATTTAGGACTTGGGTTAGCATTTGGTTTAGGGTTTGGCTTAGGGTAAGGGATAGGGTTAGAGCTAGGGTTAGGGCTGGGGTTAGGGTTAGGTTTAGGGCTAGTTAGTGTTAAGATTAGGGTTTAAGCTAGAGTTAAGACTAGAATTAGGGGTAGTATTTTTGTTAGGGTTAGGGCTAGGGTTATCACATCAACTGATGTATGTACTAGGGTTAAGATTATAACTAGTTTTAGGGTTAGGGTTAAGGCTAGTTCTGGTGTTAGGGTTAATTTAATGTTAGTTTGATGTTTAGAGCTAGGATTAGTGTTAGGATCAGTGTCAGGGTCAGGGTTATTTTTAGAGTTAGAGTTAGGGCTAGGTGTAGGTTTATGGTTTGATTTAGATTAAGGATTTGGGTTAGGGATATGGCTTGGTTTTGTTTTTAGGCTAGGGCTAAGGGTAAGTCAAGTTTTAGAATTAACATTATTGTTAGGGCTAGTGTTAGGTTTTGCTTTAGGATTATGATTATGGTTAAATTTGGAGTTATATTTAAATTTAGAATTTGGTTTAGATCCAGGTTTGGGCTTTGTCTAAGAACAGAACTAGGGATAAGGCTAGGGCAAGAGTTAGAGTTAGTCTTAAGGCTAAGTTTAGGGTTAGGTTAGGACTAAATTAGGGTTAGTGCTAGGCTTAGTGTTAGGGTTAGGCTTAGTGTTTGGGCAAGGTTTATGGTTAAATTTAAGATTATGGTTAGGGGTTTAGAGTAAGTGATGGGGTTATAGGTAGGTTTAGAGCTGGGGCGAGGGTTAAAATTAGATTTAAACCTCGGGTTATGTTTTTGGTTAGGATTAAGGTTAGGTTTAAGGCTAGGATTAGGGCTAGGGCTAATTCCATGTCCAGCTTTACAGTTAAAGATTGTTTAGGTTTAGGTTAGATGAGTGTAAGGGTTAGGTTTAGGGTTAGGGTCAGGTTTAGAGCTTAGGGTATTGTTTGGGTAAGGGTCATGATTAGTTTTTGAAGTAGGTTATGTTTTAAATTTAGGGCTCAAATTAGCATAGGTTTAGGATTACGGTAATGATATAGTTAGGTTGATGTTTCAAGTTAGGTTTAGGGTAATGGATAGGGTTATGATTAGGGATATGGTAAGTTTTAAGCCTAGGGTGAGCATTACAGTTAGGATTATGTTTAGGGTAATGGATAGGGTTAAAGCTAGGTTTAGAGCTAAGGTTATGGTTATTATTAGTGCAAGGTTTAGGGTTATGGTTAGAGTTAGGTTTACAGCTTGGTTTAGAGCTCAGATTAGTCTAGGTTTTGGGTTAACTTAGGGCTAGGGTTATGACTAATGAAAGTACTAGGGTTACAATTAGGGCTAGTTTTAGCATGAGGGTTAGAGTTAGTGCTAGGTCTAGTGTTATGTTCAGGGTTATGTTTAGGGAGATCTTTAAAGCTAGGGTTAGTGTTAACATCAGAATCAGGGTTAGGGTTAGTTTTAGGGTTAGGGTTAGGGCTAGATGTAGAGCTAGAGTTTGGTTTAGGTTAAGGGTTAGGGTTTGGGATATGGCTCGGTTTTGTATTAGGGATAGGCCTAGAGTTAGGGCTAGTCTTAGGAGTAGCATTAGGTTTAGGGTTAGGGTGAGGTTTAGGCTTAAGCTTTGCATTAGAGTTAGATTTAGAGTTAACATTAGATCTAAGGTTAGGGCTAGGGCTCAGGAAATGGCTATGTTTAGGTCTAGGGTTAGGGCTAGGATTAGAATTCCAGTAAGGGATAGTATTAGATTAGTTTTAGGGCTAAGGAGAGTTTTAGACTTATTTTTAGTGCTAGGGTAGGGTTAGGGTTAGGAATAGGGCTAAGTTAGGTCTAAGATTAGAGATAGGGTTGGTTTTAATTTAGGCCTAGGTTTATGGTTAAGATTATGCTTAAGGCTATGTTTAGTTCTAATATGAGCTAGAGTTTGTGTTCGGGTTAGGGCTAGGATTATATCTAGGGCTAATTTAAGGTCTAGGGTTATCGTTATAGATAGTTTTAGGGTTAGATTTTGGCAAGGTCAAATGTAAGAATTAGGTTTAAGGTAAGGGTCAGGTTCGAGCTAGGTGAATTATTATGGTCAGTGTCTTGGTTAGTGTTTCTTTTAGGTTTGAGTTAGGGCTAGGCCTCAAATTAGCATTAGTGCTATGGTTAGGTTAATGATAGGGTTAGATTAAGGGTTCAGGTTAGTTTTTGGGTAATTGATAGGGTTGGGTTTAGAGACAGGTTTAGGTTTAGGCCTAGGGTTAGCATTAGGGAAAGGGTTATGTTTAGGGTAATGGATACAGTTAGAGTTAAGTTTAGAGCTAGTGTTATGGTTAAAATTAGGTCTTGAGATAGGGTTAGGCCTATAATTAGCATTAGGGTATGGGTTATGATTACAGTAATGGATACAGTTAGAGCTAAGTTTATAGCTGGACTTTTGGTTAGGATTAGATCTTGTGTAGTGTTAATATATGGTTTAAAACTAGGGTTAGGGTTAGTGTTATATTTAGTTTAAGATATAGGTTCTGAGCCATGATTAGGGTTTGAGCAAGGGTTAGGTTCAGGGTTATGTTTAGGGATAGGAATACTGTAAGTTTAGGGTTAGGGTTAGGGTTAGGGTCAGTGGAATGGTAATAATTAAGTTTAGGGTTAGGGTAATAAAAATGGTTAGATGTAGGTTTTTTTTTAAGGGGCAGGTTTAGATTTAAGTTTAGGGTTAGTGTTAGGTCTATGGTTAGGTTTAGGGGTATGGTAAGTATTAGTGTTTGATCTATGGTTAGGGCTATAGCGAGTATTAGTTTAATGTTAGATCTAGGGTTAGTTTTCTTTTTAGTGTTAGGATTGTTGTTAGGGTTAAGACTAGGGTTACAATTAGAGTTACCAGTGAAGGTAGGGTAATGGGTAGAATAGAGCTAGGGTTAGGACTAGGGTTATGGTTAAGATTAGGACTAGGGTTATGGTTAGGATTAATACAGGGATAGTGTGAGAGTTCGAGTTAGTTTTATTCCTAGGGTAAGGGTTAGGTTTAGATAAAAGTTGACAGTATGGCCAGTATTAGTGTTTGCTCTAGGCTTAGGGTTGCTTTAGACCTAGGGTTTGTGTTAGGGTCAGAATAAGGTAATGGGTTAGTGAAAGGGTTTGTGATAGGATTAGAGCTATAATGAGGCTAGGTCAGTACTATTAGTAGGTTTAGGATTTTGGTTAGCATAAGTATTGGGGATAGGTCTAGGTTTACCATTAGGGTTAGGGTTTCACTTAGGGTAAGGGATAGGTTTAGAGCTAGGGTTGGGCTAGGGTAGAGTTATGATTAAAGTTAGGTTTAGCATTCGGATTAGGGCTAGTTTTGTCTTAGGGTTAGGACTAGGGTTAGCCAAATCACTAATATAAAAACTAGAGTTACAATTAGGGTTAGTTTTAGGGTTAGGGTTAGGGTAGGTGTTGTTTTAGTGTTAGGGTTAAGTATAAGTTTAGGGTGATATTCAGAGATTGGGTTAGTTTTAGGATATGAGTCAGGGCCAGACTTAAGGTTGGGACTCAAATAACGGCTAGGGTTAACGTTAAGTTTTGGATTAAGTTTAGGATGGTGTTTCAAGCTAGGGTGAGTTTAGCATATGAGTCAGTGTCAGGAATACATTTTAGGTTAGGCTTAGGACTCAGATTAAGGCTACGGTTAGGTCTAGGTGTAGTGTTAGGGTTTGGTATAAGTTAGTTTTAGGGTTAGGGCTATTGCTCGCTTTTGTTTTGCTGATAGTGGTAAAGTTAGGGCTAGTTTTATGATTAGTGTTAGGATTAGGTTTAGTGTTAGTATGAGGCTTAGGCTTAGAGTTAGGGCTAGGAACTAAGGATTGGGCAAGGGTTGGGGCTAGGGTTATGGTTATGGAAAAGACTTGGATTAGAACTAGTGATAGTGTTAGTGTGAGAATTATTGTTGGTCTTAGGTCTAAAGTTAGGATTAGGGTTAGGGATCGGGCTAAATTAGGGCTAGGATTAGATCAATGGTTAGTGTTCAGTTTAACCATAGAATTAGGGTTAGATTTAGGATTTAGTTTAGGGTAAGGAATGGTGTTATGCTAGTTTTAAAGGTAGGGTGATGTTAAGAATAAGGGTTAGGTTTAGGATTATGATTCATTCTAGGTTTAGGGCTAGGATGAGATCTAGGGTTTGTTTTAGGGTTAGGGCTAGGATTAGGAGTATGGATAATTTCAAGTCTAAAATTATGTTTAAAGATATTTTTAGGTTTAGGATTTTGGGTATGTCTAGTGTAAAGTTTTGGTTTAGGGTTAGAATGTGGTTTAGGGTTAGGTGTACTATTAAGGTGAAGGACTATTTTAGGGTTTGGAATATGTTAAGGCTTAAAGTTAGGCATTGAATTAGCATTAGGGTAAGGGTTTGGGTAATGATAGGCTTAGAATTAGGTTTTCTGTTAGGTTTAGGGAAATGGATAGGGATTGAATTAGAGATATGTTTAGGTTTAGGCCTAGGGTTAGCATTAGGGTTAGGGTTATCATTATGGTAATTTATAAAGTTAGGGCTAGGGTTATGGTTTTGATTAGGGCTAGAGTTATGTTTAGGGTTAAAGCTCAGGTTAGGGTTCAAATTAGAGCTAGGGTTTGGGTGAAGTTAGTGCTAAGGTTAGAATTATGGCTAATGTAAGTACAAGAGTTAAAATTAGGGCTAATTTTTTGGTTAAGATTAGGGCTAGGTTTACTGTTAGGGTTAGTGTTAGGATTAGGGTGACATTTAGAGCTAGGATTAGTGTAAGTGTCAGAGTCAGTGTCAGGGTTAGTTTTAGGGTTTGGTTTAAACTTGAATTAGGGCTAGGGTTTGTTGTAGGTGTATGGTTAGGGTTTGATTTAGTTGCATAGTTAGGGATTGAGTTTATGGCTTGGTTTTGTTTTAGGTCTAGGGCTAGGATTATGGCTAGTTTTAGGATTAGTGTTAGGGTTAGGGCTAGTGTTAGGGTTAGACTTAGGCTTCGGGTTAGGTTTAGATTTAGAGATAGATTATGATCTAAGGTTGGTTTTTTCACTATGTATAGGACAAGGGTTAGGACTAAGTTTAGAGCTAGGGTTAGGGTTACATTAAGGGATAAGTTAAGAACTAGTGATAGTGCTAGTTATATTTATTCTTAGATCTAGGGATAGGATTGGGTTTAGAGATAGGTTGAAATTAGGGCTAAGATTAGGGCTAGGGTTAGTATTGTGGTTGGAGCTAGGGTTAGGGTTAGGGTTAGAATTTATCTGGGTTAAGGGCTAGGATAATGTCTGGTGTTTTTGTTATTGTTAGGGCTAGGATTAGGGCTAGGACTAATGTCAGATATGGGGTTACAGTTGGGGAAAGGACAGTTTTAGATTTAGGTTTAGGGCTAGGTGTACTTTAAGGGTTAGGTTTCGGGTTAAGGGTCAGGTTTGGAGCTAGGGGAATTATTAGGGTCAGGATCAGGTTATAGTTTGATTGAGGTTAGGGTTTAGGGTTAGGGCTCAAATAAGCATTAGGGTCAGGGTTAGGGTAAAGCAATTTTTTTTGAGGGGGGTTCATTTATGTTAGGTTTTCGGTAATTGATAGTGTTAGCTTTAGCGATAGGGTTAGTGTTAGGCCTACGGTAGCATTAAGGTAAGGGTAATGGTTAGAATATTGGATAGGGTTAGAGCTAAGGTTAGGGCTAGGGTTATGGTCAGGAATAGGTCTTGAGTTATGATTACAGTTATGGTTAGAACTAGGGCTGGTGTTAGGGTTATGTTTAGCAAAACTGTTAGGTTTTGAGCTAGGTTTAGAGTTAGGGTGAGGGTTAGGTTTAGAGTTAGGTCAAGGAATAAGATTAGAATATGGTTAGGGTTAGAGTTCGATTAGGGCTAGCATCATCATTAGGGATAGGGTTAGGTTTAGAGTAATGGATATGGTTAGATATAGGCATAGGGTTATGGTTAATGTTAGATTGAGGTTTAGGTTTAGAGTTAGAGTTATGATTATATTTATGTTTATTGTAATTCTTAGGGTTTAAGCTAGAGTTAGGTCTATGGTGAGTGTGAGGTTTAGGGTTAGGTCTAGTGTTAGTTTTTTGATTAGGTTTAGGTCTACAGTTATCCATAGGTTTAGGGTTATTTTTAGGGTAGTGGGTAGGTTTAGAGCTAGGTTTAGGGCTAGGGTTAAATTTAAGATAAGGGCAAGTGCTATGGGTATATTTAGCGATAGGTGTAGGTTTATGTTTAGGATAAAAGTTAGACTTTGAGCTAGGATTAGGACTAATCAAGTGTTAGGTTATGGTTAGGATTAGGGTTATGTTTAGGCCTGGAATTAGCTTTAGGTTTTGCGTTATGTTTAGGCCTACGGTTAGGGCTGTGGGTAATGTAAGAGCTAGGGTTATGATTAGGGCTAGTTTGAGGGTTAGGATTTTGGCTAGGTCTAGTTTTAGGTTTTGATTTTTGGTTAGGTTCATGTTTAGAGGTAGGTTTACTCTTAAGGCAGGGTCAGTGTTTGTTTTCGATTTAGAGTTAGTTTTACAGCCAGAATTAGAACTAGGTTTAGGTCTAGGGGTAGGGTTAGTGTTTGTGTTAAGTTAAGGGTTACATTAAGAGCTAGATTTAGGTTTTTGTTTAGTTCTAAGGCTAGAGTTAAGGCTAGATTTAAGATTTGGTTTAGGTCTAGCACTAGTGTTAGGGTTTGGTCTAGGGTTAGGTCTAGGCTTAGGCTTAGGGTTAGTGTTAAGGTCAAAATAATGGTCAGGGTTAACATTAGGTTTTGGAATAGTGTTAGAGCTAGAGTGAGGTAGGGTTATGGCTATTAATGGCTTTAGGGTTTTGGATAGCTTAAGGATTATGAATAGGCCAAGTGTTACCATTAGGGTTCACGTTTCGCTTTGGGTAAGAGAAAGGATTAGAGCTAGGGTTAGGGCTAGAGTTCAGGTTAGATTTAGGGTTAAATCTAGGTTTAGGGATAAGATTAGAGCTAATTTTTGTGATAGGGTTAAGGCTAATGTTATGGCAATGTATAATGTAAGAATTAAGGTTACAATTAGGGTTAGGGGTTGGGTTAGGTCTTGTGTTAGTTTTAGGTTTAATGTTAGGGTGATATTTATAGCTAGAGCTAGGTTAGTATTAGGGTATAATTCAGAGACAGTGTTAGTTTTAGGGTTAAGTTTAGGACTCAAATAAGGGCTAAGATTACTGTTAGGTTTCAGTTTAATGTGAGAGTGTTCTTTAGAGCTAGGGTAACTGTTATGATATGAGTCAGTATCAGGGTTAGTTTTAAGGTTAGGGTTATGACTCAAATTAATGCTAGGGTTACTATTAGGGTTTGGTTTAAGTTTAGGGTGGTGTTTAGATCTAGGATGAGTTTTAGGATATGATTTCGAGATCAGGGTTAGTTTAAGGTTACAGTTAGGAATCAAATTAGGACTAGGGTTCAGTCTAGGTGTAGTATTAGGGTTTGGTTTAAGTTAAGTTTTAAGTTTAGGAGTATTGCTCAGCTTTCTTTGTTTTTAGAGAGAGAGAGAGAGAGAGAGAGAGAGAGAGAGAGAGAGAGAGAATTTTTTAAATATTTTTTTAATTTTTTTTTTAGTTTTTGGTGGACACAACATCTTTTTTTTAATTATATTTTTATTTATGCTGAGGATCGAACCCAGCACCCTGCACATGCCAGGTGAATGCACTACCGCTTGAGCCAGATCCTCAGCCTCTATTGCTCAGTTTTGTTTTGTCCTGTGTTATATGATTAGTGTTAGGGTAAGGGCTAGTGTTTGTGTTAGGCTATGGATTAGGGTTAGGTTAAGACTTGGAGTTAGGGTTAGATCTAGGATTAGGGCTAGGTCTAATGATAGGGCAAGGGTTAAGGCTAAGTTTAGGGTATGGTAAATGATAGGGATAAAACTGGAAATAAGGCTAGGTTGAGAATTAGAGGTAGTCTTAGGGCTAGGGTTATGGATAGTTTTAGGGATAGGACTAAATCAGGGCAAGGATTAGAACTACGGTTAGTGTCAGCTTAGGCCTAGCATTAGGGATAGGTTTAGGGTTAAGTTTAAGGTAGAGGTTAAGTTTAGCTAGGTCTAGAAGTAGAGTGAGGTTTAGAATTAGGATTATGGCTAGGGTTAGGGTAACAGTTATGATTAAGGCTTTGTTTATTTCTACAATGAGG
This sequence comes from Callospermophilus lateralis, assembly GCF_048772815.1. NCBI lineage: Eukaryota > Metazoa > Chordata > Mammalia > Rodentia > Sciuridae > Callospermophilus > Callospermophilus lateralis. Next base: position 87,441,272 of record NC_135306.1, read on the forward strand.
GCTAGGATTTGTTGTAGGGTTAGGTCTAGAATTAGGGCTACAGATAATGTCAGGTCTAGTGTAACAGAAGTAGATTTAGGATTAGGTCTATGTCTTAGTCTAGTGTACGTGTTAAGTTTATGGTAAGGGTCAGGTTTAGACGTAGGTGTAATTTTAGGTTCAGGGTCAGGGTTACAGTTGGTATTAGGTTAAGTTTTAGGGAGAGGGCTCAAATGAGCATTAAGGTTAGAGTTAGGTTTCGGGTAATGAATAGGGTTAACTTTAGGGTTCATTGTAGGTTTAGGGTTCATTTTGGGTTTAGGGTAATGGAGAGATTTAGGGTGTGTGATAGGGTTAGGTTTAGGCGTAGGGTTAGCATTAGTAATAGGGTTAACATAAGGGTAATGTGCAGGTTTAGGGTTAGGTTTAGGGATAGGGCTAGTGTTAGGGGTATTGTTAGGGATAAGGCTAAGGTTATGTTTAGGCCAAAGTTAGGCTTTGAGCTATGCTTACGTCTAAGTTGAGGGTCAGGTTTATAGTTAGGGCTAGGTTTAGGGTTAGAGTTCTGCTATGGAAGGTTTAGTCCTTGGATTAGTGCTAGGTTTTGTGTTAGGTTTAGGTCTTGGATTTGTGCTATGGGAAATTGTAAGATCTAGGTTTCTAATTAGGGCTAGTTTTAGGGTTAGGGTTATGGCTAGGTCTAGTGCTAGGTTTAGATTTTGGTTTAGAGTCAGTTTTAGAGCTACGTTTAGTGTTAGTGTCAGGGTCAGTGTTCAGATTAGAGTTAGGGTGAAATGCAGAATCAGGAGTAGGTTTAGGTCTAGGGGTATTGTTATTGTTTGGTTTAGGTTAAGGGTTATTTTTAGGGCCAAGACTAAGTTTTTGTTTAGGTCTAGGGCTAGAGTTATTACTAGATTTATTATTAGGTTTAGGTCTAGGGTTAATGTTAGGTTTAGGTTTAGTTAAAAGTTTACTTCTAGGGCTAGATTCAGGATTCAATTTATGTTTAGGGTCAGGTTTAGACCTATAATTAGTGTTATGGTCAGAATAAGGGTGAAGGTTAGGGTTAGGTTTTGGGTTAGGATTAGAGCTAGGATGAGGGCTAGGGTTTGGTCTAGTATTAGGGTTATGTTTGATTTAGGCTAAAGATTACGATTAGGACTAGGGTTAGCATTCTGGATAGGGTTTTGTTTAAGATAAAGAATATGGTTACAACTAGGCTTAGAGCTAAAGTTAGGGTTAGGTTTAGGGCTAGGGCTAGGGTTAGGGTTAAATCTAGTTTTAGGGCTCAGGTTAGGGCTATTTTTGTTTTTGGGTTAGGGCTAGGGTTAGGACTATGGCTAATGTAAGAATTAGGGTTATTATTAGGGTTAGTTTTAGGGTTAGGTTTTGGGCTAGAAATGGTGTTAGCATTTGCATTATGGTTGGGGTGATATGTAGAGCTAGGGATAGTGTTTGGATATAAGTCAGGGTAAGGGTTAGTTTTAGTCCTGGGACTCGAATTTGAGACAGGGTTTTGACTAGTTGTCGGGTTAGGGTTTGTTTTAGGTAAGGTTTAGGGTTCAGGTAATGGCTAAGTTTTGTTTTAGGGCTAGGATTAGTGTTAGTTTTAGTTTAATGATTAGTGATAGTGTTCAGTTAGTTGTAGGGTGAGGTTTAGGCTTCAGGTTAGGGTTAGATTTACAGTTATGGTTAGATCTATCATTACAGCTAAGATTAGGGCTAGTGTTAGTGTTATAGTAATGGATAGCTTTAGAAATAGAAATAGGGCTAGGTTGAGAGTTAGAGTTATTCTTAGGGCTAGAGTTGGGGATTTGCTTAGGGTTAGGGCTAAATTAGGGCTAGATTAGTGCTAGGTTGAGTGTTATGGTTAGGTCCATGATTAGGACTAGAATTAGTGTTAGTGCTAGTGTTGGGGTTCTGGTTATTTTTAAGGGAAGGGATGAGGTTATAGCTAGTTACAGGACTAGGGCGAGGGTTAAAATTAGGTATAGGAATAGGGTGAGTTTTCCGGTTAGGATTAAGGCTAGGTTTGGGGGTAGGATGAGGGCTAGGGTTTGTGTTAGGTTTAGAGCTAGGATTAGCACTACGGCTAATGTGAGGTATAGGGTTATGGTTAGGAATATTGTTAACTTTAGTTTTATTGCTATGTCTAGTGGAAAATTAGGTTAAAGGTATGGGTCAAGTTTAGAGCTAAGTGTATTATTATGGTCAGAGTACGGTTAGGGTTTGGTTTAGGATAAGGTTTAGGGTTAGGGCTCAAATTAGCATTAGGGTTAGGGTTAAAGTAATGGATACTGTTAGGTTTAGAGTTAAGGTTAGGTTTAGAGTAAATGATAGGGATAGTGTTAGTAATAAGATTAGGGTTAGGCCTAGGGTTAGCATTTGTGTTAGGTTTATGTTTAGGTTAAAGGATAGGGTTAGTGCTAGTGTTAGGACTTGTGTTAAACTTAGGATTTTGGCTAGGTCTAGAGATAGGCCTAGGGTTATTGTTAGTGTTAGGTTTTGCAGAAGTGTTAGGGTTTGATCTAAGGTTAGATATAGGGTGACAGTTAGTTTCAGAGTCACGGCTGTGGTTAGGGTTAGGTTTAGGGTTATGGCTTGAGTAGCATTACGGTTAGGGTTATGTTTAAGGTAACATAAAGAGTTTGTCCTAGGAATTGTACTATGGTTACATTTAGGTTTCGGGCGAGGTTTAGGGTTCGGTTGAGGGCTAATGTTATGTTTAGGGTAAGAATTAGAGTTTGAGTAGTGTTAGAGCTAGGGCCAGTAGTATGGTTAAAGTTAGTGCTAGGGATAGGGTTACGGTTATGCTTAGGTCGAGTTTTAGGGCTAGGATTATTGCTAGGTTGTGTGTGAGGTTTAATGCTAGTGTTAGGTTAATGGGTAATATAAGAGCTAGGGTTATGGTAATGGGTAGATTTTGGGTTTGTCTAGCGTTAGGGGTAGTTTTTTAGTTAGGATAAGGTTTAGAGCTAGGGTTTTTGTTAGGTTAAGTGTCTAAATTTAAGTCTAGAGTTGCGATTAGGAATAGATTTTGGAGTATTTTTATTTTTAGGTCTAGTGTAAGGGTTAGATTTAGGGTAACGGTCAAGTGTAGAGCTAGATTTATTATTAAGGTCAGCATATGGCTTATGGTTCAGTTTAGGTTAAGGTTTAGGTTTAGAGCTTTAATTAGCGTTAGGGTTAGAGTTAGGGTTAGGGTAATGAATAGGCTTTGGATTAGGGTACAGGTTAGTTTTAGGGTAATAGATAAGTTTAGAGATTGTGATAGTGTTAAGGTTAACCCTAGTGTTAGAATTAGGGTTAGGATTATGGTTAGGGTAATGGATAGAATGAGAGCGAGGGTTAGGTCTAGGGTTATGGTTAAGATTATGGCTAGGATTAGGGTAGTGTATAGAATTAGAGCTATAGTTAGGGCTATGGTTAAGGGTAGGATTAGGGCTAGGGTTAGGTTAGGATTTGGGATATGGCTAGGGTTATGTTTAGGATGAAGGTTAGATTTTGAGCTAGGGTTAGGTCTTAGTGGAAGGTTAGGATTAAGAATAGGGCTATGGTTAGTTTAGTGTTACATTTAGGGGTGAGTTTAGGCCTAGAAATAGGGCTAGGTTTTGTGTTATTTTAGGCCTAGGCTTAAGGATATAGGTAGTTTAGAGCTAGAGTTATGATAAGGGCTAGTTTTATGTTTAGGGTTGTGGCTAAATATAGTGTTACAATTAGGTTTTGAGTTAGGATGACCTTTGGAGCTAGCTTTATGTTAGGGTATGGGTCAGTGTTCATGTTAGAGTGAGTGTTGGGGTAAGTGCCGTAATTAGGACTAGGGTTAGGTCTAAAAGTAGTGTTAGTGTTTGGGTTATGTTAATGGTGATTGTTAGTGAGAGGGGAAGGTTGTTGTTCCTGTCTCAAATTTTAGGGCTAGAGTTATGGCTAGATTAATGATTAGGTTTAGGTCTAGGACTAATGTTAAGTTTATGTTTATTTATAGGTTTACTGATAGGGCTAATGTTAGGGTTTTGGTTCGGTTTAGGGTCAGGATTAGACCTACATTTAGTGTTAGGTTCAGTATAAGTTTCAGGGATAGGTTTAGGGTTTGGATTATGGTTAGACCTAGAATGAAGACTAGGGTTAGAACTAGTAATATGGTTAGGATTTTGGTTAGGCTATGGATTAGGGTTAGGACCAGGGTTAGCATTAGGTTTAGGGTTTGGATTAAGGTAACAAATAGGATAAGAGCTAGGGTTAGAGAAGTGTTAGGAAGTGGCTTATGGCTAGAGTTAGTGTTGGGGTTAAAGCTAGGGTTAACGCTTGGATTACGGCCAGGTTTTCAGTTAGCTTAGGGCTACAGCTAATGTATGAAGAAGGGTTATGATTAGAGACAGATTTGGGTTCATGTTATGGCTAGCTCAAGTGTTAGGGTTAGGGTTAATGTTAGCGTGATGTTTTGAGCTAGAGTTAGTTTTAGGGTCAGCGTCAGTGTTCAGGTTAGAGTTAGCTTTAAGGGTAAACCCAGAATTATCACTAGCGTTAGGTCTAAGGGTAGGGTTAGTGTTTGGCTTAGGTTAAGTTTTATTAATAGGGCTAGGGCTAGGTTTTTGTTTATGTCTAGGGTTAGAGATATGGCTAGATTTAGGATTAGGTTTAGGTCTAGGGCTAGTGTTAGGGTTAGGTTTATGTTTATTTCCAGTGCTGGTGTTAGGGTTCAGTATAGAATTAGGGTCAGGTTTTGAACTACAGTTAGCATTAGAGTTGGAATAAGTGTCATATTTGAGTTATGGTTAGAACTAGAATGAGGGTTAGGGTTAAAGTAGTAATAGGATTAGGCTTAGCGCAAGGGTTAGCATTAGGTTTAGGGTTGGCTTAGGGTAAGGGATGGGGTTAGGACTAATGTTAAGGTTAGGTTTAGTGTTAAAGCTAGAGTTAGTTTTCAGATTAGGGCTAAATTTTGGTTAGAGTTAGGTCTAGGTTTAGAGTTACAGTTAGAGTTTTTAGTAGAGTTAAAATTTGGTCTATTTATAAAATTGCAGTTAGGACTATGTCTAGTTTTTTGGTTAGGTTTAACATTAAGGTGATATTTAGAGCTAGGGTTTGTATTAGGGTCAAAATTAAGTTCAGGGGTAGATTTAGGGTTAGGTTTTGAACTCAAAATAGTGCTAGGGCTAGGGTAGGTATAGAGTTAGGTTTTGGTTTAGATTAAGCTTTAAAGTTAGGGCTATGGCTCAGACTTTTTTTTAATTTAATTTTTTTTAGCACTAGGACTATTGTTAGGGCTAGTTTTAAGATTAACATTAGATTAAGGACAAGTGTAGTAAACCTAACTCTAAATCTATCTCTAAACCTAAGAATAGGTCTAGAAATAAACCTATTCCTAAACTTAACCCTAACACTACTCTTAGGTTGAGAGTTAGTTTTAGTGTTAGTCTTAGATCTAGGATAAAGTCTAGGGCTAAGCATATGGCTAGCATTACTTCTAGTTTTATAACTAGGGATAGGGTTTAGATAAAAATAGGGTTAGAACTAGCGATAGGGCTAGGGCGAGAGTAAGAGTTAGTCTTAGGTCTTGGCTTAGGGTTTGGTTAGGTACAGGGCTTAATTACAGCTAGGAATAGGGCTAGGTTATTTTTTTATGTTTAGGCCTAAGGATAGTTTTGGACTTAGGGTAAGGTTTAGTGTAAATAATGGGGTTAGAGCTAGGTTACGGGCTAAGACGAAGGTTAGAATTAGGGTCATGGCTAGGGTTTCATTAGAGTTATTATTAAGGCTAGGATAAGGGCGAGGATGAGGGCTAGGGTTTGTGTTTTGGTTAGTGCTAGGATTAGTGTTAGGACAAATGAGAGTTCTGGGATTATGGTTAGAGACAGTTTTAGGTTTAGGTTCATGGTTAAGTTTAGTGTAAGGGTTAGATTTAAGGTAAGGGTCAAATTTAGAACTAGGTGTACTCTTAGGGTGAGAGTCATATTTAGGGTTTTGTTTAGGTTACTGTTTAGGGTTAGGGCTCAAATTAGCATTAGGGCTTGGGTTAGGGTAATGATAAGGTTAGGTTTAGTGTTCAGATTAGGTTTAGCATAATGGATAGGCTTACAGTTAGGCATAGGGTTAAATTTAGGCCTAGGGAGAGCATTAGGATTAGGGCTATGTTTAGGGTAATTTATAGGGTTAGATCTTAGTTTAGGGCTAGGCTTATGGACTTGATTAGGGATCAGAATAAGTTATGGTTAGGGTTATGTCTATGGTTTGTATTAAGGTTTAGACTAGGATTACAGCTAGGGCAAATGTCAGGTCTATGGTTATGTTAGGAATAGTTTTACAGTTAAGTTGATTTCTATGTCTAGTATAAGGGTTAGGTTTAGGGGTAGGGTCAGGGTTAGAGCTAGGTATATTATTACAGGAAGGCTCAGAGTTAGGGATTGGCTTAGGTTAAGTTTAGGATTATGGCTCAAATTAGCATAAGGGTTAGGGTTAGGGTAATGATAGGGTTAGGTTTAGGGTTCAGGTTAGGTTTAGGTTAATGAATAAAGTTAGGGTTTGTGACAAGGTAAGGGTTAGGCCTAGGGTTATCATTAGGGTTATGGTTATGGTTAGAGTAATTGATAGGGTTAGAGCTAGAGATAAGGCTAGGCTTATGGTTAGGATTCAGGCCAGGGTTATGGTAAGATTTAGGGCTAGGTTTGGGGTTAGAATTAGGTTTAAAAGTAGGGTTAAGTCTCAAATAATGGCTAGGTTTTAGGTTTGGTTAGGGCTACAATTAGGGCTATGGCTAATGTATGAAATAGTGTTGCAATCTTTGCCAGTTTTAAGGTTAGGTTTAGGGTGATGTTTACAGCAAGGGTTATATTTAGGGTCAGTGTCAGGGTCAGAATTAGTTATAGTGGAAGGTTTAGGACTCTAATTAGGGCTAACGTTATTGCTCAGTGTAGGGTTAAATTTTGTTTTAGGTTAAGGGTTATGGTTAGGGCTATGGCTCAGTTTTTGTTTTTGTTTTTGTTTTTTTTTTTAATAGGGCTAGGGCTACGGTTAAGGCTAGATTTTGGATTAGCATCAGTGTTAGCACTAGTGTTAGAGTTAAGTTTAGGCTTAGGGTTAGTGTTAGTTTTAGAGTTAGGGTTGAACTAGAATTAGGACTCATGCTAGGTTTACATTAGGGTTAGGGTTATGGTAAGGAATATGGTTAGAAGTAGGGATACATCTAGGGTGAGAATTGGATTTATTCTTAGGAGTATGCTTAGGCTGATGGCTACAGTTAGGGCTACATTAGGTCTAGGATTAAGACTAGGGGTAGTTTTAGGGTTAAGCCTAGGGATTGAGCTATGGTTAGCGTTAGCACTTGGGTTAGGGTTAAGTTTAGAGGAATGGGTGGGATTATTGCTAGGTTTAGTTCTAGGGTGAGGGTTAGAATTAGGATTAGGCCTAGGGTTATGGTTCAGTTTAGGATTAAGGCTAGGATTAGGGCTAGGATGAGGGGTAGGTTTTCTGATAGGGTTAAGGCTACGACTCTGGCTAGGGATAATACCAATTCTAGGGTTATTGTTAAGTATTGTTTTAGGGTTAGGTTATGGCTAAGTCTAGTTTAAGGGATAGGTTTATGTTAAAGGTCAGCTTTAGAGCTAGAATTATTATCTGTGTCACGGTCAGGGTCATGGTTAGTGTTTGGTTCACTTTTAGGTTAAGGGGTTAGGGCTCAAATTAGTGTTAGGGTTAGTTTTAGAGTTAAGGTAATACAATGTTTTACTTAAGTTTTAGTTAAGGTTTAAAGTAATGGATACATTAGGTTTCAGTGATCAGGTTAGGGTTAGCATTAGGGTTAGGGTTATGTTTAGTGTATTGGATAGTTTTAGAGCTAGAGTTAGGGCTAAGTTGTGGTTTGGATTAAGTCTAGGATTAGGGTTAGGTTTAGGGATAGGGCTAAGGTGTGGTTTAGGGTGTGTTAAGGTTAGGGTAAGTGTTTGTTTAGGGTTAAGGTTATGGTTAGGTTAGAATAAGGGTTAGTGTTTGAGCTAGGGCTAGGGTTAGTGCGAGGTTTAGGTTTACTTCAAAGTTCAAGATTATGGTTAGAGTTAAGTTTAGTGTTAGAGATAGGGTTTTAATTAGGATTAGGGTTAGGTTAGTGTAACGGATAGGTTCGAGCTAAAGTTTGAGCTAGGGTTAAGGTGAGGAATAGGGCTAGTGTTAGGATTAGGATTTAGGATAAGTCTAGGGTTATGTTTAGTGTAAGGGTTAGGCTTTGAGCTAGGCTTAGGTGTAAGGAGAGGGCTAGGGTTAGAGTTAGGTTTAGGATTAGTGCTAGGCTTATGTTTATGCTTAAAGTTAAGTTTAGGGCAAGGATAAGCTCTAGGTTTGTGTTAGGTTTAGGGCTAGGTTTAGAATTATGGATAATGTAAAAGCTAGGGTTATGTTTAAGGCTAGTTTTAGGTTTAGCATATTGCCTCTGTCTAGTGTTCGGTCTAGGTTTTGGGTTAGTGTAAGGTTTAAAGCTAATTTAATTGTTAGGATCAGGGTAAGTGTTTAGGATAGGGTGAGGTTTAGGATTAGAGCCAAAATTAGGACTAGGGTTAGGTCTAGTGATATGGTAAGTGTTTGCTTTAGGTTAAGAGTTATTGTTAGGGCTAGTGCTAAGATTTTGTTTAGATGTAGGTCTAGAATTATAGCTTTATATAGAATTAGTTTTGGGTCTAGGTCTAGTGTTAGCCTTACATATAATTATAGGGTTACTAGTAGGTCTTGTGTTAGGTTTTGTTTTATGCTTAAGGTCAGGTTTAGAACTAGGGTTACTTTAAGTGTCAGATGAGGGTCAGGGTTAGGGTTAGAACTAGAATGAGGGATAGGGTTAGGACTAGTAATGCTGTAAATGTTTAAGTTAGGCTAAGAATAAGGGTTAAGACTAGGGTTAGCATTTGATTTAGGGTTTGGTTTACGGTAAGGGATAGGTTTAGAGATAGATTTAGGGGTCAGGTTAGGGTTAGGGTTAGGGTTAGGGTTAGTGTTAGAATTAAGAATAGGGTTTAAGCTAGGGTTAGGACAAGAATTAGGGGTAGGATTTGTGTTAGGGTTATGAGTAGGGTTTTGACAATGACTAATGTATGAACTAGGGTTACAATTAAGGATTGTTTTAGGGTTACTCTTAAGGCTAGCAGTAGTGTCAGGGTTAATTTAAGTTAGGGTAATGATTAGAGCTAAGATTTGTGTTAGTGTCAGTGTCAGGGTCAGAGTAATTTTTAGAGATAGGGTTACAGTTAGATATAAGGTTTGGGTTTGGTTTAGGTTAAGGGTTTGCGTTGGGGATATGGCTTAGTTTTCTTTAATGGCTAGGGCCAGGGCTGAGGCAAGTTTTAGGATTAACATTATGTTTAGGGGTAGTGTTAGGGTTTTGTTTGGTTTATGATTACAGTTAAATTTAGATTTAGAGTTAGATTTAGATCTAGAGTTAGGATAGGGCTAAGAATAGAACTAAGGCTAAGGCTAGGGCAGGAGTTATAGTTAGTCTTAGGGTTAGGGATAGGATTGGGATAGAATTAAATTGGGGCTAGGATTAGCTCTAGGCTTAGTGTTAGTATTAGGCTAAGGTTAGGGCATCTTTTAGGGTTAGGTTTAGGGTTATGGTTAGGTTTATGATAAGGTATTTTGTTATAGGTAATTTTAGGGCTAGGGTGAAGGTTAGAATTAGGGTTAGGGCTCAGGTTGTGCTTCAGGGTAGGATTAAGGCTAGGTTTAGGGCTAGGATTACTGTTAGGACTAATTTCTTGTTGAGGTTTATGGTTAACGATAGTTTAAGGTTAGGTTCATGGCTACACCTTGTAAGCTTTAGGTTTCAAGTTAGGGACAGGTATAGAGCTAAGGGTATTATTAGGGTCATGGTCATGATTAGTGTTTTGGATAGTTAAAGGTTGAAAATTACTACTCAAATTAGCATTGAGGTTAGGATCAGCATAACGGTAGCGTTAGGTTTAGGTTTCAAGATAGATTTAAGGTAATGGAAAGGGAAAAAAAATAGGGATAGTGTTAGGTTTAAACCTAGGGTTAGCATTATGTTTAAGTTATGGTTAGGGTATTGGATAGGTATAAACCTAGGTTTACAGCTAGGGTTATGGTTACAATTAGTGATAGTGTTAGAGTTAGGTTTAGGGTTAATGCTAGGTTTGGGCCTCGGAATAGAGCTAGAATTTGGGTTACGATACGCCTAGGGTTAGGGTTAAGGTTAATGTAAGTACTAGGGTTATGATTAGGACTAATTTTAGTGTTAGGGGTTAGGACTAGGTCTAGTGTTAGGTTTAAGTTTAGTGTTAGGGTGATGATTAAACCTATGTTTAGTGTTTAGGTCAGAGTCAGGATTTGGGTTAGTTTTAGGGTTCAGCTTAAGGCTTGAATTATTGCTAGGGTTAGGGCTAGTTGTAGGATTAGGGGTTGGTTTATGTTAAGGATTAGGGTTAGGTCTATGGCTCGGTTTTGTTTTAGAGCTAGAGCTAGGGTTAGGTCTAGTTTTAGGATTAGCCTTAGGGTTAGGGCTGGGTTTAGGTTTAGGCTTAGGCTTATTGTTAGGGTTAGATTTAGATTTAGGGTTAGTTCTATGGATATGGTAAGGGATATGAATAGGGCTAGTGTTAGACCTATGGTTCAGGGTAGAATAAGACTTCCAATAAATTATAGGGTTAGATCTAGAGTTAGAACAAGGGTGAGAGTTAGAGAGTTAGTTGGGCTAGGGTTAGGGTTAGGGTTAGGGATAGGGCTAAATTAGGGCTAAGATTAAGGATATGATTTGTGTTAGGGTTAGGCCTATGTTTTAGCAATAGGGTTATAATGAAGGCTATGTTTAGGGCTAGGATAAGGACTAGGGATTGTGCTAGGGTTAGGACTGTGATTATGGCTAGGGCTAAAGTCAGGTCTACGGTTATGGTTAGGACTAGTTTTAGGGTTAGGTTTATGGCTAAGTCTACTGTAAGGGTTATGTATATGGTAATAGTCAGGTTTAGAGCTAGGGGAATTATTAATGTCAGGGTCAGTGTTGGGATTTGGTTTAGGTTTGAATTTAGCGTTAGGGCTCATATTAGCATTATGGTTAGCATTAGGATAATGATAAGGTTAGCTTTAGAGATCAGGTTAGGTATAGGTTAATTGACAGTTTTGGAGATAGTGATAGGGTCAGGGTTATGCCTAGGGTTACATTAGCGTAAGGGTAACGTTTAGGATAATGGATACAGTCCGAGTTAAGGATATGGCTACGGTGATGGTTAGGATTAGGTCTTGATTTAGGTTTAGGGAGAGAGTTAGAACTGGTTTTAGGTTTAGGTTTATGTTTATTGTAAGGGATAGGAGCTGAGATATATTTAGGGCTAGGCTGGGAGTTAGCTTCTGGGTGAGGTCTAAGGATAGGATTACCATAGGTTTGGGGTTAGAGTTAGACCTAGGATTAGTGGTAGGGTCAGTATAAGGATCAGGGTTAGGATTAGATTTTGGGATAGGTTTTTGGCCTAGAATGAGAGCTAGGGTTAGGACTATTAATAGAGTTAGGGTTTTCCTTAGCCTAAAGATTATGGATAGGTCTAGGGTTACCCTCAATTTCAGGGTTTTGCTTAGGGTAAGGGATTGTTTTAGAGTAGGTTTAGGGATATGGATAGGGTTAGAGTTAGGGTTAAATATAGGTTTGGGGTTCTGATTTGGCATAGTGTTTGTTTTAGGGTTAGGGAAAGGATTAGGGCCAATGCTAATATAAGAACTATTTTAAAATTAGGTTAGATTTAATGTTATGGTTAGGTTTAGTGTTACGGTTAGGTTTAAGTTTAGGGTGATATTTATAGCTAAGGTTTGTGTTAGGATAAGAGTCAGGACTGGGTTCATTTTAGGGTTAGGCATAGGACTCAAATTGTTGTTAGGGTTATTCTTATCATTTCGTTTAAGCTGAGGGTGATGTTTAGAGCTAGGTTGAATGTTAGGATATGATTTAGAGTCAGTGTTAGTTTCAAAGTTAGTGTTAGAACTCGAATTAGGGCTAGGGGTAGGACTAGGTTTAGTGTTAGGGTTTGGTTTAAGTTAATGTTTGGGGTTAGGGCTATTACTTTTTTTTTTTGGTTTAGTCTTAGGGTTAGGTTTAGGGATAGTGTAAGTGTTAAGCTTAGGCTTAGATTAGGGTTAGATTTGGCGTTAGAGTTAGATCTTAAATTAGGACTAGGACTAAGGATAGGGCAAGTGTTAGGGCTAGGGATAGAGTTAAGGTAAGAGATAGGGTTAGAACTACGGATAGGTATAGGGCGAGAGTTAGAGTGAGTCTTATGGCTAGGCTTAGTGTTAGGGTGAAAGAAAAAGCTAAATTAATGCTAGGATTAGGGCTAGGTGTATTATTTAGCTTAAGCATTGGGTTAGGGTTAGGGTTAGGATTAAATTTAGGGTAAGAGATAGCATTATAGCTAGGTATAGAGGTAGGATGAGGGTTACTATTTGGGTTAGGTGTAGGGTTGGGTTAGGGTTATGATTAAAGCTAGATTTAGGGCTAGGATGAGGGCTAGGGTTTGTTTTAAGTTTAGGACTAGGATTGGGGCTAGGGCTAATTTCAGGTCCAGAATTATGGTTAAAGTTAGTTTTAGGGTTAGGATTATGGCTACATCTAGGGTAAGCATTAGGTGTAGGGTTATGTTCAAGTTTAGAGCTAGGGGTTTTATTAGGGTCAAGGTAAGGGTTAGGGTTTGGGATAGGTTAAGGTTTAAATTTAGGGCTTGAATTAGTGTTAGTGTAAGGGTTTTGTAATTATAGGTTTAGGTTTAGGTTCAGGTTAGGTTCAGGGTAATAGATTGGGTTAAGATTAGGGTTCATGCCTAGTGTTAGCATTAGGGTTATTTATTTACTTATGGTAATGAATAGAGTTAGAGATCAGTTTAGGGCTAGGATTATGGTAATGAATAGGACTAGTGTTAAAGCTAGGATTAGGGCTAGGTTTTGGGTTAAGTTATGAATAGGTTTAGGGTTAGGGCTAATTTAAGTACGAGGGTGATGTTTAGGGCTAGTTTTAGGGTTTTAGATCTAGAGTTATATTTAGGGTTGGGTTGATATTTAGAGCTAGTAGTGTTAGGGTCTGTGTCACGTTTACGGTTATTTTAAGTGTTCGGCTTACAACTCATATTAAGGCTAGTGTTAGGGCTAGGTTTAAGGTTAGGATATAAACCTAAACTTAATGCTAATTTGAGCCTTAACTACTTAATGTTAAGATAAACCAAACGCTAACTCTGACCCTGACCATGACACAAATAATAATTCTAGCTCTGAATCTGACCTTTAACATAAATCTAAACCTTAAACTAGTCCTAGCCATAACTTAACCCTAAGACTATCCTTAAACATAACCCTAGAACTGGTATTATCCTCAGCCAGAGTAGTAGCCCTAAATCTATAAGAAAACCTACCCCTAATTCTAGCCCTAATATTAGACTTACTCTTAAACTGAACCATAACCCTAGACCTAATCCTAATTCTAACCCTCACCCTAGCACTAAACCTAGCTATAACCCCACCCATTCATCTAAATTTAATCCTAATTCAAGTGCTAACCCTAACACCAGCCCAACCCCTAGGATTAAGCCTAACACAAAACTTAGTCCTAATCCTAGCCCTAATTTAGCCCTCACCCTAACCCTCACCCTAAGCACACTCCTAAGAATAACTCTATTTCTCACCCTAGACGTATCCCTACTTCTAACCATATTCCTTACCATAACCCTAAACCTAGCATGAGCCCTAACTCTAAATCAACACTAACTTTAAATCTAACCCTAACCCTAAGCCTAAACTTCACTCTAAAACTAGTCCTAACCCTGACACTAATCCAAAATCTATCCTTAACCCTAGCCCTAGTCCTAAAAAAAAATGAGTCATAGCCCTAACTATAACCCTTAACTTAACCAAAACCTAACCCTACACCTAGCACTAACATTAGCCCTAATTAGAGTCCTAAAGCTAACACTAAAACGAACCCTGACCCTGATACTGACCCTAAATATAAACCTTGCTCTAAAAATCATCCTAACCGTAACCATAAAACTGGCACAAATTGTAACAATTCTTCATACATTAGCCATAGCCCTAACCCTAGCCCTAACAAAAACCAAAACCTTGCCCTTAATTGAGACTTAACCCTAGATTAAACCTAAACCTTACCTAAAACCTAGCCCTAAACCTTGCCATAACCCTAGCCAGAATCCTAACCGTAAACCTAGCTTTATCACTAGCTCTAACTCTATCAATCACTCTAACCATAATCCTAATCCTAATGGCAACCCTAGGCTTAACCCTTACATTATGGCTAACCCTAACCTTATTCATTAACCTAAACCTAACCTGAAACCTAAACATAACAGTATCATTACCCTAACCCTAATGCTAATTTGAGCCCTAATACTAAACTTAACATAAGCCAATCCCTAACTCTGAGCCTTCCCGTAATAATATACCTAGCTCTGACCCTGACCCAAACCCTAAACCTAACCCTTATACTAGACCTAGACACAAACCTAACCCTACAAATATTCCTAACATAACCATAGACCTGTTATTTGCCCTAGCTGTAATCCTAGACCAAACATTAACACAAACCATAGCCATAACCCTAACCCTAACTCTAACCCTAGCACCAATCCTATCCATAACCCTAGCCCTAAACTTAGCTCTAACCCTATCATTACCCTAAGCATAGCCCTAATTCTAATGCTATCCCTAGTCCTAAATCTAACACTATGCCTAACCATAAGCCTATCCATTATGTTAAATCTAACCTGAACCCTAAACCTAACCCTATCATTACCCTAACCCAAACCTTAATCCTAATTTGAGCCCTAACCCTAAACAGTAACATAAACAAAACTCTAAACATGACCCTGACCCTAATAATACCCCTAGCTCTAAATTTGAACTTTACTCTAAATCTAAAACTTGCACTAAACATAAACGTAAACCTAACCCTAAAATTATCTTTAACCATGACTCTAGAAGTGACATTTTCTCTAATACTATTTCTATTCCTAACCAAAACACAAACCCTAGCCCTCATCCTCGCCCTTAACCTTGCCTTAATAATAATGCTAATGAAACCGTAGCCCTAATCCTAATTTTAACCTTCATCTTAGCCCTAAACTCAGCTCTAACCCCATTATTTAATCAAAACCTTACCCTAAGCCCAAAACTAACCCTAAACATGAACATTAACCTAGCCCTATTCCTAGCCCTATTTAAGCCCTGTACCTAACCAAACCCTAAGCCTAGCCCTAAGACTAAGTCTCACTCTCGCCTTAGCCCTATCCTTAGTTCTAACCCTATTTTTAATCTTAACCCTATTCCTAGGTATAAACGTAGAAGTAATGCTAGCCATATCCTTAGCACTAGAATTTAGCCTAGATCTAATCCTAACACTAAAACTAACTCTAATCCTAAGACTAGTGTTAGGGTTAGGTTTATTAATAGGTCTATTTCTATTGCTAGTCTTAGGTTTAGAGTTAGATTTAGAGTTAGTATTACTACACTAGTCCTAAACCTAATGTTTATCTTAAAACTATCCCTAACAATAACCCTAGCCCTAAAACAAAGCTGAGCCATAGCCCTAACTTTAAAGCTTAACCTAAATCAAAACCTAACTCTACACCTAACCTAACCCTATCACTAATTCGAGTCCAAACCCTAATCGTAAATCTACCCTTGAACTTAATTTTGACCCTAATACTAACCCTAGCTCTAAACATCACCCTAATGTTAAACTTAACCCTAAAAGTAGACCTAGTCCAAATTGCAATCTTATAACTATCCCAAATTTTAAATCTACTGCAAACATTGGCTATAACTCTAAACCTAGCCCTAACTCTAACCAAAATTTAGCCCTAATTTGAAACCTAACCTTAGTTTTAACACTAAACCTAATCCTAAGAGTAGTCCTATCTCTACCCTAAATGTAGCCCTAAACCTAGGTCTAACCCTATCCCTTACCCTAAGCCAACCCTAACCCTAATGCTAGCACTAGTCCTAACCTTAATCCTATTGCTATTCCTAAACCTAGCCCTCATTCTAGCTCTAACCATAACTCAAACCTGACACTTATTTTGACTCTAATGCTAACCGCAGGTCTAAACCTTACCCTAACCCTATACTGTACCCTAACACCAGCAGTGGAAATAAACATAAACCTAACCCTAACACTAGGCCTATACCTAAACCTAATTCTAAATTTAGCAATATTTCTAACCCTAGACATAAACAAAACCTATCCCTAGCCCTAATAATAAAACTTAACCTAACCCAAATACTCACCCTACAATTAGACCTAACACTAGTGATAATTCTGGGTTTACCCTTAAAGGTAACTCTAACCTGAACATTGACGCTGACCCTAACACTAAATCTAGCTCTAAACATCGTGCTAGCACTAACACTAACCCTAACACT
This sequence comes from Callospermophilus lateralis, assembly GCF_048772815.1. Lineage (NCBI taxonomy): Eukaryota > Metazoa > Chordata > Mammalia > Rodentia > Sciuridae > Callospermophilus > Callospermophilus lateralis. The sequence goes on from NC_135306.1 coordinate 87,457,655, forward strand.
TGACCTAGCCATAACACTACCCCAAAAACTGGCCCTAATCATAACCCTACTTCATACATTAGCTGTAGCCTTAACACTAGCCTGAACCTAACCCAAAACCTGGCCGTGATCTGAGTGCTAACCCTAGCTTAAACTCTAACACTAACCCTAGCCATAAACCAGACGCTAATACTTCCCTAACCCTAGCTCATATCCTATTTGTTACCTTAAGCCAAACCTTAACCTAATGCTAGCCGTAGTCCTAACCATAATCCATAGCCTAACCCAAATCTTAAACATATTACTAGTCTTAACCCTAGTCCTCATTCTACTTCTAACCATAACCCAAACCCTAATCTTAACCCTGAAACTTATACTGACCGTAACACTAACTGTAGGTCTAAACCTGACACTAACCCGAGCCGAAACCCTAAAATTAACCCTACCAGTAAACCTATACCTAAAAATAAACCTAACACTAGTCTTGGACCTAAACCTAATCCTAAATTTAGACATAACTCTACCCCTAGACATGAACAACAACCTTGCCCAAGCACTAACAATCACCATTAACATAACCCAAACACTAACATTACTTCTAGACCTAACCCTAGTCCTAATTCAGGAACTAACCCCAACACTCACTCTAACATGAACACTGACCCAAAACCCAAAACCCAAAATATACCTATCTCAAAGCTCAACCTAAATCAAAACCTAATTGTAACACTACACCTAGGCATAACCCTAACCCTAAAAGTATCCCTAATCATAATCCTAGTACTTAAGTATCCTTATCCCTAATGCTAGGCCTAAAATAACACAAGAAAAATCCCTAACCCTAGGCCTAAACCTAGCCCTAAGGGTAACACTAAACTAACCATAGCCTTATCCTTAACTCTAACCTTAAACTAAAACCTAAACCTAGCTCAAATCCTAAACTTTATCCTAAATATAACCCTAGCACCATTCCAAATCCTAACCTAACCCTGTCCCTAATCTTACCCTTAACCATAGCCCTAACCATAGCTCTAATTTATTCACTACCCTAACCCTAGCGCTAATCCTTACCATAAACCTAGCCCTTACCCTAGCTCTAATATTATCCATTACCCTAACCATAATCCTAACCCTAATTCTAACCCTATGCTTAACCATAACACTATCACAATCTCTAAACCTATCCATTACCCTAAAACTAACCTGTACCCTAATCCAAATTCTATTAATTACCCTTACCCTAACTCTAACCCTAACGCTAATTAAAGCCCTAAACCTAAATCTTAACCTAAACTGAACCATAAGCCATACCCTGACCTTAATAAAAAATCTAGCTCTAAACATTACTGTTACCCTAAATCTAATGCTTACACTTGACCTAACCATAAACATAAACCTAAATCTATCCCTAACTGTTACCCTAGACTTGAACCTTAGACACTTAATCTAACACAAACCCTAGCTCTAAACCTTATCCTAATTGAAAAACTAACCCTAACACTAGACAAACCTTAAATCTACCCATAACCATAACCCTAGCTCTTACATTTCCCGTACACCTAACACTAGCCCTAAACCTCACACAAAACCTAGCCCTAATGCTACCCCTAAAACTATACCTAAGCATAACCCTAACCCTATCCCTATCACTAACCTTAACCATAATACTGGCCCTGGCCCTAACACTACTCAAACTTTAATCCTTACCCTAAACAAAACAATAGCCCTAACCCTCAACCTAACCCTAAACTAGCCCTATTCCTAAATGTAACCATAGCACAAATCCTAGCACAAACTCTATCTGTTACCTTAAAAATAACCCTAACCCTAATGCTAACCCAAGCTATAACCCTAAACCTAAACTAAACCATAGCCCTTATTCTAACTCTAACCCTCACCCTGCATCTAACCTTAGATCAAACCCTAACACTTCTGCTAAACCTTACACTAACACTAACCCTAGGCCTATTTTTAAGCCTAGTCAAAATCCTAAAGGTAGATTTAAAAATAGGCATATGGTTAGTGTTAGTGTAAGGTTTAGCAATTCCTAACACTAGCACTAACCCTATCCTTTACCCTAAACATAAACCTAACCCAAATGCTAACCCTAGGCCTAACCCTACAGCTATCACTAACACTTACCCTATCTATTACTCTAAACCTAACCTGAGCCCTGAACCTAACACTATCCATTATGTTAACCCTAACCCAATGCTAATTTGAGCCCTAACCCTAAACCTTATTGTAAACTAAATGCTAATCCGGACTCTGAACATAATAATACACCTAGCTCTGAACCTGACCTTTCCCCTAAACCTAACTTTCCACTAGACATAATTATAAACCTAAAGTTAACACTATTCCTAAACATAACCCTAGACCTGACATTAGCCGTAGCTCTAATCCTAGCTCTAACCCTGAAACAAACCATAGTCCTTATCCCAGCCCTAAACCTAGCCTTAATGCTAACCTGAACACTCACCCTATTCCTATACCTAGTTGTAACCATCACCCTAGACCTGCACCTATCCAAAACCTCATTCCTTCCCCTAAAACTAACCATAACCCTAACCCTAAAACTAACCCTACTTCTAGCCCTTACCACAGGCCTAACCCTAACCCTACACCTAGTGCTAATCTAGCCCTATTATAGCCCTAACCCTAAGCAAATCTTTATCTCTATCCCTAAACTAACTCTAACTCTCAACATAGCCATATTTCTGTTTATAAACCTGTCCATTACTGTAACCCTACCACTAGCCCTTACCTTAGCCCTAAACCTAGATCTGACCATAACTCTAAATTATGGTTATAAACTCTACACCTAACCCTAACCTTAAGCTTAAGCCTAAACCTCATCCTACCACTAGCTGAACAGTATCACTAATCATAACACTAACCCTATCCCTAGCCCTAGCCTTAAAACAAAACTGAGCCATTACCCTAACCCTAAAACCTAACCTAAACCAAACCCTAACCCTAAAACTAGGCATAACCATAGCTCTAATTCGAGTCCTATGACTAAAACTGACCCTTACCCTGACTCATATCCAAACAGTAATTATTGCTTTATATATCACCCTAACCATAAAGCAAATGCTAACACCATTTTTAGCCCAAAACCTAACCCTAAAACTAACCCTAATAATAACCCTCATTCTTACTTTAGCCATAGGCCTAACCTTAACCATAACCCCAAAGCAAAAATAGCCGTAATCTGAGCCCTAAAACTAAATTTTAATCATAATTCTTAGCCTAAATCAAACACTAACCATATTATTAGTCCAAACCACAGCCCTCATTCTAGCGCTAAACTGAACCCCAAACCTAACTCTAACCTTCACCCTTATTCTGACCATAACACTAAGTATAGATCTAAACCTGACCCTAACCCTAAACTGAACCCTGAAACTAGCACTACAAGTAAACAATTATCTAAACCTAACCCTAACACTACCCCTAGACTTAACCTAATCATGAATCTATCAATAACTCTAGCCGTAGACCTAAACAAAAACTTAGTCCTAGCCCTAAGAATGACCCCTATCCTAAAGCAAAAAATAACACTACCCCCAGACATAACCCTACTCCTGATTCTAGCTTTCACCCTAAGTCTAATCTGTACACTGGCCCTGACACTAACACTAAACCTAGCTCTAAAAATGATTCTAAACCAAAATCTAAACGTAACACTAGAACTAGCCATAACCCTAATCCTAAAACTAGCCCTAATTAGAACCCTAGGTTATACATTACCCATACCACTAACCCTAGACCTAAACCTAACACATAACCTAGCCCTAATCCAATGTCTAAACCTACCATAAGCATAACCCTAACCCTAAACCTAGACATAACCCTAAGCCTAACTCTTATCTTAGACATAACCAAGGCTCAAATCCTAACCTTTGGCCTAAACATAAGCCTAACTTTATGCCTAACAATAAACCTAACCCTAGACCTAAACATAACTCTATATATTACCTTATGATAACCCTATTCCTAATGCTAACCCTAACCCTAACACTAACCCTATTCATTATCCTAATTGTAACTCTAACCCTAAGGCTCATTTGAGCCCTATCCCTAAATCTTAACCTAATACAAACCGTAATTCTGACCCTAAACCTCAAAATAACCCTAGCTCTAAAACTGACCCTTACCCTAAATTTAACACTTAAACTAGACTAAGACATAGACCTAATCATAAATCTACTTCTAACTTTAACACTAGACCTGACATTATCCATAGCCCTAATTCTAGACCTAACCCTACAACAAACCCTAGACCTCATCCTAGCCCTAAACCTAGCATTAATCATAAACCTAACCCTAACCCTAGTCCTAATCTTAATTATAACTTTCACTCTACCTCTAAAACTGGCTATATCACATCGTTTAACCTAAACTTGACCCTAAGCATAGCCCTAATGCTAGACCTAAGCTGATCACTAACCCTAGTTCTAATCCTTGCCCTCATTTAGACCTATCCATAAAACTAACCATAACCATAGCCCTAAGACCAACTCTAACTCTCACATTAGCCTTATCCCTAGTTCTATCCCTATTATTTACCATAACTCTAAATCTATACATAACCCTTTCCCTATTCTTAGAGCTATCCCTAATCCTAGATCTAATCCTAACTCCAAGTCTTAACCTAACCCTAAGCCTAAATCTAACACAAATAGTAGCCCTAATCCTAATGCTAATCATATCACCTAGGACTAAACAAAACTGAGCAATAGGGGCTGAGGATGTGGTTCAAGTTGTAGTGCATTCGCCTGGCATTTGCAGGGTTCTGGGTTCGATCCTCAGTAACAATAAAAATATAATTTAAAAAAAAATATGCTGTGTCCACCAAAAACTAAAAAAAAAATAAAATAAAAAATATATTTAAAAATTCTCTCTTTCTCTGTCTATATCTCTGTCTCTTTCTAAAACAAACTAAGCAATAATCCTAATCTTAAACCGTAAATTAAACCAAACCCTAACACTACACCTAGACATAACCCTAGCCCTAATTTGCGTCCTAGCCATAGCCTTAAACTAACCATGACCCCGAATCATACCCTAACACTAACTATAGGTCTAAACACCACCCTAAACGTAAACCGAAACCTAAAAGTATCCCTAGCCTTAATTCGAGTCATAACCCTTACCTTAAAACTAACCCTGATGCTGACTCATATCCTAACAGTCACCCTAGCTCTAAAGACTGCCCTCACATTAAATTGAACCCTAAAATTAATTCTAGCCTTTATTTGAGTTCTAACCCTAACCCTAAAACTAACACTGTCTTTGAATCATATCCTATTACTAACCTAGCTATAAATATAACCCTAACATTAAACCTAATGATAACACTAGACCTACCCCTACCCCTAACCCTAATTGTAACCTAGTTCTTACATTATCCATTGCCATAAAATTATCCCTAACACTAACACAAAAATTTGCCCCAATCTGAGCCCCAAACCTAAATTTAATCCTAACCCTAACCCTAAATGTAGCCTAACCTTAGATATAAGCCTATCACTTACCCAAAGTGAAACCTTAACCCTAATGGTAACCCTAGACCTATACCTAATCCTTCAGCTAACCAAAGACCTAAACCTATTAATAGTCATAACCCTACCCTAACTCTATCTCTAACACTTTTCCAAACCTTAATGTTAACCCTGATCATTTTTTTTATTTTTTTAAGTTCTCTTCTGTTTATTTCCAAACAATTGGGCCTATTCTCGTGGGACTTCAGGGAAGAGGAGTTTATCTAATTCATTATAGTATAAGAGTAATGTAAGAGCTAGAAAGGGAAATTATCATGATTTATCTCCAAGTCTGTAGTAAAACTTTCTCCACTAAATTTTCAAACTTTTCAGGACATGATTTAATCCATCTTTAAACTTAACTTATTGTGATAATTTTTTTTATTGATTGTTCAAAACATTACAAAGCTCATGACATATCATCTTTCATACATTTGACTTAAGTGGGTTATGAACTCCCATTTTTACCCCAAATACAAATTGCAGAATCACATCGGTTACACATTCACATTTTTCCATAATGGCATATTAGTGACTGTTGTATTCTGCTACCTTTCCTATACTCTACTATCACCCCTCCCCCCTGCCATCTTTCCTCTTTACCTCATCTGCTGTTGTTCAATTCTCTCCCTTGTTTCCACCCCTTTCCACTCATAAGCTCTTTTTTTAAACATTTTTTTGAGAATTTTTTACTGTTTATTTTTTTTTGGCAAACACAATATCTTTGTTTGTATGTGGTGCTGAGGATTGAACCCGGGCCACACACATGCCAGGCGAGCGCGCTACCGCTTGAGTCACATCCCCAGCCCCCTCACAACCTCTTATATGTACTTTTGTGTAACATTGAGGGTCTCCTACCATTTCCATATGATTTTCCTTCTGTCTCCCTTTCTCTCCCCCCACTCATCTCTGTTTAATGTTAATATTTTTCTCATGCTCTTCCTCCCTGTTCTGTTCTTAGTTGCTTTCTTTATATCAAAGAAGACATTTGGCATTTGTTTTTTAAAAATTGGCTAGCTTCGCTTAGCATAATCTGCTCTAATGCCATCCATTTACCTGCAAATTCCATGATTTTGTCATTTTTTAGTGCTGTGTAATACTCCATTGTGTATAAATGCCACATTTTTTTTTTATCCATTTATCTATTGAAGGGCATCTAGGTTGGTTCCACAGTCTAGCTATTGTGAATTGTGCTGCTATGATCATTGATGTGGCAGTATCCCTATAGTACGCTCTTTTAAGATCCTCAGGGAATAGTCCAAGAAGGGTGATAGCTGGGTCAAATGGTGGATCCATTCCCAGCTTTCCCAGGAATCTCCATACTGCTTTCAAAATTGGCCTCACAAATTTGCAGTCCCACCAGCAATGTACAAGTGTACCCTTTTTCCGCATCCTCGCCAGGACTTATTGTTGTTTGACTTCATTATGGTTGCTAATCTTACTGGAGTAAGATGGCATCTTAGGGTGATCTTGATTTGCATTTCTGTGACTGCTAGAGATGGTGAGCATTTTTTCATGTACTTGTTGATTGATTGTATGTCTTCCTCTGAGAAGTTTCTGTTCAGGTCCTTGGCCCATTTGTTGATTGGGTTATTTGTTATCTTATTGTTTAATTTTTTTGACTTTTTTGTATATTCTGGATATTAGGGCTCTATCTGAAGTGTGAGGGGTAAAAATTTGTTGCCAGGATGTAGGCTCTCTGTTTACCTCTCTTATTGTTTCTTTTGCTGAGATAAAACTTTTTAGTTTAAGTAAGTCCCATTTGTTTATTCTTGTTATTAACTCTTGGGCTATGGGCGTCCTATTAAGGAATTTGGAGCCCGACCCCACAGAATGTAGATCGTAGCCAACTTTTTCTTCTATCAGACACCATGTCTCTGATTTGATATCTAGCTCCTTAATCCATTTTTTAGTTAACTTTTGTGCAAGGCGAGAGAAAGGGATTCAGTTTCATTTTGTTGCATATGGATTTCCAGTTTTCACAGCACCATTTGTTGAAGATGTTATCCTTACTTCATTGCATGCTTTTAGCCCCTTTATCAAATATAAGAAAGTTGTAATTTTGTGGATTGGTCTCTGTGTCCTCTATTCTGTACCATTGGTCCACCTGCCTATTATGGTACCATTACCATGCTGTTTTTATTACTATTGCTCTGTAGTACAGTTTGAAATCTGTTATTGCTATACATCCAGATTCACACTTCCTGCTTAGAATTGCTTTTGCTATTCTGGGTCTTTTGTTTTTCCATATGAATTTCATTATTGCTGTATCTATTTCTAAAAGAAATGCTGTTGGGATTTTGATTGGCATAGCATTAAACCTGTAGAGAACTTTGGGTAATATCGCCATTTTGATGATGTTAGTTCTGCCTATCCATGAACAGGGTATATTTTTCCATCTTCTAAGATCTTTTCTTATCTCTCTCTTTAGGGTTCTGTATTTTTCATTGTATAAATCTTTCACCTCTTTTGTTAGGTTGATTCCCAAGTATCTTATTTTCCTTGAGGATATTGTGAATGGAGTGGTTTTCCTCATTTCCATTTCAGAAGTTTTGTTGCTGAAATACAGGAATGCCTTTGATTTATGCATGTTGATTTTATATCCTGCCAATTTGCTGAATTCATTTATTAACTCTAGCAGTTTTTTTGTAGAACCTTTTGGGTCTGTTAAATATATTATCATGTCATCTGCAAATAGTGATAATTTAAGTTCTTCTTTTCCAATTTTTATGCCTTTAATTTCTTTTGTCTGTCTAATTGCTCTGGCTAGTACTTCAAGAACTAAATTGAATAGAAGTGCTGAGAGAGGGCATCCCTGTCTTGTTCCAGATTTTAGAGGGAATGCCTTCAGTTTTTCTCCATTTAGGATGATGCTAGCCTGAGGTTTAGCATATGTAGCTTTTACAATGTTGAGGTAAGTTCCAGTTATCCCTAGTTTTTCTAGTGTTTTGAACATAAAGGGATGCTGTATTTTGTCAAATGCTTTTTCTGCATCTATCAAGATGATCATATGGTTCTTATCTTTAATTCCATTGATGTAGTGAATAGCATTTATTGATTTCCATATATTGAACCAGCCTTGCATCCCAGGGATGAATCCTACTTTATTATGGTGTACAATTTTTTTTTTGATATGCTTTTGTATTCGATTAGCCAGGATTTTATTTGAGAATTTTTGCATCCAAGTTCATTAGAGATATTGGTCTGTAGTTTTCTTTCTTTGAAGTGTCTTTGTCTGGTTTCGGGATCAGGGTGATGTTGGCCTCATAGAATGAATTTGGAATAGCTCCTTCTTTTTCTATTTCTTGAAATAGCTTGAGAAATATTGGTATTACTTCTTCTTTGAAGGTTTTGTAAAACTCCGCTGTATACCCATCCGGTCCAGGGCTTTTCTTGGTTGGTAGTCTTTTGATGGTTTCTTCTATTTCTTCCTTTTTTATTGGTCTGTTTAAATTGTGTGTGTCCTTCTGACTCAATCTGGGCAGATCGGATGACTTAAGAAATTTATCGATATCTTTACTTTCTTCTATTTTATTGGAACATCGGGTTTCAAAATACTTTCTAATTATCTTCTGTATTTCTGTAGTGTCTGTTGTGATATTGCCTTTTTCATCCCGTATGTTAGTAATTTGAGTTCTCTCTCTTTTTCTCTTTGTTAGCATGGCTAAGGGCCTATCAATCTTATTTATGTTTTCAAAGAACCAGCTTTAAGTTTTATCAATTTTTTCAGTTTTTTTTTGTTTTAATTTTGTTGATTTCTGCTCTGATTTTAATTATTTCTTGTTTTCTACTATATTTGCTGTTGTTTTGCTCTTCCTCTTCTAGGGTTTTGAGGTGTAGTGTGAGTTCATTTATTTGTTGTTTTTTTTTTCTTTTTTTTTTTTTTTTTGAGGAAATAACACCAGGAAATGAATTTCCCTCTTAAAACTGCTTTCATTGTGTCCCATAGATTCCGGTATGTTGTGTCTGTATTGTCATTTATCTCTAAGAATTGTTTTTTTTTTAATCTCCTCCTTTTTTGTCTTCTGTAACCCACTGATCATTCAGTAACATATTGTTCATTTTCCATGTGATGTAGGATTTTCCTTCCTTCTTTATTATTGATTCCCAGTTTCATTTCATTATGATCAGATATGATGCATGGTATTATCTCCACAACTTTATATTTACTAAGAGTTGCCCTATGGCATAATATATGGTCTATCTTTTAGTAGGATCCATGTGCTGCTGAGAAGAACGTGTATCCACTTGATGATGATTGATATATTCTATATATGACAGTTAAGTCTATGTTATTGATTGTGCTATTGAGTTCTATAATTTTTTTATTCAGCTTTTGTCTAGAGGATCTGTCTAATGGCGAGAGCTGTGTGTTGAAGTCAACCATAATTATTGGTTGTGGTCTATTTGATTCTTGAACTTGAGGAGAGTTTGTTTTATGACATTGCAGCACCATTGTTTGGTGCATACAAATTGAAAATTGTTATGTCTTCTTGGTCGATGGGTCCTTTTAACAGTATATAGTGTCCTTCTTTATCCCTTTTGCTTAACTTAGGTTTAAAGTTGATTTTATTCGATATGAGTATGGCCACTCCTGCTTGCTTCCAAGGGCCATGTGAGTGGTATGATTTTTCCCAACCTTTCACCTTCAGCCTGTGTATGTCTTTTCCTATCAAATGAGTCTCCTGAAGGCAGCATATTGTTGGATTTGTTTTTTGATCCAGGTTACAAGCCTATGTCTCTTGATTGGTGAGTTTAGGCCATTAACATTTAAGGTTACAATTGAAATATGGTTTGTACTTCCAGTCATGTTAATTTATTTATTTATTTTAGTTTGGCTAGTTTTTACTCTTTGGTTACTTTTCTCCCCCTTTACTGAGATACCTCCCACTGTTAGTTTTGGGTGCTATTATTAAATTTCTCTTCTTGTAGTATTTTGCTCAAAATGCTTTGCAGTCCTGATTTTCTGGCTGCAATTTTTTTTAGCTTTTTTTTTATCATAAAATATTTTAATTTCATTGTCAAATCTGAAGCTTAATTTTGCTGGATACAGTATTCATGTTTGGAATCCATTATTTTTCAGTGTTTGAAATACATTGTTCCAGGATCTTCTCGCTTTCAAAGTCTGTGATGAAAAATCAGTCGTTAACCTAATTGGTTTACCCCTGAATGTAATCTGCCTCCTTTCTCTCATAGCTTTTAATATTCTCTCCTTGTTCTGTATGTTGGATATCTTCATAATTATATGTCTTGGAGTTGGTCTATTATGGTTCTGAATGTTTGGGGTTCTGTAGGCTTCCAGGATTTGGCAATCCATTCCATCTTTCATCTCTGGGAAGTTTTCTAGAATTATTTCATTTAGTAGGTTGTCTATTACTTTGGTTTGAACCTCTATGCCTTCTTCTTTCCTGATGACTCTCAAATTTGTTTTTTAAATGACATCCCATATCTCTTGAATAGATTGCTCATAAGATTTAAGCACCTTTTCTCTGTTGACCATATTCTTTTCAAGTGGATAAACTTTGTCTTCATTATCTGATGTTCTGACTTCTACTTGGTCTAGTCTATTTGTAATATTCTTGTTTGAGTTTTTAATTTGGTTTATATTTTCCTGCATTTCTAGGAATACTGTTTGATTTTTTTTTTAAGATCTCTATCTCCTGGTAAAGCTCGTCCTTTGCCATTTGAATTTGTTTGTTTAATTCGTTTTCAAAATATACTTTCATTTCTTGGACTTTCTCTCTCATGTCTGATATAATATTCCATTCCACATGAGTTATGTATGCCTTGAGTTCTTTCCCTATCCATGTTTCTGATGCTTCTAGGTCCTCCTGTAGATTTAAGTTGTCCTGCGTTGTTTGTAATTTTTTTATCCCTTGTTTTTTAATGTTGCTCACGTTACTTTCCAGCTCTGTTTTATTGCTGTGTTTCTGCTCTCTCCTATAAATTTGTTTTGGTTTTGTATATCTCTGTTGTCTCTCCTTTGTGATGGTAGACTATGCCTGCTGAAGTGGATTCAGCTGGGAAGGAGTTCTAATGGCCAAACTCCGATGACGTCACCTCTCCGCTATGGCGGGCCCCAGGCTCCTTGCTGGGGTGTCCGAAGGGAGGGGTGGGCCTGGTCTGTCTCTGATTGGTTTCAGCTCCCTGTTAGCTACTTCATGAAGGCCTGGCTAGAGACCTCCTCCTAGAGTCTCTGCGCTGTACCTGCTGGGCTGCACCTCGGGGTCTAGCCACGCGGTCGCCAGCAGGCAGGCAGTCTCAAGCTGCCCGTCATAGGGGCCACGGGTGTTCGCCTGCAGGCGGGCAGTCTCTTGCCGCCCAGTCACGTGGGCAGCGGGCGTGTAGTCGCAGGTGGGCGGGCAGTCTCCAGCCTCCCAGTCATGCGGACAGAGGGTGGGCGATCATTCGCCTGCAGGTGGGCAGTCTCCACCTGCCCAGTCGATTGGGCAGTGGACGGGCGGTCACCAGCAGGAGGGCAGTCTCTAGCCACCCAGTGGTGCGGGCAGTGGGCATGCGGTCACTGACGGGCGGGCGGTCTGTAGCCGCCCAGTCATGCGGACCGTCACCAGCCGGTGGGCGGCCTCCCACCGCCAAGTCGTGCGGACAGCGGGCGGGCTGTCACTGTCGGGCGGGCGATCTCTAGCCACCCAGTCACACGGGTGGTTGCCGGTGGGTGGGCGGACTCCAACCACCCAGTCACGCGGACAGCGGGTGGGCAATTGGTCGCTTGCCAGTGGGCAGACTTCAGCAGCCCAGTCGCGTGGGCAGTGGGCGGGTGGTCGGTTGCCAACAGGCAGGCGATCTCTAGCCGCCCAGTCACGAGGGCCTGGCCTCTTGTCCCCTGGCTTCTCCTACCAGCCCCGGCTTCTCCTGCTAGCCCGGCCCTCCCCTGCGTGCTTCCTCTCGGCAGTTCAAACTGTATTCTGTTCCTGCAGCTTGCTGGGTGTGGAGGGTGGCTACTGCGAACCCCAGAACCCTATTGTTTTGATTTTTTCCGCTTGCCCCTCCCCCAGTGCTGGCTAGACATGTTTCATTTTCGTCGCTAATGGGAGGGGGAGTTGAAGGTCAGATGTCTCTACCTTTCTCTGCTTCTCTATGCACGCTCTTTCTGGTAATCCCTCCCCGGGAAAGCCTAGGAGAGATTTTATGCAAATTTCCCGCTGCATGGGATATGGGCTGAGCAACATACTCCTGTTTTATCATTGCAATCTTTTGGAGAGTTGCAGTGGTGATGTCAGCTCTTCAAGATGGTGGCCGCTGGCTTCCTTGGTGGACTTTCTGCTGTAGGGGATAGAACTGGACCTCTTCCTTCCCCATCTCAAATCCCAAAATCAGCCTGCAGCTCAGTGAGGGCACTGCTGGCAGGACTCCACAGAATCCGTAGCACTGTTTCTCTCTGCTTGCAGGTCGCTTCTCGGCGGCACCCCGCCGTCTGTAGCCGCAAGGCGGGCCATGCAACGGGCGGCAGATCAGTCAGCCTGCAACTCCGGTCGCATTGTTGCCTCGTGTTAGAGATTCAATAACCAATCCTCAGTGCTGGAAGTCCTTCCTCTAGGTTTCGGTGCACCCCTATTTTGTTGTAAATTCCTAACAACATAGCTTTTTGTCACTCTAACTCGTTATTCACCTGAGCAGTGACGTGGAACACAGGGTGTGATGGACTCTATTTGCGGCAATCTTCCTGACCATTATTTGGACCCTAACAATAACCCTATGTTTACACCTGTCCCTAACCCTAGACCAAACCATAATGCTAGCCCTAGAACTAATCAATCCTAAATTCAGCCTTAACTATAGCCCTTGACCTGAACAAAAACCTATCCTTAGCCCTTAAAGTAACACTTAAACTAACACAAACTCTAACCCTACCACTAAACCTAAACCTAGTTCTAATTCTGGCTGTAACCCTAACTCTAACTCAAACCCAAACACTGACCCTGCCTTTAAGAGTAAACCTACTTTTATAAACTGAACCTAACCTAGAAATCTAATCCTAACACTGACCTAGCCAAAATCCCAACCCTCAAAGTAGCCCTAATCATAACCCTAACTCTTACACATCTGTAGCCCTAACCCTAGGACTAAACCTAACTCAAAATCTAGAGCTAATCCAAGGCCTAAGCATAACCCTAACCATAACCATAACCTAACAATGGATTAGTCCTAACCCTAGCTCAAAGCCTGAACTTTATCCTAAACATAAACCTACAACTATCCCTAAATATACCCATAACACTAACCCTAATCTTAAACTTAACCCTAACCCTAAACCTAGCTCTAAACCTACCCATTACCCTAAAAATAACCTTAAGCATATTGATAATTCTAGGCCTAAACCTAACCCTAAAGCTAACCAGAAAACTAATACTAAACCTAACCCTAAACCTCACACTTGCCATAGACATAACTCTAGCTAAAACCCTAAGTCTTATGATAAACCTAAACATAACCATAGCCCTAACCCTAAACCTAAACCTCAATCTAACATTAACAATAACCTATGCCTATATCTAACAATATCCATTACTCTGACCCTAACCTACCCCTAATGATGATGCTTGCCCTATTCCAATCCTAACCCTAACCATACTCTAATCTTATCCCTATACATAACTCTAAACCTAACCCTCATCCTAGCCATAACCCTAGCGCAAATCCTAATCCTTATGCTAAACTTAATCCTAACACTAACCCTAGTTGTAACCCGAACCCTAAACTTAACTCAAGACTTATTCCTGACCATATCTTAACCCAAACATTAGCTCTAACCCTATCCATTATGCTAACCATTACCCTTACCCTAATGCTAACCCTAGGCCTAACACAAAATTATTGCTAATCCTAACCCTATCAATTACTGTGAACCTAATCTGAACCCTAAAAAAAACCTTACCTTTACCCTAACCCTGACCCTAATGCTTATTTTAGCCCTAATCTTAAACCCTAACCTGATCCTGACTCTAATAATTCTCTATAATTCAAACTATAACCTGATCCTGACTCTAATACTTCTCCTAACTCTAAATCTGATACTTAACCCTAAACCTAACACTTAAACTAGACCTAGTCATTAACCTAATCCCAAAACTGTTCTCTCCTCAACTGTAACCCCACACCTGAATTTATCCCTAGCCCTAATCCTAGACATAACCCTAACAAAAACCCAAGCCCTTATCTCAGGCCCAAACCTAGATTAATCCTAACCCCAACTCTAACCCTGATAGTAACCCTAGCCCTAACTTAGCCCTAATTTAAACCTATGTTTAAACCTAACCATAACCCTAGACCTAAGAATAAATCTAAATCTCACACTAGCCCTATCACTAATTCTAAAGCTATCCCTTAATATAACACTAACCCTAGCCATAAACTTAGTCCTAACCCTTGACCTATCCATAGCTCAAGCACTAACCTTAGATCATAATCTATCTCTAAATCTAACACTGACTGGAAACCTGAGCCTACACCTAAAAGTAGCCCTCACCCTAACACTAATCCTAAAACTAGCCCTAACACTAGCCCTATCCCTAAAACAAAACTAAGCAATAAGGTGTATCCCTAACCCTTAAACTAAACTAACCACTAACCATACACCTACACCTAACTCGAGCTCTAATTTGAGTTTTAAACCAAACCTTAAAACTAACCCTAACACTGACTCCAACACTAACATTAATCCTAACTCTAAACATCACCCTAAATCTAACAGTAATGCTAACACTAAACCTAGCCCTAATCTTAACCCTAAAATTATCCCAAATTCTAACCCTTGTACTTACATTAGCTATAATCCTTACCCTAGCATTAACTTAACCCAAATCCTACCCCTAATTTGAGACCAATCTGGAGCTTTAACCCTAATCCTAACCATCACCCTAGCCCTAATCATAACCATAAGCCTAGCCTTAACCCTATAACATTATTATAACAATAACCCTACACTAATGGTAACCCTAGGCCTTAACCTAACCCTATCTCTAATCCTATCCATATCCATTTCCATAAACCTAACATGAACCCAAATTCTAAGCCTATCATTACCCAAACCCTTACCCTAATGTTAATTTACTCCTTAATTTTAAGCCTTAACGTATTCTAAACCCTAACCTAGACTTTAACCTTAATTATACCCCTAGCTCTAAATCTTACCCTAACCCTAATCATAAACCTTACACTAGACGTACCAACAATACCAACCCTAAAACTATCTTTAAACATAATTCTAGACTTGAAATTAGCCATACGCCTAATCCTTGCAATAATCCTAAAACAAACACTAGCCCTCATCCTAGCCCTAAACGTAGCCTTAATTATAAACCTAATCCTATCCCTTATTCTAAACATCACCCTACCTCTAGTACTAGCATAATACCATCCCTTACCCTAAACTACATCCTAAATCTAACCCTTATTCTATGATTCAACTGAACACTGACCATAGATCTAATTCTATCCCTAATTTATCCCTATTCCTAACCCTAAACCTAACCTTAGCCCTAAGACTAACAATAATTGTCACACTAGCCCTATCACTAGTTTTAATCCCAGCCCTTACCATAACCCTAAACCTAGCCTTAACCCTTACCCAATCCTTAGTCCTAGCCCTAGCCCTAAGTTTAAGCCTCATGCTAACACTGAACATAATCTTAACGCTGATCATAAAATTAGCCCTAACCCTACCCCTAGCAGTAAAACAAAACCGAGCAATCGCACTATTCCTAAACCTAACTAAACCAAACCCTAACACTTCAACTAGACATATCCATACCTTTAATTCTGGTCCTATCCCTTACCTTAAAACTATAACTGACACTGACTAGTATACTAAACTCACCATATCTTGAAACACCATCCTAAAAATAAACCAAAACTTAACAAAAACCTAGCCCTATGAGTACTAACACTACTCCCGACCCTGACTCATATCCGAAAATTAAACCTAGATCTAAATATCACCCTAAACTTAAACTTAACACTAACACTAAAATTACTCCTAACTCTAACCCTAACCCTAAAACAAACCCTAATTGAAACCCTTTTTCTTATTAGCACTACCCTAATCCTAGTACTAACCATAACACAAAACTAGCCCTAATCCAAACCCTAAACATAACTTTTACCCTAACCCTATTCTAACTCAATCCCTAAACCTGGCTCTAACTCTCTCTCTTATCCTAGGTGAAACCATATTCCTAACGGTAATCCTAGATCTATCCCTAATGCTTAGGCTAACCAAAATCGGAAACTTATTAATAGTCCTGGCCCTAGCCCTCATTCCAGCTCTAATATTATCCCAAACTTTTATGCTAACCCTGACCTTTATTCTGATACTAACATAAACTCTAGGTATAAAACTGACCCTAAACGTAGAGGAAATCCTTACACTGGTCATACCACTAACTTATACCTAAAATTAACCCTAACCCTAGCTCTAAGACTAACACTAACTCTCACGCTATCCCTATCCCTAGTTCTAAGCATATCCATTACCATAACCCTAACCCCAGCCCTAACCCTTGCCCTATCCCTAGTCATATCCCTAACCCAAGATCTAACCTTAACTTGAAATCTAACCCTAACTCTAAGCCTAAGCCAAACACTAAAACTAGACCTAACCGTAATACCATAGTAAAACTAGCCCTAAACCTAACCCTAGCAGTAAAAAAAAACTGAGCAATAGCCCTAACCATAAACCTTAACTTAAACCAAATCTTAACACTACACCTAGACCTAATCATAAAGTTAATTCGAAACCTCACACTAACCTTAAATTTAACCATGACGCTTACTCATATCCTAAAAATCACACTACCTCTAAACACCATCCAAACCTTAAAATAAATCCTAAAAGTAAACCTGTCCTTAATGCGAGTCCTAACCCTAACCCTGACCCTGACTCATATCCTAACACTAACCCTAGCTCTAAATATCATCCTAATTTTAAAACTAACCCTAACCTGGACATACCCTTAACCTGAACCCTAAAATGAACCCTCATTGTAGCCCTAGTTTTTACATTAGCAATTGCCCTATCATTAGCCCTAACCCTAAGCCAAAAACTAGTCCTAATCAGAGCCCTTAACCTAGATTTAACCCTAACCCAAACTCTAGCCCTAACCCTAGCTCTAAGCCTATCCATTACCCAATGAATAAGCCTAATCCTAATGGTAGACGAAGACCTATGCCTTATCCTTTGGCTAACCAAAATCTTAACCTTATTAATAGTCCTGGCCCTAGCCCTCATTTTAGCTCTAATCATATCCCAAATCCAAACACTAACCGTGACACTTATTCTGACACTAACACAAAACCCTGGTTCTAAACCTGACCCTAACACTAGACTAAAAGCTAACACTAGCCCTGGACCTAAACCTAATCCTAAATCTAGTCTTATCTCTAGCCCTAGACCTAAACAAAAACCAAAAATTAACAGTAACCCTAGTCCTTATGTGAGTCCTAACACTAACTCTGACCCTGACTCATATCCTAAAACTAACCCTAGATCTAAATATCACCCTAACCTTAAACTTAATCCTACCACTAAAACTAGCCTACCCCTACCCCTAATCCTAAAACTAACCCTAATTGTAATCCTATTTCTTATATTAGTGATTGCCCTAACCTTAGTCTTAACCCTAACACAGAACTAGGCCTAATCAGAACCCTAAACCTAACTTTAACCCTAATCCTTCCCTAACTCTATCCCTAAACCTAGCTTTAACTCTCTCCCTTACCCTAAGTGAAACCATAACCCTAATGGTAAACCTAGATCTATTCCTATTGCTTAGGCTAACCAAAATCCGAACCCTATTAATAGTCCTGAATCTAGCTTTCATTCTAGCTCTAATCCAATTTCAAACTCTTACACAAACCCTGACCCTTATTATGACGCTAACAAAAACCTAGGTCTAAAACTGACCCTAAACCTAGAGCAAACCCTAACACTGGCCATACTGCTAAAATATAGCTAAACCTAACCCTAACCCTAGCTCTAAGGCTAACTCTAACTCTCACACTACCTTATCCCTAGTTCTAAGCCTATTCATTACCATAACCATAACCCTTGCATGTCCTTAGTCCTAGCCTAACCCGAGATCTAATCCTAACTCAATATCTAACCCTAATTGTAAGCCTAAGCCAAAAACTAAAACTAGCCCTAAACCTAATGCTAATGGTAAAACTAGCCCTAACCCTAACCCTAGCAATAAAACAAACTGAGCAATAGCCCTAACCATAAACCTTAATTTTAACTAAACTCTAACACTACTCCTAGAACTAATCAAAGCCTTAATTAGAAACCTAACACTAACCTTAAATCTAACCCTGACCCTGACTCATATCCTAACACTCACACCAGCTCTAAACACTCTCCTAACTTTAAACTAAAACCTAAAAGTAAACCTGTTCTTAATTCGAGTCTTAACCCTAACCCTGACCCTGACTCTGATCCTAACACTAACCCTTGCACTAAATATCATGCTAATCTTAAATCAAACCCTAACCTAGGCCTACCCCTAACCAGAACTCTGAAATTAACCCTTATTGTAGCCCTAGTTCTTATATTAGTCATTGCCCTATCATTAGCCCTAAACCTAACCCCAAAACTAGCCCTAATCCAAGCCTGAAACCTAGATTTAACCCTAACCCTAACTCTAGCCCTAATCCTTGCTCTAAGCCTATCCATTACCCTGGAATAACCCTAACCCTAATAGTAGCCCTACACCTTTGGTTAGTAGGCTAACCAAAATCCTAACTTTATTAATAGTCCTGACCCTGTCCCTCATTCTTGCTCTAATCCTATCCCAAATCTGAAAACTAACCCTGACCCTTATTCTGACCCCAACACAAACCCTAGTTCTAAACCTAACCCTAACACTAGACTAAAACCAATCACTAGCCCTAGACCTAAACCTAATCCTAAATCTAGCCTTATCTCTATCCCTAGACCTAAACAAAACTTAGTCCTAGGCCTAACAATAACCCTTATACTAACACAAACACTAACCCTACTCCTAGACCTAAACCTTCTCCTAAATCTGGCTGTAACCCTAACTTGAACTCTAACCCAAACACTGACTCTGACTTTAGCAGTAACCTATTTCTAAACATGACACTAACTGAAAATTTAAACCTAACTCTAGATGTTGGCATAACCCTAACCCTATGACTATCCCTAATGATAATCCAAGCTCTTACATTACCCTCACCCTTAACCCTAGGCCAATATCTAACACAAAACCTAGAGCTAATCCTAGGTCTTAATCGAGCTCTAATCATAACACTAACCCTAACTCTAGCTTTAACCCAAACCTAACCCTCACCTTCGTCCTAACCCTAGCTCAAAACCTAATTCTTACTATACACATAAACCTATAACTATCCCTGAATCTAACCCTAAACCTAGTCCTAATGCTAACCTTAACAAAAACCCTAACCCTAGCTCTAAACTCACACATTACCCTAAACCTAACTCTAACCCTAAATCTAATTGTAACCTAGCCTTAACCCTAATCATAATCTTAACCCTAAACTGAAAACTAAACCCTGACTTAACCTTAAACTAATATTTGCAATAGCCCTAACCATAAATCAAACCCAAACCCTTATCATAAACCTAAATATAACCATAGACCTAACCCTAACTTAAACATAATTCTACCCCTGTCCCTAAACCTAAACGTACATCTAACCATATTTATTACCCTAACCCTAACCCTAAACTTAATTGTAACCATTCCTGTAACCTTAACCCGAATGCTAAACCTACAGGAATCTTTTACCTAAACATACCCCTGAACCTAACCCTTGTTCTAACCCTAATCATAGCTCAGAACCTAACTCTTACACTAAACATAACACTAAACTTTACCCTAGTTCTGAAGTATAACGTAACAGTAACTCAACACCTAATCCTCACCATAAGTCTAGCTATAACATTATCTCTAACTGTTTTCCTTACTCTAATCATAATTCATATCCTAAAGCTAATACTAGCCCTAACCCTATGTCAAGACCAAATCTAAACCATAACCCTAGCCCTAAACGTAACTCTTACTGTATCCATTACCATAAACAGAATCATTTCCCTAATGCTAACCTTAGGCCTAACCCTAAACCTATCACTAACCCCAACCCTATCAATTACCCTAAACCTAAACTGAACCTAAATCTAACCCTATCATTACCCTAACCATAACTCTAATGCAAATGTGAGGCCTAACTCTACACTCAAACCTAAAAGAAACCCTAACCATTATCCTGACTCTAATAATTACCCTAACTTTAACCTGAAGCTTACCCTAAACCTAATCCTTACACTAGACATAGCCAAAACCTAACCTTAAACTGTCCATAAGCATAAAGAAAGATCTGACATTAGACCTAGATATAATCCTAGCCCTAACCCAAACACAAACTCTAGCCCATATTAGCACTAAACATAGCCTTAATCATAAACCTAACCTTAAATCTAGGCCTAACTTAAAACCAACCCTATCCCTAAGCTTAGACCTAACATAGCCCTATCCCTAACCCTAACCCTAAACCTAACCCTAAAACTAAGTCTAACTCTCTCCTTAGCCCTAAAACTAGTCTAAGCCTATGCCTTACTGGAACTCTAAACCAAGCCTAACTCTAGGCCTAAACTTAGCCATTTCCTTAGCCCTAGCCCTAACCCTAGATCTAACTTAACTCTAAATCTAACCCTAATGCAAAGCCTAAGCGTAAACCTAACACTAACCCTAACCTTCACCCTAAAGCAACTCCTAAAACTAGCCCTAACTCTAGCCCTAGCCCTAATACAAAACCAAGCTATAGCCCTAACCCTAAACCTTAAGCTAAACCAAACCCTAACCCTACAATAGCCTTAACCCTATCCCTACTTCTAGTTTTAAGAAGAACCCTAAAATTAAGCCTAACCCTGATTCTGATGCTAACACTAACCCTAGCTTTAAACACTACCCTAAACATAACCCTGAACATAACACTAGACCTAGCCCTAACCATAACCCTAACACTTAAATTAGCCCTAATTGTAACCCTAGTACTTACGTTAGGCATAACCCTAACCCTACCTTTAACAAAACCCAAAATCAAGCCTAATCTGTGCCCTAAATTGAGCTTTAACCCTAACCCTAACCATAATCCTATACTTAGCACTAATAATAACCATAACCCTACCTCTAACACTAGCTCCAACCCTATCAATTACCCTAACCATAATCCTAACCTTAATGTTAACCCTAGGCCTAAACCTTACCATATCCCTAATCCTAACCCTATCCATTACCCTAAACCTAATTCGAAACACAAACCTAATTATATAATTACCCTATTCCAAAACCTATGCTAATTTGAGTTCTAAATTTAAACCTTAACCTATCCCAAACACTAATCACGACCCTTACCCAAACAATACCCTTAGCTCTAAACCTGACCCTAACCCTAACTCTAACCCTATCCGTTACACTACATCTAACCTAACCCTAAACTATCTTTAACTGTAAAGCTGGACCTGAAATTAGCCCTAGCCCTAATCCAAGCCCTAAACCTAGCCTTAATTCTAACCTGAACTATAACCCGAGGTTTAACCCTAATTCTAACATTCGCCCTAGACCTAAACTAGTTATAACTCCATCCCTTACCCTAAACCTTACAAAAACCCTAAAGCTAACCATAGTCTTAAATCTAAGCATAACCCTTGCCCTAACTCTAGGCCTAACCCTAACACTAAACTTAGCACTAACCCTAATTTTGTCCTGTCCTAACCCTAAACCTAGCCTTAAGCCTAACTCTAACTCTTGCTCTATCCCTATCCCTAGTACTATCCTTAGCACTAACGGAAGCCTGGATGTAAGCCTAACTCTAAATTTAAACCAAACTCTAAATTTAACCATAGCCATAATCCTGAACCAAACCCTAACACTAGCCCTAACAATTTTGCTAATGCTAAATCTTGATTTACCCCTAGCTCTAGCCTAAAAACAAAACCAAGCCATTTCCCTAACCCTAACCCTTAACCTAAACCAAACCATAAACCTACACCAAGCCCTAAACCTAACTCTAAAAATAATCCTGACCTGACACTGATTCTAACACTAATCCTAGCTCTAAACATCACCCTAACTTTAAGTTAACTCTAACACCAGACCAAGCCTTAACCCTAACCCTAAAACTAGCCCTAATCGTAACCCTAATTTATACATTAATTGTTGTCATAAAGCTAGCCCTAACCCTAACAAAAATCCTACCCCTAATTCTAGTCCTAACCCTAGCTTAAACTTTAATCTTAACCCTAACACTAGCCCTAAACCTAACCCTAACCCAAGCCCTCATCCTAGCTCTAACCCTATTCCTTTCCATAAGCCAAACCCTAAACCAAATGCTAACCCTAGTCCTAACCCTAATCCTTAGCCTAACGTAAACACTAACAGTATTACGAGTTCTAACACTAGCCCTCATTCTAATTTTAACCCTAACCCTGACCCTTATTTTGATCCTAACTGTGTCCCTAGGTCTAAACCTTACCCTAACCCTAAATGTAATCCTAACACTAGCCTTACCAGTAAGAAGATACCTATACCTAACCCTAACATAAATCTAGACCAAAAACTAATTCTAAATATAGCTATAATTCTAGCCCTATACCTAAACATAATCATAGCTCTAGCCCTAAAATTTACCCTTTACCTAAACTAAACACTTCCCCTACACATAGACCTGTAACTGGTCCTAATTCTGGCTCTAAACCAAACCCTAATACTATCTGGAACACTGACCCTGATGCTAAGATTAACCTATCTCTAAACCTGACGCTAACCTAATACCTAGACCTAACACTAGACCTAGTCATTACCCTAACCCTAATACTAGCCCTAAACCTAAACCTAGCCCTAAACCTAGCCCTAAACCAAACACAAATCCTAGCCATAATTATAGTCCTAAACTTAGCATTACACTTGCCCTAACCTAAACCATAACTGAAACCCTAGCTCTTATCCTAACCTTAATACTAGCTCGAATTTTAGTTCTAACCTTGTCAATTACCCTAATTATAACAAAATCCCTAACACTAAACCTAACCCTAACCATAAACGTATCCCAAAACCTAACCATAAACCTAAACATCACCAAAGCACTAACCCTAGCAAAAATATTAAGCCTTACACTAAACCTAATTCTAAGACTAGCCCTAATCCAAACCCTAACCCTAACCTTAACCCTAACCCTAAATCTAATATAATTCATTTTCCAGAACCTAACCCTAACTCCAATGAAAACTCTAGCCATCACCAGAACCCTAAAACAAACCCTAAACATAAACATATCCCAAGACCTGAACGTAAACCTAGCCCTCACCCTATCCATTACCCTAGCTGAAAGAGTAACCCTTACCCTAACCTAACCATATCCCTAGCCCTAAACCTAACACTTACCATAAAGTAAACCTAGCCCTATCTCTAAACCTAACTCTAATTTTAGACTTAATTTAAATCCTTAACTTATCCCTAACCCTAACTCTAAATCTATCCATTATACTAAACTTAACCCTTAACTAACCATAACCTTAACCTTATTGCTAAACCTAACCGATCCATTACCCTAAACCTTAACTGAAACCTAAACCTAACCCTATCCATTACCTTAACCTAAGCCTAAACCTAATACTAATTCAAGCCCTACACCTAAACTCTGAACAAAACAAAATTCTAACTCTTATCATGGCCCTAATAACACCTCTAACTCTAAACCTGACCCTTACCCTAAACATAGGTCTGACACTAGACCTAGCAACTAACCCTAAAACTATTCTTAATTACAATCCTAGACTTAAAATTAGCCCTAGCCCTAGTTCTAGTCCTTTACCTAACTGAAAACATAGCCCTAAACCCAGCGTTAATACTAACCTAAACACTAACCTTAGCCCTAATCATAATTCTAACCCTCACCCTAGCCCTAAATCTAGCTATAAACCCATCCATTCCCCTAAACGTAATCCTAACCCCAATGCTAATCTTAAAACTAGCCCAACCCCTAGGCCAAAACCGAACACTAACCCTAGTCCTAATCCTAGCCATAATTTAGCTTTAACCCTAACCCTAAGCCCAGTCCTAAATCTAAATCTAACTCTCGTCCTAGATGTTTCCCTAAATCTAACCCTATCCCTTACCATAACACTAACATTAGCCCTAATCCTAACCCTGGATCTAACCCTAACTCTAAATCTAACCCTAACCCTAAGAATAAACCTCACCTTAACAATAGCTCTAACCCTAACACTAATTCAAAGTCTAGCCCTAACCTTTGCCCTAGCCCTAAAAAATAAACCAAACCATAGCTTTAATCCTTACTCTTACCCACAGAAGTCAAGATGAAGTGAAACCTTAAAACACAAACTGTTTCTGACAGTGAACTTTTAACTGAGATGGCCCAACCTGGGAAACATGGTAATGCTAGGTAAAAGATGAATTCTGACCGGTATCAAAGAAATTTGAACAAAAGTAACTCTAACCCAAACATTAGTTCTAACAGTACCCCTAACCATAATCCTAAAACTAAAACTTTCCTGTTTATACAGCTTGATCATAAAGTCCCAAATTTGGGGTTCCTAGTATGGCAAGGTAACGGATGAATCCTGCCCAGTATAAAAATTATGACCAATAATTGGGGAAGGGGTGTTTCAGTACATGCCTATTTTCCCTGTATTCTCCTAAAGTATTCTAGGATAAATTGTTTTGGAATGCTTCGGCATAAGGTACATTCACAAGGAACAAACCAGAACATTCCCACAGCGAAGTGATTGAGTGTGTAAAGTTTCATGCAGCTAGCACTCACCCTGTATGATTTTTAGCTCCATTTCCATTCACACCTATTGGCCATAATGTAGTGAAAACTAAAAATTCAAACTGTTAATGACACTGAACCATTGAACCTTGAAGACCCAAACTTGGGAAGCCTACTAAGGTTAGCTAAAGATGAATCTTGTACAGTATCAAAGTAATCTGACCAAAAGATTCGAAGCTATCTCAGTACATGTGTATTTGCCTTGTTCCTATAGAATTCAGAGATAATATTGTTCCTATCTACTTCAGCTTAGGGATACTTCACAGGAAAAAATCCAGAGAATGCTGGCTGAGAACTGATTGATTGTGTGAAGTTTTAAGAAGCTAGCACAAACCCTGTTTGATTTACAGCTTTATTTCTATTCAACCCTATAGGGCAAAAAGAAGAGAAACATGAAAATTGAAATTGTTCCTGATAGAAAACTTCTTTATGTAGGAGGCCCAAACATTTGGCATATAGTAAAAATCGAAAAATGGTGAATCCTGCCCAGTATCATAGAAATTAAAAAAAAAAAAAAAGAAAGAAAGAAAACTAACTCTAACCCTAATAGCAGGTGTAAACCTAGTCCTAACACTAAGTCTAACCCTAAATCTAATCTGTTTAGAGAAGCTTTCATCATAGAAGTTTCAAACTTGGAGAGTCTAGTGGGGCAAGCTTACAGATTAATCAAGGGAAGTTTCAAAGAAATCTGACAAAATAATTGGGGGCGCTTATTCAGTACATGCATACTTCCTTGTTTTCTCCTAAAGTGTTCTCAGATAAATTTGTATTGCATGTTTCAGCTTATTACTAATTTCACAAGGAACAAACCAGAGTGTGCCCACAGAGAATTGATTTCGTGTGTGAAGTTTCAAGCAGTTAGCAACAACCTTGTTTGATTTTCAGCTCCATGTCCATTTACCCATGTAGCTCGAAATGAAGTGAATCCATAAAATACAAATTGTTCTTGTCAGAAAAGAATTGAACCAAGAATGCTGAAATCTGGGGAACACAGTAAGGCAAGATAAAAAGATATCCTGCCCAGTAACAAAGAAGTTTGGACAAGACAAACTCTAACCCTAACACTAGATCTAACTCTAACCTAACCTTTTTAGGGTACCTTTCATCATAGAAGACTCAAAGTTGAGGAGCCTAGTGGGGAAAGCTAAGAGATGAATCCTGCCTAGTATCAAAGAAATTTGACCAAATGATTGCTGGCGGTAGTTCAGTACATGCATATTTTCCTCTTGTCTCCTAAAATGCTCTCGCATAGTGTTGTTTTTGTATCGTTCATCTTTGGGATATTTTCACAAAGATATATCCAGAGTGTCCTCAGAGAAAACTGATTGAGTGTGTGAAGTTTCAAGCAGCCAGCAAAAACCCTGTTTGATGTCCATTTCCTAATTTCATTTACCCATATAGGTCGAAATGATGTGAAACCTAAAAAAAAAAAAAAAAAAAACTGAAATACTGACATCAAACCAGTGAACCTAGAAGGCCCAAACCAGAGAAACATAGTAAGGGCTAGGTAAAAGATAAATTCTGCTTAGTATCAAAGAAATTTTAACAAAACTTCTGTAAACTTAACACTAGATGTATCCTTAATCCTAACACTACAGCTCACCCTAGCCTGTTTAGAGAACATTTGATAATAGAAGTCCCAAATTAAGGTAGCCTAGTGGGACAAGCTAACAGATGAATCTTGTGCAGTATCAAAGAAATCTGACCTAATAATGTGGAAAGTACATGTATTCAGTACATGTATATCACCCTGTTGTCTGCAACAGTACTTTTGGATAAAAATGCTTTTGTATGCTTCAGCTTTAGGAAATGTTCACAAGGAAGAAACTAGAGTGCCCACGTAGAACTGATTGAGTGTGTGCTTTTTTAAGCAGCAATAACTAACACTGTTCGATTTCAAGTTCCATTTCCATTTACCCATATATGTAAAAAATGAAGGAAACCTTAAAATACAAACTTCTCCTGACAGCAAACCATTGAAGGGATAAGACCCAAATCTGGTAAAAATAGTAAGGATAGGTAAAAGATAAATAATGCCAAGTATGAAATGAATTTGAACAAAACTCACTCTAACTCTAACACTAGATCTAACCAAACTCTAACCTAATTCTATCCTGTTTAGAGTACCTATGATCATAGAAGTCCCAAACTTGGGGAGTCTAGCGCCACTACTTAACAGATGAATCTTGTGCAGTATCAAAAAAATTTAATGAAAAATTGGGGGAGGTATTTCAGTACTTTCATATTTCCCTGTTTTTTTTTGTTGTTGTTGTTGTTGTTTTTGTAAAGTGCTCATGCATAAAAGTTTTTCATGCTTCAGCTTCAGGTACTTTCACAAAGAAAAAACAAAGAGTTCCCACAGAGAGCTGATTGAGTTTGTTAAGTTTCATGCAGCTAGAACCATCCCTGTTTTATTTCCAGCTCGATTGCATTCACACCTATAGTCCATTATGAAGTGAAACCTAAAAATTCAAACTGTTTCTGACACTGAACCACTGAACCTTGAAGGCCCGAAATTGGGAAGCCTACTAAGTCTAGGTCAAGGATGAATTCTTTATAGGATCAAATAAATCCAACCAATAAAATTTGGGTATTCTGCATGCTCCTAAAGCACTCAGAGATAAAGCTGTTACTTTCTACTTCATCTTAGGGCTACTTTCATGCAAACACCAGATTATGATCACTGAAAAATTGTTGGATGGTGTGAAGTTTCAAGAAGCTAGCCCAAACCCTGTTTTATTTCTAGCTTCATTTCCATACACCCCTGTAGGGCAAAAAGAAGAGAAAAATGAAAATTGAAACTGTTCCTAGAGGCAAACCATTTAGTTATGAAGCCCAAACATTGAGAGTATAGTCAAAATAGGAAAAAGATGAATCCTTCACAGTATCATAGAAATTTGAAAAAATAGTAACTCTTACCTTAACACTACGTCTAATCCTAGTCCTAACAGTAACCCTAACACTAACCTTAACCTTTTTAGAATCCCTTTGATCCTAGAAGTCCCACACTTTGGGAGCCACGTTGAGTAGGCTAACAGATGAATCTTTCACAATATCAAAGAATTCTGACCAAATGATTGGGAAGGTAGTTCAGAACATGCATATTTCCCTGTTTTCTCTTAAAGTGCTCTCACATAAACTTGCTTTGCATGCTTAAGCTTAGGGCAACTTTTACAAAGAATAAACCAGAGAATGTGCATAGAAAACGGACTGAGTGTGTGAGCTTTGAGGTAGATAGCAACAAAACTGTTGGATTTCCAGCTCTATTTTCATTTTCAGGCATAGGTCAAAATGAAATGAAAACTTAAAATACAAACTGTTCAGGAGAGCAAACACTTGACCCAAAAGGCCCAAACCTAAAAAATATAGTAAGGTAGATAAACGTTGAATCCTGCCCAGTATCAAAGAAATTTTAACAAAAGTAAATCTAACAAAACCCTAGCTGTACCCATAGCCCAAACCTAATATTATATCTTACCTAACCTGTTTAGAAAAACATTGATCATAGTAGTCCCCAAATAAAAGAGCCCAGTGTGGCAAGCTAACAGATGAATTCTGTGCAGTTTCAAAGAAATCTGACCAAATAATTGGGGGAGGTATTTCAGTACGTGCATATTTCTCTGTTTTCTCCTAATGTGCTCTTGTTTAAATTATTTTTTAATGCTTCAGTTTAAAGTACTTTCACAAGGAACAACCAGAGACTGCCAACAGAGAGCTGATTGAGTGTGTGAAGTTTCAAGCAGCTAGTACTAACTCTTTTTGAATTCCAGTTCCATTTTTATTCACGTCTACAGGCCATAATAAAATAAAACCTGAAAATTCAAACAGTTCCTGAAAGTAAACTGGAAACCCAGGAAAACCCAAACTTCGGGATCATACTAAGACTAGGAAAAGAATAAATCCTGTAAAATATCAAAGTAATCTATGCAAAATATATTGAAGCTTGCTCCTAAAGTGCTCACAGATAAAGGTATTTCTTTCTAATTCAGCTTTGGGCTATACCAAAAGAAACAAATGAGAGAATGCACACTGAGAACTGATTGAGTTTGTGAAGTTTTGAGCAGCTAGCACAGACCCTGTTTTAATCCATCTCCATGTCCATTCACCCCTATAGGGCAAAATGAAGTGAAAGATGAAAATTAAATCTGTTCCTGAGAGCAAACCCTTTTACTAGGAGGCCCAAACATGGGGAGCATACCAAGAATAGAAAAAGATAAATCCTTCCCAGTATCCAAAAGGTTCAATAAAACTAACTCTATCCCAACACTAGTTCTAACCCTAAATCAAATCATAATACTAAGCCTAACCTGTTAAGAGAACCTTTGATCATAAAAGTTATAAACTTGGGGAGACTAGTGGGGAAAGATTACATATGAATCCTGCACAGTGTCAAAGAAGTTATTGACCAAATAATTGGGAGAGGTGTTTCAGTACATGCATATTGCCCTGTTTTCTCCTAAAGTAATCTTGGATAAAGTTGTTTTGCATGTTTCAGCATATTCGCTACTTTTACAAGGAAGAAACCAGAGAGTGCTCACAGACAACTGATTGAATTTGTGAAGTTTCAACCAGCTAGCACCAACCCTCTGACTTCCATCTCCATTTTCACTTACCTATATAGGTCAAAATGAAGTGAGACATTAAAAACAAACTATTCCCAACAGCGAACCATTGAACAGAAATGCCCCAAACTGGGAAACATAGTAAGGCTATGTAAAAGATAAATCTTCCCAGTATCAAAGAAATTTGAACAGAAAAAACTCTAACCCTAACACTAGCTCTAAAGCTAGCCCTAACCCTAACCGTAACACTAACACTTACCTGTTTAGAGAACCATTAATCCTAGAAGTGCCAACCTTGGAGAGCCTAATGGAGCAAGCTAAAAGATGAATACTGTGTAGTATCAAATAAATGTGATAAAATTAATGGGAGACTTATTTCAGTACATACATGTTTCTCTGTTTTCTCCTTAAGGAGTCTCAGATACACTTTCTTTTGCATGCTTTATCTTTGGCCTACTTTCAAAACAAATAAACAAGAGAGTTCCCACTGAGAAGTGATTGTGTGAAGTTTCAAGCACCTTCTGCAAACCCTGTTTGATTTCCAGCCAAATTTTTTTTTCACATCAATAAGCCATAATGGAGGGAAACCTTAAAATACAAACTGTTCCTGACAGCGAACCATTGAACCAACAAGGCCCAAATCTGTGGAGCATAGTAAGGCTAAGTAAAAGATGAATTCTGCCCAGTTTCATAGAAATTAAAAAAAAAAAAAAAAAAAACTAGGGCCACAAGCATGCTCTCAACGCAGATGGAAGGCTCGGCTGCACAGTTTCTCTGGGCGCAGACAGCAGACTCAGTCACACAGGCACTCTCTGCACAGACGGAAGGCAGCATACAACGCAGAGACTTTGCTTGTGGGGCACCAGACCATGCTCTGGACACAACGTAAGTCACCAAATACCATACATGGGTAATAGATGGAATCCATCTTGCAAAACCTTACTCCACATCTATCAGTGGGCATCACTGCCAGCTTGGTTCTGCAGCTTATCAGGTACTAGGATTCAAAATCCCCTACCTTCAGCTGTGATAACAAGATTTTTCTTACAACCTTTGGGGGGTTTAGCTATCAAAGGAGAACAGCAACTCTACAGGCAACTTGTTTCCAATTCAGAGGCAAAGAGTAGGTAGTCTCCAGGTAGAAGCTCAAGCCCTCTCACCCTGGCTATCTCCACCACCCGGAGCACAGAAACTCAAGCTAAAATCGACAACTCCACCTACTGCAAGAAAAGAAAACAGAGTTCTCAGAGACTTTTTTTTCTTACTTTTTTTTTCTTGCTCTTCTCATCCATTCTCCTCTACCCTTCACCCTCTGATCCTCACAAGCTCAACATATCTGAAACCAAAGACTTTCCATGAAATTGGACTTTAAGAACTGAAAAACTAGAGAGGTATAATATAGAGGAATTGCATAGGCCCCACCTCACCACCTCTTTGTTTGTTCTCATTTTTTTTCTCCCTCTCTTTTTTTTCCTTGTTATTTTTTTTCTTTTTGTTCTTTCTTTCTCTATCCCACATTCAGCTTCCTAACTTTTACTATTTACACATAGGGTAAATTTTTGAATACAGGTAAGTAGTTTGAATTTATATCTTCTTCCATAATTTCCCCCTGTCTATTCATTAGAGTTCTCCTCCAAACTTGCTAATTTAGATTAATCATACACCCTCATTCTTTTCCTCATTAATATAGCATCCTACCCCTGACCCTCAGTTCTCTATACACCACCATAAATGGTATGCCTTTTATGAAACTAATGACTATATACTAAGTAAAAATTGAAGCCAAGATTTGTAGACACAGAGTCTAAATATAAACGTGTATATATTGGTTAGGTTTAGGCTTTGGGTTAGGGTTAGATTTAGAGTTAGGTTTTGATCTATGGTTGGGGCTAGAGCTAAGGATAGGGCAAGGGTTAGAACTAAGATTCAGGTTACGTTTAGGATAGAACTAGTGATAGGGCTAGTATAAAAGTTAGAATTAGTCTTAGGGCTAGGGATAGGGTAAGGGTTTCAGTTTGTGATACGGCTAAATTAGGGCTAGTGTTAGTGTTAGGTTAAGGCCTTGCATTAGGGTTAGAGTTAGGATTATGTTTAGGATAAAGTATTGGGTTATAGTTAGGTTGAGGGCTAGGGCATGTGTTAGTATTAGAATTAGGGCTAGGATTTTGTTTAGGGTTATGACTAAAGCTACTATGTTTAGGGATAGGATGAAGGCTTATGTTTTTGTTAGGGTTAGGGCTAGTATTAGGGCTAGGGCTAATGTCAGGTCTAGGGTTACATTTAGGGATAGATTTAGTGTTAGGTTTATGGCTGATGGCTTGTTATAGTGTAGGGGCTAGGTTTATACTAAGGGTCATTTTTAGAGCTAGGGTTATTATTAGGATCAGGATCAAGAGGAGGGTTTGGGTTAGGTTAGGGTTTAGGTTTAGGGCTTGAATTATCATTAGGTTTTTTGGTTAAGGTAATAAAAGGGTTAGGTTTAGGGCTTAGTTGTGGTTAAATGTAATTGATAGGGTTAGGGTTAGTCCTAGGGTTATTACAATGGTTATCATTTGCGTAATGAATAGGGTTAGAACTAAGATTAGAGATATGGTTTGGTATAAGATTAGGGCTTTTATTTGGGTTAGGGTTAAATTTATGTTTAGGGTTAAAGCTAGGTTTAGTGACTGGGGATATGGCTCAAGAAGTAGCATGCTCGACTATCATGCCCAGGGTGCTGGGTTAGATCCTCAGCACCACATACCAATAAAATAAAGGTGTTGTGTTCACTGAAAACTAAAAAAAATATATTTTAAATTAAAACTAAGTTTAGGACACGAATTAAGGCTAAGTTTTGGGTTAGGTTAGGGCTAGGGTTAAGTCTATGGCTAATGTACAAAGTAGCAATATGATTAGAGCTAGTGATAGGGTCAGAGTTAGGGCTACGTGTAGTGTTAGGGTTAAGATTATGGTTACTATGATATATAGAGCTAGGTTTAATATTACGGTCAGAGTCAGGGTACGGATTAGTTTTCAGGCTAGGTTTAGGACTTGAATTAGAGATAGCATTAGGGCTAGTTGTATGGTTAGGATGTGGTTTAGTTTAAGTGTTAGGGTTAGGATTATGATTTAGTTGTCTTTTAGGGCTAGGGGTAGAGTTAGGCCTAGTTTTAGGATTAATAATAGGATTAGGGCTAGTGTTAGTGTGAGGTTTAGGCTTAGGTTTATTTTTAGATTTAGATAGGTTAAATCTAGACTTTGAGCTAGGGCTAAGGATAGGGCTAGGGATAGGACTAAGTTTAGG
This sequence comes from Callospermophilus lateralis, assembly GCF_048772815.1. NCBI lineage: Eukaryota > Metazoa > Chordata > Mammalia > Rodentia > Sciuridae > Callospermophilus > Callospermophilus lateralis. The sequence continues at coordinate 87,490,873 of NC_135306.1, forward strand.
TCTAGGTTTAGGATTATGGTAAGGGATAAAGTTAGAATTAGGTATAAGGCTAGGGTGAGAGTTTGAGTTAGTCTTAGGGCTAAAGTTAGAGTTGGGTTAGGGATAGGGCTAAATTAGGGCTGGGATTAGGACTAGGGTTAGTGTTAGAGTTAGGACTAGGTTTAGCGATAGGGTTAATGTTAGTTTTAGGGTTAGTGTTTGGGTTAGGTTTAGATTAAGGTATGGGATTATAGCTACTTTTAGTACTAGGGTGAGTATTAGAATTAGGGTTATGGTTAGGGTTAGGTTTATGATTAAGGCAAGGTTTATGGCTAGGATGTGTTCTAAGGTTTGTGTTAGTATTAGGACTAAGATTAGAGCTAGTACTAATGTTAGGTCTAAGGTTACAGTTAGGGAGAGTATTAGGGTTAGGTTTATAGCTAGGCCTATTATAAGGGTCATATTTCTTGTTAGGGTGAGATTTGGAGCTATGGGTATTATTAGGGTCAGAGTCAGAGTTAGGGTTTTTATTAAATTAAGGTTTAGGTTTAAGGCTCAAGTTATCATTATGGTTAGGTACATGTTAATGATAGTTTAAGGTTTAGAGTTCTGGTTAGGTGTAGGTTAATGGATAGGGTTAGGGTTAGGGATAGGTTAAAGTTTGGCCGAAGGTTAGCAGAAGCGTAGGATTATCATTAGGGTAATTGATAAGGTTAGAGCTAGTGATAGGGCTATTGTTATGCTTAGGGTTAGCTCTAGGGTCAGGCTGAGTTTTAGGATTTGGGCTAAGGTTAGGGTTATGGTTAGCTTTAAGGTTAAAGCTAGGGTATGGCTTGGGTTAGGGCTATGTTTTGCAATAGTTTAGTGCTAAGCAAATGTAAGAAATTTTTATTATTAGGGTAGTTTTAGCGTTAATATTAGAGCTAAGTATAGTTTGAGGATAAGGTTTAGGTATAGGATGATGTTTAGAGCAAGGGTTCGTGTTAGTATCAGGGTCAGTGTTCAGTTTAGGGTTATGGTTAATGGGAAATCCAGAATTAGGACTAGGATTAAGTCTAGGGGAAAGGTGAGTTTTTGGCTTTAGGCCAAGTGTTATTATTAGGGCTAGGGCTATGTTTTTCTTTAGGTCTTGGGCTAGAGTAATGGATAGATTTGAATTAGGTTTAGGTATAGAGCTAGTGTTAGGTTTATGTTTAGGTATAAGATTACAAGTAGGCCTAGTAATCTTATTTCGGGATAGGTTAAGGATTAAAATTAGGGCTTGAATTGATGTTATCATTAGTGTTAGTGTAATGATAGGGTGATGTTTACGGTTTAGGTTTGCTTTAGAATAATGCATAGGTTTAGGATTAGTGACAGGATTAGCTTTAGGCCTAGGGTTATGGTTTCAGCAATGGATATGGTTAGATTTAGGGTTAGGGCTAGGGTTATGGTTTTGATCAGGGATAGGGTTAGGATTTGGGTTACGGCTACAAGTCGAGTTAGGGCTTCAATTATGGCTTGGTTTTGTGTTAAGTGAATGATAGGGTTAGAGGTAAGGCCAATGTATGTACCAGGGTTACAATTAGGGTTAAATTTAGGGTTAGGGTTAGTGGTAGGTCTAGTGTTAGGTTTCGGGTTAGGGTTAGGGTGATGTTTAGAGTAGGGTTAGTATTATGGTCAGAGTCAGGGTCAGTGTTAGTTCTAGTATTTATCTTAAAATTATAATTAATGCTAAGGTTAGGGTTAGGGTTAGAGTTTGGTTTAGGTTAAGGGTTAGGGTTAGAGCTATGGATCGTTTTTTTTTTTTTTTTTTTTAGGGCTAGGGTTAAAATTAGATTTAGAGTTAGGGTTAGCCTTAGAGTTAGTGTTTGATTTAGATTTATAATTCGATCTAGGTTAGGGCTAGAGCTAATAATAGGGCTAGGGTTAGGGCTAGGATTAGGGCTTGGATTAGGGTTCCAGTAAGGGATAGGGTTAGAACTAGGGATGGGGATAGAGTGAGCATTAAAGTTAGTCTTAGGGCTGGGGTTAGGGCTAGGGTTAGGAATAGGTCTAAATTAGGGCTAAGATTAGGGCTTGGGTTAGTTTTTGGGTTAGGCCTATATTTAGGTTTATGGTTAGTATTAAGGCTAGGATTAGGGCTAAAATAAGGCCTGGAATTTTTGTTAGGTTTAGGGCTAGGATTAAGGCTATGTCTAATGCCAGGTTTAGCATTAGGTTTGGGGATAGTTTTATGATTAGGGTTATGGCTCATTACAGTAAAAGGGTTAGGTATAGTGTTAAAATCAGCTTTAGAGCTAGGAGGTTTATTAGGGTTAGGGTCAGTGTTAGATTTGTTTGAGGTTAGGGTTTAGGGTTAGTGCTTGAAGTAGCACTAGGGTGTGTTTTAGGGTAATGATAGGGTTTTGTTTAGAGCTCACAGTAGGTTTAGGGTAATTGATAAGGTTAGGGTTAGTGATAGGGTTAAGCTTAGACCTTGTGTTCGCCTTAGGTTAAGGGTTATTGATAGTATAATGGGTAGGATTACAACTAAATTTAGGGCGAGGTTTATGGTTAGGAATTGGTCTTGAATTAGGGTTAGGGTTAGGATTAAAACTAGGATTAGGCTTAGGTTTATGTTTAGCATAAGGGTTACGTTTTGAACTAAAGTTAGGTCTAGGTTGAGGGTTAGGTTTAGTGTTACTACTAGGGATAAGTTTATAGTACTCATCAAGTTAGGGTTAGGATTAGTGCTAGTAACATATTTAGGGATAGGGTTAGGTTTAGGGTAATGTATAGGATTAGCTGTAGATTTAGGGCGATGTTGAACACTAAATTGAGGTTTATGGCTTTGGTTATGTTTAGAATTATAGTAAGGTTCAGGGTTTGAGTTAGGGTTATGTCTATGGCAAGTATGAGGTTTAATATTAGGTCTAGGGTTAGTTTTCCAGCTAGGTTTAGGTTTAGCATTAAGCCTAGGATTATCAAAAAGTTTAGGTTTAGGTTTACAGTAATGGATAAGTTCAGAGCTAAATTTAGGGCTAGGGTTAAGATGAGGATTATGGCTAGTGTTAGGGTTAGATTGAAGGATAGGTGTAGGTTTATGTTTAGAGTAATATTTAGGCTTTGAGCTAGGATTAGGACTAAGCCAAAGGTTAGGTTTTTGTTAGGGCTAAGGTTAGGGTTGGGGTTATGCTTAAGGCTTGATTTAGGCCTAAAATTAGCTCTAGGTTTGGTGTTAGGTTTAGGCCTAGTGTTAGGGCTATGGGTAATGTAAGAGCTAGGATTATGTTGAGGGCTAGTTGTAGGGTTAGGATTATGGCTAGATCTAGTGTTAGGTTTAGATTTTCGGGTAGTGTCATATTTAGAGGTAGGTTTACTCTAAAAGCAGGGTCAGGGTTTGGTTAGAGTTAGTGTAAGGGTTACAGCCAGAAATTGAACTATGTTTAAGTCTAATATTAGAATTAGTGTTAGAGTTAGGTTAAAGACTATTGTTAGAGCTAGGTCTAGCTTTATGTTTAGGTCTAGGGTTAGATTTAAGGCTAGATTTAGGATTTGGTTTAGTTCTACATCTAGTGTTAGGGATTGGTCTACGATTAGGGTCAGTTTTAGACGTATGGTTAGTGTTAGGGTCTGAATAATATTCAGGGTTAGTGTTAGAGTTTGGGATAGGTTTAGAGCTAGAATGAAGGCTAGGGTTAGGACTATTAATAAGGTTAGGGTTTTGGTTAGTCTAAGGAGTAGACATAGGTCTAGGGTTACCATTATATTTAGGGTTTTTCTTAGTTTAGGAATAGCCTTAGAGCTAGGGTAAATGCTAGATTTAGAGTTAGGGTTGGGATTAAATATAGGTTTAGAGCTCAGAACAGGGCTAGTTTTTGTGTTAGGGTTAGGCTAGATTTGAACATTCACTAATGTAAGAGCCAGGGTTCCAATTAAAGTTAGTTTTAGGGTTAGGGTTAGGGGTAGGTCTAGTGTTAGGTTTAGGTTTAAGACTAGGGTAATATTTAGAGCTATAGTTATTGTTATTAGTCAGCATCAGCGTTAGTTTTAGAGTTAGGTTTAGGACACAAATAAGGGCTAGGGTTACTGTTAGTATTCGGTTTAAGGTGAGGGCTGTGTTTAGAGCCAGGGTGACTGTTAGGATATCAGTCAGGTTCAGGGTTAGCTTTAAGGATAGGGTTATAATTTGAACTAGGGTTAGGATTACTGTTAGTTTGGTTTAAGTTTAGGGTGTTCTTTAGAGCTAGGGTCAGTGTTAGGATATGAGTCAGGATCAGGGTAAGTTTTAAAGTTAGGGTTCGGATTCGAATTAGGGCTAGGGTTACGTCTAGGTATAGTGTTAGGTTTTGGTTTAAGTTAAGGTATAGGGTTAGGTCTGTTGCTCAGTTTTGTTTTAGTCCTAGGTTTAGGGTTTGGGCTCGTTATAATGTTAGCATTAGGGTTAGGGCTAGTGTTACAGTTAGGCTTAGGCTTTGATTTAGGGTTAGATCTGAATTTAGTGTTAGATCTAGGATTAGGGCTAGGTCTAACTATAGGACAAGGGTTAGGGCTAGAGATATGGTTACGGTAACAGATAGGATAAGAACTAGGGCTAGGTCTAGGGTGAGAGTTAAAGTTAGTTTTAGGCATAGGGTTTTGGTTAGTCTTAGGGATAGGACTAAGTTAGGGCTAGAATTAGGGCTAGGGTTAGTGTTCAGCTTAAACCTAGGGTCAGAGCTAGGGTTATACTTAATTTTAAGGTAAGGTATTGTGTTATAGCAAGGTTTAGAGATAGGATGAGGATTAGAATTAGGGTTAGAGCTAGGGTTAGGTTTAGGGTTATAATTAAGGCTGAGTTTGGGGCTAGGATGAGGGTTAGGGTGTGTTGTAGGGTTAGGTCTAGAATTATTTTTATGGCTAATAACATAATGTTTATTGTTACAGTTTGGGGTAGATTTAGGGTTAAGTTTGTGTCAATGTCTAGTGTAAGTATTAGGCTTTTGGTAAGGGACAGGTTTAGATCTAGTTGTATTTTTAGGGTCAGGATCAGGTTTAGGGTTTGTTTTAGGTTAAGGTATAGGGATAGGGCTTTAATGAGCATTAGAGTTAGGGTTAGGGTTTGGGTAATTGATTGGGTTAGCTTTAGGTTTCAGGGTATGTTTAGGGCAATGGAGAGCTTTAGGGTTATCAAAAGGTTTAGGAATATGCCAAGGGTTATCATTAGGATTAGGGTTTTCATAAAGATATTATATAGGGTTAGAGCTATGGTTAGGGCTAAGGTTAGGTTAGGGCTACTGTTAGGTTAGGATTTGGGTTAGGGCTAATAACCTTAGTTTAGGATATGGTTAGGGTTATATTTAGGGTAAAGGTTAGATTTTGAGCTAGGGTTAGGTTTAGTGTTATGGTCAGGGTTAGGTTTAAGTTTAGGACTAGTGTTTTCATTATGCTAAGGATTTGGTTTAGGGAAATAGATTGGGTTACATGTAAGGTTAGCTTTATGGTAAAGGTTAGCTTAAGGTTTAAGTTTAGTTTTGGGATTAGTATTACTGTTGATTTAAGATTAATAGCTTGGGTTTGAGTTGGGGTTAAGGCTATGGCAAGGTTTAGGTTTAGGGTTAGGTCTAGAGTTAAGTTTATGGTTTGGGTTAGAATTTGGTTAGGATTAGGGAAAGGGTTACATTAAGATTAGGGTTAGAGTTAGGGTAATGGCTAGGGTTAGAGCTAATGTTAAGTCTAGTGTTTAGGTTATGATTAGGGCTATGGTTAAGGACTAAGGTGAGGGTTAGGTTTAGGGTGAGAGTTATGCTTAGGGTAGGTTTAGGCCTCGATACGGTTTAGGGTTATTTAAGTTTTGGGTTAGGTTTAGGCCTAGGGTTAGTGCTATATGTAATGTAAGATCTATGGTTCTGATTAGAGCTAGTTTTAGGGTTAGGGTTACGGCTAAGTCTAATATTACGTTTAGGTTTTGGGTTAGGGTAATGTTTAGAGCTAGGCTTAAGGTTAGTGTCAAGGCCAATGTTCAGGTTAAAGTTAGGGTTAGGGTGAAACCAGAATAGGAGTAGGGTTAAGTCTAGTGGTAGGGTTAGTGTTTGGTTTAGGTTAAGGGTTATTGTTAGGGCTAGCACTAAGTTTTTGTTTAGGTCAAGGGATAAAGTAATAGCTAGATTTAGAATTAGGTTTAGGTCTAGGGCTACTGTTAGTGTTAGATTTAGGTATGAGTTTAGTGGTAGGGCTAATTTCAGGTTTCGGTTTCAGTTTAGGGACAGGTTTAGAACTATAATTAGTGTTAGGGTCAGAATTAGGGTGAAGGTAAGGGTGAGGTTTGGGTTTACCGTTAGATCTGGAATGAGGGCTAGTGTTAGGACTAGTAATAGAGTTATTGTTTGGGACTGGCTAAGGACTAGGTTAGGACTAGAGTTAGCATTATAAATAGGGTTTGACTTAGGGTAATGGATAGGATTACAGCTGGGGTTAGGGGAAAAATTACGTTTAGGATTAGGGCTAGTTTTAAGGTTAGGATTAGGGTTGAATCTAGTGTTAGGTCTCGGATTAGGGTTATTTTTGTGTTAGAGTTAGGGTTAGGGTTTGGCTCTACCCAATGAAAGAACTAGCGTTATGATTAGGGTTAGGTTTAGGGTTAGGGTTTAGGTCTAGTGTTAGCATTAGTTTTAGGGTTAGGGTGATATTTAGAGCTAAGATTTTTGTCAGAGTGAGGGTTAGTTTTAGGCTTAGGACTCGAATTAGAGCTCAGGTTATGGCTAGTTGTGGGTTAGGGTTTGGTGTAGGTTAAGGTTTAGGGTTAGAACAATGTCTCAGTTTTGTTTTAGGGTTTGGGCTTGGATTAGGGTTAGTTTTAAGATTAGCAATAGTGTTAGAGCTAGTTTTAGAATGAGGTTTAGGCTTAAGATTAGGGTTATATTTAGAGTTATGTTTAGATCTAGGGTTAGTGCTATGGCTAGAGTTAGGACTTAGGTTAGGGCTATTGTGAGGATGATGATAAGGAATAGGTTTATAAATAGAAATATGGCTAGGGTGTGTGTTAGAGTTAGTCTTAGGGCTAGGTTTAGGGGTAGGCTTAAGGTTAGCATTTAAATAGTGCTAGTATTAGCACTATGATTAGTGTTAGGGTTAGGCCTATGGTTATGGCTAAGGTTAGGATTAATTTTGGGGGAAGTGATGGAGTTACATAGCTAGGTTCAGTTCTAGGGCAATGGTTAAATATAGGGATAAGGCTAGGGTGAGGGTGAGTGTTAGGATTAAGTCTAGGTTTAGGGCCAGGATGAGGGCTAGGGTTTGTGTTAGGGTTAGGGCTTGGATTAGCGCTAGGGATAATGTCTGGTCTAGGGTTTTGGTTAGGGATAGTGTTAGGGATAGGTTTATGGCTAGGTCTACTGTAAGGGTTAGCTTTAGTGTAGTGGTCAGATATAGAGCTAGGTTATTATTAGGGTCAGAGTATGGGTTAGGGTTTGGATTAGGTTAAGGTTAAAGATTAGGGCTCAAATTAATATTAGGGTTACTGTTAGGGTTAGAATAATAGAGTTAGGTTTAAAGTTCAGGTTAGGTTTAGAGTAATGTATAGGGTTAATGTTAGGGATAGGGTTACGGTTAGGCCGAGGGTTAGCATTTCGTTTAGTCTTGTGTTTAGAGTAATTAATTGGTTTAGTGCTAGTGTTAGGGCTTAGGTTACGGTTAGGATTAGGGCTTGGTTTGGATTACACCTAGGGTTAGTGTTAGGGTTCGGTTTAAGTTAAGTGTTAGCGTTTGAGGTAGGGTAAGCACTAGGATGAGGGTTAGGGTAAGAATCAGGGCTATGATTAGGGTTAAGATTATGGGTAGGGATAGGATTAGGGCTAGGGTTAGAATTGGGGTGAGGAATATGTTTTAGGTAATGGATAAAGATAGATCTAGGATTTGGGCTGTGGTTACACTTAGGATTACGGATAGTGTTAGGGTTAAGATTAGATGTAGGGTTATATTTAGAGAAAGGGATAGAGTTTGAGATAAGGTTAGGGCTAGGCTAGGGCATGCATTTTCCTTAGGTTTTGTGCTAAGTTTAGGGTTAAAGTTATGCTTAGGTCTAGGTTTAGGGCTTATATTAGATCTAGATTTTGTGTGAGTTTAGTGTTAGTGCTATTAGTAATGTGAGTGCTAGGGTTATGGTTATGGCTAGTTTTTAGGTTAGGGTTATAGATATGTCTAGTGTTAGGTTTAAGTTTTGGGTTAGTGTAAGGTTTACAGCTAGGGATTGTGTAATGGTGCCAGTGTTCGGGTTATCATTGGATTTATGGTTAGGGCCTGAATTAGACCTAGGGTTTGATCTAGGGCTACGGTTAGCCTTTGTGTTATATTAATGGTTATTTGAGGGCTAGGGCTAAGATTTGTTTAGGACTAGGGCTAGATTTATGGCTATATTTAAGATTAAGTTTAGGTCTAGTGTTAGTGTTTTGGTTAGTTGGAGGTATATGTTTACTGATAGGGCTAGTGTTAGGGTTTGGTTAATTATTAAGGTCAGGCTTTGACCAAGGGTTACTATTAGGGTAAGAATAAGGGTAAGTTTTACGCTTAGGCTTTGGGTTAGGGTTAGAGATAGAATGAAGGCTAGGGTTAGGACTACTAATGAGTTAGTGTTTGGGGTAAGCTAAGGATTAGGGTTAGAACTAGGGTAGCATTAGGGTGAGAGTTTGGCTTAGGCTAACAAATAGGTTTAAAGCTAGTGTTTGGGTTAGTGCTGGGTTAGAGTTAAGATTTGGGTTAAAGCTAGGGTTGAGGCTCAGATTAGTGCTAGGTTTTGTGTTGGAGTTAGGGCTGTGGCTAATGTAAGCATTAGCTTTATGATTAGGGATAGTTTTAGGGTTGGGATTATGGCTAGGTCTAGTGTTTGGGTTACGTTTAGGGTTGGGGGAGGTTTATTGGTAGGGTTAGTTTTAGGTTCAGAGTCAGCGTCAGTATTAGATGTAGGGATACGGTTATACTAGGTGTGGCATTAGAATTTGGTTTAGGTTAAGGGTTAGGGTTAGTATTATAGCTCAGTTTTGTTTGTGGGATATGGCTAGGATTAGGCCTAGTTTTCAAATTAGAATAGGGGTTAGGACTAGTGTTACAGTGAGGTTTAGGTTTAGAAGTAGGGTTAGATTTGAAGTTAGGGTTAGTTCTAGGTTCAGGACTAGGGCTAGGGTTAGGACTAAGATTAGGGCTAGTGTAAGGGTTAGGCAATAGGTAAGGTTCGTATTAGAAATAGGTCGAGGGCTAGAGTTAGGGTTAGTCTTAGGGCTCGGGTTAGAGATAGGGTTACAGTTAGCAATAAATTAGGGCTTGTATTAGAGCTATGGTTAATGTTAGGATTAGGCATAGGGTTAAGGCTAGGGTTAGCGATAGTGATAGTTTTAGGGTTAGGGTTAGAGGAAAGGATATGGTTATACCTAGGTTCAGAACTAGGGCGAGGGTTGAAATTAGGGTTTGGGCTAGGATTAGTTTTCAGGATAGGATTAACACTAGTTTTAGGGCTAGGATGAGGGTTCGGGTTTGTGTTAGGTTTAAGGCAAAATTAGGTAGAGTGTCAATGTTATTTCTGGGGGTACAGTTAGGGATACATTTAGGGTTAGTTTTATGGCTAGGTCTAGATTAAGGGTTATATTTAGGGTAAGGGTCAGGTTTAAAGCTAGGCATGTTATAGTCAGTGACCTGCTCAGAGCTTGGGTTAGGTTTTGGTTTAGTTTTAGGGTTCAAATTGGCATTAGGGTTAGGGTTAGGTTTAGAGTAATTGATAGGGTTAGGTTTAGTGTTCAGGTCAGGTTTAGGTAAAGATAAGGTTAGTGTTAGCGATTCGTTTAGGGTTAGGCCTAGATGGATAGGGTTAGATTTTGGTTTAGGACTAGGGTTAGTGTTAGGTTTAGCATAACTTATAGGGTTTGAGCTAGAATAAGTACTATGGCAAGGGTTACGTTTATGGTTAGGTCTAGGGCTAGGTTTACAGTTAGATTTAGTGTAGGTTTAGGCTTAGGACTAGGGTTAAGTTTGCAGGTAGGGCTAGAGTAGATTTAGGGTTAGGCCTAGTATTATCAAGAAATTTATATTTAGGGTTAGGGTAATGGTTGGGTTTTGAGCTATGTTTAAAGCTATGTTTGGGTTTAGGCTTATGTTTAGGGTAATGGATAGATTCAGGGCTGGGGTTTTGGTTAGGATTAGGACTAGGATTAGGATTTGGCCTAGGGTTAGGGTTAGGGTTAATATTAGGGTAAGTATTAGGGTTTGAGCTATGGTTAGGACTAGTGCAACGGTTAGGGTTAATGTCAGGTCTAGGTTTAGGATTAGGGTTAAGTTTAGGGCTAGGATTAGCATTAGGGTTATGTTAATATTTAGGGTAATGAATAGGGCTAGAGCTGGAGTTAGGGCTAGGATTATCGTTAGGATTATGTCTAGGGCTAGGTTTATGCTTAGGGCCAGTTTTAATGCTAGGTTTAGATTTAGGGAAATGGTTAGGGCTAGGGTTAGGTTTAGGGTTAAAACGAGATGTTAGGACTCAGTTTAGGGATAGATTTTGGGTTAGGATAGGGCTAGGATTCAGGCTACCGCTAATGTAAGAACTAGAGTTATAATTAGGGCTACTTTTAGGGTTTTGGTTAGGGCTAGTTCATGTTTTAGGGTTAAGTATACTTTTAGGGTGATGTAAGAGCTACGGTTAGTGTAAGGTCAGAGTCAGGCTCAAGGTTAGTTTTAGGGTTAGGTTAGGACTGGAATTAGGGCTCGGGTTAGGGCCAGGTGTAGGATTAAGTTTTGTTTTTGGTTAAGGGTTAGGGTTATGGCTATGGCTCGTTTTTGTTTTACAGCTTGAACTAGATTAGGGCTAGTTTTAGGATTAGTGTTATTGTTAGGGCTCCTGTAGTGTGAGGTTTTGGCTTAGTATTATGGTTGAACTTAGAGTTATGATTAGTTCTAAAGTTAGGGCTAGGACTAGTGTAAGGGCTAACATTAGGACAAGTGTTAGTGTTATGGTAAGCGATAGGGTTAGATCTAGGAATAGGTCTAGTCCGAGAGTTAGAGTTACTGTTAGTGCTAGTGGTAGGGTTAGGGCTAATGTAAGGCTAGGATCAGGTCTAGGATTGGTGTAAGGGTTAAAAAGAGTTAGAGTTAGGTTTAGATTTGGGGGAAAGGGATTGGGATATATCAAGGTTCAGAACTATGGCAAGGGATAAAATTAGGGATAGTGCTAAAGTTTTGGTCCAGGTTAGGATCAAGGCTAGGTATAGGGCTAGGATGAGGGCTATCGTTTGTGTTAGGGTTGTGGAAAGTATTAGGGCTAGACCTAATATCAGGTCTAGGGTTGTGATTAGGGATAGTTTCGGGTAAGATTTATGGCTAGGTCTAGTGTCAGAGTTAGGTTTAGGGTGAGGTTCAAGTTGAGAGCTAGGACTATTGTTAGAGTTTGGGATTCAGTTCAGTGGAGTTTTAGGGTTAATGGCTCAAATTCATTAGGTTTGAGTTAGGGTTAAGATAATGCATATGGTTAATTTAGACTTCAAGTTAGTTTTATGGCTCAGGTTACATTTAGGGTAATGGATAGGGTTAGGGTTAGGCCTAGGGTTAGCATTAGGTTTATGGTTATCATTACGGTTATAGATAAGGTTATACCTAGGGTTAGGGCTAGGGTTATGTTTAAGATTCGAGCTAAAGTTAGGGTTAGGGTTAGAGTTAAAGATAGTATGGGTTAGGGTTTGAGCTAGGGTTAGTGCTAAGGAAAGGGTTAGGTTTAGGATTAGGTCTAGGGTTAGGATTAGGGTAATGATTAAGGTTAAGGTAATGGACTGGTTTAGATATCGGGTTAAGTTTAGTGTTAGGATTAGGTTTAGGACTAGGGTTAGTGTTAACTTTAGCATAATTGTTAGAGTTTGAGTTAGGGTTAGGACTACGCAAGGGTTCGGTTTATGGTTAGGTCTAGGTTAGGTTTACAGTTAGGGTTAGAGTAGGTTTAGGTTTTGGGCTAAGGTTATCATGACGTTTATGGTTAGAGTTAGGGTAATTGGTAGGGATACAGTTAAGGTTAAGTCTAGTTTTAAATTTAGGATTAGGGCTATGGTTAGGGTTAGGGTTAGGTTAGGCTTATCATTTTCTTATGGTTAGGTTAAGGTTAAGGGTCAGGGGTTGAGTAAGTGTTTGGGCTAGGTTGAGGCTTCAGGTTAGAATCAGGGCTAGGGATAGAGTTAAGATTAGGGTTAGGATTAGGGTTAGGGCTAGATTTAGCATTAGATTTTGAGTTATATTTAAGATAATGGATAGAGGTAAAGTTAGAGTTTGGGCTATGGGTATGGTTAGTATTCAGGGTAAGATTGGGATTAGGGTTTGGGCTAGGGTTATGTTTAGTGTAAGGGCTAGGGTTTGAGCTAGTGTTAGTGCTAGATTTAGGTGGAGGATTAGGTTCAGCCTTAGGTCTAGGGACAAAATTATGGTAGGTTTAGGGTTAGGGTTAAGGGTAGGGCTAGGGTTTCATAAGGTTTGGGATAAGGGTTAGGATAATGGATACCGTTAGATGTAAATTTGATTTTAGGTATAGGGTTAGATTTAGTTTTAGGTTTAATGTTAAGGCTATGGTTATGTTTAGGTTTATTGGATGGGTTAGGTTTGGAGCTAAGGTTAGGTCTATGTTAAGTGTAAGTTTTAGTGTTTGGTCTATTGTTAGGTTTCTCTTTAGGGTTAGGTTTATGTTTAGGGTTAAGGCTAGTTTTATTAATACAGTTAGTTGTAGGGTTGGGTAAGGTGTAGGTTTAGAGCTAGGTTTAGGAATATGGTGAAGTTTAGGGTTAAGGCTAGGGTTAAAGTTTAGAGTATTTTATAGGTCTAAGTTTATATTTATGGTAAGGGTTAGGCTTTGAGTGAGGTTTAGAACTAAGTCTAGGGTTAGGTTTTGGGTTAGGGTTAGGGCTAGGGTTTATGTTGGGTTTGCACTTAGGGCTATATTTAGGCCTAGAATTTGCTCTATGTTTTGTGTTAGGTTCAGGCATAGAGTTAGGGATATGGGTAATGTAAGAGCTAGGATTATGATTAGGGCTAGTTGTAGGGTTAGGGTTATGGCTATGTCTAGTGTTAGGTTTAGGTTTTCAGTTAGAGTAATGTTTAGAGATAGGTTTAGTTTAAAGGCAGGGTCGGTGTTCAGGTAAGAGTTAGAGTTAAGATCAAAGCCAGAATTAAGACTAGATTTATGACTAGGGGTAGGGTTAGTCTTTGTGTTAAGTTAAGGGTTATTGTTAGGGCTAAGACTAGGTTTTTGTTTAGGTCTACAGCTTGAGTTAAGTCTAGATGTACAATTAGGTATAGGTCTCAGGCTAGTGATAGTGTCTGGCTTAGGTATAAGTTTACTGATAGGGCTAGTGTTACTGTTTGGTCCAGCAGTAGGGTCAGGTTTATAACTAGGTTAGTGTTATGGTCAGAATAAGGGTTAGGGTTAGGGTTAAGGTTTGGGATCGGGTAAAAGGAATAATGAGGGCTACGGTTGGTCTATTTATATGGTGAGAGTTTTGATTAGGCTTTCGATTAGGGATAGGTTTAGGTTTACCATAAGTGTTAAGGTTTTGCTTAGTGTTAGGAATAGGGTTAGAGCTAATGTTAGGGGTAGGGTTAGGGTTAGGGTTAGGGCTAAAGCTACACGTATGGCCCAGATTAGGGCTAGTTTTTATTTAGTGTTAGGGCTAGGGTGAAGGCAACAGGTGATGTAAGAACCAGGGTTACAATTAGGATGAAATTTAGGGTTAACTTTAGGGGTAGATCAAGTTTTAGTGTTTGATTTAAGGTTACGGTGATATTTAGAGCTAGAGTTATTTTTTGGATAGGAGTCAGGGTCAGAGTTATATTTCAGGGTTTGAGTTAGGACTCAAATTAGGGTTAGGTTTACTGTTAGAGTTTGGTTTAAGGTTAGCGTCATATTTAGAGCTTTGGTTAGTGTTAGGATATGAGTCAGGGTCAGGGTTAGTTTGAAAGTTAGGGTTAGTACTCAATTAGGGCTAGGATTAGTTCTAGTAGTAGTTTAGGCTTTGTTTTAAGCTAAGGTTTAGAGTTAGGTCTATTGCTCAGTTTTGTTTTAGTCCTGGGGTTAGGGTTAGAGCTAGTTTTACAATTAGCATTAGGTTTAGGGCTAGTGTTAATGTAAGGCTTAGACTTAGGGTTAGGGTTACATTTATAGTTAGGTTTAGATCTAGGATTAGGCTAGTATTAAGGATAGGAAAATTGTTAGGGCCGGGGTTAGATTTATGGTAAGGGATAGGGTTAGAACTAGGCCTAGGGCTAGTGTGAGAGTTAGAGTTAGTGATAGGGCTAAAATTAGAGGTATGGTTTGGGATAGGTTTTATTTAGTTCTGGGATTAGGGTTAGGGTTAGTGTACAGCTTAGGCCTAACGATAGGGTTAGGGTTAGTTTTAAGTTTAGGATAAAGTATGGCATTATAGATAGGTTTAGACATAGGGTGAATGCTAGAGTTAGGGTTAGGGTTGAGGTTGGGATTAGGATTATTATTAAAGCTAGGTTTAGGGATAGGATGAGAGTAGTGTTTGTTTTAGATTCAAGGCAAGGATTAGTGCTAGGGCTAATATCAGGTCTAGGGTTATGGTTAAAGATAGTTTTAGGGTTAGGCTTATGACTATGTCTAGTATAAGGGTTAGGTTTAGCGTAAGGGTCAGGTTTAGAGCTCAGCGAATTATTAGGATTATGATTTGACTTAGGTAAGGATTTAGGTTTACCACTAAAATTAGCATTAGCATTAGTGTTAGGGTATAGTTAGGGTTTGTTTTAAGGTTCGGGTTTGGTTTAGGGTAATTGATATAGTTAGCGTTAGTGATAGGACTAGGGTTAATCTTAGGGTTAGTATTAGGGTAAGAATTATGATTAGGGTATTTGATAGGGTTAGATTTTAGGTTAGAACTTGAGCTATGGTTAGGAATATGCCTTGAGTTAGGGTTAGAGTTAGTGTTAAAACTAGGGTTAGGGTTAGGTTTAGGGTAATGTTTAGCATAAAGTTTAGGTTTTGAGCTAGGATAAGGGCTAGGTTTAGGGTTAGGTCTATGGATAGAATTAGGATTAGGATTAGAGTTAGGGCTAGGGTTATCATTAATGTTAGGGATTAGGGTTAGGTTAGGTTTAGATTATGTTTTAGAGTTAGAATTAGTGATAGGGTTAGGATTAGAGATATGCTTATGTTTAGGTTTATGGTTAGGTTTATGGTTTGATCTAGAGTTAGTGCTAGGCTGTTAATTTTAGGATTATGCCTATGATTACTTTTTCAGTTAGGGTTTGGGTAAACATTAGTGTTTGAGCCAGGATTATCTATAAGGTTAGGTTTAGGGTTAGGGTAATTTGTAGGTTTAGAGCTAGGTTTAGGGCTTGGTTAAGTTTAGGATTTGGGCTATGGTTAGGGTGAGAGTTAGTGATAGGTCTATGTTTATGTTTAGGGTAAGGGTTCGGCTTTGAGCTATCTTAGGACAAAGGTGAAGGCTAGGGACAGGTTTAGGGCTAGTGTTAGGGTTAGGGTTATGCTTAGAGCTAGGTTTAGGCCTAAAATTAGCTCTATGTTTAGTGTTATGTTTAGGCCTAGGGGTAGGGCTATGTCTAGTGTAAGATTTAGGGTTACGATTAAGGCTAGTTTTAGGGTTAGGGTTATGACTGTGTCTAGAATTAGGTTTAGGTTTTTGTAGTTTCAGGTTTAGAGGTGGGTTTAGTGTTAAAGGCAGGGTTAGTGTTTTGGTTAGAGTTAAAGTTAGGATTAAAGCCAGAATTAGGAATAGATTAAGGTCTAGGGAAAGAGTTAGTTTTGGGATAGGTAAAGGTTTTGGTTAGGGCTTGGGCTAGGTTTTGATTAGGTCTAGAGCTAGAGTTTATTCTAGATTTAGGATTAGGTTTATTTTGAGAACTAGTGGTAGGGTTAGGTTTAGGTATAAGTTTACAAGTAGGGCTAGTGTTAGGGTTTGGTTTAGGGTTAGGGTCAGGTTTAGACATAGGGTTTATGTTTTGGTCAAAATAGGGGTCAGGGTTAGGGGTAGGTTTAGGGATAGCATTAGATCTTGAATGAGACCTAGCATCAGGATTATTAATAGGGTTAGGATTACATTAGCCTAAGGATTAGTGATAGGTCTAGGGTTACCATTAGGGTTAAGGTTTTGCTCAGGGTAAGGCATAGTGTTAGGGCTAGGGTTAGGTTCATGGTTAGAGTTAAAGCTAGGTGTAGAGCTCAGATTAGGGCTAGGTGTGAGGTTTAAAGCTAGGATTAGGGCAATGGCTAATATTATAACTAGTGTTACAATTAAGGTTAGAGGTAGGGGTTGGACAAGTGTTAGTGTTAGGTTTAAGCTTAGGGTGATATTTATAGATAGCTTTAGAGTTAGGATATCAGTCAGGTCAGGGTTAGTTTTAAGGTTATTATTAGGACTTGAATTAGGGCTAAGATTAGATCTAGGTGTAGTGCTAGTGTTTGGTTTAAGTTAAGGTTAGTTCTAGGCCTGTTGCTCTGTTTTGTTTTAGTTCTATGGTTACAGTTAGGGCTAGTTTTATGATTACTTTAGGGTTAGCGCTAGGTTTATGGTTAGGTTTAGGATTAAAGCTATATTAAAGGCTAGGATTAGGGCTAGGTTTTTTGTTAGGTTTAGAGCAAGAATAAGAGCTAGGACTAATGTCAGGTCTCGGTTTATAGTTAGTGACATTTTTAGAGTTAGGTTTATGGATAGGTGAAATTAAAGTGTTACTTTTAGGGAAAGGGTCAGATTAAGAGCTGGGATATTATTAGGGTGAGGGTCAGGCTTCGGGTTTGGGTTAGGTTAAGATTTACGGTTAAGGCAAAAATCAGCATTAAGGTTAGAAATAGGTTAGGGTAATGGGTAGTCTTAGGTTTAGGGTTCAGGTTAGGATTTAGCTAATGGATATGGTTAGGGTTTGTGATAGGTTTAGGGTTAGGCCTAGGGTTAGCTTTAGGGTTATGGTTATCATAAAGGTAATTTATAGGGTTAGATCTAGTGGTACGAGTAGGGTTATGTTTAGGATTAGGGCTAGAGTTAGGTTTAGGGTTAGGTTTAGGGCGAGGGTTACACTTAGGATTAGGTTTAGGGTACGGTTTAGGGTTTGAGCTAAGACTTTTGCTATGGCTAAGGTTAATTTAGGGGTTTGTCTAGGGTTATGGTCATGGTTAGTGTTACAGTTAGGGATACGGTTTTATTAGGGTTAAGGTAATAGGATTTGATGTCAGGTTAAAGATAGGTTTAGGTTTAGGTTTAGGTTAGCATTAGGTTTATGTGTAGGATTAGGGTTAGGATTTGAGGTAGCTTAGATTTAAGTTAGGGTCAAGTTTATTGTTTGTTCTAGGGTTAAGTTTATGTTTAAAGTTAGGGTAGGTTTTGCTTTTGGTCTAGTATTATCTTTAGGTTTAAGTTTAGTGTTAGGTTAATGGGTAGAGTTTGAGCTAGGGTTAGGGTTAGGGTTATGTTTAGGATTATGGCTGGGGTTAGGGTTAGGGTTAGGCCTTGGGTTAGTGTTAGGGTTAAGTTAAGTGTAAGGGTTAGGTACTGAGCTAGGTTTATGGCTATGGCGATGGTAAGGTTTACAGTATGGGCTGGGTAATATTAGGGTTAGATTTAGGGCTATGGTTAGCATTAGTTTTAGGCTTATGTTTAGGGTAATGGATATAGTTAGAGCTTGGGTTTTGTCTATGATTACAGTTAGGATTAGGGCTAGAGTTAGGGTGAGGTTTAGGGTTTGGGCTAGGGTTAAATTTAGGGTAAGTTTTAGGGTTTCAGCTAGGGTTAGGGCTAGAACAAGGGATAGGGTTAGAGTTAGTGCTAGGTTTAGGGTTATAATTATGCTTAGAGTTAGTTTTAGGGCTGTAATTAGGTTTAGGTTTTGTGTGGGGTTTAGGGCTAGTGTTAGGTATACGGGTAATGTAAAACTAGAGTTATCGTTATGGCTAGATTTGGAGTTTGTCTAGTGTTAGTGTAAGTTTTTGGATTAGGATAAGGTTTAGAGCTAGGGTTTTTGTTAGGGTAAGTGTCAGGTTTCAGGTTAGGATTAGGTTTAGGGTTAGGTCAAGATTGAGGAGTAGGGTTAGGTCTAGGGATAGAGTTAGTGTTTGATTTATGTTAAGGGTTATTGTTCGGGCTAAGGTTAGGATTATGACTATATTTAGAAATAAGTTCTGTCTAGGGCTAGTGTTATTGTTAGGTTTAGGGTTAAGGTATAAAGTAGGGCTATTGTTAGGTTTCAGGTAAGTGTTAGGGTCAGGTTTAAACATTGGTTTATTATTAGGGTCAGAATAAGGGTCAGCATTTGGGTTAGGATTTGGGTTAAAATTAGAGCTAGAATGAGGGCTAGGTTTAGGACTATTAATAAAGTTACTCTATGGGATAGGCATAGAATTAGGGTTATGACTAGTTTAGTAATAAGTGAATGTTTGACTAATTGTAAGAAATAGGGTTAGAGGTAGGATAAGACTAGGGATAGGGTTAGGGGTAGGGCCAGGGTTAAGCATTGGATTAGGGCTAGGATTTGTTTTAGGTTTAGGGCTATGGCTTATTAAAGAACTGGCATTATGATTAGGGCTAGTTTTAGGGTTAGGTTTAGGGCGAGGTCTAGTGTTAGGATTAGGTTTAGGGATAGGGTAATGTGTAGAACTAGGGTTATTGTTAAGGTCAGAGTCAGGGTTAGTATTAGTTCTAGGGTTAGAGTTAGGATTCGAATTAGGGCCAGTGTTAAGGCCAGGTGAAGTGTCATGGTTTTGTTTAAGTTAAGGATTAGGTCAGTGCTATGGCTAAGTTTTACTTGAGGGCTAGGACTAGGGTTAGGGCTAGTTTTCAAATTAGTGTTAGCGTTAGAGCTAGTGTTAGGGTGTGCTTTTGGCTTAATGTTAGGGTCAAATTTAGAGTTAGGGTTGGATCTAGGTTTAGGCATACAATGAATGTTAGGCTAGGTTTAGGATTAGTGTTAGAGTAAGGGTTAGGTTTTTATCTAGGGTTAAGGCTACAATGAAGGTGAGGTATAGGGTTAGGTCTAGAATTAGGATTACAATTAAAATTAGAGCTAGGTTTATCATTAGGGTTAAGTTTCGGTTTAAAGTAATGGATAAATTTAGAGATAGTATTAGGGTTAATGTTAACATTATGATTAGGGATAGGATTAGGGTTAGGTTTAGGGATAGGGCTAGAGTTAGGTTTAGGGTTCAGTTTTGGGTTTTATCTAGGGTTCAGTCTAAGGCAAGGGTTAGGGTTAACATGAGGGTTAGGCTTAGGGTATGAGATAAGGTTAGGTTCATGTTAGGGTTATTCTTTGGGCTACATTTAAGACTAGGATTAGGGCTAGGTTTGGTGTTAGGTTTAGAGCTAGTTTTAGTGCTATGGTAATGTAAGTGTTATGTTTACAGTTATGACTAGGTCTAGGTTTCAATTAGGGTAACTTTTATAGCTAGGGTTAGTGTTAATGTCAGCTTCTGTGTTTGGATTAAACTTAGGGTTAGGGCTAGAGTCAGTATTTGTATTGGTTAGGTCTAGAGGTAAGGTTAGTGTTTGGCTTAAGTTAAGGGTTATCATTAAAGCTGGGCTTGGGTTTTGTTTAGGTCTTCATTAAAGATATGGCTGGATTTAGGTTTAGGTGTAATCTAGGGCTTGTGTTAGGGTTAGGTTAAATATAGGGTTATGGGTAGGGCTGGTGTTAGGGTTTGGTTTAGGTTCAGGGTCAGAATTAGGGTCATGGTTAGGGTTATAATTTGGTTTATGGTCATAACAAGAATGATGGATAGGTTTAGAACTAGTAATAAGATTAAGGTTTGGGTTAGACTAAAGATTACTTTTAGGACTAGGGTTAGCATTAGGTTTGGGTTTGGCTAGAATAAAGGATAAGGTTAAAGCTAGGTTTCAGGTTAGGGTTCAGGCTAGTGTTAGGGTTTGGGTTAGGGTGAAAGCTAGGTTTAGGTCTGAGATTTGGGCTAGGTTTTGGTTAGTATTAGGTTTAAGGTTACAGCTAATGTATAATCTAGGGCAATGATTAGAATTAAAGCTAGATATATGACTAGATTTAGTATTAGGTTTAGGTCTATGGCTAGTGTGAGGTTTAGGTTTAAGTATAGGATAACTGATATAGGTTTAATATAGGATTAGGGTTTGGTTTCGGGTTAGGTCAGGTTTAGCCCTACTGTCAATGTTAGGGTCAGAATAAGTGTCAGGGTTAGGTTTTGGGTTTGGGTTAGGGTTAGATCTAGAATGAAGGTTAGGACTAGTAATAGGGTAAGGGTTTGGGTTAGGCTATATTAAGATTTAGGACTAGGGTTGGCATTAGGTTTAGGGTTTAACTTAAGGTAATGGATAGTGTAAGATCTAGGATTTGAGCTAGGGTTAGAGTATGGGTTAGGGCTAGTTTTAGGGTTAGGGTTAATAATAGGATTATCACTCAGATTAGGTCCAGGTTTGGGGTTAGCTTGGCACTAGTGTTAGGCCTACAACTAATGTATGAACCAGGGTTATGATTAGGGCTACTTTTTGGGTAAGTGTTATGGCTACGTCTAGTTTAGCGTTATGGTTAGTGTTAGCGTGATGTTTAGAGCTAGGGTTAGTGTTAGGGTTGGGGCCAGTGTTTGGGTTTTAGTTACGGTTAGGGTTACACTAAGAATTCTCACTAGAGTTAGGTGTAGAGGTAGGGTTAGTGATTGTGTCAGGTTAAGGTTTAATATTAGGGCTAGGGGTAGGCTTTTGTTTAGGTCTAGGGCTAGAGATATGTTTGGATTTAGGATTAGGTTTAAGTCTAAAGCTAATGTTAGGGTTTGGTTTAGGAAGAGGTTTATTTCTAGTGCTAGTTTTAGGGTTCAGTATAGGGATAGGTTCAGGTTTAGATTTATGGTTTCCCTTAGGGTCAGAATAATTGTCAAGTTTGAGTTATGGTTAGAGCTAGAATGAGGGCTATGGTTAGCCCTATTAATAGGGTGAGAGTTTGGCTTAGGCTCAGGATTAGGGTTAGTCCTTAGGTTGGCATTAGGGTTAGAGTAAGCTTAGAGTAAGAGATAAGATTAAAGCTAGGGTTAGGGTTATGTTTAGGATTAGCATTAGGACTAGTGTTAGGTTTAAGTTAAGGGTTAAAGCTAGGGTTAGGTCTTGCATTAAGGCTAGGTTTTTGTTAGAGTTAGGGCTAGGTTTAAAGTTATGGGCAATATATGGACTAGATTTTCGATTTGGGCTAGTTATAGGATTAGGGTTAGGACTAGGTCTAGTGGTAAGATTAGGTATAACATTAGGGTGATGTTTAGAGCTAGTGTTAGTGTTAGGGTCAAATTCAAGGACAGAGCAGATTTAGGGTTAGGATTTGGATTCAAATTAGGATTATGGTTAGGGTTAGGTGTAGGGTTAGGTTTTGGTTTAGGTTATGTTTTAAAGTTAGGGCTTTGGCTCAGTTTTATTTTAGGGCTAGGGCTATGGTTAGGGCTAATTTTTGGCTTAGCATTATGTTTAAGGCTAGTGTTAGGTTTAGGTTTAGGCTTAGGGTTAAAGTTAAATTTAGATTTAGGATTAAACCTAGGGTTAGGTATAGGGCTAAGGATAGGGCTACTGTTTCGTCTTGGTTTCTGGCTAGTAATAAGGTTATGGAAAGGGATAGGTTTAGAATTAGGAATAGGGCTATGTGAGAGTGAGAGTATTAAGTCTAAGCTTGGTATTTGGTTAGGTATATGTCTTAATTAGGGCAAGTAAGAGGGCTAGGTTTATAGTTATTCTTAGTCCTAGGTTTTGTTTTAGGCTTAGGGTTAGGTTTAGTGCACGTGATGGGATTAGAGTTAGGAATAGGGCTAGGGTTAAGATCAGAATTAGGGTTAGGGCTAGGGTTTTATTAGAGTTATGATTAAGGCTAGGATAAGGTCTAGGATGAGGGTTAGAGTTTGTGTTAGTGTTAGGGCAAGGATTAGTGTTAGGGTGAATGTCAAATCTAGGGTTACATTTAGGGATAGTTTTAGGGTTAGGTTTATGGCTAGATTTAGTGTAAGTGTTAGGTTTAGGGTAAGGGTCAATTTTAGAGCTAGGGGTATTATTAGGTTCAGGGTCAGGATTATGGTTCTGTTTAAGTTAGGGCTTAGAGTTAGGGCTTGAATTAGTGTTAGTATTTGGGTTAGGGTAATGATACATTTTGTTTAAGGGTTAGGGTTAGGGCTAGGATTAGTGTTAGGTTTAGGCCTCTATTAGGGCTAGGATTAGGGCTAGAGTTAGGGTTAAGTTTAGAGCTAAATTAGGTCTAAGATTAGGGCTAGGTTTAGGAGTAAATTAGGGCTAGTACTAAAGCTAGGTTTAGTGTTAGGTTTAGGACAAGGTGTTGGGCTAGAGTTAGGGGTAGCGTTGGTATTAAGGTTAAAATTAGGGGAATGGGTGGGGTTATAGCTAGCTTCAGAAATATGGTGAGGGTTAGAATTAGGATTAGGCCTAGGGTTATGTTTTAGTTTAGGATTAAGGCTAAGTTAGGGCTAGGTTAAGAGATAGGATTTCTGTTAGTGTTATTGCTAGGACCAGGTCTATGGGTAATATCAGATGTAGGGTTAATTTTAAGGATAGATTTAGGGTTAGGTTATGGCTAGGTCTAGTGTAAGGGTTAGGTTTTATTTTAGGGTTAAAGCTAAGTTTAAGATTCGGATTAAGGCTAGGTTTGGGGTTAATTTAGGGCTAGGGTTCAGCCTACAGCTAATGTATGAAATAGGGTTATGATTAGCACTAGTTATAGGGTTAGATTTGGGGCTATGTCTAGTGTTAGGTTGAGGTTTATGGTGATGTTGATGTTTAGCTCCAGGTTTATTGTTACGGTCAGAGTCAGGGTCAGGGTTAGTTTTGGGGTTAGTTTTAGGACTAGAATTAAGGATATTATTAGGGATAGGTGTAGGGTTAGGGTTGGTTTTGGTTAAGGGTTAGCGTTATGGCTATGACTCAGTTTTGTTTTAGGGCTAGAGCTAGGGTTAGAGCTAGTTTTAGGATGAGCTTCAGCATTTGGGCTAGTGCTAGGTTTAGGTTTAAGATTAGAATTAGGGTTAGATTTAGAATTAGGGTTAGATCTTTTGTTAATGCCAGGGCTGTGAATAGGGCTAGTGTTACACCAAGAATTAGGACTAGGATTAGAATTCTAGTATGGCATAGAGTTAGATCTAGGGTTAGGGTTAGGGTGAGAGTTAGAGTAAGTCTTTGGGTTACAGTTTGGGTTAGGTTTAGGGATAGGGCTATATTAGGGCTAAGATTAGGGCTAGGGTTAGTGTTAGGGTTAGGCCTATGGTTTGGGTTAGGGATAAAATTAAGGCTATGTTTAGGGGTAGGATAAGGGTTCGACTTTGAGTTAGGGTTAGGGCTAGGATTAAGGCTAAGTTTAATATCAGGTCTAGGGTTAAAGTTAGAAATAGTTTTAGGGTTAGGTTTATAGCTAGGTATAGTGTAAGGGTTCGGTAGTGTAAGAGTTATGTTTAGAGGTAGTGCAGTTGTTAGGTTCAGTTTTACTGTTAGGATTTGGTTTAGGTGAGATTAGGTTAGGGCTCAAGTAAGCATTAGCGTTAAGGTTAGTGTAATGATTGAGTTAGGTTTATGGTTCAGGATAGGTTTAGGGTAATTGATAAGTTTGTGGAAAGCGATAGAGTTAGGGATAAGCCTAGGATTAGCATTATGGTAAGGTTTATTATTAGGGTAATGGATACAGTTAGAGTTAAGTTTAGTGCTATGGCTATGGTTAGGATTAGGTCTTGTGTTAGTGTTAAGCTGAGGGTTAGAACCAGGATTAAGTTTAGAGTTATGTTTAGCGTAAGGGTTCGGTTCTAACTATGATTAGGGCTAGGCTGAGCGTTCGGTTCAGAGTTAGGTCTAGGGATAGGATTATGGTAAATTTTGGGTTAGGGTTGGGGTTAGGGTTAGACCTAGGTTTAGTGTTAGGGTCAGAATAAGGGTCACAGTTAGGGTTAGGTTTTGGAATAGTGTTAGAGCTAAAATGAAGGCTAGGGTTAGGACTATTAATAACATTAGGGTTTCAGTTAGTCTAAGGACTATGGATAGGTCTAGAGTTACTCTTAGGTTTAGGGTTTCACTTATGGTAAGGGATTGATTTAGATCTATGGTTAGGGCAATGGTTAGGTTTGGAGTTAGCGTTAAAGCTAGGTTTAGGGCTCGGTTTAAGACTAGATTTGTGTTAGGTTTTGGGCTAGGATTAGGGCAATGGCTAATGTAAGAACTTGGGTTACCATTAGTTTTATTGTTAGGATTAGGGGTAGGTTGAGTGCTAGTGTTGGGTTTAAGGTTAGGGTTATATTTATAGCTACGATTCTTGTTAGAATAGGATCAGTGTCAGGGTTAGTTTTATGGTTAGCTTTAAGACTCGAATTAGGACTATTGTTAATGTTAGTGCTCGGTTTAAGTTTAGGGCGGTGTTTAGAGCTAGGGTGTGTGTAAGGATGTTAGTCAGGGTCGGGATTAGTTTTAAGGTGAGGCTTAGCACTCGAATTAGGGCTAGATGTAGGTCTAGCTGTAGTTTTAGTGTTTGGTTTAAGTTAATGTTTAGGGTTAGGGCTGTTGTTCAGTTTTGTTTCACTGCTAGGATTATGGTTAGGGCTAGTTTTACGATTAGCATTAGGGTTACGACAGTGTTAGTTTTAGGCTTAGACATAGGTTTAAGGTTAGATTTAGAGTTAGGGTTAGGGCTGGGACAAACTTTAGGGGAAGTGTTAGGGCTAATGTTAGGTTTACACTAGCAGATAGGGATAGAACTAAGAATAGCACTTGGGAAAGAGTTAGAGTTAGTCTTAGGGCTAGGGTTAAGATAGGGTTAGAGATAGAGCTAAATTAGGCCTAGTATTAGGGCTAGGTTATGTGTTTAGCGTAAGCCTAGGGTTATGGTTAGGGTTAGCTTTAAATTTAGGGTAAGGGATGAAATTATAGCTAGGTTTAGATGTAGGGTGAAGGTTACAATTATGATTAGGTGCAGGGCTAGATTTAGGGTTATGATTAAGGCTAGGATTAGGGCTAAGATAAGGGCTAGAGCTATTTTCAGGTCCAGGATTATGGTTAAATAGAGTTTTAGGATTAGGCTTATGGCTCCATTTAGGATAAGGGTTAGATGTTGGGTTAAGGTCAAGTTTAGAGCTGGGATATTATTAGGGACAAGGTATGGGTTAGGGTTTGGGATAGGTTAAGGTTTCAAATTTGTGCTTGAATTAGTTTTAGGATTAGGCTTAGGGTAATGATAGGGTAAGGTTTAGGATTAAGGTTAGGTTTAGGGTAATGGAAGTGTTAGGATTAGGGATAGGGTTAGGTTTATGTCTAGGGTTATCATTATGGTTAAGGTTATGGTTATGGTAATGGATAGAGTTAGAGTTCAGTTTAAGACTAGAGTTATGGTTACACTTAAAGCAAGTGTTAGGGTTAGGTTAGGTTTTAAGCTAGGGTTAGGTCTTTGTTTAGGGCTAGGTTTTAAGTTATATTCGAACTAGTGTTAGGGTTACAACAAATGTAAGTACTAGTTTTACAATTAGGGCTAGTATTAGGGTTTTAGTGCTAGGTTTAGTGTTAGGGTTATGGTGATATTTAGAGCTAGAATTGTTATGGTGAGGGTCAGGTTCAGAGTTAGTTTTAGGGTTTGGCTTCCATCTCAAATTTGGGCTGGAATTAGGTCTAGGTGTAAGGTGAGGGTTTGGTTTAGTTTAATGGTTAGTGTTAGAGCTATGGCTTGGTATTGCTATAGGGCTAGGGCTAGGGTTAATGCTTTTTTTAGGATTAGTGTTATGGTTTGGGATAGTGTTTGGTTTAGCCCTAACGTTAGGGCTAGGGTTATGTGTAGGATTAAAGCTAGTGGTTGGGTTAATGTTAGGTTTAAGTTTATGGTTAAAGCTAGGTTTAAGACTCGGCTTCAGGCTAGGTTTGGGGTTTATTTAGGGATAGGGTTAAGGCCACTTCTAATGTATGAAGTAGGTTAATGATTACAGCTAGTTATAGAGTTCGAGTTAGGTTTGGTTTAGTGTTAAGGTTAGATTTATGAGGATGATGATGTTTAGAGCCAGAGTTTGTGTTAGGGTCAGAGTCAGGATCAGGGTTAGTTTTCAGGTTAGGGTTAGACTATAATTAGGGATAGGGTTAGGGCTAGGTGTAGGATTATGGTTTGTTTTAGGTTAAGGGTTAAGGTTAGGGCTGTGAATGGGTTTTGTTTTAGGTCTAGGGGTACAGTTAAGGCTAGTTTTCTGATTAATCTTAGGGTTAGGGCTAGTGTAAGTTTGAGATTTAGGCTTAGGTTAAGGATTAGGGATAAGAGTAGAGTTAAGGTAAGCTTTAGTCTTAGGGTTAGGGTTAAATTTTTAGTTAGGTTTAGATCTAGGTTTTGAGATAGCGCTAAGTATAGGGCTATGGTAGGGCTATGTTTAGGGCTACATGTGTGGTGATGATAAGGGATAGAGTTAGAACCAAGTATAGAGCTTGTGTGAGAGTTAGAGTTAGTCTTAGGGCTAGAGGTAGGGTTAGGGATAGGGCTAAATTAGGGCTTGGATTAGGGCTAGGGTTAGTGTTAGGTTTAAGCCTAGGGTTAGAGCTAGGATTAGTGTTAGGATTAGGGTTATGGAAGGATTTAGGGTAAGGTATGGGAATATAGCTGGTTTTAGGACTAGGTGAGAATTAGGATTAAGGTTAGTGTTGACGTTAGGGTTAGGATTAAAACGAGGTTCATGGCTAGGATGTGGGCTAAGTTGTGTATTAGGGTTTGGGCTAGGATTAGAGCTAGGGCTAATGTCATGTCTATGGTACGGTTAGGGATACTTTTAGGGTCAGGTTTATGGCTAGGTCTATTGTAAAGTTTAGGTTTCTTGTTAGGGTCAGGTTTAGAGATATGGGTCAGGTTTAGAGATCAGGGTCAAGGTCAGGGTTTCGGTTAGTTTAAGAATTAGGTTTATGGCTCACATTTGTCTTATGTTTAGGGAATGGGTAATGACACAGTTAGGTAGGGTTCAGGTTAGGTGAAGGTTAATGAACAGGGTTATGGTGAGTGCTAGGTTCATGGTTCTGCCTAGGGTTAGCATAAGGATTATAGTTATCTTAGTGTAATGAATAGGGTTAGAGCTAGGGTTAGAGCTAGGGTTAAGGTTAGGATTAGGTCTAGGGTTAGACTTAATTTTATGGTTAGGGCTAGGTTTATTTTTAATGCTATCTTTAGTGTTCAAGCTTAGGTAGGGCTTGGATTAGGGCTAGCTTTTGTGATTGGTTAGGGCTATGGCTAATGTAAGAACTAGTGTAAGATTAGGACTAGTTTTATGATTAAATTAAAGCTAGCTATAGTTTTAGGGTTAGTTTTAAAGTTAGGTTGGAGTTTAAAGCTAGGTTCAGTGTAAGTGTCAGGGACAGTGTTTGGGTACGGTAATGGTTAGGGTTTAAGCCAGAATTTGCGCTAGGTTCAGTTCTAGAGGTAGGGTTAGAGTTTGCATTAGGTTAAGGGTTATTGTTAAGGCTTCGACTAGTTTGTCTTTAGGTCTAGAGCTATTGTTATGGTTATATTTAGGATTAGATTTAGGTCTAGAGCTAGTATTAGGGTTAGGTTTAGGTATAAGGTTACCAGTAGGGCTAATTAGGTTTCAGTTCAGGTTTAGATTTAAATCTAGACCTAAGACTAGTTTTAGGGTCAGAATAATGGTCAGGGAAAGTTTTAGTTTTTGTGTTATGGTTTTATCTAGAATAAAGGCTTGGGTTAGGACTAGTTATAGTGTTAGGGTTTTGGTTAGGCTAAGGATTAGTTCGAAGACTATGATTACCACTAGGGTGAGGGTTAGCTTAGGGTAAGGGATAGGGTTAGAGCTAGGGTTAGGACCAGGGTTAGGGTGAGGTTTAAGTTTAAAGCTCATGTTAGGGCTTGGATTGGGGCTAGTTTTGTATTAGTGGTAGGGCAAGCATTGTGGTTACATTTATTTTAATAACCAGGGTTACAATTAGGGTTAGTTTTAGGGTTCGGTTTAGGGCTAGGTCTAGTTTTAAAATTAGGTTTAAGGTTAGGATGATGTTTAAAGCTAGGTTTAGTGTTTGGATATGAGTCAGGGTCATGGTTATGTTTAGGGTCATGGTAAGGTTTTAAATTAGGGATAGGTTTAGTTCTGGCATAGGGTTAGGGTTTGGTCTAGGGTAAGAGTGAGTGTTAGGGGTATAACTTGGTATTGCTTTCGGGCTAGGGCTAGGCTTAGGGCTTTTTTTAAATTTAGAATTAGGGTTAGAGCTACTTTCAGGGTTAGTCTGAGGCATCGGCTTATGGTTATTTTTAGAGATAGGTTTCAATCTAGAGTTAGTACTAGACCTAAAGATAGTGCATGGGTTATGACTAGGGTTAGAGCTTGGTTTAGGTTTACAGTAAGAAATAGGGTTAGAAGTAGGGATAGGTCTTGTGTGAGAATTAGGGTTATGGTTATGGTTAGGGTTTGTGTTGGGGTTAGGGCTATTGATATTCTTAGGGTTATGGTCAGTATAAGAGTAATGAATTGGATTAGTTGTAAGATGAGGTTTAGGGTAAAATTTTTGTTATAGTTAAATTTAGGATTAGGGATAGGTTTTGTTTTGATTTATGGTAATGTTTACAGTTAAGTTTATGGAAAGGGTTAGGTTTAGGGTTACGTCAAGGTTTAGTTTTATGGTTAGGTTTAGGGATAGGGTTGGGTTTAGGACTAGGGTTATTATTAGGGTTAGGGGTTGGGTTAGGGTAATGTTTGGGTTAGAGCTTGTGTTAGTACTAAGGTTAAGGTTAGGATTAGGTCTAAGTTTAGTTTTAGGTTTAGGAATTGGCCTATGGTTATTTTCAGGCTAAGGGTTAGGCTTTGAGCTAGGGTTATGTGTATGGCATGGGTTAGGGTTAGGGCTGCATTTAGGATTATTTTTATTCTTAGGGTAGGTTTAGGACTCAGATTAGGTCTAGGTTTTGTGTTAGGTTTAGGCCCAAGGTTAAGGCTATGTTTAATGTAAGATCTAGGGTTCTGATTAGAGCTAGTTTTCGGGTTTGAGTTATGGCTATGTCTTGTGTTATGTTTACATCTTTGGTTAGGTTCAGGTTTAGAGCTAGGTTTAGGGTTAGTGTTAGGGTCAGGGTTCAGGATAGAATTAGATTTAAGGTGAAAGCCAGAATTAGGAATAGAGATAGGTCTAGGGATAGTGTTAGTGTTTGCTCTAGGTTAAGGATTATGTTAGGGATAGAGCTCAGGGTTATTTTTAGATCTATGTCTAGAGTTATGACTATATTTAGGATTAGGCTTAGGTCTAGGGCTAGTGTTAGGGTTGGGTTTAGGTATAAGTATACTCGTAGGGCTAGTTTTAGGGTTTGATTCAAGGTTAGGATCAGATTTACACTAAGCATTTGTGTTAGGGTAAGGATTTGAGATAGGGTTAGAGCTAGATTGAGGGCTAGTGTTAGACTAGTAATAGGGTTAGGGTTTGGATTAGGCTATGGATTAGGATTAGGACTAAGGTTAGCACCATGGATAGGGTTTGGCTTAGGGTAAGTGATAGAGTTAGAGCTAGGTTTAGGGCTAGGGTTAGGGTTAGGGTTAGGGCTAAGGTTAGGTTTAGGTTTAGATTTTCTTCTAGGGTTAGAGTTCAGATTAGGGCTATTTTTTCTGTTAGGTTTAGGGCTAGGGTTAGGGCTATGGCTAATATAAGAACTAAGGTTATTATTAGATTTAGTAGTTGGTCTAGACCTAGTATTGGCATTATCTTTAAGGTGAGTGTGATACTTAGAATTAAGGTTACTTTTAGAATATAAGTCAGCGTCAGGGTTACTTATAGGATTAGGACATGAATTAGAGCTAGAAGGTTATGGCTTGGTTTAGGGTTAGGTTTTGGTTTAGGTTAAAGTTTTGGGATAGGGCAATGGCTCGGTTTTGTTTAAGGGATAAGGCTAGGGTTACAGATAGTTTTAGGATTAACGATAGTGTTAGGTCTAGTGGTAGGTTGAGGATTAGGCTTAGGTTTAGGGTCAAATGTAGTGTTACGGTTAGATCTAGGGTAGGGTCTATGGCTAGGGTTAGGGCTAAAGTTAGGGCTTCTGTTAGATTTACTGTAATGAATAGGGTTAGAACTAGAAATAGGGCTGGGGAGAGTTAGTGTTAGACTTAGGCCAAGGTTAGGGGTAGAGTTAGGGTTAGGGCTAAATTAGTGTAGGACTAGTGCTAGTGTTAGTGTAGGGTTAGGCCTATGGTTAGGGCTAGAGATGTGGTTAGTGTTAGGGGTAGGGTAAGTGATAGGGTTAGGGGAAAGTGTGGGGTTATACCTAAGTCCAGGACTAGGGCAAGGGTTAAAATTAGACTTAGGGCTAGAGTTAAGGTTTGGGTTAGGATTAAGGCTAGGTATAGGTCTAAGATGAGGACTAGTGTTTGTGTCAGGGTTAGGGCTAAGATTAAGGCTAGCCTAATGTCAGGTCTGGGTTTATGGTTATGGTTAGTTTTAGTGTTAGGTTATGGCTAGGTCTAGTGTGAGGTTTAGGTTTGGTTAAGGATCAGGTTAAAATCTATGTGTATTATTAGTGTCAGGGTTCAAGTATGGTTTGGTTTAGGTTGAGTTTCAGGATTAAGGCTTGAATTAGCATTTGGAATAGGGTTAGGGTCCTTGTTAGGGTAATTGATATGGTTAGGTTAATGGTTCAGTTTAGGTTTACTGTGATGAATAGGGCTAGTGTTAGCAATAGTGTTAGCATTAGGCATAGAATTAGCATTTGTGTTAGGCTTATTTTTAGTGTAATGGATAGGGTTAGAGCTAAGTTTACAGCTAGGGTGAAGGTTAGAATTAGGACTAGGGTTAGGGTTTTGCCTAGGGTTCGTTTCAGGGTTAGGTTTGGGGTAAGTGTTAGCGTTTGAGCTAGGATTAGCACTAGTGTTAGGGTTTGGGCTAGAGTGAGGGCTAATGTTAGGGTTAGGGTTAGGGTTATGTTTAGATTAAGGTTAGAGTTTGAGCTAGAATTAGGGTTAGGGCAAAAGTTATGGTTAGGGTTAAATCTAGGCTTCTTGTTAGGGTTACAATAAAGGCTAGATTTAGGGCTAGGATATGGGCTACATTTGTGTGAGGTTTATGGCTAGCATTAGGGCTATGGGTAATGTAAGAACTAGAAATATGGTTGTGGCTAGTTTAGGGTTATGTTTATGGATAAGTCTAGTGTTTCTGTTAGGTTTTTGGTTAGGATAACATTTAGAGCTAGGGTTTATTTTAGGGTAACGGGCATTACTCAGGTTAGGGTTAGGTTTAGGGTGAGGGCCAGATATAGGACTAATGTTGGGTCTAGGGATAGAGTTAGTTTTACGTTAGATTAATGGTTATTTTTAGGCCTCATCCAAGGTTTTTTTAGGGATAGTGCTAGGTTTTTCTTAGGGCTAAGCCTAGATTTATGACTCTCTTTAGGATTTGATTTGGGATAGTGCTAGTGTTACGGTTAGCTTTAGGCATAGGTTTACCGGTAGGGGTAGGGTTATGGTTCGCTTTAGGTGTCAGGTTTAGACCTAGGGTTAGTGCTGGTGTCAGAATAAGGCTCAGGGTTAGAGTTAGTGTTATAGCTAGAATGAGAGCTAGGTTTAGGACTAGTCATACTGATAGGATTTGAGGTAGGCTAAAAATTATGGTTAGGACTAGGACTTAGTACTCAAGCATTACCGTGAGGGTTTGGCTTAGGGTAAAGGATAGGGTTAGGTTTAGGGTTAATTCTAGGTTTAGGGCTCAAAATAAGGCTAGATTTGTGGTAGCATTAGGGCTATAGATAACGGAAGAACTAGAATTCCAATTAGAGCCAGTTCTAGGATTAGCGTTAGGGCAATGTTTAGAGCTAGGGTTACTGTTAGGGTCCTAATAAGGGTTAGGATTACTGCTAGGGTTTCCGTTAGGACTCAAATTATGACTATGTTTAGGGCTAGGTGTAGGGTTAGCGTTTGCTTTAAGTTAAGAGTTAGGGTTAGGTTTATGGCTCGGTATTTTTAGGGCTACACTACTGTTAGGGCTAGTTTTCTAATTAGCATTTAGGTTAGGGCAAGTTTTAGAGTGAGCTTTAGGCTAAAGGTTAGGGTTAGATCCAGGTTTAGGGCTAGGGTGAAGGTTAGGGCAAGGGTTAGGGCTAGGGCTAGGGATAGTGTTTGGGTTAGGGTTAAGGTTACGGTTAGGGTTAGGGTTAACTGATAACTTTGATAGCTGATAGCTTTGGAACTAATACAGATAGTGTTAGGTTTATGGTTAGGGCTAAATTAGGGCTCGGTTAGAGCTATGATTAGTGGTAGGTTTATTTCTAGGTTTAGGGCTATTTTTAGGGTTAGCATTAAGGTTAGGGTAAGGTATAATGTTATTGCTACATTTAGGGCTAGGGCAAAGCATAAAATTAGGATTATGGCTAGGATTAATGTTAGGGTTAGAATTAAGGCAAGGCTTAGGAATAGGATTAGGTCTAGGATTTTGGTTAGGGTAAGGGGTAGGATTAGGGATAGGGCTTATGCCAGGTCTAGGGTTATGGTTAGGGATAGTTTTAGGCTATGGATTATGGGCAGATTTATTGTGTTAGGCTGATGGTTAGGGTCATATTTACAGCTAGTTTTATTATTAAGGTCAGAGTCAGGGTTAGGGTACAGGTAATATTAAGGATTGGGCTGAGGGCTCATATTAGCTTTAGGGTTAATGTTAGGGTTAGGGTAATTGATATGGTTAAGTTTAAGGTTAAGGATAGAATTATTGTTCAGGTTTAGGGTTAGGGATCGAGTTAGGTTTAGGCCTAGGAATAGAATTTGGTTAGGATTATGGTTAGGGTAATAGATTGGATTGGAGCCACAGTTAGGACCTGGGTTATGATTAGGTTAGAGCTATGGTTAGGGTTAGGCCTGGGGTTAGAATTTGGTTAAGGTTATTGTTAGGGTAATGGATAAGATTACAGCTAGGAATAGGGCTAGGGTTATGGTTAGGATTAGGGCTATGGTTTGGGTTAGATTTCGGGTTTGGACAAGGTTTAGGTTTATGGTTAGGTTTAGGTTCAGTATTAGGGCTATGGATAGGGTTAGGGCTAGAGTTAAGCCTAGGGTTAGGACTCTGATTTGGACTAGTTTTTGAGTTACGTTAGGGCTATTTAGGACTAGGGCTAATGTTAGAAATAGAATAATGATTAGGAATAAGGTTAAGTTTAGCATTATGTCTAAATCTACTGTGTAGATTAGGTTTAGATTTAGGGTCATGATTAGAGATAGAATTTGTGTTACCATCAGAGTCAAGATCAGTGTACTTTTCAGAGTTAGGGATAGACTTGAATTAGGGATAGGGTTAAGTCTTAGGGTTTGTGTAAGATTTAGGGTAAGTACTCAAATTAGGGCTAAGTTTAGTGATAGGTATAAGGTTAGTTTTTGGTTTATGTTAAAGGTTAGGGTTAGGATTATGGCTCGGTATTTTATTAGGGCTAGGGTAGGGTTAGAGCTAGTTTTCTAATTAGCATTAGGTTTAGGGCTATTGTTGTGGTGAGGTTTGGGGTTAAGGTTAAAATTTAGCGCTTGGATGATGGTTAGCGTTAGGGTTGGAGCTAGGGATAGGGCTAGGGTTTGCGTTATGCAAGAAATAGATTTTGAACTAGGGATAGGCCTAGGTTGAGAGTTAGAGATAGTCATAGGGCTAGGAGTAGAACTAGGTTTAGGATTAGGGTTAATTTAGGGCTAGGATTAGTTCTAAGGTAAGTGTTAGATTTTGGCCTAGAATTAGGACTAGTGTTAGGGTTAGCATTAGGGTTATCTAAGGTATGATGTTAAAGCTATATGTTGGGCTAGGGTACGGGATTATATTAGGGTTAGGACTGTGGTTAAGGTTAGGATTAGGATTAAGGCTAGGTTTAGGGCTAGGATTATGTTTAGGGTTTGTGCTAGGTTACGGTTGGGATAAGGTCTATGGCTAATGTCAGTTCAAGGGTTATCGTTAGGGATAGTTTTAGGTTTAGGTTTAGGTTTATGGTCAGGTCTCTTATAAGAGTTACTTTGAGGGTTAGTGTCAGGTTTACAGCTATGGGTATTATAGGGGTCAAAGTAAGGGTTTGGGTATGGGTTAAGTTAAGGTTTTAGGGTTAGGGTTAAAACTAGCATTAGGGTTAGATAATGGATATGGTTAGGTTTCAGGTTCAGGTTAGGTTTAGTATAATGGACATGGTTAGGGTAAGGCATAGGGTTAGAGTTAGGCCTAGGGATAGAATTTGGTTAAAGATATGGTTCATGTGATGGATAGGATTAGAGCTACAGTTAGAACTAGGGTTATGGTTAGGTTAGGGTTATGGCTAGGGCTAAACATAACCCTAAGCAAATTAGAATTTACTTAGGGTTATGTTTAGGGTAATAGATAAAATTATATTTAGGTTCAAGGCTAGTGTTATGGTTAGGAATAGAGCTATAATTCGGTTTAGTTTTCGGGTTAGAACAAGGTTTAGGTTTCGCGTTAGGTTTAGGTTAAGTGTTAGGGCAAGGGATAGGGTTATGTCTATGATTAAAACTATACTTAGGGCTTGGATTGGGGCTAGGTTTGGGGTTAGGTTAGGGCTAGTGTAGGACTACTGCTAATGTAAGATCTAGGGTTATGATTAGATATAGCATTAGGTCTAGGTCAAGGTCTGGTGTTTAGATTAGGTTTAGGTTTAG
Source organism: Callospermophilus lateralis (assembly GCF_048772815.1). Classification (NCBI taxonomy): domain Eukaryota; kingdom Metazoa; phylum Chordata; class Mammalia; order Rodentia; family Sciuridae; genus Callospermophilus; species Callospermophilus lateralis. Next base: position 87,525,380 of record NC_135306.1, read on the forward strand.
TGAGATGATTAGAGATACGGTTAGTGTTAGGGTCAGAGTCAGGATTAGTGATACTGATCAGGGCTAGGAATAGTACTCTAATTAGGGCTAGGATTAAGGCTAGGTGTAGGGATAGGTTTTGTGTTAAGGTTAGGGTAAGAATTAGGGATAGGGCTAATGTCAGTTCTAGTGTTACCATTAGGATAGTGTTAGGTTTGGGCTATGGCTCAGTTTTGCTTTAGAGCTAGGGCGAGGGTTAGGGCTTGTTATAGGATTAGCGATATTGTTAGGGCTAGTGGTAGGATGAGGTTTAGGTTTAGATTTATTGTTATGGTTAGATCTGGTTTTAGGGCTAGGGCCTGCATTAGGGTTAAGTTTAGTGCTAGTGTTATTGTTACAGTAATAAATAGGGTTAGAAATAGAAATAGAACTGTGGTGCGATTAAAGTTATTCTTGGGTTAGGATTAGGGGTACGTTTAGTGTTAGGGCTAATTTAGGGTTAGGATAAGTGCTAGGGTAGTGTTAGGGTTCGACCTAGGGTAAGGGCTAGAATAATCGTTAGTGTTAATGTTAGGGTTGGGGTTAGATTTAGGGGAAGGGTAACCTAAAGCTAAGTTTAGTGCTAGGGTCTGGGTTAGAATATGATTTAAGGCTAGGGTTAGGGTACGGGTTAGGATTAAGGCTTGGTTTAGTGGCAGGATGAGGGTATGTGTTAGGGCTTGGCCTAAGATTAGGGCTAGGGCTAATGTCAGGTCTAGGTTCAAAATAAGTGGTAGTTTTATGTTTAAGTTATGACTAGGTCTAGTGTGTTAGGTTTAGGCTAAGGGTCTGGTTTAGAGCTAGGTGTTTTATTAGGGTCAGGGTCTGAGTATGGCTTGGTTTAGGTTGAGGTTTAGGGTTAAGGCTTTCATTAGCATTAGGGTTCAGTTTAGGACTCAGGTAAAGGATAGGGGTAAGTTTAGGATTCAGGTTAGGTTTAGAGTAATGGATATGGTTATTGCTAGCAATAGGGATAGCATTAGGCCTAGGGTTAGCAATTGGTTCAGGCTTGTCTTTAGGGTAATGGATAGGGTTAGAGCTAAGGTTAGGACTAGGGTTAAGGTTACGTTTATGGCAAGGGTTACGGTTAGGCCTAGGGTTAGTATCAAGGTTAGATTTAGAGTAAGAATTAGTGTTTGAGCTAGAGTTAGGACTAGGGCGAGGGTTAGGTTTAGAGTCAGGGCTAGAGTTAGGCTTAGGGTTAGTGTTATGATTAGGAAAAGGGTTAGAGTTTGAGCTAGGTTTAGGACTAGGGCAGGGTTAGGGTTAGGGTTAGGGTTAGGGGTAGGTCTAGTGTTACGGTTAGAGTTACAATTAGGGATAATTTAAAGGCTAGAATAAGAGCTAGGTTTGTGTGATGTTTATGGCTACTGTTAGGGCTATGGGTAATGTAAGAGCTCGGGTTATAGTTATTGCTAGTTTTAGGGTTAGGGTCATGGATAAGTCTGGTGTTAGGGTTAGGTTTATGGTTAGCATAAGGTTTAGAGCTAGGGTTTGTGTTAGGTTAAACGTCAGTGTTTTGGTAACGGTTAAGGCCAGGATTAGGAATAGCTTTGGGTCTAGAGATAGGCTTAGTTTTGTGTTAGGTTAAGGGTTAATGCTATTGCTAGTTCCAGGTTTTTATTCAGGGCTAGGGCTAGATTTATGACTCTATTTAGAATTAGGATTGGTCAAGTGCTAGGGTTAATGTTAGGTTTAGGTATAGGTTTACTGGTAGGGGAGGAGTTATGGTCAGTGTCTGGTTAAGATCTAGCAATATTGTTAGGGTCAGAATAAGGGTTAGATTTTGGGTTAGTGCTAGAATAAGAATGAGGTGTAGGGTTAGGACTACTAAAAGAGTAAGGGTTTGGGATAGGCTAAAAATTATTGTTAGGACTAGGGTAGAATAAGGGTTAGGGTTTGGCTTAGGGTAATAGATAGGATTATAGGCAGGGTTACGATTAGAGATAGGGTTATGTATAGGGTTTGGGTTAGGTTTACAGTTACTGTTCAAATTAGATTTAGGGTTAGGCTTGCAGCTGGAGTTAGTTTTAGGGTTAGAGTTAAGTTTAGGGATAGTGTTAGTGTTTGGGTTAGGGTTATAGTTAGGTTTAGGATTAGTGTTAGGTTTAGGATTATGGTTAGTGTTAGGTTTAGGGTTACGATTAGGTGAGTGTTAGTGTTAAGGTAAGGGTTAGGGTTAGCATTAGTGTGAGTATTAAGGTTAGGGTTAGAGACATGGTTAGGTTTAGGAATAGGGTTAGGGACAGGTTTAGGGTTAGTGTTAGTGTTAGGATTAGTATTAACATTAGGGTTAGTGTTAGGGTTAGTGTTAGGATTTGTGTTAGGGTTAGAGTTTCAGTTAGGCTTAGAGTTACTGTTAAGTTTAGAGTTACTTTTAGGGTTAGGGTTAGGATTAGGAATAGGTTTAGGGTTAGTGTTCATGATTGGGTTAGGTTTAGGGTTAGAGAACAGGTAATGGTTAGGGTTAGTTTTATACTTAGCGTTAGGGTTGGCTTTAGGGGTATTGTTAGGGTTAGTATTGGAGTTAATGTTCGGTTAGGATTAGGGTTTGTGTTAGGGTTAGTGTTAAGGTTATCATAATTGTTACAGTTAAGATTAGAGTTAGAATTAGGGTAATGGTTATGGTTATGTTTAGAGTTAGGGTTAGTGTTAGGTTTAGGTTTAGTTAAGGTTAGTTATAGGCTTAGGGTTAGGGTTAGTGATAGTGATAGTGTTAGGTTTAGGCTTAGCGTTAGGGTTAGTGTTAGGGTTAATGTTAGATTTAGGTTTAAGATTAAGTTTAGGTAGGGGTTAGGGTTAGGTTAGGTTAGGTTTTTGGTTTGTTTAGGTTTTTTTTTTAGGGTTAGCGTTAGGTTAAGTGTTGGTGTTATGGTTAGGGTGTGGGTTAGTGTTTGGTTTACAGTTAGGATTAGATTTAGGTTTCGAGTTAGAGTAGGTTTAAAATTAGTATTAGGGTAATGGTTAGGTTTAGGTTTAGGGTTCATCTTAAAGTTAGGGTTAGGTGTAGGTATACAATTAGTATTAGGGTTTGTGTTACAGTTAAGTTTAGGTTTATGGTTAGGATTACTCTTGGGGTTAGTGTTAGAGTTAGGTTTAGGTTTAGTGTTATAGTTAAATTTAGAGTAAGAAGTCAGGTTAGAGTTATGTTTATGGTGAGGTTTAGTGTTAGTGTTACTGTTAGGGTTAGTGTTAGTGATAGGGTTATGGTCAGGTTTAGGTTTAGTACTAGGGTTAGGATTAGGTTAGGTATAGGTTTAGTGTTAGGGTAAAGGTTAGGTTTAGGATAGTTTTAATGTTAGGGTTAAGATTAGGGTTAGACTTAGTGTTAGGGTTAGGGTTTGTGTTAGGGTTAGGGTTAGGGTTAGTGTTAGGGATAGGGTTAGGGTTATTGTTAGCGTTAGGATTAGGGTTAGTGTTAGATTTAGTGTTAAGATTTGTGTTAGAGATAGGGTTGGGTTAGGATTAATTTTTTGTTAGCATTAGTGTTATGCTTAGGGGCACAGTTAAGATTAGGGTTACAGTTAGAATTAGGGTTAGTATTAGGGTTAGGGTTAGGGATAGTGTTAGTGTTAGTGTTAGGTTTAGGTTTAGTTTTAGGGTTAGTGTTGGGGTTAGGATTATGAAAAGTTTTTGTGGTATTATTAGGGTTAGGGTTAGGATGAGGTTTAGGGTAAGGTTTAGTGTTAGTGTTGGGGTTGTGTTAGGGATGTGTTAGGGTTAAGTTTAGGTTTAGGGATAGTGTTAGGGTTAGGGTTGGATTTGTGTAAGGGTTTAGCTTAGGGTTTGTGTTAGGGTTAGGTTAGTATTAGGGTTTCTGTTAATGTTCGCGTTAGGGTTCGGGTTAGGGCTAGTGTTAAGGTTAGGGTTAATTTTATGGTTAGTGTTAGAGTTAGGGTTAGGGTTAGTGTTAAAGTTAGGTTTAGAGTTAGGGTTAGTTTTAGTGTTAGGTTTTTGGTTAGGGTTAGTGTTAGGATTAGGGGTAGGTTTATGTTAGTGTTAGGGTTAGTGTTAGTCCTAGGGTAACGGTTAGGGTTAGTGTTAGGATTAGGCAGAGAGTTTTGATTAGGGTTAAGGTTAGGGATAGAGTTAGGTTTAGGGTTAAGATTACGGTTTGGGTTAGGGTTAGGTAAAGGGTTAGGGTTAGGATTGGGGTTAAGATTTGTGTTAGGGTTTGGGTTAGGGTTACAGTTAAGTTAGGTTTAGAGTTAGAGTTAGGGTAAGTGTAGGGTTAGATTTAGGGTTAAGGGTAGGATTAGGATTAGTGTTAGGATCAGTGTTAGGGTTAAGGTTTGGGTTAATATTATGTGTAACATTAGGGTTACGGTTAGTTTTAGTGATAAGTTGGCGTTAGGGTTTGTGTTAGGGTTAGTGTTAGTGTTACATAAGGGTTAGGTTTAGGGTTATATTTGTTTTAGTTTTTCAATTGGATTAAGTTTTGTGTTCAGGTTAGGGATAAGGTTACGGTTAGTGTTAGGATTAGTGTTAGGGTTAGGGTTGGGGTTAGGGTTTGTTTCAGAATAAATGTAGGTGTTAGGATGTCTCTTTGGGTTAGAATTAGAGACAGGTTTAGGGTTATTTTTAGGTTTAGGGCTAGTGTTAGCGTTAGGGTTAGTGTTAGGCTTAGGTTAGGGTTAGGGTTAGGTTTAGGATGGGGTTACATTTACGACTAGGGTAAGTGTTAGGGTTACTTTTAATGTTTGGGTAAGGCTTAGGGTTAAGTTAGGGGAATGGTTAGGCTTATGATTAGAAGCCGTTAGGGTTAGATGTAGGTTTAATGTTAGGTTTAGGTTTGGGGTTAGGTTTAAAATTTGGGATAAGATTATGATTATTGTTAGGGTTTGTGATAGGTCAGGGTTAGGTTGAGGTTTAGTGTTAAGGTTAGGTTTAGCTTTAGGTTGAGGTTTAGTGTTAAGGTTAGGTTTAGCTTTAGGTTTAGGTTTAGGGTTAGCGTTAGTGTTAGGGTTACAGTTATTGTTAGGGTTACAGTTAGTGTTAGGGTTAGGGTGAGAGTTTCTGTTAGGGTTAGGTTTACTGTTAGGGTTAGGGTAAAATTTAGGGTTAGTGTTAGGGTTAGAATTAGTGTTTTGGTTAGGTTTACCATTAAGTTTAGTGTTAGGGTTAGAGTCAGGGTTAGTGTTAGTTTCGGGTAAGGGTTGGTTTGATGTTAGTTTTAGTGCTAGGGTTAGGCTTAGTGTTAGGGTTACAGTTTGTGTTAGTGTTAGTGTTAGAGTTAGTATTAGCGTTTTGTTTAGGTTTAGGTATAGGGTTAATCTTAGGGTTAGGTCAGAGTTAGTGTTACGGTTAAGGTTAGGGGTAGTGTTGGATTAGGGTAAGGATTACAGCTAGAGTTAGGTTTATGAAAAGAGTTAGTGTTAGTGTTATGGTTAGGGTTAGGGTGAGGTTTAGGGTTAGGGTTTTTTTTAGTGTTAATGTTGTGTTAGGGTTTGTGTTAGTGTTACACTTAGGGTTAATTTTAGGGTTTGGGTTACAGTTAGGATTCAGGTTAAGGCTAATATTAGGATTAGGATTAAATTCGTGTTAGTGTTAGGGTTTGACTTAGGGTAAGTGTTATGGTTAGGTTTAGCGTAAGCTTTAGGTTATGTTAGTGTTAGGTTTAGTGTTAGGATTTGTGTTAGGGTTAGGATTGGGTGAGGCTTGGGGTCACAGTTAAGATTAAGGTTATGTTTAGAATTAAGGTTAGTATTAGGGTTAGGGTTAGGGTTAGTGTTAGGGTAGAATAAGGGTTAGTGTTAGTGATAGGGTTAGGTTTAGGATGAGGGTTAATTATAGGGTTACGTTTAGTTTTATAGTTCTAGGTTAGGGTTGGCTTAGGGTTAGTGTTAGGCTTAGTGTTCGGTTAGGGTTTGTTTTTGTTTTGGGGGTATGGTTAAGGTAATCATTTGGGTTATGGTTAAGGTTAGATTTAGAATTAGTGTTAGGGTTAGGGTTACAGTTAGGGTTAGAAATAGTGTTAGGTTTAGGTTTAGTATTAGGATTAGTTATAAAGTTAGGGTTAGATTTAGGGTTAGTGATGGGGTTAGTATTAGTTTTTTGGTTAAGTTTAGTGTTAGGGTTAGTGTAAGGTTAGGGATAGGTTTACTTTTACGTTAGTGTGAGGGTTAGGTTAAGTTTTAGTGTTAGGGTTAGGGTTAGATTTAGTGTTTGGTTTAGGGTCTAAGTTAAGGTTAGTGTTAGGTTTAGTATTATCATTTTGGTTAGGTTAAGGTTAATGTAGGGTTGGGTTAGGGTTAAGTTTAGTGTCAGGTTAGGGTTACTGTTGCAGTAATGGTTAGTTTTAGGGTTAAGGTGAGAGGTCCTACTAGGGTTACGGTTAGGGTTAGTGTTAGAGTTAGAGTTAGGGTTAGAGTTAGATTAGGGTAAGGGTTGGTTTAGTGTTAGTGTTAGGGTTAGGGTTAGTGTTAGGGTTTGGTTTTCTGTTAGGGTTAAGGTTTGTGTGAGGGTTAGTGTTAGGTGTAGTCCTATGATTTTGTTTAGGTTTAAATATAAGGTTAGTGTTTGAGTTAGTGTTAGGGTAAGTGTTAGGTTAGGGTTACTGTTGCGGTTAGGGTTAGTGATAGGGATACGGTGAGAGGTCCTGTTAGGATTAGGGTTGGGGTTAGTTTTAGGGTATGGGTTAGCTTTATGGTTAGTGTTAGAGTGAGTATTAGTGTTTTGGTTAGGTATAGAGTTAGGTTTTGTAGTAGTTTGAGACTTAGGGTTATTGTTTGGATAGGGTAAGTTTTAGGGTTAGTGTTAGTGTTAGGGTGAGGGTTAGTGTTAGTGTTAGGATTACAGTAAGGTTTAGGGCCAGGGTTAGGATTATGAAAAGAATTAGTGTTAGTGTTAGGGTTATGGTTAGGGTGAGGTTCATAGTTAGGGTTAGTGTTAGTCTTAGGGTTTTATTAGGGTTTGTGTTAGGGTTACAGTGGTGGTTAAGTTTAGGCTTACAGTTATAGTAAGAATTCAGAGTGAGGTTAAATTTAGGGTTAAAATTAGGTTGGGGTTATGGTTAGTGTTAGGGTTAGGGTTAGGTTTAGTATTAGGGTTAGTGTTAGATTTACTATTAGTGTTTTGGTTATTTTAAAATTAAGGTTAGTATTAGTATTAGGGTTAGGGTTAGTGTTAGGTTAAGGTAAGTGTTAGGGTTAGAGTTAGTGATAGGGTTAGGGTTAGTGATAGTGTTTGGGTTAGGGTTAAAGAAAGGTTTGGGGTTAGAGTTAAGGTTATTGTTTTTTGGGGTTAGGGTTAGGTTTCTAGGTTCGGAGTTAGTGTTAATTTAGGGGTAGGTTTAGGGTTAGGTTAGGGTTAGTGTTTTGGTTAAGGTTTTGGTTTAGTTTATGGTTAGTGTAAATGTTATGATTAGGGTAAGTTTTGTGGTTAGTGTTAGGTATAGTTTTAGTGTTAATGTTAGGGTCAGCTTTAGGGTATATTTTAGGTTGAGGTTTAGGGTTATAATTAGAGTTAGTGTTAATGTTAGGGTTAGGGTTAGGGTCGGGTGAGGTTAGGGTTAGGTTTAGGGTTAGTGTTAAGATTAGTGTTAAGTTAGGGTTAAGGTTAGGGTTAGGTTTATGGTTAGTGTTTTGGGTTGGGTTAAGGTTTGGGTTTAGGGTTCATGTTAAAGTTAGGGTTAGGGTTAGATTTAGTTTAGGGTTAGGTTTTGGCTTAGGGTTCATGTTAGGGTTAGGGTTAGGGTTACTTTTAGGCTTAGGATTTGGGTTAGTCTTAGGGTTATTGTTATTGTTATAGTTAGGGTTATTGTAGTGTTGTGTTTAGTGTTATAATTAAATTTAGGGTTAGATTTATTGTTAGGATTATGGTTAGTGTCACGTTTAGATTTAGGATTAGTTTTAATGTAAGGGTTATAGTTAGGGGTAGGCTTAGTGTTTGGGTTACTGTTAGGGTTAGGGTTAAGATTCGCTTTAGGTTTCGGGTTAAGGTTAGGGTTGATGTTATTGTTAGTGTTAGGGTTATTGTTAGGGTTACATAAGGGTTAGGGTTAGGGTTAGGATAAGTGTTATAGTAGGATTATGGTTAGGTTAAGTGTTAGGATTATGGTTAGTGATAGTTTTCAGGTTAGGGTTAGGAGTAGGGGTAATGTTAGGGGTAGGTTTAGGGTTAGGATTAGTGTTAGGGTTAGGTTTATGGTAAGGGTTAGGGTTACTGTTAGGTTTAGTGTTAGAGTTTATTTTAGAATTAGGGTTATGGTTAATGTAAAGTTTAGGTTAGAAATAAGGTTAGTTTTAGTTTTAGGGTTAGATTTAGTTTTTCGGTTAGGTATAGTTTTAGGGTTATACTTAGAATTAGGGTTGGCTTTAGGATTAGGGAAAGTGTTAGGATACTGTTAGGGTAAGGGTAAGTTTCGGATTAGTGTTATTGATACCGTAATGGTTTGTGTTATGGTTAAGGTCAGGTTAGTGTTAGTGTTAGTGTTAGTGTTAGGTTTAGTGTTAGGGTTACGGTTAGGGTTAGGTTTAGGGCTAAAGTTAGTGTTAGTGTTAGGGTTAAAGTAGTGTTTAAGGTTAGGGTTATGATTATGTTTGCAGTTAGTGTTACTGTTAGGGTTAGAGTTAGTGTGAGTGTTAAGGTTATGGTTAGGGTTAGGGTAAAGTTAGCTGTTAGGTTTAGGGTTAGTGTTATGGTTAGAGTTAGTGTTATGATTGAGATTAGGGTTAGGGTTAGGTTTAGTCTTAGGGTTGTATAAGAGTTAGTGTTAGGGTTTGAATTATGGTGAGTGTTAGGGTTATGGTTAGGTTTGTGGTTAGGGTTCGTGTTAAAGATAGGGTTAGGGTTAGGTTTACTTAGGGTTATTTTTAGGTTTATGTTTCGTGTTAGGATTAGGGTTAGTTTTAGACTTAGGAATAGGGTTAGTGTTAGCATTATTGTTAGTGTTACAGTTAGGGTTATCGTTTGTGTTTGGTTTAGTCTTATAATTAAGTTTAGTGTTATATTTTCAGTTACGATTATTGTTAGTGTCAGGTTTAGAGTTAGGTTTAGTTTTAATGTAATGGTTATAGTTAGGGTTAAGCTTAGTGTTTAGTTTAGTGTTAGGGTTAGGGTAGAATTTGGTTTAATTTTCGGGTTATGGTTAGTGTTGATGTTGTTAGTGTTAGGCTTTTATGTTAGGGTTAGGTAAGGGTTAGAGTTAGGGTTAGGATTAGTGTTATATTAAGATTATGATTAGGTTTCTTGTTAAGATTATGGTTTGTGTTATTTTTCGAGTTAGGGTTAAGTTTAGGGGTAAAGGTAGTGTTGGGGTAGGTTTAGGGTTAGGATTAGTGTTAGGCTTAGGTATATGGTAAGGGTTAGGGTTACTGTTAGGTTTAGTGTTTGATTTAGGGTTAGAGTTAGGGTTAGGGTTAGTGTAAGGCTTCGGTTAGGGATAAGGTTAAGGTTAGTTTTAGGGTTAGAATTAGTTTTTCTTTTAGGTTTAGGGTTGGGCTTATGCTTTGAGTTAGGGTTCATTTTAGGTTTAGGGTTAGTGTTAGAGTAGTGTTCAGGTAAGGTTAAGTTTAGGATTAAGGTTATGGTTAGGGTTATGGTTTGTGTTACGGTTAGGGTCAAGTTAGGGTTTGTTAGTGTTAGGGTTATTGTTAGAGTTATGGTTAGGGTTAGGGTTAATTTTTAGGGTTAAGGTAGGGTTTAGGGTTAGGGTTAAGGTTATGTTTACAGTTATTGTTACTGTTAGGGTTAAATTTGGTGTGAGTGTTAAGGTTAGGGTTAGGGTTAAAGTTAGTCTTAAGTTTATGTTTTGTGTTATGGTTAGCGTTAGTTTTATGATTGTGATTAGGGTTAGGGTTATATTTAGGCTTAGGGTTGTGTAATGGTAAGGGTTAGGGTTAGTGTTAGGGTTATGGTTAGTTTTGTGGATTGGGTTTGTGTTAGGGAAAGGGTTAGGGTTAGGTTTACTTAGGGTTAGGGTTAGATTTATGGTTCATGTTAGCGTTAGGTTTAGTTTTAAGTTTACATTTATTTTTCTGGTTAGGCTTAGTGTTAATTTTAGATTTAGGGTTAGGGCTGGAAATGTGGCTGCAGCAGTAGTGCGCTCTCATGGCATCTGTGCAGCCCAGGTTCGATCATCAGCACCACATACAAACAATGATGTTGTGTCCACCGAAAACTGAAAAATAAATATTAAAATTCTCTCTCTCTCTCTCTCTCTCTCTCTCTCTCTCTCTAAAAAAAGACTTAGGGTTAGGGTTAGCATTAGGGTTAAAGTTAGTCTTAAAGTTAGGTTTAGTGTTAGTGTTCATTTTTGATTAGGGTTAAGGGAAAGTTTAAGGTTAGGTTTAGGGTTATGATTACAGTTAGTATTACTGTTAGAGTTAGGGTTAGGTTGAGTGTTAGATTTAGAGTTAGGATTAGGGTTAAGTTTAGTGTTAAGGTTAGGGTTAGTGTTATGGTTAGCATTATGGTTATCATTAGGATCAGGGTTAGGTTTAGGTTAGGGTTAGATTTAGGATTTGAGTTAGAGTTAGGTTTAGGGATAGAGTTGGGGTTACAGTTCGAATTAGGGTTAGAATGCAGGTTAGTTTTACTTAGGGTTAGGGTTAGGGTTATGGTTTGTGTTAGTGTAGGGTTAGGGTTATTGTAAGTTTTAGGTTTTGTTTTAGTGTTAGGTTTAGTATTAGTGTTAGGGTTAGGGTTAGTTTTAGTGATAGAGTTAGAGTTAGGTTTAGGGGTAGTGTTAGTTTTAGGGTTAGGGTTTGGGCTATCGATAATATTAGGTTAGAATTAGGGTTCATGTTAGGAGTAGGTTTAAAGTTAGTGTTAGGATTATGATTAGATTTAGGGTTAAGCCTACTGTTAGGGTTAGGGTTAGGGTAGAGTTAGGTTTAGGAATAGTGTTAGACTTAGGGATATGTTTAGAGTTATTGTTAGGGTTAGGTTTAGGGTTAGGGTTAGTGTTATATTTAGGATTAAGTTCAGGGTTAGTGTTATGGTTTGGTTTACTATTAGGTTTAGTTTTAATATATTGTTAGGTTTATGGTTAAGTTTATAGTTTGTGTTAGTATTAGGGTCAGGGCTAGTTTTCATATTAGGGTTATCATTAGTCTTAGGGTTAGGATTATGGTTTGTGTTAGGGTTAGTTTTAGGGTTAGGGTTATTTTTAGTATTAGTGTAAGAGTTAGTGTTATGTATAGGTTATTGTTAGGGTTAAGGTTAGGGTTGAGGGTAGTTTTAGGGTTAGGGTTAGGTTTAGAGTTAGTGTTAGTGTTATGTATTGTGCTATGTTTAGTGTTAAGCTTAGTGTTAGGTTTAGGGTTAGGTTTAAGCTTAGGTTTAGAAATAGGGTTAATGTTAGTGTTAAAATTAGTTTTAGGGTTAGGGTTAGGTTAGGGTGAGGTTTATGTCAGGTTTAGGGTTACAGTTAGTTTAGGTTAGGGTTAGTGTTTGGATTAGGGTTAGGTTTAGTTTTAGATTTATGTTTAGTGTTAGTGTTAGGGTTAGTGTTAGGGTTAGGGTTAGGTTTAGGGGTATCGTTAGTGTTAGAGTTAGGGTAAGGTTTAGGATTTTTGTTAGGGTTAGAATTAGGGTTAGTGTCAGGGTTAAGGTTAGGTTTAGTGTTAGTGTTATGTTTAGGGTTAAGGTTAATGTTAGGTTTATGGTTATGGTTTGTTTTACAGTTATATTGAGCATTAGGTGAGGGTTAGCGTAAGAATTACAGTTAGAGTTAATGTTAGAAATAGTGTTTGGTTAATGGTTCGTGTTGGGTTTAGGCTTTGTGTTAGGGTTAGGGTTAGGGTTAGGGTAAGGGTGAGTTTTAAGTTTAGTTTTATGTTTAGGTTTATGGTTATAATTATGGTTATGGTAAAGATTAGGTTTAGGGATAGGGTTAGGTTTTGGGTTAGTGTTAGTGTACTGTTAGTGTTATGATTAGAATTAGTGTTACGGATAGTATGAGGTTTAGTTTTAGGTTTAGTGTTAGGGTTTGGGTTACAGTTAGGGTTAGGTTCAGTGATAGGGACAGATTTATGGTTCGTGTAAAAGTTAGGGTTAGTTAGTGTTAGGGTCAGGGTTAGGTTTACGGTTACGGATAGTGTTAGGTTAGTTTTAGTTTAGTGATAGGTTTAAAATTAGGTTAAAGATTAGGTTTAGGGTTATGGTTAAGTTAGGGTTAAGGTTCATGTTAGAGTTAGGGTTTTGGTTTGTGGTAGCATTAGGGTTAGGGTTACTGTTAGGGTTAGAGTTACGATTAAAATTGTGTTTAGTTTTAGTGTTTGGGGTATTGTAGAAAATTTTTTAGGGTTAGGTATAGGTTTAGGGTTAGTTTTAGGGTTAGTGTTATGGCTAAGGTTAGTGTTATGGTTAGGGTTCATGTTAGGTTTAGGTTTAGGTTTATGGCTAGGGTAGGGTTGAAGTTAGGGCTAGGGTTTTTATTAGATTTAGGGTTAGTTTTAGAAAATGTATTGAATTAAATGTAAGATTAGGTTTAGGTTTAAGTTTAGTTTATGGTTAAATTTAGGTTTAGAGATAGGTTTAGTTTTGATTCATGGATAGCTTTAGGGTTAAGTTTATTTTTAAGAGTTAGGTTAAGGGTTAGGTCAAACGTTAGGTTTATGACTAAGGTTAGAAATAAGATTAGGTTTAGGTCTAGGTTATTATTTGGTTTAGGGTTAGGCTATTGTTAGGATTAGAGCTAGGGTTAGTACTAGTGTTAAGTTTAGGATTAGGGCTAGAGTTAGGTTTATGTGTAGGAATAGGGCTATGGTTATATTTAGGGTTAGGCCTACATTTAGGATTATGGTTATAATTAGGGTATGTTTAGGCCTTGGATTAGGGCTAGGTTTTTTGTTAGGTTTAGGCCTAGGTTAAGGCTATGTGTAATGTAAGTTCTAGAGTTTTGATTAGAGCTAGTTTTAGTGTTAGGGTTATGATTATGTCTAGTGTTATGTTTAGGTTTTGGTTAGGTTCAGGATGAGAGATAGGTTTAGTGTTAGTGTTAGTTTTAGGGTCAGGGTTGAAGTTAGAGTTAGGTTTAGGGTGAAAGACAGAATTAGGACTAGGGTTGGGTATAGGGATAGGGTTAGTATTTGCTTTAGGTTAAGGATTATGTTAGGGCTAGGGCTCAGGTTTAGGGAAGAGATGGGGTTATAGCCTGGTTTAGGGATAGGGTGAGGGTTAGAATTAGGGTTAGAGCTAAGGTTAAGATTAAGGCTATGTTTAGTGCTAGGATGAGGGTTTGTGTTAGGGCTAGGGCTAGGATTAGGTATAGGGCTAATATCAGGTCTAGATTAATTGTTAGTATTAGTTTTAGTGTTAGATTATGACTAGGTCTAGAGTAAGGGTTAGGCTTAGTTAAGGGTCAGGTTTAGAGCTAGGTGAATTATTAGGATCAGGTCACGGTAGGGTTTGGTTTAGGTTAAGTTTTATGGTTAAGGATTGAATTAGATTTAGGGTTAGGGTTACTAATAGGGTAATGAACAAAATTAGATTTAAGGTTCAGGTTAGATTTAGAGTAATGGATAGTGTTAGTGTTAGACATAGGGTTAGCATTAGGCCTAGGGTTAGCATATGAGTTACACTCATCTTGAGGGTAATGGGTAATGTTCGAGCTAAGGTTAGGGCTAGAGATAAAGTTATAATTAGGGCTAGGGTTAGGTTTGGCCTAGGGATAGTGTCAGGCATAGTTTTAGGTTAAGTATTAGCATTTGAGCTAGGGTTAGGTATTGAGCTAGGGTTAGGTTATAGTTAGGGCAAGAGTTATGGTTCGGGTTATATTTAGGGTAAGGGTTAGGGTTTGAGCTAGGTTTAGTGCCAGGGTGAGTGTAGGATTAGGCTTAGGTCTAGGATTATTTTTAGCGTTATGATTAGCGCTAGGTTTAGGGCTAGGATAAGGGCTAGGTTTTGTGTGAGGTTTATGGTTAAGATTAGGGCTATGGGAAATGTAACATCTAGCCATATATTTATGGCTAGTTTTAGGGTCAGAGTTATTGATATGTCTAGTGTTAGGGTTCGAATTTGGGTTAGGATAAGGTTTAGAGCTAGAGTTTGTGTAGGCTTAAGGGTCATTTTTCAGGATAGGGTTAGGTTTAGGGCGAGTGCAAGAATTACGAATAGCGTTGGATCTAGGGATAGTGTTAGTCTTTAAGTTAGGTTAATGGTTATTGTTAGGGCTAGTGCTAGGTTTTTGTTTAGGGCTATGGCTAGATTTATGACTATATTTAGGATTAGGTTTCATCAAGTGCTAGTGTAACTGTTAGGTTTAAGTATAGGTTTACCGGTATGGGAATTCTTAGTGTTCGGTTTTGTGTTAGGGTCAGGTTCAGACTTAGGGTTAGTGTTAGGGTCAGAAAAAGCGTCAGTGTTAGGGTTAGGTTTAGAGCTAGAATGAGGGCTAAAATAGGACTAATAATAAAGTTAGGTTTTGGGGTAGGCGAAAGATTAATTTCAAGACTACAGTAGCATTAGGGTTAGGGTTTGACTTAGGAAAAGGGATAGGGTTTAAGGTAGGGTTAGGGTTAGGGTTAGTTTAGGGCTAGGGTTAGGGTTAGGGTTATAGTTAAAAATAGGGTTAGGTCTCGGATTCAGGCTAGGTTTTGTGTTATCATTAGTGCTACAGCTAATGAAAGAACTAGGTTTCTGTTTAGGGTTAGTTCTAGTTTAATGTCATGGCAATATTCAGAGCTAGGGTTAGTGTTGGGGGCCGAATTAGTGTCAGAGTTATTTCTAAGGTTAGGGTTAAGATTAAAATTAGGGTTAGGTTTAGGATTAGATGTAGCTTTAAGGTTTGGTTTACGTTAAGGTTTAGGGTTATGTCTCGGTTTTTGTTTTAGGATTAGGGTAGATTTAGGGCTAGATTTCCATTAAGCATTAGTGTTAGGGCTAGTGTTAGGGTGAGGTTTATACTTAATTTTAGTTTTAGATTTAGGTTTTAGCCTTGGTCAAATGTTAGGGCTTAGTTTGGGGCTAGGGATAGAGCTAGCTTTTGGTTTGTGGTAAGGAATAGGTTTAGAACAAGGGATAGGGCTAGCGCGAGAGTTAGAGTTAGTCTTAGGGATAGGGATAGAATTAGGTTTACTGTTAGGGCAAAATTAGGGCTAGGAATAGTGCTAGGGTTAGTGTTAGACTTAAGCCTAGGTTTAGGGCTAGGTTTAGGGTTAACTTTAGGTTTAGGGTAAGGTACAATATTTTAGCTATGTTTAGTGCTAGGACAAAGGTTAAAATTAGGGTTAGGGCTAGGGTTAAAATTGGGATTAGGATTAAGTCTAGGCTTAAAACCAGGATTATGTCTATGGATAGGGCTAATGTCAGGTCTAGGGTTAAGGTTAGGCTAGGGTTAGGGATAGGGCTATGGCTCAGATTGGTTTAAAACTAGGCCTAGTTTTAGGGCTAGTTTTATAATTAGTGATAGTGTTATGACTAGTGGTAGGGTGAAGTTTAGGCTTTGATTTATTGTTATGGTTTTATCTAGGTTTAGGGCTATGGCTAGAGTTAATGGTAAGTTTAGGAATAGTGTTAAGGTTATAGTAACAGATAGGGTTAGAGATAGAAATAGGGATAGGGCAAGATTCGAGTTAGTCTTTGGGCTAGGGTTAGGAGTAGGTTTAGGGTTTGGGCTAAATTAGGCTGTGATTAGTGTTAGGGTTAGTTGTAAGGTTAGGTCTAGGGCCAGGGTTAGTGTTAATGTTAAGGTTAGGATTAGGTTTAGTGGAAGGGATAGGGTTATAGCTAGTTCTAGGTCTACAATGAGGGTTAGAATTAGGGTTAGGACAAAGGTTAGGGTTTGGGTTAGTATTAAGTCTAGGTTCAGGTTTAAGCTGAGGGTTTGTGTTAGGACTAGGGCTAGGATAAGGTCTAGGGTTAATGTCAATTCTAGTTTGATGGTTAGTATTCGTTTTAATGTTAAGTTATGGCTATGTCTATTATAAGGGTTAGGTTTAGGGTAGGGGTCAGGTTTAGAGCTAGGTGTATTATTAGGGTCAGGGTCTGGGTAGGGTTTGGTTTAGGTTAAGATTTAGGGTTAATGCTTGAATTAGCAGTGTGTTAGGGTTATGGTTAGGGTATGGATAGAATTAGGTTTATGATTCTGGTAAGGTTTAGAGTAATGAATATAGTTAGTGTTAGCGATAGGGTTATCATTAGGCCTGGGATAGCTTTTGGGTTTGGCCTATCTTTAGGGCAATGGATAGCGTTTGAGCTAAGTTTAGGGCTAGGCTTAAGGTTAGATTTAGGATTAGGGATAGGGTTAGGCCTAGGGTTAATGTTACGGTTAGGTTTAGGGTAAGTGTAGGCATTTTAGCTAGGATTAGGCCTAGGACTAGGGTTAGGCTTTGAGTCAGGACTATTGTTAGTTTTCAGATTAGGGTTATGTTTAGACAAAGGATTAAAGTTTGAGCTGGGTTAGGGCTAGAGCAAGTATTAGCATTAGGGTTATGTCTAAGGTTATGGTTTTGGTTATGTTTAGGGCTAGGTTTAGGACTAAGATAAGGGCTAGGTTTTTTGTGATGTTTAGGGCTAACGTTAGGGCTATGGGTAATGTAAAAGCTAGTGTTATGGTAATAGCTAGTGTTAGTGTCTGGGTTGTGGATAAGTCTAGTGTTAGGGTTAGGTTTTGTTCTAGGATAAAGTTTAGAGCTAGGGTTTCTATTAAATTAAGGGTCATCGTTGAGTTAGGGTTAGGGCCAGAATTAAAAATAGCGTTGGGTCTATGGATAAGGTTAGTATTTGTGTTAGGTTAAGGGTTATTGTTAGGGCTAGTTCAAGGTTTTTGTTTAGGGCTAGGGCTAGATTTATGACTTTATATATGATTAGCTTTGGTCTATTGCTAGTGTTACTGTTTGGTTTAGCTGTAGGTTTACTGGTAGGGGTAGAGTTAGGGTCCAGTTTAGGGTTAGTGTGAGGTTTAGATGTAGGGTAAGGGCTAGGGTTAGGGTTAGAGCAAGAATGATTCTAGGATTAGGGTAAGAACCAGTAATAGAGTAAGGGTTTGAGATAGGCTAAGGATTAGTGGTAGGACTAGTGCAGAATTAGGGTGAGGGTATGGATTAGGGTGATGGATAAGATTAGAGATAGGGTTAGGATTACAGACAGGGCAAGAAATAGGTTAGTGTTAGGGTTAGATTTAAAGTTAGGATAAGGATTAGGGTTAGAGTTGCAGTTTGAATTATTTTTAGGTTTAGTGTTAAGTTTAGGGTTCGCCATAGTGTTTGGGCTATGGTTACAGTTAGGTTTAGGATTAGTGTTAGGTTTAGGGTTATGTTTAGTGTTAGGTTTAGGGTTAGGATTAGGTGAGTATTAGGGATAGGGTTAGTGTTAGGGTTAGCTGAGTCTTAGGGTTAGGGTTAGTGTTAGCATTAGGGTTTGTGCTAGGTTTAGTGTTAGGGTTTGTTTTAGGGTTAGCGTTTGAGTTAGGCTTAGGGTTACAGTTAAGGTTAGGGTAACGGTTAGGGTTTAAATTAGTATTAATTAATTAGTAGTTAGTGTATGTGTTAGGGTTAGTGTTAGGGTTAGGGTTAGTGTTTGTGATAGGGTTAGGTTTAGGCTTAGGGTTCAGGTTAGAGTTAGGGTTACTTTTAGTGTTAGTCTTACAGTTGGTTTTGGGTTAGTGTTAGGTTTAGTGCTAGGATTAGTGTTTGGTTAGGGTTAGGGTTTGTGTTAGGGTTTGAGTTAAGGTTATCATTAGGGTTAGTGTTATGTATAGACTTAGAATTAAGGTTAGGGTTAGGGTCACAGTTAGGGATATGGTTAGTGTTAGTTGTAGGTTTAGGGTTAAAGTTAGTTATAGGATTAGGGTTGTGGTTAGGGTTAGTGTTTACGGTTTGGGTTCGGTTAGGTTTAGAGTTAGGTTTAGGATTAGTTTTAGGTAGGGGTTAGAATTAGGTTAAGATTAAGGCTAGGGTTTGGATAGGGTTTGTGTTAGGGTTAGCATAATGTTAACGGTTTGTGTTAGGGTTAGATTTAGGGTGTGGGTTTTTTAGGATTATGGATAGGATAAGGTTTAGGCTTCACCTTAGACTTAGGGTTAGGGTTAGTGTAAGGGTTACATGTAGGTTTATGGTTAGGATTATGGTCACTGTTACAGTTAGGGTTAGGTTTAGGGTTAGGATTATTGTTTGGGTTAGTGTTAGAGTTAGGTTTAGGGTTAGTGTTAGCATTAGTTATAGAGTAAGTGTTAGGGTTAAAGTTACATTTATGGTGAGGTTTAGTGTTAGTGTTATTGTTAGGATTAGTGTTAGTGTGAAAATTAGGGTTATGATTAGAATTAGTGCTAGGTTTAGGTTTAGGATTAGAGTTAGGTTTACTGTTAGGCTAAGGGTTAGGTTTAGAATATTTTTAGGGTTAAGGTTAAGGTTAGGGTTATGTTTAGTGTTAGGGTGAGGGTTCGTGTTAGGTTTTGGCTTTATTTTAGGGCTATGGTTAGACTTAGGGTTAGGGTAAGTGTTACAGGTTAGGGTTAAGGTTAGAATTAGTATTTCGCTTAGGGTTAAATTAGGTTTAGGAAAGTGTACAGGTTTAGTTATAGTTAGTGTTAGGGTTAGGGTTAGGGTTTGGTTTAGGGTTAGTGTTAGGGTTAGTGTTAGGGTGAGGGTTAGGGTTACTGTTAGTGTTAGGTGTAGTGTTAGAGTTAAAGTTAGAGTTAGGCATAGAATTAGTGTTTTGGTTAGGGTTATAGGTAGGCTTAGAGTTAGGGTTGGAGATTGCTTTAGTGTTACTATTAGGGTTATGGTTACTGTTAGTGCTAGGGTTAGTTTTAGGGTTTGTGTTAGGGTTAGTTTTAGGGTTATGGTTAGGATTAGGGTAAGGTTTTAGGTTGTGGTAAAATTAGTTTTAGTTTCAGGGTTCGGTTAATGGTTAGTGATAGGGTTAAGGTTGATTAGGGTTAGTGTTACGGTTAGAGTTAGTTTGAGGGTTAGGTTTAGTGTTAGGTTATGGTTAGGTTTAGTTTTAGTTTTAGGGTTAGGAATAAGGTTAGGGATATAGTTAGGGTTATGTTTAGTGTTAGTGTTAGGGTTAGGTTTTAGTGTTAGTGTTAGGAATAGGTTTAGGGATAGAATTAGGTTAAGGTTTAGGATTAGTGTTAGGGTTATTGTTAGGTTTCGTTTTAGTGTTAGGGTTAGGAATAGAATTAGGGATAGAGTTAGGGTTAGGTTTAGGGTTAGTGTTAGGGTTAGTTTCGTATTAGGGTTAAGTTTTGTTGTAGGGTTAAGGTTAGGGTTAGTGTTAGTGTTATGGTTATGTTTAGGGTTAGGATTAGTGTTATGTTTAGGGTTCGGGTTAGTATTAGTGATTTGTTTAGGGTTAGGTATAAGGTTAATGTTAGGTTTATGTTTAGATTTAAGTTTAGGGTTAGTGTTATGGTTATAGTTAGATTTAGAGTTAGTTTTAGGGTTAGGTTAAGGTTAGTATTAGGGTTAGGTTTAGGGTTATGGTGTTTTGTTACTTTTATGGATGGGGTTAGATATAGTGTTAGCATCTCAGAGAGGTTTAGGGATAGTGTTACGGTTAGTTTAGTGTTAATGTTATGGTTAGGGTTAGGCTTAGGTTTTGGGTTAGTGTTAGGTTTTTGGTTAGGATTAAGGTTAGTGTCAGTGTTATGGTTAGAATTAGATTTAGGGTTAGTATTAGAGTATGGGTTAGATTTAGGTTTAGGTAAGCATTAGGGTTAGGGTTGTGGTTTGGGTTAGGGTTTAGTTTAAGTTTAGAATTAGGGTTTGTGTTAGGATTAGAGTTAGGGTGTGTGATTTATTTAGGGTTACTGTTAAGGTTCATGTTAGGGTTACGGCTAGGTTTATTGTTAGGGTAAGTTGTAAATTTTCAGTAATTGTTAGAGTTCGTGTTATGGCAAGGTTAGAGTTAGTGTTAGAATTACTGTTTCGCTTAGGGTTAGAGTTCGGTTTAGGGTTAGGGTTAGAGTTCGGTTTAGGGTTGAGGTTAGGGTTACAATTAGGTTTAGGGTTAGGATTAGGGTTAGGGTTAGTGGTAGAGTTAAATTTAGGGTTAGGATTATGGTTAGGGTTAGTGTTAGAGTTAGGGTTAGGGATATGGTTGCATTTAGGTTTAGTGTTATGTTTAGAGTTAGGGTTTCTGTTAGGGTTAGGGTTACGGTTATGTTTAGGTTTACGGATATGTTTAGGGTTATTGTTAGGGGTAGTGTTAGGTTTAGGTTTAGTAATATGGTAAGTGATAGTTTTAGGATTAGGGTTAGATTCAGTTTTAGGTTTAGAATTAGGTTGATAGTTAGGTTTAGTGTTAGGGTAAGGGTTAAGTTTAGTTTTGGTGTTAGAGTTACAGTTAGTATTAGGGTTAGCATTAGGGTTAGGTTTCATATTAGGGTTAAGATTCATTTTAGGGTAACACTTAGAATTCGTGTTAGTGTTAGTTTTATGATTAGGGTTAGGTTTAGTGTTACACTTAGGGTTAGGTTTATGGTTAGTGTTAGTGTTAGGATTAGAATTTGGGAAAGGTTTAGTGTTAGTATTCGTGTTAGTGTTAGGGGTAGGGTTAGGATTAGTGTTAGTGTTAGGATTAGGATTTGGGATTGGTTTAGTGTTAGTATTCGTGTTAGTGTTAGGGGTAGGGTTAGGGTTACGGTTAGTGTTATGTTTAGGATTATGGTTAGGTGTTGTGTTAGAGTAAGTGTTAGGTTTAAGATTAGGGTAGTTTTAGGGATTGGGTTAGGTTTTGGGTTTGGGTTATTGTTTGTGATAAGGTTAGGGTTAGGGATAGGATTTGTATTACGTTTAGGATTAGGTTTATGATTGGATTTTGGTAAGAGTTAGGTCTATAGTTTGGGGGTATGGTTTAGTGTTAGGCTTAAGTGTAGGGTTAGGGTTAGTGTTAGGGTTAGGATTAGTATTAGGTTTAGGCTTAGTGTTAGTGTAAGCGTTAGGGTTAGTTATTGTTAATGTTAGGTTTAGGGTTACGGTTAAGATTAGTGATTGGTTTAGGGCTAGATTTAAGATTAGTGTTAGTGTTAGGGTTAGGGTTAGTTTTATGTTTAGTGTTAGGTTTAGGTTAGGTTTAAGGTTATGGTTAGGTTAATTTTATGATTAGGTTTAGTGTTAGGTTTATTGTTTGTTTTAGGGTGAAAATAAGGCTTAGGTAAGGGTTGGCTTAGGTTTGGGTTCATATTAGGGTAGGGTTATTGCTAGTTTTAGCTTTATATTTAGGGTTAGGTTTAGAGTTAGGGTTAGGGTTGCAGTTTGGGTTGGGGTTAGTGATAGAGTTAGGATTAGAGTTAGGATTAGTTAAGGTTAGTGTTAGTTTTAGGTTTATATTTAGGGTTATTGTTATGGTTAGTGTTAGGGTTTGGGTTAGGTTTACCATTAGTGTTAGGGTTAGTTTTAGGTTTAGTGTTAGCGTTAGATTTTGGTTTAGGGTTATCGTTAGTGTTAGGGTTAGGATTAGGGTTGATGTTTGTATTAGGGTTAGGGTTATTTTTAGTGTTCATGTTTGTATTAGGTTTAGGCTTACTTTTAGTGTTATTACTGTTAGGGTTAGGGTTAGGATTAGGGTTAAGGTTACTTTTAGGGTTAGCGTAAGTGTTCATTTAGGGTTAGGTTTAGTATAGGTTTAGGGTTTGGGGTAGTGTTAGGGTTACTGTTAGTGTTTGGTTTAAGTTGAGGGTTTTTGTTAGTGTTAGAGTTAAGGTTAGTGTAAAGTTAGAATTAGAATTATGGTTAGGTTAGGGTTAGGGTTATGGTTAAGTTAAGGGTTTATGTTACAGTTAGTGTTAGGGTTATGATTCGGTTTAGGGTTGTAGTTAGAATTAGAGTTGCTGTTAGGGTTAGTAATAGTGATAAGATTAGTATCAGTGATAGGGTAAGATTTAGGTTTAGGTTTAGGTTTATAATTAGAGATAATGTTAGTGTTATTGTTAGGGTTATGGTGAGTGTTAGGGTTAGGGTTAGTCTTAGGATTAGGGTTAAGTTAGGGTTAGGGTAGGGTTAGGGTTGTGGTTATTTTTGGGTTTAGGGATCCTGGTAAGGATAGGTTTAGTTTTAGATTTATGTTAGGGTGAGAGTTTGGCTTAGGGTTCCTGCTATGTTAAGGGTTAGGGTTAGTGTTAGGTTTAGGTTTAGGTTTAGTGTTAGGGTTCTTGTTTGAACAACAGTTAGGGTTAACGTTAGTGTTTTGTTTAGCATTATAATTAGATTTAGGTTGAGAGTTAGGGCTAGAATTAATGTTAGTGTCAGGTTTAGAGTTAGATTTATTTTTAATGTAAGGTTAGAGTTAGGGATAGTGATAGGGTTTGTTTTAGTGTTAGGGATATTTTTAAGATTAGGTTT
Source organism: Callospermophilus lateralis (assembly GCF_048772815.1). NCBI lineage: Eukaryota > Metazoa > Chordata > Mammalia > Rodentia > Sciuridae > Callospermophilus > Callospermophilus lateralis. Next base: position 87,547,630 of record NC_135306.1, read on the forward strand.
AGGTTTCGGGTTAAGTTTAGGGATGATGTTATTCTTAGGGATACAGTAATTATTTGGGTTAGGTATTCTTTTGTGTTAGGGTTAGGGTTAATTTATGATTAAAAGTAGGTTTGGGTTTAGGGTTAGGATCACCGTTAGTGTTAGGTTTCAGGTTACGGTTAGAGATAGGGTTAGTTTTAAGGTTAGGATTACTGTTAATTTTAATGTTAGAGTTAGGTTTAGGATAAGGGTTAAAGTTACTGTTAGGGTTAGGGTGAGAGTGTGTTTTAAATTAGAGTTAGGTTTAATGAAAGCTTTAGGGTTATGTTTAGCGTTAGGGTTCTATTTAGAGTTAAATTTAGTGTTTGGGATAGGTTTAGGGTTATGGTATTGTTTGGAGTTATGGTTAGGATTTGGATTAGAGTTACTGTTAGGTTTGTGGTAGGATTAGGGTAAGTTTACTGTTAGGGTTATCATTAGGGTTGGGGTTGGTTTTAGAGTTAGGGTTAGGTTAGGGTTAGGGTTAAGGTCAGGTTTATGGTAGGGTCAGGGTTATATTTAGAGTTAATGTTACTGTTTAGGTTAGGGTTAGAATGAGTTTTTGTTTTATGTTAGGATTAGGGTTAAGGTTAGTGTAAGGTTTAGAGTTAGTGTTATGGTTAGGTTTAGGGTTATGATTAGGATTAGTGTTAGTGTTTGTTTTATGGTTAAGTTTAGTTAGGGTTAGGGTTAGGGTTAGGGTAGGATTAAAGTTAGTTTTAGGGTGGGGTTGGATTGGGTTTAGGGTTCGTGTTAGGGATAGGGTTAGGTTTAGGTTTATATAGAGTTAGTGTTAGGATTAATTGTTGTTGTTAAGGTTAGTGCAAGGTTAGTTTTAGGTTTAGGTTTAAGTTTAGGGTTAGGCTAAGTGTAATTTTTAGGATTAGGGTTACGGTTAGCGATAGAATTAGGTTTAGTTTTAGTGTTAGTGCTTGATTAGAATTAAGGTAAGGTTTAGGATTAGTTTTAGGGTTTTGATTACATTTAGTATTACTGTTAGGGTTTTTGTTAGGTTGAGTGTTAGGATTAGAGTTAGGGTTAGGTTTAAGTTTATTGTTAGGTTTATGGTTAGTGTTATGGTTAGGGTTATGATTATGATTAGGATTTGTTTAGGTTTAGGTTTAGGGTTAGGATTAGGGTTAAATTAGGATTAGGGCTAGATTTGGGTTTAATGTTAGAGATAGGGTTAGTGTTGGTGTTGCGGTTAGTGTTCGTGTTAGGGTTAGAATTCGTGTTAGGATTAAAGTTAAGTTTAGTGTTAGGTTTAGGTTTATAGTTAGTGTTATTGTTTGGATTAGTGTTAGTGTTAGGGTTTGGGTTAGGTTTAACATTAGTGTTAGGTTTAGTTTTCGGGTTAGTGTTAGCATTAGATTTTGGTTTGGGTTATCGTTAGTGTTAGGGTTAGGGTTAGGATTAGGGTTTATGTTTGTATTAGGGTTAGGGTTATTGTTAGGGTTTGTGTTAGGTTTAAGATTAGGCTTACTTTTAGTGTTAAGTTTAGGGTTAAGTTTAGTGGTACAAAGAGTGTTAGGGTTAGAAATAGGTTTAGAGTTAGTGTTAGGGTTAGGTTCAAGTTAGGGTTAGTGTTACATTTACGGTTAAGTTTAGAGTTAGTATTATAGTTAGGTTTACGATTAGGCTAGGTTTTAATGTAAGGGTTAGGCTTAGAGTTAGGTTTAGGATTTGGGTTAGTGTTCAGGTTAGGGTTAGGGTTCGGGTTGGGGTTAGGATTAGTGTTAGAATTAGGGTTATGGTTTAGAGTTTGTGTTAGGGTTAAGTTTAGGGTTAGTGTTATGATTTTTTAGGGTTAGAGTTAGTTTTAGTTTTAGGGTTAGAGTTAGTGTTAGTTTTAGGGTTTCTGTTAGGGTAATGGTTAGGGTTGAGTTTGTGCTAGGGTTATGGTTAGGTTTAGGGTTAGTGTTAGGGTTAGTGTTAGGGTTAGAGTTAGTGTTAGGGTTCATGTTAGGTTTAGTGTTGTGTCAGTGTTAGGTTTAGGGTTAAGATTATGCTTAGTTTTAGAAATAGTGTTAGCATTTATGTTAGGGTTAGAATTAGTCTTAGGTTTTGGGTTAGGTTTAGGTTTAGGTATATTTAAGGGTTAGGTTAGTGTTAGGTTAGGGTTAGGGTTAGTTTTAGGGTTACGGTTGTGTTTAGATTGGGGTTTGTGGTTAGTGTTAGTGTTAGGCATAGGGTTAGTGTTAGAGTTAGGGTTAGGGTTAGGTTCTGTGTTTGAGTTACGGTTAGGATTAGTGTCAAGCTTTAGGTTAGGTTTAGGGTTAGTGTTAGTGTTAGGGTTAGTGTTAGTGTTAGGGTTCATGTTCGGTTCAGTGTTAGGATTTGTTTTAGGGTTATTTGAGTGTTATGTTTATGTTAGTGTTATGTTAGTTACAGTGATGGGTAGGGTTAGTGATAGGAATAGTGTTTGGATAAGGGTTAGTGTTAGGTTTTGGCATATAGTGTTATGGTTACAGTTAAGGTTAGGGTTAGGGTGATTTTTAAGTTTAGTGTTTGAGTAAGGATCATCGCTAGGATTGCACTTATGGTAAGGATTATGCTTAGAGATAGGGTTAGCTTTAGTGTTAGGTTACTGTTAGTGTTACTGTTAGGCTTAGTGTTAGGGTTAGGTTTAATGTTAAGGTTAGGTTTAGTGTTTGGGTTTGGGTTACGATTAAGTTTAGGGAGAGTTAGGGTTAGCCTTAGGGTTCATGTTAGGGTGAAGATTTGGTTCAATGTTAGTATTAGGTTAAAGTTAGGGTTAGCACGAGGGTAAAGGTTAGGGTGAAAGTTAGGGTTATGATTCTGTTTAGGGTAAGGGTTATTGTTAAGATTAGTTTTAGGGTAGGCTTACATAAGGATTAGGTTTAGGGATCAGGTAGGATTAGTGATAGTTTTAGGGTTAGGGTTAGTTTTATGTTTACGGTTAGAGATAGGGTTAGTGATAAGGTAAGGTTTAGGGTTAGGGTTAAGGTTAGGGTAAGTGTTAGGGTTAGGGTTAGAGTTAGTATTAGGGATAGGATTAGATTAGGTTAAGATTTAGTGTTAGGGTTAGGGTTATGGATAGGGTTAGAGTTAGTATTAGGGTAAGATTTATGTCTCGAATAAGGGTTAGGGTTAGGATTAGTGTTATATTTAGGGTTAGGTTTAGGGATAGTGTTACTGTTAGTTTTAGGTTTAGGGTTAGTATAAGGATTAGGGATAGGGTTATTGTTAGTTTTAGGATTCTTGTTAGCATCTGTGATTGGGTTAGTGTTAGTTTTACAATTAGGTTTAAGGTTCCATTTAGTGTTAGTGTTTGGGTTAGGGTTAGGGATGTTGTTAGGGTTAGTATAGGTTTAGGATTAGTTTTAGGGTTAGGGCTAGGTTTAAGTCTAGGGTTAGTGTTATGAATAGGGTTAAGGTTATGGTTAAGGTTCATGTTAGGTTAAGGGATAGCGTTATGTTTAGGGTTAATTCTAGGGTTAGGGTTAGGGTTATTGTTCAGGTTAATGTTGAGGACAGTTTTTGATTTAGGGTTAGGAGTAAGGTTTGTGTTAGGATTAGTGTTATTGTGAAAAATATGGTTTGTGTTTGGGTAAGTGTTAGGGTTAGGATTTGTGTTAGGTTTAGGAATAAGTTTAAGATTATGATTATGGTTAGTATTAGGGTTAGACTGAGGCTTAGGGCTCTGTTTAAAGTTAGTTTTTGGGTTACACATAGGTCAGGGTTAGTGGTAATGTTAGATTTAGGTTTAAGTTTAGGTTTAGTGTTAGGTTTAGTTTTAGAGTTTTTGTAAAGATTAGTGATAGGGTTGGGACTGGGGTAAGGGTTAGTGTTAGGATTAGAGATGGGTTTAGAATTAGGGTTAGTGTTAGGGTTAGGGTTAAATTTAGGGTTTTGGTTAGGGTTTGTGTTAGGGTTATGGTTTGGGTCAGGGTTAGGTTTATATTAGGCTTCGGTTAGGGTTAGGAATTGGTTGATTTTTCAGGTTATGGTAAGTTTTATGGTTAGTCTTAACGTTAGGGTTAGAGTTTGTTTTAGCGTTAGATTTAAGATTAGGGTTTGTGTTAGGGTTAGTTTTAGGTTCAGTGTTTGGTTTAGTTTTAGGTTTAGGGTTACTTTTAGGGTTAGTTTTAGGGTTAGGATTAGTTTTAGAGTTAAGATTAGGTTTCATGTTAGGGTTAGGGCTACCATTAGGGTTAAATTTAGGGTTAGGCATAGTGTTACTGTTAGATTTCCGTTTAGGGTTAGGATTAGGTATAGTGTTAGGGTTAGGTAAAGGTTTAGGTTTAGTGTTTGGATTAAGGTTAAAGTTTGGGTTAGTTTAAAATTTAGGGTGAGAGTTATGGTTAGCATTATATTTAGTATTAGGGTTAGAGTAAGTGTTAGGTTTAGGGTGAGTGTTAGGGTTAATTTTAGCATTAGGTTTAGTGTTACAGTTGGGTTAGGTTTAGGATTAATGTTTGGGTTGGGTTTAGGGTTAGATTTTGTGTTAATATTTAGGGTTAGGTTTAGGGATAGGGTGAAGTTTAGGGTTAGTATTAGCTTTTGAGTTAAAGTTAGTGTTAGGTTTAGGGTTAGAGTTAGGGTTTGTGTTAAGTTTAGGATTAGGGTTAGGGTTAGTCTTAAGGTCAATGTTAGGGTTAGGGTTTGGGTTATTGTTAGTTTTAAGATTAGGGTTAGGTTTTGTGTAAGGTTTATATTTAGGATAAGGGTTATAGTTTGGGTTAGGGTTAGAATTTTTATAGGTTTAGGGTTAGTGATAAGGTTAGGTATTGGCATTGTATTAAAATTATGTTTAGTTTTAGGGTAAGGGATAGTGTTAGGGTTATTTAAGGTTAGGGTTAGGGATAGGATTAAGGTTAGGGATAGGTTTAAGGTTAGGGTTAGTGTTAGTGTTAATCTTAGGGTTAGTTTTAGATTTATAGTTAGGATTAGGGATAGGGTTAGAGTTAGTGATTGGGTTTGTGTTAGGGTTAGTATTAATGTTAGTGTAAGGTTAGAGTTAGGTTTCTGGTTAGGCTTACATTTAGTTTAAGAGTTAAAATTAATGTAAGTGTTAAGCTTAGTTTTAGTGTTAGGTTTAAGGTCTTTATTATGGTCAGGGTTAGTGTTAGTGTTTCAGTAAAGATTAGGGTTAGTTTAGTGTTAGGATTAGGGTTTCGGTTAGTGTTATGGTTAGGGTTATGGTTAGTGTTTCATTTAGGATTAGGGATATGATTTATATTAGTGTTAGGTTTAGGGTAAATGTTAGGATTAGCATTATTTTTAGGTTTAGTTTTAGGGTTTGGCTTAGTGTTAGAGATAGATTTAGGTTTCGGATTATGGTTAGTGTTAGTGTTAGGGTTAGGGTTAGGTTTCGGATTATGGTTAGTGTTAGTGTTAGGGTTAGGGTTAGGTTAGGATTAGGGTTATTTTAGTGTTAGGGTTATGGTTTTGGTTAAGGTTTGTGTTAGGTTTAGGGTTAAGGTTAGAGTTATGGTTAGAGCTAAGGGTAGGGTTCATGTTTGTGTTAGGGTTAGTGTTAGGGTTAGGTTTAGGTTTAGGTTTAAAGTTAGTGTTAGTGTTAGGGTTAGGGTTAGGTTTAGTGTTAGGTTTAGCATTATGTCAGGATTAGGTCTAGTGTTAGTGTTAGGGTTATGTTTAGGTTTAGGGTTAGGGTTAAGGTTAGTCTTAGGGTTACCTTTAGTGTAGCTTTAGAATTAGGGTTAGTTTAGTGATAGGGTTAGAAATTGGGTTTTGTTTAAGTTTTGTGTTAGGGTTACGCTTTGGATTAGTGTTAGTGTTATGGTTAAGATTAGGTTTAGGTTTAGTGTTAGGGTTAGGGTTAGGATTTGTGTTAGTAATAGGGTTATGTTTAGGGTTAGTGTAAAGATTAGTGTTAGGTTTTGTATTAAGATTAGTGTTAGTGTTAGGATTACGGATAGTGTTAGGTATAATGTTAGGTTTAGGGATAGGTTTAGGGTTAGTGTTAGATTTAGGGTAATGGTTAGGCTTAGTGTTTGTTTTAGGTTTAGTTTTATGGTTATTGTTAGGGTTAGGGATAGGGTTAGTGTTAGGATTAAAATTAGTGTTAGGTTTAGAGTTAGGGATTGGGTTATGGGTAAGTTAAGTTTAAGGTTTAGAATTAGGGTTAGGGATAGTGTTAATGTTAGTGTTAGGATTAGTGTTAGCTTTAGGGTTAGGGCTCATGTTAGGGTTAGGTTTAGGGTAAGGTTTAGGGTTAGGGTTAGGTTTAGATTTAAGTTTAGGGTTAGGTTTAGGTTTAATATTTGCGTTAGGGTTACTATTAGAGTTAGAGTGGGTGTTAGGGTTAGGTTACGGTGTGTTTTAGGCTTATTGTTAGGGTTTGTGTTAGGGTTAGGGTTAGTATTAGCATTAGGGTTACAGTTTGGATTAGGTTCAGTTTAGGGTTAGCATTAGGTTTAGTGTTAGTGTTAGGCTTAGGTTTACGGTAAGGGTTAGTGTTAGGGTTAGGGTCAGAGTTAGGTTTAGAGATATATTAGGGTTCATGTTAGGGTTAGGAATGGGGTTAGGGTTACGGTTAGGATTAGGGTTTGTGTTAGGGTTAGGGTGAGTATTAGGGTTAGGGTTAGCTTTAGGTTTAGGGTTAGGTTTAGTTTTAGTGTTTGGGTTAGTGTTAGGTTTATGGTTAAGGATAGTGTTAGGGTTAGGAATAGGTTTAGGGTTAGTGTCAATCTTAGGGTTAGGGTTAGTCTTATGTTTAGGGCTAGGGTTACATTTAGTTCTAGTTTTAGGTTTGGGTTAGGGACAGGGTTAGTGTTCCATTAAGGGTTAGTGTTAGGGTTAGTGTTAGGTTAGTGTTTATTTTTAAGATTAGGATTAGTGTTAGTTTTAGAATTGGGGAAGGGTTTGGGTTAGCATTAGGGTTAGTGTTAGTGTTCGGGTTAGATTTAGGTTTAAGGATCATGATACGTTTAGGGTTATGTTTAGGGTTAGTGTTAGTGATAATGTTAGAGTTGGTGCTAAGTTTAGTGTTAGGGTTAGGGTTATGATTAGTGTTTTGGTCAGTGTTAGTGTTAGGCTTATGGTTAAGGTTAGTGTTATGCTTAGTTTTAGTGTTAGGGTTAGGGGTTGGTTCCATTTTAAGTTTAGGTTTAAGATTAGTATTAGGATTAGGGTAAGTTTTAGGGTTAGCGTTATGATTACATATAGAATTAGTTTTACAGTTAGGGTTGGTGTTAGGGTTAGTGTTAGTTTTTGTGTTATGGTGAGGGTTAGTGTTAGTGTTAGGGTTAGGGTTAGGGTTAGAGTGAGTGTTAGTGTTAGGTTTAGGGTTAGGTTTAGGGTTAGGGTTAGGTTTTGTGTTAAAATTAGGGCTCAAGTTTACATTAGGATTAAGGTTACATTTAGGGTAATTATATTTTTGGTTTAGGGTTCAGGTTATGTTTAGGGTAATGAATAGGTTAGGTTTAGCGATAGTGCTAGGATCAGTCTGATTATTAGCAGTAGGGTTAGTGTTAGGTTTTGGTTAATGGATAGGGTTAGACCTAGGGTTAGGGTTAGGTATATGCTTAGAGTCAGGGCTAGGGATAGATTTAGGTTCTGGTGTAGATCAAGGCTTTAAGTTAGGGTTAGGTTTAGGGTAAGTGTAGGGCTAGGTTTAGGTTTCGAGTTAGAGTTAAAGCTAGGGTTGGGTCTTGGATTAGGGCTAGGTATTGTGTTACATTAGGGTTCTTCTTAGGGTTACTACTAATAAGAAGTAAGGTTACAATTAGGGCTAATTTTAGTGTTACATTTCGGGCTAAGTCTAGTTTTAGGATTTGGTTTACGTTTAGGGTGATGTTTTTAACTAGGGTTAGTGTTAGGCTCAGAGACAGAATCAGGATTCATTTTATGGTTAGGTATAGATCTCAAATTAGGGGTAGGCTTAGGGCTAGATGAACGGTTAGGATTTGCTTTAGGTCAATGTTTAGGGTTAGTCCTATGGCTCAGTTTTGTTTTAGGACTAAAGCTAAAGTTAAGATACTTTTATGAATAGCATAAGTGTTATTGCTACTGATAGGGTGAGTTTAGGCTTAGGAGTAGATTTAGAGTTATGGTAAATTTTAGGGTTAGAGTTATGGCTAGTGTTAGAGCTAAGACTAGGGATGGCATTTGGGTTATGGTAAACGATAGGGTTAGGACTAGGAATAGGGCTATTGCAAGAGTTAGAGTTAGTCTTTGGACTAGAGTTTGGGTTAGGGATAGGGCTAAATTACGGCTAGGAATAGGTCTAGGATTAGTGTTAGGATTAGGCCTATGATTATGGCTATGTTTATGGTTAAGTTTAGGGTTAGGTTTAGGGGAAGGTCTTCCTGTTTGATTTCCACCTCCATTTCCATTTACCCATAATTGTCAAATGAAGTGAAACCTTAAAATACAAAGTGTTCACGATAGTGAACCATTAAATTGAGAAGAACATACCTTGGGAACATACTAAGGCTAGATAAAAGATGACTCATGCCCAGTATGAAAGAAATTTGAACAAAACTAACTCTCACCCTCACATTACCTCTAACCCAAGCCCTAACCATAACCCTAAACCTAACTTTAACCCTAACTTGATGAGAGAACCATTAATCCTAAAATTCCCACACTTCAGAAGCCTTGTGGGGCAAGCTAAGTAATGAATCCTACGCAACATTAAACAAATCTGACCAAATAATTATGGGAGGTATTTCAGTACATGCACATTTTTCTGTTTTCTTCTAAAGGGCTCTCAGATTAAGTTGTTTTTGCATGCTTAATCATAGGCCTTATTTTACAAGGAACATACCAGAGTCCCTGCAGAGAACTGATGGAGTGTGTGAAGTTTCAAGCAGCCTAGCATAAACTCGGTTTGATTTCCAAGTCCATTTCCATTTACTCATATAGGTCAAAATGAAGTAGAATGAAACCATTAACTGTTCCGGACACCAAACATTTGAACCACAGGCCTAAACCTGGGAAACAGAGTAAGGTTAGTTAAAGATGAATCCTGGATTGTATCAAAGAAATTTGAATAAAGTAACTATAACCCTAACACTACCTCTAAACCGATCCCTAATCCTAACCCTAAACATTAATACAGACCTATTTCTAACCCTAACTTTAACCCTAATTTTAACTGAAATTATTTTTTAAACCCTAGCTCTAACTTTATCCATTACCATAACTCTCACCCTAAACCTAATGATAAACGTAGCCCTAACCCTAACATTTACCCTAGACCAGCTGTAACCCTAACCCTCACCTTAGCCCTAAGTCAAGCTTCAACCATAACACTTACCCAAACCTAAGCCTAGCCCTAGGCCTAACCATAGTCCTAAAGCTAAACCTAACACTATCCCTAATCCTAACCATAAATATAGCCCTAACCCTAGCCGTAATCCTATCTTTTACTCTAAACACAAATGCTAACAATAGGGCTAAACCTATCTGCATAGCAATACCTAAGGTTATTTAAAACCCTAAACCTAACTTGAACCATTAACCTAACCATATCCATTACTCTAAACCTAATGCTAATTTGAGCCTTAACTCTAAACCTTAACCAAAACCAATCTCTAATCCTGACCTTGAAAGTAATAACACACCTTGCTCTAAACCTGACCTTTACCTTAAACCTAAAGCTTACAGTAGACCTATTCAAAACCAAACCCTACTACTACCCTTAATTGTAATGCTAGACCTGACATTAGTCCTAGACTTAATCCTAGACCTAGCCATAACACAAACTCTCATCTTAGCATTAAACCTAGCATTAATTTTAACCCTCACTCTAATCCTACCCCAAGACCTAATTCTAACCATAATCTTAGCCATAACCTTAAATCAAACTGTATCCATTACCCTAAACATAACCCTTATCCTAATGCTAACTTTAGGACTAACCCTAACCCTATCACTATCCACAAAACTGTCAATTACCCTAAACATAATCTGAACCCTAAACCTGACACTATTTTTATCCTACAGCTAACCCTAAATCTATTTCAAGTTGTAACCCTAAATGCAAACCTAAACCAAGCCCTAATACTGAGCCTGGCCCTAATAATTCCCCTAGCTCTAAACCTGAGTCTTATCCTATGCCTAACACTTACAAAAGAACTAACTGAAAACATTTTCCTTAAACTATCCCTAACTATAACTCTAGCCCTGACATTATCCCAGCCATAATTCTACCCCTAACCATAACAAAAACCCTAGCCCGTACCTAGCCCCAAACATATCCTTAATTACAATCCTAACCCAAACTTAGGCCTAACCCTGACACTAACCCTACCCCTAATCTTAGCCCTAATTTAGCCCTATTCCAAACCCTTGTCCTAAGACTAACTCTAACTCTCACATTAGACATTTCACTTGTTCTAACCCTTACTGTATCCCTAACCCTAGACTTAACGTGACTCTTATCCTAACACAAACCCTAGCTATAAATATCACCCTAAACTTAAACCTAATCAAACACTAAACCTAATCATAACAGTAAAAGTAACCCAAATTTAATCCTAGTTCTTACATTAACTGTGTCCCTAATCCCATCTCTAAACCTAAAACAAAAACTAGATCTAATCTGAGTCCTAAACCTAGATTTAACCCTAACTCCAACCCTAACCCTAGTTTTAAAACAATCCCTTACCCAAAGCAAAACCCTAAAACTAAGGGTAATCCTAAACCTATTTCTAATACTTAGGCTAACCAAAACCCTAACTCTATTAAAAGCCCTAACCCTAGTTCTCATTCTAGCTCTTACCATATCCCAAATTTTAACACTTACCCTGACCCTTATACTGACCCTACCACTATTATTAGGTCTAATTCTAACACTAATACTAACCCAAAACTTATGGTAATCCTATTCCTAGATCTAACCCTGAAGCTAACTTCCAGCCTAGCTCTAATCATAGCTCAGAAACTAACCCTTATGCTAAACAAAACCCTAAACCTAACCCTAGTTCTAAACATAGCCATAAACATAGCCTTAATTATAACCCTAACACTAAACCTAGGCCTGAACCTAAACCTAACCATAGCCCTAATCTTAGTCCTAATTTAGCCCTATCTCTAACCCTAACTCTAACCCTTGCCCAAAGACTAACTCTAACTCTCACCCTAGCCCTAACTCTACTTCTAACTCTATACTTTACTGGAAGCATAATCCTAGCCTGAACCGTAGGTCTAACCCTAGCCCTATTTTTAACCCTGACCATAACCCTAGATCTAAACCTAACTTTAAATCTAACCCTAACAATAAGCCTAAGCCTAAACCTAACCCTCACCCTAACCCTAAGGCTAATCTTAACACTAGCCCTATTCCTAGCCCTAGCTTTAAAACAAAACTGAGCCATAAAACTAACCCTAAACCTTAACATAAACCAAGCCCTAATCCTACACCTAACCCTAAACCTAGCAATTATTCGAGTCTTAAGCTGAACCCTAAAACTAATCCTCACCCTGACTCTGACCTTAACACTACCCCTAGGTATAAACATCACCCTAATCCTAAACCTAAACCTAACACTAGACTTAGTCCTAACCCCTAACACTAAAATTAGCCCTACTCATAACTCTAGTACTTACATCAGCCATAACCTTAAACCTAGCCATAACTTAACCCAAATCCTAGCCCTATTATGAGACCTAACCATAGCTTTAACCCTAAACTGAACTGTAACTTTATCACTAATTGTAACCATAAACCTGGCTGGAATTCTAGCTCTAACCCTATCCATTATGCTAACCCTAGGCCTACACCTAACCCTATCCCTAATCTTCACCCTATCTATTACCATAAATCTAGCCTGAAAACTAAACCTAACCCTATCATTATGCTGATCCTAAACTTAATGGTAATTCGAGTTCTACGTTTAAACCTTAACCTATCCAAAACACTAATCATGACCATGACCCTAATAATACCCTTTTCTCTAAAACCTGACCCTAACAGTAGCCCTAATCATAATGCTAATTCTAAAATTTACCCTAGCCCTGACCCTAGCCATAATACAAAACCAAGCCATATCCCTAATCCAAACCCTTAATCTAAACCAATCCCAAAACTTGCACCTAGCCCTAATCCTAACTCTAAAATTTACTCTGACCCTGACACTAATTTTAGCTCTAATCATCCTGACTTAAATTAGCCTTAATACTAGTCCTAGACTTAACAGTAACCCTAAAACTAGCCTTAATTGTAACTCTAGTTCATACATTAGTCATTTTTCTAACCCTAGCATTAACCCTAACAAAAATCCTACCCTGGATCCGAGCCCAAAACTTAGCTTTTACCCTAATCTTAACCATAACACCAGCCCTAAACCCAACTCTAACCATAGACCTAACCCTAGCTCTAACTGTATCCCTTACCCTAAGCCAAACCCTAACCCAAATACTAACCCTAGACCTTACCCTAATCCTTAGCCTGACTTCAAATCTAACCATATTACTAGTCTTAATCCTTGCTCTCATTCTACCTCTAAACCTAACCCTGACCCTCAACTGACCATAAAAGTAACCCTAGGTTGAAACCTGACCCTAAACTTAAACCAAAACCTAACACTAGACCTACCATTAACCCTATGCATAAACCTAACACTACTCGTAGACCTAAAGCAAATCCTAAATATAGCTATAACTCTAGCCCTAGACCTAAACAAAATCCTTGCACTAGCTCTAACAATAAACCCTAAACTAAACCAAACACTTACCCTATCCCCAGACCTAACCCTAATCCTAATTCTGGCTCTTACTGTAAACCTAACTCTATCCCAAACACTGACCCTGATCCTAACACTTAAACTAGCTTTAAACCTTATACTAACCCAAAACCTAGACATAACACTAGACCTAGCTATAACTCGAAACCTAAAACTAGACCTAAACATAGCCCTAGCTTTTATATAACTCATAGTCCTAACCCTAGCCCTAAACCTAACAGAAAACCTAGAGCAATTCTTAGGCCTAAACTTAGCTCTAAGCATAAACCTAAGCCTAGCCCTAACCCAAACACTCTCCTTAGGCCTAACCCTAACTCAAAGCCTAACCTTTACACTAAACATACCCTAGCCCTATCCTAAATCCTAATCCAAAACCTAGCCCTAAACCTAAATTTAACCCTAGCTCACATTTTAGCTCTAACCATATCCAATGTCCTAACCCTAATCCTAACCATAATTAAAATCCTATCCATAACACTAAACCTAACTCTAACCATAATCTTGAACTAAGAACAAAACCTAAATCTAAACCTCGAACTAGCTCTAACCCTAGCAAAAACATTAACCCTTATCCTAACCTAACCATAACCATAACCTTATACTTACACTTACCCTAACACTAACACTTATCCTAAACCAAACCCTATCCCTATCCCTAAACCTAACACTAATTCTAGACTTACTCCCAACCATAACCTAGCCATAATCCTAGCTCTAAAACTATCCATTACAGTAAACATAACCCGATCACTGAAACCTAACCCATCTTACTATCTTAAACCTTAACTAAAAACCTAAAATAAAACCTTCCATTACCTTAACTTCAAACCTAAACCTAATGCTAATTCGAGCCCTAACCCTCTAACATTAACTTAAACCAAACGCTAACCCTGACCCTGACCGTTACACTAATAATAAATCTAGCTTTAAAGCTGTCCTTTAAGGTAAACTTAACCCTTACACTAGACCTAGCCATAACCTTATCTTATAACTATCCTTCACCATAACCCTAGACCCGATGTTATCCCTTTCCTGAGTCCTAACCCTAATCTTATCAGAATACCTACCCCTCTTTCCAACCTTAATCCTAGCCTTAATCCTAAACTGAACCATAAATCTAAGCCTAATCCTAATTATAACCCCCAACCTAGACCGAAACTTAGCAAGAACCCCACCCATTCCCCTAAATTGAACTCTAAACACAGTGCTAACCCTAACCCTAGCCCAACCCCTAGGCTTAACCCTAAAACTAACCCTAGTCCTAATCCTTGCCCTAATTTAGCCCTAACCCTAAACCTAACCCTAAGCCTACTTCTAAGAATAACTCTAATTCTCACCCTAGACGTACCCTTAGTTCTAACCATATTCTTTACCATATCCCTAACCCTAGCCCTATACTTAGCACAAGATTTAACCCTAGATCAACCCTAACTCTAAATCAAAGAATAAACTAAAGCCTAAACTTCACTCTAACACTAGCCCTAACACTGATGCTAATCCAAAATCAAGCCTTAACCCTAGCACTAACCCTAAAACAAAACTGAGCCACAGCCCTAACCAAAACTCTTAACCTAAACCAAAACCTAACCCTACACCTAGCACTAACTTTAGCCCTAATTCAAGTCCTATACCTAACACTAAAACTAACCCTGACCCTGACACTGACCCTAAATATAACACTTGCTCTAAACATCACACTAACCCTAATGCTAAAACTGGCACAAATTTTAACACTAGTTCATACAGTAGCCATAACCCTAACCCTAGCCCTAACCAAACCCCAAACCTAGCCCTTATTTGAGACTTAATCCTAGTTTTTAATCTAACTCTAACCCAAAACCTAGCCCCAATCCTTATCCTAACTCTAGCCAGAATCCTAACCATAATCTTAACCTTATCACTACTTCTAAACCTATTCATTACCCTAATCCTAACCATAACTTTAATGGTAACTCTAGGCCTAACCCTAAACTTATTGCTAAGCCTAACCTTATTCATTAACCTAAACCTAATCAGAACCCTAAACCTAACCCTATTATTACCCTAACCCTAACCCTAATGCTAATTTCAGCCCTAATTATAAACTTAACCTAAGCCTTACCCTAACTCTTACCCTTCCCATAATATACCTAGCTCTAACCCTGACCCAACCGCTAAACCTAACCCTTATACTTGACCTAGCCACAAACCTAACCCTAAAACTATTCCTAACATATCCCTAGACCTGACATTTGCCCTAGCTGTAATTCTAGCCCATACCTTAACACAAACCATAGCCCTAACCCTGACCCTAACTCTAACCCTAGCCCTAATCCTATCCATAACCCTAGCTGTAAACTTAGCTCTAACCCAAACAATTACCCTAAATATAGCCCTAATTCTAATGCTATCCCTATGCCTAAAACTAACCCCATGCCTAAGCATAACTCTATCTATTATGCTAAATCTAAACTGAACCCTAAACCCAACCCTATGATTACTCAAACCCAAACCCTAATGCTAATTTGAGCCCTAAACCTAAACCCTAACCTAAACAAAACCTTAAAAATTACCCTGACCCTAATAATACCCTTAGCTCTAAATTTCACCCTTACCCTAAATCTAACCCTAACACTGAACATAATCATAAAACGAACCCTAAAATATCCCTAACCATAACCCTAGAACTGACATTTGCCCTAACACTAATCCTAGCCCTAACCAAAACACAACCCCTAGCACTCATCCTAGACCTTAACCTAGCCTTAATTATAACTCTAATGAAACCCTATCCCTAACCATAATTCTAACCTTCATCATAGCCCGAAACCAAGCTCTAACCCCATCATTTACACTAAACCTAAACCTAAGCCCAAAACTAACCCTAGGCCTAAACATAAACATAAACCTAGCCCTATTCCTAGCACTATTTAAGCCCTATACCTAACCAAACCCTAAACCTAGCCCAAATTCTAACTTTCACTCTCACTCTACCCTTATCCCTAATTCTAACACTATTTTTTATCATAACCCTAGCTTTTAACTAGAACTAACACTAGCCATATTCTTAGCCCTAGATCTAACCCTAGATCTAATCCTAACTTTTAATCTTACTCTAAACCTAAGATTAAAGCTAACCCTAACACTAGTCCTAAACCTAACGCTAATTTTAAAGCTAGCCATAACCATAGCCCTAGCCCTAAAACAAAACCAAGAAATAGCCTTAACTTTAAAGCTTAACCTAAACCCAAACCTAACTCTAAATCTAGCCCTTAACCAAGCCCTAATTCAAGTTCAAACCCTAACCCTAAAACTACCCTGACCTTTATTTTTACCCGAATACTCTAAACATAGCTCTAAACATGACCCTAATGATAAACCTAACCCTAACATTATACCTACTCCTAACCCCAATCTTAAAACTACCCCCAAATCATAAATCTACTGCAATCATTGGCTGTAACTCGAAACCTAGACCTAATTCTAACAAAAATTTAGCCCTAATCTGAAACTTAACACTAGCTTTACTCTAAACCTAATCCTAACACTATCCCTAACCCTACCCTAAAGGTAGTGGTAGCCCTAACCCTAGGTCTAACTCTACCACTTACTCTAAGTCAACCATAATTCTAAAGCTAACCATAGTCCTAACCCTAATCCTATTACTAAACTTAGGCTTCATTCTAGATCTAACCATAACTCAAACCTGACACTTATTCTGACCCTAATGGCATTCGTATATCTAAACCTGACCCTAAACCTATACTTAACCCTAACCCTAGCAGTAGAAATAAACCTATTCCTAAACCTAACCCTAACTGTATCCCTAGACCTAAACATAATCCTAAATCTAGGCATAAATCTAGCCTTAGACCTAAACATTAACCTAGCCCTAGCCCTAATAATAAACCTTAACCTAACCCAAACACTAACCCTACACATAGACCTAATCCAAGTGATAATTCTGGCTTTAACTATAAAGCTAACTCTAACCTGAACACTGACCCTGACAATAACACTAACTCTAGCTCGAAACATCACACTAAAATTAACCTTAACCCTAACACTTTACCTAGCCATAACACTAACCCAAAAGCTGGCCCTAATCATAACCCTATTTCGTACATTAGCTGTAGTCCTATAACTAGCCCTAACCGAACCCAAATCCTGGCCCTAATCAAAATGCTAACCCTAGCTTTAACACTAACACTAACCCTAGCCATAAGCCAGTTCCTAACCCTTCCCTAAATCTAGCTCTTATCCTATTTTTTACCAAACCCTAAACCTAATGCTAACCCTAGTCCTAACCCTAATCTATAGGCTAACCCACACCCTAACCCTATAGCTAGTTCTAACCCTAGACCTCATTCTAGCTCTAACGATAAGCCAAATCCTATTCCTAACCCTGAAACTTATACTTATACTTATCCTAACACTAACCATAGGTCTAAACCTGACCCTAACCCAAATATGAAGCCTAAAATTAGCCCTACCAGCAATTCTATACCTAAACCTAAACATAACAGTAGTCCTAGACCTAAACCTAATGCTAAATCTAGCCATAACTCTAGCCCTAGACCTGGACAATAACCTTGCCCTAGCCCTTACAGTCACCCTTAACATAACCCAAACACTAACCCTACTTCTAGACCTAAACCTAGTCGTAATTTGGGAACTAACCACAACACTCACACTAACCTAAACACTTACCATGGCCGTAACATAAACCTGGCTCCAAAGCTCACCCTAACTCAAAACCTAATCCTAACCATACACCTAGCCATAACCCTAACCCTAAACCAAGCCCTAATCATAACTTTAACTCTTAACTGCCCATGGCCCTAACCCTAGGCCTAAAATAACATAAAACCCAGCCCTAATCCTAAGCCTAAACCTAGCCCTAAATGTAACCATAAACTAACCCTAGACCTAACCATAACCCTAACCCTCGCCTTAGACCTAACCCTAGCTCAAAGCCTATGCTTTACCCCAAACGTAACCCTAACTAACCCTAACACTAGACAGACCCTAAATCTATGAATAACTATAACCCAAGCTCTTAAAATACCCATATACCTAACACTAGCCCTAAACCTCACACACAACCTAGCCCTAATCCTGGCCATAAACCTAGACCTAAGCATAACCCTAACCCTATCCCTATCACTAACCTTAACCCTTATATTTTCCCTGGCCCTAACCTTAATCAAACTCTATTCCTTACCCTAAACTTAAAAATAGCCCTAACCCTCAACCTAACCTAAACCTAGCCACAATCCTAGTGTAACCATAGCACAAATCCTAACACAAACTCTATCCATTACCTTAAACATAACCAAAATATTAAAGCTAACCCAAGCCATAAACCTAACCATAAACCTTATCCTAACCATAGCCCTGATTCTAAACCTAACCCTCACCCTACCCCAACCCTATAGATAAGACCCTAACACTTCTGCTAAAACAAACACTAACATTAACCCTAGGCCTATCTATAAACCTAGCCAAAATCCTAAGGTTAACACAAGCCCTAACACTAGCACTAACACTATCCTTTACCCTAAATATAAACCTAAACCAAATGCTAACCCTAGGCCTAACCCTAATACTATTGCTAACACTAACCCTATCATTTACTCTAAACCTAACCTGAACTGTAAACCTAACAGTATTTATTACTTTCACCCTAATCCTAATGCGAATTTGAGCCCAAACCCTAAACCTTATCTTAAACCAAATCCTAAACCGAACTCCCAACATAAAAATACACATAGCTCTAAACATGACATTTACCCTAAACCTAACTTTCCACTAGACCTAGCCATAAATCTAAAGTTACCACTATTCCAAACCATAATCCTAAACGTGACATTAGAGCTAGCCCCAATCCTAGCTCTAACCTTAACACTAACCCTAGCCCTCATCCTAGCCCTGCACCTAGCCTTAATCCTAACCTGAACATCACCCTACTCCTATACCTAATTTTAACCCTCACCTTAGCCCTGAACCTAGCCATAACCTCATCCCTTCCCTAAAAATTAACCATAACCGTAACACTAGCACTAACACTAATTCTAGCCCTAATCATGGGCCTAACCCTAATATTAAACCAAGAACTAATCTAGCCCTTATTTAGCCCTAACCTTAAGCAAATCCCTAACTTTACCCCTATGAATAACTATAACTCTCAACCTATCATTATTTTTATTTCTAAACCTGTCCATTGCCGTAACCCTAACACTAGATCTAATCTTAGCCCTAACCCTAGATCTAATCATAACTCTAAATCTAACCCTAACCATAAGCCTAAACCTCATTCTACCACTAGTTAAACAGTATCACTAATTATAAAACTAAATCTAACTCTAACCCTAGCCTTAAAACAAAACTGAGCTTTTACCTTATCCCTAAACCTAACCTAAAAAAACCCCTAACCCTACAAGTAGCCAAACCCTAGCTCAAATTCGAGTCCTAGGAATAAAACTAACCATTACCCTGACTCATATCCAAACACTAACCCTAGCTCTATATATCACCCTAACCATAAAGCAAATGTTAACAGTATTTCTAGCCCAAATCCTGAAACTAAACTAACCGTAATAATAACCCTAGTTCTTACATTAGCCATAGTCCTAACCCTAGCCATAAACCCAAAACAAAAATAGCCCTAATCTGAGCCCTAAAACTAGATTTAACTTTAACCTTAGCCCTAGCCCTAAACCCAACCCTGACGCGAGCTCTAAGCCTTCCTGTTACCCTATTCCTTTTCCTTAAAAAAACCCTACCCATAATGCTAACCCTAGTCCTGGCCTTAACCATAATCATAATCCTAACCTTAATCAGAAACCTAACCCTAGAACTAACCCTAAACTAATACTCGCTATAGCTCAAATCATTGATCATACCCTAACTTTTACCATAAACTTATACCTTACCATAGACCTAACCCTAACCTTAAACTTTAATCTAACCCTGTCCCTAACCCTAAACCTACATGTAACCATATTTATTACCCTAACCCTAAACTTAAATCTAACCCTGTCCCTAACCCTAAACCTACATGTAACCATATTTATTACCCTAACCCTAAACTTAATTATAACAATTCCTCTAACTCTCATACTAACCCTAAATCTACCATATTCCTATCCGTAAACATAACGCTGAACCTAACCCTTGCTCTAAACCTAATCATGCCTCAGAATCAAACTATTACACTAAACATAACATTAAACCCAACCCTAGTTCTAACCCATACTCTAACACTAACCCAAGACCTAATCCTAACCATAAGTCTAGCTATAAACTTAGCTGTGACTATACCCATTACCGTAAACATAACCCATACCATAATGCTAATTCTAGGCCTAACCCTTTCTCAAGACCTAACCATAACCCTATCCCTAAACTTAACTCTAACTCTATCCATTATCCTAAACATAACCCTTTCCCTAATGCTAACCCTAGGCCTAACCCTAAACCTATCACTTACCCCAAAATTATCCATTACCCTAAACCTAACCTGAACTCTAAATCTAACCCTATCATTAACCTAACCATCACCCTAATGCTAATTTGAGCCCTAACCCTAAATTCAAACCTAAAAGAAACCCTAACCATGACCTTGACCCTAATAATTTACCTAACTGTAACCTGACCTAATCCATACATTAGACCTAGCCAAAACCTAACCTAATCCATACATTAGACCTAGCCAAAACCTAACCCTAAAACCTTCCATAAGTACAACCTTAGACTTGACATTAACTCTAGATACAATCCTAGCACTAACCCGAACACAAACCCTTGCCCATATTAGCATTAAACATAGCCTTAATCATAACCTTAACCTTAATCTTAGACCTTTCTTAAAACCAACCCTATCCCTAATCTTAGACCTAACTTAGCCCTATCCATAAACCTAACCCTAACCCTAGCCCTAAAACTAAATCTAACTCTCTCCCTAGCCCTGAAACTAGTTGTAACCCTATCCCTGACTTGAATTCTAAATCTAGCCCTAACCCTAGGCCTAAACCTAGCCATTTCCTTAGCCCTAGCACTAACCTTGGATCTAACCTTAATTCTAAATCTAACTCTAATGTAAAGTTTAAACCTAAAACTAACATTAACCCTAACAACAACCCTAATGCTCCTCCTAAAACTAGCCCTTACTTTAGGCCTAGACCTAATAAAAACTAAGTCATATCCCTTACCCTAACCCTGAACCTAAACAAGAACCTAATCCTAAACCTAGCCCTAATCCTACCCCTAATTCTAGTTTTAAGCAGAAACCTAAACTTAACCCTAATCATGATTCTGACGTTAACCCTGATTCCGGTGCTTTAATTATCGCCCTATACATAAACCTAAACATAACACTAGACCTAGACCTAACCCTAAGCCTAACCCTAAAATTACCCCTAATTACAACCCTAGTACTTACATTAGCCATAACCCTAACCCTAGCCCTAAGTTAACCCCAAACCTAGCCTAATTTGAGCCCTAAACCGAGCTTTACCCAAACTCTAACCATAATTTTAAACCTAGTACTAATAATAACCAAAACCTTAGCTCTAACACTAGCTCTAACATTTCCCATTACCCTAACCATAATCCTAACCCTAATGCTAACCCTAGGCCTAAACCTTACTAAATCTCTAATCCTAACCCTATGCATTACCCTAAACCTAACTTGAAACATAAACCAAACTACATCATTACCCTAATCCTAAACTAATGCTAATTCGAGCCCTAAATTTAAACCTTAACCTGTCTCAAAATCTAAACATGACCCTGACCCAAACAATATCGTTAGCTCTAAAACTGACCCTAACCCTAAACCTAACCCTTACACTACATCTAACCTAGCTCTAAACTATCTTTAACTGTAATGCTGGACCTGAAATTAGCCCTAGCCCTAATCCTTGCCATTAACCTAGCCTTAATTCTAATTCAAACCATTACCCGAGTTTTAACTGTAATACTAACCATTGGCCCAGCCCTAAACCTACCTATAACCCCATCCCTTAATCTAAACCTAATCATAACCCTAAACCTAACCATAATCTTAAACCTAAAAATAAACCTTGCACTAACGCTAGGCCTAACCCTAACACTAGGCCTAGCACTAACCCTAATTTAGTCCTATCCTAACCCTAAACTTAGCTTTAAGACTAACTCTAACTCTTTCCCTAGCACTATCCCTAGTTCTAACCTTAGACCTAGACCAACCCTGGATCTAAACCAAACTCTAAATTTAAACCTAACTCTAAATTTAACGATAATCATAATCCTAAACCAAACCCTAACACTAGCCCTAACAGTAATGCTAATCCTGGAACTTGACTTAATCCTAGCCCTAGCCTTAAAACAAAACCAAGCCATATCCCTAACTCTAACCCTTAACCTGAACCAAACCATAAACCTACACCTAGACCTAAACCTAACTTTATAAATAACCCTGATCCTGACACTGATCCTAACACTAATCCTAGCTCTAAACATCACCCTAACCTTTAATTAACCTAACACCAGAATTAGCCTTAACCCTAACCCTAAAACTAGCCCTAATCTTAACCATAGTACATACATTAGTTATTGTCATAACCCTAGCCCTAACCCTAATAAAAATCCTACGGGTAATTCTTGTGCTAACCCTAGCTAAACCCTAATCTTTACCTTAACTAGACATAACCCTAACCCTAACCCGAGCCCTAAACCTACCTCTAATCCTATTCCTTACCCTAAGCTAAACCCTAAAACAAATGCTAACCCTAGACCTAACCCTAATCTTTAGCCTAACTGAACCACTAACAGTATTACTAGTCATAACCCTAGCCCCCATTCTAGTTCTTACTCTAACCGTGACCCTTATTTTATACTAACAGTAACCCTAGGTCTAAACCTGACCTAAGCCAAAACAAAACCCTAACACTATCCCTACCGGTAAGCCGATTCCTATACCTGACTCTAATACTAGATCTAGAGCAAAAATTAATCCTAAATATAGCTATAATTCTACCCGAGACGTACACAAAATCCTAGCTCTAGCTTTAACAATAACCCTAAAACTAAACTAAACACTTACCCTACCTCTAGACCTAACACTAGTACTAATTCTGAATCTAACCCTAACCCTAATCCTATCTGGAACACTGACCTGGCCCTAACATTAACCTATTTCAAAACCTGAGACTAATCCAATACGTAGTCCTAACACTAGACCTCGCCATAACCCTAACACTAATAGTAACCCTAAACATAACCCTAGTCCTAACACTATTTTAACCCTAATCTTAACCCTAACAGTAGTCCTAACCCTGACCATAGTCCTAACCCTATCCTTAAACCTAACACAAAAACAAGCCATAATTTAAGGTCTAAACTTAGCCCTAAGCATAACCCTAAGCCTAATCTTAGCCCTAACACTTACCCTAAAGTAACACTTGCCTTATACCTAACCATCGATCAAAGCCAAATCATTACCCTAAATATTATCCTAGCCCTATCTTGAACCATAACCCTAACTCTAGCTCTTATCTTAACCCTAATCCTAGCTCAATCTTGAGTTCTAAAGTTGTCAATTACCCTAAACCTAACCCTAACCCTAATTATATCCCTATCCCAAACACAAAACCTAACCCTAACCATAAACGTATCCCAAGACCTAACCATAAACTTAAAACTCACCATAGCTCTAACTCTAGTGGAAACAATAAGCCTTACACTAAACCCAATCCTAAGACTAGCCCTTATCCGTATCCTATCTCTAACCCTAAACCTAATCCTAAATCTAACATTATTCATTACTCTAAACCTAACCCTAACTGTAATGAAAACTGTAGCCATTACCCGAATCCTAAACCAAACCCTAAACATAAACATATCCCTAGACCTGAATGTAAACTGAACCCTCACCTTAGCCATTACCTTAGCTCAAACACTAACCCTTACACTAATCTAACCATAACCCTAGCCCTAAACCTACCACTTACCATAAAACAAACCCTAGCCCTCTCAGAAAACCTAACTCTAAATTTAGACTTAATACAAACCATAACCTAGCCCTAACCCTAGCTCTAATTCTATCCATTATACTAAACATAACTGTAACCTAATGCTAAACTTAACCCTATTGCTAAACCTAACCCATCCATTACCCTAAGCCTTAACTGAAACCTAAATTTAACGCTATCTCTTACCATAACACTAAGCCTAAACCTAACACTAATTCATGCCCCAAACCTAAACTTTGACTTAACCAAATGCTAACCCTAACTCTAACCCTAATAATACCTCTAACTCTAAATTTGACCCTTACCCTAAATATATCTCTGACACTAGACCTAGCCATAACCTAACCCTAAAACTATCCTTATTCATAACCCTATACTTGACATCAGCCCTAACCTAGTTCTAGCCCTGAACCTAACAGAAACCCTAGCTTTAAACCTAGCCTTAATCCTAACCTAAACACTAACCCTAGCCCTATTTTTAATTCTAACCCTTACCCTTTTCCTAAAGCTAGCTATAACCACACCCACTCCCCTAAACTTAATCCTAACCCAAATGCAAAACCTAAAACAAGCCCTACCGTTAGTTCTAACCCTAACACTAACCTTAGTCATAGTCCTAGCCCTATTTTAGCTTTATTCCAAACCCTAACCCTAATCCAAGTCCTAAATCTAAATCTAACTTTTGTCCTAGCCATTTCCATAGTTCTAACCCTAACTCTTACCATAACACTAGGCCTGGCCCTAACCCTAACCCTAAATCTAACCTTAACTCTAAATCTAACCCTAACCCTAAGCCTAAACCTCACCCTAACACTAGCCCTAACCCTAACACTAATTCAAAATCTAGCCCTAACCCTAGCCATAGCCCTAAAACAAAACTGAGCCATAGCCCTAACACTAATCCTAACCCATAGAAGTCAAGATGAAGTGAAACCTTAAAACACAAATTGTTCCTGACAGTGAACCTTGAACTGAGAAGGCCCAACCTGGGAAACAAGGTAATGCTAGGTTAAAGATGAATCCTACCGGTATCAAAGAAATTTGAACAAAACTAACTCTAACCCGAACATTAGTTCTAACTCTAGCACTAACCCTAATACTAAAACTAAGGTTTTCCTATTTATACAGGTTGATTATAAAAGTCCCACACTTGGAGTGCCTAGTAGGACAAGGTAACCGATGAAACAAGCCCAGTATCAAAATTTCTGACCAATAATTGGGGAAGGTGTTTCAGTACATGCCTATTTTGCCTGTTTTGTGCTAAAGTGCTCTTGGATAAATTGTTTTTTTCATGCTTCATCTGAAGGTACTTTCACAAGAAACAAACCAGAGCATGCCCACAGCGAAATGATTGAGTGTGTAAAGTTTCATGCACCTAGCACCAACTCTGTTTGATTTTCAGCTCCATTTCCGTTCACACCAATAGGCCATAATGTAGTTAAAGCTAAAAATTCAAATGGTTCCTGACACTGAACCATTGAAACTTAAGGGCCCAAACTTGTGAAGCCTACTAAGGTTGGTCAAAGATTAATCCTATACATTATCAAAGTAATCTGACCAAAAATATTCAAAGCTCCTTCAGTACAAGTGTGATTTGCTTGCTCTAAAAGCATTCAGAGATAAAGCCGTTTCTTTCTACTTCAGCATAGGGATACTTCACAAGAACCAAACCAGAGAATATTCACTGAGAACTGATTGAGTGTGTGAAGTTTCAAGCAGCTAGCACAAACCCTGTTTGATTTCCAGCTTCATTTTCATTCACCCCTATAGGGCAAAAAGAAGAGAAACATGAAAATTGAAACTTTTTCAGAGAGAAAACCATTTTATGTAGGAGGCCCAAACATTTGGATTATAGTCAAAAAAGTAAAAAGGTGAATCCTGCCAAGTATCATAGAAAAATTAAAAAAAAAACTAACTCTAATCTTAACACCAGGTCTAAACCTACTACTAACATTAAGTCTAACCCTAAACCTAATCTGTTTAGAGAAACTTTGATCATAGAAGTTTCGAATTGGAGAACTCTAGTGGGGCAAGCTTACAGATGAATCATGGGCAGTTTCAAATAAATCTGACAAAATAATTGGGGGAGCTATTTCACTACATGCATATTTCCCTGTTTTCTCCTAAAGTGTTCTCAGATAAATTTGTATTGCATGCTTCAGCTTATTACTAATTTCACAAGGAACAAACCAGAGAGTCCCCACAGAGAGCTGATTGAGTGTGTGAAATTTTAAGCAGTTAGCAACAACCTTGTTTGATTACCAATTCCATGTCTACTTACCCATGAAGGTCAAAATGAAGTGAATTCATAAAATACAAATTTTTCCTGCAGGAAAGAATCAAAACGATAAAGCCGAAACCTGAGGAACATAGTAAGGCTAGGTAAAAATATATCTTGCCCAGTATCAAAGAAATTTGAACAAGACAAACTCTAACAAATAACACTAGACCTAACTCTAAACTATTCTGTTTAGAGAACCTTTGATCATAGAAGCCTCAAAGATGAGGAGCCTAGTGGGAAAAGCTAACAGATGAATCCTGCCCAGTATCAAAGAAATCTGACCAAATGATTGGGGGAGGTAGTTCAGTACATGCATATTTTTCTGTTGTCTCCTAAAATGCTCTCGCATAGTGTTGCTTTTGCATGCTTCATCGTTGGGATAATTTCACAAGGATAAAACCAGAGTGTCCTCACAGAGAACTGTTTGAGTGAGTGAAGTTTCCAACAGGTAGAAAAATCTTTTTTGAATTCCAGCTCCATTTCCATTTACCCATATAATTCAAAATGAAGTGAAACCTTAAAATGAAAATTGAAATACTGACAGCAAACCAGTGAACCTAGGATGCCCAAACCTGTGGAACATAGTAAGTCTAAGTAAAAGATAAATACTGCCTAGTAGCAAAGGAATTTGAACAAAACTACTCTAAACTTAACAGTAGATCTATCCTTAATCCTAACCCTACACCTCACACAAGCCTGTTTAGAGAACATTTGATCATAGAAGTCCCAAACCTAGGAAACCTAGTGGGGCAAGCTAAGAGAAGAATCCTGCACAGTATCAAAGAAATCTGAGCAAATAATTGGGGGAAGTATTTCAGTATATGCATATTTTCTTGTTTTCTCTAAAAGTGCTCTGGGATAAAGTTGCTTTGCATGTTTCAGCTGAGGGCAACATTAACAAGGAATAACCAGAGAGTGCCCTCAGAGAACTGATTGAGTGTGTGCAGTTTCAAGCAGCTAGCACCATCCCTGTTTGATTTTGTGCTCCATTTCTCTTCAAAAAAGTAGTTCAAAATAAAGTGAAACCTTAAAACACAAACTTTTCCTGACAGCAAACCACTGAACCAAGAAGGCCCAAACCAGGTAACATTGTGAGGCTTGGTAAAAGATGAGTCCTGCCCAGTATCAAAGACAATGAACAAAACTGACTCTAACCCTAAAACTAGGTTTAAACCTAGCCCTTACCCTAACCATAAACCTAACTCTACACTGTTTAGGGAACCTCTTATCATAGAATTTCCAAATTAAGGGAGCCTAGTGGGACAAGTTAACAGATAATCTTGTGCAGTAACAAAGAAATCTGATCAAATAATGTGAGGAGGTAGTTCAGCACATGTATATTTCCCTGTTGTCTGCAACAGTACTTTCGGATAAAGATGTTTTTGCATGCTTCAGCTTTGGGAAACTTTCAAAGGAAGAAACCAGAGTGCCCACATAGAACTGATTGAATGTGTGCAGTTTTAAGCAGCGATCACCAACACTGTTTTATTTCAAGTTCCATTTCCATTTACCTGTATAGGTCAAAATGAAGGAAACCTTAAAATACAAACTGTTCCTGACAGCAAACCATTGAAGGGATAAGGCCAAAACCGGGGGAAAATAATAAGACTAAGTAAAAGACGAATTATGCCAAGTATCAAATGAATTTGAACAAAACTTACTCTAACTCTAACATTAGATCTAACCCAACCCTAACCTAATTCTAACCTGTTTAGAGTACCTATGATCATAGAAGTCCCAAATTTTGGAGCCTAGTGGTGCATTTTAACAGATGAATCTTTTGCAGTATCAAAGAAATTTAATTTAAAATTGGGGGAGGTATTTCAGTGCAATCATATTTCCCTGTTTTATCTTAAAGTGTTCATTGATAAATTGTTTTTCGTGCTTCAGCTTAAGGTACTTTCACAAAGAAAAAGCAAAGAGTGCCCACAGAGTGCTGATTGAATGTGTGAAGTTTCATGCAGCTAGCACCAAACCTATTTGATTTCTAGCTCCATTTTATTCATACCTATAGGTCATAATGAAGTGAAACCTAAAATTTCAAACTGTTCCTGACACTGAACCATTGGAACTTGAAGGCTCAAACTTGGGGAGCCTGCTAAGGCTAGGTCAAGGATGAATCCTGTACAGTATCAAATTAATCAAACAAAAAAAAATGAAGATCTTTCAGTACATGGGTAATCTGCTTGCTCCTAAAGCACTCAGAGATAAAGCTGTTACTTTCTACTTCATCTTAGGGCTACTGCCATGGCAAACACCAGATTATTCTCACTGAAAATTGATGGAGTCTATGCCACAACACAAGGTCACTCCTGTTTCAAGCAGCTAGCCCAAACCCTGTTTGATTCCAGCTTCATTTCTACTCACCCCTATAGGGCCAAAAGAAGAGAAACATAAAAATTGAAACTGTCCCTGAAGTCAAACCCTGTATGAAGGAGGCCCAAACATTTGGAATATAGTTTAAATAGGAAAAAGATTAATCTTGCACAGTATCATTGAAATTTGAAAAAAAAAATGTCCTCTGTGTTTTGTGCTGCCTTCCGTCTGCAAATAGAGTGCCCATGTAGCTGAGACTGCTGTCTGTGCCCAGAGAAACTGCACACCCAAGCCTTCCATCTTAGCTGAGAGCACCCATGTAGCCCTAATTTTCTTCAAATTTCTGTGATACTGGGCAGGATTCACTTTTACTAAGCCTTGCTATGCTCCACAGGTTTCGGCCTTCTCAGTTCAATGGTTTGCTGTCAGGAACAGTTTGTATTTTCAGGTTTCCCTTCATTATGGCTTATTGATGTGAAATCAAATTTGGTTAACAGGAGGTGTTTGAAATGTCAAACAATCTGTTCTCACTGGGCACTTTCAGCTGCCTTTTTTTTTTTTTTTGAAGGTAGGCCAAAGATGAAGCATGCAAAAGAAACTGTATCTGAGAACCCTTAAGGAGAAAACAGAGAAAAATGTATGTACTGAAATAAGTTTCCCAAAAATTTGATCAGATTTCTTTGATACTGTGCAGGATTCATCTTTTAGCTTGTTCCACTAGAGTCAGAACACAGAGGCTTAGCTTGAGAGTCAACAGACAGAGCTCAGGACACAGAACAAGGTCACTCCAGAACCACCCACATCACCAAACACCATACATGGATAATAGATGGAATCCATCTTGCAAAACCTTACTTGCTATGTATCAGTGAGCATGGCTACCAGCTCGGTTCTGCAGCTTATCAGGTAACCGGTGTCAAACTCCCCTACCTCCAGCTGTGATAACTCAAGATTTTTCTCACAAGCTTTTGGGGGGTGTAGCTATCAATGCAAAACAGTATCTGTACAGGCACCTGGTTTCCAATTCTTAGACTAAGTGTAGGAAGGCTCCAGATAGAAGCTCAAGCCATCTCACCCTGAGCACAAAGACTGAAGCAAAGAATAGACAATTCCACCTACTGCAAGAAAAGAAAACAGAATTCTGAGAGACTTTTTTTTTCATTTTTACTTTTCTTTTCTTGCTCTTCTCATCCATTCTCCTTAACCCTTCCCCTCTGGTACTCACAACCTCAACATATATGAAACCAAGAACTTTCCATGAAATTGGACTTTAAGAACTGAATCATTAGAATAGTATAATATAGAGGAATTGCATAGGCCACACCTCACAACCTCTTTATATGTTCTTATTTTCTTTATCTCTCTATTTTTTTTATTTCCTAGTTATTTTTTCTTCTCTTTTTCTTTCTCCTTCTATCACACTTTCAGCCTCCTAAATTTACTATGTATACATAGGGTAATTTTATGAATACAGATAAGGAGTTTGAATTTATACCTTTTTCCATGAATTCCCCCTGTCTATTCATTAGAGTTCTCCTCCAAAGTTGCTAAGTTAGATCAATCATATTCCCTCATTTCTTTCCCCCTTAACATAACATCTTACCCCTGACCCTCAGTTCTCTATACACCATCAAAAATGGTATGCCTTTTTTGAGACTAAGGACTATATTCTAAATAAAATTGAAGCTGACATTTGTAGACACAGAGTCTAAATATAAATGAATTTATAATAGGATTAGGCTTCAGGTTAAGATTAGATTTAGAGTTAGGTTTTGATATATGGCTAGTGCTAGGGCTAAGGATAGGGCAAGGGTTAGGCTTAGGGTTTGTGTTAGGTTTAGGATTATGGTAAGGGATAGGGTTAGAACTAGTGACAGGGCTAGTATGAGAGTTAGAGTTAGTCTCATGGCTAAGGTTAGGGTTAGGGTTAGGGTTACGGAAAGGGCTAAATTAGTGCTAGTGTTAGTGTTAGGTTCAGGCCTTGGGTTTGGATTACAGTTAGGATTTTTTTTGGGGGGGGTAAGGTATTGGGTTACAGCTAGGTTGAGGACTAGGGCAAGTGTTAGTATTTGGGTTAGGGCTAGGGTTTGGTTTAGGGTTATGATTAAGGCTAGGTTTAGGGCTAGTATGAGGGCTAATGTTTGTGTTAGGGTTCAGGCAAGTATTAGGGCTAGGACTAATGTCAGATCTAGGGTTACAGTTAGGGATACATTTTGTGTTACATTTATGGCTTGGTCCAGTGTAAGAGTTAGGTTTATACTAAGGTTCAATTTTAGAGCTAGGGTTATTATTAAGGACAGGATCAAGGTGAGGGTTTGGGTTAAGTTAGGGTTTAGGTTTAGGGCTTGTATTATTATTAGTGTTTAGTGTTAAGGTAAAGAAAGGGTTAGGTTTAGGGATTAGGTGTGGTTTAGTGTAATGGATAGGTTTAGGGTTAGGCCTTGGGTTAGCATAAGGGTTATCATTAGGGTAATGGATAGGGTTAGATCTAAGATTAGTGGTAGGGTTATGGATAGGATTAGCGCTTTTGTTTGTGTTAAGTTTAGGGTTTAGATGTGGTTTAGTGTAATGGATACGATTAGGGTTAGGCCTAGGGTTAGCATAATGGGTTATTATTAGGGTAATGGATAGGGTTAGACCTAAAATTAGGGGTATGTTGTTTATGTATAGGTTCAGGGCTTTTGTTTGTTTTAGGGTTAGGATTTATGTGTAATTTAGTGTAATGGATAGGGTTAGGGTTAGGCCTAGGGTTAGCATAATGGGATATCATTAGGGTAATAGATAGGCTTACACCTAAAATTAGGGGTAGGTTATATATAGGATTAGGGCATTTGTTTGTGTTAGGGTTAGATTTATCTTTATGTTTAAAGCTAGGTTTAGTGCCTAGGGATATGGCTCAAAAAGTAGCGTGCTCGCCTGGCATTTGCAGGCACTGGGGTCAATTCTCAGCACCATATACCAATAAAATAAAGGTGTTGTGTCCACTGAAAACTAAAAAATAAATATTAAAAATGCTAGGTTTAGGACTCGTATTAAGTCTAGGTTTTGGGACATGTTAAGGCTAGATTTAAGGCTATGGCTAATTTACAAAGTAGAATAATGATTATAGCAAGTGATAGGGTCAAGGTTAGGGCTACATCTAGTGTTAGGGTTAAGTTTATGGTCATGATGATGTTTAATGTTAGGGTCAGAGTCAGAGTCCAGATTACTTTTCAGGTTATGGATAGGACTGGAATTAGAGACAGGATTAGGGATAGTTGTAGGGTTAGGTTCTGGTTTAGGTTAAGTGTTAGAGTTAGGGTTATGTTTTAGGGTTAGGTTAGTTTTGTTTTAGGGCTAGGGGTAGAGTTAGGGCTAGTTTTCGGATTAATGTTAGGATTAGGGCTACTGTTTGTTTGAGGTTAAGGCTTCGATTTAGCATTAGATTTAGAGTTAGGTTTACATCTAGGCTTTGAGCTAGGTGTGAGAATAGGCCTAAGATTAGGGCTAAGTTTAGGGCTAGGTATAGGGTGAAGGTAAGGGATAGGGTTAGGAGTAGTTATAAGGCTAGGGCGAGAGTTTTTTGTTAGCCTTAGGGCTAGGGTTAGGGTTCGGTTAATAATAGGGTTGAGTTAGGGCTGGGATTGGGCTATGGTTAGTGTTATGGGTTGGCTTAGGTTTAGGGCTATGGTTAGTGTTAATGTTAGGGTTAGGTTTACTTTAAGGAATGAGATTATAGCTAATTTTTGGACTAGGATGAGGATTAGATTTAGGGTTATGTTTAGGGATAGGTTAATGATTAAGGTGAGGTTTATGGCTAGAATGTGGGATAAGGTTTTTGATAGGAATAGGACTAGGATTAGAGCTAGGACTAAAGTGAGGTCTAGGGTTACAGTTAGAAAGAGTTTTAGGGTTAGGTTTATAGCTAGGTCTATTATAAGGGTCAGGTTTCTTGTTAGGGTCAGGTTAAGAACTATGGGTATTATCAGGGTCAGAGTCAGGGTTAGGGTTTTTATTAGATTAAGATTTAGGTTTAAGGTTTGAGTTATCATTATGGTTAGGTATAGGTTAATGTTAGTTTTAGGTTTAGAGTTCAGGTTACCTGTAGGGTAATGGATAGGGTTAGGGTTAAGGATAGTATTAGGATTCGTCCTAGGGTTAGCAAAAGCAATAGGGTTATCATTAGGGTAATGGATAGGGTTAGAGCTATTCATAGAGCTAGTGTTATGCTTAGGATTAGGTCTATGGTTAGGCCTAGGTTTAGGGTTAGTGCTAAGGTTAGGGTTATGGTTAGCTTTAGGGTTTAAGGTAGGGTAGGGCTTGGGTTAGGACTAGGTTTTCCCATAGGTTAGGGCTATGAAAAAATGTAAGAACTTTGTTATGATTAGGGATAGTTTTAGGGTTAATGTTAGAGCTAAGTATAGTTTTAGGGTTAGGTTTAGGGTTAGGGTGATGTTTAGAGCTATCGGTAGTGTTAGTTTTAGGGTCAGTGTTCAGTTTAGGGTTATGGTTAATATGAAAGCCAGAATTAGGACCAGGGTTAAAATTAGGGGAAAGGTTAGTTTTTGGCTTTAGGCTAAGGGTTATTATTAGGGCTAAGGCTAGTTTTTTTTTTAGGCCTAGGGCTAGAGTTATTGATAGATTAGGATTAGGTTTAGGTCTAGGGCTAGTGTTAGAGTTAGTTTTAAATATAAGGTTACCATCAGGGTAACCTAGTGTTAGGGTTCAGTTTATGGTGAGGTTCAGGTTTAGACCTATGATTAGTGTTAGGGTCAGAATAAGGGTCAGGGTTAGGGTTAGGGTTTGGTTTATGGTTAGAGTTGGAATGAGGACTAGGGTTAGGGTTTTGTTTATGTTAGGGATTAGGATTGGTATTAATATTAAGACTAGCATTAGGTATAGGGTTTGGCCTAGTGTATGGAATGGGGTGAGAGCTAGGATTAGGGACACAGTTTGGTTTAAAGCTAGGGTTAGGGCTCGGATTAGGGCTAGTTTTTGTGTTAGGGTTAAGGCTGGTGTTAGAGCAATTGCTAATGTAAGAACTAGGGTTTTTAAGGTTAGTTTTAGTGTGATGGCTAGAGGTTAAACCTCTAGTGTTAGAATTAGGTTTAAGGTTAGGGTGAAATTTAGAGATAGTGTAAGTGTTAGGTTATTAGTCAGGGTCAGGTTTACTTTTAGGGTTAGGATTAAGACTTGGTTTAAGGCCAGGTTTTTTGTAAGAGTTCGGTTTAGGGTTAGCTTGGTATTTAAAGCTAGGGTGAGTGTTAGGATATGGGTCAGATTTAGGGTTAGTATTAAGGTTAGTTAAGTTTAGGACATGAATTAGGCCTAGGGTTAGGTCTAGGTGTAGTGCTAAGGTTTGGTTTAAGTTGAGGTTTAGGGTTAGGGCTATTGCTCAGGTTTGTTTTACTGCAAGGTTTAGGGTTAGTACTAGTTTTATGGTTAGCGTTAGGGCTAGGGCTTGTGTTAATGTTAGGCTTAGGCTTAGGTTTAGGGTTAGATTTAGAGTTAGGGTTAGATCTAGGGTTAGGACTAGTAATAAACATTAGGCAATGGTTATGGCTAGGTTTAGGGCTAGGGTAAAGCCTAGGGTTAGGGCTAGGTTAAAGATTATGACAATGGATTGGGTTAAAAGTATGAATAGGGATAGTGTGAGAGTTAGAGTTAGTCTTAGGTCTAGGGTTAGGGTTAGGGTTAGGGATAGGGTTAAATTAGGGCTAGAATTAGGGCCAGGGTAAGTGGTCACCTTATACGTAGCATTAGGGTTAAGGTTAGGGTTAAATTTTGGTAAGGAATGGCATTATACCCCAGTTTAGAGATAGAGTGAGGGTTAAAATTAGGGTTAGGGCTATGGTTAGAGTTATGGCTATGATTAAGGATTGCTGCTATGATGAAGGCTATGGTTCATTTTAGGGTTAGGGCTAGGATTGGGGCTAGGGCTAATATCACATCTAGAGTTATGGTTAAAGATAGATTTAGTGTTAATTTTATAGCTACATGTAATATAAGGGTTAGGTTTAGGGTTAGGGTCAGGTTTAGAGCTAGGTGTATTATTATAGTCAAGTTCTGGGTTAGAAGTTTGGGATAGGTTAAGGTTTAAAGTTAGGGCTCGAATTAGCGTTATGGTTAGTGTTAGTGTAATGATAGGGTGAGGTTTAGGGTTTAGGTTTGATTTAGAATAATGCATAGGTTTATGATTATGGATAGGGTTAGGTTTAGGCTTAGAGTTATGGTTCAGACAATGGATAGGGTTAGAGCTATTGTTAGGGCTAGGTTTAAGGTTTTGATTAGGGCGAGGTTTAGGATTAGGGTTATGGTTAAAACTCTGCTTAGGGCTTTGATTAGGGCTAGGTTTGGGTTTAAGTTTTTGCTAGGGTTAGGGGAAAGACTAATGTAAGTACCAGGGTTACAATTAGGGTTAAATATATGGTTAGGATTAGTGCTAGGTCTAGTAACAGGCTTACGATTAAGGTTAGGGTGATGTTTAGACTAGGGTTAGTATTATGGTCAGAGTCAGGGTCAGTGTTAGTTCTAGTATTCAACTTATAACTAGAATTAGAGCTAAGGTTACATTTAGGGTTAGGGTGTGGATTATGTTATGGGTTAGGGTTAGCATTAGGGCTATGGCTCCGTTTTGTTTTAGGGCTAGGGTTAAAGTTAGATTTAGAATTAAGGTTAGGGTTATGGTTAGGCTTAGATTTAAGGTTTGATTTAGAGTTAAAATTACATCTAGGTTAGGGTTAGAGCTAATGATAGGGCTAGGGTTAGAGCTAGGGTTAAGGCTAGGATTAGGGTTATGGTAAGGGATAAGGTTAGAACTAGGATTGAGGCTAGGGTGAGAGTTAGATTTAGTCTTAGTGCTAGGGTTAGGGCTAGGGTTAGGAATAGGACTAAATGAGGGCTAAGATTAGGGCTAGGGTTAGTGTTTGGGTTAGGCCTAAATTTAGGTTTAGTGTTAATATTGAGGCTAGGTTCAGGGATAGGATAAAACTTGGGTTTGTGTTAGGTCTAGGGCTAGGTTTAGGGCTATGACTGATGTCAGGTCTAAGCTTACAGTTGGGGATAGTTTTAGGATTAGTGTTGTGGCTAGATCCAGTGTAAGGCTTATGTTTAGTGTAAAAGTCAGATTTAAACTTATGAGGTTTATTAGGGTCAGAGTATGTGTTAGAGTTTGTTTGAAGTTAGAGTTTAGGTTTAGGGCTTGAATTAGAACTAGCGTGTGGATTAGGATGATGATAGGGTTTTGTTTAGAGTTTACATTAAGTTTAGGGTAATTGATAGGCTTAGGGGTAGTGATATGGTTAAGGTTAGGCCTAGGGTTCACATTAGGGTAAGGGTTATAGTTAGTATAATGGATAGGATTAGAGCTAAGTTTAGAGCTAGGTTTATTGATAGACATAGGTCTTGAATTAGAGTTAGGTTTAGGGTTAAAACTAGGGTTAGGCTTAGGTTTATGTTTAGTGAAAGGGTTAGGTTTTGTGCTAGGGTTAGGGCTAGGGTTAGGGTTAGGTTTATGGTTATTCTAGGGATAAGATTATAGTACACATAGTGTTCTGTTTAGGATTAGGGCTAGTTATAACATTAGGGATAGGCTTGGGTGTAGGGTAATGTATATAATTAGATGTAGATATAGGGTTATGTTTAACATTAGATTGAGGTTTAGGCTTAGATTTAGGGCTATGGTTATGTTTAGGTTTATAGTAAGGGTTAGGATTTGAGCTAGGTTTAGGTCTATGGCAAGTTTGAGGTTTAATGTTAGATCTAGAATTAGTTTTCCAATTAGGTTTAGGTTTAGAATTAAGCTTAGGGATATCAATAAGGTAAGGTTTAGGTTTAGAGTAATGGGTAGCTCTAAAGCTAGGATTAGGACTAGGGTTAAGGTTAGGATTAGGGTAGGGATAGGGTTAGATTAAGAAATAGGTGTAGGTTTATGTTTAGAGTAATGTTTTGGCTTTGAGCTAGGATTAGGAATAAGGCGACAGTTAGATTAGGGTTAAGGCTAAGGTTAGGGTTATGGTTAGGCTTAAGGGTTGATTTAGGTCTAGGATTAGCTCTAAGTTTTGTGTTAGGTTTAGGCCTAGGGTTAGGGCTATGGGTAATATAAGAGCTAGGGTTATGTTGAGGGCTAATGGCAGGGTTAGGATTATGGCTAGGTCTAGCGTTAGGTTTAGATTTTCGGGTAGTGTCAGATTTAGTGATAGGTTTACTCTAAAGGCAGGGTCAGTATTTGGGTTACAATTAGTGTTAGGGTTATTACAGCCAGAATTAAGACTGTGTTAAGGTTTAGGTTTAGGGTTAGTGTTTGAGTTAGGTTAAGGATTATTGTTAGGGATAGATCTAGGTTTATGTTTAGGTCTAGGGCTAGAGATAAGGCTAGATTTAGGATTTGGTTTAGGTCTAGGGCTAGTGTTAGGATTTGGTCTAGGGTTAAGGGAAGTTTTAGACCTAAAGTTAGTGTTAGGGTCAGAATAATGTTCAGGGTTAGTGTTAAGGTTTGGGATAGGTTTAGAGCTAGAATGAGGTCTAGGGTTAAGACTTTTAACAGGTGTTCAGGGAATAGTCCGAGAAGGGCAATAGCTGGGTCAAATGGTGGTTCCATTCCCAGCTGTCCCAGGAATCTTCATACTGCTTTCCATATTGGCCGCACCAATTTGCAGTCCCACCAGCAAAGTACAAGAGTACCCTCTTCCCCACATCCTCGCCATCACTTGTTGTTGTTTGACTACATAATGGCTGCCAATCTTACTGGAGTGAGATGGTATCTTAGGGTGGTTTTGATTTGCATTTCTCTGACTGCTAGAGATGGTGAGCATTTTTTCATGTACTTGTTGATTGATTGTATGTCCTCCTCTGAGAAGTGTCTGTTCAGGTCTTTGGCCCATTTGTTGTTAGGGTTATTTGTTATCTTATTGTTTAATTTTTTGAGTTCTTTGTATACTCTGGATATTAGGGCTCTATCTGAAGTGTGAGGAGTAAAAATTTGTTCACAGGATGTAGGCTCCCTGTTTACCTCTCTTATTGTTTCTCTTGCTGAGAAAAAACTTTTTAGTTTATGTAAGTCCCATTTGTTGATTCTAGTTATTAACTCTTGTGCTATGGGTGTCCTATTAAGGAATTTGGAGCCCGACCCCACAATATGGAGATCGGAGCCAACATTTTCTTCTATCAGACACAGAGTCTCTGATTGGATATCAAGGTCCTTGATTTATTTTGAGTTAACTTTTGTGCATGGCGAGAGGAGGGGATTCAGTTTCATTTTGTTGCATATGGATTTCCAGTTTTCCCAGCACCGGATTCAGTTTCATTTTGTTGCATATGGATTTCCAGTTTTCCCAGCACCATTTGCCACATTGATGTTTATAGCACCACAATTCACAATAGCTAGACTGTGGAACCAACCCCAATACCCCTCAATAGGTGAATGGATAAAAAAAATGTGGCATTTATACACAATGGAGTACTACGCATCACTAAGAAATGACAAAATCATGGAATTTGCAGGGAAATGGATGGCATCAGAGCAGATTATGCTAAGTGAAGCTAGCCAATCCCTAAAAAACAAATGCCAAATGTCTTTTTTGATATAATGAGAGCAACTAAGAACAGAGCATGGAGGAAGAGCATGGAGGAAAAGATTAACATTAAACAGAGTCATGAGGTCGGAGGGAAAGCGAGAGAAAAGAAAAATTGCATGGAAATGGAAGGAGACCCTCATTGTTATACAAAACTACATTTAAAAGGTTGTGAGGGGAATGGAAAAAAAGTAAGGAGAGAAATGAATTACAGTAGATGGGGTAGAGAGAGAAGATGGGAGGGGAGGGGTGGGGGGATAGTAGAGGATAGAAAAGCTAGCAGAATACAACAGTTACTATTATGGCATTATGTAAAAATGTGGATGTGTAACCGATGTGATTCTGAAATCTTTGTAATGTTTTGAATAACCAATAAAAAAAAGACTTTTAACAGGGTTAGGATTTTGTTTAGCCTAAGGATTAGAGATAGGTCTAGGGTAACCATTATGGTTAGGATTTTCCTTAGGTTAAGGGATAACATTAGAGCAAGGAATAATGCTAGAGTAAGGGTTAGTGTTAGGGTTAGGGTTAAGTATAGGTTTAGAGCTCGGATTAGGGCTTGTTTTTGTTTTAGGGTTAGGGCTATTTTTGGCCATTAGCTAATGTAAGAGTCAGGGTTACATTTAGGGTTAGTTTTAGGATTAGGGTTAGGGGTAGGTCTAGTTTTAGGTTTAGGTTTAAATTAGGGTAATATTTACAGCTAGTGTTATTGTTAGGATATGAGTCAGCATCAGGGTTAGTTTTAGGGTTAGAATTAGGACTCAAATAAGGGCTAGTGTAACTGTTTGTGTTCTTTTTAAGGTGAGGACTGTATTTAGAGCTAGGGTGACTCAGGATATCAGTCAGGGTCAGGGTTAGGTTTAAGGTTAGTGTTATGACTTGAATTACGGCTAGGGTTAATGTTGGGATTGTGCTTTGACTTTAGGACCGTCTTTAGAGCTAGGGTAAGTGTTAGAATATGTGTCAGAGTCTGGGTAAATTTTACAGTTAAGTTTAGGACTTGAATTAGGGCTAGGGTTACGTCTATGTGTAGTGTTAGGGTTTGGTTTAAGTTAAGGCTTGGGGTTAGGGCTGTTGCTAAGTTTTGTTTTAGTCTAGGTTTAAGGTTTTGGCTAGTTATAAGATTAGCATTAGGTTTGGGGCTAGGGTTAGTTTTAGGCTTAGGCTTTGGGTTAGGGTTAGATTTGGATTTAGCATTAGATCTGGGATTAGGGCTAGATCTAACTATAGGGAAGTGTTAGGGCTAGGGTTATGGTTATTGTAACAGATAGGGTTGGAACTAGGGCCAGGGCTAGGGTGAGAGTTAGAGTTAGTCTTAGGCCTGGGGTTTTGGTTAGTTTTAGGGATAGGGCTAAGTTAGGGCTAGTATTAGGGCTAGGGTTATAGTTAATTTTAGGGTAAGGTATGGTATTATGCTAGGTTTAGAGGTAGGGTGAGGGTTAGAATTAGGGATAAGGTTAGGGTTAGGGTTAGGGTTGTGACTAAGGCTAGGTTTAGGGCTAGGATGTATGCTAGGATATTTTCTAGGGTTAGGTCTAGAATTAGGGCTAGGGCTAATGTAAGGTCTAGTGTTACACTTTGGAGTAGATTTACTGTTAGGTTTTTGTCTAAGTCTAGTTAGTTCAGTGTTAGACTTAGGGTAAGGGACAGGTTTAGAGATAAGTGTATTTTTAGGGTCAGGATTAGGGTTTGTTTTTGTTTTATGTTAAGGTTTAGGGATAGGGCTCAATGAGCACTAGGGTTAGGTTTAGGGTTAGGGTTAGGTTAATTGATTGGGTTAGGTTTAGGTTTCAGGTAAGATTTAGGGAAATGGACAGTTTTAGCTTTAGAAAAAGGGTTAGGGTTAAGCCTAGGGTTAGCTATAGGATTAAGGTTATCATAAGGATAATAAATAAGGTTAGAGCTATGGTTAGGTCTATGGATAGTATAGGATTAGGACTAGAGTGAGTTTAGATTTGGGGTTAGGTCTAGTAACCCTAGATTAGTGTAGGGTTCGGGTTTGATTTAGGCTAAATGTTATGTTTTGAGCTAAGTTTAAGTCTAGGACGATGGTTAAGTTTAGTG
The DNA here is from genome assembly GCF_048772815.1 of Callospermophilus lateralis. Lineage (NCBI taxonomy): Eukaryota > Metazoa > Chordata > Mammalia > Rodentia > Sciuridae > Callospermophilus > Callospermophilus lateralis. The sequence continues at coordinate 87,587,531 of NC_135306.1, forward strand.
TTATGGTCAGGGTTATGTTTAGGGTTCAAAATAGGTTTTTCATTAGGGTTAGGATTAGGTTTAGGGTAAGAGATTTGGTTAGATATAAGGTTAGCTTTATTGTTAAAATTCGGTTTAGGTTTAAGTTTAGTTTTAGGCCTAGGTTTACTGTTGGTTTCAAGGTAAAAGGGTTTGAGTTAGGGTTAAGGCTACGGCAAGGTTTAGTTTTAGGGTTAGGCTTAGGGTTGGGTTTATGGTTTGGGTTAGGTTTTCGATTAGGCTTATGGATAAGGTTATCATTAAGGTTAGGGATAGATTTAGGGCAATGCCTAAGGTTAGACGTAGTGCTAGGTCTAAGGTTAATGTTAGGATTTTGGCTACGGTAATGGTTATGGTTAATGATAGTGCTAAGGTTATGTTTAGGCTAAGGGTTAGGCTTTTAGCTAGGGTTAGGACTAAGGTGAGTGTTAGAATTAGGATTAGGACTAGGGTTAGGGTTAGGGTGAGTGTTATGCTTAGGGTAGTTTTAGGCCTCGATTAGGATTAGGGTTATTTAAGTTTTGTGTTAGTTTTAGGCCTAGGATTAGTGCTATGTGTAATGTAAGATCTAGGTTTCTGATTAGAGCTAGTTTTAGGGTTAGGGTTGCATGTAGGTTTACTGTTAGGTTTAGGTTTTGTGTTAGGGTCAGGTTTAAACTAGGTTTAATGTTAGTGTCAGGGCCAGTGTTTATGTTAAAGTTAGGGTTAGGGTGAATTCAAGAATAGGTCTAGGGTTAGGTCTAGTGGTAGTGTGAGTGTTTGGTTTAGGTTAAGGAATATGTTAAGGCTAGGACTAAGTTTTTCTTTAAGTCAAGGGCTACAGTAATAGCTAGATTTAGGTTTAGGTTTAGGTCTAGGGCTAGTGTTAAAGCTAGGGTTAGGTTTAAGTTTACCTGTAGGGCTAGTTTCAGGTTTTGGTTTTGTTTTAGGGTCAGGTTTAGATCTAAAATTAGTGTAAGCGTGAGCAAAAGGGTGAAGGTCAGGGGGGGTTATGGGTTAGGGTTAGATCTAGAATGAGGGCTAGTCTTAGGACTAGTAATAGAATTATTGTTTGGGGTTGGATAATGATTAGGATTAGGACTAAAGTTAGTATTATGAATAGGGTTTGGCTTAGGGTAATGGATAGGATTAGAGCTAGAGTTAGGGCTAGGATTAGGGTTAGGTTTAGGGTCAGTTTTAGGTATAGGATTAAATCTAGTTTTAGGGCTTGAATTGGGGGTATTTTTGTATTCGAGTTAGGACTAGGGTTTGGCTAAGGCCAATGTAAGAACAAGGGTAATGATTAGGGTTAGTTTTAGTGTTAGGGTTTCAGCCAGGTCTAGTGTTAGCATTACTTTTAGGGCTAGGGTGATATTTAGAGCTAGGATTTGTGTTTGGATATGAGTCAGGGTAAGGGTTAGTTTTAGGCCTAGGGCTCGAATTAGAGCTCAGGTTATGGCTAGTAATGGGTTAGGGTTTGGTTTAGGTTAAGGTTTAGTGTTAGAGCAATGGCTCCATTTTATTTTAGAGCTAGAGCTTGGAGTAGGGCTAGTTTTAAAATTAGCAATAGTGTTAGAGCTAGTTGTAGAATGAGGTTTCAGCTTAAGTTTAGTGTTAGATTTACAGTTTTGGTTAGATCTAGGGTTAGGGCTATGGCTAGGGTTATCGCTAAGGTTAGGGCTATTTTGAGGGTTACAGTAACAAATAAGGTTTCAAATAGAAATAGGGCTACGGTGTGAGTTACAGTTTGTCTTAGGGCTACGGTTAGGTGTAGGGTTAAGGTTAGCGTTCAAATAGGGCTAGGATTAGCACTATGATTATTGTTAAGGTAAGGCCTATGGTTAGGGCTAGGTTTAGGTTTAGTTTTAGGGGAAGGGATGGGGTTGTATAGCTAGGTTCAGTGCTAGGACAAGAGTTATATTAAGGGAGAGTGCTAGGGTGAGGTTTCGGGTTAGGATTAAGTCGAGGTTTAGGGCTAGGATGAGGGCTAGGTTTTGTGTTAGGGTTAGGGCTAGGATTATGGTTAAGGGATAATGTCATGTCTAGGGTTATGCTTAAGGATAGTGTTAGGGATAGTTTTATGGCTAGGTCTATTGTAAGAGTTAGGTTTAGTGTAGGGGCCAGGTATAGAGCTAGGTTATTATTAGGGTCAGAGTATTGGTTAGGGTTTTGTTTGAATTAAGGTTTAAGTTTAGGGCTCAAATTAACATTAGGGTTGGGTTTAGGGTTAGAGTAATGGATAGAGTTAGGTTTAGAGTTCATGTTAGGTTTAGAGTAATGTATAGGGTTAGTGTTAGGGATGGGATAGGGTTAGGGTTAGGCCTAGGATTAGCATTTGGTTTATGGTTATGTTTAGAATAATGAATAGGTTTAGTGCTAGTGTTAGGGCTTAGGTTAAGGTTCGAATTAAGGCTAGGGTTTGGGTTACTCCTAGGGCTAGTGTTGGGGTTAGGTTTAGGGTAAGTGGTAGGGTTTGAGTAGGGTTAGGGCTATGGTGACAGTTAAGGTTATTGTCAGGTCTAGGTCTAGAATTATGGTTAAGTATAGGGCTAGGGTTATCATTAGTGTTAGTGTTATGTTTAGGATAATGGATAGGGTTAGAGGTAGATTTAGGGATAGGATTATGGTTAATATTAAGTCTAGTGTTGGGTTTAGGGTTAGGGCCAATTTTGGTTTAAGGGTTAGGTTTAGGGTAATGGTTAGGGCTAGGGTTAGGGTTGTAATGAGGTTTAGGACTCAGTTTAGGGCTAGGTTTTGGGTTAGGTCAGGGCTAGGATTAGGGCTATGGCTATTGTAAAAAGTAGAGTTTGATTAGGCATTCTTTTAGGATTACAGTTAGGGCTAGTTCTAGTTCTAGGATTAGGTGTACTTTTAGGATGGTGTTAGAGCTAGGGTTAGTGTAAGGTCAGAGTCAGGCTCAAGGTTAGTTTTAGGGTTAGGTTTGAACTGGAAATAGGACTAAGGTTAGGGCTAGGTGTAGAGTTAGGTTTTGGTTTAGGTCCAGGGTTAGGGTTAGGGCCATGGCTCAGTTTTGTTAAAGGGCTTGAACTAGACTAGTGCTAGTTTTAAGATTAGTGTTAGTGTTAGGGATAGTGTTAGTGTGAGGTTTAGGCTCAGGGTTAGGGTTGGACTTAGAGTTATGGTTAGGTCTAGGGTTAGGGCTAGGACTAATGTTAGGGCTAAGTTTAGGGCAAGTGTTAGGCTTTTGGTAAGGGATAAGGTTAGGTCTAGGAATAGGGCTAGGATGAGAGTTAGAGTTAGTCTTAGTGCTAGTGGTAGGGTTAGGGCTAAATTAGGGCTAGGATTAGTTCTAGGATTAGTGTAACACTTAGGTCTAGAGTTAGAGTTAGGGTTACATTTGGGGGAAAGGATTGGGTTATAGAAAGGTTCAGAACTAGGGCAAGGGAAATGTAGGGATAGTGCTAGAGTTAGGGTTTAGGTTAGGATCAAGGCTAGGTTTAGGACTAGGATGAGGGCTAGCATTTGATTTAGGGGTATGGCAAAAATTAGAGCTAGGGCTAATATCAGGTCTAGGGTTATGGTTAGGGATAGTTTTTGGGTAAGATTTATGGCTAGGTCTAGTGTCAGAGTTAGGTTTAAGGTGAGGTACATGTGGAGATATAGGGGTATTATAATAGTCAGAGTCAGCTTTTGGGATTTGGGTTAGGTTGAAATTTAGGGATATGGTTCAAATTAGCATTAGGTTTGAGTTAGGGTTAGGGTACTGGATAAGATAATGTTTAGGCTTAAGATTAGTTTTAGGGCACAAATTAGGTTTAGGGTAATGAATAGAGCTAGGCCTATGGTTAGCATTAGGTTTATGGTTATCATTAGGGTAATGGATAAAGTTAGAGGTAGGGTGAGGGCTAGGGTTATGTTTAGGATTAGGGCTAGAGCTAGGTTTAGGGTTAGGGTTAAGGCTAGGGTTTGGTTTAGTGTATGGGTTATGGTTTGCCCTAGGGTTAGTGGTAAGGATAGGGTTAGGTTTAGGATTAGGTCTAAGGTTAAGATTAGGGTGATCATTATGGTTAAGGTAATGGACAGGTTTAGATGTCGGGTTAGGTTTATGTTTAGGACTAAGGTTAGTGTTAAGTTTAGCATAATTGTTAGAGTTTGAGCTAGGGTTAGAACTATGGCAAGGGTTATGTTTACAGTTATATTTAGAGTAGGTTTACAGTTAGGGCTAAGGTTATCATGATATTTATGGTTAGGGTCAGGGTAATTGATGAGGTTAGAGCTAAGGTTAAGTCTAGTTTTAACTTTAGGGTTAGGGTTAGGGTTAGGCTTATCATTTTCTTATGGTCAGGTGAAGGGTAAGTTTAAGGGATTGAGTAAGTGTTAGGGCTAGGTTGAAGCTTCAGGTTAGAATCAGGCTAGTGATAGAGTTAGGGTTAGGGTTAGGGTTAGGCTAGGTTTATCCTTAGGTTTAGGGTAATAGCTAGGGTAATGGATAGAATTAGAGCTAGAGTTTGGGGTATGGTTATATTTAGGATTAGGTCTAATATTGGGTTAAGGTTTTGCTAGGGTTATGTTTAGGATAAGGGCTAGGGTTTGAGATACTCTTAGTGCTAAGTCTATGTTGAGGATTAGGCTCAGCTTTAGGTCTAGGGACAGGATTATGGTAGGTTTAGGGTTAGGGTTAAGGTTAGGGCTAGGGTTATCATTAGGGTTATGATAAGGATTAGGGTAAAGGATATTTTTAGATGTAGGTTTAGGTTTAGGTATAGGGTTAGATTTAGTTTTAGGGTTAATGTTAAGGCTACAGATATGTTTTGGTTTATGGTACAAGTTAGGTTTTGAGCTAGGGTTAGGGCTATGGTGAGTGTGACCTTTAGGGTGAGGTCTATTGTTAGTTTTCTGGTTAGGGTTAGTTTTATGGTTAGGGTTAAGGCTAGGGTTATTAATACAGTTAGGTGTAGGGTTAGGTAAGGAGTAGGTTTGGTTCTAGGTTTAGGGCTAGGGTGAAGTTTAGGTTTAGGGCTAGGAAGAAGTTTAGGTTTAGGGCTAGGTTTAGGGTTTAGAGTAAAGTATAGTTCTATGTTTATATTTATGTTAAGGGTTAGGCTTTGAGTAAGGTTTAAGACTAAGGCTAGGGTTAGGTTTAGTGTTATTGTTAGGACTAGGGTTAGGGGTGAGTTTATGCATAGGGCTAGATATAGGCCTAGAATTTGCTCTAGAATTTGTGTTAGGTTAAGGTGTAGAGTTAGAGTTATGGGTAATTTAAGAGCTACGACTATGATTAGAGTTTGTTTTAGGGTTAGACTTATGGCTATGTCTAGTATTAGATTTAGGTTTTTGGTTAGGGTCAGGTTTAGAGATAAGTTTGGTATTAAAGGCAGGGTTAGTGATCAGGTTAGATTTATAGTTAAGGTTAAAGCCAGAATTGGGACTAGGCTTATGTCTAGGGGTAGGGTTAGTCTTTTCATTAAGTTAAGTGTTATTGTTAGGGCCAAAGCTAGGTTTTTGTTTAGGTCTAGAGCTAGAGTTAAGGCTAGATTTAGGATTAGGTTTAGGTCTAAGGCTGGTGATACTGTCTGGTTTAGTGTAAGTTTATTTTTAGGGCTAGTGTTGTGGTTTGATCTAGAATTAGGGTCAGGTTTAGACCTAGGTTAGTGTTATGGTCAGAATAAGGATCAGGGTTAGAATAAAGGTTTGGGATAGTTTTCGAGCTAGAATGAGGGCTAGGGTTAGGAGTATTAATATGGTGAGAGTTTTGATTAGCCTGAGGATTAAGGATAGGTCTCAGTTTACCATTAGGGTTAGGGTTTTGCTTAGGTTTAGGGATAGAGTTAGAGCTAGTGTTAGGGGAAGGGTTGGGGTTAGGGTTAATGCTAGATGCAGGGCTCTGATTAGGACTAGTTTTGTGTTAGTGTTAGGGCTGGGTTTAGGGCAACAGGTAATGTAAGAACCAGGGTTACATTTAGGGTTAGCTTTAGGGTTAGTGTTAGGGGTAATTCTAGTGTCAGTGTTAGATATAAGGTTAGGGTGATATTTAGAGCTAGATTTACTTTTAGGATAGGAGTAAGGGTCAGGGTTAGTTTTAGGGTTTGAGTTAGGACTCAAATTAGGGCTAGACTTACTGTTAGGTTTTGGTTTAAGGTTAGCGTAATGTTTAGAGCTAGAGTAAGTGTTAGGATATGAATCAGGGTCAGGGTTACTTTTAAGGTTAGGGTTAGGACTCTATTAGGGCTAGGATAACTTGTTGTAGTAGTTTAGGGTTTGGTTTTAATTGAGGTTTAGGTTTAGGTCTCTTGCTCGGTATTGTTTTAGACCTAGAGTTAGGGTTAGGGCTAATTTTACAATTAGTATAAGAGTTAGGGCTAGTATTAGTGTTAGGCTTAGACTTAGAATTACGGTTACATTTATAGTTAGGTTTAAATCTAGGATTATGCTAGTATTAAAGATAGGGCAAGGGTTAGGGCTAGGGTAAGAGTTATGGTAAGGGATAGGGTTAGAATTAGGGATAAGGTTAGTGTGAGAATTAGAGTTAGTGAAAGGGCTAAAATTAGAGTTAGGGATTGGGACAGGGTTAAATTAGGACTATGATTAGGGCTAGTGTAAGTGTTCTGATTAGGCCTAGACATAGGGATAGGGTTAGGTTTAAGTTTAGGATAAAGAATAGTGTTATACCTAGGTTTAAACATAGGGTGAATGTTAGAGTTAGGGTTAGTGTTAGGGTTTGGGTTAGGGTTCTGATTAAGGCTGGGTTTAGGGCAAAGATGAGGGATAGGTTTTTTTTTTTTTTCAATTCAGTTCTAGGTTTAATGCAAGGATAATATCAGGTCTAGGGTTATGGTTAAAGATAGTTTTAGGGTTAGGCTTATGGCTACGTCTAGTGTAAGTGGTAGGTTTAAGGTAAGGGTCAGGTTTAGAGCTCAGGGAATTATTAGGATTTGGCGTAGGTAAGGATTTAGGTTTATGGCTCAAATTAGCATTATGTTTAGGGTTAGGGTATAGTTAGGGTTTATTAGTTTAGGGTAATTGATATAGTTAGGGTTAGTGATAGGGCTAGGGTTAGGCTTAGCGTTATCATTGGGGTACGGGTTATGTTTAGGGTAATTGATAGGGTTAGAGCTTAGGTTAAAACTAGAGTTATAGTTAGGAATATGCCTTGAGTTAGGGTTATAGTCAGTGTTAGAACTAGGGTTAGGTTTAAGTTTAGGTTTACCATAAAGTTTAAGTTTTGAGATAAAGTTAGGGCTAGGTTTAGGGTTAGGTATAGGGATAGAATTATGGTAGGTTTAGGATTAGGTTTAGAGTTAGGGCTAGGGTTATAATTAACGTTAGGGTAAGGGTTAAGGTAATGTGTAGGGTTAGGTTAGGTTTAGATTTTGGTTTAGAGTTACAATTAGTGGTTGAGTTAGGATTAGTGTTATGGTAATGTTTACATTATGGTTAGGTTTAGAGTTTGATCTAGAGTTAGGGCTATGCTGAGTGTTAATTTTAGGGTTATATCTATGCTTGATTTTCCAGTTAGGTTTAGGGTTAACATTAATGTTTGGGCCTGGATTAACAATGTTTAGATTAGGATTAGGGAAATGGGTAGGTTAAGAGCAAGGTTTAGGGCTAGGTTAAGTTTAGGATTTGGGCTAGGGTTAGGATGAGAGTTAAGGATGCATCTAGATTTATTTCAACTGTAAAGATTGGGCATTGAGCTATCTTAGGACTAAGGCGAGGGCTAGGGTTAGGTTTAGGATTAGTGTTAGAGTTAAGGTTATGATTATGACTAGTTTTAGGACTAAAATTAGCTCTATGTTTAGTGTTAGGTTTAGGCCTAGGGTTAGGGCTATGGGTAATGTAAGATTTAGGGTTATGATTACTGTAGTTTTAGGGTTAGGGTTATGGCTGGGTCTAGAATTAGGTTTAGGTTTTTGTTAGTTTCAGATTTAGATGTAGGTTTAGAGTAAAGGCAGAGTCAGTGTTTGGATTAGAGTTAAAGTTAGGGTTAAAGCCAGAATTAGGACTAGGTTTAGGTCTAGGGGTAGAGTTAGTTTTTGGGTTAGGTAAAGGTTTTGGTTAGGGCAAGGGCTAGGATTTTGTTTAGTTTAAAAGCTAGAGTTTAGGCTAGATTTAGGGTTAAAATTAGGTCTAGAGCTAGTGGTAGGGTTAGGTTTAGGTTTAAGTTTACATGTACGGCTAGTGTTAGGATTTGGTTTAGGTTAAGGGTCAGGTTTAGACCTAGGATATATGTTATGATCAAAATAAGAGTTAGGGTTAGAGTTAGGGTTTGGGATAGTGTTAGAGCTAGAATGAGATCTAGGGTTAGGACTATTAATAGGCTTATGATTTGGTTGGCCTAAGGATTAGGGCTAGGTCTGTGGTTATCATTAGGGTTAAGGTTTTGCTCAGATAAGACATAGGATTAGGGCTAAGGTTAGGTTTATCATTATGTATAAAGCTAGGTTTAGGTCTCTGATTAGGACTACTTTTGTGTGTAGTGTAAGGCTAGGGTTAGGGCAAAGACTAATAAAAGAACTAGGGTTTCAATTAGGGTTACTGGTAGGGATAGTTCAAGAGTTAGGGTTAGGTATAAGATTAGGGTAATATTTATCACTAGGGTTAGTGTTAAAATATCAGTCAGGTCAGGGTTAGTTTTCGGGTTAGGGTTAGGACTCAAATTAGGGCTAGGGTTACTGTTAAGGTTCAGTTTAAATTTAGGGTGGTGTTTAGAGCTAGGATGAGTGTTAGAATATATGTCAGGTTCAGGGTTATTTTTAAAGTTATGATTAGAACTCGAATTAGGGTTGGCGATAGATTTAGGTTTAGTGCTAGGGTTTGATTTAAGTGAAGATTAGTGTTAGGCCTGTTGTTCGGTTTTGTTTTAGTGCTATGTTTAGGGTTAGGGCTAGTTTTATGATTAGCTTTAGGGTTAGGTCTATGATTATGGTTAGGTTTAGGATTAAGGCTAGATTTAAGGATTAGGGCTAGTTTTTTTGTTAGGTTTAGAACAACAATTATGGCTACGACTAATGTCAGGTCTAGTTTTATAGTTCGTTTTAGGGTTAGGTTTATGGCTATGTCAAATTATAGTGTTACATTTAGGGAAAGGGTCAGATTAAGAGCTGGGGTATTATTAGGGTCAGGGTCAGGCTTCGGGTTTGGGTTAGGTTAAGGTTTAGGTTTAAGGCTCAAATTAGCATTAAAGTTAGAAATAGGATTAGGGTAATGGATAGTATCAGGTTTAGGGTTCAGGTTAGGTTTAAGGTAATAGATATGTTTAGCGATTGTGATTGGTTTAGGATTAGGCCTAGGGTTAGCATTAGGGTTATGGTTATTGTTAGCGTAATTTATAGAATTAGACCTAGGGTTAGGGCTAGAGTAATGCTTAGGATTAGGGCTAGAGTTATGGTTAGGGTCAGGGTTAGGGCAAGGGTTTCACTTAGGATTAGTTTTAGAGTATTGTTTAGGGTTTGAACTAGGATTTTTGCTATGGCTAAAGTTAATTTGGGGTATGGACTAGGGTTATGGTCATGGTTAGTGTTACACTTAGGGATAGGGTTTCATTAGGGTTAAGAAAATAGGTTTTGATATCAAATTAAAGATAGGTATTGGTTTAGGTTAGCCTTAGGTTTAGAATTAGGTTTAGTGTTTGAGCTAACTTAGATTTAGGGTTAGGGTTAGGTTCACTGTTATTTCTAGTGTTAGGATTATGTTTAAGGTTAGGGTATGTTTTGCTTTAGGTCTAGTGTTATCATTAGGGTTACGTTTTGGGTTAGGGTAATGAGTTGGGTTCGAGGTAGGGTTAGGGCTAGGGTTAATGTTAGGATTAGTGCTGGGATTAGAGTTAGGTTTAGGCCTTGTTTTAGTGTTATGGTTACGTTAAGTGTAAGGGTTAGGGATTGAGTTAGGTTTAGGGCTAGGGTGAGGGTTAGGGTTAAAATCTGGACTTGAGTAGCGTTAGGGTTAGATTTTGGTCTAGGGTTAGCATTAGTTTTAGGGTTATGGTTAGTGTAATGGATAGAGTTAGAGCTAGGGTTTGCGCTATGTTTACAGTTAGGATTAGGGCTAGAGTTAGGGTGAGGTTTAGGGTTTGGGCTAGCTTTATATTTAGGGTAAAGTTTAGGATTTGAGCTAGGTTTAGGGCTAGAATGAGGGTTTGGTTTAGGGTTAGGGCTAGGTTTAGGGTTAGGGTTATGCTTATGGTTAGGTTTAGTGCTATAATTTGGGCTAGGTTTTGTGTGAGGTTTAAAGCTAGTGTTAGGTATATGAGTAATGTAAGAGCTCGATTTATGTTTATCGCTACATTTAGGGTTCGTCAAATATTAGGGTTAGTTTTTGAGTTAGAATATGTTTTAGAGCTAGAGTTTTTGTTAGGGTAAGTGTCAGGGTTCAGGTTAGAATTAGGTTTAGGATTAACTCCAGAATAAGGACTAGGGTTTGGTCCAGTGGTAGAGTTGTTTTTTGGTTTAGCTTAAGAGTTATTGTTAGGGCTAAGGCTACGGTTATGACAATATTTAGGATTAGGTTTAGGTCTAGGGATAATGTTAGTGTAAAGTTTAGGGTTAGGGTTACTTGTTGGGCTGGTGTTAGGTTTTGGAAAAGGGTTAGGGGTCAGGTTTTAAGTTAGGTTTAGTGTTAGGGTCAGAATAAATGTCAGCATTAGGGTTAGGGTTTAGGTTAAGTTTAGAGCTAGAATGATGGCTAGGTTTAGGACTAGAATTAGAGTTAGGGTTTGGGGTAGATATAGAATTAGGGTTAGGACTTGGGTAGCAATAGGGTGAGGGTCTGATTAAGTATAAGAAATAAGGTTAGATCTAAGATTAGGACTAGGGATAGGGTGAGGGTTAAAGCCAGGGTTAGGGTTAGGGTTAAAGCTAGGGTTAGGCCTTGGATTAGGGTAAGGTTTTGTGTTAGGTTTAGGACTATGGCTAATTTAAGAACTGACACTATGTTTAGGACTAGGTTCAGTATTAGGTTTTAGGTGAGGTCTAGTGTTAGGATAAGGTTTAGGGACAGGGTGATGTGTAGAGCTAGAGTTAGTGTTAAGGTCAGAGTCAGGGTTAGTATTACTTGTAGTGTTAGGGATAGGACTCGAATTAGGGCTAGAGTTGATGCTAGGTTTAGGGTTAGGGTTTGGTTTAGTTCAAGGGTTAGGGTCAGTGCTATGGCTCAGTTTTGATTGTGGGCTAGGGCTAGGTTAGGGCTTGTTTTCAAATTAGCACTAGGGTTAGAGCTAGTTTTAGCATGTAGTTTAGGCTTAGGGTTAGGCTTAGATTTAGAGTTAAGTTTAGATCAAGGTTTAGAGCTGCAGCGAAGGTTAGGGCTAGTGTATGAGTTATCATAAAAGAGAGGGTAAAAACTAGGTATAGGTCTAGGGAGAGTTAGAGTTAGTCTTATTGTTAGGGTTAGATTTAGGGTTAGAACTAGAGCTTAATTAGGGATAGGATTAGAGCTAGTGTTAGTATTAAGGCTGAGCCTAGGTTTATGGCTATGGTTATGATTATGGATATGATTAGTTATGATGTTATACCTAGCTTTAGAACTAGTGTGATGGTTAAAATTAGGGTTAAGTACATGATTATTGTTAGGTTTAGGATTAAGGCTAAGATTAGGGCTTTAGGGCTAGAATGTGTTATAGGGTTATAGCTTCATTAGGACTAGGGTTAATGTCAGGACTAGGGTTATGGTTACAGATAGTTTTAAAGTTAAGATTATTAGGGTTAGGGTTAGGTTTATGGATATGGTTAGTTTTAGGGTTCAGGTTAGGTTTAAAGTAATGGTATAGGTTAGGATTAAGAATAGGTTTATGGTTATCCTAGGATTAGCATTAGGGTTAGGTTTATGATTAGGGTAATGGATATTGTTACAGTTGGGTTTAGGGTTAGGTTTATGGTTAGGATTTAGGCTAGGGTTAGGGTTGGGTTTTGGGTTATGGCAAGGATTAGGGTTAAGTTTTGTTTTATGGTAAAACTTAGGGCTAGAAATAGGGTTATGGTTAGGGTTACAGGTAGTGTTAGGGTTCTCATTAGGGATAGGTTTTGGGTTAGGTTAGGGCTAAGTTAAGGGCTTCAGCTAATGTAAGAACTAGGGTTATGATTAGAACTAGTTTTAGGGTTAGGGTTAGGGCTAGATCTAGGGTTAGGTTTAGACTTATGTTTTTAGAAATGTTTAGATCTAGGGTTAGTGTTAGGGTCAGAGTCCGGGTCAGGGTTTGTTTTAAAGTTAGAGATAGGACTCGAATTAGAGCTTGGTTTAAGGCTAGGTGTAGGCTTAGGTTTTGGTTTATGTTAAAGGTCAGGGTTAGGGCTATGGCTTGATTGTTTTGTAGGGCTAGGACTAGGTTAGGTCTAGTTTTAGGATTATCATTAGTATTACAGCTTGTGTTAGTGAGAGGTTTAGTTTAGGGTTAGGGTTAGAGTTAGATTTAGAGTTAGGGTTAGAAATAGGATTAGGGCTAGAGCTAGGTTACAGCTAATTTAAAGGCAAGTGATAGGAATATGGTAAGGGATAGGTTTAGCAGTACAAATGCGACTTAGGGAGAGAGTTAAAGTTAGACTTAGGGCTAGGGTTAGGTTAGGTTTAGGGGTAAATTAGGGCTAGGATTATGTCTAGCATTTGTATTAGGGTTAGGGTTAGTTTTAAGCTTAGGTTTATGTTTGGGGATAGGGTTAGTTTTAGGGGAAGGGATCGTGTTAGTGCTAGTTTTAGGGCTAGGACAAAAATTAGAATTTCAGTTAGGGATAGTGTTATGGTTTGGTTTAGTAATAAGGCTAGGTTTAGGGCTACAATGTGGGCTAGGGATTGTTTTAGGGTTACAGAAAGAATTAGGGCTAGGGCTAGTGTCAGGTCTAGGCTTATGTTAGGGATAGTTTGAGGGTTAGATTTATCGCTATGTCTAGTGTTAGGATTAGGTTTAGGATAAGGGTTAGGTTTATAGCTAGGGGTATTATTAGGGTTAGAATTAGGTTTCTGGTTTAATTTAGGTTAGGGTTTAAGTTTAGAGCTTAAATTAGCATTAGGATTTTCATTAGGATAATGTTGGTTTAGGTATAGGGTTCATGTTAGGTGTAGGGTAATTGATATAGTTAGCAAAAGGGTTAGGGTTAGGCCTAGGGTTAGCCTTAGGGTTATGGTTGTGCTTAGGATAATGGATAGGGGTAGGGCTACGGTTATGGTTAGTTTTAGGGCAAGAGTTAGGCTTAGGGTTAGGGTTGGTTTGGGTTTAGGATGTGGTTTATAGTTTGAGCTAGGTTTAGCACTAGGACAAGGTTTAGGTTTAGGGTTAAGTTTAGGTTATAGTTACAGTTAGGGTCAAGGTTAGTGTTTAGGTTAGGGATAGGATTATCATTAGGTTTAGGCTATTGGATAGGTTTTGATGACATTTTAGTGTTAGGTTTAGGGTTAGGTTTCAGCTTAAGGTTAGCATTAGGGATAGGTTCAGGTTTAGGTTTAGGGTAATGGTTAGGGTTTGAGCAATTTTTTGTTTAGGACTAAGCCTAGAGTTATCACTAGATTAAGGATTAAGTATAGTCTAGGTCTAGTGTTAGGGTAAGGTTTAGGTATAGGGTTACAGGTAGTGTAAATGTTATGGTCGGGTTTAGGTTTAGGGTCAGGTTTAGACCTATGGTTAGTGTTATGGTCAGAATAAGTGTCAGGGTTAGGGTTAGGGTTTCGGATAGTGATAGAGCTTGATTGAGGTTTAGGGTTAGAACTAGTAATAGAGTTAGGTTTTGTGTTAGGCTAAGAATTAGGTTTAGGACTGAATAGCTATAGGGTTAGAGTTTGGCTTAGGGTAAGGCATAGGGTTCGCGCTGGTGTTCTTGCTACCGTTAGGGTTAGGGTTAGGGGTAAGTTTAGGTTTAGGATAAGGGTTAAAGCTAGGGTTAGAACTTGGATTAGGGCTAGGCTCTGTTTTGTGTTAGCTTTAGGGCTGTGGCTTAGGTAAGAACTAGGGTTACAATTAGGGCTAGTCTTAGGGCTGGGTTACATCTAGTTTTAATATTTGGTTAGGTTTAGGATTAGGGTTATGTTTAGGGTAACAAGTAGGTTAGGGTTAGCAAATGTATTAGGGTTAGGCTGAGGATTAGCAATATAGTTAGGATTAGGATTAGGTTTAGGGTAATGGATAGGGTTAGAGTAGGGTTTGGGCTAGGTTTTGGTTTGTGTTAGGATTATGTTTACTGTTAGATTTAGGGTTAGTGCAAGGATTAATATTAGGGCTAGATTTAGGGTAAGATTTAGGACTTGGTTTAGGTTTAGAGTTAGGGTTAAAGCTAGGGTTGGGGCTCACATTAGTTTTAGGATTGGGGATAGGACTCGAATTAGGGGTAGGCTTAGGGCTAGATGTAGGGTTCAGATTTGGTTTAATTTAAGGGTTAGGGATAGTGCTATGGCTCATTATGTTTTAGGGCTAAGGCTAAATTTAAAATTAGTTTTACAATTAATGTTAGTGTTATTCCTAGAGATAGGGTGAGTTTAGGCTTAGGGGTACATTTAGAGTTATGTTTAATTCTAGGGTTAGGGATATGGCTAGGTTGAGGGCTAAGGTTATGTCTAGTGTTCGGGTTAAGGTAAGGGATAGGGTTAGAACTAGGAATAGAGCTAGGATGATAGTTAGAGTTAGTTTTAAGGCTAGGGTTAGAGTTAAGTTTAGGGCTAATTTATGGCTAAGAATATGTCTAGGATTGGTGTTAGGGTTAGGCCTAGGATTAGGGCTATGTTTAGGATTAAGTTTAGTGTTAAGTTTAGGGAAAGGGATATGTTATGGCTAGGTTAAGGTTGAGGGGGTTGATTAGAATAAGGTTTAGGTATGGTTAAGTTTGTCTTAGAATTAAGGCCAGATTTGGGGTTAGGATGAGGGCTAAGATTTGTGTTAGGGTTAGGGCAAGTTTTAGTGATAAGAATAATGTCAGGTTTAGGATTATGGCTAGGGATAATAATAGGGTTAGGTTCATGTCTAGGTCTAATGTTAGGTTTCGGGTAAGAGCCAGGTTAAGAGTATGGTTTATGTTTAGGGTCAGAGTCAGATTTCGGGTTTGTGTTAGGTTAATATTATAATTAAGGCTCAAATTAGTTTTAGGCTTAGAATTAGGGTTAGGTTTATGGATAGGTTTAGGTTTAGGATTCAGGTTAAGATTAGGGTAATTTGTAAGGTTAGGGTTAGTGATAGGACTAGGGTTAAGGCCTAGAGTTAGCATTTGGGTAATGGTTATTGTGAGGGTAAAGAATAGCATTAGAGATAGAGTTATGGTTAGTTTTAGGCTAGGGCTAGGGTTAGGGTTTGTGTTAGGATTATTGTACAGGTTAGGTTTTGAGCTAGGGTTAGTGCTAGTGTGAGGGTTTGGTTTAGGATTATATCTAGGGCTAGATTTATGGTTAAGGTTAAGGTTAGTGTTGGGGTTAGGGATAAGGTTATCTTTAGAGTTAAGTTAATGGATAAAGTTAGATGTCTAAGATTATAATTATAGTTAGGGTAATGGATATGGTTAGATGTCAGGTTAGGGTTAGGCATAGTTTTAGATTTAGGGTTAGTGTTTGGGTTTGGGAAGGGTTATTGTTAGAGTAAGGGTTAGGGTTTTATCTAGGATTAAGGCTACGATGAGGTTTAAGTTTAGGATCAGGTCTAAGGTCGATGATTAAGATTACAATTAGGATTAGAGCTAGGGTTATCACTAGGGTTAAGTTTCATTTCATCATAATGGATAATTTTAGAGATAGTATTAGGGCTAGGGTTAACATTATAATTAGGGATAGGATTAGGATTAGGTTTAGGGTTAGGGCTAGGGTTATGTTTAGGTTCTGGTTTTGGGTTTTATCTAAGGTTAAGTCTAAGGTGAGGGTTATGGTTAGCGTGAGGGTTAGGCTTTGGGTAAAGGATAAGGTCAGGATAGTGTTAGGGTCATGCTTTGGTGTAGTTTTCGGCCTAGAATTAGGGCTAGGATTTGTGTTAGGTTTAGAGCTAGTTTTAGTGCTATGGTAATGTAAGGGTTATTTTTACGGTTATGGCTAGGTGTAGTGTTAGTTTTAGGTTTTGGTTAGGGTCAGTTTTATAGCTAGGTTTAGTGTTAATGTAAGGGTCTGGGTTTGGATTAGGGTTAGGGTTAGGGCGAGAGCCAGAATTAGGATAGGTTAGGTCTACAGGTAAGGGTTTGGCTTTGGAGCCAGGGCTAGGTTTTTGTTTAGGTCTTGGTGAAAGGTATGGCTCGATTTAGGATTAGGTTTATTCTAGTGCTACTGTTAGGGTTAGGTTTATATATAGGGTTAGGGCTAGTGTTAGGGTTTGGTTTAGGTTCAGGGTCAAAATAAGGGTCAGGGTTAGGGTTAGGATTTGGGTTATGGTCATAACAAGAATGAGAGCTAGGTTTAGGACTAGTAATAGGCTTAGCATTTGGGTTAGACTAAGGATTAATTTTAAGACTAGGGTTAGCATTTTGGTTGGGGTTTGGCTAGGATAAAAGATAAGGTTAGAGATAGGGTTAGAGCTAGACTTCGGGTTAGGGTTAGGGCTAGTGTTAGGGTTAGGGTTAGGGTGAAAGCTAGGATTAGGTATCAGATTTTGGCTAGGTTTTGGTTAGCATTAGGTTTAAGGTTATGGCTAGTGTATGATCTAGGGTTATGACTAGAACTAGTTTTAGAATTAGGGTTAGAAATAGGTGTAGTGTTAGTGTAAGGTTTTGGTTTAGAGTGATGTTTAGAGGTAGGGTGTGTGTTAATGTCAAAGACAGGTTCAGCGGTAGTTTTATGGTTAGGATTAGGACTCGAATTAGCATTAGGGTTAGAGTTAGGGTTAGGGTAATAGATAGGCTTAGGATAAGTGTTAAGTTTAGTTTTAGAGCAATGGATAGGTTTCGGGATTGCGATAGGGTTAGGGTTAAGCCTAGGCTTAGCATTAGGGTTAGGATTATGGTTAGGGTAATAGAATTAGAGCTAGGGTTACGGCTAACGTTATGGTTAGGATTAGGGGTAGTAGGTTAGGGTTTGGGATATGGCTAGGGTTATGTTAAGGAAAAAGTTTAGGCTTTGAGCTAGGGTTAGGTCTAAAGCAAGGCTTAGGATTAGGGTTAGGCCTTTGGTGAGGTTTAGGGTTACACTTAGGGTTATGTTCAGGCCTAGGATTAGGGCTAGGTTTTGTGTTAGTTTAGGCCTAGGTTTAGGGCCATAGGTAATTTAAGAGATAGGGTTATGATTACGGCTAGTTCCAGTGTTAGAATTAGGTAGTGGGTTAGGTTTAGCTTTGTATCTAGGATTATGTTATGGTCAGGGTCAGTGTTCAGTTTAGAGTTAGTGTTGGGATTAGTGCTAAAATTAGGACTAGAGTTAGGTCTAGGGGTAGGTTTTGTGTTTGTGTTAGGTTAAGGGTTATTATTAGGTCTAAGGCTAGGGCTAGGATGTTGTTCAAGTCTAGGACTAGAGATATGGCTAAAATTAGGATTAGTTTTAAGTCTAGGGCTAGTGTTAAGTTTAGGTTTAAGTATAGGATTACCTATAGGACAAATGTTAGGGTTCTGTTTCAGGTTAGGGTCAGGTTTTGACCTATGGTTAGTGTAAGGGTCAGAATAAGTGTCAGGTTTAGGGTTTTGGGTTTGGGTTAGGGTTAGAGCTATAATGAAGGTTAGAGTTAGGACTAGTAATAGGGTTAGGGTTTGGGTTAGGCTATGGATTAGCGTTAGGATGACGGTCAGCATTAGGTTTAGGGTTTAGTTTAAGGTAATGGATAGGGTAAGAGCTAGAATTAGAGCTATGATAGGGTATGGTTTAGGGCTGATTTTAGTGTTAGGGTTAAAACTAGGATTAGCACTCAGATTAGGGTCAGGTTTTGGGTTAGTTTGTGCCTAGTGTTAGACCTACACCTAATGTATAAACCCAGGGTATGATTAGGGCTACTTTTTGGATAAGTGTTAGGGCTAGGTCAAGTGTTAGGGTTAGGATTGCAGTTAGTGTGATGTTTAGAGCTAGGGTTAGTTTTAGGGTCAGGGTCAGTGTTTGGGTTATAATTAGGGTTAGAGTTAAACCCAGAATTATCACTAGAGTTATGTCTAGGGGTAGGGTTAGGTTTATGGCTAGGTCTAGTATAAAGTTTATATTTAAGTGTAGGGTCAAGTTTAAAGCTAGGTATATTACAATAGGAAGGGTCAGAGTTAGGATTTTGGTTAGATTAAGGATTAGGGTTAGGGATTGAATTAGCATTAGGTTTAGGTTTAGGGTAATGATAGGGTTAGGTTTAGGGTTCAGGTTACGTTTAAGTTAATAAAATAGGTTAGGTTTAGGGATAAGTTTATGGTTAGGCCTAGGGGTACCATTAGAGTTATGGTTATGGTAAGGGTAATGGATTGGGCTAGAGCTAGTGATAGGGCTAGGGTTATGGTTAGAATTTTGGTTAATGTTATGGTAAGTTTTAGGCCTAGGTTCTGGGTTAGGTTTATTTTTATATTTAGGGTTAAAGTTAGGGTTAAGGTTCGAATTAGGGCTTGGTTTGGGGTTTGGTTAGGGCTACGGTTAGGGCTATGGCTAAAGTAGAAACTAGTGTTACCATTAGTGCTAGTTTTAGGGTTAGGGTTAGGGCTAGGGCTAGCGTTACAGTGAGGTTTAGGGTTAGGGTGATGTTTAGAGCAACGGTTATTTTTAGGGTCAGTGTCTGAGTCAGGGTTAGTTTTAGGATTAGGATTAGAACTCGAATTAGGGCTAAAGTTAGTACTACGTGTATGGTTAGTGTTTGGTTTAGGCTAAGGGTTAGTGATATAGATTTGTTTTGTATTAGGGCTAGGGCTCTTGTTATAGCAAGATTATGGCTTAGCATCAGGGTTAGGGCTAGTGTTAGGTTGAGGTTTAGGCTTAGAGCTAGTGTTAGATTTAGAGTTAAGTTTAGATCTAGGGTTAGGTCTAAGGCTGGGGCTAGGGTTAGGGCGAGTGTTAGGTTTATGGTAACAGATATGATTAGAACTAGGTATATGGGTAGGGTGAGTATTAGAGTTAGTTTCTGTAGTAGTCTTATAGTTAGGGTTAGTCTTAGGGTTAAATTAAGGCAAGGATTAGGGGTAGGGTTTTGGTTAAATTAGAGCTAGGATTAGGGCTAGGGTTAGTGTTAAGTGTTAGGGCTAAATTAGGAATAAGATTAGAGCTAGAGTTAGGGTCAGGTTTAGGGCTGAATTAGGGCTAGAATTAGGGCTAGGGTTAGTGTTAGGTTTAGGAATATATTAGGACTAGTATTAAGGCTTGGTTTCCTGTTGGGGTTAGACCAAGGGATTGGGCTAGATTTAGAATAAGCATTGATGTTAAGTTTATGTTTAGAGGATTGGTTGGGTTTATAGCTAGCTTTATGGCTAGGCTGAGGGTTAGAAATAGGATTAGGACCAGCATTATGGTTGAGTTCAGGATTAAGACTAGGTTTAGGGCAAGGTCAAGGGCTAGGGTTTTTTTTTAGGGTTATGGATAGGACCAGGTCTAGTGCTAATATCAGGTCAGCATTAATGATAAGGATAGTTTTAGGTTTAGGTTATGGCTAGGTCTAGTGTAAGAGTTAAGATTCGTTTAAAGGTCAGTTTTAGGACTAGAGTTATTATTAGAGTCAAGGTCAGAGTCAGGATTAGCATTTGATTTAACTAAAGGTTAATGGTTAGGGCCCAAATTAGCATAAGGGTTTGGTTTAGGGTTAGCATAATAGGTAGGGTTTAGTTTAGGTTTCAGTTAAAGTTTAGGGTAATGGATGGGTTAGGTTTAGCGATTGGATTAGGATTAGCATTAAGTTAAGAGTTATGTTTAGTGTAATGGATGGGTTTAGAGCTAGGGTTAGGTCTAGGTTATGGTATAGATTACGTTAGCATTAGGACTAGGTTTAAGGATAGGGCTAGGGAGTGATTTAAGGAAAGTTTTAAGGTTAGGGTAAGTGTAAGGTTTAGAACTATTGCTATGTTTATGTTGGGTTAAGGGTTAGTGTTTGAGCTAGTGTTAGGGCTAGGGTGAGGGTTAGGTTTATGTTTAGTTCTAGATTTACAATTTTGTTTAGTGTTAGGTTTAGTGTTAGGGATAGAGTTTTTATTAGGGTTAGGGTTAGGGTTAAAGTTCAGGTTAGAGTTAAAGTTCAGGCAAGGTTTAACATAATAATTAGGGTTAGGGTTAGGATTAGGGTTAGGGTTAGTGTTTAGGATAGCACTAGTGTTATGTTTATTATAAAGGTTAGGCTTTGAGCTAGTGTTAGGTCTAATAGGAGGCTTAGGTTAGGCCTGGAATTAGGGCTAGATTTAGGTTGAGGGGTTAAGTTTAGGCCAAATATTACTGCTAGGTTTTGTGTTAGGTTTTGCGTTAGGTTTAAGACAATGCATAATATAAGAACTAGGGTTATGTTTAGAGCTAGTTTTGGATTTAGGATTATGGCTAGGTCTAGTGTTAGGTCTAGGTTTTGGGTTAGTGTCAGGTTTAAAGCTAGGTTCAGTGTTAGAATCTGGGTCAGTTGTTGGAATAGGGTTTGTGTTAGGGTTAGAGCCAGAATCAACACTAGCTTTAGGACTAGGGTTAGGGTAAGTGTTCGGTTTATGTTAAAGGTTAGTGTAGGGCTAGTGCTAGGTATTTGTTTAGGTCTAGGGCTAGAGTTATAGCTTTATTTAGAATTAGCTTTAGATCTAGCAATAGTTTTAGGCTTAGGTATATGTATAGGGTTACCAGTAGGGCTAGTGTTAGGATTTAGTTTAGGGTTAGGGTCAGGTTTTGACATAGAGTTACTGTTAGGGTAAAAAGAGGGTCAGGGTTAGGTTTAGAGGTAGAATGAGGTCTAGGGATAAGACTAGTAATACGGTTAGAGTTTAAATTAGGCTAAAGATTAGGATTAAAACTAGGGTTAGCATTTGGATTAGGGTTTGGTTTAATGTAAGGAATAGGGTTATAGTTAGGCTTAGGACTAGTGTTAGGTTTAGGTTTAGGGCTAGTATTAGAGTTAAACCTAGGGTTAGGGCTCCCATTAAAGGTAGAATTTGTGTTAGGGTTAGGGCTATGGTTAGGACAATTAATAATGTATGAACTAGGGCTATGATTAAGGCTAGTTTTAGTTTTGGGTTAAGGCTATATATAGTGTTAGGGTTAATGTAAGGTTAAGGTTATTTTTAGAGTTAGAATTAGTGTTTGGGTCAATTTCAGGGTCAGGATTAGTTTTAGGGGTAGTTGTAGGGTTAGGGTTTGATTTCGGTTAAGGGTTAGGATTACAGCTATTGCTTGGTTTTGGTTTATGGCTAAGGCTAGGGATAGTGCAAGTTTTTAGGATTCATGTTATGATTAGGGGTAGAGTTAGGGTTTGGTATAGGCTTATTGTTACAGTTAAATTTAGATTAATGTTTAGATTTAGACTTAGGCTTAGATCTAGGACTAGGATTAAGGGTAAAGATAGAACTAGGGCTAGGTCTAGGGCAATTGTTAGAGTTAGTCTTATGGCTAGGTTTAGGGTTAGGATAGGATTAAATAAAGGCTAGGATAACAACCAGGCTTTGGTTTAGGCCTAGGTTTAGGGCAAGTGTTAGGGTTAGCTTCTATGTTAGGGTTAGGGCTAGCGTTAGGGCAATGGCTAATGTAAGAACTAGGGTTACCATTAGAGTTAGTTTAAGTGTTAGGGTATGGGTTAGGTTTAGTGTTAGGTATAGGTTTAAAGTTAGGATAGTATTTATAGCTAGGGTTCATGTTAGGATAGGAGTAAGAGTCAGACTTAGTTTTAGGTGAAGAGTTAGGACTCGAATTAGGGTTAAGGTTACTGTTAGGGTTCAGTTTAAGGCGAGGGCATAGTTCAGAGCCAGGGTGAGTGTTAGCACATGAGTCAGAGTCAGGGTTGGTTTTAAGGTTAGGGTTAGGACTAGAATTATGGCTATGGTTAGTTCTACTTATAGTGTTATGCTTTGGTTTAAGTTAAGATTTAGGGTTAGGGCTATTACTCGGTTTTGTTTTAGTCCTAGTGTTAGGGTTTGGGCTAGTGTTAGTATTAGGCTTAGGCTTAGTGTTAGGGTTAAATTTGGAATTAGGTTTAGATCTAGGGTTAGTGCTAGAACTAATCATAGGGCAAGGATTATGGGTAGGTTTAGGGTTATGGTAGGGGATAGGGTTAGAACTAGGAATAGGGCTAGAGCGAGATTTAGTCTTAGGGCTAGGGTTAGTGTTAGGGTTAGATATAGAGCTCAATTAGGGCTAGGATTTGGGCTAGGTTTAGTGTTTAGTTTAAGCCTAGTGTTAGGGTTAGGGTTAGGGTTAGGGTTTAGATTAAGAGTTTAGAGTTTAGGTTTAGAGTTAGGGCAAAGTTTGGGTTAAGGGGTGGTTTTATAGCTAGGCTTAGAGATAGGGTGAGGGTTATAATTAGGGTTAGGGTTGTGGTTAGGTTTAGGGTTATGATTAAGGCTAGGTTTATGGCTAGGATATGGGATAGGGATCTTTTTATAGGGTTAGGGATAGGATTAGGGCTAGGGCTTTGTTCAGGTTTAGAATTATGGTTAAAGAGAGTTTTAGGGTTAGGAGTATAGGTATGTCTAGTGTAAGGTTTAGGTTTATGTTTAGCGTCAGATTTAGACCTAGGGGTATTATTAGGGTCAAGTTCTGTGTTAGGGTTTGGGGTAAGATAAAGTTTAAAGTTAGGGCTCAAATTAGCATTAGGGATAGGGTTAGGGTTATGGTAATGGATAGAGTTAGAAATCAGTTTGGGCTAGGGTCATGGTTATGATTAGGGCTAGGTTTTGGGTTAAGTTAGTGCTAGGGTTAGGGTTAAAGCTAATGTAAGTACTAGGGTTATGGTTACAGCTAATTTTATGGTATTAGGGCTAGGTTTAGTGTTAGGTTTAGGTTTAGGGTTAGGGTGATATTTAGACCTTGGGTTAGTGTTATGGTCAGAGTAAGGATCAGTGTTGGTTTTAGGGTTTAGCTTAAAACTCAAATTAAGGCTGGGGTTAGGGGTAGATGTAGGTTTAGTACTTGTTTTTCGTTAAGGGTTAGGGTTAGAGCTTTGTCTCGGTTTGGTTTTAGGACTAGTGTTAGGGTTAGGAGAATTTTTTTGGATTAGTATTAGGGTTGGGGCTAGTCTTAGAATTAGGCTTAGGCTTTGGTTTAGGGTTAAATTTAGAGTTAGGTTTTTATCTAAGGTTAGTGCTAGGGCTAAGGATTGGGCAAGGGTTAGAACTAGGTTTTGTGATAGGGTTAGGTTTATGGAAAGAGATAGAATTAGAATGAGTGATAAGGCAAGTATGAGAGTTAGAGTTATTCTTAGGGCTAGGGTTAGGGTTAGGTTTAGGGATAGGGCTAAATTACAGCTAGGGTTAGTTTTAGTGCTAGGGTTAGAGCTAGTTTTAGAATCAGCATCAGGTTTTGGGCTAGTTTTAGGCTTAGGCATCAAGTTAGGGTTATATTTAAAGTTAGATTTTGATCTAGTGTTAAATCTAGGGCTAAGGATAAGCAATTTTGACAACAAGGTTTAGGGTTAGAGTTAAGGTTATGTTTAGGGTAAGGGATATGGTTTTGGCTAGGTTTAGGGCTAGGGTAAAGGTTAGTATTAGGGTTACAGCTTACTTAGGATTAGGGTTATGATTAAGTCTAGTTTTTTGGCTAGGATGAAGTTTAGGGTTTGTATTAGGGTTAGGGTTAGTATTAGGACTCGGGCTAATGTCAGGTCTAGGGTTATAGTTAGGACTAGATTTAGTGTTAGGTTTATGGCTTGGTCTAGTGTAGGAATTAGGTTTAGGGTAAGATTCAGTTTTTATCTAAGGTTATTTTTAGGGTCAGTGTCAGGGTTAGAGTTTGGGTTAGGTTAGGGTTTAGGTTTAGGGTATTGCCAGGGTTTGTTTTAGGGTTTAAGTTTGGTTCAGTGTTATGGATCGGGTTAGGGTTAGACCTAGAGTTAGCTTAAGTGTTAGGGTTATTGTTAGGTAATTGATAGGTTTAAACCTACGGTTAGGGCAAGGGTTATGTATAGGATTTGGGCTAGTTTTGGGTTAGGGTTAGGTTTAATTTTAGGGTTAAACCTAGGTTTAGGACTCAGATTAAGGCTAGGATTTGGGTTAGGTTAGGGCTAGCATTAAAGCTATGGCTAAAGTATGAACTAGTGTTATGATTAGTGCTAGTAATAAAGTTTGAACTAGTTCTAGTGTTAGGTTGAGATTTATGGTGATGATGATGTTTAGAGCAAGGGTTCATTGTAGGGTCAGATTCAGGGTCAGGGTTAGTTTTCATGTTAGGGTAAGGACTAGAATTAGGCATATGTTTAGGGCTAGTTGTAGGGGTAGGGTTTTGTTTAGGTTAAGGTTTAGGGATATGGCTATGACTTATTTTTTTTAGGGCTAGAGGTACGGTTAGAGCAAGTTTTAGGATAGCATTGGCATTAGGGTTAGTGTTAGGTTTAGGTTTAGGCTTAGGGTTAGGGTTAGGTTTATAGTTAGGGTTAGATTTAGGGTTATGGCCAGGGATATGAATAGGGCTAGAATTTCACCAAAGTTTAGGGCTAGGATTAGGGTTCTAATAAGGGATAGAATTAGAGCTACGGTTAGTTTTTGGGTGAGAGTTAGAGTTACTCTTTGGGCTAGAGTTAGGGTTAGGGTTAGGGATAGGGCTGAATTATTGCTAAGGTTAGGGCTAGGCTTAGTGTTATGGTTATGCCTAGGGTTTGGTTGAGAGATAATTAAGGCTCTGATCAGAGCTACATAACGTCTAGGGTTTGTGTTATTGTTAGGTCTAGCATTAAGGCTAGGTTTAATATCTGGTCTAGGTTTAATGTTAGGAAGTTTTTAGGATTAGGTTTATGGCTAGGTCTAGTGTAAGTGTTAGATAGGGTAAGAGTCAGGTTTAGAGCTAGGCTAATTATTAGGGTCATGGTCAGTGTTAGGGTTTGGTTTAGGTTTGAGATTAAGTTAGGGCTCAAATTAGCATTAGGGTTAGGGTTAGCATAATGATTGCGGTAGGTTTATGGTTCAGGGTTGCTTTAGGGTAATTGATAGGTTTGGGGAAAGTGATAGGGTTAGGGTTAAGCCTAGAATTAGCATTATGGTAAGGGTTATGTTTTGGGTAATGGATACAGTTAGAGTTACGTTTAAGGCTAGGGTTATTGTTAGGATTAGGTCTTGTGTTAGAATTAAGGTGAGGATTAGATCTAGGATTAGGTTTAGGGTTATGTTTAGAATAAGGGTTAGGTTCTGAGTTAGGTTCAGAGTTAGGTCTAGGGATAGGATTATGGTAAATTTTGGGTTAGGGTTGGGGTTAGGATTAGACCTAAGTTTAGTGTAAGGATCATAATAAGGGTCAGGGTTAGGGTTATGGTTTGGGATAGTTTTAGAGCTAAAATGTAGGCTAGGGTTACGACGATAAATAGGGTTATGGTTTTTGTTAGTCTAAAGACTAGGTATAGGTCTAGGGTTACTCTTAGGTATAGAGTTTCACTTATGGTAGGGATTGACTTAGATCTAGGGTTAGGGTTATGCTTAGGGTCAGGGTTTGAGTTAAAGCTAGGTTTAGGGCTCGGTTTAGGGCTAGATTTTGTGTTAGGTTTAGGGCTAGGATTATGGCAATGGCTAATATAAGAACTAGGGTTACCATTAGGGTTAGTTTTATGGTTATGATAAGGGGTAGTTTGAGTGATAGGTTTAGGTTAGGTTGATCTTTATAGCTACGGTTCTTATTAGGATAGGGGTCTGGGTCAGGGTTAAATTTAGGGTTAGCATTAAGAGACAAATTAGGGTTATTGTTAATGTTAATGTTTGGTTTCAGTTTAGGGCATTGTTTATACTAGGGTGAGTGATAGGATAAAAGTCAGGGTCAGGATTAATTTTAAAGTAAGTTTTAGGACTCGAATTAGGGCTAGGTTTTGGTCAAGGTGTAGTGTTAGTGTTTGGTTTAAGTTAAGGTTTAGGGTTAGGGATATTGTTCGATTTTGGTTTACTGCTAGGACTAGGTTTAGGGCTACTTTTACGATTATCATTATGGTTAAGGCTAGTGTTAGTATTTGGCTTAGGATTAGGTTTAAGGTTAGATTTAGAGTTACGGTTAGGGCTGGGACTAACTTTAGGGCAAGTGTTAGGGCTGTTGTTAGGTTTATGGTAGCGAATAGGGATAGAACTAAGTATAGGGCTAGGGCTAGGTCAAGAGTTAGAGTTATTTTTAGGTCTAGGTTTAGGATAGGATTAGAGAAAGAGCTGAAGTAGGGCTAGGATTTAGGCTAGGTTTTGTGTTTAAGCCTAGGGTTAGGGTTAGGGTTAGGTTTAAATTTATGGTAAGGGATGATATTATAGCTAGTTTTAGAGGTAGGGTGAGGGTTAGAATTATGGTTAGGTATAGGGCTAGAGTTAGGGTTATAATTAAGTCTAGGTTTAGGGCTACGATGAGGGATAGGTGTGTGTTTAGGGTTAGGGCTAGGATTAGGGCTAGGGCTAGGATTAGGGCTAGGGCTAATTTCAGGTCCAGAATTATGTTTAAAGATAGTTTTAGGGTTAGGTTTATAGCTACGTTTAGCCTAAGGGTTAGGTGTTGGGTTATGGTCAAGTTTAGAGCCAGGGGTATTATTAGGGTCAAGGTCTGGTTTAGGGTTTGAGATAGGTTCAGGTTTCAAATTTGGGCTTAAATTAGTTTTAGGATTAGGGTTAGGGTAATGATAGGGTTAGGTTTAAGATTCTGGTTAGGTTTATGGTAATGGAATGGTTAGGATTTGAGATAGGGCTAGGTTTATGTCTAGGGTTATCATTATGGTTAAGGTATGTTTATGGCAATGGATAGAGTTAGAGATCAGTTTAAGGCTAGAGTTATGGTTACAATTAGTGTTAGGGGTAAGGTGACATTAGTTTTAAAGCTAGGGTTAGTGCTCAGATTAGGGCTAGGTTTTGGGTTATATTAGGGTTAGGGTTAGGGTTACACCTAATGCAAGTACTAGGATTACAATTAGGGCTAGTTTTAGGGTTTTACTGCTAAGTTTATGTTAGTGTGATGTTAAGAACTATAAGTGTTAGGGTCAGTGTCAAGGTCAGGGTTAGTTTTAGAGTTCGGCTTTCAACTCAAATTAGGGCTAAGGTTAGTTGTAGGTGTAAGGTAAGGGTTTGGTTTAGGTTAATGGTTAGGGTCAGAGCTATGGCTCAGTTTTGTTATAGGGCTAGGGCTAGCATTAGGGCTCATTTTAGGATTAGTGTTACGGTTTGGGCTAGTGACAGGGTTAGGCTTAGGCTTCGGTTTAGGGCTAGATTAAGAGTTATGTTTTGCCTAAGGTTAGTGCTATGGATAAAGATATGGAAAGAGTTAGCACTAGGGTTATGGCTTGGGTTAAGGTTACGGTAATGGATAGCTTTAGAATGAGTTATAAGTCTAGTGTGAGAGTTAGAGTTCATCTTAGGATTAGGGTATAGGGATAGGGCTAAGTTATGGCTAGGGTTATGTTAGGGCTAGGTTTAGGGCTAGTTTTAGGATTAGGTTTAGGCATCGAATTAGGGTGAGATTTAGAGTTAGGTTTCAATCCAGAATTAGTGCTAAGTCTAAGGATATGGCAAGGGTTACCACTAGGTTTAGGGATAGAGTAAGTGTTTAGCTTAAGGTAAGGGATGTGGTTACAGCTAGGTTTAGGGCAAGGGAGAGGTTTAGTATTAGGATTAGAACTAGGATTAGGGATAGGATTATGATTAATGCTCTGTTTAGGGCTACAATGACGACTAGGATTCGTTTTAGGTTTAGGGATAGTATTAGGGCTATGCCTAATTTCAGGTCTAGGGTAACAGTTAGTGATAGATTTAGTGTAAGGTTTATAGCTTTGTCCAGTGTAAGGGTTAGGTTTTTGGTTAGGGTCAGGTTCAGATCTAGTGTGGAATCAGGGCCAGGATTAGGGTTTGGTTTAAGTTATTGTTTAGGTGCAGGGCTCGAATTAGTGTTAGATTTAGGGTTAGGGTAATGACAGTGTTAGATTTATGGTAGGTTTGGTTTAGTGTAATTTATAGGATTAGGGTTAGGCCTATTGTTATCATCAGTGTTAGGGTTATTTTTAGGATAATGGATAGGTTTATCCCTAAGGTTAGGGATAGGTTTATGTATAGGATTAGGGCTAGTGTTTGGGTCAGGGTTAGGATTAAGTTTAGGGTTAAATCTAGGTTTAGGACTTAGATTAAGGCAAGGTTTTGGGTTAATTTAGGACTAGAGTTAAGGTTCTCACTAATGTATGAAGTAAGTTTATGATTACAGCTAGTTATAGAGTTAGAGTTAGGTCTAGGTCTAGTGTTAAGGTTAGGTTTACGGTGATGATGATGTTTAGAGCCAGGTTTAGTTTAAGGGTCAGAATCAGGGTCAGAGTTAGTTTTTAGATTAGGGTCAGACTATAATTTAGGATAGGGTTATGGTTAGGTGTAGGTTTAGAGTTTGGTTTAGGTTAAGCGTTAAGTTTAGGGCTATGACTCGGTTTTGTTTTAGGGCTAGGGGTAGGGGTAGGTCTAGTTTAGTGATTAGTCTTAGGGTTAGAGCTAGTGTAAGTGTGAGATTTATGCTTAGGTTAAGGGTTAGGGATAGGAGTAGAGTTATGGCTAGATTTAGTTTTAGGGTTAGGATTAAATTTAGAGTTAGGTTTAGATTTAGGTTTTCAGATAAGGCTAAGTATAGGGCTAGGATAGGGCTACATTTAGGGCTAGGTGTATGGTGATGGTAAGGGATAGGGTTAGAACTAGGTATAGAGCTAGTGTGAGAGTTAGAGTAAGTCTTAGGGCTAGGGTTTGGGTTAGGGATAGGGCTAAATTAGGGCTTGAATTAGGGCTCGGATTAGTGTTAGGGTTATGCCTAGGGTTAGTGCTATGGTTAGTGTTAGGTTTAGGGTTAGGTTTAGGTTTAGGGTAACGGATGGAATTATAGCTAGTTTTAGGACTAGAGTAAGAATCAGGGAAAATTTTAGGGTTAGGTTTATAATTAAGGCGAGGTTTATGTCTAGGATGTGGGCTAAGTTTTGTATTAGGGTTAGTGCTAGGATTAGATCTAGAGCTAATGTCAGCTATAGGGTAGGGTTAGGAATTGTTTTAGGTTTAGGTTTATGGCTTCGTCTATTGTAAAATTTAGGTTTCTTGTTAGGGTCAGGTTTAGAGCTATGGGTATTATTAGAGTCAGGGTCAAGTTCAGGGTTATTGTTAGGTTATGGTTTAGGATTAGGGCTCAAATTAGTGTTATGTTTAGGGATTGGGTAATGACACAGTTAGGTTTAGGGTTCAGATTAGGTGTAGGTTAATGGATATTGCTAAGCCTCATTCTATGATTAGGGTTCTGCCTATGGTTAGCATAAGTGTTATAGTTATCTTAGGTTAATGTATAGGCTTAGAGCTAGGGTTAGAGCTAGGGTTGTGGTTAGGATTAGGTCTAACCTTAGGCTTAGGGTTATAGTTAGGGCTAGTATTATTTTTTGTGTTACCTTTAGGCTTAAAGCTAAGTTAGGGCTTGGATTAGGGCTAGGTTTTGCAATAGGATAGGGCTATGGCTAAAGTAAGAACTAGTGTAATGATTAAATCTAGTTTTATGGTTAATGTTAGGGATAGATGTAGTTTTAGGGTTAGTTTTAGGTTTATGGTTAAGTTTAGAGCTAAGATTAGTGTTAGTGTCAGGGACAGTTTTCGGGTAGGGTAATGTTTAGTGTTAAAGCCAGAATTAGGACTAGGGTTAGGTCTAGACGTAGTGTTAAAGTTTGGGTTACGTTAAGGTTATTGTTAAGGCTAGGTCTGTTTTTTTCTTTAGGACTATAGCTTATAGTTATGGTTATATTTAGGATTTGGTTTAGGTTTAGGGCTAGTGTTAGGGTTTGGCTTAGGTATAAGTTTACCAGTAGGGCTAGTGTTAGGATTCGGTTTAGGTTTAGGTTTAGATTTAGACCTAAGATTACTGTTAGAATCAGAATAATGGTCAGTGATAGAGTTAGGGTTCTGGTTATGGTTAGATCTAGAGAGTAGTATAGATTTAGGACTAGTTATAGAGTTAAGATTTGGTTAGGATAAGGATTAGTGCTAAGAATATGGTTAGCATTAGGGTGAGGGTTTGGCTTAGGGTAAGGAATAAGTTTTGAGCTAGGGTTAGGACTAGGTTTCGGGTTAAGGTTAGGGTTAAAGCTCCTGTTAGGGCTTGGGTTACGGCTAGTTTTGTATCAGGGTTAGGGCTAGTGTTAAGGTAATGGCTATTGTAAGAAATAGAATTATAATTACGGTTAGTATTAGGGCTAAGATTAGGGCTAGTTCTAGTGTTAGGGTTAGTTTTAAGGTTAGGGTGATATTTAGAGCTAGGTTTAGTGTTTGGATATGATTCAGGGTCATGGTTATGTTTAGGGTTAGGGTTAGATTTCAAATTAGGGCTAAGTTTAGGGCTGGTGTAGGTTTAGAATTTGGTCTAAAGTAAGGATTAGTGTTAGTGATATTACTTGGTTTTGTTTAGGGCTCAGGCTAGGTTTAGGGCTAATTTTAGGAATAGCATTAGGTTTAGAGCTAGTTTCAGGGTTAGGCTGAGGCATCCGGTTAGGGTCAGTTTTACAGATAGGTTTCAATCTAGAGTTAGTGCTAGGGCAAAAGATAGTGCAAGGGTTATGACTAAGGTTTCAGCTTGGGTTAGGTTTACAGTGAGGGATAGGGTTAGAAGTAGGGATAAATCTTGTGTGAGAATTATAGTTAGTCTTAATTCTAGGGTTAGGGTAAGATTCAGAATAGGGCTATATTAGGGCTAGGATTAGGGTTAGGTTTAATGGTAGAATTAGGGATAGATTTAGGGTTATGCTTAGGGCTAGGGATAGAGTTAGGTTTAGAGTAAGGCTTAGTGTTTAAGCTATTATTAGCACTAGGGGGAGTGTTAGGTTTAGTGTTAGGTCTAGGTAAGTGTTATGGTTTTGGTTATGGTTAGGGTTAGGCTTAGGGATAGGGTTTTCATTAGGGTTATGTTTAGTTTTAGAATAATGTATTGGTTTTGATGTAAGTTTAGGTTTAGAGTTAAGTTTAGGTTGTGGTTAAATTTATGTTTAGGGATATGCATAGTTTTGATTTATGGTAAGGTTTAGAGTTAAGTTAAAGGCAAGGGTTAGGTGGAGGTTTAGGTTTATGATTAGGGTTAGGGATAGGGTTGGGTTTAGGGATAGGGTTATTATTAGGTTTAGGGTTATGTTAGAGTTAGAGCTAGTGTTAGTACTAAGGTTAAAGTTAGGATTAGGGCTAGGGTTAGGTTTATGTTTAGGATTAGGACTAGGGTTATGTTTAGGCTAAGGGTTAGCCTTTGTCTTAGCATTATGTGTAAGGCAAGGGTTAGGGTTAGGGCTACATTTAAGATCATGTTTATGCTTAGGGTAGGTTTAGGCCTCAGATTAGTTCTAGGTTTTGTGTTAGGTTTTGGCCCAGGTTTAAGGCTATGTGTAATGTAAGATCCAGAGTTCTGATTAGAGCTAGTTTTAGAATTAGGGTTATTGCTATGTCTAGCGTTAGGTTTAGGTTTTGTGTTAGGTTCAGGTTTAGAGCTAGATTTAGTGTTAGTGTTAGGGTCAGTGCTCAGGTTAGAGTTAGGATTAGTGTGAAAGCCATAATTAGGACTAGGTTTTTCTCTAGGGAAAGGATTAGTGTTTGCTTTAGTTTAAGGATTATGTTAGGGCTAGGGCTCAGGTTTTGTTTTAGGTCCAGGTCTAGAGTTATGGCTATATTTAGTATTAGGCTTAGGTCTAGGGTTTGTGTTTGGGTTAGGTTTAGGTAAAGTTTACTGGTAGGGCTAGTTTTAGGGTTTGGATTAGGGTGAGGGTCAGATTTAGACTGAGGGTTTGTGCTAGGGTAAGTATTTGAGTTAGGGTTAGAGCTAGAATGAGGGCTAGGTTTATGACTAGTAATAGGGTTAGGGTTTGGATTAAGCTATCGTTTAGGATTAGGACTAATGTAAGTATTATGGATAGGGTATGTCTTAGGGTAAGTGATAGAGTTGGGCTAAGTTTAGGGCTAGGGTTAAGGTTAAGGTTAACGCTAGGGCTAAGTTTAGGTTTAAATCAAGGTTTAGTGCTCAGATTAGGGCTAAGTTTTCTGTTAGGTTTAGTGCTAGGTTTAGAGCAATGGCTTATATAAGAACTAAGCTTATTATTAGAGTTAGTATTTTGTCTAGATCTCATATTAGCACTATCTTTAGGGTTAGTGTGATATTTAGAACTAAGGTTAGTGTTAGAATATAAGTCAGGGTCAGTGTTAATTTTAGGACTAGTACATGAATTAGAACTAGAAGTTTAAGACTAAGTTTAATGTGAGGGTTTGAATTAGGTTAACATTTAGGGTCAGGACTATTGCTTGGTTTTGTTTAAGGGATAAGGCTTGGGTTACGGCTAGATTTAGGATTAGCGATAGTGTTAGGTCTAGTGGTAGGTTGAGGGCTAGGCTTAGGGTTAGGGTCAAATGTAGAGTTATGGTTAGATCTAGGGTAGGGTCTAGAGCTAGGGTTAGGGCTAAGGTTAGTGCTTGTGTTAGGTTTATTGTAATAAATAGGGTTAGAACTAGAAATAGGGCTAGGGGGAAAGTTAGAGTTAGTCTTAGAACAAGGTTAGGAGAATAGTTATGGTTAGGACAAAATTAGGGCTAGGATTAGTGCTAGAGTTAGTGTTAGGGTTAGCCCTATGGTTAGAGCTAGAGATATGCTTAGTACTAGGGTTAGGGGAAAGGATGGGATTATATCTAAGTTCAGGTCTAAAGCGAGGGTTAAAATTAGAGATAGGGATAGAGTTAGGGTTTAGGTTAAGATTAAGGCTAGGTATAAGCCTAAAATAAGGACCAGTGTTTGTGTTAGGTTTAGGGTTAGTATTAGGGCTGGGATAATGTCAGGTCTTGGTTTATGGTTATGTTTAGTTTTATGGTTATGTTATGGCTAGGTCTAGTGTAAGGTTTAGGTTTATGTTTAGGGTCAGGTTTAAAGCTAGGTGTATTATTAAGGTCAGGGTTTGAGTAGGGTTTGGTTAAAGTTAAGATTTGGGATTAAGGCTTGAATTAGCGTTAGTGATAGAATAGGGTTCAGATTAGGGTAATGAATAGGTTTAGGTTTAGGGTTCAGGTTAGGTTTAGAGTAATGAATAGGGTTAGTGTTAGCAATAGTGTTAGCGTTAGGCCTAGGGATAGCATTTGGGTTAGGCTTATCTTTAGGGTAATGGATAGGGTTATAGCTAAAGTTAGGTCTACGGTTAAGGTTAGAATTAGGACTAGGGTTAGGGTTAGGCCTTGGTTTCATGTCAAGTTAAGTTTGGAATAAGTTTTAGCATTTGAGCTAGCATTAGGGCTAGCGTGATGTTTAGGGTTATATTCAGGGATAATGTTAGTTTTAGGGTTAGGGTTATGTTTAGATTAAGGTTAGAGTTTGAGTGAGAATTAGGGTTAGGGCAAGGGTTAGGGTTAGCGTTAGGTCTAGACTTATGGTTAGGGTTACAATAAGTTCTAGATTTAGTGCTAAGATAAGGGCTATGTTTTGTGTTATGTTGATGGCTAGCATTAGGCCTATGGGTAATATAAGAGCTAGGGATATGGTTATGGCTAGTTTTAGGGTTAGAGTTATGGATAAATTTAGTGTTCTAGTTAGATTTTGCATTAGGATAAGATTTAGATCTAGGGTTTATTTTAGGGTAATGGTCATTGTTCATGTTAGTGTTAGTTTTAGGATAAGGACCAGATTTAGGACTAGCATTGAGTCTAGGGATAGAGTTAGTCTTTACCTTAGGTTAACGATTCTTGTTAGAAATAATACTAGGGTTTGCTGAGAGATATGGCTAAATTATGACTCTATTTAGGATTACGATTGGTCTAGTGTTAGTATTACTGTTAGATTTAGGTATAGGCTTACCAGTAGGGGTAGGGTTAGAGTTTACTTTAGGTTTAGTGTCAGGTTTAGACCTACGGTTAGTGATAGGGTTAGAATAAGGGTCAGGGTTTGAGTTAGGGTTAGAGCTAGAATAAGTGGTAGGTTTAGGACTAGGAATAGAAATAGAGCTTTAGTGTTAGGTATAGGGTAAGGGCTAAATTAGGACTAGATTAGAGCTATGTTTAGTGGTAGCTTTAGTCCTAGGTTTAAGGCTAGGATTAGGCTTAGCATTAGTGTTAGGGTAAGGTATGATGTTACAGCTATAGTTAGGGCTAGGAAAAAACATAAAATTAGGGTTAGGGCTAGGGTTAATGTTAGGATTAGGATTAAGGCTAGGCTTAGGGATAGGATTAGGGCTAAAATTTGTGATAGGGTTAGGGATGGGATTAGAGATAGGGCTAATGTCAGGTCGAGGATTATGCTTAGGGATAGTTTTATGGTAAGGATTATGGCTAGGTCTATTGTAAGTGTTAGGTTGAAGTTAGGGTAAGGTTTAGAGCTAGGGATATTATTAGGGTCAGAGTAAGGGTTCTGGTATGGGTTAGGTTAAGGATTAGGCTTAGGGCTCAAATTAGCATTAGGATTAGTGTTAGGGTTAGGGTAATGGATAGAGTTACGTTAAGGTTAAGTTTAGATTAAGAGTAATGGACAGGTTTAGGTTTTGGCATAGGGTTAGGTTTAGGCCTAGGGATAGAATTTGATTAGGTTATGGTTAGGGTAAAAGATTGGATTAGAGCTACAGTTAAGACTTGGGTTATGGTAGGTTAGAGCTATGGTTAGAGTTAGGCCTAGTGTTAGAATTTTGTTAGGGTTATGGTTAGGGTAATGGATAGGATTAGAGATAGAGACAAGACAAAGATTATGGTTAGGATTAGGGCTATGGTTTGGATTAGATTTCGGGTTAGGACAAGGTTTAGTTTTATAGTTAGGTTTAGGTTAAATGTTAGGGCTACAGTTAGGGTTAGGGCTAGATTTAAAGCTAAAATTAGGGCTCTGATTAGATCTAGGTTTTGAGTTAGGTTAGGGCTATTTAAAACTATGGCTAATGTTAGAACTAGATTTATAAATAGGGTAGTGTTAAGTTTAGCATTATGTCTAAATCTACTGTGTAGATTAGGTTTAGGTTTAGGGTGATGATTAGAGAGAGGGTTAGTGTTACCATCAGAATCAGGATCAGTGTTACCGATCAGGGTTAGGAAAAGGCTCGAATTAGGTCTAGGGTTAAGGCTAGTTGTAGGGTTACAGTTTGTGTAAGGGTTAGGGTAAGAATTAGCGACAGGTCTAATATGAAGTCTAGGATTATGGTTTGGTTAGGGTTAGCGTTAGGACTTTGTCACAGTTTTGTTTTACACCTTGGGCTAATTTTAGGATTAGCAATAGTGTTAGTGCTAGTGGTATGGTGAGGTTTAGGCTTAGATTTATTGTTATGGTTAGATCCAGGATTAGGGCTATGACTAGGTTTAGGGCTAATGTTAGGGCTAGTGTTAGAGTTATTCATGGACAGAGTTAGAACTAGAAATAGGGGTAGGGCAAGAGTTAGAGTTCATCTTAGGGCTAGGGTTAGGGTTATATTTAGGGTTAGGGCTAAATCAGAGCTAGATTTAGGGCTAGGGTTAGTGTTACGTTTAGGTCTATAGTTAGGGTTAGGGTTAGGGGAAGGGATGGGGTTATATCTAGGTTTAGTGCTAGGGTGAGTTTTAAAATTAGGTTTAGAGCTAGGGTTAGGATTAAGGCTATGTTTAGTGCTAGAATGAAGATTTGTGTTTGGGCTAGGGTTAGGATTAGGAATAGGGCTAATGTCAGGTCTAGATTTATGGTTAGTGTTAGTTTTTGGGTTAGGTTATGGCTCGGTCTAGTGTAAGGGTTAGGTTTAAGTAAGGGTCAGGATTAAAGCCGGTGTATTTTTAGGGTCAGAATCCAGGAAGGTTTTTTTTTTAGGTTAAGTTTTAGGGTTAAGGATTGAATTAGTTTTATGGGTAGGGTTATGGATACAGTAATGGATAGGATTAGGTTTATGGTTCAGGTTAGATTTTGAATAATGGATAGGGTTATTGTTAGCGATAGAATTAATGTTACACCTAGGGGTAGCGTATGAGTTAGGCTTATCTTTAGGGTAATGGATAGTGTTAGTACTAAACCCTAACACAATCCCGAAGACTAACCATAAGTCTAAAGCTAACAAAAACCCTAAACCTAACCCTAAACCTAACACTAACACTAAACCTAATCCTAAGACTAACACTAACCCTAAACATAACCATAGCCCTAACACTAAACCAAACCCTAAACATAGTGCTAACCCTAACCTTAACACTAACCTGAAAACTAATCCTAACCTAACCCTAACTATAAACCTAACCCTAACCTTAAATAAAACCATAACCATAATCCTAACATAACCCTACACTAAGCTAACCTAACCCTAACATTAACATTAGCCCTAACACTAAACCTAACACTAACTCTAACCCTAATCTTACGATGAAAACAAACACTAACCATACCACTAAACCTAACCCTAAAACAAACCCTAAATCTAAAGCTAACAGTTACCCTATATCAAACCCTAATCCTAATATTAAACCTAACACTAACCCAAACCCTAAATGTAACACAAACAAAGTATCTAAAAAATAACCCTGAACCAAACCTAATCCTAACTCTCACACTTACATAATTCTAATCCTAAACCTAATCTTAACATTAACCCTAACCATAAACCTAACACTAAACCTAAAAACAACCCTGAACCTAACTCGAACCCTAACACAAAAATTAACCTTAACCCTAAAACTAAAGCTAAACATAAACCTTACCCTGACCCCAACCCTAACACTAACCCTAACCCTTACCCAAACTCTAATACTAACATTAAACCTACACCGAATTCTAAAACTAACCCTTATCGTACCCCTAACCCTGAGAGTAACCCCAAACCTACCAAGAACTCTAAAACCTAACCTAACACTAACCTTATCTCTAACCCTAATCCTAACACTAACCCTAAACCAAACACTAACCCTAACCCTAACACTAACCCTAACGCTAACACAAGCAGTAACACTAAACCTTCCTGTAAACCTAACCCTGACCCTAACCCTAACCCTAAAACTTATGCTAAACCTAAAAATAAACTTAAAACTAACCTTAACAATAATACTAACACTAACACTAACCATAACTCTAACACAAACCTTAACTCTAAAACTAACCATAACCATAACCTAACTCTGATTCAAAACCTAACACTAACCCTAAATCTTACCTTAACACTTATGCTAACACTAACCCTAACCCTAATCCAAAACCTAACACTGAATCTCACCCTAACTCTAGCCATAACCATAACACTAACACTAACTCTAACCCTAAAATAAACCCTAAACCTATCCGTAACTCTAACACAATACTTAACCCTAACCCTAACACTAACACTAAACCTAAACCTAACTATAAGCCTTAACCTTAGATGAGCCCTAACCCTAACCCTAACACTAACCCTAACTCTAACAATCACCCTCAAGCTAACACTAACCCTATCCCTAAACCTAAACCTAATCCCTACCCTAAAACTAACACTAAACCTATCCCTATTTCTAACATGAAACCTTACTCTAATACTAACACTAATTATAACACTAAAAACAAAACTAACAATAACTCTAAAATTAACCCTAAACCTCAACCTCAACCTAACCCTATCACTAATCCTAACCATTATCCTACTCCTAACAGTAACCCTAACCTAACCGAAAGCAAAACCTAACCGTGACCCAAACACTAACACTATCCCTAACCTTAATACTAAGAGTAACCTAAACCTATCACAAAACATAACAAAAAACATAACCAGAGACCTAATCCAAACACTAACCATAACCCTAACCCTAATACTTACCCTAACAGTAAACCTCACCCTAACCCTAACACTAACCCTAACCCTAAATTAAACCTATCACTTATCATTACCTTAACCCTCACCCTAACTCTAAACCTCACTTAAACATAAACCTAACACTAACCCTTATCTAAAACTAACACTCTCGCTAACCTAACCCTAACTAAACACTAACCCTAATCATATACCTAACCCTAATCCTAACTTTAATCAAAACTGTAGCCATAACCATAACCCTAACAGTGACCGTAACAAAAACCTTAACCTTAACCCGAACACTAAACATAACCCTAACACTAACACTAACACAAACTTTAACCGTAACCCTAATCCAAAACCTAACCCTACCCCTGACCATAAACCTAACATTAATCATAACCCAAACCCTAACCCTAACACTAATCCTCACCCTAACACAAAACCTAATGCTCACACTAACTCTAACCCTAACCCTAAACCTAGCACTAACCCTAAGCCTCACCCCAACCATAACCCTATCCCTAACACTAACCCTAATCCTAACCCTAACCCTTACCCTAACCCTAACATGAACCCTAATCTTAAACCTAATACTGAACCTTACACTAGCACTAACTCTAATCCTACACCTAACCCTAAACCTAACACTAACACTAACCTAACACTAAACGTAAACCTAATTTAAACCTAATACTAAACCTAACCCTCACCCGAACATTATCCCTAACACTAACCCTAAACCTAACCCTAAACTTAACCATAACCCTAACCCTAGAACTAACCCTAACCCTAACTGTAACCCTAAAACCATTTATAAGCCTCACTCTAACCACATTACTCACCATAAAACTATTCCTAAACCTAACCCTAACACAAATTCTAAACCTAAAACTAACCCTATCACAAAAGGTAACCCTAAAACCAACACTAATACTAACACTAACCCTAATGCTAAAAGTAACCCTAAGACTAACCCAAACCCTAAATTTAATCCTGATTCAAACCGTAACTCTAACCCCAAACCCAAACCTTACCTAAACATGACCATAATCCTGACCCTAACTTAACAATAACCCTAACACTAAACCTATCCCAAATACTAACCCTAACCCTCACCCTAACCCTAATTGAAACACAAACCTTAACCCAAACCACAACCCTATACCAAAACTAACACTAACACTAACCCTTTCCTAACACTAACCCTAATCCTCACCCGAACCCTAAACCTAACACACTCCCTAAACCTAATGCTAAACCTAATATTAACCCTAATTCAAACCCTAACACTAACCCTAACCCTAAATATAAACAAAACCCAAAACACCAATGGTTGCCCTAACCCTAACCCTAACCTTAACACTAACCCTAACACTAACCATAACATAACACTAACAATAACCCTAACCTTAACCCTAAAGCTAATCCTAACCCTAATCCTAAATCTATCCATAACAGTAACTCAAATCCTAAACAAAACACTAACAGTAACCATAAGCCTTACCATAATTTTAGACCTAATCTTAAAAACTAACACTAACCGTAACCTTCAACAGAACCCTAACCCTCACCCTAATACAAACCTATCCATCAACCTAACCCTAAACCTCACACTAACACTAATCCTAACCCTAACCTTAAAACTAACTCTAACCCTAATCTAACACTAACCATAAACCTAACCAAAAATTTAATGCTAAACCTTACATTAATCCTAAACTTTACCCTAACCTTAACACTAATACTAACACTAACATTAACCCTAACCCTAACCCAAACCCTATCACTAACATTAATGTAACATAACCCTAACGCTAAGCCTAACACAAAACCTAACCCAAACCATAACCCTAATCCTTACTCAACCGTAACCCTAACCCTTCCCTAACCATAAACCTAAAACTAACACTTTAAACCTAACACTAACCTTAACCCCAACTATAACAGTAGCACTAATTAAAACCCACAACCTAAAGCTAATTCTAACACAAACCCTCACCCTAACCTTAACACATAACATCACACAAACCACAACTTTAACCCTAACACTTACCTAAACCTAACCCTAACTCACTCCCTCTCACAAACCCTAAACCAAACCCAAAATTAACATTAATCCTAACTGTAACCTTAACACTAACTCTAACCCTAAACATAATAAGAAACCTAACCCTAACTATAACACTAACCCTAACCCTAAACCTAACAAGAATCCTAACCCGAACTATAACACTAGCCCTAACCCTAAATATTACCATAAACCTAACATTAACTCTATACCTAACCCTAACTAAAACACTAACACTAACCCTAACCCTAATCCTAAACGTAATACTAATCATAACCCTAAACATAACCTTAACACTAACACTAAACTTAACCATAACCCTACAACAAACATTAACCCTAATACAAACCTAACCCTAACAATAACTCTAACCC
Source organism: Callospermophilus lateralis (assembly GCF_048772815.1). Classification (NCBI taxonomy): domain Eukaryota; kingdom Metazoa; phylum Chordata; class Mammalia; order Rodentia; family Sciuridae; genus Callospermophilus; species Callospermophilus lateralis. The sequence goes on from NC_135306.1 coordinate 87,627,573, forward strand.
TAACCCTAACACTATCCCTATCCCTATTCCTAACTCTAACACCAAAATTAAATTTAACCGTAACCCTAACGCCTAACCTAATCTAAACATATCACTAACCCTAATCCTAACCCTAAAACTAACACTAATTCTAACCACAACCCAAAACCTTACCCTATTCCTAACTGTAACCATAAACCTAAACCTAACACAAACTCTAAAAATAATCCTAGCACTAACCGTAACCCTAACCCTAATATTAAAAATAAAGCAATCTCCAACCTTAACCCTAACACTAACTGTAACCCTAAACCTAACTCTAACCCTAAACCTAACTCTAACTTTAACTCTAACACTAACCCTAACCTTAAAAGTAACCCTAATTCTAACTTTAACACTAACCCTAATTCTCACTCTAAACCTAACCTATCCCTAACACTAACCCTAAATATAACGGTAACCCTAAGCGAAACATTAATCCTAACCCTAACCCTAACCATAACCATAAAACTAACTGTAACCTTATCCAAAAATTTACACCTAAATCGAACACTATATGTAGCCCTAACCCTAACACGAAGCCTAAACCTAAGCCTATCAGCAACCCTAACAAAAACACACACCCTAACCTTAAACCTAACACAAAACCTGACATTATCCCTTATCCTAACACCAACCCTAAACCAAACCATGAACCTAAACCTAATCTAACCCTCAGCCTAACTCTTACCTAAACCTAACTGTAACCCTAACACTAACCCTAACACTAAACCTAACCCTAACCTGAACATTAACCCTAAAACTAACTCTAACCCTAACCCAAACTGTAACATTAACATTAACCCTACCCTAGTTCTAACACTTACCTAAACTTAATCATCACCATAACACTAACCCTAAACTTAACACTAACTTTATCTCTAACCATAATCTGAATCGTAACCCCAGCCTTAGCCCTAACTCTATCCCTAAGACAAACCCTTACCCTAACACAAAACCTATCTCTAACACTAAACCTTACATTAACACTAACTCTAACTGTAACCCTAACTCTAAAACTAAACCTAAACTTAAACTGAAACCTAACCTTAACTCTAATTCTAACGCAAACCCAAACCCTAACAGAAAATCTTACTCTAACACTAACACTAAACCTAATATTAAACCTAACCCTAATTGCAACCCTAAACTTAACTTTAACTCTAAACCTTACCCAAACCTTAACCCTAACTTTAAATCTAACACTAACCCTAATCCTAATCCTAATCCTAAACCTAAACCTAACACTAACACTAATGCTAATGCTAACTCGAACCCAAACCCTAAACCAAACTCTAACCTAATCCTAGCACTAACCCTGCTGTGTCCGGATATGGGAGCCGAGTCCTGGCGAGGGACGGCAAGGTTAAGAAATACACAGGACACCAAGGTTCTTCATCCAGGAGGAAGCGTGCGCTTTTTTTTTTTATTGCCAAATTTCTTCCCCTTATATATCTTTTGAAACAGCTGGGGAAATGACTCAAAAGCGAGGAGGGAAGAGTAATAACGGCGTCCATGTGTTACCGTCATGTCCCCTATCAGGAAGCTCTGAACAGGTCAAGATGTTCCCAAAGAGGCACATATGTCTGGGGCAGATAAAGGGGAAACCGCAAACCTGTGTCACGACCCTGTGAGTTGGCCACTTTGACATGCAGAACAAGGAAATGGGGGCTAGGCCCTGGGGGCCAGGGCAGGCCTGCTATCAGCAAAACCTAAATCTAATTATAAACCTAAGCCAAACACTATTGGTAACCCTAACACTAAGCCTAACATAAAGCAAAATCCAAACCCTAACCCTAACTCTAAAATTTACCTAATTCTAACCCTAACCATTACCTTAAACCAAATCTTAATTGTAACCATAACCCTAGTCTTAATCCTAACCTTAACCTTAACACAAACACTAACCCTAATCCTAACCCTAACCTTAACCCTTACCCTAAACCTTACCCAAACCATGATCCTAAGCCTAACTTATTTCTAATCCTAACCCACATACTAAGCCTAAGCATAACCCTACCCTTAACCCTTACCCTAAGACTTACACTTACCCTAACCCTGTCCTAACAGTACCCTAACCCTAAACCTAACACTAAACCTAACTCAATTCCTAACCTAACCATAACACCAACCCTATTTCTAAACCTAACCCTAACATTAACCCTAAAATTAACCCTAACCCTAACACTATCCATAACCCGATCCCTAACCCTAACACTAACATTAATCCTAAACCTAATCCTAACTTTAACACTAACACTAACCCTAACCCTTACACAAAACATAACCCTAACCCTAACACTAATCCTAAATCTAAAGTTAACCCTAACCCTAACACTAAATATAAATCTTACAGTAACACTAATACTAACGCTAACCCTAACACTTATCCTAAACATAACCCTAACCCTAACACTGACCCTAACCCTAACCCTAAACCCAACACTAACCATAACCCTAGACCTTGCACTAGTCCTAAACCTAACTATAATTTTAACCCAATCACTAACGCTAACCCTAACCATAACCCAAACCCTAACCATAACTCAAACTACCACCCTAAAACTAAACCTAACACTAAACCTAATATTAAACCTAACCCTAACCCGAACCTTAACCCAAACCTTAACCATAGCCTTAGCCCTATCGGTAATCTTAGCCCTACCTCTAACACTATTCATTACCTTAAGCATAACCCTCACCCTAATGCTACCCTACTCCTAACACTAATCCTTAGCTTATCCAAAACACTAATGCTATTACTAGTCCTTACCCTAGGCTTCATTCTAGCTCTAGTTCTAACCCAAACCCTGACCCTTATTCTGACACTACCTCTAACTCTAGATCTAAACCAGACACTAACCTTAAACCGGACCTTAACTCTACCCCAACCAGTAAACCTATACCTAAACCTAACAATAACACTATCACTAGACCAAACCTAATCCTAAATACAGTAATAAATCTTGCCCTAACCCTAAACAAAATCCTTGAACTCGCCCTAACATTAACACTTAACCTAACACAAAGACTAACACTATCCCTAGACCCAATGCTATTTCTAATTCTGGCCCTAGCCCTAGCCCTAGCCCTAACACAAACACTAAAGCTTACCCTAACACAAGACTTATCCATAACCCTAACCCTAAAACAAGCCAGAACCATAACCCAAGGTCTTTCATTCCCCATAGCGCTAACACTAGTTATAAACATCACACAAACCTAGCCTTTTCTCTACCCCTAAATCTAGCCCTAATTGTAACCCTAACCGTAACCCTAGACCTAAACATAACCCGAACCCTCGACCTAGTACTAAACCTATCTCAAGCTCTCACCATTTTCCTAATCATAATACTAACCCTAACACTAAACCTAGCCCTGACTCTAAACCTAACCCTTGCCCTAGAGCTAACCCTACCTTGAACCCTAATACTTACTCTAACCCTAAACCTGACACTAACCCTTGGCCTAACCCTAACCAAAGTCATAATCTTAACCTTGACCCTAGCTCGAACTTTAGCTCTAACCTTATCTATTACTCTAAATATAAACTTAAACCAATTGCTAACCCTAGGACTAATGCTATCCCTATTACTAACAATAACCATATCCATTACTCTAAACCTAAGCTGAATCCTAAACCTAACCCTATCTATTACCTTAATTCTAAAATGAGCCCAAATGCTAATACAAGCCTTAATCCCTAACCTTAACCTAAACCAAACCATACCTGGACCCTGACCCTAATAAAACACCTAGCTCTAAACCTGAACCTTACCCTAAACCTAACCCTTACACTAGACCTAGTAATAACCTAACCATATAACTACCACTTACTTTGAACCTAGAACTGACTTTAGCCCTAGCCCCAATCTTAGCCCTAGCCCTAACACATACCCACATCCTGGCACTAAACCTAGCCCTAACCATAACCCAAAACCTAATCCTAGCCCTAAATCAAATACTAACCCAAACCCTAGCTCTAAACCTAGCTATTACCACATTCCTTCCTCTAACTCTAACCCTAACCGTAAAACTAACACTAACCTTTACCCTACCCTTAACATTAGGCCTAACCCCAACACTAACCCTAGCTCGAGTACTATCCCTAATTTAGCCCTAATCCTAAACCTACCCCAAACCCTAGCCCAAAGAATAACTCTAATCACACCCCAGTCTTATTTCTAGTTCTAACCATATCCATTACCATAACGTTAACCCTAAAGCAGGCCCTAGCCCTAAACCTAGATCTAACAATAAAAGAAAATCTAAGCCTAAACCTCATCCTACCACTAGCCCTAACACTATCACAAATCCTGAAACTAGCCCTAACCCTAGCCCTAGGTCTAAAACAAAACTGAGCCATAGCCCTAACCCTAACCCTAGCCTATCGATAACACAAGAAATGACATTAGCCCTATCCCTAATTAGTACCCTAAACCTAATACAAACCCTAACCCTACACCTAGCATTAATCCTAGCATTAATTTGAGTCCTATACCTAACTCACATCAGTAACACTGATGCTGACTCTGACCCTAACACTAACATTATCTCTAATCATCTCCCTAAATCTTAACCTAATCTAAACACAAGATCGTGACATTGACCTAATGCTAAATCTAAAACCAGCCCTAATCTTTACTGTAGTTCTTACAATAGCCATCATCCTACTATTGCTAACCTAACCCAAAATCTATCCCTAATTTAAGCCCTAGCCGGAGCTTTAACCCTATCCCTAACCGTAACCCTAGCCCTAACACTTAACCTAAACCTAACCCAGAAACTAAACCTTGACCTAAGGCAAACCATGGCCTAATCCTAACCATAACCCTAGCCCCTAACCCCTTAGCTCTAATCTATTTATTACCCTAACCAGAACCCTTACAGAATTCTGACCCTAGGCCTAATACTAACCATAGCCCTAACCTAACAATAACCCTACCCCTAACTGAGGCTCTTATCCTATCCATTCCAATTACCCTATACTTAACCCAAATAGAATTTGATCCCTAGGCATAACCTTAACACTATCCCTTAATCTATGGCTGTCCATTATTCTAAACCTAAATGGAACCATAAACCTAACCATGTCATTACCCTATCCCTAACACTAACCCGAATGGTAATTTGAGCCCTAATCTTAAACCATAACCTAACACATACTCCAACCCTGATTCTGACCCTAATAATACCCTCTCTGTAAAGCTGACCCTAACACTCATACTAATCCTTAAAATAGATCTGGCTATAAACGAAGCCTAAAACTATCCCTAACCATAACTCTAGACCTGGCATTAGCCCTAGCTCTAATCCTAGCCCTAACCCTAACACAAACCATAGCCCTAATCCTAGCACTAAGCCTAGCCTTAATCCTAACCATAAACTTAACCCCAGCACTATCCTAATTTTATCCTTTGACCTAGCCCAAAACGTAGCTGTAACACCATACCTTACCCTTACCCTAGCACTAACCTAAGCCTAATCCTAACTCTAACCCTAGCACTGATACTAGCCATAATTTAGCCCTAACCCTAAACCTAACATTATCAATAGCCCTAAGACCAACTCTAATGGTCTAGTTATCTCTATACCTAGTTCGAAACCTATCGCTTTCCATTCCACAAACTATAGCACTATCCCTCGCCCCGACCATAGCCCTAAACTTTGTCCTGGCCCCAAACGTGAATCTAACCCAAACCTTAAGACTAAAGCTAACCCTAACACTACCCCTGACCCTGAAGCTAATTGGAAAGCTAGCCCTAACCCTATCCTAGCCCTAAAACAAAACTGAGCCATAAACCTAACCGGAACCCTTAACCTAAACCAGAAAAAAACTTAAACCTATATCTAAACCTTGCAATAATTTGAGTGGTAAACATAACCCCAGAATTAACCCTGAACCTGACTCGGATCTTAACACTAACTCTAGCTCTACATATTGTCCTAATGCTAACTCTAGAACTAGCCCTAATAAGAAACCAAGATTTTTTTATTAGCCATACCCTAAAGCTAACACAAATCCTAGTGATAATCCAAGCTCTAACCCTAAGTTTAACCCAAAGACTAACCCTGACACTAACCCTAGCCTTAAACCTATCCATAACCCTGATCCTACCTCTAAACCCATTCCTTTCCCTAAGCCAAACTCTCACCCTAATGATACATAATCCCAACCCTAATCCTTCGTCTACCACAATCCCCATCTCTATTACTATACCTAACCCTAGCCCTCATTCTAGCTGAAACTCTAACCCAAACACTGAATCTTATTCTGACTCTAACACTAATCCTAGAGCTAAACCTCACACTAACCCTAAACCAGACATCACCCCTACCCCTACCAGTAAACCTGTACCTAAACCTAACAGTAATACTAGCACTAGACCAAACTTAATTCTAAATATAGTCATAATTCTAGCCCTATTCATAAACAAAAACCTTGAACTAGCCCTCAAAATAACCCTTAACTAAACCCAAAGACTAACCCTATCTCTATACCCAACACTAGTCCTAATTCTGGCTCTAACTCTAACCCTAACACTAACCCTAACTAACAGCCCTAATGCTAGTCATAAACACCACACAAACCTAGCCTTATCCTATACCTAAACCTAGCCCTAATCGTAACACTAACCACAACCCTAGCCCTGACTCTAACCCTAATCATTGCCCTAGCCCTAACCCTAGCTCATACCCTAACACTTACTCTAAACGTAACCCTGACACTAACCCTAGGACTAAACCTAACCCCAGCATTAATCCTAACCTTAACACTACCACTAACCTTAGCTCTAACCTTATCCATTAACCTAAAGATAAGCCTAACTCAAATGCTAACCCTAGGCCTAACATTAAACCTATTGGTAACACTAACCCTATCCACTACTCAAAACTTAACCTGAACCCTAAACCTAACCCTATCCATTACCAGACCTCTAACCATAACCCTAACACTAATTCAACCCTTTAACTCTAAAACTTAAACTAAGCAAAATCCTACCCAACACTGACCCTAATTATATGTCTAGCTCCAAACCTTACCCTTAGCCTAAATGTAATCAATACAATAGACCTAGCCAAAACATAACCCTGAAATTATTCCTAACCATAACCCTGGACCTGACATTAGCCCTATCACTAATCCTAACCCTAATCCTAGCCCAAACACAAACCCTCAAACCTAGCCCAAAAGCTAGCCTTAATCATTACCTGAACCCTAACCAAGTTTTAACCCTAATTCTACTCTCGCCCTATCCCTAAACCTAGCTTTAAGCCCATCTCTTTCCTTAAACTTCACCCTATCTCTAACACTAACACTAACACTAACTCTAGTCTTAAACCTAACACTAACAACAGCACTATTCCTACCCCTAATTTAGCCTGAACCTTAAACCCACAAGTAACCCTAGCACTAAGACTAACTCTAAGTCTTGATCTAGCCCTATTTATAGTTCTAACCATATCTCTTATCATAACCAAAACATTAGCCCTAACTTTAGGCCTAACCATAGCCCTAGCCATAAACCTAGACCTAAAAAAAAATTAATGTAAGATTTAACCTAAACTTACTACTAGCTCTAACACTATTGCTAATCCCAAAACTAGCCCTAACCCTAGCCATAGCTCTAAAACAAAATTGAGCCTTAGCCCCAACCCTAACCCTAACCTAAACATAACCCTTGACCTGACATTAGGAAAATCCCTAATTCTTACCCTAACCCTAACACAAATCCTAACCCTACACGTAGCCTTAACCCTTGCCCTAATCCGAGTCCTATTCCTAATCCTAAAAATAACAAAGATCCTGACTCTGACCCTAAGACTAAACTTTTCTCTAATCATATCCCTAAACCTAAACCTAATATAAACAATAGACCCAGTCCTAATGCTAATCATTATTAATAGCCCTAATCATAACCCTAGTTCTTACATTAACCATAGTCCTACACTAGCCCTAGCCTAACCCCAAACCTAGCCCTAATCTGAGCCCTAACCCTTTTTTAATCATAGCCCTAACCCTAACCCTAGGCATAACACTTAACCTAAACCTAATCCTAAACTTAAACCTTGTCCTAACCCGAAACCTAAACCGAACCATAGCCCTATTCCTAACCATTACACTGGCTCTAAACCTAGATATAAATTTATCCATTACCCTAACCATAATTTTAAGCAAATTCTAACCCTAGGCCTAAACCTAACCATACCCCTAACCTAACCATAACCCTAGTCCTAACTCTAACTCTGATCCTATCCTTTACCTGAACAATATCTTTAACCAAATTCTATCCCTAGGCCTAACTCTAAGCCTATGCCTTACCCTAACCCTGCCCATTATTCTAAACCTAAACTGAACCTGAAACCTAACCCTATCCATTACCCTAACCCTAATGCTAATTTTAACTGTAATGCTAAACCTTAACCTTACCCATACCCTAACCCTGACTCTGACGGTAATAATACCCCTAGCTGTAAAACTTACCCTAATCCTCAACTTAACCCTTACAATAGACCTGGTCATAAACCTAAACCTAAACTATCTTTAACCATAGCCCTAGAACTGACATTAGCCCTAGACCTAATCCTAGCCCTAACACTAGCACAAACCCTACCCCTAATGCTAGCCCTAATCCTAGCCTTAATCCTAATCTTAACCTTAACCAGAAACTTAACCCTAATTTTATCCCATGCCCTAGCCCAAAATGTAGCTGTAAAATGATACCTTACCCTAACCCTAACACTAACCCCAACCCTACCCCTTACTCTAGGCCCAAACCTAACACTAACCTAAGGCTAATTCTAGCCCTAAATTCACCCTAATCCTAAAATTAATCTGATTCACAGCCCTAAGACTAACTGTAACTCTCGCCCTAACCCTATCCCTAATTCAAAACCTATACCTTAACATTACCCAAAACCTAGCCCTATACCTAACCCCAATACTAACTTTAAACATCACACTAGTCCTAGACCTGGTTGTACACCCTATCCTTAAGCCCAGACCTCACTCTTAAAATAGCCGTAAACCTAATGCTATTTGGAAAACTAGCCCTAATCCTACCCTTGCCCTAAAACAAAACTTAGCCATAATCCTAACCCTATTTCTTAACCTAAAACAAACACTAATCTTACACCTAAACTAAAACTTAGCCCTAATTTGAGTCCTAATCCTAACCATAGAAATAACCATGATCCTGAGTACTAACCCAATCTTAGTCATAATTCAAGCCCTGATTCTAACCCTAACCTAACCGTACCTCTAACCCTATCCCTTACCCTAAGCCAAACCCTATACGTAATGCTACTCTAGTCTTAACCTTAACTTTTAGCCTACCCCAATCTCTAACTATATTACTAGTCCTAAACCTAGCCCTAATTCTAGCTTTAACCCTAATCCTAACACTGACGCTTATTTTTACCCTAACACTAACTGTAGATCTAAACCTGACCCTAACCCTAAACCGAACCCTAGAACTACCCTTACCGGTAAACCTATACTTAAATCTAACATTAACACTAGCACCAGACCAAACCTAATCCTGAATAGAGTCACAAATCTAGCCTTATCCCGAAACAAAAACCTAGCACTAGCCCTAAAAATAACCCTTAACCTAACATAAAGACTAAATCTATCACTAGACCAAGTGCTAGTCCTAATTGTTGCCCTAATCATAAAACTAAACCAAACCCAATGATGACCCTTTATATAATAGAAACCCTAGTTCTAAACCTTATCCTAAACCAAAACCTAACCCTAACACTAGACTTATCCATAACCCTGACCCTTACACTAGCCATAACCATATCCCTAACCCTAACATTAGTCCTAAATAATCCACAAAACCAAGCCCTTATCCCAGCCCTAATCATAACCCTAACCATAACCTTAGACCTAACCCTAATGCTAAACCACGCCCTAGCCCTAACCCTAGTTCAAACTCTAATCCTTAGACTAAATATAACCCTAAACCTAAACTTAATCCTAGCCCTGACTCAAACACTAACCCTTGCCCTAGGCCTAACCCTAACTCAAATGCCTACACTTACCCTAAACCTAACCCTAACATTAACCCTAGGTCTAACCCTAATCCTACCTTAACCTTACCCCTAAACTTAGTTCTAACCCTATCAATTACCTTAAAGATAAGACTAACACAAATGCTATCACTAGGCCTAACAATAACCCTATCACTAACACTAACCTTATCCATTACTCTACACCTAACCGGAAACATAAACCTAATTCTATCTATTATCATAACCCTAACCCTAACCAACTGCTGATTCAAAAATTAACCCTAAATCTTAACCTAAACCAAACCCTACCCGAACCTTGATCTTAATAATATACCAAGCTCTAAACCTCACCCCTACCCTAAACCTAACCCTTATACTAGAAATATCCGTAATCTGACACTAAAACTTATATTAACAATAAACCTAGACCTGACATTAGCCCTAGCACTAATCCTACCCCTAGCTCTAAACAAACTCTCAGTTTAACCCTAAACCTAGCATGATTTTTAACCCAAAACCTAACCTTAGTCCTAACCCGAATTCTAACCCTCACCATAGCCTAAAGCTACCTATAACCCTATCCCTTCCCCTAAACCTAATCCTAACCCTAACACTAACACTAACCCTTCCCCTAGGCCTAACTCTAACACTAACCCTAGCGCTAATTCCAGTCTTAATTTAGCCCTAACCCTAAACCTATGCCTAACCCTGGCCCAAAGACTAACTCGAACTCTGGCCCTAGCCCTATTTTTAGTTCTAACCCTATTCATTATCATAACCCTAACACTAGCCTTAAACTTAGTCCTAAACCTAGCCATAGCCCTAAACGTATATCTAACCATAACAATAAATTTAATTCTAGATTTCACCCTACCACTAGCCTAACACTATTACTAATCAAAACTAGCCCTATCCCTAGGCCTAGTTCTAAAACAAAACTTAGCCATAGCCCTATCCTAACCCTAGCCTAACCTTAACCCTAGACCTGACATTAGACCTAAACCTAGTTCTAGTCCTAGACTTAATCCTAAAACTAATTTTAACTGTAGCCCTAACTCTAATTTTATCCCTTGTCCTAGCACTAAACATAGCTGTAACATCATAACTTAACCTAACGCTAATGCTAACCCTAACACTAGCCCTAAAGCTACGCTGAAATATAACTCTAACCCTAAGACTAATCCTAGCCTTCATTTAGCCCTAACACTAAACCTAAACATATCTCTATCGCTATCCCCAAGACTTACTCTCACCCTAGCCCTATCCCTAGTTCTAAACCTATCCCTTACCATAACTCAAACACTAGCCCTGTCCCTAGCCACAAACTTAGCCCTAACCTTAACCCAAGGCTTAAACCTGGATCTAAAACTAAAATTAAGTATAAACCCCACCTAAACACTTGCCCTAAGTCTATTGCTAATTGGAAAAATAGCCCTAAATCTACCTTATGCTAAAACAAAAATGAGCCAAAACCCTAACCCTTATCCTAAACCAAACCCTAAAGCTACACCTAGTCCTAAACATAGCCCTAATTTGAGTCCTAACCATAACCCTAGTAATAACTCTGGCACTAACTCGGATCCTCACACTAAACCTAGCTCTAAACATTGCCCTAATGCTAACCCTAGAACTAATGCTAAACAGAAAGCTACTTCTTTCATTAGCCGTACCCCTAATGATAACACAAATACTAGCCTGAATCTGAGACCTAACCCTATTTTTTTAAACTCTAACCCTAACCCTAACCATAGCCCTAATCCTAACCCTAACCCTAACTCTACCTTAAACCCTATCCCTTTCCCTAAGCCAAACCCTAAACCTAATTCTACCATAGTCCTAAAATGAATCCATAGCCTACCCCAAACCCTAACTCTATTACTAGTCCTATCCAAGTCCTTATACTAGCTTAAACATAATCCGAACCCTGACCCTTATTCTGAGCTTAACAATAATTCTAACTCTAAACCTGACTCTAATAGTAAACAAAAACCTAACATTTCCCATACCCGTAAACCTATACTTAAACCTAACAGTAATACTAGCACTCGACAAACCTAATAGTAAATATAGTCATAAATCTAGCCCTAGCCCTAACAATAATCATTAACCTAACTAAAAGACTAACTCTATCCCTAGACCCAATGCTAGTCATAAATCTGGAACTCACACTAAACCTAACCCTATCTTGAACAATGACCCTTAACCCTAAACAAACTCTAGCTCTAAACCTCATAATAACACAAAATCTAACTCTAACACTAAACATATCCATAACCCTGAACCTAAAACTAGCGATAAACGTATTCATTGCTCTTATATTTCCCATGGCCTTAATGATACCCCTAAACCTAACACAAAATCTAGCCCTTATCCGAGCCCTAAACCTCACTTTAAAGGTAACCCTAAACATAATCCTAGACCTAAGCCTAATTCTATGCTCACCATAGCCCTAAACCTAGCTCAAAGTCAAACCATTAACCTAAATATATTGTTAACCCTAACCCTACCCTGACTCTAACATAACCCTCGCCCAACACCTAACCCTAGATCAAAAACTAATACTTTCCCTAAAAGTATACATGACACTAGCCCTAGGCCTAACACTAATTCTAGCCCTAGAACTTAGGGATTGTGTTAGATTTAGTGTTAGTGTTAGGGTTAGTGTTAGAGATAGGGTTAGGGTTAGGGTTAGGTTTAGTATTAAGTTTAGGGTTGGTGTTAGGTATAGTGTTACGATTCTTGTTACAGTTAAAGTTAGGGTTAGGTGTAGTGATGTTACAGTTAAAGTTAGGGTTAGGTGTAGTGATAGGGTTCGGATTGCATGTAGAGTTAATGTTAGGGTTAGGGTTAGGGATAGTATTAGGGTTAGTGTTAGGATTTGGGTTAGGGTTAGTGTTAGTGTTAGGATTTGGGTTACAATTTGCCTGAGAGTTTGGGTTAGGGTTAGTATTAGGGTTATATTTTGGGTTAGGGTTAGGGTTATAGTTAGTGTTAGGAATAGTGTTAGGTTTAGGTATATGTTTAGGGTTAGGGTTAGTGTTGGGGTTAGGTTTAGTATTAAGTTTAGGGTTAGGGTTAGGGTTTCTGTTTGGGTTAGAGTTAGGTTTATGGTTAGGGTTAGGGTTATGTTTAGTGTTTTGTTTAGGTTTACATTTAGTGTTAGTGTAATGTTAGGGTTAGAGTTAGAGTCAGGGTTACTTTAAGCTTTAGGGTTAGATTTAGGGTTAGGGTTTGTTTCAGGGTTAGGAAGAGGGTTTTTGTTTATTTTAGTTTTAGTGTTAGAGTTTTTGTTAGGGTAGGGTTTAATTTAGGGTTAGTGTTAATGTTGCGTTAGTGTTCGGATGTGTATTAAAATTAGCATTACAGTAGGTGTAGTGTTAGTGTTAGGTATAGCATAAGGGTTAGGATTAGGGTTACTTATAGTGTTAGGATTAGTGTTATGATTAGGGTTAGTGTTAGCATTAGGTTTAGTGTTCAGGTTAGTGTAAGGGATAGGGTTAGGATTAGGGTTAGGGTTAGGGTTAGTGATAGGATTAGGATTAGATTTAGGGTTTGTGTTGGGGTTAGGGTTACATTTAAAGTTAGAGGTCCTGTTAGGATTAGGTTTATTGTTAGAGTTAGGTTTAGGATGAATGTTAAGGTTATGCTTAGTGTTAATGTTAGTTTTAGCGTTAGGCTTAGGTTTTGTGTTAAGTTTAGGGTTACGGTTAGTTTTAGGTAAGGGTTACGTGTAGGGTTGGATTTAGCGTCAGAGTTAGTGATAGTATTAGGGTGAGGTTCAGTGTAAGTGCTATATTTTGGGTTAAGGTTAGGATTACAGTTAGTGTTAGGTTTAGTGCTTGGGTTTGTGTTAGGTTTAGGGTTAGTGTTAGTGTTAGTGTTATAGTTAGGTTTAGGGTTAAGGTTAGGGTTTGGCTTAGTTTTATGTTTAAATTTAGGGTTATGTTTAATGTTAGGGTTAATTCATTGGTTGGTTATAGTGTGAGGTTTAGGGTTAGTGTTAGAGTTAGGGTTTTGGTTAGGATTAGGGTTAGTGTTAGGATTAGTGTTAGAGTTAAGTTTGCATTAGGGTTCATGTTAGTGTTAGTGTTAGTTTTAGGGTTAGGGTTAGTGTTAGATTTACTCTTAGGGTTAGGGTTGGTATTAGGGTTAGGGTTATGGTATGTTCAGAGTTAGTGATAGGCTAAGGGGTAGGGGTAGTGTTAGTGTTAGGGTTAGTGTTATGGTTAGTTTTAGGGTTCTTCCTATGGTTAGGTTTAGGGATATTGTTCGGTTTAGGAATAGGATTAGGGTTACTGTTAGGGTTATGGTTAAGGTTAGTGTTAGATTTAAGTTTAGGCATAACGTTATGGTTGGGATAGGGTTAGTTTCATTTTTAGAGTTAGAGTTGGGGTTAGTTTTAGGGTTAGTGTTAGGGTTGAAATTTAGGTTAGTGTTAGTTATAGGGTTAGTATTTCTGTTAGAGTTAGGGTTACGTTTAGGCTTTGGGTTAGGTTTAGGGTAAGTTAAAGAGTTAAGGTTAGATTTAGGGTCATGGTTATTTTTATGGTTAGTGTTAGTGTTAGGGTGAGGGTTTGTGTTAGTTCTAGTGTTAGAGTTAGGGAATGTATTATGGTAAGGTTTTGCATTAGGATTACAGATAAGATTAGGGTTAGAATTAGGGTTATTTTTAGCGTTAGTATTAGGGTTACTGTTAGTGTTAGGTTTAGGGTTTTGTTTAGGCTTAAGGTTTGTTTCAGGTTAACAGTTAATGTTACGGTTAAGATTAGTATGAGGTTTAGGTTTAGGTTTAGGGTTAGGGTTATTGACAGGGTTATATTTGGGATAGGATTAATGTAAGGGTTAGGGTTAGTGTTAGAATTTGTGTTAGGGTTAGGGTTAGGGTTAGGTTTACAATAATGATTAGGGTTAGGTTAAAGGTTTGTCTGGGGGTTAGTGTTAGGTTTAGGGTGCGGTTTAGGTTTGGTTACTGTTAGGAATTATGTTAGGCTTAGGTTTAGGTTTAGGGTGTGGATTAGTGTTAGGGTTAGTGTAAATGTTTGCATTAGAGATTGGGTTATGGTTAGTATTAGGGTTAGGTATTTGGTTAGGATTAGAGTTATGGTTAGAGTTACGGTAAGTTGTAGGGTTACTGTTAGGTTTAGGTTTAGTGTTAGGATTAGGGTTAGGGTTAGTTTTAGGCTTAGAGTTAAAATTAGGGTTAGCATTAAAGTTAGCCTTACAGTTCGGATCAGGGATAGGTTGAGAGTTAGGGTTAGGATTAGTGTTAGTGTTGGGGTTAGGTTTAGGGTTAATGCTAGGCTAAAGGTTATGATATGACTTATGGTAAGGGTTAGGTTTAGGTTTAGTGTTAGGGTTAGTGTTTGGGTTAGGTTTTGATTTATGTTAAGAGTCAGGTTTAGGGTTAGTCTTAGCGATAGTGTTAGGTTTAGGTTTAGTGTTATGGTTAGTGTTTGGGTTAGGTTTTGAGTTATTGTAAGAGCTAGGTTTAGGGTTAGTCTTAGCGACAGTGTTAGGGTTAGGTTAGGGTTAAGGTTAGGGTTTGTGTTCAGGTTATGCTTAGGGTGAGTGTTATGGTTAGAATGAGTTAGGTTTAATATTAGGGTTAGTGTTAGTGATTGTGTTATGGTTAGTGTTACTGTTAAGGGTAGTGTTAGGGTTAGGGATAGATTTAAATTTAATGTTAGGCGTAGGGTGAGTGTTAGTGTAATGGTTAGGGTTAGGGTTAGGTTTAGGTGAAGTTTTAGGCTTAGGTTTAGTGATAGGGTTAGTGTTAGGGTAAGGTTTTGGTTTAGCGTTAGTGTTTAGTTTATGGTTAGGTTTAGGGTTAGGTGTAGTGTTACTGTTAGTTTAGGGTTAGAATTAGTGTAAGTGTTAGTGTTAGGGTTAGGTTTGGGATTAGGGTTTGGGTAAGTGATAGGTTTAGGAATATGTTTATAGTTAGTGTTAGTGATAGGTTTAGAGTTGGAATTAGTGTTAATTTCAGTGTTATGGTTAGGATTACTGTTAGAGTTATTGTTAGTGATAGGGATAGGGTTAATTTTAGTGATAGGGTTAGTGTTAGGGTTAGGGTTAGTGTTAGTGTTAGGTTAAGGTTACGGTTCATGTTAGGGTTAGGGTTAGGCTAGTATTATGTTTAGGATTAGGGTTAGGATAAGTGTAAGTGTTAAAGTTACAGTTACAGATAGAGATAGTGTTAGGGTTCAGGTTAGGGTTAGTGTTAGTTTTAGAGTTATGTTTAGGATTAGTTTTAGGGTTAGTGTTAGGGTTTCTGTGAGGTGGGGGTTAAAGTTAGGTTTAGAATTAGGATTATGGTTAGAATTCAGGTGAGGGTTAGGGTTAGGTTTAGGTTTGGGTAAGGGTTAGTGTTAAGGTGTGTGTTAGGGTTAGATTCAGGATTTGGTTTTGGGTAGGGTTAGTTTTACGGTTATCATTAGATATAGGCTTACTTAGTTTTATGGTTAGTTTTAGGATTTGGGTTAGAGTAAGGTTTAGGTTAGGGTTAGGGTTAGGGTTAATATAGGTTTAGGTTTATGGTTCATCTTAGTGTTACAATTAGGGTTAGTGTTAGGGTTAGACTTAGGTTTAGGATTAGTGTTAGGGTAAGGGAAAGGTATACGGTTTGAAATAGTGTTAGCTTTAGGAATAGGATTATGTTTATTGTTAGGTTTAGTGTTAAGGTTAGTATTAGGTTTAGGGTTAGGGATAGGGTTAGGGTTAGGGATAGGGTTAGGGTTAGTGATAGGGTTAGGATTAGGATGAGAATTAGGATTAGGTTAGGATAGGATTAGTGTTCATTTTAGGGTTAATGTAAGCTTTAGGGTTAGCGTTTATGTTAGATTTTGTTTTAGGGTTAGGGGTTGCTCTAGGGATAGGTTCAGGGTTAGAGTTATGGTTATGGATAGGTCTAGGTTTAGAGTTAGAATTAGGCTTAGTGTTAGGGTATATGTTAGAGTTACTGTTAGGGTTACAGTTAGTTTTGTTTTAGGGTTAGGGTTAGGGATAGTGTTTCGTTAGGTTTAGGGTTAATGTGAGGGTTCGGGTTAGTTTTAGTTTGAGGGTTTGGGTTAGTGTTAGGGTTAGTGACAGGGTTAGATTTGGGGTTAGGTTAGTGTTTAGGTTAGGGATAGTGTTAGTGTTAGAGTTACTGTTAGGGTTAGGTATAGGTTTAGGTTTAGTTAAAGGTTTGGGCTGGGGTTATGTTAAGTTTAGGGTTTTGGTGTGGGATAGGTTTTTTCTTAGGGTTAGGGTTTGTGATAGGGCTGGGATTATGGTTAGGGTTAATGTTTTTGATAGGTTTAGTTTTATGTTAAGGTATATTGTTGAGCTTATGGATAGGTTTAAGGTTAGTATTAGTGGTAAAGTTAGGGTTACTGTTATAATTACAGTTAGCGTTAGGGTTGGGGTCATTGTTAGGTTTAGGGTTAGTTTTAGGGTTAATGTTTATTTAGGGGTAAAGGTTAGGGTTAGAGTTAGGGTTATCTTTATATTTAGAGTTATTGATATGATTAGGGTTAGTTTTAGGGTTAGTTTTAAAGTTAGGATTAGGGTTAAGTTTAGGGTTACGGTTAAAATTACAGATAGAATTACATTTAGATTAATGTTATGGTTAGTGTTATAGTTAAGGTTACATTCAGGGTTAAGGTTATTGTTACGGTTAGAGTTAGGTTTAGGAATAGAGTTAGGATTAGTGTTAGGGTTAGGATTAGAGTTAGTATTAAGTTTAGGGTTAGGGTTAAAGTTAGGGTTAGTGTTAGTATTAGGGTTCTGGTTAGAGTTAGTGTTATGTTTAGGTTTAGGGTTAGTGTTAGGTTTAAATTAGTTTTAGGGTTATTGTTATTTTAAAGGTAATGGTTAAAGTTAGGGTTAGCCTTAAGATTAGGTTTATGGATAAGGTGAGGGTTAGTGATAGGGTTAGTTTTAAAGTTAGGTTGAGAATTAGGTTTAGCATTAGGCTTTGTGTTAATATTAGATTTAGGTTTAGAATTACAGGTAGGATTACAGTTAGATTAAAGTTTAGGGTTAGATTTAGTGTTATTCTTAGGGTTACTTTTAGGATTAGGGTTACTGTTATGGTTAGAGTCAGTGTTAGGGCTAGGTTAGCATTAATGTTAGATTTAGGGTTAGGGTTAGAGTTAGGGTTAGTGATAGGTTGAGGGTTCGGGTTTGTGTTAGTATTAGGGTTAATTTAAAAATTTGTATTAGAGTTACATTATGGTTAGGTAACTATTAGGCTTAGGCTTGGGTTAGGATTAGTGTTATGGTTTGGTTTAGGGATTGTGGTAGGTTTAGTGTTGAGGTTAGTGATAGGGTTAGTGTTACGGTTAGATTTAGAATTAGTGTTATGGTTAGCATTAGGGTTAGGTTTGCAGTTATGTATGTGGTAATTTTTAGAGTTAGTTTTATGTTTAAGATTAGTGTTCTGTTTAGGGTTAGGGTTTGGGTCAGTGCTCATGTTAAGTTGATGTTTAGGGTAATTGTTAGAGTTACAGTTAAATTTAGTCTTCGGTTTACTGTTAGGTTTGTGTTATGATTAGTGTTAGTGTTAGAATTAGAGTGAGTTTTAGGATGTGTGTTAGGTTTTGTGTTAGGGTTAGAATTAATATTAGGGCTAGACTTATATTTCGGATTAGGGTTAGGTTTAGAGTTAAGTTAGGGTTAGTATTAAGGTAAGGGTTAGTGATAGTGTTAGGCTTAGGGTTAGTGTTAGGGTTAGTGTTAGGGTTAGGCTTAGGTTTAGAGTTATGGTAAGGGTTAGTTTTAGGGTTAGGGTTAGGGTTAAGGTTAGGGTTTGTGTTAGGTTTAGGGTTAGGATTAGGCTTAGGTTTAGGATTAGGGTTACTGTTAGTGATTGGGTTAGGGTTAGGGTAAGGGTTATGGATAGTATTAGAGTTAGGGTTAGGTTTAGTGTTAATGTTTGGTGAAGGGTGATGGTTATTGTTACATTTAGGGTTAGGGATTTGTATTTGTTTAATGTTAGGGATAGGTTTAGGGTTAGGGTTAGTGTTAGCATAAATGTTAAGGTTAGGGTTAGTGTTAAGTTTATTGTTAAATTTAGGATTTGGGTTAGTGTTATTGTTAGATTAGATTTAGAATTAGGGTTAGTGTTAGTGTTAGGGTTAGGTTTAGTATTAGGGTTTGGGTCAGTGATAGGTTTAGGTATATACTTAGTTTTAGAATTAGGGTTGGGGTTAGAGTTAGTGTTAGGGTTATTGTTAGGATTAGTGTTAGAGTTAGTGTTAGGGATAGCGTTAAGTTTAGTGTTAGTGTTAGTGTTAGTGTTAGCGTTAGGGTTATAGTTACAGTTAGTGTTAGGTTTAGGTTTAGAGTTAGGGTTAGGATTAGGGTTAGGGTAAGTGTAAGAGTTAAGGTTACAGTTACAAATACAGTTAGTGTTAATTCTAGGGTTAGAATTAGGGTTAGGGTTAGGGTTAAGATTACTGTTAGCTTTTGTGTTAGTGTTTCTGTTAGGGTGAGGGCTCACGTTAGGTTTAGGGTTACGGTTACAGTTAGTATTCATTTTGGGGTTAGGGTTAGGATTAGGCTTGGGTTAGGGTTAGTGTTAAGGTTTGTGTTAGGTTTAGATTTAGGGTTAGTTTTGGGGTAGGGTTAGTATTATGGTTATCAATAGATTTAGGGTTAAGTTTAGTTTTAAGGCTAGTTTTAGGGTTTGTGTTTGATTCAGGGTTAGGGTTAGAGTGAAGTTTAAGTTATGGTTAGGGTTTAGGTTAAGTTTAGATTAGGGTAATGGTTAGCATTAGAGATTGTGTTAGGGTTTCTGTCAGCGTTACTCACAAGATTAAGATTAGGGTTAAGTTTAGGGTTAGGGTTACGTTTTTTGTGAGGGTTAGGGATAGGGCTAGGTTTTTTGTTAGGGTAAGAAATAGGGTTAGGGTTACAGTTAGGATTAGGGTTAGAGTTAGTATTAGGGTTAGTGTAACGGTTAGTGTTAGGGTGTGGTTTAGGGTTAAGGTGAGTGTTTATTTTAGGATTTTTGTTAGTGTTAATGTTAGGGTTTGTGTTAGGTTAAGATTTAGTGTTATGGTTAGCGTTATTGTTAGGATTAGCTTTTAGTTTATGTTTTAAGTTAGGTTTAGTGTTAGGGTTAACATTAAGGTAAGGCTTAGAACATTAAGGTAAGACAGTGTTAGAGTTAGGGTTAGGGTTAGGGTTAGTGTTAGTTCTGGATTAGGATTAGTGTTAGGTTTAGGTTTAGCATTATAGATAGGTTTAAAGTTAGTGTTAGGATTAGCCTTAAGTTTAGGTTCGTGTTAGAATTAGTGTTATGGTTCGGGTTAGGGTTATTGTTATTTTTAGGATTAGTCTTGTGTTTAGGTTCATATTTAGTGTTAGGTTAGTGTAAAGTTTAGGATTAGGGTTAGGGTTAGTTATAGGGTTCGGGTTAAATTTAGGTTTTGCTGCAGTCTGACTGTGCACAAAATAACCGATCCGCAACACAAGCCTTGTAGATTCCAACAGCAACTCTTTTTTTTTTTAATTGACTTTTTTTTTTTTAAATTTTGATTGTTGGTTGTTCAAAACATTACATAGTTCTTGCTATATCATATTTCACACTTTGATTCAAGTGGGATATGAACTCCAATTTTTACCCCGTATACAGATTGCAGAAACACATCAGTTGCACATCTATTGATTTACATATTGCCATAATAGTGTCTGTTGTATTCTGCTGCCTTTCCTATCCTCTACTATCCCCCCTCCCCCCTCCCCTCACCTCTTCTCTCTCTACCCCCTCTACTGTAATTCATTTCTCCCCCTTATATTTTTCCCCCTTTCCCCTCACTTCCTCTTGTATGTAATTTTGAATACCTCTGAGGGTCTCCTTCCATTTACATGCAATTTCCCTTCTCTTTCCCTTTCCCTCCCACCTCTCATCCCTGTTTAATGTTAATCTTCTTCTCATGCTCTTCGTCCCTACTCTGTTCTTAGTTACTCTCCTTATATCAAAGAAGACATTTGGCATTTGTTTTTAAGGGATTGGCTAGCTTCACTTAGCATAATCTGCTCTAATGCCATCCATTTCCCTCCAAATTCTATGATTTTGTCATTTATTAATGAAGAGTAATACTGCATTGTGTATAAATGCCACATTTTTTTTTTAATCCATTCGTCTATTGAAGGTCATCTAGGTTGGTTCCACAGTCTTGCTATTGTGAATTGTGCTGCTATGAACATGGATGTAGCAGTGTCCCTATAGTGTGCTCTTTTTAGGTCTTAGGGAATAGACCAAGTAGGGGAATAGCTGGGTCAAATGGTGGTTCCATTCCGAACTTTCCAAGAAATCTCCATACTGCTTTCCAAATTGGCCGCACCAATTTGCAGTCCGACTAGCAACGTATAAGTGAACACTTTTCCCCACATCCTCGCCAGCACTTGTTGTTGTTTGACTTCCTAATGGCTGCCAATCTTACTGGAGTGAGATGGTATCTTAGGGTGGTTTTGATTTTCATTTCTCTGACTGCTAGAGATGGTGAGCATTTTTTCATGTACTTGTTGGTTGATTGTATGTCCTCCTCTGAGAAATGTCTGTTCAGGTCCTTGGCCCATTTGTTGATTGAATTATTTGTTATCTTATTGTCTAATTTTTTTAGTTCTTTGTACATTCTGGATATTAGGGCTCTGTCTGAAGAGTGAGGAGTAAAGATTTGTTCCCAGGATATAGGCTCCCTATTTACCTCTCTTATTGTTTCTTTTGCTGAGAAAAAAATTTAGTTTGAGTATGTCCCATTTGTAGATTCTAGTTATTAACTCTTGTGCTATGGGTGTCCGATTGAGGATTTGGAGCCCGACCCCACAGTATGTAGATCATAGCCAACATTTTCTTCTATCAGATGCCATGTCTCTGATTTGATATCCAGTTCCTTGAACTACTTTGAGTTAACTTTTGTGCATGGTGAGAGAAAGGGATTCAGTTTCATTTTGTTGCATATGGATTTCCAGTTTTCCCAGCACCATTTTTTGAAGATGCTATCCTTCCTCCATTTCATGCTTTTAGCCCCTTTATCAAATATAAGATAGTTGTAATTTTGTAGATTGGTTTCTGTGTCCTCTATTCTGTACCATTGGTCCACCCGCCTGTTTTGGTACCAGTACCATGCTGGTTTTATTACTATTGCTCTGTAGTATAGTTTGAAGTCTGGTATAGCTATACCGCCTGATTCACACTTCCTGCTTAGCATTGTTTTTGCTATTCTGGGTCTTTTATTTTTCCATATGAATTTCATGATTGCTTTCTCTATTTCTATAAGAAATGCCATTGGGATTTTGATTGGCATTGCATTAAACCTATAGAGAACTTTTGGTAATATTGCCATTTTGATGATGTTAGTTCTACCTATCCATGAACAGGGTATATTTTTCCATCTTCTAAGATCTTCTTCTATTTCTCTCTTTAGTTTTCTGTAGTTTTCAATGTATAAGTCTTTCACCTCTTTTGTTAGCTTGATTCCCAAGTATTTTTTTTTTGAGGATATTGTGAATGGAGTGGTTGTCCTCATTTCCATTTCAGAGGATTTGTCGCTGATATACAGGAATGCCTTTGATTTATGCGTGTTGATTTTATAGCCTGCCACTCTGCTGAATTCATTTATTAGCTCTAATAGTTTCTTTGTAGACCCTTTTGGGTCTGCTAGGTATAGAATCATGTTATCTGCAAATAGTGATAATTTGAGTTCTTCTTTTCCTATTTTTATGCCTTTAATTTTTTTTGTCTGTCTAATTGCTCTGGCCAGTGATTTGAGAACTATGTTGAACAGAAGTGGTGAGAGAGGGCATCCCTGTCTTGTTCCAGATTTTAGAGGAAATGACTTCAGTTTTTCTCCATTCAGAATGATGCTAGCCTGAGGCTTAGCATAAATTGCTTTTACAATATTGAGGTATGTTCCTGTTATCCCTAGTTTTTCTAGAGTTTTGGACATAAAGGGATGCTGTACTTTGTCGACTGCTTTTTCTGCATCTATCGAGATGATCATATGGTTCTTATTTTTAGGCCAATTGATGTAGTGAATAACATTTTTTGATTTCCGTATATTGAACCAACCTTGCATCGCAGGGATAAATCCTACCTGATCATGGTGCACAATTTTTTTGATATGTTTTTGTATCCGGTTCTCCAGAATTTTATTGAGGATTTTTGCATCTAGGTTTATTAGAAATATTGGTCTGTATTTTTCTTTCTTTGAAGTGTCTTTGTCTGGTTTAGGAATCAGGGTGATGTTGGCCTCGTAGAATGAATTTGGAAGTTCTCCCTCTTTTTCTATTTCCTGAAATAGCTTAAAAAGTATTGGTATTAGTTTTTCTTTAAAGGTTTTGTAAAACTCTGCTTTATACCCATCCGGTCCTGGGCTTTTCTTAGTTGGTAGTCTTTGGATGGTTTCTTCTATTTTCTCAATTGATATTGGTCTGTTTAGGTTGTCAATATCCTCCTGACTCAATCTGGGCAGATCATATGACTTAAGAAATTTATCGATGCCTTCACTATCTTCTATTTTATTGGAGTATAAGGATTCAAAATAATTTCTGATAATCTTCTGTATTTCTGAAGTGTCTGTTGTGATATTGCCTTTTTCATCCCGTATGCTAATAATTTGAGTTCTCTCTCTTCTTCTCTTCGTTAGCGTGGCTAAGGGTCTGTCAATTTTATTTATTTTTTCAAAGAACCAACTTTTAGTTTTGTCAATTTTTTCAATTGTTTCTTTTGTTTCGATTTCATTAATTTCAGCTCTGATTTTAATTATTTCTTGCCTTCTACTTCTTTTGCTGTTGTTTGCTCTTCTTTTTCTAGGATATTGAGATGAAGTATTAGATCATTTATTTGTTGTTTTTTTCTTTTACTAAGGAATGAACTCCAAGCAGTAAATTTTCCTCTTAGAACTGCTTTCAATGTGTCCCATAGATTTCGATATGTTGTGTCTGTGTTTTCATTTATCTTTAAGAATTTTTTAATTTCCTCCTTAATGTTTTCTATAACCCATTGATCATTCAATAACCTATTGTCCATTCTCCAAGTGATGCAAGATTTTTTCTTACTTTTTTTATCGTTGATTTTCAATTTCATTCCATTAGGATTAGATAAGATGCATGGTATTATCTCTACTTCTTTATATTGTCTAAGAGTTGCCCTGTGACATAATATATGATCTATTTTTGAGAAGGATCCATGTGCTGCTGAGAAAAAAGTGTAACTGCTTGATCTTGGGTGGTATATTCTCTATATGTCAATTAAGTCTAGGTTATTAATTATGTTATTGAGTTCTATAGTTTTCTTATTCAACTTTTGTTTGGAAGATCTGTCCAGTGGTGAGAAAGGTGTGTTGAAGTCTCCCATGATTATTGTATGGTGGTGTATTAGACTCTTGAACTTGAGAAGAGTTTGTTTGATGAACATAGCTGCACCATTGTTTGGGGCATATATATTTATGATTGTTATGTCTTGTTGGTGTATGGTTCCCTTGAGCAGTATGTAGTGTCCCTCTTTATCCCTTTTGATTAACTTTGGCTTGAAATCTATTTTATTTGATATGAGTATGGACACTCCTGCTTGTTTCCGAAGTCCATATGAGTGATATGATTTTTCCCAACCTTCACCTTCAGTCTATGTATGTCTTTTCCTATCAAATGCGTCTCCTGAATGCAGCATATTGTTGGGTATTGTTTTGTGATCCATTGTACTGGCCTGTGTCTCTTGATTGGTGAGTTTAAGCCATTAACATTTAGGGTTATTATTGAGATATGGGTTGTTCTTCCATCCATATTTGTTTATTTATGTTTCTAAACATGGTTTGTTTTCCTCTTTGATTATCCCCCCCCCTTTACTCTACTACCTCCCGCTGTTGGTTTTCATTGATATTTTCCATTTCCTCTTCCTGTAATATTTTGCCGAGGATGTTTTGAAGAGATGGTTTTCTAGCTGCAAATTCGTTTAACTTTTGTTTATCATGGAAGGTTTTAATTTCATCTTCCATCCTGAAGCTTAATTTCACTGGATACACAATTCTTGGTTGGAACCCATTTTCTTTCAGTGTTTGAAATATGTTATTCCAGGATCTTCTAGCTTTCAGAGTCTGTGTTGAAAAATCAGCTGTTATCCTGATTGGTTTATCCCTAAATGTAATCTGCTTCCTTTTTCTTGTAGCTTTTAAAATTCTCTCCTTATTCTGTATGTTGGGCATCTCCATTATAATGTGTCTAGGTGTGGATCTCTTATGATTTTGCACATTCGGCGTCCTGTAGGCTTCTAGGATTTGGGATTCTGTCTCATTCTTCAAGTCTGGGAAGTTTTCTAGTATTATTTCATTGAATAAATGGCTCATTCCTTTGGTTTGGACCTCTATACCTTCCTGTATCCCAATGACTCTTAAGTTTGGTCTCTTTATGTTATCCCATATTTCTTGAATGTTCTGCTCATGGTTTTTTAAGAGTTTTGCTGAGCTGTCTATGTTCTTCTCCAGTTGAAATACTTTGTCTTCATTGTCTGATGTTCTATCTTCTAAGTGTTCTACTCTGCTGGTAGTATTCTCAATTGAGTTTTTAAGTTGGTTTATTCCTTACTGCATTTCTAGTATTTCTGTTTGTTTGTTCTTTATAACCTCTATCTCCCTGTATAATTGATCTTTTGCTTCTTGGATTTGTTTATGTAATTCATTGTCGAAGTGGTTGAAGTGGTCTTTCATTGTCTGATTTTGCTGTCTAATGTCTTCCTTGAGACTCCAGATCATCTGAAGCATGTATATCCTGAATTCTTTATCTGACATTCCATCTGCTGCAGATATTACCTCTTCTAAAGTTGAGTTGACCTGCATTGCTTGTGGTCCTTTCTTTCCTTGTCTTTTCATACTGATCGCGGTTCTTTCTGCTTGGTGAAACTGTTGTGTTATTGATTTTTCCTCCTATATATTTATATTGCTCTTGTATAGTTGCAAAGTCTCCCTCGCAGGCTTTGGCAGTGGTTCTGCCCCTCCTCCAATTGGGGCAATGTGCCTACCTTGCTGGCAGGCCGCTGGGCCTGTACTTTTGGTGGGCATGTTCTTTCGGTAGTCGCAGGTTTGCCTACCTTGCAGGCACGGGCGGCGGCTCAGACCCTCTGCAGGCCTCAGGGCCTGTTCTTCCGATGGGTCGCAGGTCCACCTACCTTGCAGGTGCGAGCAGCGGCTCTGCCCCTCGCTGGCCGCTAGGCCTGTTCTGTCTGTCGGTTGCAGGTCTGTCTACGTAGCAGGCGCTGGTGGCTGCACTGCCCCTCCCCAAATCGGGGCGATGTGTCTGGCGGGCCACTGGGCCTGTTTTGTCGGTGGTCCCAGTTGCGCCTACCTTGCAGGCGTGTGGAGCAGCTGTGCCCCTCCTCGGGTTTCTGGGCCTGACCTGCCAGTGGGTGGCAAGTGCACCTACCTTGCAGGAGCGAGTGGGTGTGGCTCTGCCACTCCGCGGGGCGCTGGGCCTGATCTGCTGATAAGTCACAGGTCTGCCTAACTTGCAGGCGCCCAGCGGCTCTGCCCGTCCCCCAACCAGGGCGATGTGTCAGGCAGGCTTATGGGTCTGTTCTGTCGGTGGTCACAGTTCTGCCTACCTTGCAGGCACATGGGGCAGCTGTGCAGTTTGCTGGGCCTGACCTGCCGGTGGGTCACAGGTCCACCTAACTTCCAGGCGTGGGGGGGGGTGGGGTGGCTCTGCCGCTCTGCGGATTGCTGTGCCTGTTCTGCTGGTGGGTCGTGGGTCCGCCTACCTTGCAGGCTCCCGGCGGCTCTGCCCCTCCCCCAACCTGGGGGGATGTGTCTGGCGGGCCACTGGGCCTGTTTTGTCGGTGGTCACGTTTCCGCCTACCTTGCAGGCGCGTGGAGCAGCTGTTCCCCTCCACGGGTTGCCAACAGCAACTCTTTATTCCCGAACTCTCACCAGCACTCTACACGCACATTCTGGGAAAATACACTCCCTCCACCGGGCTCTGCGTACCAATACTACCAGAACCCCTAAACGGGGTTCTCTAAAGAAGCGGGTGACTGAGGCAGCAGGTTATGCCCTAATCCTGGAGCCGCCCATTTTCCCAGCAGGATCCACCCTAAACCTGGAGCCGCTCTATTCCAGCAGGATCCACCCTAAACCTGGAGTCACCCTATTCCAGCAGGATCCACCCTAAACCTGGAGCCGCCATTATCCTTGAGCAGGGTCACCTTTCAAACTAAAATGCCATGCATCATTTCTACTTGGCTATGGCTCTCAGCATATCCCCCCTTTTGATTAATTAAACAACAAACAATGTGGCTTAGGGACTGTTCTTGTTAGGTTGTCCAATTCAACATATGGTCTGTTCCCATCATCGGATGAGCTGACCTCTAGGCTTCAGCCTCCTGTCGTAGGTTAGTATCACTGTTTGGATCATACCCATCACTGACTACCAGTCCAGCATACAGCCATACTTGTGGATAGGCCTATGCACCAGTGCGGGGCTGAGGTTCTTTGCCTCACCTCTGTTGGCCCCAAACTTCGGCCTTTGTACCATTGGGGGGTGAGGTTCTTTGCCTCACCTCTATTGGCCCCCAAATTTGGCCTTGTTGCCAGTGGGGGGGTGAAGTTCATTGTCTCACCTCTGTTGACCCCCAAATTTTAGACCATCACTAGCAGAAGGAAGGAGGAACAGAAATCCCACGACACCAAGCCAATTGGCGCCTCTTTTGAAAAAATTGAATCACCGGTGACACCATCAGCAAAAATATGCCAGCACTACCACAATTCACTGCAGCAACAGATAGTTCACAATGTATACAAGTGATACATAGTCCAGGCAAGTTCTGCAAGCAGTTCAAAGTGGAGGAATCTATCAATATGTCTGTTTCCTCCCAAAGTAAATCGACTCCTTGATTGAGCATTACTTGTTGAGTTATTATTCATTGATGCATCAGTTTATACAGTTTACTGTTATAGCTATCATTGAAGCTGTAGTTTGGTTTTATCTTTGTCTTCACTGGCACTGGGATGAAGATAGGAATTCTGGCAATGATGCTAAAAAGAAATTATGTAACATTCCAACAGTTACTAAGAAAACAATTTTCTGAACAGTTTACATTATCCTGAACAGAATTATTAAATATAATGAAAAGAAAAGGTGAAAGTAAACAAACAGATCTGTTAACCTCCTTTAAGAACAATCCTTATCAGCTGTTTACCTAATTTAAATTAAACCATTTAAATCATGTGAATCAAAAAAATTCGGATCCATTTTTTCATGAGTGGTCCTCATCTATGAAATATGGACATATGCACATACAGACATACAACACAAAATGCAAGAGTGCACATAAATGTACAACATATAAGACAATAGTAAAGGCCTTGTAGGTTTACACAGGTGAAATCTCCATTGCAATGTTTAAAACTCCACAGTCAAAAAATAAAACTGATTAGAAAAACATTAACATAGGTCTGTATGAGCTCAAAAAATATATTAGAAATTTATGATGTGGGAAAAGGCAATAATAAAATGGATATTGAAAAAAGAATCCTGGTTAATCACTGTTGCAGATGTAAGAATAGCCAAGCTGAAGCTCTGGATATCAGCTGTTATGGATTTGAGTCAACTCATCTTCTTTTCGGTCTGTAAAAATCGCTTTGGTTAGTCTCTCTGGAATCCAAATCAGCGGCTGTTCTCCCTGTGGAAACACACAAACAGAACCCAGATTTCAGACAATCACTGGGTGAGGACCTTTTCATTGTCCTGTTAGAATATCTTTCCAAAGTACCTTAGGCTTATGTACAGTTTTTGGTTACATATGTCTTTCCGCAGCACTAAGCCCTGATGAATGCAAATTTAAAAAGTTTAGAGTAAAAAGCGTTACTTTAAGTTTATCTTTGGGGGATATATACCCCTTTCCAATTCCCTCCTTTTGTTTTAATAAGTACATTTTAATAGTTTGATGAGCTCTTTCAACAATGCTTTGTCCCTGTGGATTGTATGGGATTTCTGTTAAGTAAAAAATTAACTGATTTTTCTTCAGGGATGATGTTCCAAAATATTCTGTATGCATCCTTTGGAAATTTAAAGATCCTTTTAAATTCAAGTCTTCCAAAAGCATTTTGCCTTTGTTTTTAGAATTACTTTAGTCCATTTAATTTTTTGATGTGGTTTTAAACCAATTTCCTTCTTGGTTAATGTTTTCTAAATGGGCTCTTGTCTACAGATTTTAACACACTCATCTGAGACTTCTAATTTCTGCACCACCAGAAATTAAAGTTGATGGGCTTTTTGAAAAAATATTACTAATAATCTCCTTGTTCTTCTATTTTATCCAATATTTGACTTTAAACTTCTCTCTTCTACCCTTTTCTATCTTGAATGTCTGCACCTAATCTGAAATACCTTTACTTGACATTTTTATCCATTTTCAATCTTATTTCTATCTTCTAGTTTTTTCCTCCTAAGGTTTCTACACTCACCCTTAGTTGCTTTTTTTCCTCCTAGTTTTCTTTGGTTTCTTATTTTGTGGGTTTAAAATTCTTGTCTTTCTACATGTTTTCTATCTTTTTTTACCTTTCTGTACTTCTGTCTTTAAAGTTTTCCACTTTAAATTTTTAATCTTTTTTATCCAAATATATTTTTTTCTGTTATTTTCCCATTTTTATGTTTTTTTTTAAGTAATGCTTTTAAGATTAACTAGGCTTCCACGCAATCTTTCCTCCACCATGAAGGCATTTTAACCACCTTTAATTTAACCTTTTAAAGTCTTTGCAACTTACTTAGACATTTTATAACTTTTTACTTTATCACACAAAGATGATCTCATCCAGAAACATTTCTTTTTTCCTTTAACCTTTTATATTAAAATATGTTTCCACATCCTGAATATTTTTATGTCTCTTTTTTAGCTGTTAACCCTTTTTAAAAATTTACATTATGAAACAACCCTTATAAAATTTCTAAATTTAGATAAATTACTCTAAATATTTTTATTTCTTTATGTTACTATAAAAAATGTAGTACCATAAAAAATTGAATATAATATATAATATAATTGAAACCCAACTGAACATTCTTATACCCCTTTTATATAAATTACACCTAATCGAATCTTAACTCTTAGTAATCTTGTTTCAGAAAAGACATAGACTTAGTAACCTTGTTTCAGCAAAGACACAGACCAAAGCAATATTAATTTTTTTCCATTTACCAATTTATGAAAACACACATAATGTTTAAATATATTACATTACCTTATGGAATTAAATAAGTAAAGAGCACTTGATTTTATATTTAGTGGTTGATGTTTCAACACTTTTGCTTTGTAAATTAATCTGATCTTTGTAGAAACCAAGATCTTAGACAAGTGTAGTAAACAGAACAAGCCATCTCTTTCTTGTTGAAGAAAAATCTTTTTACAGGATACCATGATGGTCCCATTATGATATATTTAATAACTCGTCTTTAAAAAGCCATGGGCTAGATTTTTGTATTGTATCAACATATGCCTTAACTGTTCTTGTTCTTACTGGGGTGCCTCCTTCCTCTAACAATTTTTCTTCCTCAGGGGTGAACAACGTCAAACCTTGAGTCAACCATTTTCCCCAGTTTGCCTGAGAAAGTTCTAGGGACAGGCAACTTGAAATAAAAACAAAACAAATCAAAACAAGAACACATTTTTTTTGAAATGGTCACCCATTCTCTCGCCTTCCCTCACGGACAAGCAATTTCACTTGCCCCCAAGCTTCAGATGTTCCCCGCATGGGCCGCCAAATGCTGGAGTCTGGCTGGGCACAAAATAACCGTGCCACCACAAAGCCTTGTAGATTCCAAAAGCAACTCTTTATTCCCGAACTCTCACCGGCACTCTACATGAACGTTCTGAGAAAATACACTCCCTCCACTGTGCTCTGTGTACCAATACTACCAGAACCCAGCGAGAACTCAATGGAGAATCTAAAGGAGCAGGCGCCTGAGGCAGCAGGATACGCCCTAATCCTGGAGCTGCCCTATTGCCAGCAGGATCCACCCTAATCCTGGAGCCGCCCTATTCCAGCAGGATCCACCCTAAACCTGGAGCCTCCCTATTCCAGCAGGATCCACCCTAAAACTGGAGCTGCCCTAATCCCTGAGGAGGGTCACCTTTCAAACCAAAATGCCATGTGTCATTCCTACTTGGCTATGGCTCTCAACAAGGGTTATTGTTAGGGTTAGCGTTAGTGTTTTTGTTAGAGTTAGGGTTAGGGTTAGGTTTGGGGTTAGGTTTAGTGTTATGTTTTAGGTTACAGTTAGTGTTAGTTTTAGGTTTAGATTAGGGTTAGGGCTAATGTTAGGGTCGTGTCATTGTTAGAGTTAGTGTTAAGGTTAGTATTATGGTTATGGTTAGAGTTAAGGTGTGGGTTAGTGTTAGGGTTAGGGTTAAGGTTAAGTATAGGGATAGTGTTTGGGTTAGGGTGAGTGTTATAAACTTTGCATTAGTGTTACGGTTAGTGTAACTGTTGGGTTTATGGTTATGGTTAGTGTTAGTGATAGGGTTAGAAATAATTTTAGGGTTAGAGATAGGGTTAGGGTTATGTTGATGGTAAGGGTTAATTTTAGGGATAGGGTTCATGTTAGGGTTAGTTTATTGTGAGATTTAGGGTTAGGTTTAGGTTTAGGTTTGGTGTTTGTGTTTTGGTTAGGGTTAGGTTTAGGGTTAAGGATAGTGTTAAAGTTAGTGAAAGGTTTAGAGTTAGTGTTAGGTATAGGGTTATGGTTAGTGTTATGATTAGGGTTAATGTTAGGTCTAGGAGTAGTGTTAATGTTAGATCAGGTTCATGGTTAGTCTTAGTGTTAATGTTAGGGATAGGATTATTGTTAGGGTTAGGGTTAGAGTTAGGCTTAGGTTAGAGTTAGGGTTAGTGTTAATGTTAGGGAAAGGGTTAGTGTTAGGGTTAGATTTAGGATTAGGTTTAGAGTTTGGATTATGTTTAAGGTTGGGTTTGGATTTGTGTTAGGGTTAGGGTTAGAGTTAGGGTTAGGTTTAGGATTAGAATTATGATTAGGATTAGGTTACATTTAGTATTAGTGTTAGGCTGAGGGTTATTGTTAGAGGTAAGGTTAGAGTTAGGGTTAGGTTTAGGGTTAGCATTTGCGTTAGTGTTAATGTTAGGTATTTGGTTAGGATTAGGTTTAGGGTTAAAATTAAGTTATGGTTAGTGGTAGGTTTTGTGTTAGGGTTAGAATTACGTTTAGGTTTGGGATTATGGTTAGTATTAGAGTTAGGGTTGGGGTTAGAATTAGTGTTAGGTTTAAGGTTAAGTTTCAGTTTAGTGTTAAAATTAAGGTTAGTTTTAGGTTACTGTGGGGTTTGATTCTGGTTAAGGTTAGTTTTAGGGTTAGCATTAGGGTTAGGTTTAAGGTTAGAGGCAGGGTTAGAATTAGGGTTAGGTTTAGGGTTAGGGTTAGTGGTAGGGTTTGCATTAGGTTTTGACTTAGGGTTAGTTTTAGAATTAGCCATAGTCTTAGATTTAAAGTTACGGTTAGGATTAGATTTAAGGTTAGTCTTAGGGTTAGAGTTAGAGTTATGGTTATGTTAGGGTTACGATTAATGTTAGGTATAGTGTTAGGGTTAGGGTTTGTGTTAGTGTTAGGGTTAGTGTAATGGTTAGGGTTATATTTTGTGTTAGGGTTAGAGTTAGGGTTACTGTAAGGATTAGAGTTAGGCTTAATATTAGGTCACGTTTATGAGTAGAATTAGGATTTTGTTTATAATTACCATTAGTGTAGGTTTTGGATAGGGTTAGTGTTAGGGTTAGGGTTAGTGTTGGGTTAGGGTTAGGGTTATGGTTTGTGTTAGGGTCAGTGCTAGAGTTATGGTTAAATTTAGGATTAGTGTTAGTGTTAGGTTTAGGGTTGGAGTTAGTTTTATGTTTAGAGTTAGAGTTAGAGAGAGGGTAAGGGTTAGGGTTAGCATTAGGGTTAGGTTTAATTTTAGTGTTATAATTAGTGTTAAGGTTAGATTTCATTTTAGGGTTAGGGTAAGTTTTAAGTTTATGGTTAGTGTTATTGTGTGTGTTAGGTTTAGGTTTAGGGTTAGGGTTGGGATTTGTGTTAGTGTAAAGTGCTGGGTTATGGTTAGGTTGTGTTTGGGTTAGAGTTAGGGTGAGTGTTACTTTTAGAATTAGTGTTAGGTTTCTGGTTAGGGTTGGGGTTTGGGTTTGCGTTAGGGTTAGGGTTAATATTAGGTTAAATTATAGGGTTAGGGTAGGGTTTGATTTAGGGTTAGTTTTAGTGTTAGGGTTTGGTGTAGGGTTAGTGTTAGGGTAAGTGTTAGGGTAAGATTAGTCTTAGGGTTTGTGTTAGGGTTAGGTTTAGTGATAGGGTTAAGTTTAGGGTTAGAATTAGGGATAGGGTTAGGATTAATGTTACAGTTCATATAGGGTTAGGGTTAAGGTAAGTGTTAGGTTTAGGTTTAGGGTTAAATTTAGAGTTACTTTTAGGGTTAGGATTAGTTTGGGTTAGAGTTAGGGTTACGGTTTGTGTTACGGGTGGGCTGAGGGTTTGTGTTAGCTTTAAAGTTAGGGTTAGGTTAAGGGTTACATTTAGGATTTGGGCTAGAATAAGTGTTATCATTAGGGTTAGGGTAAAGTTAGGTTTAGGGTTATGTTTAGGGTTGGTGTTGGGGTTAGATTTAGGTTAGGGTAAGGGTTTGTGTTAAAGTTTGTTTCACAGTTAGGGTTAGGGTTAGGGTAGGGTAAAGACTTGTGTTAGGTTTAGATTTAGGGTTAGATTTTTGTGTTAGGTTTAAGGTTAGAGTTAGGGTAAAGTTTAATTTTAGGGTTAAGGTTGGATTAGGTTTAGGGTTAGTGATAGGTTAGGAGTAGGGTTAGGGTTAGGATTATGCTTAGGTTTAGGTTTTGTGTTAGACTGATGGTTAGTGTAAGGTTTAGGGTTATGGTCAAGATTAGGGTTTGAGTTAGAGTTATTTTTAGGATTAGGATTAGGGTTTGTGTTAAAGTTAAATTTAGGGTTAAGGATAGGTTTTGTTTTAGGTTTAGGGTTAGGATTATGGGTACAGAGAGGAAAAGCTTTGGATTTCGTGTCAGGGTTAGAATTAGGTTTAGTGTTAGGATTATGGTTATGGTTATGTATAGTGTTAGATTAAGGGTTAGTGTAAGTGTTAGTGTTAGGTTTAGGGTTAGTGCTAGGGTTCGTTTTATGTTAGGGTTAGGGTTAGGGTTTGTTTTTGGGTTAGGATTATTGTTAGGGTAAGGTTTAGGGTTACGGTTTGGGTTAGGGTTAGATTTAGTGTTATGGCTGGGGTTAGGTTTACGGTTAGTGTTAAGGTAAGTGATAGGGTTTTTGTTAGTGTTTGAGTTAGTTATATATTTAGGGTTATATTTAGGATTAGATTTAGGGTTAGTGTTAGAATTAGGATTGGTGTTCAGGTTAGGGTTAGAGTTATGATTATGGTTAGGTTTAGTGTTGAAGTTTGTGTTAAGGTTATGTTTAGTATTAATTTTAAGAATACGGTTGCGGTTAGGATTAGGGTTAGTCTTAGGGTGAGTGTTAGTGTTTGCATTTGTGTCAGGGTTGGTGTTAATAAAACAAATAGGGTAATGTTTAGTGTTATATTTAGTGTTAGGTTTCAGGTTAGGTTTATGATTCATGTTAGGGTTAGGGTCAGGTTTAGGTTTAAGATTAGGATTAGGGTAAGGGTTAGTACTATCATTAGGTTTCTGGTTAGGGATAGGATAAGTTTTAGCATTAGTTTTAGGGTTACAGTTAGGGTTAGGGTTAGGGTTGAGGTTAGGGTTAGTAGTAGGGTTAGGTTTTGGGTTAGGAATAGGATATGTGTTAGGGTTGGGGTTGGGGTTTGTGTTAGGGTTAGTGTTAGGGTTAGGGTATGGTTACAATTAGAGTGACTGTGAAGGTTACTGTTAGGGTTAGGTTTTGTGTTAGGTTTACAGTTGAGGGTAGTGTTAGGATTTGATTCAGGGTTTGTGTTAGAGTTAGTGTTAGGTTAGGGTTAGGTTCACAATTATGGTTAGGTTTCGAATTAGGTTTAGAATTAAGGTTAAGGTTAGTTTAGGGTTAGGGTTAGGGTTAGTGTCAGGGTTAGATTTAGGGTTGGGGTGGAGTTAAGATAAGTGTTAGGGTTAGGGTTAAGTTTACTTTTAGGGTTTCAGTTAGGTTTAGGGTTACTTTAGTGTAAGGGTTTGTGTTATGGTTAGATTTAAGTTTAGAAATAAGATTAATATTAGGATAAGGGTGAAAGTTAGGATGAAGATTAGTTTTAGGTTTAGATTTAGGTTTACGATTAGGGTTAGGTTAGGGTTACATTTAGGATTAGGGATTTCTGTTAAGCTTATAGTTAGGGTTGGGTTTAGGGTTAGGATTTTGAGTAGAGTAAAGGTTAATGTTTGGTTTAGGATTATCATTAGGATTAAGGTTAGATTTAAGGTTAGTCTTAGTATTAGGGCTTCTGATTAGGCTAGTGTTAGGTTTACTGTTAGAATTAGGGTTAGGTTTAGGGTTAGTGTTAGGGTTAGGTTTAGGGTTAAGTTTATGCTTAGTGAAAGTGTTAGGGTAGGGTTAGCTTCAGGATTAGTCTTAGGGTTAGAGTTAGGGTTAAAATTGGTTTTAGGGTTAGGGTAGTTTTCATGTTAGGATTAGTGTTAGGGTTAAGGTTTGGGTTAGTGTTAGGTTTAGGGATAGGGTTCATGTTGGGGTTAGGTTTAGATTTGGGGATAATGTTAAGGTAACTGATGGGGTTAGGGTTACTGTAAGGTTAATGGTTAGGGTTAAATTTAGGGTTAAGTTTAGGCTTAGGTTTATTTAGGGTTTGGTTTAGATTTTTGGTTAGGGTTAGGGTGAGTGCTAGGGATAGTGTTGTGGTTAATGTTAGTTTTAGGGTAAGGGTTAGGGTTAGAAATAGGGTTAGAGTTGTGGTTATGTTATGTGTAGTTTGTGATTAGGTTAGGGTTACCATTGTTTGGGCTCACAATATGTGTTAGGTTTAGGGTTAATGTTAGAGCTCTGGTTAGGGTTAGGTTTAGGTTAATGTTAGGGTTAGAGTTATGGTTTGTGTTAAGGTTGGGTTAGGTTTAAAGTTAGGATTGTAGTTAGGGTTTTGGTTAGGGTTAGGATGTGGGTTAGGTTTAGAGTTAGTGTTAGGGTTCAAGTTAATTTTAGGTTTAGGTTTACTGTTAGGTTTAGGGTAATCATTTGAGTTAGCATTGGGGTTAGTGTTAGGGATAGGTTTAGGGTTAAGGTTAGTTTTAGGGTTAGGGTTAGGGTTAGGTGTAGGGTTAGGCTTATGTTTATGTTATGGTTAGGTTAGGATTACGTTAGGGTCAGGGTTATGGTAAGGGTTATGATTTCACTTAGGTTTAAGATTAATGTTAGGGTTGGGGTTCGGGTTAGGCTTAGGGTTAGTTTTAGGGTTAGAGTTAATTTTTTTAGGGTAAGGTTTAGGTTTAGGGTTAGGTTTGGGAATGCATTAGGGTTAGGGTTCAGTTTAGGTTTACGGGCAGAATTAGGGTTAACACTAACCCAAAACACAATTAGGGTTGTGTTTTGGGTTAGTGTTAGGGATTGCTTTAGATTAGGTTTAGATTTAGGGTTATGGTTAGGTTTAGGGTCAGTGGAAAGGTTACGGTTATGGTTAGGGTTAGGATGTGTTAGGTTTAGGGTTAGTGTTATGGTTTGTGTTAGTTATAGGTGTAGGATTACTGTTAGGTTTGGGTTAGCATTTGTGCCAGGGTTAGGGTTAGGGTTAGGATTGGAATTAGGGTTAGGATTCGGCATAGGTTTAGGACTAGGGTTAGAGGTAGGGTTAGGTTAGAGTTAGGTTTAGGGTAAGCATTTGTGTTAGATTTTCAGTTAGGTTTAGGTTTAAGTTTAGTGTTAGGTTAGGTTTAGAGTTACAGTTAAGATTAAGGTGAGACTTAGATTTAATGTTAGGGTTAGGGTTAGAGTAAGGTTTAGTTTTAGTGATAGCTGCAAGGTTGGGGTAAGGGTTAGTTTAGGGTTAGTTTTAGGTTTATTGTTAGGGTTAGTGTTAGTGTTAGAGTTAGGGTTAGGGTTAGTGTATGGGTTAGTGTTAGGTTTAGGGTAAGTGTTAGGGTTAGGGTTTGGGAAATGGTTAGAGTTTGTGTTAAGGTTAGGGTTAGTGTTAGGTTTACAGTAAGGGTTAGTGTTAAGGTTATGTTTAGGATTTTTGTTAGGGTTAGCGTAAGGATTAGGGTTAGGGTTAGGTTTATGGTTTTGTTTAGGTTTGGGTTAGAGTTTGTGTTAGGCTTCAAATTAGGGTAAGGGATGGGGTTACTTTAGGGTTACTGTTAGGTTAGGGTTAGGGTTAAGGTTAGTTTTAGAATCTGGGTAAGTGTTAGGATAGGTTAGTGTAAGTGTTTAGGTTGGGTAAGTGTTTGTGTTAGAGTTAGATTTACGGTTAGATTTAGGCATATGTTAAGGATAATGTTAGGGTTAGAGTTACGGTAAGGCTAGTTTTATGGTTAGGATTAGGGTTAGGGTTAGGTTATGGTTTGGGTAAGTATTAGGTTAGGGTTAGGTTTATGTTTATGGATAGGGTTTGTTTTTGATTTGGTTTTAGTGTTAGGTTTGTGGTTAGTGTTAGTATTAAAGTGAAGGTTAGTATTAGGGTTAGTGTTAGGGTTAGAGTTAGGGTTAGATTTTGGGTAACTGTTAGGATTAGAGTTAGTGTTAGGGTTAGTGTTATTGTTAGTATTAGGTTTAGGCATAGGGTTAGGCTGAGTATTAGGTTTAGGGTCAAGATTACATTTAATTTTAGCGTTAGGTTTTGGATTAGGATTAGGGTTAGGTTTACCATTTGGGATAGTGTTAGTGTTAGTTTTAGTGTTAGAATTAGGCTTTGTGTTAGGATAGGGTTAGGGTTAGTGTTAGTGTTCGGATTAGGGTTAAGTTTATTGCTACGATTAGGGTTCGGATTAGCATTAGTGTTAGGTGTAGGGTTAGTGCTATGGTTAGGGTTATGGGTATTGTTTGCATTAGGGTTATTGATAAAGTTACGTTTGGTTTTAGGGTTAGTGTTTTGGTTAGTGTTAGGGTTAGGGTAAGATTTATGTTTAGGGATAGGTCTAGGATTAGGTTTAGTGTTAAGGTTAGTTTTAGGATTATTTTTGTTGTTAGGTTTAGTGTTTAAGTAAAGGTTAGTTTAGGTTATTGTTAGATTTAATGTTAGGGTTTTCTTAAGGTTAGGGTTAGGGTTAGGGTTACAGTTACCATTTAGGCAATGATTATGGTTAGTGTTAGGGTTAGTGTTAGGATTACGGTTAGGGTTAGGTTTAGTGTTAGGGTTAATGTTAGTGTATGATATTGTTATGGTGAAGGTTAGTTTTAGTTTTAGGGTTATGATTAGGATTAGGGTTAGGTTTAGGGTTATTATTAGTGTTAGGTTTTACATTAGGGTTAGTGTAAGTGTTATGGTTAGTGTTAGGGTTTGGGTTAGTGTTAGGATTAGGATTAGTTATTAGGTTAAAGTTAGGTTTAGGGTTAGTGTTAGTGTTAGTGTTAGGATTACTGTTCATCTTATGGTTAGGTTTAGGGTTCATGTTAGGGTTACTATTAGACTGGTGATAGGGTAGTGTTAATGTTAGTGATTGAGTTAGATTTAGGGATAATGTTAGTGTTAGGGATATTTTTATGCTAAGTATTAGGATTACCATTAGGATTAGAGTTGGTGTTACTGTTAGAGTTATAGTCAGGGTTAGGCTTAGGGATTATTTTCGGGTGAGGTTTGGGGTTAGTGTTAAGGTTAGGTTTAGCTTTAAGGTTAGTGTAAGGGTTAAAGTTAGGGTTTAGTTTAGGTTTAGTTTAAGAGTTAGGGTTAGAGTTAGAGTTAGGGTTAGTGTTAATGTTAGTGTTAGTGTTTGGGTCAGAGTTAGATTAAGTGGTTGTATTAAGTTTAGGGTTAGGTTAGTGTTATGTCCAGGATTAGGTTTAGATTTAGGGTTATGGTTAGGTTAGGGTCAGTGGAAAGTTTAGTTTAGGGATAGGATTACGATTTGTGTTAAGTTTAGGGTTAGGTTTCAGGGTTGGGTTAGAATTAAGTTTAGATTTAGGGTTAGGTTTAATAATATAATTAAGTTTAGATTTATATTTAGGGTTACTTTTAAGTTTAGTGTTAGGTTTAGGTTTAGGGTTATTGATAGTGTTAGGGTTGAAATTAGGGTTTGTGTTAGGATTCATGTTAGGTTTAAATAAGAGTTAGGGCTAGGGTTAGGTTACGTTCATTTTAGCATTTTTTTAGGGTTAGGGTTAGAGTTATGGTTATGGTTAGGGTTAGGGTTAGAGTTAGTTTTAGGGTTGGTGTTAGTTTTACTGTTAGGGTTAGTTCTAGGTTTAGGGTTAGGGTTAAGATTAGCGATAGGTTTACTGTTAGGTTTTAGGGCTAGTGTTAGAGTTAGGGTTATGGCTAGGGTTAATTTTAGGGTTAGAGTTAGTTTTACCATAACGGTTTAAGTTTGTGTTAGTGTTAAGTTTAGATTTTGAATTAGGGTTAGAGATAGTGTTAGGTTTAGAGTTAGGCTTTGAATTATTGTTACATTAGGGTTAGGGTTAGGGTAAACGTTTGTGTTAGGGTTATATTTAGGGATAGGATTTGGGTTAGTGTTAGGGATTGCTTTAGATTTATTGTTAAGGTATGTTTTAGGGTTAGGCTTAGAATTAGGATTAGGGTTAAGTTAGAGTCAGGGTTAGGTTAGGATTAGGTTTATGGTTAGGGTTAGGGTATGTGTTAGGTTTATGGTTAGTGTTATGGTAATGGTTATGGTTAGTGTTCGGGTGAGGTTTTGGGTTATTAGGATTAGTTTTAGGGTATGTGTTAGGATTTAGGTTAGAATTAAGGTTAGGTTAAATATTAGGGTTAGGTTTACGGTTAGGTTTCGGGTGAGTTTTAGAGTTAAGTATAGGTTTAGTGTTATTTTTAAACTTAGTGTTAGGGTTAGTGTTTTTTTTAGGTTTAAGATTAGGGTTAGGGTTTCTGTTATGGTTAAAGGACAGGGTTAGGGTCATGGTTATATTAGGGTTACAGTTAGGTTTAGGGTTAGTGTAAGTTTTATGGTTAGGGTAATTTTTAGGTTTAGGATTAGATTAATGGTTAAAATTAGTGTTAGGATTAGGGTTAGGGATAGGGTTAGTGTGAGGGTTAGCCTTAGGGTTAGGATTTGGGTTAGAGTTAGGGATAGAGTTAAGGTTTGTGTTAAGGTTAGGGTTAGTGTTTATATTAAAGTTAGTGTTAGGTTTAGGGTTAGGGTTAGGTTTAGGATTAGAGTTAGTTTTACTTCTAGGGTTAGGGTTCCTGTTAGTGATAGAGTTAGTATTAGTATTTGTCTTAGCGTGAGGGTAAGGGTTAGATTTAGTGTTAGGATAGGGTTAAGATTAGGGTTATAGTTAGGGTTAGG
The DNA here is from genome assembly GCF_048772815.1 of Callospermophilus lateralis. NCBI lineage: Eukaryota > Metazoa > Chordata > Mammalia > Rodentia > Sciuridae > Callospermophilus > Callospermophilus lateralis. Next base: position 87,668,001 of record NC_135306.1, read on the forward strand.
GTTAGATTGAGGGTAATGATTACGGTTACATAGGTTTAGTTTTAAGATTTGGGTTAGTTTTAGGGTTAGAGTTAGTGTTGGGCTTAGGGTCTGTGTTAGTGTTAGGGTTACGTTTAGGGTTAGGGTTAGAGTTAGTAGTCTGGGAATGTGGCTCAAGCGTTAGCGCGCTCGACTGGAATGCATGTGGCCCAGGTTCGATTCTCAGCACCACTTAAAAACAAAGATGTTGTGTCCAACAAAAACTAGAAAATAAATATTAAAACTCTCTCTCTCTCTCTCTCTCTCTCTCTATTTATCTATATATATATATCTATCTATCTCTCACTCTCTCTGTTTTAAAAAAAATGAGTTAGTGTTAGGTTTAGGTTTAGGATTAGGTTTACGGTTGGTGTTAGAGTTAAAGTTAGGGTTAGAGTTTGAGTAAGAGTTAGGGTTACAGTTAAGATTAGGGTTACTGTAAAGGTTAGGTTTAGTATTAGTTTTAGAGTTATTATTAGGGTTCATAATAGGGATATTTTTTGTGTTTGTTTCAGGGATAGGGTTAGATTTCAGGTAAAGGTTAGGGTTAGTTTCAGAATTAGGTTTATGTTTAGAGTTAGCATTAGAGTTAGGTTTAGTTTTAGTGTTAGTGTTACACTTAGGTTTTGTGTTAGGGTTAGGGTTTGTGTTATCGTTAAGATTAGGATTAAGGCTAGGTTTATCATTAAGATTATGGTTAGAGATAGGGTTAGTGTTAGGGTAAGTGTTGGTGTTAAGGTTATAGTTAGGGTTAGGTTAATGTTAGGGTTACAGTTAAGGTTAATGTTAGTGTTATGATTATGGTTAGGGTTAGGGTTAGAATTAGTGTTATGGTGAGGGTTAGGTTTAGTGTTAAGGTTAATTTTATTTTAGGGTTATGGTTAGGTAGAGGTTAGGGTTAGGGTTAGGGTTAGCTTAGAGTTAGGGTTGTGGTTTGAATTTGGCTTAGTGTTAGGTTTAGGGATAGGGTTAGGGTTTGTGGTAGGTTTAGGATTAGGGTGTGTGTTTCTGATAGGCTTAGAGATAGGGTGAGGGTTAGGGTTCCTGTTAGGGTTAGGGCTAGATATAGTGTTAGGGTTAGGTGTAAATTTTTGGTTATATTTAGGGTTAATAATACGGTTGTTTGTAGGGTTAAGTTTAGAATTAGTGTTTTATTTAGGGTTACAGTGAGGTTTAGGGTTTTTGTTAGCGTTTGGTTAGAGTTAGTTTTAGGGTTAGGGTTAGATTTAGGGTGACGTTTAGAGTTAATTTTAGCATTAGGGTTAGGGTTACTGTTATGATTAGGGTTAGTGTTAGAGTTAAAGTTAGAGTTAGGTTTAAGGTTAGTGTTAGGGTTAAGATTACAGTTAGGGTTCTGTTTAAGGTTGGAGCTTGCTTTAGTGTTAAAGTTAGAGGTAGGTTTACAGTTAGAGCTAGGGTTATGTTTAGAGTTTTTGTTAGGGATAGATTTATGGTTATGGTTAGAATTAAGGTAAGGTTTTGTGTTGTGGTTAGGATTAGTTTTAGTTTCAGGGATAAGATTAGGATTAGTGATAGACTGAGGGTTAGGGTAAAGGGTTAGTGTTGAGGTTAGGGTTAGGATTAGGATTAGGGTTATTCTTATGCTTGGGGTTAGGGTTATGTTTAGGTTGAGCATTAGGGTTAGTGTTAGTGTTAGTGTTAGGTTTAGGGTTAAGGTTATTGTTAGATTAGGGTTAGAATTAGGGTTAGTGTTAGGGTAAGGGCTAAGTTTAGTTTTAGTGTTAGGGTTAGGGTTAGGTTTAGTTTTAGTGTTAAGATTAGGGTTAGGTTTAGTGTTTGGGTTAGGTTTGAGTTAGGATTAAGTTTCGTTGTAAGGTTACGCTTATGGTTAGTGTTTGTGTTAGGGTTATGTTTATGGTTAGTGTTAGTGTTACGTTAAGGGTTTGTGTTAGGGTTAGTGTTAATATTTTGGTTAGTTTTAGGTATAGGGTTAATGTTAGATTTATGGTTTGAGTTAGGGTTAGGGTTAGTGTCACAGTTAAATTTAGATATGGTGTTTAGATTAGGGTTAGTTTTGGTGTTAGTGTTAGGGTTAGGTTTATTGTTAGGTTTAGGATTAGAGTTAGTGCTAGGTTTTGGGTTAAAAATAGCGTTAGAAATAGTGTTAGGGTTTAGGCTAAATTGAGGTTTAGAGTTATGGTTGTGTTTGGTGTTAGGGTTACTGTTACGATTGAGTGTCCCTTAGTTCAATTTCCAGTTACCCCCCCCCCCCCCAATCCTTTTGTATGAAATGTTTTGACTTATAAATCACTTTACATACTTTTTCTACCTGGACTATCAACTAGTGAAAACGTATATGTCATTAGAATTGAGCAATAATTTATGTAAGTTCATTTTGAGAGTATAGTAAGTCACATTGTTTGCAATTTCAGAGATGTAGATGACTGAATGTGTTTCACTTATAAAATACCCAGTTTTTATAAACTAGTCCATTCCTGTTATTTTCTGGCTTTCATCATCTTGCCTAAAATATGATGTAAAAGGGACAAAAATAAAAGAGCATTCTTGGTGTGTGTGAAAAAAAAAATTTGGGTTTGGGTTAGTGTTAGATTTAGGGTTAGGGTTAAGGTTAGTGTTATTTTTATGGTTAGGGTTACATTTATGGTTAGTGTTAGTGTTAGGTTTAGGGTTAGGCTTAGGGTTAGTGTTATGGTATGGTTGAGAGTAAGGTTTAGGTAAATGTTAGGGGTAGGGTGATGGTTTAGGCTAGGGTTTTTGTTAAGTTGAGGGTTATGGTTAGGATTTGTGTTACGGTTAGTGTTAGGGTGTGGATTTTAGTTATGGTTACTGTTAGGGTTAGGGTTACATTTCGTGTGAGGGTTAGGGCTAGGTTTAGTGTTAGGGTTAGTTGTAAATTTTCCGTTAGTGTTAGAGTTAGTGTTACAGTAAGCGTTAGGGTTAGGGTTAGGATTAGTGTTTCTCTAAGGGTTTGAGTTCGGTTTAGGTTTTTTGTAAGAGTAAGGGCTATGGTTAATGTTAGGGTGAGGTTTAGGGTTAGTGATAGAGTTAAAGTTAGGTAAGACAGTTAAGGTTAGTGTTAGTGTTCGGTTTGAGGATTGGGGTTATTATTAGCGTTAGAGTTCTGCGGTTTCGTTTGGTGATAAGGTTAGGATTAGGGTTAGGTTTAGTGTTAAGGTTAGGGTTAGGGTTTGTGTTAGGTTTAGGTTTTGGGTTACAGTTATGATTAGAAATAGGTGTATTATTAGGGTTAATGCTAGGTTTAGGGTTAGTATTAGCATTAATAATAGGTTTAGGTTTAGGGTGAGGGTTTGTGTTCGGGTTAGGGTTAGGTTTAGAATTAGGGTTAGTGTTAGGGTAAGGGTTAGGTTTAATTTGGGTGTTAGGATTAGGGTTAGGGTTTCGGTTAGTGTTAGGGTAAGTTTTTGTGGTATGGGTAAGGTTTACTTTAGGGTAAAAGTTGGGATTAGTGTTAGTGTTAGAGTAATATTTGGGGTTAGGTTTAGTGTTATGTTTAAGGTTAGGTTGAGGGTTAGTGTTTTGATTAGTGTTAGGATTATGGTTAGGGTTAGTGTTTTGATAAGTGTTAGGTTTATTGTTAGGGTTAGTGTTCGGTTTAGGGTTTGTGTCATGATTAGGTTTAGTATTAGTGTTAGGGTTAGGGATACGGTTACGGTTATTGTTACGGTTAGGTTTAGGGTTAAGTTTATGGTTAGCGTTTTGTTTTAGTGTTAGGTTTAGGGTAGGGTTAGGTTTAGTGTTAGGTAAGGGTAAAGGTTAGCGTTAGGGTTAGTAATTGGCTTAGAGTTAGAGTTCAGGTTTTAGTTTGTATTAGGTTTACGGTTCGGGATAGGATTTGTGTTAGGGTTAGGTTTAGGGTTACAGTTAGATTATGTTTTGACTTAGGGTTAGGTTTGGGATTAGGGTTAGGGTTAGTGTTAGTGTTAAGTGTAGAGTCAGGGTTAGGTTTAAAATTAGGGTTAGTGTTAAGATTAGGGTTAGGGTTAGTGTAGCGTTTGGTTTAGGGTTAGTTTTAGAATTAATGTGAGGATTAGAAATGGAAATTGTGTTACTGTTAGGGTTTGTTTAAGAGTTAGGATGAGGGTTAGGGTAAGGGTTAGTTTTAGGGTAAGTGTTAGCTTTAGGGTTATGGTTTGTGTTAGGTTGATGTTTAGGGTTAGATTTTGAGTTAAGCTTAGATTTAGGGTTAAAGTTGGAATAAGGTTAGAGTTAGGGTTAGGGTTAGTGTTAGAATTAAGAGTAGGGTAAGGCAATGAGTTATATTTGGGTTAGGGTTAGTGTTAGTGTTAGGTTAAGGGTTAGGGATAGGATTAGAAGTAGGGTTAGGATTAGAGTTAGTGATAGGTTTAGGATAAGGTTTTATGATTAGGTTTAGGTTTAGTTTTAGTGTTAAGATTGGGGTAGGGTTAGGTTTAGAGTTAGTTACAGGGTTAGGGTTCGTGTAAATTTTAGGGTTCGTTCTAAGTTTGGGATTAGGTTTTGTTTTAGGCTTAGGGTTATGGTTAGGTTTAGAGTTAGTGTTAGATTTAGGGTTATGTTGAAGGTTACTGTTAGTGTTTGGTTAGGGTTAGTGTTAAGGTTAGTTTTAGGGTTAGAATTAGGGTTAGATTTAGGGTTAGTGTTAATGTTAGGGTTCGGGTTCATGTTATGGTTAGGATTAGGGTTAGTGTTAGAGTTAGGGTTAGGGTTAATATTTGGGTTATTTTTAAGTTTAGGTTTACTGTTACAGTTAGGGTTAGGGTTAAGGTTAAGGTTAGTGTTAGACTGAGGGTTAGGGTTAGAGTTTGTTTAAGGTAAGGGTTAGATTTAGGGGTAGATAAGCGTTAGATATAGGATTAGGTAAGTGTAAGTGTTAAGGTTAAGTTAGGTAGGTTTGTGGTTTGGGTTATGATTTGTGTTAACATAAGTGTTAGGTTTAGGGTTTGTATTTGGTTTAGGGTTATATTGTGGGTTTGTGATAGGGTTATTATTAGGGTTAGGGTTATGGTTTGTGTTAGGGTAAGGACTAGGTTTAGTGTGAGGGTTAGCTGTAACTTTTTGGTTAGGGTTAGGATTATGTTTAGGGTTAGGATTAGTGTTTGGCTTAGGGTTAGAGTTAGGTTTAGGGTTTGTGTTAGGGTTAGGGTTAGAGATAGTGTTAGGGATAGGGTTAAATTTAGGGTAAGGTTTAGGGTTAGGTTTAGGGTTAATGTTAAAGAGATAAGGTAAAGATTATGGTTAGGATTAGAGTTATGTTTAGGGTTATGGTTAGGGTTAGTGTTAGGTTTAGTGTTAAGATTAAAGTTAATATTAGTGTTTTGGTTAGAAATAGGTTTAGGGTTAGGGTTAGTGATAGGGTTAGTGTTTGTCTTATGGTAAGTGTTAGGATTAGTGTTACAGTTAGATTTAGGACTAGTGTTTCTGTTAAGTTTAGGATAAGATATAGGTTTGTTGTTAGTGCTAGGGTGAGTGTTAGGGTTTTGGATAGTGTTACAGTTAGGATGTGGGTTAGGGTTAGGGTTACGGTTAGTGTTAGCATTAGAATAAGGGTTAGGGTTAGGGTTAGGTTTAAAGTTAGTATTTGGTTTTGGGTTAGGGTTAGAGTAAGGATTATGGTTAGGGTTAGGGTTATTGTTAGGATTTTGGATACAATTAAGTTTCTAATTAGGGTTAGGGTTAGTGTCAAAGTTAGGTTTAGGGTTATGTTTAGGGATAGTTTTAAGGTTAGTGTTAGTGTTATGGTTTGTGTTAGAGTCACTGTTATTTTTAGGATTTATGATAGGCTTAGTTTTAGGGTTATGGTTGGATTATGGTTAGAGTAAGGTTTTGGGTTAGTCTTTGTTTTAGGGTTAAGTGTAGGGTTAAGGGTAGTGTAAATGTTAGGGTTAGGATAAATGTTAATGTTAGGGTTAAAGTTAGGGTTAGGGTTACAGTTAGGGTTAAAGTTAAGGTTAGTTTTAGGTTTATGTTTAGGGTTAAGGATAGGGTTAGGATTATGGTTAGGGTAACCATTAGGGTTCGATTTAGGTTTTTTGTTAGTATTAGTGTAAAGTTAGGTTTAGGATTATGTAAGGGTTAGGGTTTTGTTTATGTTTGGGTAATCATTATGGTTTGGCTTATGATTTGTGTTAGGCTTACGGTTAAGATTAGGAATAGGTTTAAGGTTAGGGCTAGGGTTATGTTTAGTGTTAGAGTTAGGGTTCATGTTACATTAACGTTAGTATTTGTTTAAGGGTTAAGATTAGGGTTAGTTTTAAGGTTAGCATTAAGCTTCGGGTTAGGATTAGTGTTTGTTTTAGAGATAGATTTAGGATTACTGTAAGAGTTAGTTTTAGGGTTATGGTTAGTCTTATGGTTAGAGTTAGATTTAGGTTAGGGTTAGGGTTACAGTTAGGTTAATGTTAGGGTTATGTTTAGGGTTACGTCAGGCTTCATGTTAGGGTTAGGGTTAGGGTTAAATTAGGGTTAGTGTTATGTTTGGGATATTATTAGGGTAGGGTTCGGTTAGTTTTATCTTTAGGTTTAGGTTTAGTTTTAGGGTTAGTTTTAGAGTAAGTGTTAGCATTAGTGATAGGGTTAGGGTTAGGTTTAGGGTTAGTTTTAAGGTTAGCATTAAGGTTAGGGTTAGGAATAGTGTTTGTTTTACAGTTAGATTTCGGATTACTGTAAGTGTTAGTTTTAGGGTTATGGTTAGTGTTATGGTTAGAGTTAGATTTAGGTTCCCGATAGGGTTACAGTTAGGTTAATGCTAGGGTTATGTTTAGGTTTACGTTAGGCTTCATGTTAGGGTTAGGGTTAGGATTAAATTAGGGTTACTGTTATTTTTGAGATATTATTAGGGTAGGGTTCCAGTTAGTTTTAGATTTAGGTTTAGATTTAGGTTTAGAGGTAGGGTTAGGTTTACAGTTAGTGTTAGCATTAGTGATAGGGTTAGGGTTAGGGTTAGGGTTAGGGTTAGGGTTAGGGTTTGGTTTAGGGTTAGTTATTTTTAGGGTTAGTTTTAGGCTTATTATTAGAGATATAATTGGGTTAGTTTTAGTTTTAAGGTTAGGGTTAAAGTTCGTGTTTGTGTTAGGGTTAGGGTTAGTTTTGGGTTAGGTTTTAGGTTAGTTTTAAGGTTAGTGTTAGTGTAAATTTAGAGTTAAGATTAAGGTTAGGTTAGGGTTAGGGTTATGGTCATATTTATGGTTTAAGTTACAGTTAGTGTTAGTGTTAAGATTAGGGTTTGGCTTGTGGTTAGGATTAGTGTTGTGTTAGGGTTAAGGATAGTGTTAGAATTAGGTTTAGGGTTAGTGTTAGGTTTAAGGTTAGGTTAGGGGTTGGGTTCATGTTAGGTATAGTGTTAATATTAGGTTTACTTAGGGTTAGGGTTAGGTTTATGGTTCATTTTAGGGTTACGGTTAGGGTTAAGATTAGGGAGAGATTTAGTTTTATTTTCAGGCTTAGGGTTACTTTTAGGGTTAGGGTTAGCATTAGGGTTAGTGTTAGTAATAGGGTTAGGGTTAGTGTTTGTGTTTGATTAAGTTAAGGTAAGGTTTAGGTTTAGGTTTATGGTTATGATTACCGTTAGTATTACTGTAAGGGTTTGGATTAGGTTGAGTGTTAAGTTTAGTTAGGGTTAGGTTTAAGTTTAGTGTTGGGTTTAGGGTTAGTGTTATGGTTAGGGTGACAGTTATGCTTAGGATCAAGGTTAGTTTTAGGTTTAGAGATAGGGTTAGGGCAAGATTAGGGTTAGCATTTGGGTTAGAGTTAATGTTAGGGTTAAGTTTACTTATGGTTATGGTAGGGTTAGGGCTCATTTTAGCATTAGGGTTAGGGTTAGTGTTAGCTTCAGGTTTAGGTTTATGGTTAGGGTTAGGGTTAGTTTTAGGGTTAGGGTTAGGGATAGCATTAGAGTTAGAGTTAGAGTTAGGGTTAGTGTTAGTTTTAGGGTTAGGTTTAGGGTTATCATGAGTGTTAGGGTTAGGATTAAGGTTCATGTTAGGATTAGGTTTAGGGTTAGTGTTAGGGTTAGGGTTATGTTTAGCGTTAGGCATACTGTTAGTTTTATTGTTAGTGTTAGGTTTAGGGTTAGGAATAGTGTTAGGGTTAGGGATAGGTTTAGACATAGTGTTAGGATTAGGGTTAAGTTTAGGGTTAGTGTTACATTTAGAGTTAAGGGTTAGTGGTATGGTTAGGTTTAAAATTAGGTTTAGTTTTAATGTTTGGGTTAGGATTATGGTTAGTGTTTGTGTTACAGTTGGTGTTAGTGTTAGGATTAGGCTTTGGTTTAGTGTTTGGTTTAGGGTTAGGGTTTGTGTCAGGGTTATGGTTAGCTTTAGGGTTAGTGTTAGGGCTACTGTAAGGGTAATGTTAGGGTTAGGATTAGGGTACATGTTAATTTTAGGGTTAGGACTTGTATCACAGTTATGTTGAGGATTATGGTGAGAGTTAGGGTTGGAATTATGATTAGGGTTAGTGTTAGTAATCGGAATAGTGTTTGTTTAAGGGTTAGTGTTAGGTTTAAGCTTACTGATAGTGTTAGGGTGTGGTTTATTGTTAGGGTTAGGGTTAGGGTAAGGTTGAGTTTTAAGGTTAGTGTTAGCGTTATGATTATGGTTGGGATTAGGGTTATGGTAAGGATTAAGTTTAGAGTTAGGGTTAGGGTTAGGGTTAGAGTTAGGGTTAGGCTTATGCTGGGAACCATCAGCCAAGTAGGTATGACAAATTCCTTGCCAGCTTACTCCCATGCTGTCTAGTGGAAGGACTTCTGAAAGGTGACCTTGCTCAAGGACCAGGGCGGATCCGTGTTCCCCTTTAGAATAGGGTGGTTTAGCATAATAGGAGATTAGGGTGTTCCCCCTTTAGAATAGGGCGTATCCTGCTGCTGAGTTCCTCTTGAGTTCTTAGGGTCAGACAGTATATTTTGGGAGACAGAAGCCCAGGAGTAGAGGATTTGGGCAGAGTGGATTTGGGCAGAGTGTGGATTTGGGCAGAGTGTGGATTTGGGCAGAGAACGTGGATTTCCCCAGAACGTGTTTGTAGATGGCCGGTGTGAGTTCGGGAATAAAGAATTGCTGTTTGAATCTACAAGCTGTGTGGAGACTCGTGATTTGTGCCCAGCCAGAGACTGCGGCAGGCTTAGGGTAGGTTAGGGTTAGCATTAGAGTTTATGTAATGGTTAAGTTTAGGTTTAAGTTTAGGTTTGTGTTAAAGTTAGGGTTAGGGTTAGGGTTAAGGTTAGGTTTAGGTTTAGGCTTAGGGTGAGAGTTAGGTTTAGAATTCGGGTTAGGGTAAGGGTTATTGTTGGGATTAGTGTTAGGGTTAGGCTTAGAGAAAGCTTAGGGTTAGGGTTAGGGTTAGGGTTAGGGTTCGTTTAGAATTAGGATTTTATTATGGGTAAGGGTTAGGGTTAATTTTAGGTTTAGGTTTAGGGTTAGGGTTAGTGACAGTTTAGTATCAGATTTAGGGTTAGGGTTAGTGTTAGGGATAGGATTAGGTTAAGGTTTAGTGTTAGGGTTTTGCTTATAGTTAGTGTTAAGGTTAGTTTTATCTCAGATTTATGGTTCATATAGGTTTAGGTTTAATGTTAGGTTTAGGGTTATGGTTTGGGTTAGGGTTAGTTTTAGGTTTAATGTTAGTTTTAGGGTTAGTTTAAGGCTTAGGGTTAGAATAATGGTTAGGGTTAAGTTAAGAGTTCATGTTGGCCTTAGGTTTATGTTAGTGTTAAGGTTAGAGTTAGGTTTAAGGTTATGTTAAATGTTAGTGTTTGGGTTAGTTTTAGGAATATTTTTAGGGTTTAGGGTTAGTTTTAGTTTTAAGGCTAGTGTTAGGTGTAGGTTAATGTTACAAATAGGGTTAATATTATGATTAGGGTTCATGTTAGGTTCAGGATTAGGGTTATGGTTAGGGCTAGTTTTAGGTTTAAGGTTAGTGCTATTTTTCAAGTTAGTCTTAGGGTCAGTTTTAGAGTTAGGGTTAGAGTCAGTGTTAGGATTAATGTTAGGTGAAGGATATGGATTGTATTATGATAAGGGTTAGGGTTAGTGTTTGTTTTAGGATTTGGGATATGGTAAGGATTATCCTTATTTTCAGTAATAGGGTTAGTGTGAGGCTTAGGTTTAGGTTTAGGTTTAGTTTTAGGGTTACTTTTAGGTTAGGGTTAGTGTTAGTGTTAGGGTTAAGATTATATTTAGGTTTAGTGTTAGGTTTAGGGTTAGAGTTTGGTCTAAGGTTAGTAATAGGGTTTGAGTTGGGGTTAGGCTTATTGCTAGGATTAGGGTTAGGTTTAAAATTAGAGTTAGTGTTAGCATTAGGTTTAGTTTAGGGGTTAGGGTTTCTTTAAGGTTTACGGTTTGGTTTAGGGTTAGGTTTATTTGAGGCTTAGGGTAAGGGTTAAGATTTGTATTAGGTTTATTTTTATAATTATTGTTACTTTTAGGGGTAGTCTTATGGTTAGGGTTAGGGTTTGTGTTAGGTTTAGGTTTTGGGTTAGGGTTTGTGTGAGAGTTAGGGTTAGGGTTAGGGTTCGTTTTAGGATTAGGATTAGGGTTACGGTTATGGTAAGGATTAAAGTTTGGGTTAGGTTTAGGGTTAGAATTAGTGTTAGGTAAATGTTAGGTTTACGGTTAGGTTTACTGTTTGTGTAGTATTAATATTAGTGTTAGGTTTATTATTAGAGTTAGGGTTAGGGTTATGGTTAAGATAGGGTTAGAGATAGGGTTCTTGTTAGGGTTAAGGTTAGGGATAATGTTAGGTTTAAGTTAGGGTAAGGGTTAGGTTTTATGTTAGGTTTAGGGATAGGATTTGTCTTAGGGTTATGGATAGGATTATGTTTAAGATTCCGGCTCTGTCGTTTTCATTGTATAGGTCCTTCCCCTCTTTTTTTAGGTTGATTCCCAAGTATTTTATTTTTTTTTTGAGGTTATTGTGAATGGGGTTGTTGTCCTAATTTCCATTTTAGTAGATTTATCACTGATATACAGAAATGCCTTTGATTTATGTGTGTCAATTTTATATCCTGCCACTTTTCTGAATTCATTCACTATCTCTAGAAATTTCTGTGTAGAACATTTGGGTCTGCTAGGCAGAGGATTATGTCATCCACAAACAGTGCTAATTTAAGTTACTAAAGTGCCTTTAATTTATTTTGTCTGTCAAATTGCTCTGGCCAGGGTTTCAAAAACTATGTTTAATAGAAGTGGTGAGAGAGGGCAGCCCTGTCTTGTTCCAGATTTTAGAGGGAATGCCTTCATTTTTTCTCCGTTTAGAATGATGTTAGCCTGAGACTTAGCATAGAGAGCTTTTACAATGTTGATATAAGTTCCTATTGTTGATTTCCATATGTTGAACCAGCCTTGCATCCCAGGTACAAATCCTATTTGATCATGGTGCACAATCTTTTTGATATGTTAGTGTGAGGATTAGTGTTAGGGTTAGGTAAGAATAGCATTAGGGTTATGTTAGGGTTATGGTTATGGTTTTGTTTAGAGTTAGGGTTAGGTTTAGGGTTAGGTTTATGGTTAGGGTTAGCACAACTGTTAGTGTTAGTTTTAGTGTTAGGGTTAGGGTTAGGTTTAGGTTTAGGGTTAGTTTTAGTGTTAGGTTTAGGTTTAGTGGTAGGGTTAGGGTTAAGGTTAAGGTTTGTGTTAAGATTAGGGTTATGGTTAGGTTATGTTTAGGGTTCGTGTTAGGGTTAGTGTTAGGGTTATTGTTAGGTTTAGTGTTAGGGGTAACCTAACGCTATTCTTACCTAACCCTAACACTAATCCTAACACTAACATAGTGTTAGGGTTAGGGTTAGGGGTAGGGATAGGTTTACAGTTAGTGTTTGGGTTTTGGTTAGGCTTAGTGTTCAGGTTAGGCTTAAGGTTAGGGTGACAGGATTAGGGATATGGTTGAAGTTTGGGTTAGTGTTAGGTTTAGGGTTTGTATTATGGTTAGAATTAGGGTTAGGGTTAAATTCACAGTTAGGATTTGGGTTAGGTTTAGGTTTAGGTTTAGGATTAGTGTTGGATTTTGACAATGTACAGCATCCCTTTATATTCAAAACACTAGAAAAACTAGGGATAACAGGAACTTATATCAACATTGTAAAACCTATCTAAGTTATTGTTAGGGTTATGCTTATGGTCACTCTTAAAGGATTAGGGTTAGAGATAGGATTAGGATTAGGTTTAGGGTTAGCTTTAGTGTTAAGTTTAAGGTTAGTGTTAGGTTTAGGTTTAGGGTTAGGGTTAAGATTAGGGGTAGTGATAGGGTTAAGATTGTAGGTATGGTTAGTGTTAGGGTTAGGGTTAGAGTTACGGTTAGGGTTAGGCTTAGTGTTAGGGTTAGGGATAGGGTTAGGGTTAGGGTTAATGTTAGGGTTACAATAAGGTTTAGGTTTTGTTTTAGGATTAAGTTTAGGGTTAGGGATAGGATTAGGGTTAGGGTTAAGGTAAGATTTAGTGTTGAGTTTGGGGTTACTGTTAGGTTTAGGTTTAGGATTCTTTTTAGGGTGAGGGTTAGGTTTAGTTTTAGTGATAGGGTTAGAATTGTGAGAAAGGTTAGTATTAGTGTTAGTGTTAGGGATATTGCTAGGGTTAGTGTTAGGGTTAAGGTTATTGTTAGGATTAGGTAAGGCATAGTGTTGGTGTTAGGTTAGTATTAGGGTTATTGTTTGATTAAGGTTTTGTGTTAAGGTTAGGGTTGGGTTAGTTTTAGTATTACAGTAATTGTTAGTGTTAGAGATGGGCTTAGAGTTAGTTTTAGGTTTAGTGTTTGGGTTAAGTTTTGGTTTAGTGTTAGGTTTAGGGTTAAGTTAGGGTTTGTTTCATAGACAGGGTTAGAATTTGGGTTTGTGTTAGTGTTAGTATTAGAATTAGGATTAGGCTAAGGGTTATGGTTAGTGTCAAGGTTATGATTAAGTTAGGGTTAGGGATAGGGTTGGGGCTAGGGTTAGTGTTCAGTTAGGTTTAGGTTAGTATTAGTGTTAGGATTAGGGTTATGGTTAACGTTAGTATTAGAAATAGAGTTAGGTTTAGGGTTAGAGTTAGGGTTTGGATTAGACTTGGGTTTAGTGTTAGTGTTAGTGTTAGGGTTAGGGTTAGGGTTAGAATAAGGGTTAAGTTTAGAGTTAGAGTTGTTGTTACAGTTATTGTTAGGGTTAGGCTTAGGTTTTGTGTTAGGGTTAGGTTTAGTGCTAGTGTTAGGGTTAGGTTTAGCGTTAGGTTGAGATTTAGGGTTAGGATAAGGATTAGGGTTAGGGATAGGGTTGGTGTTAAGGTTAAGAATGATTTTAGGGTTCAAGTTAGGGTTAGTGTTAAGGTTAGGATTATGGTTATGGTCACTTTTAAAGTTATTGTTGTGGTTAGGGTTAGTGTTATGGTAAGCATTAGGGTTAGAATTAGGGTTAGAATTAGGGTTAGGGTTAGTGTTAGAGTTAGGGTTTGGGATAAGTTTTGAATTAGGGTATGGATTCGGTTTAGGGTTGTGGTAAGTGCTATAATTACTGTTAGAGTTACGATGTTAGTTAGTGGTAGGGTTAAAGTTAGGTTTAGGTTACGTGTTAGGGTTATTGGTAGTGGTAGGGTTAAGTTTAGATTTAGGGTTAGTGTTTGGGTTAGGTTAAGGATTAGGGTTAAGTAAGGGTTAGTGTTAGGCTTAGGGTTATGTTTTGGGTTAAGGTTTTTTTTAGGGTTATGGTTAGAGTTAGTATCAGTAGTTGGGTTATGGTTAGATATAGGATTAGGGTTAGTGTTTTTGTTAGAGTTAGGATTAGGTTTAGAGTCAGTGTTAGGATACGATTTGAGTTTGATTGTGGGTAACAGTTAGTGATATGGTTAGCGTTAGGGTTGGTAATAGGGTTAGGGTTAGGATAAGGTTAGGTAAATGTTAGCATTAGAGTTAGGTTAGGGTTAAATTTATGGTGAATTAGATTTTGTGTTAGGATTAAGATTAGGGTTAGTGTTTGGTTAAGGTTATAGATAGGGTTAGGTTTAGTGTTGGGTTAGTGTTAGCAATAGTGATAGTGATAGGTTTGGGGTTAGGGTTTGTGTTAGGGTTATAGGTAGGGTTAAGGCTAGGGTTGGGGTTAGGGTTATTGTTACAGTTAGGTTTAGGGTTAGAATTAGGGTAGGTTTAACTGTTATGGGTAGGTTCATGTTTAAATTTATTATTTGCATTAGGTTGGAGTAGGTTTAGGTTTAGTATTATTGTTAATTTTAGGTTTAGGTTTAGGGTTAGGATGAGGTTTAGGGTTAGTATTAGGGTTAGGGTTAGATTCAGGGTCAGGGTTAGGGTTAGATTAAGGGTCGGGGTTAGTGTTAGAATTAGGGTTTGTGGTAGAGTTAGTATTAGGGTCAAAGTTAGCATTAGGTTAAGGGTTAGTGTTAGAGTTAGGGTTTGGTTTAGACTTAGGGTTAGGTTTAGGGTTAGGTTATGGTTAATATTAGATTTAGGGTTGATGTTTGGTTTAGTTTTAGGGTTAGGTTAAGTGCTAGTTTTTGGGTTAGGGTTAGGGTTTGCGTTAGGATTAGGATTACTTGTAGGGTTAGGGTTCATGTTAATAATTTTGGGTTAGGTTTAGTGTTAGTGATAGGGTTAGTATTAAGGTTAAGGGTAGTGTTAAGGTTAGGAATAGACTTAGGGTTAAAGTTAGTGTTAGGGTTATTCTTAGGGTTAGTGTTAATGTTTAAGGTTAGTGTTAGGTTTAGGGTTATGGTTACATTTAGTTTTAGTGTTAGGTAAAGGTTAAATTTAGTTTTAGGTTTCTGGTTAGGGTTAGGTTTAGTTTTAGAGTTAAGGTTATGGTTAGGGTTATTGATAGGTTTAGGGTTAGAGTTTGTGTTACGGCTAGTGTTATGTTTAGTATTTGTGTTAAGTTTAGGATTAGAATTAGTGTTATAGTTAGGGTAACTGTCAGGATTAGGGTAAATTTAAGGTTAGGATTAGGGTCGGATTAGTATTAGGTTTAGGGTTAGCATTAGGGTTAGGGTTACAATTGGAATTAGGATTAGGAATATGGTTAGTGTTAATGTTAGTGTTAGTGTTAGGTTTCATGTTACAGTTAGGATTAGTTTTACGGTTAGAGTTAGGTTTAGCGTTAAGGTTAGGTATATGGGTACGGTTAGGGTTAAATTAGTGTTGGATTTAAAGTTTGATTTCCGGTCAGGGATTATGTTAAGGTTAGAGTTATGGTTATTTTTAGGGTTAGAGTTAGAATTAGGATTAAGATTAGGGTTAGGTTTACAAATACTGTTAGGTTTAGGGTTAGGGATAGGGAAGCGTTAGGGTAAGGTTTTGTGTTAGTTTTAGTGTTGGGCTTAAGTTTAGGAAACGTGTTAAGTTTAGGTTTAGGTTTATGGTTAGTGTTTGGGTTTAGGTTAGGGTTGGGTTAGGGTTAGGTTTAGATTAGGGTAAGGGTTATTGTTTGGGTTAAAGTTTGTGTTATATTTTTAATAGAGATATTGTTAGTGTTAAGATTAAGGTTTGGGTTAAGGTTAGGTTTATTTTTAGGGTTAGGGTTAGAGTTTGAGTGAGGGTGAGTGTTAGTGGTATGAATAGGAATATATTTCATATTAGGGTTAGGGTTTGAGTTAGTGTTAGGTTTAGGAATAAGTTTAGAGTTAGTTAAGAATTAGCATTACGTTTAGGTTAGGGTTAGGTTTAGGTTTTGTGTTAGGGTTAAGCTTAGGCATAGTGTTAAGTTTAAAATTAATGTTAGGGACAGGGTTACCATTAGGTTTAGTGTTAGTTTTAGGGTTACGGTTATGGTTAGGGTAAGATTCTGTATTAGGGTTAACGTTAGGTTTAGTGATAATGTTAGCTTTACGTTTAGGGTTATGTTTAGGGTTTGTGATATGGTTAGGGTCAGGATAAGGGTTTGAATTAGTGTTTGGGTTAGGGTTGAGTTAGGTTTAGGGTTAGTGTTAGGGTTAGTTTTAGGGTTAGGGTGAGGTTTAGGGTTAGCTTTAGGGTTAGAATTAGTGTTAGGGTTAGTGTTATGTTTAGGGTTAGTCTTTCGGTTAGGTTTAGGGTAAGTTTTAGGGTTAGTTTTATGGTAAGGCTTTGTGTTTTTGTAAGGGTTAGGGTTTTGGTTAGGTTTAGGTTTAGTTGTAGGGTTAGGGTAAGTGGTGGGTTTCATGTTAAAGTTAGGGTTATGTTTATGTTTAGGGTTAGGTTTATGGTAAGAGTTAAGGTTAGGATTAGGGATAGTGTTAAGGTTAGCAATAAGTTTAAGGTTAAGGTTAGTTTTAGGGTTAGTATTAGGATTATTGTTAGGATATGGGTTAGAATTAGGGTGAGTGTTAGTGTAAGGGTTAGGGTTACTGTTGGTGTTAGGTTAGGATTCGTTATAGAGTTAGGTGTATTAGGATTAGTATTACGGTAAATGGTAGAATTCAGGTTATGGTTTGAGTTAGGGTTATGGTTAAGATTAGGGTTAAATTAGGGTTAAATTTAGGTTTAGGTTTAGTATTAGTTTAAGTTTTAGGATTAGGATTAGGGTTAGGGTTAGTGTTAGTTATATGGTTAGGTTTGGGTTTTGGTTAGTGGTAGGATTAGGGTTATATTTAGGGTTAGTGTTAGTTTTATTTTAGGGTTAGTTTTGGGGTTAGGGTTAGTGGTAGGATTAGGGTTAAATTAGTGTTATATTTAGTGTTAGAATTAGTTTTAGGGTTAGGTTTAGGTTAGGGTTAGGGTTAGGGTTGTGGTTAGGTTTAGGGTTATGGTTTTTGTTAGAGTTAGGTTTAGGGAAACATTTTGATTTAGGGTTAGGTTAAGATTAGGTTTAGTGTTAAGATTAGGATTTGGGTTAGGTTTAGGTTTAGTTTTAGGTTATGGGAAGAGTTACTGTTAATTTTAGGGTTGGGGTTAGGATTAGGGTTAAGATAGGGTTAGGATTAGGTTTAGGGTTTGGGTTAGGGTTAGGATTAGTGTTAGGATAAAAGTTAGAGATAGGGTTAGGTTAGGTTTAGTGTTATATTAAGGTTATGGTTATGTTTACGGTTCATGTTAGGGTTAGGTTGAGTGTCAATGTGAGGTTTAGATTTCAGGTTAGGGTGAGGTTTAGGGTTAGTTTTAGGGTTACAGTTATGTTGAGAATTCGTGTTTGGGTTAGCATTACAATTAAGATTTTTTGTTAGTGTTAGGGTTAAAATTAGGGACAGTGTTTGGTTTAGGGTTGAGTTAGAATAAGATTTAGTTTTAGGATTATTGTTAGGGCTAGGGTTAGGTTTAGAGTTAACCTTAGTGTTAGTGTTAGGGTTAGGATGAAAGTTATGGTTAGTGTTACGTTTCCTGTTATGGTAAGGTTTAGTTTTAGAATTAGGGTTAGGTTTACCATTAGTGTTAAGATTAGGGTTACTTTTAGTGTCAGGTATAGTGTAAGGGTTATGATTAATCATAGGGATAGTGTTGGGGTTAAGGTTAGAGTAAGTATTATTGTTATGGTTATGGTTAGGATAAGGGTTAATGTTAGGCTTTATGATAAAGTTAAGGTTCAGGATTAGTGTTAGGTTTAGAAAAAAAGTTAGGCTTAGTGATAGGGTTAGGGTTAGGTATAAAGTTAGTGTTAGGTTAGGGTTAGGGTTAGAATTAGGTTAAGTTTAGGGTCATGGTTTAGAGTTAAGATTGTGTTATGGATAAGATTAATGTTGGGGTTAGAGTTAGGGTTAGGTTTAATGTTAGTGTTAGGATTAGGTTTAGGGTTACGGTTAGGTTAATGTTTAGGATTAGGTTTAGGGTTATGATTAGGATTCATGTTAGTGTAAAGTTAGGGTGTGGGTTTGTGTTAGGGTTAGGGGTACGGTTAGTTGTAGGGTTTGGGTTAGGGTTTGTTTTAGGGTTACCTTTAGGGTTATGTTTAGATTTACAGTTTTTATCAGGGTTAGGTTTAGGGTTAGTGTTAAGGTAGGTTTGTGTTAGGGTTAGAGTTAAGATTAGTGTTGGAGTTAGGTTAGGGTTAGAATTAGGGTTAGTGTTAGTGTTAGTTTTAGGTTTGGGGTGAGGGTTAGGCTTAGTGATATGATTAGGTTTAGGGTGTGTGTTGAAGTTGTGGGTAGAGTTAGTGTTAGTTTTAGTGTTAGTGTTAGTATTGCAGTTAGGTATAGGTAAGCATTAGCTTCATAGGTAGGTTAGGGTTAGGATTATGGTTTGGGTTAAGGTTTGTGTTAGGATTTGCGTTAGGGTTAGGCTTAGTGTTAGGGTGACAGTTAGGTTTAGTTTTAGGGTTAGAATTGGGTTTCTGTTAGGGTTACGGTTAGGGTTATAGTTAGGATTAGTTTTAAGTTTAGTGTTAAGGTTCAGGGTAGGGTTAGGGTAATGTATAGGTTCGGATAACTGTTAGTGTTAAATTAAAATTAGGTTTAAAATTAGGGTTTGTGTTAGGTTTAACGTTAGAGTTAGTGTTAGATTTAGGTTTAGGATTAGGTTTAGGTTAGGGTTAGTGTTAGGGTTAGGTTAGGTTTACCTTAGGATTTGGTTTAGCGTTTTAGATATATTTAAGGTTAGTGTTAGGATGAGGGTTAGAGTTAATGTTTGGTTTAAGGTTAGGGTTAGGTTTAGTGTGAGGGTTAGTGTTAGGGTTATTGTTAGTGTTAGGTTTAGGGTTCACCTTAAAATTAGGGTAAGGTTTTGGTTTAGGGTTAGGGTTAGTGTTAGGGTTAGTGTTATATTTAGGTGTAGGTTTAAGATTATATTTGGTGTTAGACTTAAAATTAGATTTAGAGTTAGTGTTAGGTTTAGTGTTAATGTTGGGTTTAATGATATGTTTAGTGGGGGTTAGTGTTAGGGTTAGTGTAAGGTTTAGTTTTAGGATTATGTTTAAGGTTCCTGTTATGGTCAAGTTTAGGGTTAGTGTTTGGGTTAGGATAAGGTTTATGGTTCGGGACAGGGTAAGGGTTAGAATTCGGGTTAGTGTTACTGTTAGGGATAGGGTCAGGGTAGGGTTAGTGTTAGGGTTAGGGTAAGTGTTAGGGTTAGAATTAGTGATAAGTTTAGGTTTATGGATAGGGATAGTTTTAAGTTAGGGTTAGGGTTACGTTAATGTTTAGGTTATGGATAGGGTTACGGTTTGTGTTTTGGTTAATCTTAGCCTTAGGGTTAGTTTTAGGGTTAGGTTTAAAGTTAGTGTTAGGGGTTGGGTTAGAGTTAGGTTAATTTAAACCCTAACAATAACCCTAACCCTAATCCTAATCCTAACCCTCACCATAATCCTATCCCTAAATCTAACAGTAACCCTAAACCTAACACTAACACTAGGTTTAGGGTTAGGTTGAGGGTTATGTTTAGAATTAGTTTTAGTGTATAGTTAGTGTTAGTGTTAGTGTTAGCATTAGGGTTAGGGTTAGGGTTAGAGTTTGTGATAGGGTTACTGATAGGTAAATTATAGGTTTACGGTTATTGTTGGGATTAGGGTTTGGGTTAGGAATAGGTTTAGGGTAAGGTAGGGTTATGATTAGTGTTTCAGCTATTGTTATTGTTAGGGTTAGGGTAGGTTGAGTGTTACAATTAGGGTTACGGTTAGGGTTAGGTAAGGTTTATAGTTAGGGTTCATGTTAGGTTTAAGATTAGGGTTAGTGTTAGGTTTAGGTTTAGAGTTCGGGATAGGTTTAGGGTTTGGGTAAGGGTTAGCATTAGTTTTTGGTTTAGGGTTATAATGAGCTTTATGGTGTTAGTGTTAGGGTTAGGTTTAGTGTTAGGTTTAGGGATAGGATTATGGTGAGTGTTAGGTTTAGGGTTTGCGTTAGGGTTATTGTTAGGGTTAAAATTAGGGTTAGGGTTAGGGTTAAATTTACGGTTAGGGTTAGTGTTAGGGTTAGCGTTAGACTTAGGGTTAGGGTTTCTGTTAGTGTTAGGGTTGGGGTTATGGTTTGGGTGAGGTTAGACTTAGTTGTATGGTTAGGTTTAGAGTCTGTGTTAGGGTTATGGTTAGAGTTAGTGTTAGGGTTATTGTTAGTGTTAGGATTTGGTTTTGGTTAGGTAAGTGTAAGTGTTAGGGTTAGGTAAAAGTTAGGGTTCTGGTTTTGGCTAGGGTTCTTGTTAGGTTTAGAATTAGGTTAGTGTTAATGTTAGGATTAGTGTTAGGTTTAGGTTTTGTGTTAGGGTTACAGTTAGATTTATGGTTAGTGTTAGGATTCAGGTTAGGGTTAGAGATAGAATTATATTAGGGTAGGGTTAGGATTACACTTTGTGTTAGGTTTAGTTTGAGGGTTAGGGTTGGGGATAGTGTTAGGTTCAGGATTATCAATAAGGTTACTTTTAGTGTTTGGGTTAGGCTATAGTTATGTTTAGTTTTAATATTTTGTTAGGGTTAGGGTAAGTGTTAGGTTTAGGGTTAGGGTTAGGATTAGGGTTACACTTATTGTTATGTTTAGGGGTATATTTAAGATTAGGTTAGGGTTAGGTTTAAGGTTAGATTTAAATTTTGTGTTAAGCTTAGTGTTATGTTTAGTGTTAGGATTAAATTTAGGGTTAGGGTTATTTTTTAAATTAAGGTTAGGGTTAGTTTTAGGGTTAGGGTTAGGGTTAAGTTTAGAATTACAGTTAGGGTTAAGTTAAGAATTAGCATAAGGTTTAGGGTTAGTGTTAGTGTTCAAATTAGGGTTTTTGTTAGGGTTCATATTAGGGTAAATTATAGTTTTAGGTTAGGGATAGGTCAGAGACAGTGTTAGGGTTAGAGTCAGGTTTAAAATTATTGTGAGTGTTAGGGTTAGAGTTAGTGTTATGGTTAGGGTTATGGTTAGGTTTATGTTTAGTTTTAGTGTTACGGTTATTCTTAGGGTTAGTGTTAGTGTAAGTGTTAGGTGTAGGATTAATGATTGGGTTATTGTTTTGGTGATTGTTATGGTTAGGGTTAGTTAGGATTAAGATTAAAATTAGGGTTGGTGTTAGATTTAGGATTAGGGTTTTTGTAAAGTTAAGGTTTATGAATTGTTTTAGAGTTAGAGATAAGTTTAGGGTTATATTTAGAGTTAGAATTAGGGTTAGGTTTAATGTTAGGATTATTACTACCTTTAGAGTTAGAGTTAATGTTAGTGTTAGGGTTAGAAGTAGAGTTAAGGTTAGTGTTCGTGTTAGAGTTAGGATTATTTTAGGGTTCTGGTTAGTGTTAGGTTTGGGGTTATGTTTAGGGTTAGAATTACAGATAGGATTAGATTTCAGGTTAGGTTTATTGTTTGGGTTAGGATTAGGGTTAGGGTTATTGTTACACTTGGTGTTAGTGTTTGAGTTAGGTTTATGTTTGCATTAGGGTTAGTGTTAAGGTTAGGGTTAGGGTTAGGGTAGGTTTAGGGTTCGGTTTAGGATTAGGGTTAGGGTTAGAGTTTGTTTTAATGTTAGGTTTAGGGTTAAGTTTATGGTTTGTGTTAGGGTTAAGTTTAGGTTTAGGGTTAGTGTTAAGGTTAGAATTAGTGTTTGTTTTAGTGATTGGGTTAGGGTGATGGATAGGTTTAGGGTTAGTTTTAGTGTTAGTGTTTGCATTAGAGTTAAGGTTACTGTTTATTATATTGGGAGGGTTAGGGATAGCTTTAGAGTTACTTTAGGGTTAGGGCTAGGGTTAGTGTTAGGATAAATGTTAGGGTTAAGATTAGTGATAAGTTAGGTTTAGGGATAAGGTTAGTTTTAGCATAAGGGTTAGGGTTAGGTTTAGGGCTTGAGTTAGAATTAGGGTTAGGGTTATTGTTACTGTTAGGGTTACAGTTAGGATTAGGATAAGGTTAGGGTTAATGTTAGTGTTAGGTTTTGTGTTAGGGTTAGTGTTAGGATTAGGTTTATGGTTAGGGTTAAGTTTAGGGTTAGGTTTAGGGTTAAAGTTATGGTTAATTTTAATGTAAGTGTTAGTGTTAGGTTTAGGGTTTGTGTTAGGGTTATCGTAAGGGCTAGGATTAGGGTTAGGGTTAGTGTTAGTGTTAGAATTACAGTTTATATTAGGGTTCGAGTTAGGGTGAGTGTTAGTTTAAAGGTTGGGTTTAGTGTTAGATTTCTGCTAGGGTTAGGGTTATTGTTAGGATTAGTGTTAAAGTTAGGTTTAGGAAATTGTTAGGGTTAATGTAAGTATTAAGTTTTTTGTTAGGGTTAGTGTTAGATTAGGTTTACAGTTAAGGTTGAGTTTAGAATGAGGGTTAGGTTTAAAGTTTTGATTAGGTTTTGGGTTAGAATTAATGTTAATTTTACGGTTAGTGTTAGATTTAAGGCAAGGGTTAAGATTAGGGTTAGGGTTACTGTTAGTGTTAGAATTAGAGTTTATATTAGGGGTCAACTTAGGGTGAGTTTTAGTGTTAGGGTTGGGTTTTTGTTAGGGTTAGGGTAAG
Organism: Callospermophilus lateralis; assembly: GCF_048772815.1. Lineage (NCBI taxonomy): Eukaryota > Metazoa > Chordata > Mammalia > Rodentia > Sciuridae > Callospermophilus > Callospermophilus lateralis. Next base: position 87,690,269 of record NC_135306.1, read on the forward strand.
GGTTATTGTTAGGGTTAGGATTACAGTAAGGATTAGAATAGGGTTAGGGTTAATGTTAGTGTTAAGTTTTGTGTTAGGGTTAGTGTTAAGATTAGGTTTAGGGTTAGTGTTAGAATTAGCATTAGGTTTAGGGTTAGGGTTAGTTTTAGTATTAGGGTTAGGTTTAAGTTTAGGGTTAGTATTAGGGTTAAACTAATAGTTAAAATAAGGGTTAGGGTTGTGTTATGCTTAGGATTAGTGTTACGGTTCGTGTTAGTATTAGGGTTAGGGTTAGAGTGAGTGTTAAGATTAGGTTTTGGGTAAGGGTTATATTGGTGTTTGTATTTGTGTTAGTGTTAGGTTTAGGTTTAATTAGAGTGTTAGGGTTAGGGATAGGTTTAGAGTTAATTTTATAGTTAGGGTTAGGCTTAGTGTTAGGGTAATGGTTATGTTTAGGGTTAAGTTTAGGGTTAGTGTTAAAGTTATTGTTAGGTTTAGGGTTAATTTTAGAGTTAGGGTAAGGGTTAGAGTTATGTTTTGTGTTAAGATAGGGTTAGGCTTCATGTTACAGTTTGTGTTAGGGGTAAGTTTAGGGGTAGGATTTTGTTAGGGTTAAGGTTAGGGTTAGTGTTTGGGTTACAGATATGATTAGGGTCATATTTATCATTAGAATTAAGGTTAGGTTTAGTGTTAGGATTGCGGTAAGGTTTAGAGGTAGAATTAGTGTTATTGTAAGGGTTAGGGTTAGGGTTAGGGTTAGTGTTATTGTTAGGGTTAGGGTTAAGTTTAGTGTTATGGTTGCTGATAGTGTTACGGTTAAAATTAGAGTTAGTTTTAGGGTTTGGGTTAGACTTGGTGTTTGTGTTAGGGTTAGGTTTAGAATTAGGGTTAGTGTTATAGTTAGGGTTAGAATTAGGTTTAGGGTTGGGTTAAGGGTTAGAGTGAGTATTAGTGCTAAGGTTACCGTTAGGGTTAGTGTTAGGGTTAGAATTATGGTTACTGATAGGTTTAGGTTTAGGGTTATGGTTTGGTTTTGTGTTAGGGTTAGTGTTAGGGTTAGGTTTATGTTTAGTTTTAGGCTCAGTGCTAGGGTTAGGTTTAGTTTTAAGCTTAATGTTAGTGTTATGATTAGTTTAGTGTTAGGTTTAGGGTTAGGGTAATTGTTATTATTAGGGTTAGTTTTTGGGTTAGGGATAGGGTTATTGTTATTGTTAGGGTTAGGGTTTGTGTTACAGTTAGGTTTAGGATTATGATTATGTTTATGGTTAAGGTTAGTGTCAGTGGTAGGGTTAGGGTTAGGACTAGTGTTAGGGTAAGGGTTATGGATAGTGTTGGTATTAGGATAAGGGTAAGGGTTAGGATTGGTTTTAGAGTTAGGGTAGGAGTTAGGGTTAGGTTGAGTGTTAGGTTTAATTAGGGTTAGGGTTACTGATTGGTTCAGGTTAATGATTAGATTTAGGATTACTGATATGTTACTGTTGGGGGTGGGGTTAGTTTTAGTGTCATGGTTTGGGTTAGGATTAGTATTAGTGTTAGAAATTTGAAGGGCCAAGTGCATCCTGAGTATCGATTATTCCTGTCATGTATCAACAAGATTGGCTGAAGAAAGTTACCCTGGGACTGTTGCGCTTGGCCCACTAAAGTTTGTTCTTCTAGTTTGAAGTATCCGTTTGCAGAAACAATTTGAAATTTTAGGTTTCACTTCATTTTCCCCTTTAAGATTTCATGCAGTTGGAACTCAATATCAAAAATGGTTTGTGCTAGCTGCTTGAGACTTGACACACTGAATTAATTCTCAAATCGCTCTTTATGCTTTCTTCCTTCTTAACGTAGACCTAAGCGGAGGAAAGGAAAAAAAAAAAAAAACACTTTAATTTCAAAGCGTTTGCCAAGCTTCCACACAACTCTGAGTTGAATGAAATGTCAACAAATATTTTTTCACCTGATCTTGTTGGTACTTAGCAGAAATGTCCTGTACTCCAGTTGCACTTGGCCCCCACAAATTTCATTCTTCTTGGTTGAAGCATTCGATTGCAGGGACATTTTCAAATTTTGGGTGTCACTTCGTTTTCCCCTATGGGATACATACATTTGGAACTCTAAATCAAACACGGTTTGTTCTAACTGCTTGAATCTTGACACAGTTAGTTCTCAGTGTGATATCCATGCCTTTTTTGCTCTTGAAGTACAGATAAGCAGAGGGACTTGTCAGTAAAGAAAAAATCAATTTTATTTGAAAGCTTTTGTCAGGCTTCTACAGAACTCCGAGTTTACCGAAGTCTAAGGAAATATTTTTTCACCCAATCTGGATGATACTTGACAGTAATGATCAGTACACCAATCCTACTTGGCCCCCAAAATTTTGATCTTCTAGGTTGAAGTGTTCGTTTGCAGGAAAAATTTGAAATATTAGGTTTTACTTCATTTTCATTTATATGGATAGATACAGTTGGAACTTTAAATCAAACACAGTTTTGGCGGGCTGCTTAAAATATCACATGCTAAATTAGTTCTCAGTGACGTCTCTATGCTTTATTCCCTTTTGAAGTAGCCCTAAGCAGAGGGAATAAAAGAAACACTTTCATGTGAAAGCATTTGCCAAGCTTCCAGAGAACACCGAGTTTACTGAAATCTCAGCAAATATTTTTGGACCTGATATTCTTGATATGTTCCAGGAATCCTCAGTACTCCAGCCACACTTGGCTCCCCAAATTTTGTACTTCTAGGTTAAACGGCTCGTTTGCAGGAACACTGAATTTTTAGGTCTCACATCGTTTTCCCCAATAAGTATACTCCCAGTTGGAAATCTAAATCAAACACTGTTTGTGCTAGATTCTTGAAACTTGAAACACTCAATTAGTTCTCAGTGTGCTCTCTATGCTTTTTTACCTCTTGAAGTAGCCCAAAGGAAAGGCAAAGAAAAAAAATTTCATTGGAAAGCGTTTTCCAAGCTTCGAAAGTACTCCAACTTTACTGAAATCCAGCAAATATTATATTCAACTGATTTTATTGAACTTGGTGGTAATGATAGGTACTCCAGTCACACTTGGCCCCCCACATTTCATTCTTTTAGGTGAAGCGTTTGTTTGCAGGAACAGTTTGAATTTTTAGGTTTCACTTCGTTATCCGTTATACAGATAAAGGCTATTGGAACTCTAATTAAAACACCGTTTCTGCAAGCTGCTTGAAATTTAAAACACTGAATTAGTTCTCATTCAACTCTCAATGTTTTCTTATTTCTTGCAGTAGCCCTAAGTAGAGGCAAGTAAAAGACACTTTCATTTGAAGGCATTTGCCAAACTTCTACAGACTCCAGGTTTATGAAATTTCAGCAAATATTTTTTTCACCCAATTTTGTTGATATGTTGCAAGAATCATCAGTCCTCCAGCTGCACCTGGCTCCCCAAATTTCATTCTTCTAGGTTAAAGCGTTCATTTGCAGGAACACTTTGAATTTTTAGGTTTCACTTCCTTTTCCCCTATAGCTACACTCACATTTTGAACTCTAAATCAAACACGGTTTGTGCTAGCTGCTTGAAACTTGACACACTCAATTAGTTCTAAGTGCACTCTCTATACTTTGTTTCCTCTTCAAGTAGCCTTAAGCAGAGGCACTTATCAGCCAAGAAAAATCATTTTCATTTGAATGCATTTGCCAAGCTTCCACAGAATTTCAAAATATTTTTTTTACCCAAACTTGTTGATACTCAGCAGAAATAATCAATACTCCTGTAGCACTTGGACCCTCAAATTTTTTTCTTCTAGGTCTAAGCATTCCTTTTCAGGAACAGTTTGAATTCTTAGGTTTCACTTTGTTTTCCCCTATACAGACAGAAGCTGTTAAAACTCTAAATCAAACAAGGTTTGGGCTAGCTATGTGAAGCTTGACACACTCAATTAGTTCTCAGTGCAAACTTGATGCTTTGTTCCATTTTGAAGTAGCCCTAAGAAGAGTCACTTGTCAGTCAAGGAACAATTACTGTCATTTGAAAGCGTTTGCCAAGCTTCCTCAGAAGTCTGAGTTTACTGAATCCCAGCAAATATTTTTTTCAACTGATCTTGATGAAACATGATGGTAATGATCAGAACTCTGGTTGTACTTGGACCCTTAAATTCTGTTCATCTAGGTTGAAGCGTTAGTTTGCAGGAACACTTTGAATTTTTAGGTTTTCACTTTCTTTTCTCCTGTAGGTATACTCCCAGTTGAAACTCTAAATCAAACATGGTTTATGCTAGCTGCTTGAAACTTGAAACACTCAATTAGTTCTCAGGGCAGACTCTATTCTTTTTTCCTCTTGAAGTAGCCCTAAGCTGAGGCACTTTTCAGTCAAAAATTACATTCATTTGAAAGTGTTTGCCAAGCTTTCACAGAACTCTGTGTTTACTGAAATCCTAGCAAATATTTTTTCAACCGACCTTGATGATATATGACTGAAATGATTGGTACTCCAGTCGCACTTGGCCCCCCAAGTTTTGTTCATCTAGTTTGAAGTGTTCGTTTGCAGGAACACTTGGAAATGAAAGTGTCACTTCATTTTCCCCTATTGGAATAGATGCATTTGGAACTCTAAATCAAACACAGTTTCTTCCAGCTTCTGGAAATTTCACACTCTGAATTAGTTCTCAGTGCGCTGTTGTGCTTTGTTCCTTTTTGAAGTAGCCCTACAAAGAGGCAAGGAAAGAACACTGTCATTTGAAAGCATTTGCCAAGCTTTCACAGAACTCCGAGTTTACTGAAATCTCAGCAAATATTTTTTCATCCAATCTTGTTGATACATTGCAGGAAACATCAGTCCTCCAGCTGCCCTTGGTACCCCAATTTCCTACTTCTAGGTTAAACAGTTTGTTTGCAAGAACACTTTGAATTTTTAGGTTTTACTTCCTTTTTCCCTACAGGTGTACTCCCAGTTGGAATGCTAAATCAAACACGTTTTTTGCTAGTGGCTTGAAACATGAGACACTGAATTAGTTCTCAGTGCACTTTTGATTCTTTGTTCACTCTTCAAGTAACCTTAAGCAGAGGCACTTGTCAGTCACGAAGAAATCGCTTTCATTTGAAATTGTTTGCCAAGCTTCCACAGAATTCCAATTTTTCTGAAATTTTAGCAAATATTTTTTCACCCTATCTTGATGATACTTGTAACGAATGATAAGTATTCTAGTGTTACTTGACTCCCCTAAATTTCGTTCTTCTAGGTTGAAGCATTCGTTTGCAGGAACAGTTTGAATTTTTAGGTTTCACTTCATTTTCCACTACATGGAGAGATGCATTTTGAACTCTAAATCAAACATGGTTCAAGTTAGCTGCTTGAAACTTTTGACACTGAATTAGTTCTCAGTGTGCTGTCTATGCTTTGTTCCCTCTTGAAGTAGCCTGAAGCAAAACCACTTGTCAAGGAAAAATCACTTTCATTTGAAAGCATTTGCCACGCTTTCTAAGAACTCCAAATTTACTGAAATCCCAGTAAGTGTTTTTTCAACCGATCTTGATGATATTGGCGGAAATGATTGGTACTCCAGTTGCACTTGTCCCCCCAAATTTGTTCTTCTTGGTTGAAGTGTTCATTTGCAGGAACACTTTGACATTTTAGGTTTCACTTCATTTTCTCCTTTTGGGATGGATACATTTGGAACTCTAAATCAAACATGGTTTGTGCAAGCTGCCTGAAACTTGACACACTCAATTAATTCTTTTGAAATTTCTCTATGCTTTTTTTCTCTCTTGCAGTAGCTGTAAGACGAGGCACTTGTCAGTCAAGGAATAATTAGTTTCATTTGAAAGCATTTGCGAAGGTTCCACAGAACTTCATGTCTACTGAAATCTCAGCAAATATTTTTACTTCTGACCTTTTTGATACTTGGCAGGAATGATCAGTATTGCAGTTGAACTTCCTCCCCCATATTTAGTTCTTCTACATTGAAGTGTTCATTTGCAGGAACAGTTTTAATTTTTAGGTTTCACTTTGTTTTTCCCTATAGGCATAAATAAAGATGGAACTCTAAATCAAAAATGGTTTGTGCTAGCTGCTTGAAACTTGACACACTGAATGAATTCTCAGTGTGGTCTCTATGCTTTGGTTCTTCTTGAAGTAGCCAAAAGCAGAGGTGGGGAAAAACAGTTTCATTTTAAAGTGTTTGCGAAGCCTCCAAAGAATACCCAGTTTACTGAAATCTCAATAAACATTTTTTTCCACGCGATCCTATTGATACTTGGCAGGAATGATCACAATTCTAGCCTCACTTTGCCCACCAAATTTTGTTCGTCTAGGTTGAAGCATTCTTTTGCAGGAACAGTTTGAATTTTTAGATTTAACTTTGTTTTCCTCTATAAGCATAAATGCAATTAGAATTCTAAATCAAACATGGTTTGTGCAAACTGCTTAAAACTTGATAAACTCAATTACTTCTCAGTGCACTCTCAATGATTTGTTCTCTCTTGAAGTAGCCAGAAGCAGAGGCTGGGGAAAAACACTTTCATTTAAAAGACTTTGCCAAGATTGAACAGAACTAATCCCAGTAAATATTTTTTTCACCAGATCTTGGTGATACTTGGTAATAATGATTGGTACTCGAGTATCACTTGGTCCACCAATTTTTGTTCTTCTAGGTTGAAGCCTTTGATTGCAGGATCAGTTCGAAATTTTAGGTTTCACTTTGTTTTCACCTGTAGGGATAGATACAGTTGTATCCCTAAATCAAACATGTTTTGTGCTAACTGCTTGAAACTTGAAGCAATGGTTTAGTTCTCTCTATTATCTCTATGCTTTGTTGCCTATTGATGTAGCCCTAAACCTAACCCTAAGCGAAACACTAAATATAACCCTAAATCTGACTATAAACCAAACTCAAATAATAACACTAATCCTAACCCTAACCATAACCCTATCCCTAACATTAACCCTAACACTAACCCTATTCTTAAACATAACCCTAACACTAATCCCAACTCTAAACCTAACCTTGTAACTTAAACCAAATCCTACCTGGACACTGACCCCCAAAACACACCTACCTCTAATCTTGGCCCTTTCCCAAGATCTAACCCTTACACTAGACTTAGTCATATCCTAATTTTAAAGCTAAACTTAACCAGAAACCTAATCCTGGCATTAGCTTTCATTTTAATTCAAGCCCTAGTCCTAATAAAAACCCTCATTCTAGCTTTAATCCTAGGCTTAATCCTAACCAGAACCCTAAAACTTGCCTTAAACCTAGCTGTATCCCCATCCATTTTCCTAAATCCAACTCTAACCCTAACCCTAACACTAACCCTATCTCTACACCTTACACTAGGCCTAACACCAAAACTAAACCTAGCACTTCCTAGTCCTAATTTAGCCCAAACCCTAAACTTAACCCTATTCCTTGCACTAAGACTAACTCTAACTATCGCCACAGTCATATCCCTAAATTTCAACATACACCTTCATATAACCCAAAACCTAGACCTATCCCTATCCACAAACCTAGCCCTAATCTTCATCCTAGCCCTAAACTTGGGTCTAACCCTAAACCTCACCTAACTAACACTAACACTAACCATATTCCTACACAAACCCTAACACTAAACCTAACAGGAAACCTAAACACAACCCTAAAACTAACCATAACACTAACCCTAAATTTAACCTACATTTACCAGTCCCCATAACCCTAACCCTAACCCTAACCCTAAGCCTAAATATAAGCCTAAACCTCACCCTAACACTAGCCTTAACTCTAATGCTATTTGGAAAACTGGCCCTAACCCTACCCTAGCACTAAACTAAACCCGAGCCATAACCATACACCTAACCCTTAACCTAAAACAATCTCTAACACTACACCTATCCCTAACTTAGCCCTAATTTTAGTCTTAACCCTAACCCTAGAAAAAACCGTTACCCTGACTCAGAGCCTAACACTAAACCTAGCGCTAAACAATGCCATAATGTTAACCCTAGAACTAGCCCTAATTGGAATCCTAGTTCTTACATTCACTGTAGACCTAATTCTACACAAATCCTAAAACTAATCCAAGCCCAAAGCCTAGGTTTAACACTAAACATAACCTTAAGCCTAGCCCTAACCCTAATCCTAACCCTATTTCTAACCCTAATTTTTCCTAAGCCAAACCCTCACTCCAATGCTACCTTAGTCCTAAACCAAAGCCTTATTCTACCCCAAACACTAGATCTATTACTAGTCTTTACCTTGCCCTCATTCAAGCTCTACCCCTAATTCAATCTCTAACCCAAGCCCTGACCCTTATTCTGACCCTAACACTAACCCTAGGTCTAAACCTGACCCTAACCATAAAGCGAACCATAACCCTACCTTACTGGTAAACCTATACATAAACCTAACAGTAACACTAGCACTACACCAAACCTAATCCTAAATAGATCATAAATCTAGCCTTAGCCCTAAAATAAAATCTATCACTAGCCCTAAAAAATATCCTTTAACCTAAAACAAAGACTAACCCTATGCCTAAGCCCAAAGCTAGTCCTTTATGTGACCCTAAAATTTATCTAACCCTAACACAAACCATGACACTTAACCTAACATAAACCCTAGCTCTAATCTTTATTCTAACCAAAAATCTAACCCTAACACTAGACTTAACCATAACATTAACCCTCAAACTAGCCATAACCATTATCCTAGCTCTTACATTACCCATAGCCCTACCACTAGCCATAAACCTCACACAAAACCTATCCCTTATCTTAGCTCTATACCTAGCCCTAATTACAACCCTAACCATAACACTAGACCTGACAGTAACCCTAACCCTTGTCCTTGCCCTAACCCTAGCTCAAACTTTAAACTTACCCTAAGTATAACACTAACATTAGCCTTAGGCATTACCCTAATGCTAGCTCTAATCCTAACCTTAACCCTAGTCCTAACCTTAGCTCTAACATTACCCTAAAGATAAGCCTAAGCCAATTCTAACCCTAGGCCTAATGCTAACTCTATCACTATCACTAACCCTATCCAGTATGCTAAACCTAACATGAACCCGAAACCTATCCCTATCCATTACCCAAACCCTTCCCTAAACCTAATGCTAATTCAAGTCATAACACTAAACCTTTACCTAAACTAAACCCTACCGGGACCCTGACCCTGACCCTAATAATATACTTAGCTCTAAACTTTGTCGTTACACTAAATCTAACCCTTACACTAGACTTAGCCATTACCTAATTTTAAAGCTAGACTTAATCATAAACCTAGACCTGACATTAGCACTAATCATAACCCAAGTCCCAGCTCAAACAGAAACCTTCATCCTACCTCTAAACCTAGCCTTAATCCTAACTTGAAACATAACCCTAGCCTTAAACCTAGCTATAACCCCATCCCTTCCCCTAAAACTAACTCTAACCCTAACCCTAAAACTAAACCTATCTCTAGCCCTAACCCTAGGCTTAAAACTAACACTAGCCCTAGTGCTAATCCTAACCCTATTTTAGTCCTAACACTAATTCTAACCCTATCCCTAGCCCTAAGACTAACTCTAACTCTCACCCTAGCCACATCCATAATTTTAAACCTATCCATTTGTTAACCAAAAACCTAGCCCCATCCCCTCCAAACCTTAACTCTAATCTTCACACTAGCCCTAAACCTGGATGTAAGACTAAACGTAAGCCTAAACCTTACCCTAACACTAGCCTTAACACTAATGCTAATGGGAAAACTGGCACTATACCTACCCTAGCCCTAAAGCAAAACCGAGCCATAACCCTAGACCTAACCCTTAACCTATACCAAAACCTAACCCTACACCTAGCCCAAAACCTAGCCCTAATTTGAGTTTTAAATCTAACCCTAGAAAAAAACCGTGACCCTGACTCAGACCCTAAAACTAAAAACACTAACACTAGCTCGAAACATTTCCCTAATGCTAACCCTATTACTAGCCCTAGTTGGAATCCTAGTTCTTAAATTAGCTGTAGCCCTAATGCTAACACAAATCTTAGCCCTAATCCAAGCCCTAACCCTAGGTTTAACCCTAACACTAACCCTAACCCTAGCCCTAAGCCTAACCCTAACCCTACCTCTAACCCTATTTTTTACCCTATGCCAAACACTCACCCTAATGCAACCCTAGTCCTAAACCTAATCCTTAGCCTACCCCAAACACTAGCTCTATTACTAGTCCTAACCCTGCCCTCATTCAAGCTCTAACACTAACCCAAACACTAACTTTAACCCTGACCCTCACGCTAACCTTAGGTATAAACCTGAAACTAACTCTAAAGCAAACCCAATCCCAATCCCTACTGGTAACCTATACCTAAACCTAACTGTAACACTAGAAATAGACCAAACCTAATCCTAAACAGAGTCATTAATCTAACCTTAGCCCTGAAGAAAAACCTTGCACTAGCCCTAACATTAATCATTAACCTAACACAAAGAATAACCCTATCACTAGACTCAAGCTAGTCCTAAATCTGGCCATTAACCTAAATCTAAACCTAACCAGAACAATGACCCTTACCCTAACATAAACCCTAGCTTTAAACGTTATCATAACCCAAAACCTAACCCTAACAGTAGACATCCATAACCTAACCCTAAAACTAGCCATAACCAAAAACCTAGCTCTTATATTACCCATAGCCCTAACACTAGTCATAAACCTCACAAAAATCCTTGACCTTATCTTAGCCCTAAACCTAGCCCTAATCGTAACCCTAAATGTAACCCTAGATCTGACCCTAAACATAACCTTTGCACTATCCCTAAACCTAGCTCAAACTGAAACCTTACCTAAACATCACCCTAACCCTAAACCTAACCCTAGCCCTGACTCTAGCCCTAACCTTCACCCTATCCCTAAAACTAGCTCAAATGCTAAAAATTACCCTAAGCCTAAGCCAAAACTAACTCTAGGCCTAAACCTGACCCGAGGCCTGATGCTACATACATTTAACCCTAGCCTTAAAATTACCTCTAACTTTAGCATAAATATAAGCCCAACCAAATTCTTACCCTAGGCCTAACGCTAACCCTATCACTATTATTAACCCTATACATTACGCTTAACCTAACCTGAACCCTAAACCTAACCTTATCCATTACCCTAACCCTAACCCTAACCCTAACCCTTTCATTAATTCAAGTCTTAACCCTAAACCTTAACCTAAATCAAACCCTACCTGGAACCTTACCCTAATAATACACCTAGCTCTAAACTTGACCCTTATCTTTAAACTAACTCTTACACTAGACTTAGGCGTAACCTAATCCTAAAGCTAAACATAACCTTAAACCTAGACCTGACATTAGCCCTAATCGTAACCCATGAACTAGCTCAAACAAAAACCGTCATCCTAGCCCTAAACCTAGTCTTAGCCCTCATCCTAGCCCTAAACCTACTTGTAATGCTAGTTCTTATATTAACCATAGCCTTAATACTAACACAAAACATAGCCCTAATCTGAGCTCTATCCCTAGATTTAACCCTAAACCTAACCCTAACCCTAGCCGAAACCTAACCCTAAGCCTAGCCCTAACCGTATTGCTAACCTTATCCATTACCCTAAGCCAAACTAAAACCCTAAACCTACCCTAGTCCTAAACCTAATCCTAAGCCTTCCCAAAACCCTAACTCTATTACTACTCCTAATCATATCCCTTATTCTAGCTCTAACTCTAACCCAAACCCTAACAATAAACCTGAATTCTTCTGACACTAACACTAACCATAGGTCTAAACCTGAACCTAAACCTTAACTAAAACCTAACATTAGCGCTAATGGTAAACCTATATGTAAACCTAACCCCAACACTAGACTTAGGCCTAAATTTAATCCTTCATCTAGCGATAACTCTATGCCTAGCCTGAATCAAAAATCTGGACCTGGCCCTAACCCAAACATAAAACCAACCCTTAGATCTAACCTTAGTCTTAATGCTGGAACTAACCATAAACCTAACGCTAACCCAAACACTGACCCTTACTTTAACACAACCCTATTTCTAAACTTTATCCTAATCAAAATCTAAACATAACACTAGACTTAGCCAGAACCCTAACCCTAAAAGTAGCCATAAGCTTATGCCAAACCCTACTCGAACTCTCTCTATTAGCTTAACCATAACTCTAACCTTAATCCTAACCTAAGCCTAACCCTAACTCAATTCCTAACCCTGACTCTGACCCTAACCATTTCACTAGCCCAAACCCTAGTTCAATCTGAATCCCTAAACCTTAAACTTAACCTAATCCTAACACTAAACATTGGCCTAAACCTAACCCTAACCATAAACCTAGCCTTAATCCTAACAATAACCCTAGCCATAATATTAGCTCTAACCCTACCCATTACGCAACCCTAACCCTAATGATAACCCTAGCCTTAACAATAAACCTAACCCCAAATCTGTCGCTAACCATAATCCTAGATCTGGCATTTGCCCTAGCCCTAATTCTTGCCATAAATCTAAAATAAACCCTAGCCCTCATCCTAGCCCTAAATCTATCCTTATTATTAAGCCAAACCATAACTGTAGTCCTAACCATAATTCTGACCTTTGACATAGCCCTCAACCTAGCTATAACCCCATGTCTTCCCCTAAACTGAACCCTATTCCTAAACCTAAACCTAAGATTAACACTAGGCCTGACTCCAACACAAACCCTAGAACTAATCCTAACCCTAATGTAGCCCTAAACCTAACCTAACCTAACCCTGGCCCTAAGACTAACTCTAGCCCTAGCCCTATTTTTAGTTCTAATCCTATCCCTTACCATAACCCTAACACTTGCAATAAACTTAGACCTAACCCTTGCCCTAGCCTTAATCCTACATCTAACCAAAACTCTAAATCGAACACTAAGCCTAAATCTCTCACTAACACTAGCCATAACACTAACAATAATCTTAAAACTAGCCCTAACTTAGTCCCAGCCTAGTCCTAGCCCTACAACAAAATTGAGCAAACCTAAACCTAAACCTTAACCTAAACAAAACCCTAACTCGACACCTAGCCCTAAATGTACCTCTGACACGAGTTCTATCCCTAATCCTAAAATTGAACCTGACCCTGACTCTAACCCTAACACTAACCCTAGCTCTAAAAATCACTCAAAACCTAAACCGAACACTAGACCTAACACTTACTCTAAGCCTAAAACTAGCCCTAATCATTACCCTAGTTATTACATTAGACATAGCCCTAATCAAAGCCCTAACCTAACACAAAGCCTAGCCCTAATTGGAGCCCTAAAAATAGCTTTAAAACTAATCATAATCCTAATTCTAGCCCTAACACTTACCTTAAACCTAACGCTAACCCTAAACTTAACCCTGGCCCTAATCTTAACCATAAGTCTAGTTTAACCCTATCCATTACACTAACCCTAACCCTAATGCTAACCCTAGGATAACCCTAAATTCTATTTCTAACGCTATTATAAACGTATTCATTACCCTAAACTTAACCATATCCATAAGCCTAACCCTAAAACTAATTTGAGCCTTAACCATAAAAATTAACCTAACTGAATCCATTACCCTGATCCTAATAATACCCCTTGATCTTAACCTTACCCTAAACCTTAACCTAAGAATTAAACTATACCTAGCCATAATCCTAACTCTAAAACTATTCCTAACATAACCCTAAACCTGACATTAGCCATAGCCCAAATTCTAGCCCTAACCCTACCACAAGCCCTAGCCCTAATTGTAGCCCTAAATTTAGCCTAAATCATAACTTTAACCCTAACCTTAGCCCTAACCCTAATTTTAACCCTGGACCTAGCCCTAAAGCTAGCTATAACATCATATCTAACCCTAACCATAACCCTAACCCTAGCCCTAAACCTCGGCCAGGCCAGAAAACTAATTTTAGCTCTAATTCTAGCCCTAATTAAGCATTAAACCTAACAATAAATCTAAACCTAACCCTAATTCTAAGACTAATTCTAACTCACACTCTAGCCTATACCGAGTCCTAACCCTATCCTTTACCTTTACCCAAAACCTAGCCTTAACCCTAGCCCTAACCCTAGACCTAACCTTCATTCTAGTTCTAAACCTAGATTTAAACTTAACTCTAAATCTAACCCTAAACCTATGCTTAAATCAGACCCTAACACTAGATCTAACCCCTACCCTAATTTGAAATCTAGCCCTAACCCTTGACCTAGCCCTCAAACAAAACCGAGACATAGCACTGACCCTAACCCTTAAGCTAAACCAAACCTTTACCCTACACCTAGCCTTAACCCAGCCCTAACGAGTCCAAACCCTAGCCCTAGGACTAATACTGACCCTGAGTCTGATCACAACATTAACTCTAGCTCTAAACATCACCCTAACCATAAACCTAATTTTAACACTAGACTTAACCCTAAATCTAACCCTAAATCCAGCCCTAATTGTAATCCAGTTCTTGCATTAGCCATATCCCTAACCCTAACACAAAACCTAGCCCTTATCTGAGCCCTAACCCTAACTTTAACCCTAACCCTAACACTAACCCTAACCCTATCCCTCGACCTAACCATAGCTATAACTCTATCCCTTACACAGAGTCAAACCCTCACCCTATTTCTACCCCAGTCCTAACTCTAATTTGTAGCATTCCTCAAACCCTAACTCTATTACTAGTCCTATCCCTAGCCTTCCTTCTAGCTCTAAACTTAACCCGAACTCTAACACAAGTCTGACCTTTATTGTGACCCTAATGTTAAACCTAGGTTTAAACCTGACCCTAACCCTAAACCAAAACCTAACACTAGCCCTACCGGTAACTCTATACATAGTCCTAACACTAACACTAGCCCTAGACATAAACCTTATCCTAAATATAGCCATAATTTTAGGCCTTGCCTTTACAATAACCTTAACCTAACCAAATAACTACCTTTACCCCTAGACCTAACCCAGTCGTAATTATGGCCCTTACCCTAACCCTAATCCTAACACTTGCCTGAACGCCGACCCTTACCCTAAAACAAACCCTAGCTCTAAAACTTATTCTAAACCCCAAACTAACCCTAACACTATACTAACCCTAAAACTATCTATAAACATAAACTTAGCTCTTAGATTTCCCATAAACCTAACATTAGCCCTAAACCTCACAGAAAACTAGCCCTAATCCTAACCCTAAACTTAACCCTAAGGACAACCCTAAACCTAAAACTAGCACTAACCCTAAACCTAACCCTCTCCCTAGACCTAACGCTAGTTCAAATCCTAAATCTTATCCTGAACATAACCCTAGATGAAGCCCTAAACCCCATACTAACCATAGCCCTAATCCTTACTGTAACCATAGTCCAAACTGTAGCTGTAACTCTATCCATTACCCTGACCATTACCCTAAACCTAATGCTAACCCTTACCATAACACTACCCTAGGCCTCGCCCTAGCACTAACCCTAGCTCAATCCCTTACCTTACCTCAATCCCTAATCCTTACCCTTAACATAACCCTAACACTAACCCAAGGCCTAACCTTAAACCTAACCCTAACTCTTGCCCTAATCCTAACCTTAACACTAGCCCTAAACCTAGGTCAAACTCTACCTATTATCCTGACCTAAACCTAATCCTAATGATAACCCTACACCTAAACCTAAACCTACCCTAACCCTTAAAATAAACCTTACCCTAGAACTTACTGTAAACCTAACCCTAACCTAACTCTAGCTGAAACCCTCACGCTTATCCTAAACCTAAACCTAACCATAAACCTTACCCGAACTCTAACCCGACATCTAATCCCTATCAATTACCCTAACCCTAATGATAACCATAGTCTTAACACTAACCATAACCATAACCCAGACTAAACCCTAAAACTAACCATAGCCCTAACACTAACCTTAGCTCAATCCCTAAACCATATCCGAAACCTAAACTTAACCCTAACCCTACACCTAACTCTGATCCTAACCATAATTCTAGCCCTAATCCTAACAATAATTCTAGCCCTAAACCTACCTCTAACCCTATAAATTACCCTTATGATAACCATAACCCTAATTCTGTCCCTAGGCCTAACCCTAAACCTATTACAAAGCCTAACCATATCCATTACCCTAAACATAACCTGAACCCTAAGCACAAACCTATCCGTTACTCAACACCTAACTCTAACATAAATGCTAATTTGAGCCTAAACCTAAACCTTAACCTAACCCAGTCCCAAAATGTGACTGTGATCCTAATAATCCCCTATCTCTAAAACTGACCCTTTCTCTAAACAAAACCCTCAAACTAGACGTACCATAAACCTAACCCTAAAACTACGTAACTCTAACCATAAACCTTATATTAGCCCTAGCCCTAATTCTTGCAAAAAATTTAGCGCTATTCCTAGCCTTAATCCTAGCCTTAATCCTAACATGAAACATAACACTAGCCCTAACCCTAATGCTAATTTTAAAACTAGTCTTAACCCTAACCCTAACCCTGGCAATAATATTAATAATATATAATAATAATAATAATAATAATAATAATAATAATAATAATAAAAACTAGATACAGGCTTTCCTAACCCTAAACCTTTACTTAAACCAAACCCTAACACTACACCTAGACCGAACCCTAGCCTTATTTCGAGTCCTAATCCTAACCTTAAAAATAACCCTTACTCTGACATATCCTAACACTCACCCTCACTCTAAACAAGACCCTAAATATAAATTGAACCCTAAATGTAACCCTAACTAAAATTTGACTCCTAACCCTAACCCTGAAACTAACCTTGACCATGACTCATATCCTAACACTCACCCTAGCTATAAATAGTACCCTAACCTTAAAACTAATCCTACCACCAGACCTACCCCTAACTCTAACCGTAAAACTAACCCATAATTGTAATCTTAGCTCTTACATTAGCCGTTGCCCTAACCCTAGCCTTAACCCTAACACAAAACTAGTTCTAATCTGATGCCTAAACCTAACTAAACCCTAACCCTAATCTAAATCTAACACTAACCATAGTTCAAAGCCTAACCCTTGTCCTAAACATAGACCTAGACCTATCCCAAAGCCTAACCCAAATCCTAGCCCTAATCCTAAACTTAACCCTATCATTAAACCTATTTCTAAACCTACCCACTAACCTAACGCTAATCGTAATCCTATTGATAATACTAACCAAACCTTAATGCTAACCCTATCCTTAATTAGAAATTTACCCCTATACATAACCCTAAATCTAACACTCACCAGAGCCCCAAACCTAGCTCAAACCATAGCCCGAACCTTAATGTCCTAAACCAAAATCTAAACTTAACCCTAACCTTATATCTAACCATAGTCATTACCCTAAAAATAACCTTACCCCAATCTTATTCCTAGACCAAATCCTAAACCTAACCCTCACCCTAGCTCTAACTCGAACTGAAAACCTAACTCTTACACTTAATATAACCCTAAACCTAACCCTATTTTTAACCGTAACCCTAACCCTAACTCATAACCTATTCCTAACAATACCCCTAGCTCTAACATTAGCTCTAACCTTATCCATTACACTAACCATAACCCTTATTCTAATGCTAACCCTAGACCTAACTCTAACTTTAGAGCTAAACGTAACCCTAAAAATTACCCTAAACCTATTTCTAAACCTACCCACTAACCTAACGCTAATCGTAATCCTATTGATAATACTAGAAATAGGGTTAGAAATAGGGTTTAGAAATAGGGTAAAGGTATTTACCCTAAACCAAACCCTACCATTACCCTAACATTACCCTAATGCTAATTTGAGCCCTAAATCTAAATACTAACCTAAAGCAAACTCTAACCCTGACCATAAACATAATAGTAATTCATGTAGCTCTAAACCTGACCCTTACTCTGATATTCTACTAGCTCTAAACTTGAACCTTACCTTTGACCTAACCCTTACACTAGAAGGAGCCATAAACCTAACACTAAAACTATCTTTAACCATCACCCTAGTCCTGATATTAGTCCCAGCCATTATTGTAGCCCTATCCCTAAAACAAACTCTAGCCCTCATCCTAGCCTTAATACTAACCTTAATCATTCCCTAACAATATTTCTACCACTAACCCTAACTCTAACCCTAACCCTAACTCTAAACCAAGATGTAACATCATCCCTATCCTAAACTTAACTCTAACCCTAATCTAACTGTAGGTCTAAGCTGAACACTAATTCTGGCCCTAATCCTAGCCATAATTTAACACTATCCCTAACCAAATCCTAACCCTGTCCCTAAGACTGACTCTAATTCTCACACTAGCCCTATCCCTAGTTCTAACCCTCTTACCCTATCACTTACCATAACCGTAACCCTTGCCCTAACCCTTCCCCTATCCTTAGTTCTATCTCTATCCCTAGATCTAACCCTAATTCTAAAGGTAACCCTAACTCTAAACCGAAGCCTAATACTAACACAGCCTTAACCCTAATGCTAATCATAAAACTAGTCCTAACTCTAATACTAGGACAAAAAATAAATAAATAAAAAGAAAGAAAGAAAAAGAAAAAGCAAAGAAAATGAACAGTGGCATTAACCTTAAACCTTAAGTTAAACCAAACCCTAACACTACACCTAGACCTAACCCTAGCCTGAATTTGAGTTGTAACCCTAACCTTAAAATTAACGCTGACCCTGACTCATATCCTGACATTTACCCTAGCTCTAATCACCACTCTAACCTTAAAGTGAACCCTAAAAGTAACTCCAGCCTATATTTGTGTCCTAACCCTAACCAAAAAATTAACCCTGACCCTGACTTTTACCCTAACACCAGCTCTAAATATCACCCTAACCTTAAACTTAGCCCTAACACTAAAGGTCTAACCCTAAATCTAAAACTAACCCTAATTGTAACCCTGGTTTTTTCATTAGCTGGTACCCTAACTCTAGCCCTAAGCCTAACATAAAAACTAGCCCTAACTGAGCGCTAAACCTAGCTTTAACCCTAGCCCTAATCCTAACCCTATCCTTAACACTAACTTTAACTCTATCTCTAATCCTAAGCAAAACCCTAACCATAATTGTAACCCTAGACCTATCCCTATTTTTTAGGTTAACCAAAACCCTAAACATATTAATTGTTCTTAACCTAGACCTCATTCTAGCTCTAACCCTATGCCAAACCCTAACTCTAATCCTGACCCATATTCTTACCATAACACTAACCCTAGGTTTAAACCTGACCCTAACCCTAGAGTAAACCCCAACACTAAACCTATCGGTAACGTATATCTAAACCTAACCCTATCACTAGGCCTAGACCTAAACCTAATCCCAAATCTAGCCTTAACTCTAGCCCTAGACCTCAAAAGAAAGCTAGTGCTAGCCATAACAATAACACTTAAACTAACACTAAGATTAACCCTACCCCTAGACATAAACCTAGTCCTAATTCTGACTTTAAAATTAACTGCAATTCTAACCTGAACACTGACCCTAAATTTAACACTAAACCTATCTCTAAACCTGACCCTAAACGAAAATCTAAACCTAACATTAGACCTAGCACTAAAACTAACTCTACAAATGGCCCTAATTATAACCGTAGCTCTTACATTACACATAGCCCTAACCTTACGCCTTAACCAAACACTAAACCTAGAGCGAATCCTAGGCCTAAACCTAGCCCCAAGCATAATACAAAACTAACCCTAGCCCTAAGCCTAATTCTAAATCTAGCCTTAGTTCTGAACCTAGCTCAAAGCCAAATCCTTACCCTAAAGATAAACTTAAACCTATCCCTAACTCTAAACTTAAATGCTAACCTTAACCCTAGCCCTAAACCTAGCTCTAAACCTACCCATTACCCTAACCCTAACCCTAGCTCTCACTCTAGCACTAACCCTATCTCAAACCCTAGTACTAACCATGACCCTATTCTGATCCTAACACTAACCCTAGGTCTAAACCTTACCTAACCCTAGACCAAACACTTACACTAGCCCTAGACCTAAACCTAATCCTAAATCTAGCCTTAACTATAGCCCTAGACCTAAAGAAAAACCCAGCCCTAACCCTAACAATAACCCTTTACCTAACCCAAATACTAACCCTACCTTTAGACCTAAACCGAGTCCTAATTCTGGCTGTAACCCTAACTCTAACTCTATCTCGAACTCTGACCCTTCCTTTTAGATTAAACCTGGAGCTTGGGATGTTACTCAAGTGGTAACATGCTCGCCTGGCAAGCATGGGGTGCTGGGTTTGATCCTAAGCAACACATTAAAAATAAAATAAAAATAATAAAGATGTTGTGTCCTTTGAAAACTGAAAAAAAAAATTTTAAAATTCTCTCATTCTCTGTCTCTTCTCTCTATATCTTAAAAAGAGAGTAAACTTACCTCTAAACCTAACCCTAACCAAAAATCTAAACCTATCACTAGACCTTGCCATAACCCTAGCCCTACAACAAGCCCTAATCATAATCCTAGATTTACATTACCCATAACCCAATTTTTATTTCTTAACACGAAACCTAGAGTGAATTCTAGGCCTAAACCTAGCCTTAAGCATAACCCTAACACTAACACTAGCCTTAGTCCTAAATCTAGCTCAAAGCCTAACCCTTACCCTAAGTATAAACTTAGACCTATCCATAACTCTAAACCTAACCCTAACCCTAATCCTAACCTTAACCCTAACCCTAAACATAGCTCTAAACCTAAAAATTACCCTAACCATAACTCTAACCCTATTGATAACCCTAGCCATAACCCTAACTCTAGCCTAACAATAACCCTCACCCTAACTGGAAAACTAAACTAGACCTAGCCCTAAACCTAACACTCACCATAACACTAACCCTTCCTCAAATCCTAAATCATTCCATAAAGCTAAACATAACCATTGCCTTAACCCTAATCCTAAAACTAAATCTAACCCTAACCCTATACCTAAACCTATATCTAACCATATCTTTTACCCTAACCCTAATCCTAACCCTAGCATTAACCCTAACCCTAAACCTACTGTAATCCTTTA
Source organism: Callospermophilus lateralis (assembly GCF_048772815.1). Taxonomy (NCBI): domain Eukaryota; kingdom Metazoa; phylum Chordata; class Mammalia; order Rodentia; family Sciuridae; genus Callospermophilus; species Callospermophilus lateralis. The sequence goes on from NC_135306.1 coordinate 87,711,218, forward strand.
CCTAGACCTAACACAGAACCTAAACCTTGACATAGCCCTAGCCTTAACTCTAGCTCAAACCCTAACCCTTACCCTAAAACAACCTTAACCCAAACCTTAACCTTAATCTTAGCCCTAATCCTAACCATAACTATAGACCAAACCCTAGTTCTAACTCTATCCATTACATTAACCATAACCCTAAACCTCATGGTAACCCAAGCCCAAACCCTAACACTACCTCTATCCTTATCTCTGATACTAACCTGAACCCTCAACCTAGCCCTAACCCTTACCAATTCCTGACCCTTACACTTATCTTAACTGTAACACTAACTCTAAGCCTCACCCTAACCCTAGCCCTAATCCTAAAGTTAATCCTAGCCTTAACCCTAGCTCTAACCCACCCATTTCCCAAACCCTAACCATAAACCTCATGATAAACCTTTCTCAAAACATAAACCTACTCTAACCCTGACAGTAAATCTAACCCTAGACCTAACCATAAACCTAACCCTTGCCATATTCCTAACCATAGCTCAAACCCTAATCCTAGTCCTAAACCTAACACAAATTCTAACCCTAACCTGATATCTAACCCTGTCCATTACCCTAAACCTAATGATAATCCTAGACTTAACCCTAATACAAAACCTAACCCTATCCCTAGACATAACTCAAAACCTAATCCTAGTGTTAGCACTGACACTAGCTCAAGCCCGATCCCATACCCTAAACTTAACACTAACCCTAGCCTTAACCCTAACCCTAACCCCCACTCTAGCCCTAATCTGAACCAAAATCTTAGTCCTAAACCTACCTCTAACACTTTACATTACCCAAAAGATAAACATAAACCTAAACCTAGGCTTAACCATACCCTATACATTATCAAAAAACCTAAATTAAACCCTAACCAACCCCTATCCAATACCCTAAACTTAACTGTAACCGTAACGCTAATTTGAGCCCTACACCTAAAGCTTAACCTTAGTCAAACTCAAACCTGACTCTTATCATTATAATATCTCAAGCTCTAAACCTTAACTTTACAATAAACCTAACTCTGACACTACCAGTATCAATGAACCTTACCGTAAAATTATCCCTAACCGTAACCCTAAACCTGATATTAGCCCTAGCCCTAATTCTTGCCATAACCTTTACACAAATGCTAGCCATTTCTAGCCCTAAACCTAGCCTTGATCCTAACCTGAACCCTAAATCTAGCCCTATCCCTAATTTTATTCCTCGCCTTAGTTCTGAACCTAGCTATAACCCTATCCTTTCCTTTAAGCCTAATGCTAACCCTAACCCAAGACCTAACCCTAATACTAACCCTAGACCTGATTTTAGCCCTAATTTAGCCCTAACCCTAACTCTAACACTAGCACTAAGACTAAATCTAACAACCATCCCAGGCCTAATCTCATTTCTACTTTATCCCTTATCATAATTCTAACACTTGTCCTTACCTTAGCGATAACCCTATCCCTAGCTCTAACCCTACATCTAACCATGATTCTAAATCCAAACCTAATTTTAAGCCTAAACCTCACACTAACTTTAGCCCTAAAACTAACGCTAATCCTAAAACTAGCCCTAACCTTGTACTAGCCCTAAAACAAAACCAAGCTTTATCCCTAACCCTACATCTTAACCTAAACCAAAACATAACTTTATATCTAGCCCTAACCTTAGCCCTAATTCCCATCCTACGCTAACCCTAAAACTAACCTTGACCCTGATTCTGACCCTAACACTACTCTGGCTCTAACACCACCCTAAAAAAAAAAAAACCCTAACCCTAAATCTAGACTTAGGCCTAACCCTACTTCTAAAACTAGCCCTAATCATAACTCTAGATCATACTTTAGCCATAGCCCTATTCCTAGCCCTAATGTAACCCAAAATCTAGACCTATTCCACGTCCTACACCTCGTTTTAAACCTAATCCTAACCCTAGCCTTAACCATTACCCTAAACCTAACCCTATCCCTAAAACTACCCTAACCCTAAACCTAACCTGAACCCTAGCCTTAATCCTAACCATAATACTAGCCCTAAACCTAGCTCTAACTCTATCCATTATCCTAACCTTAAACCTAATCCTAATGCTAACCTAGGACAACCCTTACCCTATCTCTGACCCTAAACATATACATTACCCTAAAAAAAACCTGAACTCTAAATCTAACCATATTTATTATTCTAACCTTAACTCTAACCCTATTGCTAATTTGAGTTACTAATCCAAATCTTCACTGTGATCATGACCTTAATAATAACCTAATCACTAAACCTGACCCACACCCTAAACCTAACCTGTACACTAAATCTAGCCATAAAACTCACCCTAAAACTAACCCTAACCATATGCCTAGAACTGACATTAACCCTAGCCCTAATCCTAGCTCTAACCCTAACACAAAACCTAGCCCTAATCCTAGCTCTAAAACTAGCCTTAATCCTAAACCTAACCCTAGCCATAACTGTATTTTGACCCTCGCCCTAAACCTACATATAACATCATACCTTTCCCTAATCCTAACACTAATATAGCCCTAAACCAAGGCTTAGCCCTCACATAACCCTAGCTCTAATCCTCACACTAATTTAGCCCTTACCCTAACCCTAATCATAGTCCTAAGACTAACTATAATTCACACCCTAGACATAACCCTAGCTCTAAACCTGTCCCTTACCATAACACAAACCATAGACCTAAAACTATACCTAACCCTAGCCGTATATTTTGCCCTAACCTAAAACAATGATCTAACCCTAAACCTAAGCATTAAATTCACTCTAACACTAGCCCTATCTCTATTGTTAATTGGAAAACTAGTTCTAACCCTAGCCTTACCACTCATACAAAACTGAGTCATTGGCTTAAGCCTAATTCTTAACCTAAACCAAATCTGAAACCTAAACCTAGCCATAACACTAGACCTTATTCAAGTCTTAACCCTAACTCTAGAGCTCACCCTGACCCTGAAAAAGACCCTAATATTATCCCTAGCTCTAAACATCCCCCTAACCCTAAATGTAAATCAAACACTAGACCTTACCCTAAACGAAACTAGAAAACTAACTCTAATTGGACCCTAGTTATTACATTAGCCATAGCCCTAACCCTAAGAGAAAACCTATCCCTAATCTGAATCTTAACTCTGGCTTTAACCCTAACACTAACTTAACCTTAGCCCTATTCCTAACCCTAACATAAGCCCTAACCCTAGCTCTAGCCCTATCCCTTAACCTTAGCCAAATACTGATCCTAATGCTACACTAGTTTTAACCATAATATTTATCCTATCCCAAACCCTAACTTTAATAATAATACTAACCCTATCCCTCAATCTATCTTTAATCCTAACCGAAAGCCTAACCCTAACCCTGACCATTATTTTGACACTAATACTAAACCTACTTCTAAACATTACCCTAAACACAAACCAAACCCTAACACTAGCTTTACCAGTAAACCTATACCTAAACCTAACCATAATACTAGCACTAGGCCTAAACCTAATACTAAATATATCCATAACTCTAGCCCTAGCCCTAAATAAAAACCTAGCCTTAGCCCTAAATGTAACTGTAAACCTAATGCAAAGACTAACCCTACCCCTAGACTTAACCCTAGATTTCAGTCTTACCCTAACCCTAAACCCAACACAAACCCGAACACTGGCCCCTATTATAACAGAAACTCTAGCTGTAACCTGATCTTACCCAAAACCTAACCCTAAGACTTGACCTATCCATAGCCCTAACCCTAAAACTCGCCATAACAAAAACCTAGATCTTACATAACACATAGCACTAACACTAGTCTTAAACCTCACAGAAAACCTAGCTTTAATCCTAGTCCTTAACGTAGATATAAGCATAACCCTAACACTAACCCTAGCCCTAATCCTAACCCTAATGCTTGCCCTTGCCCTGACACTAGCTCAAATTATAACTCTTACCCTAAACATAACCTTAGCCCCAACCCTAGCCTTAATTATAACTGCAATGATAGCCCAAAACCTAGCTCTTACTCTATCCATTGTCTTAAACATAATGCTAACCCTATGTTAAACCTAGCCATTAAGTTAACCCTAACCATAACCGTATCCCTGATTCGAAACTTAACCCTCATTCTAGCCCTATCTCTAACTCAAACCATAACACTTACCCTAACCCTAACCCTAGTCTTAATCCTAATCTTAACACTAGCCCTAACACTAGCAGTAGCCCTATCCATTACCCTGAAGAAAGCCTAACCCAAATGCTAACTCTAGGCCTAACCCTAACCCTATCGCTAAACCATATACATTACTCTAAACTTATCCTGAATCCTAAACATAACGCTATCTATTACTCAAACCCTAACACTAGTCTTAATGCTAATTTGAGCTTTAACTCTAAACCTTAACCTAAACCAAAACCTGACACTAATAATACAATAATAATACACCTAGTCATTATTATGACTCTGACAATAATAATATACCTAGTTCTAAACCTGACTCTTACCCTAAACCTAACCCTTATAATAGACTTAGCCATAACCTAACCCTAAAATTATCCCTAATGATTACCCTAGACATGACATTAGCCCTAGCCCTAATCCTAGCCCTAACCTAACACAAACCCTAGCCTAATCCTATCCATAATCCTAGCCTTAATCTTAACCAAACCATCACCCTAGTGCTATCCCTAATTTTACACATTGCTCTAGCCCTGAACCTAGCTATAACCCCATTACATCCCCTAAAACTAACCCTATCCTCACCCTAATATTAACCCTTTACCTAGCCCTAACCATAGGCCTAACACTAACACTAACCCTAGCTCTAAATATCACCCTAACCTTAAAGCTAATGCTAACAAAAACCTAGCCCAAAACCTAACTCTAAAACTAACCCTAATTGTAACTGTAGATCTTATATTAGATGTAGCCCTAACCCTTGCCCTAACCCTAACACAAAATTGCCGTAATCTGAGCTATAACACTAGATATAACCCTATCCTTTATCATACCCTTAAACCTAACCCTATATCCTAGCCCTAAACCTAGGTCTAAACTTATCTCTAACCCTAAGCCAAACACTATCCATAATGCTAACCCTATTCCTAATCTTTAGTCTAACGCAAACCCTAACCCTATTACTAGTCCTAACCGTAGTCCTCATTATAGTTTTAACTCTAAACCAAAACCTAACCCTTACTCTCACTCTTATTCTGAATTTAACACTAATTATAGGTGTAAACCTGTACCTAACCCTAAACCGAACCCTGAAACTAGTACTATGAGTAACATTATACCCAAACCTAACCCTAACACTAGCCCTTGACCTAAAGCTAATCCTAAATCTAGTGATAACTCTAGCCCAAACTGAAAAAAAAAACTTAGTTCTAGCCCTAACAATAACACTTAACTTAAACACAACACTAAAACTACCCCTAGACCTAAACATAGTCCTTATTCTAGCTTTTATCATAACCTTAACTCTAACCTGAACACTGACCCTGACACTAACACTTAACCTAGCTCTAAATTAGACCCTAAACCAAACTTGAAACCTAACACTAGACGTAGCCATAACCTTAACCATAAAACTAGCATTAATTAGAACCATAGTATAACATTACGCATTGCACTAACCCTAGCGCTAACCCCCCCCAAAAAAAACTAGCCATAATCCGAGCCCTAAACCTACCCTAAGCATAACCCTCACTCTAACCCGAGTCTTAACCCTAACCCTAACACTGACCTTAGTCCTAACCCTAGAAAAAAGCCTAATCATTAGATTAAACATAACCCGTGACTTATCCCTAACCAAAACCCTAACACGAGCCCGAACCCTAGCTCTAACCCTAGCCATTACCCTAACTCTAAATCTAACACTAATGATAACCCTAATCCCAGCCATAAAACCAGATTTAACCCTATCCCTAATTATAGCAAAAAACCTAACCCTGACCCTAGTCCTAATCTGTAAATCCAAACAAAATAATAAACCTAACTGTAAGCCTAACCCAAACCATAAAACTAACCGTAGACCTGAAAGTAAACCTAACCCATGCCATAGCCCTAACCGTAACTCAAACCCTAACATTTACACTAAACACAATAATAAACCTAGCCCTAAACCTAAACTTAACCCTATACTAACAGTAACCCTAAAGCTAACCTTACATCTAACCCAATCTATTACCGTAAAATTGCCTTAAACATAATTAAAACCCTATCCCTAACCCTAAAACCTACCCTGACCATAAACATAACACTAACCCTAGACCTAACACTAACACTAACCCTCACCCTATACCTAAAATAAAGCTACCACAAAATATAAACTTTATCTTAAACCTAACCCTAACCCTCACCTAAGCTAGGATTACTAGCCCTAAACCTAACCCTAACCCTAACTCTAGCCCTAATCCTAACCATAACTCTAGCCCTAAAACTAGCTCTAACCCTATATATTGCCCTTATGATAACCCAAATTCTAATGCTAACCCTAGGCCTAACCCTAACACTATCAATAACCCTAATCCTCTCCATTACCCTAAACCTACCCTGAACCCCAAACCTAACCCTATTCATTACCCTAACCCTACCCTAACCCTAATGCTCATTTGAGCCCTATCTCTAAACCTTAAACTTACACAAACCCTAACCCTGATCCTGACCCTAAAATTACACCTAGCTCTAAAACTGACCCTTACCTTAAACCTAACCCTTAAAACTATCAATAACCCTAATCCTCTCCATTACCCTAAACCTACCCTGAACCCCAAACCTAACCCTATTCATTACCCTAACCCTACCCTAACCCTAATGCTCATTTGAGCCCTATCTCTAAACCTTAAACTTACACAAACCCTAACCCTGATCCTGACCCTATAATTACACCTAGCTCTAAAACTGACCCTTACCTTAAACCTAACCCTTAAAACTAGACCTAGCCGTAAACTACACCCTAAATCTATCCTTAACTATAACATTAGACTAGACATTAGCCCTAGCCCAAATTTAGACCTAACCCTACAACAAACCCTAGCACTCATTCTAGTCCTAAACCTAGCTTTAATCATTACCCTAAACCTAATACTAGCCCTGACCCTAATTCTAACCCTCATTCTACCTCTAAACCTAGCTATAATGCCATTACTTACACTAAACTTAATCCTAAACCTAAGACTAGGCCTAAGCTGAACACTAATTCTAGCGCTAATTCTAGCCCTAATTTAGCCCTATCCCAAACACTAACCATAACCCTAGACCTAAGACTAACACTAAAACTCATCCTAGACCTATCCCTAGTTTTAACCCTATCCCTTACTGAAAGCCTAACCCAAGCCCTAACCTTTGCTCTACTCTTAAATCTAGCCCTATGTCTAAATCTAAACCTAACTCCAAATCTAATTCTAACCCTAAGTCTAAGCCTAACACTAACACTATCCCTAACACTAACGCTAATCATAAAACTAACCTTAACCCTAAAACTAGGACTAAAACAAAACCGAGCTAAAGCTTAACTTCTACAAAATTCTAACACTACACCTAGAACTAATCCTAGCCCTAATTCGAGTTGTAACCCTAACCTAAAAACTAACCCAGACACTGGCTTGTATCCTATCAATCACCCTAGCACTAAACACCCTAAATTTAAACCAAAACCTAACAAAAAGCCTAACCCTTATTTGAGTCATAGCACTAAACGTAAAACTAACCCTGACTCTGACTCATATCCTAACATTAACCCTTGCTATAAATATCACACTAACCTTAAAACTATTCCTAACACTAGATCCCCCTACTCTTAACCTTAATTGTAACCCCAGTTCTTACATTAGCCATTATCCTAACCCTAGCCCTACCCTAACAGAAAAACTAGCCCTAATCTGAGGCCTAAAACTAGATTTAACCCTAACCCTAACCCTAACTTTATCCCTAAACCTAGCTCTAACAGTATCCTTACCCTAAGTGAAATCCTAACCCTAATGCTAATCCTAGACCTATCCCGAATTATCAGGCTAATCAAAACCCTAACCTTATTAATAGTCCTATCCCAAGCCTTTACTCTACCTCTAACCCTATTCCAAACCATAGTGCTAACCCTGACCATTATTCTGACCCTAACACTAACCCTATGTCTAAAACTCACCCTAACCCTAGATCAAACCCTACCACTAGCCCTACCGGTAACCTTATACGCAAACATAACACTACCACTACCCCTAGACTTAAACCTTATCTTCAATCTTGCCATAACTCAAGCCTAGACATAAAAAACCTAGCCCTAGCCCTAACAATAACCCTTATCCTACCCCAAACACTAACCCCTACACTTAGGTCCTAATTCTGGCAGCAACCCTAATTCTAATTCTAACAGAGACACTGACCCTGCCTTTATCACTAAATCTACCTCTAAACCTGACACTTACTGGAAACCTAAACCTAACACTGGATCTAGCCATAAACCTAACCCTAAAGATAACCCTAATCATAATCCTAGCTCTTACAGTTCCCATAGCCCTAACCCTAGGCCTAAACCAAACACAAAATCTAAAGCTAACCCTAGCCCTAAACCTGGCTTTAAGTGTAACCCTAACCTAAACACTAGACCTAACCCTATCCTAAACCTCGCCTTAGTCCTAAGTCTAGCTCAAAGTCTAACCCTTACCCTAACATAAACGTAGATGTTTCTCTAATTCTAACCCTAACGCAAGCCCTAATCCTAACCTTAACCCTAGCCCTAAACCTACATCTAAACCTACTCATTAGTCAAACCCTAAACCTAACTCTATTGATAACCCTAGGCTTAAACCTTACCCTAACCCTAACTGAAAAACAAATTCTAGACCTGAACCTAAGCCTCACATTCGCCATAGCCCTAACCCTAGCTCAAATCCTAACCCTTACCATAAACCTAAAAAGAAACATAGCCCTAACCCTAACCCTAAACCTAAATCTAACCATTACCCTAAGTCTAACACTACATCTAACCGTATCCATTACCTTAACCATAACCATAATCTTAATGATAACCCCAGTCCTAGTCCTAAACCTATCCTAATCCTACCATAATCCTATTTCCAGATCTAACTCGAAACCTAACCCTCGCCCTATTCCTAATCCTAGGTCAAACCTCACCCTTATGCTAAACATAACCATAACCCTAACCCTACTTCTAACCCTAACCCTAATTCTAAACCTAACCTATTTCTAATCATAACCCTAGTCCTATATTTTGTTCTATCCCTTTTCATTACTCTAACCATAGCCTGTACCCTAATGCTAACCCTAAGCCTAATCCTAACCCTATCAATAACCCTAAACCTAACCTGAACCCTAATCCTAACCCTAACATTACCCTAACTTTAATCTTAATGCTAATTTGAGCTCTAACCCTGAATACTAACTTTAACCATACTCCAACCCACACCGTAACCCTAATTATTTCCCTAGGTCTAAACCTCACCCTTACCATAAACCTCACCCTTACACAATATCTAGCCATAAACCTAACCCTAAAAGAATCCCTAACCATAAAACTAGACTTGGCATTAGCCCTAGCCATAATCCTAGCCCTAACCCTAACAAAAACCTCAGCCTTTATCTTAAGGCTAATCCTATACCTAGCCTTAATCATAACCCTAACCGTAAGCATTTCAGTAACTCTATCCTAGCCCTAATCTTAGTCCTAATTTAGCCCTATACCTAACCCTAGCCCTAACCTAAGACTAACTCTAACTCTAATCTTAGCCCTGTACCTAATTCTAAACCTATCCTCTACAGGAATCCTAATCCTGGCCCTAACTCTATCCCTAACTCTAGCCCTAACCCTAGCCCTACCTTGAACCCTAGATCTAACCCTAACCCTAAGCCTAAACCTAAACCTAACATTATCACTAACCCTAAAATAATACTAAAACTAGCCCTAACCCTACCCCAAGCCCTAAAACCAAACCGTGTCATAGCCCTAACCATAACCCTTAATGAAAACCAAACCCTAAAACCTATAACTAGACCTAAACATAGCTGTAGTTTGAGTTTTAAACCGAACCCTAAAACTAACCCTGAACATGACTCCAACCCTAACATTAACCTAGCTCTAATCCTAACCTATCCATAATCCTACCATAATCTTATGACTCTGACTCATATCCTAACACTAAACCTCACTATGAATATCACACTAACCCTAAACCTAACCCTAACACTTAACCCCAACCCTAAAACTATCCTTAATTATAACTCTAGTACTTACATTAGCCATAACCCTAACCCTAGCTCTAAGTTAACAAAAAATCTAGCCTTAATCTGAGCCGTAATCCTAGATTTAATCCTAACCCTAACTCTAACCGTAGCCTGAATCATAACAATAAACCTAGCCCTAATGCTAGCTCTAACCTTATTCATGAACATAACCATTATCCTAGGCCTAAACATAACGCTATTCTTAATCCTAACCCTATCCATTACCCCCAAAAAAACCTTACCCTAAACTACACCCTATCATTACACTAACCCTAATGCAACACTAATTCAAGCCATAACTTTAAAACTTAATCTATCTCAAACTCTAACCCACACCCTGATTCTAATAGTACCCCTAGATCTAAACCTTACTCAAACCCTTCCACTACACGTAGCCATAATGCTAAGCCAAAACTATTTTTAAACATAGCTATAGACCTGACATTAGTTGTAGACCTTATCCTAGCCCTAACCCTAAACACAACCTAACCCTAATCCTAGCCCTAAACCTACCCTTAATCATAACCCTAATCCTAACTCTATCCTAATGCTAATTCTAACCCTCGCCCTACCTCTAAACCTAGCTATAACACCAAATGTTATCATAAACTTAACCCTAACCGAAACCCTAAAGCTAGGTCTAAGCTAAACACTAACCCTAGCCCTAATACTAGACCTAATTTAACCTTAACCCTATCCCTAACCCTAACTCTAACTCTAGCCCTAATACTAACTCTAACTCTCACACTAGCTCTATCCATAGTTCTAACCCTATCCCTTACCATAACCCTAACTCTAGACCTAACCCTTACCATATCCTAATTCCTAGGCATAATCCTACATCTAAACTAAACCCTAACCCTAAACCTAACCCTAGCATTGAAACAAAACCAAGCAATAGACCTAACCCTAAACCTTAAATTATACCAAACCATAACACTACACCTAGACCCAATCCTAGCCCTTATTCTGATCCTAACCCTAACATTAACACTAACCCTGACCCTGAATTATATCTTAACATGCACCCTAGCTCCAAACACTACCCTCACCTTATTCTAAACCCTAACCCTAACCCTAGCCCTAATTCAAGTCCTAACCCTAACCCTAAAAGTAACCCTGACCCTGACTCCTATCCTAGCACTAACCTTAGCCCTAAATATCACCCTAACCTTAAACCTAAACTTAAACTATACCTACCCTTAAACCGAGCCCCCAAAATAACCCTAATTGTAACCCCAATTCTTACATTAGACTTTGCCCTAAGCCTAGCACTAACCCTAACACAAAAACTAGCCCTAAACTGCGCCCTATACCTAGCTTCACCCCTAACCCTAGCCCTAACCCTAGCTCTAACCCTATCATTTACACTAAGACAAACCCTAAACCTAACGCTAACACCCATACTAACCCTAATCTTAGCCTATCCCAACCCCTAACCCTATTACAATTCCTAATCCTAGCCTTCATTCTTGCTCTAGCCGTAACCCAAACCCTAACCTTAAATCTGCCCTTATTCTGACCGTAAAACTAATCTTAGGTCTAAACCTGAACCTAACCCTAAGCCAAACCCTAATACTAGACCTACCACTAACCTTATACCTAAACCTAATGGGACAAATAGCCTTAGACCTTAACCTAATCTTAAATCTAGTCATAACTCTAGCCCTAGACCTAAATAAAAACCTAGATCTAGCCCTAGCAATAATCAATATCCTAACCCAATCACTAATACTTCCCCTAGACCTAAACCTAGTCCTAATTCTAGGTGTAATCCTAACCATAACCCTCACCCGAACACTGAAATTGACAGTAACTCTAACCCTGGCTTTAAATATCACCCTAATCCTAAATCTAACCCTAAAATTATACCTAGCAATCTAATTAACCATAAAACTAGCCCTAATCATAACACTAGTTCTTACATTTTCTGTAGCTCAAACCTATCACAAAAATAGCCCTAATCCAAGCCCTACCCTAGCTCTAACCCTAAAGCTAACCCTCTCACCCTATCTTTAAAACTAACGCTAACTCTAAGCCTAATCCTAGACCTAATCCTAATCATAACCCTTGTCCTAACCTTAGCTCTAACCCTATACATTACTCAACACGTAATCTGAACAATAAATCTAACCTATCATTACCCTATCCCTAACCCTAATGCTACTTTGAGCCTTAATGCATAACCTTAACTAACCCAAACAGTAATTGTGACCCTGACCATGACCATAATAATACCCCTAGATCTAAACATGACCCTAATCATAAACCTAACTCTTGCAGTAGACCTAGACATAAACTTAACCCTGAAACTATCCCTAAACATAACCCTAGACCTGACTTTAGCCATAGCAATAATACTAGCCTAACCCTAAGACAAACCCTAGCCCTTATTTATTCCCTAAACATAGCCTTAATCATAATCCTAACTCTAACCCTAGGCCGAATGCTAACACTAACCCTATCCCTAATCTTAATCATAAAATTGCCTAAGGTTAAGGTTTATTCTTAGGGCTAACCTAACCCTAGACCTAAGAATAACTGTAACTCTCATAGTGTGAGATTCCTATACCTAATTCTAACCCTATCCCTTACCATATCCCTAATTCTAGCCCTAACCCAAGCTCTTACCCTAGCCCTATCCATAGCGCTAGCCCTAAACTCTAAGTCTAATCCTAACACTAAGCCTAAACCTAAACTAACACTAGCCCTGAACCTAATGATAATCCTAAAACTAGCCCTAAACCTAGCCCCAGCCCTAAAATAAAACCAAGCCATAGTGCTAACCCTAATCCTTTACCTAAACTTAACCCTAGCCCGAACTATAACCCTAGCCCTATTTTGAGTTTTAAGCTGAACCCTAAAGCTAACCCTGACCCTGAATCTGACAATAGCAATAACCCTAGGTCTAAACATCACCCTAACCCTATACCCAACCATAACCCTAAACCAGGCCTAAAATTTAACTTAAAATTAGCCCTAATTGTAACCCTACTACTTTCATTACCTATAACCTGAACCCTAGAACTAACTTAACCCAAAACCTAGCACTATTCTGTGCCTATAACCAAGCTATAACACTAACCTTAACACTAAACCGAGCCATAATCATAACCAGAACCCTCGCCCTAAGCATAGCCCAAACCCTATCCATTACCATAACCTGAACCCTAACCTTAAATATAAAATAAGCCTAAACCTAAACTCATCCCTATTCCTATTCATATACATTACCCAAAACATAACCTAAACATTAAACCTAACCTTATCATTACCCTAACCCTTACACTAACACTAATTTAAGCCTTAACAGAAACCTTAACCTATACCAAACCTAAACTCAGACATTGATCCTAAAAATGCTCCTAGAACTAACCCTGACCCTAATTCTAATCCTAACCTTTACACTAGATGCAGGGATAATCCTATCCCTAAAACTCTTTAAACATTATTCTAGACAGGAAATTAGACCTAGCACTAATTTGAGCCCTAATCCTAAAACAAACCCTAGCCTTCATCCAAGTCCAAAAACTACCCTTAATCATAACCCTAACTGTAACCATAGGCCTAATTCTAATGCTAACCCTCACCCCTACCTCTAAACCTAGTTATAATGCCATCCCTTACCCTAAATTTAACCTAAATCTAATCTTAACCGTAAGCTAAAGCTGAACACTAACCCTAGCCATAATCCTAGCTCTAAATTAGCCCTATCTCTAACCCTTACCCTAGCCCTAATCTTATGACTAACTCGATTATTTGTCCTATCCCTATCCCTAGTTCTAAAAAACCTATCCCTGACCGTAACCATAACCTTAGCCCTAACCTTTGCTCTATCCTTAATCGTAGACCTTACTGTAGATCTAACTCTAACTCTAAATCTAACCCTAAACCTAAGCTTAAGCCTAACACTAACACTAGCCCTAACACTAAGACTAGTCATAAAACTAGCCCTAACCCTACTACTTGCATTAAAACAAAACTGAGAAATAGCCCTAAGCCTAAACCTTTACTTAAACCAAACCCTAACCCTACACCTAGACCAAACCTAACCCTACTTCGAGTAATAAACCTCACCTTAAAACTAATCCTGATCCTGACTCATATCTTAACACTCACCCTAGCTCTAAAAACCACCCTAAACTTCAGCCAAACTCCAATAGTAACCCTAGCCCTAACTAACCCTGATCCTGACTCCTATACTAACACTAATCCTATCTCTAAATATCACCTAACCTTAAACCTAACCCCAACACTAGACTTATCCCTAACCCTAACCCTAAAGCTAACCGTAATTGTAAACCTAGTTCTTACATTAGCCGTAGCCCAGCCCTAACACAAAAACAAGCCCTAATCTGAGCCCTTAAACTATCTTTAACCCTAACCCTAACCATTGCCATAACCCTAGCTCTAATGCTATCCCTTAACCCAAGTGAAACCTTAACCCTAATGGTAACCCTAGACATATCCCTAATCCTTAGGCTATAAAAAAACCCTAATAACCCTGCTGACCTTAGCCCTCATTCTAGCTCTAACCCAATACCAAACACTAACCCTAACCCACACCATTATTCTGACCCTAACCCTATACCAAACCCTAACACTAGCCCTACCAATAACCTTATATTTAAACCTAACCCTACACTAGTACTACTCCTAAACCTAATCCTAAATCTAGCCTTAATTCTAGACCTAGACCTAAAAAAAGACCTTGCCTTAGCCCTAACAATAACTCTTACCCAAAAACAAACACTACCCTACCCCCACGACCTAAACCTACTCCTAATTCTGGCTTTATCCTTAACTCTAACTCTAAACCGAGCACTGACCCTGCCTTTAACACTAAACCTAACTCTAATCCTGACCCTAATACTAATCCTATGCCTAACCCTAAGCTTATCATTAATCCCAACACGTTCAATTACCCTAAACCTAACCTGAAGCATAAACCTAACCCTATCATTACACTAACGCTAATCCTAATGCTAATTTGAGCTCTAACCATAACCGCAAACCTAAACCAAACCTTAACCCTGACCAGGACACTAATAATTCCCCCAGCTCTGAACCTGACCCTTACCCTAAACCTATCCCTTACAATAGATGTAGCCAAAAACTAACCCTAAAATAATCCCTAACCATAACCCTAGACCTAATATTAGCTCTAGCCATAATCTTATCCCTAAACCTATCAAAAACCCTACTCCTTATTATAGCCCTAAATATGGCCATAATCATAACCCTAACCAAACCCTAGGCCTAACCTTAACCTAAATCCTAGCCCAAATACTAATTCTAACTGCCACCGTAGCCCTAACCCTATTTATAACCTTATCCCTTACCAGAACCCTCATTTTTGCCCTAACACTAGGCCTAATCCTATCTCTTTCTTTAGACCTAGCCCTAACTCTAGATCTATGCTAATTCTAAATCTAACCCTAATCCTAAGCTTACAACTAAACCTAACACTAGCCCTAACACTAACCCTAATGCTAATCCTAAAGCTAGCCCTAACTCTAGCCCTAGCCCTATTCCAAAGCCATAGCTCTAACTCTTTCCCTTAACCTTAAACAAACCCTTACCCTACACCTGGCACCTAACACTAGTCCTAATTCGAGTTTTAAGCCAAATGCTAAAACTAATCATGAACCTTACTCTTACCCTAACATTAACCATAGCTCTATACATCACTCTAACCCTAAACATAAAACTAACACTAGACAGAGCCCTAACGGTAACTCTAAAACTAGTCCTAATCATAACACTCATACTTAAATTAGTTGTAACCCTAACCCTAGTGCTAACATAACCCAAAAGTTACCCCTAATCTCTGCCCTAATCCAAGTTTTAACTCTATCCCTATTTCTAACCCTAACTCTAGAACTCATTGTAACCATAACCCTATCCATAAACCTTGATCTAACCCTATCCATTAGACTAAACCTAACTCTAACCCTAATGCTAACCCTAGGCCTAAACCAAACCCTATCCCTAATCCTAACCCTATCCATTACACTAAACCTAATGTTAAACCAAAACCTAACCCTATCATTACACTAATATTAACCCTAGTGCTAATTTGAGCCCTAACTTTAAACCTTAACCTATCCCAAACACTAATTGCAACCCTAACTCTAATAATACCCTTAGCTCTAAAACTGATCCTTACCCTAAACCTAAACCTTACACTAGACATAGCCATAAACCTAATCCTAAAACTATCTTTAACTCTAATGCTAGACCTGAAATTAACCCTAGCCTTAATCCCAGCTCTAAACCTAACATTATTCCTAACCCAAATTATAACCTAAGCCCTAAGCCTAATTCTAACCCTAGCCCTAGCTCTAAACCTACCTATAATCTCTTTCCTTACCATAACCTAACCATAACCCTAAACCTAACCCTAACCCTAGCCCTAACCTTAGGCCTAACACTAACACTAAGCCTAGCACTAAACCTAGCCCATCCTAACCCTAACCCTAGCCCTAACACTAACTCAAATCTTGCCCTAGCCTATCCATAGCCCTAGCCATTAGCCTAGATCTAAACCTAGCTCTAAATTTATCTGTAACTATAAGCCTAAACTAAACCCTAACACTAGCCCTTACCATAATGCTAAACTTAGCACTTGCTATATCCCTAGTTCCAGCCATAAAACAAAACCAAGCCATAGCCCTAACCCTCACCCTCAACCTACACCAAACCCTAAACTTACACCTAGCCTTAATCCAAACTCTAAAACTAAACCTGACCTTGATGCTGACCCCAATACTAATCCTAGCTCTAAAAATTGTCCTAACCTTAAATTAACCCTAACACTGGACCTAGCCTGAACTCTAGCCCTAAAATAGCCCTAATTACAACCATAGTTTGTACATTAGTCATTGTCCTAATCTTGGCCCTAACCCTAATACAAATCCTACCCCTAATCTGAGCCCTAATCATAACACCAGTACTTAAATTAGGCGTAACCCTCACCATAGCCCTAACTTAACCCAAAACTTAGCCCTATTCTGAGCCCTAATCCAAGCTTTAACCCTAACCCTATCCCTAACCCTAACTCTAGAACTAATTGCAATCATAACCCTAGCATTAACCCTACTCTTAATTCTAACAGTAGCCCTAACCCTAACTCTAAACCTAGCTCTAACACTTTCTCTTACCCTAACCCAAATGCTAAGTCTAGTTCTAATCCTATTATTTAGTCTAACTTAATTTCTAACATATTACTAGTGCTAACCATAGCCCTCATTCTAGCTCTAACTCTAACCCTGACCCTAACAAAAACCCTAGGTCTAAATCTGACCCTAACCCTAAACCAAACCCTAACACTAGCCATACCAGTAACCCTAAAACTATAAAAATCCTAACACTAGACCTACACCAAACTTAATCCTAATTATAGCTAAAACTCTAGCACTAGACCTCAAAAAAAAAAAAAAACTAGTGTTAGCTCTAATAATGAACATTAACCTAAACCAAACAATAACACTACCGCTAGACCTAAGCCTAGTCCTATTTCTGGCTCTAACCTTAATCCTAATACTACCCCAAACACAGATCCTGAACTTAACACTAAACTTAGCTCTAAACCTGACTATAACCCAAAACCTAGACCTAACCCTAGACCTAGCCATAACTCTAACCCTAAAACAAGCTTTAAACATAACACTAGCTTTTACATTTTCCATTGTCTTTACCCTAGCCCTAAACCTAACACAAAACCTAACCGTAATCCTATGCCTAAACTTATCCCTAAGCATAACCATAACCCTAACCTTAAACCTAGCCAAAACCCTAACCCTGACCCTATCCTTAACTCTAACCCTATCTGTAATCCTAACCTTATTCTTAGCCCAAACAATAGCTCTAACCCTATTCATTAACCGAACCCTAACCTTAATGCTAATTATGACCCTAGCCCTAACACTAAACCTAATCCTAACCATAAATGTAAACCTACACCTAACCATAAACCTAACCCTCGCCATAGTCCTAACCCTAGCTGAAACATTAAGCCTTACACTAAACCTAATCCTAACACTAGCCTTAACCCATATCCTAATTCTAACCCTAACCCTAAATCTAACATTATTTATTAGCCTAACCCTAACCCTAATGAAAACCTCAGTCTTAAACGTAACCCTATACCAAATCCTAACTGTAAACAATCCTAGAGCTAAATGTAAACCAAACCCTCACTCTAGCTCTAACCCTAGCTCAAAAACTAACCCTTACCCTAACCAAACCATAACCCTCACCCTAACCCTTACAATTACCCTAACCCTATCACTTACACTAAACCAAACCCTACTCTATCCCTAAACCTAACCCTAATCCTAGACTTAATCCAAACCATAGTCTTGCCCTAACTCTAGCTCTAAACCTATTTAATAAACTTAACATAACCCTAATCCTAAAGTTATTTCAAACCCTATTGCTAAACCTAACCCATCCATTACACTAAAACTGAAATGAAGCCTAAACCTAACCCTATCAATTACCCTAACCCTAAACCTAAACATAATGCTAATTGAAGTCCTAACACTAAACTTTTCCTTAAACAAAATTCTAACCCTGACCCTAATCCTAATAAAACCCCTAGCACTAAAACTGACAATTGCTCTAAATATAAGCCTTACACTAGACATCACCATAACCTTACCCTAAAATTATCCCTAACTGTAACGTTAGAACTGACATTAGCCCTAGTCCTAGTCCTATTTCTTACCCTAACAGAAACCCTAGCCCTCATCCTAGCCATAAACCTAGCCTTAATTCTAACTTGAAACATAACTCTTGCCCTAATCCTAATTCTAACCCTCACCCTAGCTTTTAAAATAGCTGTAAGACCACCCATTCCCTTAAACTTAAACTTAATCCCAATTCTAACCATAATTTTAGCCCTCTCCTAGGTCTAGTCCTAACACTAACCCTAGCCCTCATCCAAGCCCTAATTTATCCCTAACCCTTACCTTAAACCTAAGTCTAGTAGTAAGACTAACTCTAACTCTCCTTCTAGCCATATCCCTAGTTCTAACCTCATCCCTTACTGTAACCCTAACCATAGCACTACCCCAAGCCTTAGCACTAACACTAGCCCTAGCATCACAATTAATCTAACCCTAAACCTAAGCCTAAACCTCACCCTAACACTAGCCATAACCTGACAATAACCCAAAATCTAGCATTAACCATAGACCTAGCCCTAAAACAAAACTGAGACAGCCCTAAACCCAACCCTTAACTTAAACCAAACCTTAACACTACACCTAGCCCTAACTTTGCTCTAATTCAAGTCCTAACCTTAACTCTAAAACTAACCCTGACCCTGACTCTGACCTTAACAATAACCCTGGATCTAAACATCACTGTAACCCTAAACCTGTTCTTTGCATGATTCAGCATAGGGCTAAATTCACAAGAAGCAAACCAGAGAGTTCCCACAGAGAACTGATTGAGTGTGTGAAGTTTTAAGCAGTTAACACCAACCCTGTTTGTTATTCAGTTCCATTTCCAATTACCCATGTATGTCAAAATGAAGTGAAACCTTAAAACACAAACTCTTCTTGACAGAGAATCTTGAACTGAGAAGAACCAAACCTGGAGTAAATAGTAAGGTTAGGTAAAAGATGAATCCTACCTGGTATAAGATAAATTTGAACAAAATTAACTCTAACCTTAACACTAGATCTAAAACTTGTCTTACACCTGACCCTAATGCTAACCCTAACCTGTTTAGAGAAACTTTGATAAAGAATTCTCATACTTTGTGCACCTATTTGGGCAAGCTAACATTTGAATACTGCCTAGTATTAAAAAAAATCTGACAAAATAATTCAGGGGGTGGGGGTGTTTCAGTACATGCCTATTTCCCCTGTTTTTTTTTTTTTTTGTTTGTTTTGTTTTAATGTGCTCTGGGATAATGTACTTTTGCATGCCACAGCTTTGAAAAACTTTCACTAGGAAGAAACCAGAGAGTGCCCAAAGAACTGATTTAGTGTGTAAAATTTCAAGCAGGTAGCACCAACCCTGTTTGATGACCAGCTCAATTTCTACTTACCTATATAAAAAAACTTGAAGTGAAACTTTAAAATACCAACTGTTCCTGACAGTTTATAATTGAACCTAGAAGTCCCAAAACAGGGGACTTAATAAGGCTAGGTAAAAGACAAATCCTGTCCAGTATCAAAAAATTTGTACAAAACTAATTCTAACTCTAACACTAGTTCTAAACCTAGTCCTAACCCTAACCCTAAATCTAAACCTATCCTGTTTATAGAGCTTTGATCATACAAGTACCAAACTTGGGGAGTGCAGTGTGGCAAGATAACAGATGAATCCTGCGCAGTATCAAACAAATCAGAGCAAATAATTTGGAGGGGAGGTAGTTCAGGACATGCAAATTTTCCTGTTCTCCTAAAACACTCTTGGATAAAATTGTTTTGCATGCTTCTGCTTAGGACTATGTCCAAAAGAAAGAAACTACAGGTTTCCCACAGAGAAAGGATTGAGTGTGTGAAGTTTCAAGCAGCTAGCACCAACACTATTTGATTTCCAGCTTCATTTCCATTTACCTGTATAGGTTCAAATTAAGTGATACCTTAAAATTCAGAATGTTCCTGACAGTGAATATTGGAAAAAAGAAGGCCCAAAACTGGTGATCATAGTAAGGCTAGGTAAAAGATTAATTCTGCCCAGTATCAAAGATATTTGAACAACACTAACTCTAAACCTAACACTCGCTCTAACACTAGCCCTAAACCTAACCCTAAAACTAAGCATAACCTGTTTAGAACCTTTGATCACAGAAGTCTCAAACTTGTGGAGATTACAGGGCAAGTTAACACATAAATCCTGTGCAGTATCTGACCAAATGATTGGGGGAGGTATTTCAGTACATGGATATTTTTCTGTTGTCTCCTAAAGTTTTTGGGTAAAGTTGATTTGTCTTGCTTCAACTTTTGGACACTTTCACAAGGAAGAAACCATAGAGTGCCCACAGAAGATGATTGAGGGTGTGAAGTTTCAAACAGCTAGCATCAACGCTATTTGACTTTGAGCTCCATTTCCATTTACCCCTAGAGGTCCAAATGAAATGAACCCTTAAAATATAAACTGTCCCTGACAGTGAACAATTGAACTGAGAAGGCTCAAAACTGGGGAACAAAACAAGGCTAAGGAAAAGCTGAATAATTCCCAGTATCAAATAAATTTGAAAAAAAAAATTTAACTGTATCTCTAACGCTAGATCTTACTGTATCCCTAACCCTAAACCAAAGCTCTTAAGAGAAGCTAAGATTATAGAAGTCCCCAAATTGGGGATCCTAGTGGGGCAAGCTAACAGATGAATTCTGCACAGTATCAAAGAAATATGACCAAATAATTGTGGGAGGTATTTCAGTATATTCATATTTCACTCTTTTCCCCTAAAGTGCTCTTGGATACACTTTGTTTGCATGCATCTGCATAGACCTACATTAACAAGGAAAAAACCAGGGAGTGCCCACAGAGAACTGATTGAGCGTGCGAAGTTTGAAGCATCTAGCATCAACCTTGTTTGATTTCCAGCTCCAATTTTATTTACCTATGTAGGTCAAAATGAAGTGAAACCTTAACATACAAATTTTCCTGACAGAAAAACATTGAACCAATAAGGCACAAACCTGCTGAATATAGCAAGGTAAGTTAAAGTTGAATCATTTCAAGTATCAAAAAGTTTGAAGAAAACTAACTCTAAACCTAACACTATCTCTAACCCTATCCCTAACTTTACCCATAAGCTTAACCCTAATCTGTTTAGAGAACATTTGGTCATAGAAGTCTCAAAGTTGAGGAGCCTAATGGGGCAAGATAACAGATTAATCCTGTGCAGTATCAAAAAAATCTGACCAAATTATTGGGGGAGGTATTTCAGTACATGCATGTTTTCCTGTTATCTCCTAAAATGCTCTCGGATAGAGTTGTTTTTGCATGCTTTAGCTTTGGGATACTTTCACAGGGAAGAAACCAGAAATTGCCCACAGAGAACTAACTAAATGTGTCAAGTTTCAAGCAGCAAGCACAGATTCTGTTTGATTTCCAGTTCCATTTCCATTTACCCATATAGGTCAAAATAAAGTGAAAATTTAAAATGCAAACTGAAATCTTGACAGTGAACCTGTGAACCTAGAAGGCCCAATCCTGGGGAACATAGTAAGGCTAAGTAAAAGATAAAACTTGCCCAGGATCAAAGTACTTTGAAGAAAACTATCTGTAATTCTAACCCTAGCTCTTTAGCTTGTCTTAATCCTAACCCTACACATAACTCTAGTCAGTTTATAGAACCTTTCATCATTGAGGACCCAGACTAAGGAAGTCTAGTGGGTCACGTTAACATATGAATCCTGTGCAGTATCAAAGTAATCTGAGTAAATAATTGGGGAGATGTTTCAGTACATGCATATTACAATGATTTCTCCTAAAGGGCTACGGGACAAAGTTGCTTTCCATTCTTCAGATGAGAGGTACATTCACAGGGAACAAACCAGAGAGTGCCCACAGAGAACTGATTGAGTGTGTGAAGTTTCAAAAAGCTAGCATCAACCCTTTTTGATTTTGAGCTCCATTTCTCTTCACCCGAATACTTCAAAATGAAGTGAAACCTTAAAATAAAAACTGTTTCAGACAGTGAACAATTGAACATAGAAGGGCCAAACCTGGGGAACATAGTAAGGCTAGGTAAAAGAAAAATCCTGCCCAGTATCAAAAAAATTTTTTTTCTGAACAAAACTAACTCTAACCATAACAGTAGCTCTAAAGCTATCCTTAAACCTAACTATAACGCTAAACCTAATCTGTTTATAGAACCTATGATCATATAAGTCCCAAACTAAGGGAGCCTAGGGGGCCAAGTTAAGAGATGAATCATTTGCAGTTTCAATGAAATTGGACCAAATAATTGGGGGAGGTAGTTCAATACATGCATATTTTCCTGTTCTCTTCTACAGTTATCTCAGATAATTTGTTTTTGCATGCTTCATCTGGGGTCTACATTCATGAGAAGAAAATCAGAGAGTTCCCACAGAGAATTAATTGAGTGTGTGAAGTTTCAACCAGCGAGCACCAATTCTGTTTGATTTTGAGCTCCATTTCCATTAACCCATATAGGTCAATATGAAAAAAAAAATCTTAAAATACACGCTGTTTTTGACAGCGAACCATTGAAGGAAGAAGGTCCAAACCTGTTTAAAATAGTAGGGATAGATAAAAGATAAATCCTTCCAAGTATCAAATGAATTTGAATGCAACTAACTCTAACACTAGATCTAACTGTAGCCCTAATATTAACTGGAAATTGTGTAGAATACCAATGATCATAGAAGTCCCAAACTTGTGAAGCCTAGTGGTGAAAGCTAACAGATGAATCCTGTGCAGTATCAAATAAATCTGATGAAAAAATTGGGGGGGGTATTTTAGTACATGCATTTTCCCCTGTTTTTTACTAATGTACTCTTGGATATATTGTTTTTTATGTTTTAGCTTACGGTATTTTCACAAGGAACAAAGCAGAGAGTGCCCACAGAGAACTGATTGAGTGTATGAAGTTTTATGCAGCTAGCAGAAACCTTGTTTAATTCCCAACTCCATTTCCATTCCCAGTTATAGGCCATAATGAAGTGAAACCTAAAAATTCAAACTGTTCCTGACAGTGAACCATTGAACCTTGAAAGTCCAAATGAGTGGAGCCTATTAAGGCTAGGAAAAGTATGAATCCTGTATCATTAAAGAAATCCAATGAAACAAATTGAAGGTCTTTCAGTACATAGGTATTCTCCTGGTTGCTCCTAAAGTGCTCAGAGATAAAGCTGTTTCTTTCAACTTCAGCTTAGGGCGACTTTGACAGGAGACAAACCAGAGAATGCTCAAGGAGAAATGATTGAGTGTGTGAAGTTTCAAAGAGCTAGCCCAAACCCTGTTTGATTACCAGCTTCATTTCCATTCACCCCTATATGGCAAAATGAAGAGAAATATGAAAATTGAAACTTTTCCTGAGAGCCAACTCATTTACTTTAAAAATTTGGAGTATACTAACAATTGGAAAACAAATGAATACTGCCCAGTAACATAGAAATTTGAAAAAAAAAAAAACCTAACTCTAACACTAGGCCTAACCCTAGTCCTAACAATACCCCTAAGCTTAACCTAACCTGTTTATTGAACCTTGGATCATAGAACTTTAAAAACTGGGGAGTCTAGTGAGGCAAGCTTACAGATGCATCATGTGCAGTTTCAAAGAAATCTGATAAAATAATTCAAGGAGGAATTTCAGTACATGCATATTTCCCTTTTTCTCCTAAAGTGCTCTTGGATAAATTTCTAATGAATTTTTCAGCCTAGGATTAATTTCACAAGTAATAATCCAGAGAGTTCCCACAAAAAACCGATTGAGTGTGTGAAGTTTCAAGTAGCTAGCCCCAACCTTGTTTTATTTCCAGCTCCATTTCCATTTAACCACATACGTCAAAATGAAGTGAAACCTTAAATAAAAACTGAAATCCTGGCAGCAAAACTTGAACTGAGATGGACCAAACATGGTGAACTTAGTAAGGTTAGGTAAAAGATGAATCCTCCCTGGTATCAAAGAAATGTGACCAAAATAATCTCTAAACTTTACACTAGGTTTAACCCTAGCCTTAAAATTATCCCTAACCCTAACCCTAACCTGTTTAATGAACCTTTTTTCTAGAATTACCAAACTTGGGGCACCTAGGAGTGAAAGCTAACAGTTGAATGCTGCCCAGTATCAAAAAAATGTGACAAAATAATTGGGGAGGTGTTTTAGTACATGTCTATTTCCCCTGTTTTTTCCTAAAGTGCTGTTTGATAAAGTATTATTTTTGCATGCTTCAGTTTTAGGAAACTTTCACAAGGAAGAAACCAGACAGTGCTGACAGAGAACTGTTTGAGTGTGTGAAGTTTTAAGCAGCTAGCATCCTGTTTGATTTCCAGCTTCACTTACATTTACCCATATAGGTCAACATAGAGTAAAACCTTAAAAACAAATTGTTCCTGACAGTGAAACACTGAAACAAGAAGGCTCAAAACTGGGGATCAAACTAAGGGTAGATAAAAAGATGAATCCTGTCCAGTATCAAAGATGTTTGAACAAAATTATCTCTAACCTTAACACTATCTCTAACTCTACTCCTAACCCTAACCCTATCCTTTTAGAGAGCCTTTGATCATATAAGACAAAAACTTGGGGAGCCTAGTGTGGCAAAGTAACAGATGATTTCAGAGCAGGATCAAAGAAGTTTGATCAGACAATTGTTTGAGGAAGTTCAGTATATGCATATTTCTACGTTTTATCCTAAAGTGCTTTTGGATAAAGTTGTGTTGTATGCTTCAGCTTGCACTACTTTCGCAAGGAAGAAATAAGAGAGAGCACACAGAAAACTATTGAGTGTGTGAAGTTAGAAGCAGTTAGCACCAACTTTGTTTGATTTTGAGCTCCATTTGCCTTTACCATATAAGTAAAAATGAAGTGAAACCTTAAAATAAAAACTGTTACTGTCAGAAAACCATTGAACTGAGAAGGTCCAAACCTGGGGAAAATAGTAAGGCTAGGTAAAAGATGAATCCTGCCCAGTATCAAAGAAATTTAAACAAAACTAACTCTAACTCTAACACTAGGTCTAAACCTAGCCCTAACAATAACCATAACTTAACCCTATCCTGTTTAGATAATCTTAGATCATAGAAGTCCCAAAGTTTTGAAGCCTAGTGGGGCAAGTTAAGAAATGAATCATGGGGCTGGGGATGTGGCTCAAGTGGTAGGGTGATCACCTGGCATGCGTGCAGCCCGGGTTCAATTCTCGGCACCACATACAAACAAAGATGTTGTGTCCGCCGAAAACTGAAAAATAAATATTAAAAAAAAATTCTCTCTCTCTCTCTCTCTCTCTCTCTCTCTCTCTCATTCTCACTCTCTCTTTAAAAAAAAAGAAATGAATCATGCACAGTATCAAAGAAATCTGACCAAATAATTGCAGAAAGTAGTTCAGTACATGCATATTTACCTGTGTCTTCTAAAGTGCTCTTGGATAAAGTTCTTTTGCACGCTTCTCCTATGGCCTATATTCAACAGAAAGAAACCAGAGAGTGCCACGGAGAACTAATTAAGTGTGTGACATACCAAGCAGCTAGTTCCAACCTTTTTTATTTCCAGCTTCAGTGTCATTCACTCCAATGAGGCATAATAAAGTGACACCTAAAACTTCAAACTATTCCTGACAGTGAACCATTAAACTTGAAGGCTCAAAATTGGTGATACTACTAAAGCTAGGTAAAGGATGAATCCTGTACAGTATCAAAGCAATGCAACCAAAAAAATTTGAAGCTTGCTCCTAAAGCACTCACAGATAAAGCTGTTCCTTTATACCTTTTTATACTTTATACTTGAGCATAGGGCTATTTCCACAAGAAACAAACCAGAGAATGCACATTGAGAACTGAGAGAGTGTGTGAAGTTTCAAGCAGCTAATGGCCATGATGTTTGATATCAAGCTCCCATTTCCTTTTACCTATACAGGTCAAAATGAAGTGAAACCTTTAAATACAAACTTTTCCGAACAGCAAACAATTGAACCTTGAAGGCCCAAACCTGAAGAACCTAGTCAGGCCAGGATTACAGATTTATCCTGCCCAGTATCAAAGAAATTTGAACAAAACTAACTATAACCATAACACTAGCTCTAAAGCTAGCTTTAACCCTAACCATAAAACTAACCCTAGCCTGTTTAGAGAACCTTTAATCATAAATGTCCCAATCTTGGGAAGCATAGTGGGGCAAGCTAACAGATAAATCCTGCACAGTATTAAAGAAACCTGAGCCAGTAATTGGGGGAAATAGTTTCAGTACAAATCTATTACTCCTGATTTCTCCTAAAGTGTCCTCATATAAAGTTGCATTGCATGTTTCACTTAGGGCTACCTTCACAAGGAACAAACCAGAGAGTGTCCACAGAGTACTGACTGAGCGTGTGAAGTTTCAAACTGCTAGCACCAATACTGTTTGATTTGGAGTTCCATTTCTCTTCTTCCATATAAGTCAAAATGAAGAGAAACCTTAAAATACAAACTGTTCCTGACAGCAAACTACTGAACCAAGAAGGTTCAAAAATTGGGAGCATAGTAAGGCTAGGTAAAAGATGACTCTAGGCCAGTATCAAAGAAATTTTAACAAAAATAACTCTAACCCTAACACTTGATCTAAACCTAACTCTAACCATAACACTAACACTAACTTGTTTAGAAAACCATTGATCCTAGAAATCCCAATCTTTGGGAGTCTAGTGGGTCAGGCTAAATGATGAATTCTGTGCAGTATAAAAGAAATTTAATCAAATTATTTGGAGGTTTATTTCAGTACATACATATTTCCCTCTTTCTCCTTAAGTTATCCTGGATACAGTTGCATTTGCATACTTCAACTTTCAAAAGAAAGAAACCAGAGAGTGCCCACTGAGAACTGACTGTGTGAAGTTTCAAGCACCTTGAACCGATGCTGTTTGATTTGCAGCTCAATTTTTATTCAAATCTATAAGCATAATGAGGTGAAACTTTAAAAATACAAACTGTTCCTGACAGTGAACAGTTGAACCGAGAAGGACCAAACCTGTAGAGGAAAAAAAGGCTAAGTGAAAGAAGAATCCTGACCAGTATCATAGAAATTTGAAGAAAACCAGAGCCATGGGGGTCCTCTCGGTGTAGACAGAATGGTCTGATGTGCACGAATTCTCAACCCAGAAGGAAGGTTCAGCTGCACAGGTGCTCTCGGTGCAGATGGAAGGTGACCCAGAACACATGGACTTTGCTTGTGGGTCACCAGACAGAGCTCTGAACAGAGCACAAGGTCACTCCAGAACCACCCATCTCACCAAAAAACCTCCATGTGTAACAGAAGGAATCCATTTTGGGAAACCTTACTGCCATCTATTGGTGCATATGGATGCCAGCAGAGTTCTGTGGCTGATCAGGTACTCGGTTTCCAAATTCCTACCCTCAGCTCTGATAACTCAAGATTTTTCTCACAAGATTTTGAGGGGGGCATAGCAATCAAAGTAAAACAGCAACTCTAGAGATACCTGGTTTCCAACTCAGAGACTAAGAGTAAGGAGGCTCCAGGTAGAAGCTCAAGCCCTCTTACCCTGGCTACCTCCAAAACCCTGAGCACAGAGACTGAAGCTAGGAATAGACAACTTCACGTACTGGAAGAAAAGAAAACAGAGTTCTGAGAGACATTTTTTTTTCTTTTTTGCATTTATTTTCTTGCTCTTCTCATTCATTCTCCTCTACCCTTCCCTTTCAGGTTCTCACAAACTCAACATGTGTGAAACCAAGAACTTTGCATGATTTTGGACTTTAAGAACTGAATCACCAGCATAGTATAATAAAGAGAAATTTCATAGGCCCCACCACACCACCCCTTTATTTTTTTTCATTCTCCCTGTCATTATTTCTTCCCTTTTATTCTTTTTTGTTTTCTTCCTTTCTCTATCCCACTTTCAAACTCTTAAATTTTATGTTTTCTACATACTATAATTTTCTGAGTACAGATAAAGAGATTGAATTTATACATTCTTCCATAAATTACCCCTGCCTACTCATTAGAGTTCTCCTCCAAATTTGTTAAGTTACATTAATCCCATACCCTCATTCCTTGTCCCCTTAACTTAGCATCTTACCCCTGACCATCAGTCCTCTATACCCCAACAGAATTGATATGCCTTTTATGAAACTAATGATTATATTTTAAATAATAACTGAAGCAAACATAAAGTCTAACTATAAATGTATTTATGATGAAAACTAGCTCATAGAAGATGTATTATTGATATTGGGAACAGTTAACATTGTTTTCCTCCACAAAAAAAGATATTTTACAACTATACAAGGGCAATACATCTGCAGCAGAAGGAATATCAGAAAAAGATTTTAGGGCATACATAGTCAGATGATCTGGAGTCTCAAGGAAGACATTAGAGAGTAAATACAGAAAATGAAATTTCACTTTGAGAATGAATTACATAAACAAATCCAAGAAGCAAAAGATCAACTCAACAGGGAGATAAAGGTTATACAAAAAACTTACAGAAATTCTGGAAATGAAGGAAATAATAAACTAAATTAAAAACTCAAATATGAGTATCTCTAGCAGAGTAAGACACTTTGAAGGTAGAATATCAGACAATGAAGACAAAGTATATCATCTTGGAAGGAGTGTAGACAACACTGCAAGATTAATTAAAAAAAACATGAGTAGAACATTCAAGAAATATGGGATAACACAAAGAAACCAAACTTAAGAGTTACTTGGAAACAGGAAGGTATAGAGGTCCAAACCAAATAGTGAGCAATCTGTTCAATGAAATATTTGAATAGTTCCTGGACACGAAGAATGAAAAGAAATCCAAATCTTATAAGCCTACAGGATGTTGAATGTGCAAAATCACAAGAGACCCACACCCAGACACATTATAATGAAGATGCACAACATTCAGAACAAGGAGAGATTTTTAAAAGCCACGAGAGAAAGCAAGCAGATTACATTTAGGGGTAAACCAATTAGGTTAATGGCTGATCATTCAACACAGAATCTGAAAGCTGGAAGACCCTGGAACAACATATTTCAAACACTCAAATATAATGGGTTCCAACCAAGAATCTTGTATACATCAAAATTGAGTTCAGATTTGAATATAAAATAAAACATTCCATGATAAAAAAAAGTTAAAAGAATTTGCAGCTAGAAAACATGCACTTCAAAACATCCTTGGCATGCAGAGGAAATGAAAATAACTATGAAAACCCAACAGTAGGAGGTAGTACAGTAAAGGAAAAACTAAACAAAGAGAAAAATAAAATCAAGTTAAATAACAAAATAAAATAATGTGGCTGGAATGCAAACCATATCTCAATAGTAACCCTAAATGTTAATGGCTTAAACTCACCAGTCAAAAGACATAGGCTGCTAGACTAGATTAAAAAAAATCTAACAATATGCTGCCCCTACAAGAGACTAATCTGATAGAAAAAGTCATACACAGACTGAAAGTGAAAGGTTGGAAAAAATCGTAACCCTTCTATGGACCTTGGAAGCAAGCAGGGTATCCATACTCACATCAAATACAACAGACTTCAAGACAAAGTTAATAATCAAAAGAGATAGAAAAGGACCTACATACTGTTTAAGAAAACAATACACAAATAAGTTATAACAATCAATAATATATATGCCCCAAACAATGGTGCAGCTATGTTCATCAAACAAACTCGTCTCTAGTTCAAGAGTCAATTAGACCACAACCTAATATTCATGGTTGATTTTAACACACCTCTCACACCACTGGACAGACCTTCCAAACAAAATGTTGAATAAAGAAATTATAGAACTCAATAACTCAATTAATAACTTAGACTTAATTGACATATATAGAATATATCAACCCACATCAAGCGGATACACTTTTTTTATTCATCAGCACATGGATCCTTCTCAAAAATACACTATATTAGCTCATAGTGCAACTTTTAGCAAATACAAAGGAATAGAGATAGTACAATGCATTTTAGCTGATCATCATGGAATGAAATGGGAAATCAATGATAAAATAAGGAAGAAAAATTCCTACCTCACATGGAGAATGAACAATATGCTACAAAGTGAACAATGGGTTATTGAAGACCTCAAAGAGGAAATTTAAAAATTCTGAGAGGTAAATGAAAACTCAGCCACAATATATCGAAATCTCTAGGATAATATGAAAGGAGTACTAAGAGCAAAATTTATTGCACAGAGATAATTTCTTAAAAGAAGAAAAGCCAACAAAAAAA
This sequence comes from Callospermophilus lateralis, assembly GCF_048772815.1. Classification (NCBI taxonomy): domain Eukaryota; kingdom Metazoa; phylum Chordata; class Mammalia; order Rodentia; family Sciuridae; genus Callospermophilus; species Callospermophilus lateralis. Next base: position 87,742,338 of record NC_135306.1, read on the forward strand.
TGGCCTTACACTACATTTCAAAGCCCTAGAAAAAGAAGGACGAATAAACAGCAAATGCAGTAGAAGCCAAGAAATAATTAATATCAGAGCTGAAATAAATGAAATCAAAACAAAAGAAACAATTGAAAAATCTAAAAGTTGGTTCTTTGAAAAATAAATAAGAATGAGAGACCTTTCGCCATGCTATCTAAGAGAAGATGAGAGAGAACCCAAATTACTAGCATACAAGCTGAAAAAGGCAATATCACAACAGACACTACAGAAATTTAGTAGATAATTCAAAATTATTTTGAAACGTTATACTCCAATGAAATAAAAGATAGTGAAGGCATCAATAAATTCCTTAAGTGATATGATCTGCCCAAATTGAGTCAGGAAGATTGGCACCACTTAAACAATCCAATATCAAATGAGGTAATTGAAGAAGCCATCAAAAGATTACCAACCAAGAAAAGCACAGGACTGTACAGATATATGGACAAGACCTTTAAAGAAGAACTAATTCCAATACTCTACAATCTATTTCAGAAAATAGAAAAAGAGGGAGTACTTCCAAATTCACTCTATGAGGCCTAAATCACCCTGACTCAAAAACCAAAAAAAAGACAACTCAAAGACAGAAAACTTCAGACCAATATCTCTAATGCATATAGATGCAAGAATCCTCAATATAATTCTGGCAAATTGGATACAAAAACATATCAAAAATATTGTGCACCATGATTAAGTGGGATTAATCCCTGGGATGCAAGGTTGGTTCAACATATGGAAATCAATAAATGTAATTAATCACATCAATAGACTTAAAGATAAGAACGGTATCATCATCTCAATAGATGCAAAAAGAGCATTTGACAAAATACAGCACAACTTTACATTCAAAACACTAGAAAATATAGGGATAATGTAAACTCACCTCAACAATTTAAAATCTATCTATGCTAAGCCAATATAATTTTTTTAAAGAGAGAAGAGAAGAGAGAGAGAGAGAGAGAGAGAGAGAGAGAGAGAGAGAGAGAGAGAATTTTTTAATATTTATTTATTTTTTAGTTTTAGGCAGACATAACATCTTTGTTTTTATGTGGTGCTAGGATAGAACCCGGGCTGCACGCATGCCAGGCTAGCATGCTACCGCTTGAGCCACATCCCCAGCCCCAGGCCAGTATAATTTTAAACAATGAAAAACTGAAGGCATTCTTTCTAAAATCTGGAACAAGAAAGGGATGCTCACTCTCACCATTTTTATTCAACATACTTCTTGAAACACTGGCCAGAGCAAATAGTCAAAAGATATTAAAGGAATAACTATAGGGAAAGAAGAACTTAAACTAGCACCATTTGCTGATGATGTGATTCTATTCCTAGAAGACACAAAAAATTGTACCAAGAAACTTTTAGAACTAGTAAATGAATTCAGCAAAGTGGCAGGATGTAAAATCAATACACATAAATCAAAGGCATTTCTGTAAATCAGTGACAAATTCTCTGACAAAGAATTGAGGAAAACTACCTCACTCACAATATCTTAAAAAAAAAAAAAAACCTTGTGAATCAACTAAGAAAATAGGTGAAAGATCTTTACAATGAAAACTATAGAACCCTAAAAAAAGAAATAGAAGAAAACCTTAGAAGATGCAAAGATCTAACTACTTATGGATAGGCAGAATTGATATTATTAAAATGACCATACTACCAAAAGCACTATACATGTTTAATGCAATTACAGTCAAAACCCCAAAGACATTACTCATAGAAATAGAAAAAGCAATCATGAAATCCATCTGTAAAAATATGAGATCCCGAATAGCTAAAGCAATTCTAAGCAGAAAGAGTGAAACAGGGGGTATTGCTATACCAGACCTTAAGCTATACTACAGAGCAATAGGAACAAAAACAGTATGGTACTGGCACCAAAACAGGATACTGTACCAATGATAAAGAATAGAGGACACAGAGACTAACCCACAATTACAACTATCTTATATTAGACAAAGGTGCCAAAAGCATGCACTGGAGAAAAGATAACATCTTCAACAAATGGTGCTGGGAAAACTGGAAATCCATATGCCACAAAATGAAATTGAATCCCTATCCCTCACCATGCTCAAAAGTTAACTCAAAATGGATCAAGGATATAGGGATTAAACCAGAGACTCTGCATCTAATAGAAATAAAAGTAGGCCATAATCTCCATCACGTGAGACTATGCCCCAAATTCCGTAATAAGACACCTATAGCACAAGAATAAAAACCAAGAATTAACAAATGGTGTGGATTCAATCTAAAAAGATTTTTCTCAGCAAGATAAATAATATGTGAGGTGAATAGAGAGCCTAAATCCTGGGAAGAATTTTTTACCCCTCACACATCAGATAGAGCGCTAATCTCAAGGGTATAAAAAGAACTCAAAAAACTAAACACCAAAAACAAACAACCCAATCAAAAAATGGGCCAGGGACATGAATAGACACTTCTCAGAAGAAGATATATAATCAATCAACAAATATACTTAAAAAAATCATCCGCTCTAGCAACAAGAGAAATGTAAATTAAAACTACTCTAAGATACCGTCTCACTCCAGTAAGAATGGCAGACATGATGAAGACAAACAACAAGTGCTGGTGATGATGCCAGGAAAAAGGGACACTCATACACTGCTGGTGGGTCTGCAAATTGGTGCAGCCAATTTGGAAAGCAGTATGGAGTTTCCTTGGAAAGCTGGAAATGGAACCACCATTTGACACAGCTATTCCTCTTCTCACACTATACTCAAAAGACCTAAAAACAGTGTACTACAGAGACACAGCCACATCAATTTTTATAGCAGCACAATTCACAATAACTAGGCTGTGGAGCCAACCTAGATGCCATTCAAAGGATGAATGGATAAAAAAATGTGGCATGTATACACAATGGAACATTACTAAGCATTAAAAAAGAATAAGATCATGACATTTGAAGTGACATGTATGGAATTAGAGCAGATAATGCTAAGTGAAGTTAGCCAATCCCCCAATTTCAGAAACTAAATGTCTTCTCTTATATAAGGGGGGTGACACAAAAGGGTACAGAGGAAGAGCAGGGGAAGAAGATTACCTCTACATAGGAAAGAGGGGCTGGAAAGAAAGAAAGGGAGAAGGGGAATCACATGGATGGTGGAAGGAGACCCTCATCATTATAGAAAACACATGTATGAAGATGTGAGAAAAAGAGAAAAGAAAAAGAATAGTGATACATTATATTAGGAAGATAGAAGTGATGGGAGGGGAGGGAAGGGGCTGGGGGATTTGAAGGATAGTAAATAAAACAGACATTATTATTACTGTGTGTATATATGTGATTACATGACCAATATGATTCTGCAACCTGAACATTCAGAAAAATGAGAGATTATATCCAATCTGATTCAAATGTATGATATGTCAAGGTCATTGTATTGTCATGTGTAACTAATTCAAAAATAAATTAAAAATGGCATTTTTTTAGGATTTAACAATACTTATTTTTTTACTTCTTTTGTTATTCTAAGTTATATTTGACAATATAATCTATTTTGATAAAGTTATATAGGCCTAGGATACATCTTATTCTAGTTAGGACCCCATTTATGTGGGAATAATTATTTTTAAGTTAGGATTATTTATCATAAGAGAAATGCTATTTAGGACAGTTTGTTTTATTATTTCAAAAGAACTCTTACACCATTTGTTAGGTATCTTATTTGAAGTGTGCTTAATTTGATAAGCGTATATATTACACTATTCAGTTTATTACAAAAAAAAACTGGTCAAAGAAAAATCATACTTTTCAGAAGTCAAAGTATGTTGAAAAGGAAGTCAACCACTAAGCACAAGACATTTGGACCCTAAAAACACCTTTTGTTTGTCTTTGTCAAGGCCCTCCATGTCAACATATTATTTTCCTATATTAGGAATCTTGAAAAGTCAAAGACATTGCTTTAAGAACTCTTTAAAAATATATATGAGGAATTGTTCAGAAAAATAATCCAAGGTCCACTTGTATGATTTCCTGACTTCTTATCTAGAATAATCAAGGCACTTGGGAAGCTCATTAAACCTGGCCCTACCTAAGTCTCATTGGTTAAACACTTGGCATGAGAAGGAGCAACCAGAGGAACTAGGGCTGCAATTGCCCCAGTAAGCAGCAAATCCCTTTCAAAATGGATCTCTCCTGCAAATAAAATAGCCCCCTATTCAGTGTGCATTCAGGCTTTAACAGCTGCCCTTAACAAACTATCAGTTAAAAAAAATGATTGGCCTTCTTAAACAAGATTTCATCCCATTTGATAGGGCTGTAATCAGCCAGGCGACATTGAGCATTACTGTCTTAAGAATGGCAGCCTCCCTTGCCCCAAGGCATCCTGCCCTAGATACAAAAAATTTCATCTCCCATGTACTTAAATGTCTAAAAATTATGGATATTCCCATGTTTATTAAATTTGAATAGGGGCCAATCTATACTAACAAGACATTTCAAGCAATTTGCAATGATTGAAATATACATTATATAATTGGGATTCCTTATAGCCATTAGAGTCAAGACATTATAGAAAGAACACATAAGAAACTATAACAACTCCACTCATAATGACTTGAAAAGAATCTTTTCTGATTTAAATTTTCTTTCAATTTCAAAATATTCTATGAAAATTTCAGCGCGTAAGCATTGTCCCCCCCCCTCCTGGGGTATTTCTATCTACTTTTGGACTCATGAAAGTATCCCATAACAAATGCAAGGGATGATCTGGGGCTTCTCTTAACCATGGGTGGAGGTTATACATATGTTTACAGGAACATCACCCCATTTTGGTACCAGCAAGGAATGTCAGACCAGCCACTGGCCTCAGAAACTGAGGCAAAAGTAGAGGAAGTGTTCATCACTACCTCCCCACCAGAGGGCTCACAAGAAAACATGGGGTGATATCAAAGCCCTATCAGATCAAGCTCAGACCATATTACCTGGAAAAGACAGGACCCTGGTATTCTCTTCTTGCTTACATGTGCAATTATAACCTGCAACTCAGAGGTAAGTGCACAACAGGTAAAGATGGAGGAAGAAAGACCTCTTCCTAACAGGCTGATAACTCAAGGCCCTATCCTGGCCTGTCCAAGCAAATGGACATGCTTCAAAGTATGTCCCATGAGGGAAAAAATGCTTTGCAGATAGCTATCACTCAACAACAGCTGTCTGTGTTACAATTCTCCTCTAGTAGAGAGCCTCTATCACCATCTAGTGTCACAAACCCTTCAGTGAACAAAATTCTCATGCCACTGTAGTTAAAAAATGATGAGAGCTATTCAGGATCAATTAATCATGATCAAGATGTTGTATATACTTCTCTCTCAAATATTTTAGAATGTATCCCAGTGACAAAACACAGGAGGTCAATAAGAGCCCCCCTGGATCAATGTCATCATAAGCCTTTTGGTCCTCACAAACACAGTGGCAACTGCTGCCCTGATCACTCTCATGCACCAAACCAGAAGGACCACACTCAACCAATTCGAAAAAACTTATGCTGTTGCTGGAGCTTCAATTGGACTTTCCCCTTCTTTTACGTCAATGCAGAGAAGGACCCCATTTATGATATTGAGCATTATATTGTCATTCAGCTCGCAGTACACTGCTTGGTGGGTGGGGGCTTCATCTCCCAGGATTTTTTTACCTGTTGGTTTAGGGGATAATCTATTGTCTTTATTGTATAAACATTAGTATAATGTTTCTTCAGGATTCCCAGTTACATCTGATCCAATAGCAAGGCACCCTTGGAATATGTCACTCTCACTTGATCATTTATGGGCCTTTACTGTATTCAGGGATGTGTCTAAGGCACAGAGATTGTGCCAGTCTACAATTTGCCTTCACAATATTATTCTATGGGAACCAGGGGTAGGAGGCGTTATAGCTTTTGGGCCACTTTCTTTAGAAGGAGAAGCAAAAGTAGTCTCTGTTAGTGATCTGCCTAGTGGCATAACCACGACCCTCATGCTAGAGACTCATATTATTAGTCCCAAACCTTTCTGCAGAGATGTCCACGGAAAAAAATTAACGACATCAATGAAGGTAATCTCTAAGCACTATACCTTACAGAGATTGTGTCTCTCCCTCTCTAGACCCTATTTCATTTCTGATGAGCTTATTATTTGTTCAAGACCCTATACACAAGGTGGAAGGAGAACGAGATTTTTCACAGAAACAAGTACATTAATATTTAAATATCATAAAGATTGCATGACAAATACTCAAAATACAAAATAAAGACAGTCAGGAGACTTTTTTTTTTAATTAAGCAAACAATTGTAAGGTGGTATTACAAACGTATAGATATTAGTTCTATTGTCACCGTGGATGCCATTTGGTTTAATGGTTCTTTTTAATTCCCTCAGCTAAATGTGCTACTAAAGGCCATGTATATGTTAAGCCACCCTTTTTCTTTGAGACTTCCACTCAATATCACAAAAATGGTCATCTTTATTGTGACGTTTCCCAATGTGAGTTAACCAATTATTGGGATTCTTCTGTTAAGACAGTAGTGCTAATGAGAACACACCCCTATCTTATGGTTCCCAACAGAGGATGACACCTCCATTCAAGAGGTTCACTTTACAGAAGATATTTCCTTTCCCAGAATTAGGCAAGATTTTGGGATTACTGCTGCCATTTTAGTTGCCTTCCTCGCTGCAGTCACAGCAGCTACCACTGCTGGTGTAGCTTTGACCTACTACACAGCAAATGCTACAACCATTAATAAGGGAGTGCAGGTCTCCACTTAAGCCCTGGACACCCTGGAGTGACTAAACCTGGCCTTGCAAGGAAGTATCTTAATGTTACAACAACAAATTGGCCTTGTTGATGAGAAAATTGATAAGCTTCAATTGAATTTTTGTATGTTTGCCAAAACCCTATCTTAGTAAAAATGTAACAGATGCTCAGATTGAACTAACAAATAGACTTAAGGGACCTGGAGATATGACTTTTAGAAATTTCACTATGATGCTGCATGCTCAGATCCTCAGCCTAAATGAAACCAGAGGAGAGCTAATTCTTAACCCCTCAATCTTACAGTGTCTATGGGATAAATTGCCAGCTTTAATTGACCCTACTAATTGGATCCTCGCTGGTTTTGGCATAGTTTTTCTTGTTTTAGTATATGGTATTTTAAGATGTTTCCCAAAAAAAGAAAGGTTCAATAAAGTAGAAACAAAACATGTTATGTCAGTTCAAGCATATAAGGAAAGTCACAATGAAAATAATGATTCCTCAGCTTCTGTATGGATGCTGGATATGGACAGGATCAAAGTAGTGTCAACTAAGGGCCAGTTTTCTATGAATGATCATGCCCTGAGTCTTAACACTGCTCTCCTCTTCATCTATTTGTCTCTCTCAGCTCAGTTACTATATTACTGTTTGTCTCTCTATGTTCTTTTTTCTTCCTTCCTGAATGCAGCCTCAGTAGCACAGTGCTGTGAGCTGGATCCTCCACAGAGAATAAACTTAAATTTCCTTATCATAAGGTAAATGCTGGCATGGAGGCCATAATGGCATCATCTATCTAGGAGGCAAAGAACCTTTATGGGTGCAATGCCTTGCACACTTCACATCACCCTGTTTGGCCCCAGAGGATGGCTGGTTAGTCAAAGCCTGATAAGATTCCTCAAGGGAGTAACAACCTAAGACAGGCACAGTCTCATATGGGCCATCAGGAGAAAACTTGGGGACCAACAATTGTAAGGCACAGAACCTCATCACCCACCTGTGCAAAGGCTTAAGATTTCATCCATTCTGAGGGAGGTCTCCTGACCCTGTGGATGTTTTGCTGCCCATGTCCAGCTCAGATCAGGACCCAAGTGACAGACAAAGACCTAGTCAGCATCTGCTGCCCTCTCACCACAGCAGGAATCAACTTCAACTACAGTAATGGGCGAGGACTTGATCTTTCCCCTTTTCTTTTTCTTGTTCTTTTCCCTTTTTTCTATGTATTTTCCTATTCCTTTCTTCTCCCATGATGGTTCTCCTTCAGCAACATATTTAATAAAAATGAAAAAAATGTTGTAATAACTTCCAGTTTACAGCTAGCAGCTATGAGCAGTTCAGAGTGCTTGAAGAATCTACAATTGTTCAGGCCTGATAGAAATGCCTGCAGGATAGGATGCTCTGCTCTAGCGAGCCATTAGTAAAACCACAACCTTAGGATTTGTGGTTAGCATTGCTAAGCTACCAGGCCAGGAAACTGATAGCCAAGACCTTCAACATGGAAATTCTAACTTAGAAAACCCCTCCCCTAGGGACAAAGACCCTTCCTAATTATAGAAATATTTAGAACATCCTCATAGTGTGGTTACATTAGGCATAAGATGATTGGCTAATGGATACTATCTTGCTTGTGTATGATTAATGGGCTCACCCCACTCGAACCCTATAACAATTGCATGCATTTGAAAAATAACCTGAGCTACAGGATGATGACCTGAGGTGGAATTGCAGACAGTTTTCTCACCAGAAAAAAAAATTGAAGAAAACTAACTCTAACCTTAACACTAGCTCTAACACTAGCCCTAACCCTCACCCTAAATCAACCCTAACCTGTTTAGAGAACCGTTGATCCTAGAAGACCCAAACTTGAGAGCCTAGTGGGGAAAGCAAACAGATGAATCCTGTGCAGTATCAAAGTAATCTGACCCAAAAATTGGGGGAGGTTTTAAGTATATGTATACTTCCCTGTTTTATCCTAAAGGGCTCTCTGATAAAGTTGTTTTTACATGCTTCATCTTAGGGCTACTTTCACCAGGAAGAAACAAGACAGTGCCCATAGAGAACTGATTGGCTGTGTGAATTTTCAAGCAGCTAACAGCAACCATTTTTAATATCCAGCTTGATTTCCATTCACATCTATAGGCCTTAATGAAGTAAAATCTTAAAGTACAAACAGTTTCTGATAGTGAACCACTGAACCAAGAAGGCCCAAACCTGGGGAGCATAGTAAAGCTAGGTAGAAGATGAATGAATCTTGCCCCAAAACTAACTCTAACCCTAACACTATTTCAAAACTGAGCCCTAAGCCTAAACCTAACCCTAACACTATTCTGTTTAGAGAACCATTAATCTTAGACGTCCCAAACTTGGGGAGTCCACTGGGGCAAGATAAAAGTTGAATCCTGGACACTATCAAAGTGTGATCCAATAATTGAGAGACGTATTTCAGTACACGAATTCTTTTCTCTTTTCTCCTAAAGGGCTCTTGGACAAAGCTGTTATTTTTTTTTTTTTTTTTGCGCGCTTCAGCTTAGGTCTGCCTTCACCAAGATGAAACAATAGAGTGCCTAGAGAAAACTGATTAAGTGTGTGAAGTTTCACGCAGCTATGATCAACTCTTTTGGTTTTGCAGCTTGATTTCCATTCACACCTATAGTCCAAAATGAAGTGAAACCTCAAAATACAAACTGTTCCTTAGACTGAGACCTGGAAGTAAGAAGGTTGAAAACTGGAGATCCTAGTGAAGCTAGGTAAAAGATGAATGCTGTGCAGTATCAAAGAAATAACAAAAGTAACTCTAACAAAAGTAACTCTAACACTAACAGTAGCTGTATCCCTAAATGTAACCCTAATCCTAACCTTAACACTAACTTTTACCTCTTTAGAGAGCCATTGATCCTAGATATCATAAATTGGGGACCATAGTGGGGCAAGCTAACAGTTGAACTCTGGGGAGGATCAAAGAAATATGGCCCAATCTTTGGGGGAGGTATTTCAATAAATTAATATTTTTCTCTTATCTCCTAAAGGGCTCTCAGATAAAGTTGCTTTTCATGCTTCAGCTTTGGGCTACATTCAAAAGAAATAAATCAGAGAGTGCACACAGATGATTAAGGGTGTGGAGTTTCAAGCAACTAGCAAAAACACTGTTTGAGTTACAGCTCGATTTCCATTCACACCCATAGGCCATAATGAAGTGAAACCTTCAAATATAAACTATTCCTGTGAGTTAACCCTTGAATTGAGAAGGCCAAAACCTAGTTAGCATAGTAAGACAAGGTAAAAAAATCAATCCTTCCCAGTATCATAGACATTTGAACAAAACTCACTTTAACCGTAGCACTAGATATAACACTAACCCTAACTGTAAACCTAACACTAACACTAAACCTAACCCTAACCTGTTTAGAGAGCCATTGATTTTAGAATTTTCAAATTTGGGAAGCCTATTGTGGAGAGCTAACAGATGAACTTTGTGCAATATGAAAGAAATCTGACACAATAATTGGGGAAGGTATTTTAGCACTTGCAGATTTCTTTGTTTTCTCTTAAAAGGATCTCAGATTAAGTTGTTTTTGAATGCTTCAGCTTAGGGCTACTTTCAAAAGAAAGAAAACAGTGAGTGCCCGCAAAGAATTAATTGAGTGTGTGAATTTTCAAGCAGCTAGCAGCAATCCTGTTGGATTTTTAGCTCCATTTCCTTTTATTTGTATAGGGTAAAATAAAGTGAAACTTTAAAATACAAACTGTTCCTGACAGGGAACCATTGAACATAGAAAGCCCAAAACTAGGGTGCATAATAAGGCTAGGCAAAAGGTGAATCCTGCCCAGTATCAAAGAAATTTGCACAAAACTATCTCTAACCCTAAAACTAGATCTAACCCTCTCCCTAACTCTAACACTAAAACTAACATTTTAGGAAACCATTGATCTTAGAAGTACCAAACTTGAGAAGCCTAGTAGGTAAAGCAAATAGATGAATCCTGTGCAATATAAAAAAAAATCTGACTCAATAAATAAGAGAGATATTTCTGTATAATCAAATTTCCCTGTTTTCTCCTAAACGGATCTCAGATAAAAGAGTTTTTGCATGTTTCAGCATAGGGCAACTGTCACCAGGAAGAAAATAAGAGAGTGCCCACAGAGAACTGATTGAGTGTGTAAAGTTTCAAGCAGCTAGCAGCAACTTTATTTGATTAACAGCTCAAATTCCATTCACATATATAGGCCACAATGAAGTAAAATCTTCAAATAAAACTGTTCCCAACAGCAAACTGTTGAACAAAGAATGCCCAAATCTGGGGAGAATAATAAGGCTAGGTATAAGATGGATCCTGACCAGGAACAAATACATTTGAAAAAAAACTAACTTGAAACCTAACAATAGCTATAATCCTGGTCTTAACCCTAACCCAAACAGTAATCCTAACCTGTCTAGAGAACCATTGATCCAAGATTTTTCCAACATGGGGAGCCTAATGAGGAGCACTAACAGATGGATCCTCTGCAGTATCAAAGAAATCTGACCCAATCATTGGGGGAGGTATTTCAGTACATGCATTTAGTTCTCTTTTTTTAAAGGGGTCAGTGATAAAGTTGCCTTTGCATGCTTCAGCTTTGTGCTAAATTCAAAAGAAAAAAACCAGAGAGTGCCCACAGAAAACTGATTCAGTGTGTGAAGTTTCAAGCAGCTAGCACCAACTCTGTTTGATTTCCATTCAAACATATAGGCCACAATGAGGTGTAACTTAAAATCCAAAATGTTCCTGACAGTGTACCATTGAACCGAGAAGGCCCAAACCTAGGGAGTGTAGTGGGGCAATCGAACAGATGATTCCTATGCAGTATCAAAGAAAACTGACCCAATAATTGGGAGGAGGAATTTAAGAACATGCATATTTTTCTATTTTCTCATCAAGGGCTATTGGATCAAAAGTTTTTGCATGATTCAGCATAGGGAGGCTTTCACCAGGAAGAAAAAGATAGGGCCCACAGAGCACTGATTGAGTGTGAAAATGCAAGCAGCTAGCACCAACCCTGTTTGATTTCCAGTTCCATTTTCATTTATCCACATAGGGCAAAATGAAGTGAAACCTTAAATTACAAAGTGTTCCTGACACAGAACCGTTGAACCTAGAATGCCTAAACCTGGGGAGGATAAAAATGCTAGGTAAAATGTAAAACCTCCAGTATCAAAGAAATTTGAACCAAACTATATTTAACCCTAACACTAGATCTAATCCTAATCCTAACACTAACACTGACACTAACCTGTTTAGAGAAACACTGATCCTAGAAGTACCAATCTTGGGAGACTAGTGGGGCAAGCTAACAGATGAGTCCTGTGCAGTATCGAAAAATCTAACCCAATAATTTGGGGAGGAAATTAGTACATGTATATTTCTCTGTTTTGTCCTAAAGGGCTCTCAGATGAAGTTTCTTTTACATGCTTCAGCTTTGGTCTCCATTCAAAAGAAAGAAACCAGAGAGGGCCCACGGAGAACTGATTGAGTGTGTAAATTTTCAAGGAACTAGCACCAACCCTCTTTGATTTCCAGCTCAATTTCCATTCACACCAATAGGCCATAATGAAGTGAAACCTTCAAATAAAAACTGTTGCTGATACAAACTGTTGAGCCATAAAGACCCAGACCTGGGGAGCATAGTAATGGGTAGGTAAAAAAATGAATCCTGCCAATTATCAAAGCCACTTGAATAAAACTAACTCTAACCCTAACACTGGCTCTAAACCTAGCCCTAACTCTAACTCTAACCCTAATGTGTTTAGAGAAACCTTGATCCAAGAAGTCCTAAATGTGGGGAGCCAAGTGGGACAAGCTAACAAAAAGAATCCTGTGCATTATCAAAGGAATCTGACTCAATAATTGGGGGAGTTATTTAAGTACATGCATATTTTTGTTTTTCCTCCTAAAGTGATCTAGGAAAAAGTTGCTTTTGCATGGTTCAACTTTGGGCTACAATCAAAAGAAAGAAACCAGAGAGTGCCCACAAAAAACTGATTGAGTGTGTGAAGTTTCAAGAAGATAGCACCAACCCTGTTTGATTTCCAGCTTGATATGCTTTATCACCTCTAGGCTATAATGAAGTGAAACCTTAGAATACAAACTGTTACTGACAGCAAAGCATTGAACTAAGAAGGCTTAAATCTGGGGAGCATAGTAAGAAAAAATATGAATCTTTCCAAGTACCAAAGAAATTTGAACAAAACAAGTTCTAAACATAGCATTATCTATCTCCATTCCTAACCCTAATCTTAAATCAAATATTAACCATTTTAGAAATCATTGATCCTAGAAGTCCTAAATCTGACTAGCCAAATGGGGCAAGCTAACAAATGAATCTTGCACAGTATCAAAGAAATTTGATCAAATGATTTTGGGAGGTATTTCAGTACATGCATATTGCCCTGTTTTCTCCAAAGGGCTCCCAGATACATTTGATTTTGAATGTTTCAGCTTTTGGCAACACTAAAAAAAATGAGAGAGAGAGAGAGAGAGTCCCCACAGAGAATTGATTGAGTGTGTGAAGTTTCAAGCAGCTATCATCAACCCTGTTTGATTTCCAGCTTAATTTCCATTCACACCTATAGGCTATAATGAAGTGAAAGATAAAAATTCAACTATTTCTGACAGTGAATAATTTAACCTTGAAGACCCAAACTTGGGGAGCCTACTAAGGCTAAGTCAAGGATGAATCCTATACAGTATCATAGAAATTTGAACAAAAGTAACTAAGCCTAACACTAGCTCTAATCCTAGCTCTAAACCTAACCCATTTAGAGAATTATTAATCCAGAAGTACCAAATTTGGGGAGCCCAGTGGGGAATGGAAACAGATAAATCCTGTGCAGTATGAAAGAAATCTGACCCAATAATTGGCGTGGTAGTTCAGTACATTGATAGTTTCCTGTTTTCTCATGAAGTGCTATTGAATATAGATGTTTTCCATGCTTCATCTTAAGTCTGCTTTCACCAGGAAGAAAGAAGAGAGTACTGACAGAAAACTGATTGAGTTTCTAAAGTTTCAAGCACCTTGAAACAACCCTGTTTAATTTTCAGCTCTATTTCCATTTAGCTGTAAATGGCAAAATGAACTGAAAACTTAAATTACAAACTGTTCCTGACACAGAAGCATTTAAATTACAAGGCCCAAACCTGGGAAGCATAATAAGGCTAGGTGAAACTCGAATCCTACCCAGTATCCAAGATATTTGAACAAAATTATCTCTAACCCTATCACTAGATATAACCCTAACCCTAACCTTAAACTAATACTAAATTACCCCAAAGATAATCTAAACCTTTAACCTAACCATGTGCATTACCCTAAACTTAAGCCTAGCACTAAGCTAATTGGAGTCATAACCCTAAACCTTAACCTAACCCATACCCTAACCCTGAGTCTGACCCTAATAATACCCCTAGATGAAACCCTGACCCTAAACTTTAACCTAACCCTAAAAATAGACCTGAGCATAAATCTAACCCTATAATTATCCCTAAACATAACTGTAGTTTTGTCATTAGCCTTAGCTCTAATTCTAGCCCTAACTCTAACACAAACCCTAGCCCTGATCCTTGCCCTAATCCTAGCCTTAATGCTAACCCTATACTTAACCCTAGCCCTAACCCTATTTTATCCCTTGCCATAGACCTAAACCTAGGTGAAACATCATTCCTTACCCTAATTCTACTGCTAACCCTAACCCTAGCCCTAAACCTAGGCTTAAAACTAAGAGTAACCCTAGTGCTAATCCTAGTTTAATTTAGCGCTGGCCCTAAATCTAATCCTATCAAGAGCCCTAAGACTAATTCTAACTTTTGTCATAGCCCTATGCCTTGTTCTTAACTTATCGCTTATCATAACCCCAAACCTAGCCCTATCCCTAGCCCCAACCCTTGCCCTAAATTTTGCACTAGCCCTAAACTTGTGAATAGCTTTAACCTTAAGCCTAAACCTCACTCTAACACTAGCTGTAACACCAATGCTAATTAAAAACTAGCTCTAATCCTACCCTAGCGCTAAAACAAAACAGAGACATAACCCTAACCCTAACACTTGACCTAACTTAAACCCTAACCCTACACCTAGACCTAAACTTAGCCCTAATTTGAGTTCTAACACTAAATTTTGAAATAACCCAGACCCTGACTCGGACCCTAACAGTAACTCTAGCTCTAAACAGCACCCTAATGATAATTCTGAAACTAGCACTAATTGGAAACCTAGTTAGTGTACAGTTAATGTACACCTAATGTACACCTAATGCTAACAAAAATCCTTTATCAGAGACTTAACCCTATTATTAACCATTAACCTAACCCTAACCCTAACAATAACCCTAAGCCTACCTCTAACCCTATTCCTTACCCTAAGCCAAACCCTCACCCTAAAGCTACCCTAGTCCTAACCCTAATCCTTAGCCTACACCAAACCCTAATTTTATTATTAGTCCTAACTTCAGCCATCATTCGAGCTTTAAGCCTATCCCAAACTGTGAAGAGCCCTGACCCTTATTCTGTCCATAACACTAACCCTAGTGCAAAACCTAACCCTAACACTAAACCGAAACATACCTCTACCCCTACCAGTGAACCTACACATAATCCTCACAGTAACACTAGCACTAATTCAAACCTAATCTTTAATAGAGTCATTAATCTAGCCCAAGCCCTATATAAAACCCTAGCACTAGCCTTAACAATAACCCTTAACCTAACGCAAAGACTAACCTATCCCTAGACCCAACGCTAGTCCTAATTCTGGCCCTAAACCTAAATCTAAACCTAACACAAACAATGACCCTTAAACTAACACAAACACTAGCTCTAAAATTATCCTAACCCCAAACCTAACCCCAACATTAGACTTACACATAACCCTAATCCTAAAACTAGCCATAACCATATCCCAAGTTCTTAAATACCCAGAGCCCTAATGCTAGACATAAATTTCACACAAAATATACCTCTTATTCTAGCCCTAAACCTAGCACTAATGGTAACCCTAACAGTAACCCTAGACCTAACCGTAACCCTAAGGCTCACCTTATACCTAAACCTAGCTCAAACTCTAACTCATACCTAAACATAACCATAACCCTAACCCTAACCCTAACCCTAGCCCTGACTCTAAACCTAGCACTCGCCCCAGCCCTAACCTTAGCTCAAATGCTAACACTTACCCTAAAACTAAACCTGACACTAACCCTAGCCTTAATTCTAACATTAACAATAGCCCCAACCTTAGCTCTAACCCTATCCCTTACCCTTAAGATAGGCCTAAACCAAATGCTAACCCTAGGCCTAATGCTAACCCTATTGCTAACACTCACCCTAAGCATAACTCTATAGCTTACCTGAACACTAAACCTAACCCTATTCAGTACCCTAACCCTAACATTAACCCTAACACTTAGTGAAGCCTTAACCCTATACCTTAACCATAACCAAACCCTACTCGAACTCTGATCCTCATAATACACCTAGCTATAAACCTGACCCTTGCCTTAAACCTAACCCTTACACTAGACCTATTGAAAAACTAATCCTAAAACTATTCTTAACAGTAACCCTAGACCTGACATTAGCCCTAGCCCTAATCCTTGCCCTAGCCCAAACACAAACCCTCACCCTAGCCCTAAACCGAGCCTTAATCCTAACCTGAACCCTAACCCTAGTCCTAACCCACATTCCAACCCTTGCACTAGCCATAAACCGAGCTATAAACCCATCCCTTCCCCTAACCTTAACCCTAACCCTAACACTAATACTAACTCTAACCATAGCCCTAACCCTAGGCCTAAAAATAACAGTAACCCTACCGCTTATCCTAGCCCTAATTTAGTGCTAATCCTAAACATAACCCTAAACCTAGTCCTAAGACTTATTCTAACTCTTGCCCCAGCCCTATTTCTAGTTCTAACCCTAACTGTTACTGTAAACCTAACACTAGCCCTCATGTTAGCTCTAACCATAGCCCTAGGTCTAAACCTAGATCCAACAATAACAATAAATCCAAGTATTAACCACACCCTACCATTAGCCCTACCTGTATTGCTAATCCAAAAACTAGCCTTTACCATAGCCCTAGCTCTAAAACAAAACTGAGCCATAGTCCTAACACCTAACCCTAACATAACCATAACCCTAGAAGTGACATTAGCCCTATCACTAATTCTTACCCTAACCTTAACAAAAACCCTAACCCTACACCTAGCCTTAATCCTAGCCCTAATTTGACTCCTATCCCTAAACCAAATTTAACATTAATCCTGACTACGACCCTAACAATTTCCCTATCTCTAATCATCACCCTAAAACTAACACTCACCCTAGACCTAGACCTAATGCAAAAACTGCCCAAATCTTAACCCTAGTTTTTACATTATCCTTAGACCTACCTAAGTCCTAAACTAACTCAAAACCTAGTCCTAACCTGAGCACTAACCGTAGCTTTAACCTTAACCCTAAACCTAACCCTAGCCCTATCAGGAAATTAAATCTAACCCTAAACCTAAAACTTATCCTAAGCCAAAACCCAAACCATAGCTCAAATCCTAACCATAACCCTAGCCCTAACCCTAGCTCTATCCTATCCATTAGCCTAACCATAACCCAAACTGAATTCTAAGTGTAGGCTTAACCCTAACCATAGCCCTAACCTAACCATAACCCTAGCGCTAAATGTAGCTCTAATCCTATTCATTATCCAAACCATAAATCTAATTTAGGACTAGGCCCTAACCCTAGGCCTAGACCTAACACTATCCCTAGTGCTAATCCTTCCCTAATTTATCCCTAGCCCTAAACCTAACCTTATCACTAGCCTTAAGACTAACTCTAACTCTTGCCCAAGACCTATCCCTAGTTATAAACCTATCCCTTTCCATAACACAAACATTAGCCCTATTTCTAGCCCCAATGCTAGCCCTAATCTTTGCTGTAGCCCTAAACCTAAATCTAACACTAAACTTAAGTTTAGGAATAGTATTAGGGCTAGGGATAATGTCAGGTCTAGTGTACAGATAGGACTGGATTTAATGTTAAGTTTATTGCTTGGTCCACTTTAAGTGTTAGGGTTAGGGTAAGGTTCATGCAAGCACTAGCCCCAGCTAAAACACTATAAATCTAACCCTAGACCTAACCCAAAACCTAACAATTGCCATAGCCTTTTCCCTAACTAAAACCCTAACCCTTACCCTAAACCAACAGTAAACCTGATCCTAAATCTAAACTTATCAATTACTTATGCTTTAACCCTAAACCTAACCTTACATCTAACCTAATCCATTATTCTACCCTAACCCAAACTCTAACCATAACCATAACCCTAACCCTAGATCTAACACTAAACATAACACTCGCCCTAGCCTTATATCTTAGCTTAAACCCTAACCATTACCCTAACCCTAACCCTAGCCCTAGCCAACCATAACCTTAACTCAAGCCCTAACCCTAATCCTAGTCATAATTTATCCCTATTCCTAACCCAAAACCTAACTCCAGCCCTAAGACTAACAATAATTTTCACACCAGATCTATCCCTAGTTATAATTCTATTTATTACCATAACCCTAAAAATAGACTTAACTTTAGTCATAACCTTTTCCCTATCCTTAGCCCTAGCACTAACTGTAGATCAAAAAATAACTGTAAATCTACCCTTAACCATATTCCTTTGCCTAACCCGAAAACTTGCCTTAACCCTAATGCTAACTCTAAAAGTAGCCATAACCTAGCCCTAGCCCTATAACAAAACCAAAGCATAACCCTAACCCTAACTCCTAACCTAAACCAAACACTGACCCTACATATAGCCCCAAACTTAGCCCTAATTTGATTCCTAACCCTAACCCTAAACCTAACCATGACCTTGACTCATATCCAAACACTAAGCCTAGCTGTAAACATCACCCTAACCTTAAACCTAACCAAACACTAGCCCCAGCCCTAAACCTAATCCTAAACTAACCCTAATCCTAACCCTAATTCTTACATTAGCCATACCCTAACACTAGCCCTATCCATATTACAAACCTAGCCCAAATCTGAGGCCTAACCCAAATATTGACCATAAAAAATTATCCTAAGCCTAGCCCTATACCTAGACTTAACCCTAGCTCTTACCCTATCCCTTAACCTAAGCCAAACCCTCATCCTAAGGCTAACCCTAGTCCTAACCCTAATCCTTAGCCTAACCCAAATTCTAACCCTATTATTAGTCTTAACCTTAGTCTTCATTCTAGCTCTAATCATAACCCAAATCCTAACCCTAATTCTGACCCTTATTCTGACCCTAAAACTAATCATAGTTCTAAACCTGAACTGAACCCTAAACCGAACCCTAAAACTTGTCTACTTTAAAACTAAACCTAATACTATGATTTGCCCTAGACCTAAACTTAATGCTAAATCTTGCCATAACTCTAGCCCTAGACCTAAAGAAAAAACTAGACCTAGACTTAAAAGTAACCCTTAACCTGGCCCAAACTCTACCTCTATACCCAGACCTAAATGTAGTCCTAATTTTGGCTTTAACCATAACCTTAACACTAATCAGAACACTGACCCTGACACTAAAAATAACCCTAGCTCTAAACAACACCATAACCATAAACCTAACCCTAAAACTACACCAAACCTAAAATTAACCCTGAAACTATCCCTAATCATAACACAAGTTCTTACATTAGCTATAGCACTAACATATCCAAAAACCTAGCCCTAATACAAACCCTATCTACGCTTTAACACTAAAGCTAACCCTAACCATAATCTTAGTCCTAACCAAAACCCTAAGCCTAAACCAAGACCTAATCCTAACCATAAGCCTAGCCCTAACCCTAGCTCTAATCCTAGTAATTACCCTAACAGTAACCCTAACTCTCATGCTAAACCTAATAAAAACCTACTCCTATTCCTATCATTATGCACATCCATTAACCTACACGTAACCTGAACCCTAAACCTAACCCTATCCTTAAGGCTAATGCTAATTTTATCCCTAACCTTTAATCTTAACTTAACCCAAACCCTAACCCTGACCCTGACCCTACTAATACCCCTAGCTCTAAACCTGACCATAACAATAATCCTAATCAATAAAATAGACCTTGACATAACCCAGCCCTAAAACGTTTCCTAACCATAACCCTACACTTGACAATAACCGTAGCTCTAATCCTAACCCTAACCATATCACAAACCTTAGCCCACAGCTTAGCCATGAACCTTGCTTTTTTTCATAACCCTAACACTAACTCTAATTCTAACACTCACCCTAGACATAAAAGTAGCTATAATCCAATCTCTTACCCTAAACCTAACCAAAACACTAACCCTTGCCCTAACCCTAGGCCAAACCCTAACACTAAAAGTAGTCCTAATCCCAGCCCTAATTTAGCCCTAGTCCTAACCCTAATCCTAACCATAAGATTAACTCGAAATTTTGCCCTAGCCTTATACCGAGTTCTAACCCTATCCCTTATCACCTTAAACCTAGCCCTAAACTTTGTTCTAACACTAATCCTATCCTTAGTCCTAGCTCAAACCCTAGATCCATTCCTAACTTAAATCTAATCCTAACCCTAAGGCTAAAACTAAAAAAAAAATTAAAAAGACTAGTCCTAACCCTAATGCTAATCCTAAAACAAGCTCTAACACTACCTCTAGCCCTAAAACAAAACTGAGTCATAGCCCTAACATAACCCTTAACATAAACTAAACCCTAATCCTACACCTAGCCCTTAACCTATCCCTAATTCTGGTCCTAACCCTAACAACTAACCATGACACTGACTCTGACTCTAACACTAACCCTGGCTCTAAACATCATCATAAATGTAAACCTAACCCTAACACTAGACCTAGCCCTAACCCTAAACTTATAACTAGCACTAATCATAATACTACTTCATACATTAGCTCTAGCATTAACCCTAGTCCTCACCAAAAACAAAACCTAGCTTTAATTTGAGTCCCAAACCTAGCTTAAACCCTAAACTTAAATAAAACACTAACCCAAACACTAGCCTTAATCCTATTGATAACCTTTGCCCTAACCTTAGATCTAACCCTATCCATTATCATAAAGATAACCCTAACCCTTATGTTAACCCTAGACCTGAACATAACCCTATCCACTAAACTAAAGCAAACCTAAATCCTAAACCTAACTCTTTCATTACCCAAATACTAAAACTCAAGCTAATTTGCACCCTACACCTAAACCCTAACAGAACCCAAACTCTAACACTGACATTGATCTTAAAAATAACCCAAAATCTAAACCTGAACCTTACCCTAACCCTAAAACTTAAAGTGGACCAAGCAATAAACTTAACATTAAATCCAGTCCTAACTGTACACTAGACCTGACATTATCCCTAGCCCTAATACTATTCCTAAACCTAACACAAACACTAGTCCTCATCCTAGCCCTAAACCTAGCCTTAATCATAACACTAACCTTAACCCTAAACCTAACCCTAATATCAACCCTCACCCTAGCCCTAAACATAGCTATAACCACATCCCTTACCCTAAACATAACCCTAAGTCTAACTCTAAACCTAATCATCACCCTAGCTCTATCCTTAGCCCTAGCACTAACTCTAGATAAAAACCTAACTCTAAATCTATACCTAACTTGATGTCTAACCCTAACCCTAAAATTAGCCCAAACCCTAATACTAATTCTAAAACTAGCCCTAACGCAAGCCCTAACACTAACCCTATCCATAATTTATTCCTATCCCTAAACCCAACCCTGAACCTAGCCCTAAGACTGACTCTCACAGTAGCCCTATTCCTCATTATAACACTATCCCTTGCCAGAAAACTAACTCTAGCCATAACGCTAGTCCTAACCCTTGCCCTATCATTAGCCATAGCACTTACCTTAGATCTAATTATCTAACAACCTAACAATCCCAAGCCTAAGCCTAACCCTAACACTAGTCCTAACCCTAACACTAATCCTAAAACTAGTCCTAAGCCTAGCCCTATCCCTAAAACAAAATGGAGCCATAGCTCTAACCCTAAACCTTAAACTAAACCACACCCTAAACATACACCTATCCCTAATTCTAAACCTAATTCAAGTTTTAAGGTGAACCCTAAAACTAACCCTTACCCAGACTCTGACACTAACACTAAACCTAGCTTTAATACCATCTCTTACCCTAAACTTAATCCTACATATAACCCTAAATATATGTTTTACCTGAACACTAACCCTAATTTTAATCCTAGACCTAATTGAATCCTATCACTAAACCAAACCCTAACCTTAGTCCTAAGACTTACTCAAACTCTCACACTAGCCCTATTTCTAGATCAAACCCTATCCCTTTCCATAACCCTGATCCTAGCGCAAACCCTAGCCCCAACCCTTGCCATATCCTTAATCTAGCACAACCCCTAGATCTAACCCTAACTATTTAACCCTTACCCTAAGCTTAATCCTAACACTAACACTAACTCTAACCCTACTAATCCTATTGCTAATTGTAAAACTAGCCTTAACCCTAACCCTAGCAGAAAAAAAAAAAAAAAACGAGAAATAGCCCTAACCCTAAAACTTAACTTAAACCAAACTTTAACACTAAACCTAGAACTAAACCTAGCCTTAATTCGAGTCCTAACCCTAACCTGAAAAATAACATTGAAACTGAATCATCCTAAACTTACCCTAGCTCTAAACACCATCCAAAATTTAAAACAAAACCTAATAAACACCCTAGCCCTTATTTGAGTCCTAACACTGATCCCGACCCTTACTCATATCCTAACACTAACTATACCTCTAAATATCACCCAAATCTTAAACCTAAGACTAACACTAGACCCACCCTACCCCTACCCCTAATCCTAAAACTGACCCTAATTTTAACCCTAGTACTTACATTAGCGATTGCCCTAACCCTAGACCTAATACTAACACAAAAACTAGCCCTAATACCAGTGCTAAACCTAGCTTTAACCATAACCCTACCCTATCTCTAGCCCTAGTTCTAAAATTATCCCTTACCCTAAGAGAAATCCTTACCTTAAAGGTAAACCTAGACCTATCCCTAATCCTTAGGCTAACCAAAATCCTAACCCCATTAATAGTCCTGACCCTAGCCCTCATTCTATCTCTAATCCTATCCCAAATTCTAATGCTAATTCTGACACTTATTCTGAGGCTACCACTAACCCTAGTTCTAAACCTGACCCTAAACCTAGACCAAATCCTAACACTGGCACTACTGGTAAACTTATTTCTAAACCTAACCCTAACAGTAGCCTCAGACTAAAACCTAATCTTAAATCTAGTCCTAACTCTAGCCCTAGACCTAAACAAAAACTTAGTCCTAGCTCTAACAATAATCCTTACCTTAACCCAACACTAACCCTACCCCTACACTTAAACTTAATCCTAATTTGGGCTGTACCAATAAATCTAACTTTAACAAAAACACTGACCCTGCCTTTAACAGTAAACCCATATATAAACCTGACCCTAACCGAAAATGTGAACCTAAAACTAGACCTAGCCATAACCCTAACCCTAAACTAGCCCCAATTATAACCCTAGATCTTACATTACCCACAGCCCTAACCTTACGCCTAATCCTAACACAAAACCTAGAGCTAATCCTAGGCCTAACCCTAGCCCTAACCAAAACTGAAACCTCACCTTAGTCCTAATTCTAGCTCAAAGCCTAACCCTTACTCTAAACATAAACCTAGAATTATCCCAAAATCTAGTCCTATCCCTAACCCTAATCCTAACCGTAAGTCTAGTCCTAACCCTAGCTCTAAAACTTTCCATTACTCCAAACCTAAGCCTAACCCTATTGGTAACTCTAGCCTTAACCACAACCCTAAACAGAAATCTAACCGTAGATATAACCCTAAACCTAACAGTTGCTATAGCCTGCCGAAATCTGGCTGGGAACAATTCAAGAGCCACTTGTCAAGCAGAAAGGAACTTTATGTTTAGAACACACATGCCACACCACACGAGCTCTTTAGGAATTCCCTCATAGCCCAACTGCCACCACCGGCTTCCGGGGAGCCTCTCAACCCCCATTCCTCCTGCTCCTGAGGCCAATTGGCTGGGTCGTATTGGCGGAGCCAAAAGAGTCCCCTAATGAGTAGCTCCGTGGTCTGAAAGGGCAGGGAAACAGCCCAATGATCATCACCTCAGTGGAGCCAATCAGCTGCAAGTTTTCTGGGGCCGCTGTCATCCAATCAGCTGGAAGTTTGCTGGGGCAGCTGTCAGCCAATCAGCTGGAAGTTTTCTGAGGCCACTTCAGCTGTGGCTCTCAACAATAGCCACAACCATAGCTCAAAACTTAATGTTTAATATAAACCTAAGCATAACCTTGGCCATAACATTAACCGTAAACCTAAGTAAACACATAACTCTAAAACTACATCTAACCATATTCATTTTCATAACCATAACTCTAATGATAACACTAGCCCTAAACCTAACCCTAACCCTAAATCTACTATAATCCTATTCCTAGATCTAACTCTGAACCTCACCCATGCTATCGACCTAACCATAGCTCAGAACCTAATTCTTAACCTAAAGATAACCTTAAACCTTACCCTAGTTCTAACCTTCACCCTAACCCTAATCAAGAAATAATCCTAACCATTATTCTAGCCCTAACCTTAACAATAACTGTATCCTTTAACCTAAACATAACCCTTACCCTAATGCTAAACCTAGGATTAACCCAAACCCTATTGCTAATCCCAACACTATGAATTAACATAAACCTAACCTTTACCCTAAACATAACCCTATCAATACTCTGAAACTAACCCTAAAGCAAATTTGAGCCCTAACCCTAAATACAAAACTAAACTAAACCCTAACCATGACCCGGATGCTATTAATTCCCCTACCTCTAAACTTGACTCTTACCCAAAACCTAACCCTTCCTTACACTAGACTTAGCCAAAAACCTAACCCTAAAACTATACCTATACGTAACCCTAGACCTGATATTAGACCTAGACATAATCTTAGCCCTAACCCTAACACAAATACTAGGCCTTATTTTAGCCCCACAAATAGTCTTAATCATCACCCTAACCCTAAGCCTAGGCCTAATGCTAACACTAACCCTAGCCCTAATCTTAGCCCTAATTTAGCCCTATCTCTAATTCTAACTCTAAATCTAGCCCTAAGACTAAGTTTAATTCTCACCCTAGCTCTAAAACTAGTTTTAAACCTATCTCTTACCAGAACCCTAACCCTAGTCCTAACCCTAGCTCTTTTTTTAGCCCTTTCCCTAACCATAGATCTGAACCTAACTCTAAATCTAACCCTAACCCTAGGCCTTAACTTAAACCTAACACTAGCCCTAACTCCCTAACAATAGCGCTCTTCTTAAAACTCGTTTTAGCTCTACCCCTAGCTCTAATACAAAACTGTGCCATAGCCCTAACCCTAACCCTTAACCTAGACTGAACCAAATCCTGAAATATAGCCCTAATCCTAGCCCTAATTCAAGTTTTAAGCCAAATCATAAAACTAATCCTGACCCAGATTCTGATCCTAAAACTAACTATAGCTTTTAATATCAGCCTAACCCTAATCCTAAATCAAACATTAGATTGAGCCCTAACCCTAACCCTATAACTAGCCCTAATTGAAACACTAGTACTTACATTAGCTGTAACCCTAATCCTAGCCCTAATGTAACCCAAAATCTAGCCCTAATTCAAGGCCTAAACAAAGCTTTATCCCTAAACCTAACCTTAACCCTAAACCTAGCACTAATCATAACAATAACACTAAACCTAAACTTAATACTCACATTGGACCTTACCCTAGCTGTAATATTAAGCCTTAAACTAAACCTAATCCTAAGAGTCGCCCTAACTTATACCCTAACCCTAACTCTAACATTATTATTTACCCTGAACCTAACCTTAATGAAAACCCTAGCCATAACCCTAATGGTAAACCAAGCCCTAACAGTAAACATAACCCTAGACCTAACTTAAACCTCTCCATCCCCATATCCCTAGCTCAAACACTAATACTTACCCTAACCCTAACACTTACCCCAACCCTAACACTTACCCTAAACCAAACCCTAGCCCTATCCCTAAACCTATCCCTAATCCTACACTTAACACATACCATAACCTAGCCCTAACTTGAGCTCTAAACCTATCCATTACACTAAACATAACCATAATCCTAATGCTAACCCTAATCCTATCGCTAAAACTCACCCACCATTACCCTAATCCTTAACTGAAACCCAAATATAACCATATCCATTACCCTAATCCTAAACCTAACCTAATATTAATTCAAACTCTAACCCTAAACTTTAACCTAAACTAAACACTCATCCTGACCCCAACCTGATAATACCACTAGCTCTAAACCTGACCCTTACTCTAAATGTAACCCTTTCACTAGACGTAGCCATAACCTAACCCTAAAGTATCCGAAAACTGAACACTGACCCTGAAACTAACACTAAACCTAGCTTAAAAACCTGTCCCTAACCCAAAACCTAAACCTAAAACTAGATCTAGTCATAATCCTAACCCTAAAACTAGCCTTAATCAGAATCCTAGATCTTACATTTCCCATAGCCCTAACCCTTGGCCTAATCCGTACACAAAATCTAGCCCAAATCTGAGGCCAAAATCTACCATGAGCATAAACCTTATCCTAAATATAGCCCTAACACTAACCCTAACCCTCACATTACTCTTAACGGTATCTCAAAGCCTAAACCTTAGCCTAAATGTAGGCGTAGCCCTATCCCTAAACATAAACCGAACTCTAGCCCTAATCCTAAGCTTAACCCTAGTTCTAAACCTAGCCATTATCCTAACCTTAACAGTAACTCTAAAGATAACCCTAGCTCTAAACTTAACCTTATCCCCAACCCTAATTATTAACATAACTATCGACCTAACCCTAAACCTAGCCCTTGTCAAAGCCTTAACCCTAACTCAAACCCTAACCGTTACACTGAACCCAACACTAAACCTAGCCTTAAACCTAGTTTTATCCCTAAATCTAACATAAACCCTAACACTAAACTTATATCTAATCCAATCCATTACCCTAAACCTATTCCTACCCTAATGAAAACCCTAGCCCTAACACTCACCCTAACCATAACTATAATCATAACTCGAACCTTAGACTTAACACTCAACCTAACACTCGCCCTTGCCCTAACTCTAGTTTGAACCCTCACCCTTACCCTAATTCTAAACCAAGCCCTAGCACAAACACTAACCCTAACTCTAGACCTAACCCTAACTCTGACACTAAACCTAGCCAAATCCTAGCTCTAATTTAGCCCTATTACTAACCCTATCCCTAGACTTAAGACTAACTATAACTCCCATGCCAGATCTATCCCTAGTTCTCACAATATCTCTTACTGTAAACTTAACACTAGCCCTAAAGCTAGTCATATCCTTATACTTTGCCCTAGCACTAACCCTTCATTGAAACCTAACTTTAATTCTAACCCTAAACTGAGGCCTAAGCCTGAACCTGAAACAAGCCCTAACCCTAATACTAATACTAAAATTACTCCTAACCCTAGCCCTAACCCTTTAACAAAACTGAGCCATACCCCTAATCCTAACAGTAAACCTAAACCAAACCCTAACACTACACCTAGCCCTAACCCTAGCCCTAATTTGTGTCCTAACCCTAACCCTGGACCTAAAAATGACCCAGACTCATAACCTAACACTAACTCTAGCTCAAAACATTACCCTAACTTTAAACCTAACCTTAAACTAACCCTAAATATAACCCTAGTTCACACATCAGCCATAGCCCTAACACTAGGCCTATACCTAATAAAAAAAAATTAGTTCTCATCTGAGCCCTAATACAAACTTTAACCCTAACCTAAAACTTAACTTTAACCCTAACCTTAGCCCTAACCCCAGATCTAACCCCATCCTTTACCATAAGCCAAACCCTCATCCTAATGCTAACCCTAGGCCTAATTCTAACATTTAGCCTAACCCATATTCTAACACTATTGCTAGTACTTACCCTAGCTCTCATTCTAGCTCTAACCATAACCCAAACCCTAACTCTAATCCTGACCCTTATTCTGACCCTAACACTTATTGTAGGTTTAAAGCTGAACCTAACCCTAAACTGACCCTAACATTAGCCCTACTGGTAAACTTATAACCAAACCTAACCATAACACTAGCCCTAGACCTAAACTTGATCCTAAATCCAGCAATAACTCTAGTCCTAGATCAAAAAAACCCTATACCTAGCCTTGAAAATAAACCTTAATCTAATTCATACATGAAACCTACCTCTATACTTAACCCTAGTCCTAATTCTGGGTTTAATCCTAACCATAACCCTATCCAGAACACTGACCATGACACTAACACTAACCCTAGCTCTAAAACATCACCCTAACTCTAAAACTATCACTAAAACTACACTAGCCCTAACATTAACCCTAAAACTAGCCCTAATATCAATACTAGTATTTACATTAGCCCTAGCCCTAACCTATCCAAAAACCTATCCCTAATTCAAGCTCTACCCTAGGTTGAAACCTAAAGCTAAACCTAACAATAACACTAGCCCCAACCTTAACCCTAAGCCTAACTCTAGGGATAATTTTAACCATAACTCTAGCCATATTCCTAGCTCTAACCCTATCCTTCACCATAATGGTAACCCTAACACTTATGCTAACCCTGGGTGAAACCCAAATCCTATCCCTAACTTTAACTCTATTCATTAACCTACACCTAATCTGATCCCTAACCCTAACCTTATTGTTGCCCTATCCTTAACCCAAAAGCTGTTTCAATACCTAACACTTAACCTTAACTTAAACAAACCCTAACCCAGACTCTGACCCTAAAATACCCCTAGCTCTAAACCTGACCCTAACAATAAAACTAACCTTTACAATAGACCTAGGCATAAAATTAGCCTAAAACTATCCCTAAACACACCCTAGACCTGACATTAGTCCTAAATTTATTCCTAGCCCTAACCCTAACACAAAACCTAGCTCACAATCTACCCATAAACTTCACCTTAATCAAAACCCTAACCATAATCCTAACTCTACCCCTCATCCAAGTGCTAAAAAAAGCTATAATCCCATCCCTAACTCTCAACCTAAACCTAACCATTATACTAACACTAACCCTAGACCTAACCCTAGACCTAAACCAAACACTAAACCAGCTCTAATCCCAGCCCCAATTTAGCCCTATGCCTAACTCTAAACCTAACTCTGACTCATAACCTCACACTAACGTTCACTCTAAACATTAAAGCTAACACTAACACTACCCCAATGACTAAGAATAACTTCCACCCTAACCCTAGCTTACAGACTAACTCTAATGCTTATTCTAGCCATATACCTAGTACTAACCCTATACTTTACCATAACCCTAAACCTTCCACTAAATGTAACCCTAAACCTAGCCATATCCTTAGCCCTAGCTTAAACCCTAGATCTCTACCTAATTATTAATCTAACCCTAAATTTAAGCATAAAGCTCATACTAACACTAGCTCTAATGCTAATGCTAATCTTAAAACTATCCCTAACACTACCCCTAGTCCTAAAAGAAAACTGAGTCATAGCCCTAACCCTCACCTTTAACCTAAACCAAACCCTAACCTTACACTGAGCCTTAACCCTATCACTAATTCTAGTCCTCATACTAACAGGAAAACTAACCCCGACCCTGACTCTGACCCTAATACTAACACTCTAAACATCATCTTAACCATAAGCCTAACCCTTACACTAGACCTTGCCCTAAACTTAACCTTATAACTAGCACTAATTATAACCCTTCTTTATACATTATCCATACCTTGAACCCTAGCCCTAACCTAACCCAAAACTTAGCCTTAATCCAAATCCTAAATCTAGCAATAACCATTAACTTAGACCTAATCCTAAACCAAAGACTAGCCCTAACCCTATACATAGCCCTAGCCCTAATTTGAGATCTAACCCTCTCCATTACCCTAATGATAACCCTAACCATTATGCTAACCCTAAGCTTAACCCTAACCCTATTCATTCCACTTAACCAAACCTAAACCCTAAACCTAAACCTGTCATTATCCTAAACCTAAACCCTAACCTAGCCCAAACACTAA
The DNA here is from genome assembly GCF_048772815.1 of Callospermophilus lateralis. Classification (NCBI taxonomy): domain Eukaryota; kingdom Metazoa; phylum Chordata; class Mammalia; order Rodentia; family Sciuridae; genus Callospermophilus; species Callospermophilus lateralis. Next base: position 87,772,306 of record NC_135306.1, read on the forward strand.
CCTTTAAACTGACCTTAAAAATAAAACTAGATCTAAACCTGAGCCTTACCCTAAACTTAACCCTTACACTGGGCCAAGCCATAAACCTAACACTAAATTTATTCCTAAATAAAACTCTGTTTCTGGCATTAGCCTCATCCCTAATACTATCCCTAAACCTAACACAAACCCTAGTTCTCATTCTCGTCATAAACCTAGCCTTAATCATAACCCTAACCATAACCTAGCCCTAACCATAACATTAATCATTGCTCTAGCCCTAAACATAGCAATAACCACATCTCTTACCCTAAACGTAACTCTAACTCTAACCCTACCCTAGTCGTTACCCTTGCCCTATCCTTAGCCCTAGCACTAACCCTAGATAGAAACCTAACTCTAAATCTAACCCTAACTCAATGCCTAAAGCCTAACCCTAAAACTGGCTCTTACCCTAATGCTATTTCTAAAACTAGCCCTAAACTTAGTGCTAATACTAAAACTAGCCCTAACCCTAGCCCTATCATTAACTCTAGCTCTAATTTAGCCCTATCAATAACCCTAGCGTTTACCCTAGCCCTAAGACTAACTCTAGCTCTCACACTAGCCCTATCACTCTTCTAACCTTATCCCTTATAATAACACTAACCCTAGCCCTAATCTCTAGTCCTAAACCTTGCCCTATCCTTAGCCCTAGCATTAAACATAAATTAAAAAACCTAACACTAATTCTAACCCTATCCCAAAGCCTTAGCCTAAGACTAACACTAGTTCTAACCTTAAAACTAATCCTAAAACTTGTCATAACCATAAATGTAGGTTTGAACCAAACTGACCCATAGCTCTAATCCTAATCTTTAACCTAAACAAAGTCTTAACTGTACACCTAGCCCTAATCTGAGCCCTAAATCGAATTAAAAATCAAAACATAAAACTAAACCTTACCATGACTCTTACTATTACACTAACCCTAGCTATAAACACCACCTTACCCTAAACCTAAACCTAACACTAAACACAGCCCTGAAACCCTAAAACTAGCCCTAATCATAACCCTACTACTTACATTAGCCGTAATCCTAGCCCTCACCCTCACTTAACCCAAAACCTAGCGCTAATATGAGCCCTAAACCTAGCTTTAACAATAATCCTGGACAGAATCTTAATCATAACGCTAGCTGTAAACCAAACTCTAACTCTGTCCATTACCATAACCATAACCCTAATCCTAATGCTAACCCTAGGCCTAAATCTAACCCTATCCCTTATCATAACCATATCCATTACCCAAAACCTAAACTGAACCCTAAATATAACCCTATAATTACCTTAATCCTAACCCTAGCAGTAATTTGAGCCCTAATTTTAAACCTTAACCTATCTCAAATCGTAACCCCAACATTGACCCTAATAAAACCCCTAGCTCTATACCTGATCCTAAACCTAACACTAACCCGTATACTAGAGATAGCCATAATCCTAACCCTAAAACTATCTTTAACCATAATTCTGGACATGAAATTATCCCTAATTCTAGCCCTAAAACTAAAACAAACACTTTCCCTAATCCTAGCTCTAAACCTAGCCTTAATCATAACCCTAACCCTAACCATAGCCCTAGACCTAACCCTAATTTAAATGTTCACCCAATCTCTTTACCTAGCTATAGCACCATCTCTTACCGTAAACTTAACCCTCATTTTAACCCTAACCTTAAATTTAAGCCAAACACTAACCCTAGCACTAAACCTAGCTCTAATTTGGCCCTATCTATAACCCTTATGCCTCTCCCTAGTTCTAACCTTATTCCTTACTGTAACCCTATCTCTAGCCTTAACCCTTGCCGTATCCTTAGTCCTAGCCCTAACCCTAGATCTAACCCTAACTCCAAATTTAACCCTAACTCCAAATCTAACCCTAATTCTAAGCCTATGCCTAACACTAACACTAGCCATAACCCTAAAGCTAATCATAAAACTATCGCTAAACCAATACCTAGAACTAAAAGAAAACCAAGCAATAGCACAAACCCTAAACTTTAACTTAAACCAAATCCTAACACTACACATAGGCCTAATTCTAGCCCTAATTCGAGTCCCAACCCTAACCTTAAAACTAACCCTGCCCCTGACTCATATCCTAACACTCATCCTAGGTCTAAACACCACCCTCACTTAAACCAAAACCTAACAGTAACTTTAGCCCTATAATGAGTTTTAAACCTAACCCTAAAACTAACCCTTACCCTGACTCCTATTCTAAAACTAAACCTAGCTCTAAATATCACCCTAACCTTAAACCTAACCCTAGCACTAAACCTACCCCTACCCCTAAAACTAATTCTAATTGTACCCCTAGTTCTTATATTAGCTGTAACCCTAACCCTAAAACTAACACAAAAACTAGCTCTAATGTAAGCTCTAAACCTAGCCTTAACCCTAACTCTAATCCTAACCATTTCCCTAACCCTAGCTCTAAATCAATCCCTTACCTTAAGAAAAATCCTAAACCTAAGGGCAACCCTAGATCTACCCCTAATCTTTCTGCTAACCAAAACCCTAACCCTATTAATAATCCTAACCCTAACCCTCATTTAACTCTAATCCCATCCCAAAACCTAACACTAACCCTGACCTTATTCTGACTCAAACACTAACCCTAGGTCTAAAACTGACCCTAACAATAGACCAAACCCTAACACTAGCTCTAGACCTAAACCAAATCCTAAATCTAGCCTTAACTCTAGCCCTAGACATAAACATAAACCTAGCCCTAGCCCTAATAATAATCCTTCACCTAACTCAAACACTAACCCTACCCCTACACCTAAACCTAGTACTAATTCTGGCTGTAACCCTCATTCTAACTGTAACCCAAACGTTGGCTCTGCCTTTAGAGTAAACCTGACTATAAATTTGACCCTACCAGTAAATCTAAACCTAACACTAGACCTAGACATAACCCTAACCCTAAAACTAGCCCTAAGCATACCCTAGCTTTTACATTACTCATAGCCCTAACCCTATGCCTAAATCTAACACAAAACCTAGAGCTAATCCTAGGCCTAAGCCAAGCCTTAAGCATAACACTAACCCTTACACTAGCCCGAACCCTAACCTAAAAATTGTCTTAGTCCTAACCGTAGTTCAAAGCCTAAACATTACCCAAGACATTAACCTACATCTATCTCTCAATACAACCCTATCACTAGCCCTAATCCTAACCTCAACCCTAGTCCTAAACCTAAACCTAGTACTAATTCTGGCTGTAACCCTAATTCTAACTTTAACCCAAACATTGGCTATGCCTTTCGAGTAAACGTGTCTATAAATCTGACCCTACCTGAAAATCTAAACCTAACACTAGACCTAGCCATAACTCTAACCCTACAACTAGCCCTAACCATACCCTAGATTTTATATTACTCATAGCCCTAACCCTATGCCTAAACCTAACACAAAACCTAGAGCTAATCCTAGGCCTAAGCCAAGCCTTAAGCAAAACAGTAATCCTATCCATAGCCCGTACCCTAACTTAACAGTCACCTTAGTCCTAACCCTAGCTCAAAGCCTAAACATTACCCAAAACATAAACCTACACCTTTCTCTCAATATAACTCTAAAACTCATCCTAATCCTCACATCAACACTAGCCCTAAACATAGCTCAAATCCTACCCATTTCTCTAAAATTATCCCTAAACTTATTGATAATCCTAGGCATAATGCTAAACCTAAACCTAACTGGAAAACTAATTCTAGACCTAACCTTAAACCTCACACTTGCCATAGACCTAACCCCAGCTAAAACCCTAATCCTTACTATAAACCTAAACTTAGCCATAGCCTTAACTCTAAGCCTAAACCTCAATTTAATGTTAAACATATCCTTAAATTTACATCTATCTTATCCATTTCCCTAAACCTACCCCTACCCCTAATGATGTCCCTAGCCCTAATTCTAACCCTAACTCTATCAGTACAGTAATCTTATCCTTAGAAGTAACCCTAAACCTAACCATCACCCTAGCCATAACCCTAGCTCAAAACCTAACCCTTACACTAAACATAACCCTAAGTCTAACGCTAGTTTCAACCCTAAGCCTAACCCTAATTCAAGACCTATTTCTAACCATAAACCTAGTCCTAAACTTAGCTCTAACCGTGTCCATTATACTAACCATAACCCGTACCCTAATGCAAACCCTAGGCCTAACCTTAACCTTTTCACTAACCCTAACCCTATCAATTACACTAAACCTAATGTAAACTCTAAACAAAACCCTAACATTTCCCTAACCAACACCCTAATGCTAATTCAAGCCCTAAACCTAAACCCTAACCTTAATCAAACTCTAACACTGACCCTGATCCTAATAAATCTCCTAGCTCTAAAGCTGATCCTTACACTAACTGTAATCATTACACTATACCTAGCCTTAATCCTAATCCTAAAACTATCCCCATTCGTGAGCCTAGACTTCACATTAGCTATAGCCCTAATCGTAGCCTTAAACCTAACATAACTCCCAGCCTTGATCCTAGTCCTAAACCTAGCCATAATCCTAACACTAGACCTAACCTTAGGCCTAACCGGAAAACTAACTTTAGTCAGAATGTGAACCCTAATTTAGCCCTATTCCTAACCCTAGCCCTAAACATAACCATAGCCATAACTGTAGCCTAATCCTCAATCTAACATTAAACATAGCCCTAAATCTACATCTAATAATTCCCATTACCCTAACACTAACTCTCACCCTAGCCTCATCCCTAGTTCTAACCCTATCTTTTACCAGAAGCCTAATCCTAGCCCTAACCCTAGCCTTAACCCAAGCCCTATCATTAGCCCTAGCTCTAACTTTGATCTAATTTAACTCTAAATTTAACCCTAACTCTAAGCCTAAACCTAACTCTAACTCTTAATCTAACTTTAACCCTAAGCCTAAACCTAAACCTAACAGTAGCCCTAACATTAAAGCTAATCCTAAAAGTAACCCTAATCCTAAAACTAAACCAAGCCATAGCCCTAACCTTAACCCTTAACATAAACCAAACACTAACTCTAACTCCAACCTTAGCTCTAATTCTAGTTTTAAGCAGAAAACTAGAACTAACACTGATTCTAACTCTGGCCATAATACTAACACTAGTCTAAGCATCACCCTATCCCTAACCCTAAACCTAACACTAGACCTACCACTAACCCTAAGCCTAAATTCAGCCATAATTGCAACCCTGGCACTTACATGAGCCTTACCCCTAACCCTAGCACTAACTTAACCTGAAACCTAGCCCTAATCTGAGCCCTAACCTGAGTTTTAACACTAACCCTAACCCTAAACCTAGCCCTAATCAAAACCATAACCCTAACCCTAACCCTAGCTCTAAAATTATCTTTTGTTTTAACCGTAACCCTTGGCCTAACCCTAACCCTATCCCTAATCCTAAACCCACGCATTACCCTAAACCAAACCTAAACCCTAAATTTCACTCTATCATTACACTAACACTAACCATAACAGTAATTTGAGCCCTGACTTTAAAACTTAACCTATCTCAAAATTCTAACCCAGACCATGACCATAATAATAGCCCTAGATCTAAACCAGACCCCAACCTTACACCTTACACTACATGTAGCCATAAACTTAACCCTGAAACTAACTTTATCCATAACCCTAGATATGATATTAGCCCTAGCTCTAATCCTCGACCTACCCCTAAAGTAAACTGTTGCCCTCATCCTAGCCCTAAACATAACCTTAATAATATTCCTAACCCTAACCATAGCCGTAACCCTAATTCTAAACATCATCCTATTTCTAAACCTGGCTATAACACCATCCCTTACCCTAAACTTAACCCTAACCCTAACACTAGGCCTAAGGTGAACATTTAACCTAGCCCTAATCCTAGCCCTAATTTAAGCCTATCCCTAACCCTAACCCTAACCCTAGTCCTAAGACTAACTCTACCTCTCACACTAGCCCTGTCTCTACTTCTTACCCTATCCATTACCATAATCCTAACCTTAGCCCTAACCCTAAATCTAACCCTAGCCATAACCATTGCCTAAAACTTATTTCTATTCCTAAACCTAGTTTGAAACCTAATGGCTAAATCTAACTCTAACCCTAAGCCTAAGCCAAACATTAGCACTAGACTTGGCCTTAATAATAATCATAAATCTAGCCCTAACCCTAACCGAAAGTGTAAAACAAAACAAAGCAATATACTTAATCCTAAACCTTAACTTAAACCAAAGCCTAACACTACACCTAGACCTAACACTAGCCCGAATTCGAGTCCTAACTTTTTCCTTAATACTAACTCTGACTCTGACTCATATCCTCAAACTCACCCTAGCTCTAAACAGCACCCTAACCTTAAAGGTAATCCTTTCAGTAACCCTAGCCTTAATTCGAGTCCTAACCCTAACACTAACCCTAAAATTAAACCATAGGATGACTGTTAACCTAACACTAACACATTAACACTAGCTCTAAATTTTACCCTAATCTAAAACCTAATCTTAACACTAGAGATTTTACCCCTAACCATAACCCCCAAACTAACCCTAAAAACCCTACTTCTACTTTAGCCATTGCTCTTACCCTACCAATAATATTAACACAAAAACTAGCCCTAATCTGAGCCCTCAACCTATTTTTAACCCTAACCCTAGCCCTAACCCTAGACTTCAAACTAGCTCTAACTCTACCTTACCCTAAACCAAACCCTAAACCTCATGCTAATCATAATCCTAAACCTAATCCTTAACATAATTCAAACACTAACCCTATTACTCGTTCTAAAAATACTCCTCATTCTAGCTCTAACCATAACCCAAACTCTAACCCTAACCCTGACCCTTATTCTGACCCTAATATTAATCATAGGTCTAAACCTGAACCTAACCCTAAACCCAAACCTAACACTAACCCTACTGGTAACCTTATACCTAAACCTAACCTTAACACTAACCCTACACCTAAATGTGACCCTAACACTAACCGTAACCCTAATCCAAAAACTAACCCTAACCCTAAAACTAACCATTATCCTATACCCAACCCTAACACTAAGCTTAACACTAAACCTAAACCTAACCCTAACCCTAACACTAAAACTAACCCTAAATTTAACCATAACCCGTACCCTAACACGTACTCTAATCCTAATCCTAACCTTAACCCAAACAATAACTATTCCTAACCCTAACCCTAACCCAAACACTACCCTTAATTCTAATGCTAACATAAAACTAACACTCAATTTATCACTAAAACTAACACCAACCCTAAACCTAACCCTAACCTAAACCCTAAACTGAAACCTAACATTAACCATAACCTTAACCCTATCATTAACATGAATCCTAACCCAAACACTAACCCTATATCTAACTCTAGAACTAAACCTCTTAAAAGCCTAACCCTAACAATAACCCTAACACTAAAACTAGATCTAACACTAACTCAAACACTAACTCAGACCCTAGCAAAAACCAAAATCTAACCCTAAGCCAAACCATAATTCTAACACTAACCCTAACCCTAATCCTAACACTAAGCCTAACATTAACCTAAAACAAACCCTAACACTAACTTTAATACTACCCCTAACACTAACCCTACCCTAACTTTAAGAGTTAACCAAAGACTAACCCTAACCATCACCCAAACCCTAAAACTTATTCTAAACATAACACTAACCAAAATCCTAACCCTAACCCTGAACCTAAAACTAACACTAGCATTAATTTTAACCCTAACCCTAACACTACCACTAACCCTAAACCTAAACATAACACTAACTGTAACCCTAATCCTTAACCTAACCCTAACCTTAAAATTAACACTCACCCTAACAGATTAGATTTAACCCTAGATTTAACCCTAGTCCTAATTTTGGCTTTCCCATTAGCCATTATCCTAAACTGAACACTGACCATGACAATTACACAAACCCTAGCTCTAAACATAACCCTAACCCTAAACCTAACCCTGAAACTCTACCTAGCTCTAATATTAACCCTAAAACTAGCCCAAATCATAAAAAGTTCTTACATTTGCCGTAGCCCTAACCTATCACAAATCCTTGTTCTTACCCAAGCCATACCGTAGCTTTAACCCTAAAGCGAGCCATAACCCTGATAGTTTTAACCCTAGACCTAAGCCTAACCCTAGACCTAAACCTAAGCATAACACTAGCTCTATCAGTAGCTCTAACCCTACTCATTACCCTAATGATAACCCTAACGCTTACACTAACCCTAGGCTGAACCTTAATCCTATCCCAAACCCTAACTCAATTCATTACCCTACACCTAACCAGAATTTTAAACCTAAAACTATCATTAACCTATCTCTAACTGTAATGATAACTCGAGCCTTAACCTAATAAAAACAATAACCCTGACCCTTACCCAAATAATACCATAGCTCTAAACCTGACCCTAAAAAGAAAAATAACACTTACAATAGTCCTAGCTATAAACCTAAGCCTAAAACTCTCCCAAACTGTAACCCTAGACCTGATATTAGCCCTAGCTTTAATCATAGTTCTAACCCTAACACAAACCTTAGCCCATATCCTAACCATAAACCTCACATTAGTCATAAACCTAGCCCTAACTCTAACCCTAATTCTAATCTTCACTCTAGCCTAAAAGTAGGTATTATCCTATTCCTTAACCTAAACCTAACAATAACCCTTAGACTAAAATTAACCCTAGCCCTAAAAATAGGCCTAAACCTAACACTAACCCTAGCCCTAATCCCAGCCCTAATTTAGCCCTACCCTAACCCTAACGCTAGTCTAAGACTAATTCAATATCTCTCCCTAGCCCTATACCTAGTTCCAACCTATCTCTTGCCATCATCCTAAACCTAGCCCTAAACTTAGCCCTAATTCTAGCCCTATACTTTTCCTAGCTCAAAGCCTATATCTAAACCTAACTCTAAATCTAACCCTAAACCTAAGCCTAAACCTCACACTAACACTAACCCTAATCGTAACATTAATCCTAAAATTAGCCCTAACTCTACCCCTATCCCTAAAACAAAACTGAAGCATAATCCTAACCCTAACACTTAAACTAAACCAAACCCTATCCCTAAAAATAGCTCTAATCCTATCTCTAATTCTAGTCTTAACACTAACCTGAAAACTAATTCAGATCTTGACTCTGATCCTACCGTTAAACCTAGCTCTAACATCACTGTAACCATAAACTTAACCCTAACACTAGACCAAGCACTAACCCTGACCCTATCACTAATGCCAATCATAACACTACTTCGTACATAAGTGGTAGCCTTAACCCCAGCCCTAACGGAACCCAAAACCTAGCCTTAATCTGAGTCCTAATCCTTGCTTTTATTATTTATTTTTTAGTTTTTGGTGGACACAACATATTTATTTTGTTGATTTGTGGTGCTGAAGATTGAACCCAGCACCGTGCATAAACTAGGAGAGCATGCTACTGCTTGAGCAATTTCCCCAGCCCCTAAACCTAGCATTAACCCTAAATATAAACCTAAACCTAACCCAAACAAAAGCCCTAATCATATACCTAACCCTACCCCTAACCTTAGGTCTAACCCTATCCATTTCCCTGATAACTCAACTCTTATGCAAACCCTAGGTCTAACCCGAACCCTGTCCATTACAATAAACCACACCTAAATGCTAAACTTAACCCTTTCTTTAACTTAACCCTAATCCTAATGATAATTCAAGCCTTTAATCTAAACCCTAATCTAACCCAAATCCTCACCTTGATATTGACCATAATAATAACCCTGGCTCTAAAACTGACCCTTACTATAAACCTAACCCATATACTGGACCAAGCCATAATCATAACACTAAATCTATCCCTAACTGTAATCCTAGTCCTGAAATTAGCCCTAGCCCTAATACTAGCCCTAACCCCAACACAAATATTAACCGTCATCCCAGCCCTAAAACTAGCTTTAATCATAACCCTAATCCTAACCCTAGCCCTAACCCTAATAGTAAGACTTGCCCTAACCATCAACCTAGCTATAACTTTATCCTTTATCCTAATGTAACTCTAACTCTAACCCTATCCTAGGCCTAAAACTAACATTAACACTAGCCCTAACTTAACCCTATGCCTAACCCTAACATTAACCCTAACCCCAACCCTAAGATTAACTCTAATTCTACCACTAGCCCTATCACTAATTCTAACCCTATCCCATACCATAATCCTAAACCTAACCCTAACCCCAATCCTAAACCTTGCCCTATCCTTAGCCCTAGCCCTAACCATAGATCAAAACCTAACTCTAAATCTAACCCTAACCATTATAAATGCAATTATATTTAGACTCTGTGTCTACAGATGTTGGCTTCAATTATTATTTAATGTATAGTCATTAGTTTTAGAGAAAGCATATTATTTCTGGTCGTGTATAGAGAACTGAGCATCAGGGGTACGATGCTCTGTTAAGGGGGAAAGGAGTGAGTGTATGGGATTAATCTAATTTAGCAAATTTGGAGGAGAACTCTAATGAATACACAAGGGGAAACATGGAAGAATGTATAAATTCGTACTCCTTATCTGTATTCATAAAATGACCCTATGTATAAATATTACAATTTGGGAGGCTGAAAATGGGATAGAGGGAGATTAAAAAAAACAAGAAAAAATAGCAACAAAATAAAGAAAGAGAGAAAGAAAGTAAGAAAAAATAAAGGGGTGATGAGGTGTGGCCTATGCCATACCTCTATGTTATATTATTCTGGTGATTCAGTTCTTAGAGTCAAATTTCATGCAAAATTCTTTGTTTTTTTGTATGTTGAGGTTGTGAGGACCAGAGTGGGAAAGGTAGAGGAGAAAGGATGAGAAGAGTGAGAAAAGAAAAGTTAAAAATAAGAGTCTCCAAACTTTGTTTTCTTTTCATATAGTAGGTGGAGTTGTCTATTCCTAGTTTGAGTCTCTGTGCTTAGGGTGGTGAAGGTAGCCATGGTGAGAGGGCTTGAGCTTCTACCTGCAGCCTCCCTATACTTGTCTCTTAATTGGAAACCAGGCGCTTGTACAGTTGCTGTTCCACATTGATAGCAATTCCCCCAAAAACTTGTGAGAAAAAAATCTTGAGATTTTTATAGCTTGAGGTAGGGGAGTTGGAAACTGGTACCTGATCAGCTGAAGAACCGAGCTAGTAGCCATGCCCACCGATAGACGGTGAGTAAGGTTTACAAAATGTCTTCCATCTATTACCTGTGTATAATGTTTGGTAAGGTGGGTGATTCTGGAGTGACCTTGTGCTGTGTCAAGAGCTTGGTCTGGTGACTTGCAAGCAAAGCCTGTGTGTTCTATACTGCCTTTCATCAGCGATGAGAGCACTTGAGTGGCTGAGAATGCTGTCTGTGCCTAGAGCAACCACACAGCTGAGCCTTCCATCTGCAGTGAGAGCACCAATGAGGCCCTAGTTTTCTTCAAATTTCTTAGATACTGGGCAGGATTCATCTTTTTCTTACCCTTACTATGCTCCACAAGTTTGAGCCTACTGGTTCAATTGTTCGCTGTCAGTAACAGTTTGTATTTTAAGGTTTCCTTTCATTATGGCTTTTTAATGTGAATGAAAATTGAGCTGGAAATCAAACAGGGTTGACAGGAGGTGCTTGAAACTTCATACAAAAATTCTCAGTGGGCACTTTCTGGTTTTTTTCTTTTGAAGGTAGGCCAAAGATGAAGCATTCAAAAGAAACTGTATCCGAGAGCCCTTAAGGAGAAAACAGAGAAACATGTATGTACTGTACTAAATCTCCCAACAATTTTATCAGATTTATTTGACACTGTGCAGTATTCATCTTTTAACTTGCTACACTAGGCTCCCCAAAGTTGGAACTTCTAGGATCAATGGTTCTCTAAACAGGTAAGTGTTAGTGTTAGGTTAGGGTTAGGTCTAGATTTAGAGTTAGTGTTATGGTTAGAATTTGTTTTGTTCAAATTTCTTTGATACTGGGAAGGATTTATCTTTTATCTAGCCTTATTATTTTCCCCAGTTTTGGGCCTTCTTGGTTCAATGGTTCGCTGTCGAGAATAGTTTGTTTTTAATGTCTCACTTCATTTTGAACTATATGGGTAAATGCAAATGCAGCTGGAAATCAGAGAGTTGGTGCTAGCTGGTTGAAACTTCACATACTCAATCAGTTTTCTGCGTGCACTCCCTGGTTTCTTCTTGTCAAAGTAGCCATAAGCTGAATTATGCAAAAGAAATTTATCCAAGAGCACTTTAGAAGAAAACAGGGCAAGTGCATGTACTGAAATACCTCCCCCAAATATTTGGTCAGATTTTTTGATCTGTAAGCTTGCCCAAATAGTCTCGCCAAGTTTGAAACTTTTATGATCAAAGGTTCTCTTAACAGGTTAGGCTTAAGTTTATGGTTAGAGTTAGGGCAAGTGTTAGAACTATGGTTAGTGTTAGAGTTAGTTTTTTTCCAACTTTTTGGATACTGGGCAGAATTTATCTTTTTTCCTATTCTTAGTATACTCCCCATGTTTGGGCCTCCTAGGTAAAAGGTTTTGCTCTCAGGAGCAGTTTTAATTTTCATTTTTCACTTTATTTTGCCCTATAGGGGTCAATGGAAATGGAACTGGAATTCAAACAGGGTTTGTGCTAGCTTATTGAAACTTCACACACTCAGTTCTCAGTGCACCTTATTTCATTTGTTTTTTGTGGAAGTAGCCCAAAGCTGAATTAGAAAAAAACAGCTTTATGTGAGCACTTTAGGAACAAGCTTCAATATTTTTTTTGCTTGGAATAATTTGATACTGTAGAAGATTCATCCTTTTACCAGCCTTAGTAGGATCCCCATGTTTCAGTTTTCAAGGTGTGCCACTTCACTGTCAGGAAGAATTTGAATTTTTACGTTTCACTTTATTGTGGCCTACAGATGTGAATGAAAATGGAGTTGGAAATCAAACAGAGTTAGTATTCGGCTGCTTGAAACTGCATACACTCAATCAACTGTCTGTGGGCACTCTCTGGTTGTTCTTTCTGAAAGTACCTTAAACTGAAGGATGAAAAATAATTTATCTAAGAGCACATTAAGAGGAAACAGGGAAATATGCACGTACTGAAATACCTCCCTCAATTATTTTTCAGATTTCTTTGATACTGCACAGGATTCATCTGTTAGCTGACCCCACTAGGCTCCTTTATTTGGGGACTACTATAATCAATTATTCTCTAAACAGATTGGTTTGATCTAGTATTAGTTTAGGGCTAGGGTTACAGATAGTGTTTTGTTAGATTTAGTTTTGTTCAAATTTCTTTGATACTAGGCAGAATTCAATTTTCACCTAGCCTTAATATAGTCTCTGATTTGGCCTCTTGGGTCAAGTGTTTGCTCTCCTGAACAGTTTCTATTTTAAGTTTTCATTTCATTTTGACCTATGCACATAAATGGAAATTGAGCTGGAAATCCAACAGGGTTAGTACTAGCTACTTCAAACCTCACACAATCAATCAGTTTTTATGGGCATTCTCTGGTGTTTTCCTTTTGAAATTAGCCCTAAGCTGAAGCACACAAAGAAACTTTATGTGAGACCACTTTAGTAGTAAATATGGAAATATGCATATATTAAACTTCCTCCCCCCAATTATTTTGTCATATTTCTTTGATACTGTGAAAGATTTTTCAGTTAGCCTGCCCTACTTGGCTACACAAGTGTGGGACTTCTAGGATCAAAGAGACTCTAAACAGGCTAAGGTTAGTGTTAGGATTAGTGTTAGGACTAGGATTAGACCTAGTGTTAGGATTATAGTTAGTTTTGTTTTCAAATTTCTATGATACTGTGCAGGATTCATCTTTTTAGTATTTTGACTATACTCCAAATGTTTGGGCCTCCTAGATAAAGGGTTTGCTTTCAGTAACAGTTTCAATTTTCATGTTTCTCTTCAATTTGCCCTATAGGGGTGAATGGAAATGAAGCTGGAAATTGAACAGTGTTTGGGCTAGCTGCTTGAAACTTCACACACTCCATCAATTTTTAGTGAGCATAATCTGTTTTTTCCTGTTTAAGTAGCCCCATAATAAAGTAGAAAGAAACAGTTTTATCTCTGAGTGCTTTAGGAGCCAGCAGAATACCCATATAGTGAAAGAGCTTCAATTATTTTTGGTTGGATTACTTTGATACTGTACAGGATTCATCCTTGACCTAGCCTTAGTAGACTCTCCAAGTTTGGGCCTTCAAGGTTCAATGGTTCAGTGTCAGGAAGAGTTTAAATTTTTATGTTTCACTACATTATGGTCTATAGGTGTGAATGGAAATGGAGATGGAAATCAAACAGGGTTGGTGCTAGCTGCATGAACCTTCACACACTCAATCAGCTCTCGTTGGGCACTCTTTGATTTTGTGTGTGTGTGTGTGTGTGTGTGAAAGTACCTTAAGATGAAGCATGAAAAAAACAATTTATCCAAGAAGACTTTAAGAAAAAACAGGGAAATGTGAATGTACTGAAATACCTCTCCCAATTTTTCATCAAATTTCTCTGATACTGCACAAGATTCATCTGTTAAGTTGTGCCACTAGGCTCCCCAAATTTGGGACTTCTATGATCATAGGTACTCTAAATAGGTTAGAATTAGGTTAGAGTTGGGTTAGATCTAGTGTTATTTCGAGTGTTATAGTTAGAGTGAGTTTTGTTCAAATTCATTTGATACTTCACATAATTCATCTTTTACATAGCCTTACTGTTTTCCCCAGGTTTGGGCCTTCTCCTTTCAATGGTTCGCTGAGACAAGAGCAGTTTGTATTTTAAGGTTTTCTTCATTTTGACCTATACAGGTAAATGGAAATTGAGCTCAAATTCAAACAAGGTTGGTGCTTGATGCTTGAAACTGCACATAGTCAATCAGTCTATGTGGGCACTCTCTGGTTTCTTCTTTGTGAAGTTTCCCAAAGTTGAAGCATGCAAAAACATCTTTATCAGAAAGTACTGTAGGAGACAACAGGGATATATACATGTACTGAACTACCTCCCCAAATTATTTGGTCAGATTTCTTTGATTCTGCACTATATTCATCTGTTAGCTTGCACTACTATCTACCATAATTTAGGACTTCTATGATAAAAGTTTCTCTAAACAGATTAGGTTTAGGTTTATGGTTAGGGTAAGGGCTAAGTTTAAACCTAGTGTTAGGGTTATAGTCATGTATCTTTGGTACTGGGCAGGATTCATCTTTTACCTAGCCTCACAATGTTCCCTGGTTTGGGCATTCTTAGTTCAAATGTTCGCTGTCAGGAACAGATTGTATTTTATGGTTTAGCTGTATTTTGAACTATTTTGGTGAAGAGAAATGTAGCAAGAAATACAAAAATGTTAGTGCTAGCTACTTGAAACTGCACACACTCAATAAGTTCTCTGTGGGCACTCTCTGGTGTGTTCCTTGTGAACGTTGTCCTCAGATGAAACATGCAAAGCAACTTTATCCCAGAGCAATTTTGGAGAAATCAATGAAATATGCATGAACTGAAACAGTTCCCCAATTATTTGCTCAGATTTCTTTGATACTGTGCAGGATCCATCTGTTAGCTTGCCCCACTAGGCTCTCTTAGTTTGAGACTTCTATCATCAAAGGTTATCTAAACAGGCTAGGGTTAGCTGTAGGGTTAGGATTAAGGATTGATTAAGAGCTAGTGTTAGGTTTACAGTAGTTTTGTTCAAATTTCTTTGATTTTTCGTATAATTCGTCTTTTACCTAGCCTTACTATGTTCCCCAGGTTTGGGCCTTCTAGGTTCATTGGTTTGCTGTCAGTATTTCAGTTTTTATTTTAAGGTTTCACTCCATTTTTACTTATATAGGTAAATGGAAATGGTGCTGGAAATCAAACAGGTTTTTTGCTACAAGCTGCTGAAAACATCACACCCTCAATCAAATCAGTTCTCTGTGAGGACTCTCTGTTTTTTTTTTCCTTGTGAAAGTATTCCAAATATGAAGCATGCAAAAACAATATTCTGCGAGAGATTCTTTGGAGAAAACAGGAAAATATGCATATACTAAACTACCTTCCCCAAACATTTGGTCAGATTTCTTTGATATTGGGTAGGATTTATCTGTTAGCTTGCCCCACTAGGCTCCTCAACTTTGAGACATCGATGGTCAAATATTCTCTAAACAGGTTAGATTTAGGCTTATGTTTAGGGTTAGGTCTAGTGTTAGGGTTAGAGTTTGTCTTGTTCAATTTTTTTTGATACTTGCAGGATACATTTTTAAGTAGCCTTACTATGTTCCCCAGGTTTCACCCTTCTAGGTTCAATTCTTTGCTGAGAGTAACAATTTGTATTTTACAGATTCACTTCATTTTGACCTACATGGGTAAATGGACATGGAGCTAGAAATCAAACAAGGTTGGAGCTAACTGCTTAAAACTTCACACACTAAATCAGTTCTCTGTGGGCACTCTCTGGCTTGTTCCTTGTGAAATTAGTCATAAGCTGAAGCATGCAATACAAATTTATCTGAGAACACTTTAGGAGAAAACAGGAAATTATACATATACTGAAATAGCTCCCCCAATTATTTCATTAGATTTCTTTGAAACTGTCCATGATTCATCTGTCAGCTTGCCTCATAGACTCCCTAATTTCGAAATTTCTATGATCAAAGGTTCTCTAAACTGATTAGGGTTAGGGTTAGAGTTAGTGTTAGAACTAAGTTTAGAGCTGGTGTTAGGGTTAGAGTTAGTTTTTTAAAATATTTCTGTAATATTGGGCAGGATTCACCTTTTTCCTATTTTTATTATATTCTAAATGTTTGGGTCTCCTATGTAAAAGGGTTTTCTCTCAGGAACAGTTTCAATTTTCATTTTCCTCTTCTTTTTGCCCTTTATGGGTAAATGGAAATTAAGCTGGAAATCAAACAGGGTTTGTGCTAGATGCTTGAAACTTCACACACTCAATCAGCCCTCAGTGAGCATTCTCTGGTTTGCTTCTTGTGAACATCAACCCTTACACTAAACCTCATCCTAAGACTAGCCCTAATCCATACCCTAACCCTAACCATAGCCTTAATAACACCCCTAACTCTAAACCTGACCCTTACTCTAAACATAGCTCTGACACTAGACCTAGCCATAACCTAACCCTAAAACCCTAAATATAACCTTTTACCTGACATTAGCTCTAGTTGTAGTTCTAGCCCTGAACCTAAAAGAAACCCTAGCCCTACACCTTTCCTAATCTTAACTCAAACAGTAACCATAGCCCTAATTTTAATTCTAACCTTCACCCTATCTCTAAATCTAGCTATAACCACACCCATTTCCCTGAACTTAATACTAATCCCAATGTTAATCCTTAACCTAGCCCTCACCCTAGGAATAACCCTAACACTAACCCCAGCCCTAATCCTAGCCCTAATTTAGCAATAACCCTAACCCTAACCCTAGACCTAGTGCTAAATCTAAATCTAACCTTTGTCCTAGCCATTTCCATAGTTCTAACCCTATCCCCTTACTATAAGACTCACCCTAGCCCTAACCCTAGCCTGGGATCTAACCCTAAATCTAAATCTAACCCTAATCCTAAGCCTAAACCTCACCCTAACACAAGCCCTAACCCCAACACTAATTCAAAATCTAGCCCTAACCCTAGCCCTAGCCCAAATACAAAACCTAGCCTTAGCCCTAACCATAAAGTAATCCATAGAAGTCAAGATGAAGTGAATCCTTAAAACACAAACGGTTCCTGACAGCAAACCTTGAACTGAAGAGACCCAAACCTGGGGAAAATGGAAATGCTAGTTTACCTGTATCCTTACCGATATCAAATAAATTTGAACAAAATTTAACTTACTCTAACCCAAACATTAATAAGTTCTTACCTGAGCCCTAACCTTATTATAAAACTAAGCCTAACCTGTTTATAGAACTTGATCCAAAATGTCAAAAACTTGGGGTGCCTAGTAGAACAAGGTAACAGATGAAACATGCCCAGTATCAAAATTTCTGACCAATAATTGGGGAAGGTGTTTCAGTGCATGCCTATTTCCCCTGTTTTCTGCTAAAGTTGCTCTTGGAAAAATTGTTTTTTTTTTTTCATGTTTCAGCTTAAGGTACTTTCACAAGGAACAAACCAGCACATGCCCACAGTGAAGTGATTTAGTGTGTGATGTTTCTTGCAGCTAGCAACAACCCTGTCTGATTTCCAGCTTCATTTCCATTCACACCTATATGTCATAATGAAGTGAAACCTAAAAATTGAAACTGTTCTTGACAATGAACCATTGAACCTCTAAGGCTCAAAAATGGGGAGCCTACTAAGACTATGTAAAGGATGAATCCTGTATAGTATCAAAGTACTCCAAACAGAAAAAAAATTGAAGCTCTTTCAGAACTTATGTATTCATCTTGCTCCTAAAGCACTCAGAGATAAAGTTGTTTCTTTTTCTTTTTCACTATATGGGTATTCTGCTGGCTCCTAAAGCACTCAGAGATAAAACTGTTTCTTTCTACTTTATTATGGGGCTACTTAAACAGGAAAAAACACTAAAAATTGATGGAGTGTGTGAAGTTTCAAGCAGCTAGCCCAAACACTATTCTATTTTCAGCTTCATTTCCATTCACCCCTATCAGGCAAATTGAAGAGAAACATGAAAATTGAAACTGTTACTGAAAGCAAACCCTTTATCTAGGAGGCCCAAACATTTGGAGTATAGTCAAAATACTAAAAAGATGAATCCTGCACAGTATCATAGAAATTTGAAAACAAAACTAACTATAATCCTAACACTAGGTCTAATCCTAGTCCTAACACTAATCCTAACACTAACCTTAGCCTGTTTAGAGTCTCTTTGATCCTAGAAGTCCCACACTTGTGTAGCCAAGTAGGGCAGGCTAACTGAAAAATCTTTCACAGTATCAAAGAAATATGACAAAATAATTGGGGGGAGGAAGTTTAATATATGCATATTTCCATATTTACTACTAAAGTGGTCTCACATAAATTTTATGGTTAGGGTTAGCATTTGTTTTAGGTCAAAGTTTAGGGTAGGTGTTGAATTAGTGTTAGGTTTAGGCTTATGGTTAGGGTAATGGGTAGAGTTAAGTTTAGGTTTCAGTTAAGGTTTAGGGAAATGGATGGGTTAGGTTTAGCAATAGGGTTAAGGTTAGCATTATGGTTAGGTTTACGTTTAGTTTAATGGATAGATTTAGAACTAAGGTTAGGTCTAGGTTATTGTTTGGATTAAGTCTTGGATTAGAGTTAGGTTAGGGATAGGTTTAGGGTTTGGTTTAGTGTAAGTGTTAGGTTTATGGCTATGGTTATATTTAGGTTAGGGTAAGTGCTAGTGTTTGAGCTAGGATTAGGGCAAGGGCAGTTAGTCTAGTGTTTACGTTTAGTCCACATTTATGTTTATGGTTAGGTTGTGGTTTAGTGGTAGAGTTATGGCTAAAGTTATATTAAGTTAGGGTTAGGTTTAGAGTAATGGGTAATGTTAGATTTAGGGTTAGGCTTAGGGTTAGGGCTAGGGTATGGATTAGGGCTAGTCTTAGGATGAGGTTTAGTGTAAGGGTTGCTGTTTCAGCTAAGGTTAGGGCTATAGTGAGGTTGAGGTTTATGTTTAGATTTTGGGTTAGTTTTATGGTTAAGGTTATGTTTAGTGTTAGTGATAGGGTTATAATTAGGGTTAGTGTAATTGACCAGGATAAAATTAAAGTTCGGGAAAGGATTAGGGTTAGGATTAGAGCTAGGATTAAGGTTAGGGTTTATGATAGGGCTAAGGTAATTTTTAGGATAAGGGTTTGACTTTGAGCTAGTGTTAGGTCTAAGGCAAGGGTTAATGTTAGGGTTAGGGTTAGGGCTACGGTTTTGGGTTAGGTTTAGGCTTAGGGCTAAGTTTAGGCCTAGGATTATGGCTGGGATTTTGTTAGGTTTAGGGCCAGGGTTAAGACTATGGCTAGGGTTAGGGCAAATGTTAGGGTTAAGATTAGGTTTATAGCTAGGGTTAGGTTTAGGGCTTGTATTAGGGTTAGCGTTATGTCTAGGTCTAGTGTTAGGACTAGGTTTAGGATTAGGGTCAGGTTTATTGATAGGTTAATGTTAGGGTCAGTGCCTCTTTTATGTATAGGGTTAGGGTTAGGGTTAGAGCCAGAATTAGGACTAGTGTTAGTTATAGGGGTAGGGTAAATGTTTAGTTTAGGTTAAGGGTTATTGTTAGGACTAGATCTAGAATTTTGTTTAGGTATAAGGCTACAATTATAGCTTTATTTAGGATTAGTTTTCAGTCTCCATTTAGTGTTATGTTAGGTATAGGTATAAGGTTACCGGTAGGTCTAGTGTTAGGGTTTTGTTTGAGGTAAGGGTCAGGTTTAGACCTAGGGTTACTGTTAAGATCAGTATAAGGGTCAGGGTTCAGGTTAGAACTAGAATGAGGGCTAGTGTTTAGACTAGTTATACTGTTAGTGTTTAAGTTAGGCTAAGGATTAGGGTTAGGACTAGGGTTAGCATTGGTTTTAGGTTTTGGCTTAGGGTAAAGATAGGGTTAGAGCTATTGTTAGGGCTTGGGTCAGGATTAGGGTTAGGGTTAGGGATAGTGTTGAGGTTAAGATTAGAGTTAAAGTTAGGGTTAGGGCTAGAATTAGGGGTAAGATTTGTGTTAGGGTTAGGGCTAGAGTTATGAAAATTTCTAATGTGTGACCTAGTGTCACAATTAGGGCTACTTTTAAGGTTAGGGTTAAGACTAGGTCTAGTGTTAGGGTTAATTTTATATTAGGGTTATGTATAGAGCTAGTATTTTTTGAGATATTTTTAAAGTTAGGATTTTGGCTATGTGTAGGTTTATGAATTGGTTTAGGTTAATGGTTAGGGTTCGGGATATGGCTTGGTTTTGATTTATGTCTAGGGCTAGGGTTAAGGTAAGTTTTAGGATTAGCTTTATTGTTAGGGCTTGTGTTAGAGTTTGGTTTAAAATTATGCTTATGGGGCTGGGGATGTGGCTCAAGAGGTAGCACGCTCGCCTGGCATGCGTGCAGCCCGGGTTTGATCCTCAGCACCACATACAAACAAAGATGTTGTGTCTGCCGAAAATTAAAAAATAAATATTAAAAAAACTCTCTCTCTCTCTCTCTCTCTCTCTCTCTCTCTCTCTCTCTCTCTTAAAAAATAATTATGCTTATGGTTAAATTTAGTGTTCGGTTTGATCTAGGATTTGGTCTAGGGCTAAGGATAGAACTAAGGTTAGGGCTAGGGCAAGAGTTAGAGTTAGTCTTAAGGCTAGGTTTAGGGTTTGTATAGTACTAAATTAAGGTTAGCACTAGACTTAGAGTTAGTTTTAGGCCTAGGCTTATGGGAAGGATTATGGTTAGGTTTAGGATTATGGTTAGGTTTAGGATTATGGTTAGGTTTAGGGTTAGGGTTTGGTTCAGGGTAAGGGATGATGTTATAGCTAGGTTTAGGGCTAGGGCGAGGTTTAGAATTAGAGTTAAAGCTTAGGTTATGGTTTGGGGTAGGGTTAAGGCTATTTTTATGGCTAGGAATAAGGCTAGGGCTAATTTCAGGTCCAGCTTTATAGTTAAAGATATTTTAGGGTTATATTTATGGCTACATCTAGTGTAAGGTTAGATTTAGGTTTAGGATCAGGTTTAGAGCTCAGGGTATTGATTGGGTCAGTGTTGTAATTAGTCTTTGCGATAGGTTAAAATTTAAATTTAGAGCTCATATTAGCATAGGGTTAGGATTAAGGTAATGATATAGTTAGGTTTAGGTTTCAAGTTAGGTTTAGGGTAATGGATAGGGTTAGGATTAGGGATACAGTAAGATTTAGGCCTAGGGTTAGGACTATAATTATGTTTATTTTTATTGCTAGGTTTAGGGTAAAGGTTAGGGTTAGGTTTAGAGCTCGGGTTAGTGCTCAGATTAGGGCTAGGTTTTGGCTTAAGTTAGGGCTAGGTTTAGGGTTATGGCTAATGTATGTACTAGGGTTGCAATTAGGGCTAGTTTTAGGGCTCGGCTTAGGGCTGAAAGGTTAATAAAATAGTTACTTGTCACTCCCTGTTTTTCAATATGCTTAACAAAACACTGTTGAAATCTTGAGAACTGTTTGCTAATTTTGTTCCAAGAATGTGCTCTCCCCAACTTCCAAACTGCAGAATGTACTCCCGGTTGCACGCAAACCGCCCACTCGCCCTGACCTGTCAATGAACTTCCCTCCCTGCCCTCTCCAAGGAAGGTATATAAGCTCTACTTAAGCTGTTCTCGGGGCTCTCTGCTCTATTCAAGTGAGCTCTGAGCCCCAGCATGCTGGACCCCCAATAAACCCTTTGCTGTTGCAAGAGACAGTCTCTTCGTGGTCTCTTCCTCCAATGCTTTACAAGGCTAGGTCTATTGTAATGTTTAGGGTGATGTTTAAAGATAGGGTTCATGTCAGCGTCAGAATCAGTATCAGGATTAGTTTTAGGGTTCTGCTTAAAACTCGAATTAGGGCTCGGGTTAGGGCTAGGTGTAGGGTCAGGGTTTGGTTTACATTAAGGTTTAGGGTTATGGCCTATGGCTCGGTTTTATATTATATTAGATCTAGGAGAATAGTTAGGGCTAGTTTTAGAAGTAGCATTAGGGTTAGGATAGGAATAGTGTTATGTTTAGGCTTAGGCTTTGCATTAGGGTTAGATTTAGAGTTAGAGTTAGATCTAGGGTTTGGGCTAGGGCTAAGAAAATGGGTAGGCATAGGCCTACGGTTAGGGCTAGGTTTAGGGTTCCAATAAAAGATAGGGTTAGAACTAGTTTTAGGGCTAGAGAGAGAGTTAGACTTAGTCTTAGGTCTAGGGTTAGGGTTAGGGTTAGAGATAGAGCTAAATTACGTCTAAGATTAGGGCTAAGATTGGTTTTAAGTTAGGCCTAGGTTTAAGGTTATGGTTATGATCAAGACTCTGTTTATGACTAATATGGGCTTGGTTTGTGTTCGGGATAGGGCTAAGATTATACCTAGGGCTAATGTCAGGTCTAGGGTTATGGTTATGGATAGTTTTAAGGTTAGGTGTTGGCTAGCTCTAATGTAAGAATTAGGTTTAGGGTAAGGGTCAGGTTTAGAGCTAGGAGAATTATTAGGGTCATAGGGTTAGGGTTCTTTCAGGTTTGAGTTTAGGGTTAGTGCTCAAAATAGCATTAGGTCTAGGGTTGGGGTAATGACAGAGTTAGATTTAGGGTTCAGGTTAGGTTTAGGGTAATTGATAGGGTTGGGTTAATTGTTAGGGTTAGACCTAGTGTAAGAATTAGGGGAAGGGTTATGGTTTAGGGTAATGGTTACATTTAGAGTAAAGATTAGGGCTAGATTTATGGTTAGGATTAGGTCTTGAGATAGGGTTAGGCCTAGAGGTAGCATTAGGGTAGGTGTTATGGTTAGAGTAATGGATATAGTTAGAGCTAAGGTTAGAGCTACACTTATGGTTGGGATTAGGTTTGAGTTAGTGTTAGAGTATGGGTTAGAAATAGTGTTAGCTTTAGGGTTATGTTTAGCGTAAGGGTTAGGCTCTGAGCTATGGTTATGGCTAGTGCAAGGGATAGGTTTAGGGTCATGTCTAGGGATAGGATTTCGGTAGGTTTGGGGTTAGGGTTGGGGTAAGGGAAATGGTTATGATTAGGGTTAGGGGATTGAATATGGTTAGATGTAGGCTTAGGGTTAGGGTTAGGGTAGATATAAGTTTAGAGTTAGGATTAGTTCAATGGTTATGTTTAGGTCTATAGTAAGGGTTAGGGTTTGAGCTATGGTTAAGACTATAATGAGTATTAATTTAGGGTCAGGTCTAGGGTTAGGATTAGTTTAGGGTTAAGGTTTAGGGTTAGAATTAGTTTAGGGTTAAGGCTAGAATTACAATTAGGGTTCAGGTTAGAGTTAGGGTTATCACTAGGTTTAGATCTAGGGTTAGGTATTGGTAACAGTTAGGATTAGGTCTAGTTTTAGGGTTAAATTTAGGGATAGTTCTAGGCTTATTTTAATTGTAATGGTTAGGCTTTGAGCTAGGGTTAAGACTAAAGCAAGAGTTAAGTTTGGGTTAGGGATAAGGTTAGGGTTAATGTTATGTTTAGGGCTAGGTTAATGCCTATGATTAGTTCTAGGTTGTGTGTTAGGTTTAGGCCTAGAGTAAAGGCTATGGGTAATGTAAGTACTAGGGTTATGATTAGAGCTAGTTTTAGGGTTAGGGTTATGCCCAGGTCTAGTGTTAGGTTTAGGTTTTCAGTTAGGGTCACATTTAAATGTAGGTTTACTGTTAAAGGCAGAGTCAGTGTTCAGGGCTATGGCTAGATTTAGGATTAGCTTTAAGTTTAGGGCTAGTGATTGGTTTTGGTCTAGTGTTAGGGTCAGGTTTAGAACTAGGGTTTGTGTTAGGGTCAGAATAAGTGTCAGAGTTAGCGTTCAGGTTTGGGATAAGATTAGAGCTAGAATGAGGGCTAGGGTCAGGACTGTTAATAAGTTTAGGATTTTGGTTAGCCTAAGGATCAGGGATAGGTCTAAGGTTACCAGTAAGGTTAGGGTTTTACATAGGGTAAAGGATAGCCTGGGAGGTAGGGTTAAAGCTAGAGTTAGGGTTAGTGTTAGGGTTAAAACTAGGTTTAGGTCTCAGATTAGGGCTAGTTTTTGGTTTAGGGTTAGGGCTAATGTTTGGGCAATAGCTAATGTAAGAACTAGGGTAACAATTAGGGTTAGTTTTAGGGTTAGGGTTAGGGGTAGGTCTAGTGTTAGGGTTAAGTTTAAGGTTAGGGTGATATTTAGAGCTAAGGTTAGTTTTACAATATGAATCTGTGTCAGGGTTTTGGTTAGGACTCTAATTAGGGATAGGGTTACTCTTAAGTTTTGTTTTAAGTTTAGGATGATGTTTTGAGGTAGGGTATGTTTAGCATATGATCAGTGTCAGGTACAGTTTTAAGCTTATGGTTAGGACTCGAATTAAGGCTATGGTTAGTTCAAGGTGTAGTGTTAGGGTTTGGTTTAAGTTAAGGTTTAGGATTAGGGTTAGTTTTGTTTTACTGACAGTGATAGGGTTAGGGCTAGTTTAACGATTAGCATTAGGATTAGGGCTTGTTTTAGTATTAGACTCAGGCTTAGGTTCAGGGTTAGATTTAAAGTTAGGGTTAGATCTAGAGTTAGGGCTAAGACTAAGGATAGGGAAAGGGTTAGGGCTAGGGTTATGGTTATGGTAATTGATAGGCTTAGAACTAAGGATAAGGCAAGTGTGAGAATTAGAGTTAGTTTTAGGGCTAGGGTTAGGGTTAGGTTTAGGTATAAGTTAGTGGTATGACCAGTGTCAGGGTTTGCTCTATGTTTGTTGTCAGTTTTAGATCTAGGGTTTGGGTTAGAGTCAGAATAAGGGTCCGGGTTAGTGTTAGGGTTTGGGATAGAATTAGAGCTAGAATGAGGGTTAAGGACAGGACTATTTATTTGGTTAGGACTTTGGTTAGTATAAGGATTACGGATAGGTCTAGGTTTACATTAGGGTTATGGTTTCACTCAGGATAAGGTATATGTTTAGATGTAGAGTTAGGGTTATAATTAGGGTAGGGTTATGGTAAAGCTAGGTTTAGGGATCAGATTAGGGCTAGTTTTTGTGTTAGGTTTAGGACTAGGATTAGGACATTCGCTAATATAAGAACTAGGGTTACAATTAGGGTGAGTTTTAGGGTTAGGGTTGGGGGTAGTTTTAGTGTTAAGGTTAAGTTTAAGGTTAGGGTGATATTTATAGATAGGTTTAGTTTTAGGATAGGAGTCAGGGTCAGGGTTAGGGTCTCAAATAAGGGCAAGAATTACTGTTATGTTTTGGTTTAAGTTTAGGATGATGTTTCAAGTTAGGTTGAAATTAGCATATGAGTCAGTGTCAGGCTTACTTTTAAGGTTAGGGGTATGACTCGAATTAAGGCTATGGTTAGGTCTAAGTTTAGTGTTAGGGTTTGGTTTAAATTAGGTTTAGGTTTAGGGCTATTGCTCTGTTTTGTTTTATGGCTAGTTGTAGGGTTTGGGCTAGTTTTATGATTAGCATTAGGATTAGGCATAGTGTAAGTGTGAGTGTTAGGCTTAGGTTTAGGGCTAGGACTAAGGATTGGTCAAGGATTAGGGCAAGGGTAAGGGATATGGTAAGGGCTAGGATTAGAATGAGTTATAGGGCTAGTGTGAGAATTATTGCTAGTCTTAGGGCTAAGATTAGTTTTAGAGTTAGGGATAGGGCTAAATTAGGGATAGGATTAGGTCTATGGTTAGTGTTCAGCTTAATCATATAATTAAGGTTAGATTTAGAATTTAGTTTAGGGTAAACTAAGTTAGTTTAATAAGTAGGATGATTTTTAGAATAAGTGTAAGGATTAGGGTTAGGATTAGGGTTAGGATTAGGGTTATAATTAAGGTTACATTTAGGGCTAGAATGAGGGCAAGGGTTTTTTTAAGTTTAGAGATTGGATTAGTAGTATGACTAATTTTAAGTCTAGAATTATGTTTAAAGATAGTTTTAGGGTTAGGATTATGGCTACATGTAGTGTAAGGTTTAGGGTTAGGGTTAGGGTCACGTTTAGAGCTAGGTGTATTGTTAAGGTGAAGGTCTCGGTTAGGGTTTGGGATAGGGTAAGGCTTAAAGTTAGGGATCTAATTGGAATATTGGTAAGTGTTATGGTAATAATAGGCTTATAATTAGGGTTCCTGTTAGGTTTAGGGAAATGGATAGGGATAGAAGTAGAAATATGGTTAGGTTTAGGCCTAGGGTTAGGATTAGGGTTAGGGTTATGGTAATAGATGGATAGGGTTAGAGCTAGTGTTATGGTTATGATTAGTGCTCGTGCTAGGTTTAGGGTTAGGGTTACGGTAAAAGATAGGGTTAGGACTAAGATTAGGGCTGGGTTATGGGTTATGTTAGTGCTAGGGTTAGGATTAAGGCTAATGTATGTACAAGGGTTATGATCAAGGTTAATTTTAGGATTAAGATTGGGGCTAGGTTTAGTGTTTGGGTTAGGGTGATGATTAGTGCTAGGGTTAGTGTGATTGTCAGAGTCAGGGTCATTGTTAGTCTTAGGGTTCAGCTTAAAACTCGAATTACTTCTAGGTTTAGGGGTAGGTGTATGGTTAAGTTTTGGTTTATTTTAAGTGTTAGGGAAAATGCTTATGGCTCATTTTTTTAGGATTAGAGCTAGGATTAGGGATAATTTTAGGATTAGTGTTAGGGTTAGAGGTAGTGTAAGGGTTAGGCTTAGTCTTTGGGTTAGGTTTAGATTTAGAGTTAGATTTTGATCTAAATTTATTGCTAGTGCTATGTATAGGGCAAGGGTTAGGACTTTGTTTAGTACTAGGGTTAGGGTTGAGGTAAGGGATAGGGTTAGAACTAGTGATAGGGCTAATGTAAGAGTTAGATTTATTCTTAGTTCTATGGTTAGAGTTAGGTTTAGGGATAGGTTGAAATTAGGGCTAAAATTAGGGCTAGGTTTAATATTGGGGTTAGAGCTAGGGTTAGGGTTATGGTTAGGATTAATCTAGGTTTAAGGCTAGGATAAGGGCTTTTGTTTTTGTTAGGGTTAGGGCTAGGATTAGGGCTCAGGCTAAGGTCAGGTGAGGGGTTATGGTTTAGGAGAGGGCAGTTTTAGGATCAGGTTTTTGTGTAGGTCTAGTGTTTAGGGTTAAGTTTTAGTTTAGACCTAGAACAATTATTAGGATAAGAGTCAGGTTAGAGTTTGAATGAGATTAGGGTTTAGGGTTAGGGCTCAAATAAGCATTAGGGTCAGGATAAGGGTAATGATTCGTGTTTGTTTAGGGTTCAGGTTAGGTTTACAATAATTGATAGGGTTAGGTTTAGCGATAGGGTTAGTGTTAGGCCTAGCATTAGCATTAGGGTAAGGGTAATTGTTAGGATAAAGGATAGATTTAGAGCTAAGTTTAGGGCTAGGGTTATGGTTAGGATTAGGTCTTGAGTTAGTGTTAGGGTTAGAACTAGGGTTAGGTTTGGGGTTATGTTTAGCATAAGGGTTAGGGTTTGAGCTAGGATTAGGGCTAGGGCGAAGGTTAGGTATATATATATATATATATATATATATATATATATAATGTAGTTTTTGGTGGACTCCACATCTTTTTTTTCCAATTTTATTTTTATGTGGTCCTGGGGATCTAACCCAGCCTCCCTTGCATGCCAGGTAAAATAGCTACTGCTTAAGACACATCCCCAGCCCCTATTTCTCAGTTTTGTTTCAGTCCTATGTTCAGGGTTAAGGCTAGTTATATGATTAGTGTTAGGGTTAGGGCTAATGTTTGTGTTAGGCTTAGGTTTAGGTTAAAATTTGGAGTTAGGATTAGATCTATGGTTAGGGCTAGGACTAAAGATAGGGCAAGCGTTAGGGCTAGGTTTAGAATTATGATAAGGGATAGGAATACAACTGGGGATAAGTCTAGGGCAAAAGTTAGTGTTAGTCTTAGGGATATGGTTTTGGTTCATTTTAGGGACAGGGCTAAATCAGGGCAAGGATTAGAACAAAGGTTAGTGTTCAGCTTAGGCCTAACATTAGGGCTAGGGTTTGAGTTATGTTTAGGGGATGTGTTATAGCTAGATTTAGAGCTAGAGTGAGGGTTTAAATTAGGATTAGGGCTAGAGTTAGGGTTAGGGTTATAATTAGGGTTATAATTAAGGTTAGGTTTAGGACTAGGATGAAAGGTAGGGTTTGTTGTAGGTTTAGGTTTAGAATTAGGGCGAGGGATGATGTCAGGTCTAGTTTTACAGTTAGGAGTAGTTTTAGGATTAGGTCTATTTCTTGGTCTAGTGTAAGGGTCAATTTAGGGTAAGAGCCAGTTTTAGAGCTAGGGGTATTTTTAGGTTCAGGGTCATGGTTGGTGTTTGTTTTAGGTTAAAGTTTAGTGATAGGGTTCAAATGAGCATAAGAGTTAGAGTTACCTCTAGGTTAATGAATAGGGTTAAGTTTAGGGTTCAGGGTAGGTTTAGGGTAATGGAGAGATTTAAGATTTGTAATAGGGTTAGGGTTAGGCATAGGGTTAGAATTAGGAATAGGGTTATCATAAGGGTAATGTATAGGTTTAGAGATAGGGTTATGGTTAGGATTACGGCTAGTGTTAAGGTTTGGATTAGGACTAGTAACCCTAGCTTAGAGTAGTGATAGGGTTAACATAAGGTTTTGATTTAGGGTTAGTTCTAGGTAGAGGGTTAGGGTTAGTTTTCAGTCTAGGGTTAGGGTTATATTTATGGTCAGGGTTAAGATTAGGGTTAGAGCTAGGATTTTCATTCGAGGTAAGTTTATGTTTAGGGTAATAGATTTGGTAGATGTAATGTTAGCTTTAGGTTTAAGTTAAGTTTTAGGGCTAGGTTTACTATTGGGTTTAGGTTAATGGTTAGGGTTTGAGTTAGGGTTAGGGTTATGAAAAGTGTTAGTTTTAGGGTTAGGTCTAGAATTAGGTTTATTGTTTGTGTTAGGGTTTCAGTTAGGTTTAGGGGCTAGGGTTATCATTAGGTTTAGGGATAGAGTTAGGGTATTGCTAGTGTTAGGGCCAGGATTAAAGTTAGGATTAGGGCTAATGTTAGGGTTATTGTTAGGAATAAGTCTAGGGTTATAATTAGTTCAAAGATTAGGCTTTAAGCTATGCTTAGGTCTAAGGTGAGCGTTAGTTTTAGGCTTAGGGCAAGGGTTAGGATTAGGGTTATTCTTACAGTAGGTTTAGGCCTTGGATTAGGGCTAGGTTTTGTATTACATTTCAGTCAAGGGTTAGTGCTATGGATAATGTAAGATCTCGGGTTCTAATTAGGGCTACATTTAGGGTTAGGGTTCTAGCTATATCTAATGTTAGTTTTAGAATTTGGTTTATGGTCAGTTTCAGAGCTAGGTTTAGTGTCAGTGTCAGGGTCAGTGTTCAGCTTAGAGTTAGGGTGAAAGACAGGATCAGGAGTAGGGTTAGGTCTACAGGTAGTATTATTGTTTTGTTTTGGTTAAGAGTTATTGTTAGGGCTAAGACCAAATTTTTTGTTTAGGTCTAGGGCTAGAGTTAAAATTAGGTTTAGGTCTAGGGCTAGAGTGAGGATTAGGTTTAGGTCTAGGGCCAGTGTTAGTGTTAGGTTTAGGTAAAAGTTTATTGGTAGGGATAGTTTCAGGGTTCGGTTTAGGATTAGGGTCAGGTTTAGACCTATAATTATTGTTATGGTTAGAATAAGGGTGAAGGTTTGGGTTAAATTTTGGGTTAGGGTTAGAGCTAGAATAAGGGCTAAGGCTTGGACTAGTAATAGGGTTAGTGTTTGATTTAGGCTGACGGTTACAAATAGGACTAGGGTTAGCATTATGCATAGGGTTTGGCTTAGGGTAAGGGATAGGGTTAAAGCTAGGTTTAGGGATATTGTTGGAGTTAGGTTTAGTGATAGTGTTAGGGTTAGGGTAAGGATTAAATCTAGTTGTAGGGCTCAGATTAGCACTATTTTAGTGTGAGGGTTAGGGCTCGGGTTAGGATTATGGCTAATGTAAGAACTAGGCTTATTATTAGGATTAGTTTTAGGGTTAGGGTTTGGTCTAAAAATGGTGTTAGCATTTGTTTTATGATTAGGGTGATATATAGAGCTAGGTTTAATGTTTGGATATGAGTCAGGGAAAGGGTTAGTTTTAGTCAAAGGACTCGAATTTTAGCTAGGGTTATGGCTAGTTTTAGGATTAAGATGTGGTTTAGGTTAGGATTAGAGATAGGGTAAAGGCTCAGTTTTGTATTAGGGCTAGGGCTAGGTTTAGTTTTAGGATTAGCTATAGTTTTCAGCTAGTGATAGGGTGAGGTTTAAGCTTAAGGTTAGGGTTAGATTTAGAGTTATGTTTAGATCTAAGGTTAGGGCTAAGGTAAAGACTAGTGTTAGAGTTACAGTAATGGACAGGTTTAGAAATAGAAATAGGGCTAGGGTGAGAGTTAGAGTTAGTTGTAGGGCTAGAATTAGGGGTTTCCTTAGGATTAGGGCTAAATTAGGGCTAGATTAGTGCTAGGTTTAGTGTTAGGGTTAGGCCTATGATTAGGGCTAGAATTAGGGTTAGTGTTAGTGTTAGTGTTAGGGTTATTATTAATTTTAGGGGAAGGGATAAGGTTACAGCTAGTTTCAGGGCTAGGGCTAGGGTTAAAATTAGGCATAGGAATAGGGTGAGTGTTTGTGTTAGGATTAAGGCTAGGTTTAGGACTAGGATGAGGGCTAGGGCTTGTGTTAGGTTTAGAGCTAGGATTAGGACTAGGGCTAATGTCAGGTCTAGGGTTATGGTTAGGAATAGTGTTAAGGTTAGGTTTATTTCTAGGTCTAGTGGAAAGTTAGGTTTAGGGTAAAGGTAAGATTTAGAGCTAGGTGTGTTATTATTGTCAGAGACCATAATAGGGTTTGGTTTAGGATAATGTTCAGGGTTAGGGCTAAAATTAGTATTAGGGCTAGGGTTAAAGTAATGGATAGTGTTAGGTTTAGGGTTCAGGTTTGGTTTAGAGTAATAGATAGGTTTAGTGTTAGTGACATGATTAGGCTTAAGTTTAGGGTAAAGGATTTGGTTAATACTAGTGTTAGGGCTTGTGTTTAGGTTAGGATTTTGGCTAGGTTTAGAAACAGGCCTAGGGTTAGTGTTAGTGTTAGGTTTAGCAGAAGTTTTAGGGTTTCAGTTAGGGTTAGGGCTAGGGTGAGGGTTACGGTTAAAGTCAGGGCTACGGTTAGGGTTAGGGTTAGGGTTACGGCTTGGGATAGCATTAGTGTTAGGATTATGTTTAAGGTAATGGATAGAGTTTGTGCTAGGATTTGTGCTTTGGTTACAGTTAGGATTAGGGCTAGGTTTATGGTTAGCTTTAGTTTTAAGGCTAAGGTTATGTTTAGGGTAAGGGTTAGAGTTTTCGTAAGGTTAGGGCCAGTGCCAGCATTAGGGTTAAGGTTAGTGCTAGTTATAGGGTTAGGGTTACGCTTAGGTCTAGGTTTAGGGCTAGGATTAGAGCAAGGTTGTGTGTGAGGTTTAGGACTAGTGTTAGGTGTATGAGTAATGTAAGAGCTAGAGTTTTGGTTATGGGTAGATTTAGGGTTTCTCCAGTGTTAGGGTTAGTTTTTGGGTAGGATAAGTTTTAGAGAAAAGGTTTGTGCTTTGGTAATTGTCAAGAATTAAGTCTTGGGTTACGGTTAAGGATAGATTTAGGGTTTTGTTTATGGTTAGGTCTAGTGTAAGGGTTAGATATAGGGTAAGGGTCAAGTTTAGAGTTAGGTGTATTATAAAGGTCAGCGTATGACTTAGGGTTTGGTTTAGGTTAATGTTTAGGTTTAGGGCTTGAAGTAGCATTAGGGTTAGAGTTAGGGTTAGTGTAATAAATAGGCTTAGAAGTAGGGTTCATTTTAATTTTAGGGTAATGGATAGGCTTAGGGATTGTGATAGATTTAGGGTTAAGCCTAGGGTTAGCATTAGGGTTAGGATTATGGTTAGAGTAATGGGTAGAATTAGAGCTAGGTTTAGGGCTAGGGTTATTGTTAGGATTAGGGTTAGGATTCAATAGTGAATAGAATTAGAGCTATGGGTAAGGCTATAGTTAAGGTTAGGATTAGGGCTAGGATTAGTTTAGGGTTTGGACTAGGACTAGGGTTATTTTTAGGGTAAAGGTTAGGCTTTGAGCTTGGGTTATATCTAAGGGGAGGGTTAAGGTTAGGGTTAAAGCTAGGGTTAGTTTTAGTGTTACACTTAGGGCTAGGTTTAGGCCTAGGATTAGGACTAGGCTTTGTGTTAGTTTAGGCATAGGGTTATGGCAATGGGTAGTTAAGAGCCAGGGTTATGATTAGGGCTAGTTGTAGGGTTAGGTTTAAGGCTAGGTGTAGTGTTAGGATTCAGTTTAGATTTATGGTGAGCTTTGGATCTAGGTTTATGCTAGGATCACAGTCAGTGTTCAGGTTCGAGTTAGTGTTGGGGTTAGTGCCAGAATTAGAACTAGGGTTAGTTCTAGAAGTAGGGTTAAGTGTTTGGGTTATTTTAATGGGGATTGTTAGGGCTAGGGCAAAATTTTTGTTCAGGTCTAGGTCTAGAGTTATGGCTAGATTTAGGATTACGTATAGGTCAAAGGCTAGTGTTAGTTTTAGGTTTAGGTACAGGATTACTGGTAGGGCTAATGTTTGGGTTTGGGTTTGGTTTAGGGTCAGGTGAGAACTACGGTTAGTGTTAGGGTCAGTATAAGTTTCAGGATTAGGATTAGGGTTTGGGTTATGGTTAGAGCCACAATGAGTGCTAGGGTTAGGACTAGTAATAGGGTTAGGGTTTGGGTTAGGCTATAAATTAGGTTTAAGACAGGGTTAGCATTAGTTTTAGGGTTTGGCTTAAGGTAACAAATAGGGTAAGAGCTAGGGTTAGGAGTAAGTTTAAAAATTGGCTTATGCTAGGGTTAGGATTAGGGTTAAAGCTATGGTTAGCACTCAGATTAGGGCCAGGTTTTAGGTTAGATTAGGGCTAGTGTTAGGGTTACAGCTAATATATGAACTAAGTTTATGATTAGGCTAATTTTGGGGTTAGTGTTATGTCTAGGTCAAGTGTTAGGGTTAGGGTTAGTGTTAGCATGTTTAGAGCTAGGGTTAGTGTTAGGGTCATGGTCAGTGTTCAAGTTAGAGTTAGAGTTAGGGTTAAAGCCAGAATTATCACTAGGGTTAGGTCTAGAAGTAAAGTTAGTATTAGGGTTAGTAAAGGTTTATCATTAGGGCTAGAACTAGATTTTTGTTTAAGTCTAGGGCTATAGATTTTGCTAGATTTAGGATTAGGTTTTGGTCTAGAGCTAGTGTTAGGGTTAGGTTTACGTATAGGTTTATTTTTAGTGCTAGTGTTAGGGTTCAGTATAGAGTTAAGATGAGGTTTAGACCTATGGATATCATTAGGTTCAGAATAAGTGTCAGGTTTGAGTTATGCTTAGAGCTAGAATGAGGACTAGGGTTAGGACTAGTAATGGGTTTAGGGGTTGGGTTAGGGTAAGAATTAGGTTTAGGACTAGGGTTTGCATAAGGGTTAGGGTTGACTTAGGGTAAGAGATTATGTTAGACATAGGGTTAGGGCTACATTTAGGGTAGGGTTAGGGCTAGTTTTATGCTTAGGTTTACAGTTAAACCTAGGGTTACGTCTCGGTTTTGGACTAGGTTTTGGTGAGAGTTAGGTCTGGGTTTAGAGTTATGGCCAATGCTTGCAAAGGGTTATGATTTAAGCTAGTTATAAGTTTATGGTTAGGACTAGGTCTAGTGTTAGGGTTAGGTTTAATGTTAGGGTGATGTTTAGAGCTAGGGTTAGTAACAGGGTCAAAATTGAGACCAGGGGTAATTTTAGGGTTAGGGTTTGAACTCAAATTAGGGTTATGATTAGGGCTAGGTGTAGGGTTAGGTTTTGATTTAGTTTAAGCTTTAAAATTAGGGGTCTGACTTGGTTTTGTGTAGGTCTAGGACTATGTTTAGGACTAGTTTCAAGATTAGTGTTAGGTTTAGGGCTGGTGTTAGGGTTAGGTTTAGGCTTAGGTTTAGAGTTAGATTTAGAGATAGGATTAGATCAACTGTTAGGTCTATGGCAAAGCATATGGCTAGCATTAGTTCTAGGTTTGTAGCTCTTATTAGGGTTATGGTGAGAATAGGGTTAGAAATAGGGATAAGTCTAGTGTGAGAGTGAGCATTTGTCTTAGGGTTTGATTAAGTATAGGATTAATTAGGGTTAGGAATAGGGCTAGGTTTATGTTTATGTTTATGCCTAGGTTTAGTTTTAGGCTTTGGGTTAGGTGTAGTGTAAATGATGGGGTTAGAGCTAGGTTAAGGGCTAGGACAAAGGTTAAAATTAGTATTAGGGATAGGGTTTTATTAGAGTTATGATTAAGGCTAGGTTAAGGGCTAGGATGAGGAGTAGGGTTTGTGTTTTGGTTAGGGCTAGGATTAGAGTTAGAGCAAATGCCAGTCTAGGGTTACGGTTATTGATAGTTTTAGGGTTAGATTTATGGCTATGTTTAGTGTAAGGGTTAGGTTTAGGGTAAGTGTCAAATTTAGAACTAGGGGTATTATTAGGGTAAGGTTTATGTTTAGGGTTTTGTTTAGTTTAGGGTTTAGTGTTAGTGCTCACTTTAGCATTAGGGTTTGGATTTAAGTAATGATAGGGTTAGTTTTAGGGTTCATGTTACGTTTAGCATAATGCATAGGGTTATTGTTAAGGATAGGGTTACATATAAGACTAGGATTAGAATTAGAATTAGGGTTATGTTTAAGATAATTGACAGTGTTATAGATAAGTTTAGGGCTAGGGTTATGGATAGAATTAGGGAGAGATTTAGCTTTAAGGTTAGGGTTAGGTCTATGGTTTGTGTTAAGGTTAGGGGTAGGATTACAGCTAAAGAAGATGTCAGGTCTATGGTCACATTAGGGATAGTTTTAGGGTTAGGTTTATGGCCAGGTGTAGTAAAAGGGTTAGGTTTATGGGTTGAGTAAGGTAAGAGCTAGGTATATTATTACAGGAAGTGTCAGAGTTAGGTTTTGCCTTAGGTTAAGGTTTAGGATTAGGGCTCAAATTAACATTAGGTTTATGGTTAGGGTAATGATAGGGTAGGTTTAGGGTTCAGGTTATGTTTAAGTTAATGAAGTTAATGAACAAGGTTAGAGTTAGAGTTTGGGTTAGGGTTAGGCCTAGGTTTACCATTAGGGTTATAGTTATGATTAGGGTGATATATAGTGTTAGACCTAGTGATAAGACAAGAGTTATGGTTTGGATTCTGACTAGGGTTAAGTTAAGTTTAGGGTTCGGTTTTGGGTTAGGCCTAAGTTCAAAACTAGGGTTAAGGCTCAAATAAGGGCTAGGTTTTGGGTTTGGTTGGGGATACAGTTAGGGCTATGGCTAATGTATGAAGTAGAGTTAGAATTAGTGCTAGTTTTAGGGTTAGGATTAGAGTAATGTTTACTGTAAGGGTTATTGTTAGGCTCAGGTTCAGCGTTAGTTTTAGTGTTAGGTTTAGGACTCAAATTAGGGCTAAAGTTAGTGCTAGGTGTAGGGTTAGGTTTTGGTTTAGGTGAAGGGCTACTGTCAGGGTTATGGCTCAGTTTTATTTTAGGGGTAGTGCTAGGTTAAGGCTTGCTTTTGGATTAGTGTCAAAGTTAGGGCAAGTGTTAGAGTAAAGTTTATGCTTAGGGTTAGGGTTAGAGTTAGAGTTAGGGTTGATCTAGGGTTAGGGCTAATGCTAGGGTTAAGGCTTGGGTTAGGGTTATGGTAAGGAATATGTTTAGAACTAGGGATAGGCCCAGGGTGAGAATTAGTTATTCTTAGGAGTAGGCTAAAGGTGAGGGTTATGGTTAGGGCTAAATTAGAGCTAGAATTAGGGGTAGGGTTAGTGTTAGGGTTAAGCATAGAGGTTTGGCTAGGGTTAGGGTTACAATATAGGTTAGGCTTAAGTTTAGGAGAATGGGTGGGATTATAGCTATGTTTAGGGCTAGGGTGAATTTTAGAATTAGGATTAGGCTTTAGGTTATGTTTCAGTTTATGATTAAAGCTAGGATTAGGGCTAAAATGAGAAGTAGATTTTCTGATAGGGTTACAGCTAGGACTCCTGCTAGAGCTATTATCAGGTCTAGGGTTATGGTTAAGGAAAGTTTTAGGGTTAGGTTATGATTAGGTCTAGTGTAAGGGTTAAGTTTATGTTAAAGGTCAGCTTTAGAGCTAGTGTTATTATTGGGGTCATAGTGAGGGTCAGTGTTAGCGTTTGGTTTACTTTAAGGTTAAGAGTTAGGGCTTGAATTAGCATTAAGGTTAGTTTTAAAGTTAAGGTAATGGAATGGTTTACTTTAGGTTTCAGTTAAGGTTTAGGGTAATGTATGGATTAGGTTTAGCAATTGAGTTAGTGTAAGCTTTAAGGTTATGGTTATGTTTAGTGTAATGGATAGTTTAGAGCTAGGGTTAGGGCTAAGTTTTAGTTTGGATTAAGTCTAGAATTAGGGTTAGGTTTAGGGATAGTTGCAGGGTTTAGTTTAGGGTAAGTGTTAGGGTTAGTGTGTTAGTTTAGGGATTAGGTAATGGTTAGGTTAGGATAAGTGTTAGTGTTTGAGCTAATGTTAGGGGTAGTGTGAGGGTTACGTTTAGGTATAGTTCTAAGTTTAAATTTATAGTTGGATTTAGGTTTAGTGTTAGGGATAGGGTTTTAATTAGGATTAGGTTTAGGGTTAAGTTTAGGGTAATGGATTATTGTTAGAGCTATACTTTGGGCTAGGTTTAAGGTTCAGATAAGGGCTAGGGTTAGAATTAGGATTTAGGTTAGGGCTAGGTCTAGGGTTATGTTTAGTGTAAGGGTTAGGCTTTGAGCTAGGGTTAGGTCTAAGGTGAGGTTTATGGTTACAGTTAGGGTTAGGGTTAGGATTAGGACTAGGCTTAGGTTTATGCTTAGAGCTAAGTTTAGGCCTAGGATTAGGGCTAAGTTTTGTTTTAGGTCTAGGCCTAGGGTTAGGACTATGGGTAATGTGAAATCTAGGGTTATGTTTAGGGCTAAATTTACGTTTAGGGTTATGGCTATGTCTAGTGTTAGGTCTAGGTTTTGGGTTAGAGTCAGATTTAGAGCTAGATTTATTTTTAGGGTCAGGGTCAGTGTTCAGGATAGGGTTAGGGTTAGGATTAGAGCCAGTATTAGGACTACGGTTAGGTCTAGGGACAGGGTAAGTGTTTGGTTTAGGATAAGATATAGCTAGGATTAGGGTTATTGTTATGGTTATTATCAGGGCTAGTTCTAGGTTTTTGTTTAGGACTAGGACTAGAGTTATAACTATATTTAGGATTAGCTTTGGGTATAGGTCTAGTGTTAGACTTAGGTATAGTTATAGGGTTCCCGGTAGGTTTAGTATTAGGGTTTGGTTTAGGTTTGGGGTCAGGTTTATACCTAGGATTACTGTTGGATCAGAATAGGGCCAGTGTTAGGGTTAGAGCTAGAATGAGGGCTAGGGTTAAGATTAGCAATATGGTTAGAGTTTAATTTAGGCTGGGATTAAAGTTAGGACTAAGGTTAGAATTTGTGTTAGGGTTTGGTTTAGGGTAAGGGATAAGTTTAGTGATAGGGTTAGGGCTAGGTTTAGGGTTAGGTTTAGGGCTAGTGTTGGGGTTAAGTTTAGGGTTAAAGCTAGGTTTAGGGCTCAGATTCGGGGTAGGATTTGTGTTAGGGTTAATGCTAGGGTTAGAACTATGACTAATGTATGCACTAGGGTTACAATTATGGCTAGTTTTAGGGTTATGGTTAAGGCTAGTTCTAGTGTTTGGGTTAATTTAAGGTTAGGGTAATGATTAGAGCTAGAATTAGTATTAGGGTCAGAGTCAGGGTAAGGATTATTTTTACAGTTAGGGGTAGGTCTAGGTATAAGGTTAGGGTTTGGTTTAGGTTAAGGGTTAGGTTTAGTGATATGGCTTGGTTTTGTATTATGGCTAGGACCAGGAGTAAGGCAAGGTTTAGCATTAGCGTTATGGTTAGGAGGAGTGAAAATTTTTCATTTAGGCTTATGATTACAATTAAATTTAGAGTTAGGTTTAGATTTAGAGTTAAATTTAGATCCCGATTTAGGACTAGGGATAAGGATAGAACTAGGGCTAGGGCTAGGGCAAGGGTTAGAGTTAGTATTAGGGCTAGGGTTAGTGTTAGGATAGAATTAATTTAGGGATAGGATTAGTGCAAGGCTTAGTATTAGTAGTAGGCCATGGGTTCGGGTTAGGGTTATGGTTAGGTTTATGTTTATTGTTAGGTTTAGGGTAAGGGATGGGGTTATAGGTATGTTTAGGTCTAGGGTGAGGGTTAGAATTAGGTTTAGGGCCTGGGTTATGGTTTAAGCTAGAATTAAGGCTAGGTTTAGGGCTCTGATTATGGCTAGGGCTAAATTCATTTCTAGGGTTATGGTTAAAGGTAGTTTAAGGGTTAGATTTATGGCTACGTCTTTTGTAAGCATTAGGTTTATGGTTAGGTTCAGGTTTGGAGCTAAGGGTATTATTAGTTTCACGGTTGTGATCAGTGTTTTGTATAGGTTAAGGTGTAAAATTAGGACTTGAATTAGCATTAGAATTAGGATCAGGGTAATGATAAAGTTGGGTTTAGGTTTCAGGTTAGATTTAGGGTAATGGATAGGGTGAATATTAGGGATAGAGTCAAGTTTAGGTCTAGGGTGAGCATTAGGGTTAGGATTATGGTTAGGCTAAAGGTTAGGGTTACAGCAAGGATTACGGCTTGGATTATGATTAATATTAGTGATAGGGATAGGGTTAGGTTTAGGGTTAAAGCTAGGGTTAGGGCTCAGAATAGTGCTAAGTTTTGGGTTAAGTTAGGGCTAGGGTTAGGGTTACGACTAATGTAAGTACCAGGGTTATCATTAGGGCTAGTTTTAAGTTTAGGCTTAGGACTAGCTCTATTGTTAGGTTTAGGTATAGGGGTTAGGGTGATATTTAGAGCTAGGGTTAGTGTTCAGGTCAGAGTCAGGGTTTGGGTTAGTTTTAGGGTTCGGTTTAAAACTCAAATTATGGCTAGGGTTAGGGCTAGGGGTAGAATTAGGGCTTGGTTTATTTCAAAGGTTAGGTTTACATCTATGGCTCGGTTTTGTTTTAGAGCTAGGGCTAGGGTTAGGGCTAGTTTTAGGATTTACCTCAGGGTTAGTCTAGGGTTAGGTTAAAATTTAGGCTTATTTTTAGTGTTAGATTTAGAGTTTGGGTTAGATCTTGGGTTACGGACAGGGATATGAATAGGGATAGGGTTATACCTATGGTTCTTGCTAGGATTAGGTTTCCAATTAAGTATAGGGTTAGAACTAGGGTTAGGACTAGGGTGAAAGTTAGAGTTTGTCTTTGGGAAAGGGTTAGGATTAGAGTTAGGGATAGGGCTAAATAAGGGCTAAGATTAGGGCTAGGGTTAGTGTTAGGGTTAGGCCTAGGGATAGGGTTAGGGTTATAATCAAGGCTATGTTTAGGGCTGGGATAAGGGCTAGGATTTGTGCTAGTATTATGGCTAGGTTTATGTCTAGGGCTAAAGTAAGGTCTAGGGTTATGGTTAGGGGTACTTATATGGTTATTTTTCTGTCTAGGTCTAGTGTAAGGTTTTGATATAGGGCAACAGTCAGGTTTAGAGCTAGGGGAATTATTGGTGTCAGCGTCATAGGCTTTGGTTTAGGTTTATGTAGTAGGTCATGGGCTTTGGTTTAGGTTTGAGTTTAAGGTTAGGGTTCAAATTAGCATTATATTTTACGTTAGGGTAATGATAGGTTTAGGTTTAGGAGTCAGGTTATGTTTACGGTAATTGACAGGTGCCGCAGTCTCTGGCTGGGCACAAATCACGAGTCTCCACACAGCTTGTAGATTCAAACAGCAATTCTTTATTCCCGAACTCACACCGGCCATCTACAAACACGTTCTGGGGGAATCCACGTTCTCTGCCCAAATCCACTACTCTGCCCAAATCCACTCTCTTCCCAAATCCACATCCACATGGGCTTCTGTCTCCCAAAATATATTGTCTGACCCTAAGAACTCAAGAGGAACTCAGCAGCAGGATACGCCCTATTCTAAAGGGGGAACACCCTAATCTCCTATTATGGTAAACTGCCCTATTCTAAAGGGGGAACACCCTAATCTCCTATTATGCTAAAACGCCCTGGTCCTTGAGCAAGGTCACCTTTCAGAAGTCCTTCCACTAGACAGCATGGGAGTAAGCTGGCAAGGAGATTGTCATACCTACTTGGCTGATGGCTCCCAGCAGACAGGTTTGGGGATAGTGATTGGGTTAGGGTTAGGCCTAGGGTTAGCATTAGCATAAGGGTAATGTTTAAGGTAATGGATACAGTTAGATTTAAGATTAGGGCTAGGGTTATGGTTAGAATTAGGTTTTGAGTTAGGGTTAGGGTGAGGGTTAGAACTTGGGTTAGGGTTATGTTTAGCATAAGGATTAGGTTCTGAGCTATAGTTAGGTCTAGGCTGGAAGTTAGGTTCAGGATTAGGTCAAGGATAGGATTACCATAGGTTTTGTGTAAGAGTTAGGGTTAGGGTTAAACCTAGGATTAGTGGTAGGGTTTGTATAAGGATCAGAGTTAGGGTTAGAATTTGGGAAAGGGATAGAGCATGAATTAAAGCTATGGTTAGGGAAAGGACGCAAATTTTGGCTAGGGTTATTCTTAGCATTCAGTTTAATGTGAGGGCGGTATTTAGAGCTTGGTTTAGTGCCTGGATATGATTCAAGGTAAGTGTTAGTTTTAATGTCAGGGTTAAAACTCGAATTAGGGCTAGGGATAGGTATAGGTTTAGTGTTAAAATTTGGTTTAAGTTAATGTTTAGGGATAGTACTATTGCTTGGATGTGGCTTTGTCCTAGGGTTAGGTTTAGGGCTACTGTAAGTGTTAAGCTTAGGCTTAGAGTTTGATTTGGAGGTAGAGTTAGATTTATGGTTATGGATGATACTAAGAATAGGGCAAGGGTAGGGTTATGGTAAGGGATAGGGTTAGAACTAGGGATAGGAATAGAATGAGAGTGAGAGTTAGTCTTAGGACTAGGGTTAGTGTTAGGGTTAGAGGTAGGTCTAAATTAGTGCTAGGGTTAGGGCTAGGTTTACTGTTTTGCTTAAGCGTAGGGTTAGGGATAGTGTTAGGGTTAAGTTTAGGTAAGAGATGAAATTATAGCTAGGAATAGGGGTAGGATGAGAGTTAGAATTAGGGTTGGGTTATATTTAGGGTTTGTGTTATGATTAAGGATAGGTTTAGGACTAGAATTAGGTCTAGGGTTTGTTTTAGTTTTACAACTATAATTAGGGCTAGGGCTAATTTTAGGTCCAGAATTATGGTTAAAAATAGTTTTAGGGTTAGGATTATGGTTACGTCTAGGGTAGGTGTAGGGTTATGGTCAAGTATAGAGCTAGGGGTTTTATAGGGTCTCGATCAGATTTAGGGTTTGGGTAGGTTAAGGTTTAAAGTTAGGACTCAATGTTAGTGTGAGGCTTAGGGTAATGATTGGGTTAGATTTTGTGTTCTGGTTAGGATCAGGTTGATAGATTGGGTTAAGATTAGAAATAGGTTTAGGTTCATGCCTAGTGTTCGCAGTAGTGTTATGGTTATGTTTATGGTTATGAATAGAGCTAGATATCAGTTTAGGGCTAAGTTCATTATTACGAATAGGGCTAGGTTTAAAACTAGGATTAGGGATTGGTTTTGGGTTAAGTTGGGGATTTGGTTAGGATTATGGCTAATGTAAGTACTAGGGTGATGTTTAGGGTTAGTTTTAGAGTTTTAGGGCTATGGTTAGTGTTAGGGTTACATTTAGGTTTAGGATGATATTTAGAGCTAGTAGTATTAGGGTCAGTGTCAGGTCCATGATTAGTTTAAGGGTTTGGCTTACAACTAAAATTAGGGCTAGGATTAGGGTTAGGTTTAAGGTTAGGGTTTGGTTTAGGTTAAGGGTTAGGGTTATAGATATAGGTCGGTTTTGTTTTAAGGCTAGGGCTAGATTAGGGCTAGTTTTAGGATTAGTGTGATGGTTTGGGGTAGTGTTAGGTTTTGGCTTAGTCTTCAGGTTAGGGCTTGAATTAGAGTTCGGATTTTTCTAAGGTTAGTGCTAAGACTAAATATAGGGCAAGGGTTAGGACTAGCCTTAGGACTAGGTTTAGGGTTATGGTAAGGGATATGGTTAGAATGAGTGATAGATCTAATGTGAGAGTTAGAGTTAGTCTTAGGACGAGGGTTAGGGTTGGAGTTATGGATGGGGCTATATTAGGAATACATTTAGGGTTAGGGTTAGTGTTAGTGTTAAACCTAGAGTTTGGATTAGGGTTATAATTAAGGCTATGTTTAGGGCTAGGATAAGGTCTAGGGTTTGTGTTAGGACTAAGTCTAGTATTATGGCTACGGCTAATATCAGGTCTAGGGTTACAGTAAGGGATAGTTTTAGGGTAAGGATTATGGCTAGGTCTATTGTAATGGTTAGGCAAATGGTAAGAGTCAGGTTTAGAGCTAGAGGAATTATTCGGGTCAGGATCAGTGTTAGGATGTGGTTTAAGTTTTAGTTAGTTTTATGACTCAAATTAAATTTAAGGTTAGTGTTAGCGTAAAGATAGTGTTAGGTTTTGGGTTAAGGTTAGATTTAGTGTAATTGATTGTTTGGGGGATAGTGATGGGGTTAGGGTTATTCCTAGGGTTAGCATTAGAATAAGAGTTTTGTTTAGGGTAATGTATACATTTAGAGTTAAGTTTAGGGCTAGGGTTATTGTTAGAATTAAGTCTTGGATTACAGTTAGAGTGAGGGTTAGGATTAAGGCTAGGTTTATGGTTTGGATGAAGGTTTGTGTTAGGGCTAGGGCTAGGATTAAGGGTAGGGCTAATGTCAGATCTAGCATTATGATTGAGTGTAGTTGTAAGGTTTGGTTATGGATAGGTCTACTTCAAGGATTAAGTTTAGGGTAAAGATCAGGTTTAGAGCTAAATGTACTATTATGGTCATGGTCAGGGTTTAAGATTAGTTTCAGTTAAGGTTTAGGGTTAAGGCTCAAATTAGTATTAGGTTAAGGGTAATGCGTATGGTTAGGTTTAGGGTTCAGGTTAGTTTTAGAGTTTTGAATAGCATTAGCGATAGCTATAGAGTCAGGTTTAGCAATATAGATAGTATTTGGATTAGGCTTATGTTTAGGGTAAAGGATAGGATTAAAGCTAGGTTTAGGGCTAGGTTTATGGTTAGGTTTGGGTCTAGTGTTAGGGTTAGGATTAGAGTTATGGGTAAGCCTAGAGTTATGTTACGTTTAGGGTAAGTGCTATGGTTTGAGGTAGATTGAGAACTAGTGTGAGGGTTAGGGTTTGAGCAGGTTTAGGGTAGGGGTTAGGATTAGGGCTACGTTTAGCATTAGGGTTACAGTTAGAGTTATAGTAATGGATATAATAAGAGCTAGTGTTTGAGCAATGGTTACAGTTAAAATTAGGGTTAAAATTAGGGTTAGGGATAGGGCTATATAAATGTTTAGGCTCAGGATTAGGGCCCAGTTTAGAGGTAGTGTTAGGGTTAGAGTTACTTTATTCAGATTTCTCTGATAAAATCCAGGATTCATCTTGAACTAGCCTTACTCTGTTCCCCAGGTTTTGGCCTTTTGGTTCAACTGTTTGGATTCAGGAACAGTTAGTATTTTCATTTTACTTTATTTTTACCTATACGAGTAAATAGAAATGGACCTGGAAATTAAATAGGGTTTGTGCTAGCTACTTGAAACTGCACACACACCCTCAATTCTTTGTGAGGACAATTTGGTATTTTTCTTGTGAGTGTAGGCATAAACTGAAGCATGCAAAAACAACTTTTTCTGAGAGCCCTTAGTAGAAAACAGGAAAAATGAATGAACTGAAATTCCTCTCATAATTATTTGGTCAGATTTGTTTGATACTGCATGGGATTCATCATTTAGCTTGCCCCACAAAGCTCTTCAAGTGTGAGAGTTCTAGAATCAATGGTTCTCTAATCAGGTTAGGGTTAGTTTTAGGTTTAGTGTTAGGGCTAGTGTTAAATGTAGTGTTAAAGTGAGAGTCAATTTTATTCAAATTTATTTGATACTTGGAAGAAGTCATT
Organism: Callospermophilus lateralis; assembly: GCF_048772815.1. Classification (NCBI taxonomy): domain Eukaryota; kingdom Metazoa; phylum Chordata; class Mammalia; order Rodentia; family Sciuridae; genus Callospermophilus; species Callospermophilus lateralis. Next base: position 87,816,806 of record NC_135306.1, read on the forward strand.
TTTACCTAGCCTCAATATGCTTCCCAGGTTTTAACCTTCTCATTTCAGTGGTTTGCTATCAGGGAAACTCTGTATTTTAAGGTTTCACTTCATATTTACCTATATAGGTAAATGATAATGGAGGTTGAAATCAAACAGGGATTGTGCTAGCTGCTTGAAACTTCAAACACAGAATCAGTTCTCTTTTGGAACTTTCTGATTTGTTCCTTGTGAAAGTAATCCTAAGATAATCATGTCAAAAGCAACTTTATTGAAGAGCCCTTTAGCAGAAAACAGAGAAACACACATGAACTGAAATACCACCCCAATGATTTTTTGTTATTTCTTTAATATTGCATAAGATTCATCTGTTAGCTTATCCCACTAGGCTTCCCAAGTTTGTGACTTCTCGGATAAACAGTTTTTCAAACAAGTAAAGGTTTATGTTAGATTAGTGTTAGGGCTAGTATTAGACCTAGTATTAGGATTAGAGTTAGTTTTGTTCAAATTTCTTCGATACTGGGAAGGATTTAGTTTTCTCCTATCCTTACTATGCTCCACATTTTTGTGCCTCCCAGGTTCAATGATTCATTGTAAGGAACAGTTTTTACTTTAAAGTTTCAGTTCATTTTGTCCTATACAGGTAAATAGAAATGGAGCTGGAATTCAAACAGCATTGTTGAAAGCTGCTTGAAACTTCACACTCCATCAATTCTCTCTGAGCAATCTGTGGTTTGTTATTGTGACAGTAGACCTAAGCTCAAGCAGGTAAAAACAACTTTATCCAAGAGTACTTTAGGAGATAACAGGGAAATGTGCATATACTGATATACTCCATCAACTATTTTGTCATATTTCTTTGATACTGCTCACCATTCATTCCTTAGCTTGCCCCTCTATGTTACCCAAGTTTGGAACTTCTACAATCAAAGTTTCCATAAAAAAGTTAAAGTTAGAGAAAGAGCTAGTATTAGAGCTAGTGTTAGGGTTAGATTTATTTTTATTCAAAATTCTTTGATACTTGGCAGGATTTATTTTTTATGTAAATTTACTCTGTTCCACAGGTTTAGGACTTCTCTGATCACAGGTTTGCTGTCAAAAACATTTTGTATTTTAAGATTTTACTTCACTTTGACCTATACGGGTAAGTTAATGGAGCTGAAAATCAAACGGGGTTTGTGCTAGCTCCTTGAAACTTCACACACTTAATTAGTTCTGTGTGGGGACTCTGGTATGTTCCTTGTGAAAGTCGACTTAAGCTTAAGCATGCAAAAACATCTTTATATAACAGCCATATAGGATAAAACAGGAAAACATGCATGTACTGAAATACCTCATATATTTATTTGGTCAGAATTGTTTGATGTTGTGTAGAATTTATCACTTAGCTTGCCTCACTAACCATAGCCCAAAATCTAACCATAACACTAGCCCTAACCCTAGCTCTATTCCTATCCATTACCTTAACTGTAACCCTAACCCTAATGCTAACCCTCAGGCTGACCCTAGCACTAACCCTAACCCTAACCTATCCATTACCCTAAACCTAACCTGAACCCTAACCCTAAATATATCATTACCCTAACTGTAACCTTAACCCTAATGCTAACTTAGGTCCTAATACTAAAACTTAAACCTAAACCAAACCTTAACCCTGACCCTGACCATAATAATACCCCTCCCTCTAAACGTGACCCTAACACTCATCCTTATACTATACCTAGCCATTAAACTTTCCCAACAACTATCCCTAACCAAAACCCTATACCTGACATTAGCCCTAGCCTTAATGCTAGTCTAACACTAACACAATCAATAGCCCTAATCCTAGGCCTAAAACAAGCTTTAAGGCTAAACCTACACTTAACCCTATCCCTAACCCTAATTTTGCCCTTACCCTAGCCTTAAACCAAGCTGTAACATCATACCTTACACTTACCCTAACCCTACCCCTAACACTAGCTCTAATAATATCCCTAACCATAAGCAAAACCCTAACTCTAATGGTAACCCTAGACCTAACTCTAATCCTTTGGATAATCAAAACCCAAACCCTATAAATAGTGCTAACCCTAGCCCTCATTCTAGCTATAACCCTATTCCAAACCCTACTGGAGCCCTTACCCTTATTCTGACCATAACTCTAAATCTAGGTCTAAATCTGACCCTAACCCAAGACCAGAACCTAACACTAGCTCTACCAGTAACCTTACACCTAAACCTGGTCCTACCACTAGCCCTAGACCTAAACCTAATCCTAATCTAGCCTTATCTCTTGTCCTAGACCTAAACAGAAGCCTAGCACTAGCTCTAACAATAACCCTTAACCTAAAGAAAAGACTAACCCTACACCTAGACATAAACCTAGTCCTAATTGTGGCTTTAACCTAAACTCTAACTCTAACCTGAACACTGATCCTGCATTTAATACTAAGCTATCTCTAAACCTGAACCTAATCAAAAACCTAAACCTAACACTATACCTAGCCATAACTCAAACCCTACAAATAGCCCTAATCATAATCCTACCTCTTATATTACCCATAACCCTAACCCAATGCTTTAACCTAACACAAAACCTAGAGTGAATTCTAGGCCTAAAACCTAGCCCTAAGTGTAACCTAACCCTAAACCTAGCCCTAATCCTAACCCTAGCACTAATCCTAACCCTATCCCTAATTCTAATCTTAACCCTAGCCTTAGTCATAAACCTTATTCAAAGCCTAAATCTTACCTTCAATATAAACTTAGATCTATGACTAACTCTAACCCTAACCGTAGCCCTAAAGCTGAACTTAACCTTATCCCTACAACTAGCTCTAAACCTACACATTACCCTAATTCCAAACCTAACCCTCTTGATACCCCTAGCAGTAACCATAAACCTAACACTAACCCTAATTAGAAAACTAACCCTAGACTTAATCCTAAATCTAACACTTGCCATAGCCCTAACCATAGCTGAAATCGAAACCTGAAAAATCAACCTCAACCTAATCAAAGACTTCACACTAACCCTCAAACTAAATCTAACCATAAGCTTAATCCTAAACCTACATCTAACCATTCCCATTACATTAACCCTTATCCTAATCCTAATGATAACCCTAGCCCTAACTATAACCCTAACCCTAAACCTAACAAAGTCCTATTGCTAGACCTAATGCTGAACCTAACCCTGGACCTAGCATTAGCCCTAAATATAGCTCAATTTCTAATCCTTAACCTAAATATAACACTAGGCCAAACACTAACTCTAATCCTAGCCCTAATCTTAACCATAGCACCATAACCATAGCCCAAACCTTAGCTCAAACTCTATCCATTACCCTAAGCATAACCCTAAACCTAATACTAAACCTAGCCATAATCCTAACCCTAACACTATCCCTAGATCTGATTCCTCCTGAAGCCTCAACCTAGCCCTAATACTTACTCAATCCTTGACCCTTACCCTTAACCTAATCCTAGATCAAACCTGAACCCTAACCCAAAAACTAACTCTAGCCATAAACCTAAACATAACCCTAACCTTAACCCTATCTCTAACCCCAGCCATTGCCCTAAACCTATCCATAAACCTCATGATAACACTAGCCCTAACCCTAAACCTACTCTAACTGAACACCTAAATCTAGACCTAACCATAAACCTAACCCTTAACGTAACCCTAACCTTAACTCAAACCCTAACAGTTACACTGAACCTAACAATAAACCTGGTTGTAAACCTAAACCTAACCCTAATCTTAACCCAAAATCTAACCCTGTCCACTACGCTTAACTGATGATAACAGTAGCCCTAACCCTAATACTAACCCTAATTATAGCCCTAACCCTAATACTAACCCTAATTCTATTCCTAACCCTAAACATAATCCTAGCCTTAGCACTAACCCTAGCTCAAACCCTAACTCATACCTTAAACCTAACCCTAGCCTATAACCTAAAAATAACCCTAACTCTAGCCCTAATCCTAAACATAATCCTAGCCCTACCATAGCTCTAATTCTATCCATTACCCTAACACTAACCATAAACCTAATGCTATCCCTAGACCTAACTCTAAACCTATTCATTAACCTAAACCTAACCTGAACCCTAAAACTAACCTGAAGCTTAAATCTAATCCAATTCATTACCCTAAACCTAATTCTAAATCAAATGCTAAATTCATCCCTAACCCTAAACCTGAACCTAACCAAAACCCAAAACCTGACGCTGACCATTATAATACCCCTCCCTTCAAACCTGAATCTTACCATAAACCTAACTCTGACACTAGACCTAGCCATAAACCTTACCTTAAAACTATCCCTAACCATAAACCTAGACTTGATATTAGCCCTATCACTAATTATTGCCATAACCCTAACACAAATCCAAGCCCTTATCCTACCCTAAAACTAGCCTGATCCTAAGCCAAAACCTAACTCTAACTCTATTTCTAACTTTATCCCTCTCCCTAGTTCTAATCCTTGCTATTACTCCATCTGTTTCCCTAAATCTAACCCTAAATCTAACCCTAGACTTAATCCTTACTGAAATCCTAGACCTGATCCTAGCCTTAATTTAGCCTTAACCCTAACCCTAACACTAGCACTAAGACTAAATCTGTCACCCTAGCCCTATTCCTTGATCTAACCCTATTCCTTACCATAACATTAACACTTGTCTTAAACTTAGCTCTACAACTAGACCTAGCCCTAACCCTAGATCAAACCATAACTCTAAATCTAACCCTAACCCTAAGCCTAAACCTCACACTAACACTAGTCCTAACACTAAACATAATCCTAAAACTAGCCCTAACCTAGTTCTAGCCCTGAAACAAAACCAAGCCCTAGGCCTTACCCTAACCATTAACATAAACCAAAACCTAACCCTACACCTAGCCTAATTTTAGCCCTAATTCCAGTCCTACTCTAACCCTAAAACTAACCTTGACCCTGACTCTGACCCTAACACTAACCCTAGCTCTAACATCACCCTAAAAGTGTACTTAAACCTAAAAATAGACCTATCCCTAACCATAACCCTAAAAGTAGCCCTAATCATAACTCTAGTTGTCACATTAGCTGTAGCCCTAATCATAGCCCTAACCTAACTCAAAACCTATCCCTAATCTGAGCCCTACACCTTGCTTTAACCTCAACCCTAATCATAGCCCTAACCATTACCCTAAACCTAACCCTAACATTAAAATTTCCCCTAACCCTAAACTTAACTCTAGCCTTAATTCTAAAAATAATTCTATCCCTTACCCTAGCTCTAATCCAATCCATTCCCCTAACCATAACCCTAACCCTAATGCTAACCCTAGGATAACCCTGACCCTATCTCTAACCCTAACTTTATCCATTACCAGAAACCTAAACTGAACTCTGAACCTAACAATAAACATTACCTTAACCTTAACCCTAACCCTAATGCTATTGAGAACCCTGACCATAAACCTTAACTTAACCCAAACCTTAACGTGACTGTGACCCTAATAGTAACCCTATTTCCAAACCTGACCCTAACTCTCAACCTAACACATACACTAGAACTAGCCATAAACCTAAACCAAAAGTAATCCTAATCATATACCTACACCTGACATTACCCCAAACCCTAATCATAGCCCTAACTCTAACACAAAACTTAGCCATAATCCTATTCATAAACCTAGCCCTAACCCTAGCCCTAAAGCTAGGCTTAAACCTCATCCTAACCCTATACATAACCCTAACCCTATTTTGACCCTCGCCCTAAACCTAGCTATAACATCATACCTTACACTAATTCTAACACTAAACTTAGCCCTAAACCTAGGCATAGCCCTAACACTAACCCTAGCACTAATCCTAGAACTAATTTAACCCTCATCCTAATCCTACTCCGAACTCTCACCGTAGCACTAACCCTAGTTCTAAACCTATCCCTTACCATAACCCAAACCCTAGCCCTAACCCTAGCCCCAAAACTAGCCCAAAGTTCACCCTAGCTCTTAACCTAGACCTAACCCTAACTCTAAAGCAAACCCTACACCTAAGCCTAAACCTCACCATAAAACTAGCCCTAACCCTAATGTTAATTGGAAAACTAGTCCTAAACCTAGCCTTAGCACTCAAACAAAACCGAGTCATAGGCTTAACCCTAAGCCTTAACCTAAACCAAATCTAAAGCTTATGTCTAGCCCTAACCTAGCCCTAATTTGAGTTTTAAGCCTAACTCTAGAACTTACCCTGACCCTGACTCACACCTTATCACTAACCCAAGCTCTAAATATCACCCTAACCTTAATCCTAAACCGAACACTAGACCTAGCCCTAACTCTAACCCTAAAACTGGCCCTAGTCTTAATGCCAGTTTTTACATTAGCCATAGCCCTGTAATAACAGGAATCCTAGCCCTAATTCGAGACCTAAATCTTGCTTTAAACCTAACCCTAACCTTATGCCTATCCCTATCTCTAACCCTAACACTAGTCCTAATCCTAGCTCTAAACTTATCCCTTACCCTAAGGCAAACCCTCAATCTAATGCTACCCTAGGCCTACCCTAATCCTTTACCTACCCGAAACCATGACTCTAATACTTATACTAACACAAGGCCTCATTCTAGCTCTAACCATAACCCAAACTCTAAACATAATCCTGACCCACATTCTGACCCTAACTCTAAACTTAGGTTTAAACCTGACACTAACACTGAACCAAATCCTAACACTAGCCCTATGGGTAACCCTATACCTAAACCTAACCTTAACACTTGACCTAGACAATAGCCTAACCTAAATCTAGATATATCTCTAACACTAGCCAAAAAAACAAAACAAAACAAAACAAAACAAAAAACAATACAAAACAAAAACAAAACAAAACAAAACAAAAAACCCAGCCCAAACCCTAACAATAACCCTTAACCTAACACAAACATTAAACATACACCTAGACCTAACACTAGCTCTAATTGTGGCCCCAATAATAAAGCTAACCCTAACACAAAGACCCTTCTCCTAACAAAATCCTATTCTAAAATTTATGCTAACACAAAATCTAGGCATAAACCTAACACCAGACCTAACCATAACCCTAACCCTAACTCTTACATTACACATAGCCTTAATACTAGCCCTAAGCCTCACACAAAACAGCCCTAATTTTAGCCCTGACCCTAGCCCTAAGTGTAACCCTTACCTAACCTTAGACCTAACACTAACCTAACTCTCGCCTTAGCCTTTACCCTAACTCAAACACTAACACTTACCATAAATATAACCCTATTTCTAACCCTAACCCTAATCCTAATCCTAGCCCTAATCCTAACCATAACCAAGGCCAAACCCTAACTCTAACTCTATCCATTACCCTAAACATAACCCTAACACTAATGCTAACCCTAGCCCTAAACTTAACAGTAATCCTAAACGTATACATGACACAAACCCTAACACTTGTCCTAGCCCTAACCAAAGCTCAAACCCTAACATGTACCCTAAACCTAACCCTAACACTAATCCTAGGCCTAAAGATAACCCTAACCTTAACCCCTCCCATAATTCTTACATTAAGCCTTGCCCTAAACCTATCCATTAACCCAAACATAAGCCTAACCCAAATGCTAACCCTAGGCCTAACTCTAAACCTACGGCTAACTTAAACCCTACCAATTACATAAACCTTACCTGAACACTGAATCTAAACCTATTAATTTCTCTAACCCTAACCCAAACCCTAATGCTGATTTGAGCCCTAAGCCTAAACCATAATCTAAACCAAACTCTAAACAAGACACTTACTCTAATAATACACCTAGCTCTAAACCTGTAACCTAACCCTTACACTAGACCTAGCCATAAAACTAACACTAACAGTAGCCCCAACCTAACGCTAGACCCAATATTCGCCCTCTACCTAATTCTTCCCTAAACCTAACACAAACCCCAGACCTCAACCTAGCCCTAAACCTAGCCTTAATCCTAACCTGAATTCTAACCCTAGCCCAATCCCTAATTTCAACCCTCATGTTAGTTCTGAACCTACGTATAACGATATTCCTTTCCCTAACAATTACCCTAGCCCTAAAACTATCACTAACCTTTACCCAAGCCATAATTCTAGGCCTACCCCTAATACTAACCCTAGCTCTAATCCTAGATGAATTTTTCATTAACTGTAACCCTAACATTAGCCCTAGTCCTAAGACTAACTCATCTCTTTCCCCAGACCTATTTTTAGTACTAACCTTAGCTGTCACCATAATCCTAACACAAGCCCTAACCTTAGCCTTAACCCTAGCCCTAACCCTAGATCTAACCCTAACCCTAAGCCTAAACCGCACCATACACTAGCACAAACACTATCGCTAATCCTAAAATTAGCCTTAACCCAAGCCCTAGACCTAAAACAAAACCGAGCAATAGCCCTAACGCTATCCTAACCTAACCATAACCCTTTACCTGACATTAGCCCTTGTCCTAATTCTTGCCCTATTCTTAACTCAAAACCTTACTGTACACCTAGCCTTAACCCTATCTCTAATTCGAGTGTTATTTCTAACCCTAAAACTAACACTAACCCTGACTCAGATCCTTACAATAACTCCATCTCAAATCATCACTCTTAGCTTAACCTAACAATAATACTAGACCTAGCCCTAACCCTAATCATAAAACTAGCCCTAATCATAACCCTAGTTTTTACATTAGCAGTAGTCCTAATCCTTTCCCTAAACTAATCTAAAATTTAACCCTAATCTGAGCCCTAACACAAGCTTTAACCCTAACCCTAACCCTAACCCTAAACCTAATCAAAATCCTAGCCTTAATTCTAACCATAACTCTAACCCTAACTCTAGCTCGAATCCTATTCATTAGCTTAATCCTAACTCTATCCCTAATGCTTACCCTAGAATAACCTTAACCCTATCATTTACCTTCAACCTAACCTGAACCCTATACCTAACCATATCCATTAATCTAACCCTAAATTTAACCCTAAATCTAATTTAAGCCCTAACCCTAACCTCAACCTAAACAAACCCTGACTCTAACTCTGACCTTAATAATAACCCTAGCTCTAAAACTGACCCTAACCCTCACCTAACCATTTTACTATATCTAGCCATAAACCTAACCCTAAAACTATCCCTAACCATAACTCTAGACCTGACATTAGTTGTAGCCATAATGCTGGCCCTATGCATAAAAAAAAAAAAAACATTGCCCCAATCCTGGCCATACACCTAGCCTTAATCCTAACCCTAATTCTAATATTACCCCTATCCCTAAACCTAGCTATTACATCATACAATACCCTAACCCTAACCCTTGCCCTAAACCAAGACCTAGCCCTAATGCTAATATTAACTCTAATCCTAGCCCCAATTTAGCTATCTTTAACCAAAACAGTGGACCTGATATTAGCCCTAGCCCTAATCCTAGCCCTCACCCGAAAAAATAGCCTATCCCTCTTTGTAGCCCTAAACCTAGCTTTATTCATAACCCTAACCATAACCATAACACTAACCCTAATTCGAACCCTCACCCTATCTCTAAACCTAGGTATAACGCCATCCATTAGCCTAAACTTAACCCTAATCATAACCCTAAGTTTAGGCTTAAGCTGGACAATAACCTAGCCCTTATAATACCCCTAATTTAACCCTATGCCTAATCCTAACTTGAACCTTGGCCCTAAGACTAACTCTAATCTCACACTTGCCCTATCCATGTTTCTAACCATAACCCTTTCTGTAACCCTAACCCTAGCACTAATCCTAGGCATAACACTTGCCTAAGGTTTATATCTAGTCCTAACTCTAGATATAACCCTAACTGTAAATCTAACACTAAGCCTAAGCCTAACCCTAAACTTAACACTAGCTATAACCCTAACACTAATCATAAAACTAGCTCTAACCCCAATTCTAGCAGTAAAACAAAACTGAGCAATAGCCCTAACATAAATCTTAACTTACACCAAACTCTAGCACTACACCAAGACGTAACCCTACCTCTAACCTTAACCTTTGTACTAACCATGACTCTGACTCATGTCCTAACACTCACACTAGCTCTAAACACCAGCCTAACTTTAAATCGAACCCTTACAGTAACTCTAGCATTATTTCGAGTCCTAGTCTGAAACCTAAAGCTAAACCTGATCCTAATTATGAACCTAGCACTAACACTAGCTCTAAATATAACACTAATCTTAAACCTAATTCTAACACTAGAGGTTTAACCCCTAACAAGAACCCACAAATTAACCATAATTGTAACTCTAGTTCTAACATTAGCAGTTTCTCTAACCCTAGTCCTAATCCTAACACAAAACTAGCCATAATCCAAGCTCTAAACCTAGATTAAACCTTAACCCTTGCCCTAACCCTAGGCCGAAGCCTAGCTCTAAACCTATTCCTTACCCTAAGCCAAACCCTAAACCCAATGCTAACACTAATCCTTAACCTAACCCAAACCCTAACCGTATTACTAGTCCTAACCTTAGCACTCATTCTAACTCTAAACAAACCCCAATACCTAACACTAACCCTGAACCTTATTCTGACCCTAACACTAATTGTAGATCTAAACATGAACCTAACCCTAAACAGAACCCTTACACTAGCCCTAAAAATAATCTCATACCTAACTGTAACCCTAACACTAGCTCAAGACCTAAACTTAAACCTAAATCTAGCAATAACTCTAGTCTTAGACCTAAACAAAAATCTTAGTCCTATTCCTAAAAGTAATCTATTCCAAACACTAACCATACCCCTATACCTAACCTTGTCCTAATTCTGGCTTTCACCCCAACCCTATCTCTAATCTGAACACTGACCCTGACACTAACACTAAACCTAGCTCTAAACAAGACAGTAAACCAAAATCTACAATTTACACTAGACTTAGCCATAACCTAAACCCTAATGCTAACCCTAACACTAACCCTAACCCTAAGCCTAACCTTAAACCTAACTATAACCCTAAAACTAACACTAACCCTTACACTAACCATAACCCCAACATTAACCCTAACTCTAAACATAAAACTAACCCTAACAAAAGCCCTAATACTAATCCTAAACCTAATCCTAATGCTAACCCTAACACTAATCCTATCCCTAACCCTAAACCTAAGCATAACACCAACCGTAATCCTAAGCCTAACCCTAAATTCAAACCTAAACATATTTGTAACACTAGAATTATTGTTAAACCTAGTCCAAACGCTGAAACGAACACTAACCCTAAGGCTAAGCAAGTCATAAGCCTAAACCTAAGAACCATAACCCTAACAAAAAACCTAACCCAATCCCTAACACTAACATTAATCCTAAACGTAACCCTAACACTAAACCTAACACAAACCTTAACCCTAACACTAACACTAACCCTAAGCCTAACCCCACCCTAACCATAATACTAACACTAACCAGAATACTAATCATAAAGCAAAACCAAAAAATCATGCTAACCGTATTCCTAAAACTTATTCTAAACTTAACCCTAACCTAACACTAACCCTAATCCTAAACTTAACACAAACCCTAAGCCTAAAAGTAACACTAACCCTAAACATAACCCTAAACTTAACACCCATCCTAAACCTAACCATAACCCTAACCCTAAATCTTACAGAAACTCTAATCCTAACTGTAACTCTAAACCTAACAAAAAACCTAAGTCTAACCCTAAACCTAACCCTAACCCTAACTCTAACACTAATCTTAACCCTAAAGCTAACACTAACCCAGACACTAAACCTAACCCTAAAGAAAAAAAAAAAAAACACTAAACCTAACACTAACCCAAAGCATAACTCTAACCCTAACACTAGCCCTAACCATAATCTTAACCCAAATATTACCACTACCACTAATCCTAATCCTACTGTAATGCTAACCCTAGGACTAACCTTAACCCTAACCCAATCCTAACAATACCACTAACCCTAACCCTAAACGTAACAAAAACCTAAACCTACCCCTGAAACTAATGGTAAAACAAAACCTAACCATGAACCTAACCTTGACGCTTAAATTAACCCTAACCGAAACCCGAACCCTAACATTACCCTAAGACTAACCGTAAACATAACCCTATACCTAACATTAACCCATTCCCTAACCCTAACCTAAACCATAACACTAACCCTAACACAAACCTTAACGCTAACCCTAACACTAACACTAACCGTAACCCATCCATAACCCTATCACTAACCATAATCCTAACCTAAATATATACCTAAAAAACCCTAACTCTAATCTTAACCCTAACCCTAACACTAAATCTCAACCTATCTCAAAACTTAAACTATTGCTCACCCTGACACTAACCCTAACACTAACCCTAAACATACAGTAACCCTAACCCTAATCCTAACACAAATCTTATTCCTAACCCTACAAATAACTCTAACCAAAACCCTAAAATTAATCCTAAACCTAACCCTAACCCTAACATTAACCCTACCACAAACCCTAAACCTAAAAATAGCAGTAACCCTAACCCAACCCTAAAACTAACCCTATTTTTAACCTAACATACAGCCAAACACCAACACTAACCCTAAAACTAACCCTAATACTCACACTAACATTAACCCTAACCATAACAATAATCCTAATTGTAACTCTAACCCTCACTCTAACCCTAAACTGAACACATATTCTATGTCAAAACCTAAACCTAACATTAACACAAAAACTAACCCTAAACCTAACACTAATTCTAACACTAACCCTAAACCTAACACTAAATCTTACACAAACCATGAATCTAACCCTAAATATTACTCTAACCCTAACCCTAACACTCAACCAAAACGTAACCCTAACCCTAACAATAACCCTAATCCTAAAACGAAACCTAACCCTAACGTAAACCCTAATTCTAACACTGAAACTACCCATAACACTAATCCTAATACTAACCTAACACTAAATCTAAAAATAACCTTTACCATAACCGTTAACCAAACTGTAAACCTTACCCTAATATAAACACTAACCTTAAACCTAACCATAACATTAACCCTAACACTAAATCAAACCCTAATAATAACATTCACAATAACACTACCCTTATCCTAACACTAAAACTAAATCTAACCCTAACCCTAAAACAAACCCTAATAGTAATCCTAACCTAAACCTAATGCTAATCCAAAAACTAACCCTATCCCTAACCCTAACCATAACGATAACAATAACCCTAATTCTAACCCTAACACTAACATAACCCAAAGCCTAAGCCTAGCACTAACCATAAACCAAAGAAGAACCCTAACCCTAAAACTAAATCTAAACCTAATTCTAACCCTAACTCTAATACTAAACCTAAAACAACCCTAAACCTACCACCAACACTAACCCTAATACAACCCTAAACCAAACACTAACACTAACCAGAACACTAACCCTAAAGCAAAACCTAACACTAATACTAACACTAATCCTAAAGCTAATTCTATATGTATCCCTATCCTAACACTAAACCTATCCCTAAAATTAAGACAAACCCTAAGCCTAACCCTAAAACTAACACTAAACCTAATCCTAAAACTCATAGTAAACCTAACACTAACCCTAAAACATACCCTAATACTAACCCTAACACTAACCTTGAAACTAACTACTACCACTGAAACTAAAACTAATTCTAAACCTAACCCTAACAATAACACACACTCCAACCCTAACACTAACACTAACCTTAAACCAACCCTATCACTAACACTAAAATTAACCCTATTACTTACACTAACCCTAACTCAAAACCTAAACCTAATACAAATTCTATGTCTAACCCTAACCCAAGCACTAACACTAAACCTAAACCTAACCCTAGCCCTTATCCTACTAGTAACCCAATTCTAAAACTAACCCTAACCCTAACACACACTATAACCCTAATCCTAACACTATTCCTAAAACTAACCTAAACATCACACTAACCCTAATCCTAAACCTAATTCTAACGGTAACCCTAACCCTAACTCTAACCTTAAACATAAAAGAAATTCTATGTCTAAACCTAACCCTAACACTAACACAAACATTAACCCTAAACCTAGCACTAATCCTAACCCTAACCCTACATTTAATACTAAACCTAACTCTAACCATAATCCCGACCCTAAACCTAACTCTAACCCTAACCCAAATCCTAACCCTTCCCATAACACTAACTCTAACCCTACAATTACCTTAACACTAACACTAATCTTAACTCTGAACCTAACCATAAAACAAACACTAACACTAACCCTAAACTTAATCCTAAATCTAACGCTAATCCTAATCATAACCCTAACCTGACTCTAACGCAGACACTAACCCTGACACAAAACCTAACACATACACTAACCTTAGCCCAAACATTAAATTTAATACTAACCATAACCCTTACTCTAACTGTAACTCTAAAACAAATCCTAACCCTTACTGTACCCCTAACCCTAAACCTAATTGTAACCCTAACTCTAACTCTAATCTTAAAACTAACAAAAACACTGACTCTAAACTAACCCTAATCCTAAACCTTACACTAACCAAAACCCCAAACCTATAAGTAACTCTAAACCTAACGCTAACCCTAACACTAACCCTATCACTATACCTAACTCTAAACATAACACTAAACCTAACCCTAACACTAACAATAACACTAATCCTAACACTAACCCTAAACCTAATACTAACCATAACACTAACCCTAAGCCTAAACCTAATGCTAATAAAACACTAACAATAACCCTAACACAACCCTAACACTAACCCTAAAACTTACCCTAACCCTAACACTAACCCTAACCGTAACCTTAACACTAACACTGAACCTAAACCTAATACTATTTCTAAATATAATTGCAACCCGAACACTAACCCGAACATTATCACTATCCCAAACCCTAAAACAAACACTAACCCAATCCTAACCCTAACCCTAACCATAATTCTAACCGTAACCCTAAACCTAACACTAACCCTAACCCTAACCCTAGCCATAATCCTATCCCTAACCCTAATCCTAACACTAACTCTAACCCCTAAACATAACACAAAATCTAACTCTAACCGTAAACCTAACCCTAACATTAAACCTAAACATAAATCTAACACTAACACTAACCCTTAACCCAAACCCTAAACCTAATCCTAAACCTAACTCTAACACTAATCCTAATCCTAACTTAAAACCTAAGTCTAATCCTAACTCTAACACTAACACTAACTGCAACACAAACCTAACCCTACCCCTAACACTAACAATAATACTAACCCTACATCTAACAATAACACTAACAATAACTCTAACTCTAAACCTTATCCATAATCCTAACACTAAGCCTATCTGTAATTGTAAACCTAAATATAAACCCAATGTTATCTGTAACCCTTACATTAAACCTAACCCTGACCCTAACAGAAGCCTCCCCCTAAACTTAACCCTAACACAAACCCTAAACTTAATCCTTACACTAAACCTAACACTAAACCAAAACCTAACTCTAACCCTAACACTAAAACTAAACCTAACCCTACACTAGAACTAAACCTATCTCTAAACCTAACCCTTACTCTATAACTAAATATACCCCTAATCCTGTTACTAACCTTAACCATAAACCTAATCCTAACAATATCACTAAATATAAGCCTAACCCTAACACTAACTATAAAACTATCCCTAACCCTAACACTATAATTAAACCTAACACTAACCATTACACAAACACTAACACAAACCTAACCAGAAACGTAAACCTTAACCTAACACTCATGTTAACCCTAACCGTAAGACTAACCATAACACTAACCCTAACACTAATACTAACCGTAATCCCAATCCTAAGTATTACTTTAAACCTAACATTAACCCTAAACTTAACCCTAACACTAACACTAAAACTACCCTAACTTTAAACCTTAAGCTAATTCTCACAGTAATCCTAACCCTAAACCTAATTCTAACACTAACCATAATACAAAATTTAACACTAACATTAACTCTAACCCTATTCTCATCCTAACTGTACCAGTAACCCTAACAAAAACCTAACCCTAATCCTAAATCAAACCCTAAACCTAACCCTAACACTAACCTTAACCTTAAAATTAACCATATCACTAACCTTAAACCTACCCTGAACACTATTCATAACACTAAACATAAACCTAACCCTAACCCTAACACTAATTTCAAACCTATCCCTAACTCTAACAGTATAATAAAACCTAACCTAACCCTAACATAAACACTTACACTTAACCTAATCTTAACTGTACCTCTTACATAAAACCTAACCCTAGCTTTAACACAAACACTTATACTTAACCTATACCTAACCTTACCCCTCACCTACAACTTAACCCTAAACCTAATACTCACCATAAACCCTAACCCTAACATGGACACTAATTTTAATGCTTCATTAACCCTAACCCTAATCCTAACCCTTAACTTAGCAATAAGATGAATCTTAAACTTAACCCCAACCCTAAACATTAAACTAATACTAAACCTTACCAAAACCATAACCATAACACTAACCCTAACCCTAAACCCAACCCTAAACCTAACCCTAAAATTGACAGTAACCCCAACTTAACTGTAACACTATCCCTAACCCTAACCGTAACAATAAACCTAAACCAAACCTTATCCTATCACTAACCATAACCCTAACTATAACCCCAAACATAGCACTAACCCTAATCCTATCACTAACTATAACCCTAACTATAATCCCAAACCTAACACTAACCCTAACGCTAACCCTAACCCTAACACTAACTCTATCCCTTACCCTAACATTAACTCTAACTCTAAACCAAATTATAATCCAAACAATAAACCTAACCCTAATTCTAACCCTAAATATAACCCTAATCTTATCCAAAACCATAAGAGTAACCCTAACCCTAACCCTAACCTTAACACAAACCCTAACCATAAACTTAAACCTAAAACAAATATTAACCCTAACCTTAACACTAAATCTAACACTAACCCGAATCCTAACTCTAACCTAACTATAAGAATAACTCTAAAACTAACCCTTACACTAACCCTAAACCTAACCCTTACCCTAAACATACCCCTAACACTAACACTAATAATAAGCCTAACCCTAATTTTAACCATTGCACTAACCCTAACACAAACAGAACCCTAACTCTAATCCTAACATTAACACTTACCTTAACCCAAACCCTAACACAAACCTTAATTCTAAAACAGACACTAACCCTAAACCTAATCATAACCCTTACCTTAAACTAAATAATTACCCTAAACGTAACTTTAACCATAACACTAAAACTAAACCTAAACCTAAACCTAACCCTAATTCTGTCACTAAACCTAACCCTAAACCTAATCCTAACTCTACCCTAACACAAAATTTAACACTAACATTAACCTTTACCCTAAACTAATCCTAAATCTAACGCTAAACCTAACAATAAATCTAACACTAATCCTAACTCAAAACCTAAAACTAACACTAACATTAACCCTAACCCTAAACCTTACCCTAACACTAACTTGAACCAAAAATTTAACCCTATCACTAACCTTAATACAAACCCTAAACCTTAACATAACACTAACCCTAAAACTAACTGTAAACATAACACTAACTCTAAACCTTACCCAAACCTAACACTATAATTAACCCTAACCCTTACCATAAAACAATCACTAACACTAAACCTAACCCGAACTTTAATCCTCACCCTATACCTAAACTTAACCATAACACTCATCCTAACCCCAACTTTAACATGAACACTAATTCTAACCATATCACTAATCCTAACCCTAATCCTAACACTTAAATTAACCATAACTTTAACAGTAAACTTAACCCTAACCCTAACACTAAAACTAACCCTATCCCTAACTCTAAACCTAACATTAACCCTAACCCTAAACCTAACACAAAATTTAACACTAACACTAACACTCATCCTTATGTAATCCTAACCATAACCCTAACACTAATTCTAAACCTAACCCTAATCCTCATTAAATTCTAAATCTAACTCTAAAACATACCTAAACCTACACCTACCCCTAACTCTAATCCTTACCCTAACACTAACCTTAACCGTAACCCTAACCCTAAAACTAATCTTAACTCTAACCATAAACCTAACCCTATCTGTAACACAAACCCATACATATTCCTAAACCTAACATGATCCCTATACCTAACCCTTACAGTAAATGTAACACTAACAATAATTCTAACCTTAACACTAACCCTAGCCCTTACACTAACCCTAACCCTGAGACAAGCCTAACCCAAATCTAAACGATAACCCTAACCCTAAACCTAAACCTAACAATAAGACTAACCCTAAACCTAACCCTAAAACTAACCCTAAACTTAACAATAACACTAAGCATAACCCAAACCCTAATTCAAAACCAAACCTTAACACTAACACTAATCCTAACACTAACACTAACCCTAACCCTAATCTTAACTCAAACCCTAACCCTAAAACCACCCTAAACCTAACAGTAACTTAAAAACCTAACACTAAACCTAACCCTAACACTTAGCCTAAACCAAACACTAAACCTAACATTAATTCATAACCATAAAACTAAACCTAACACTATACCTAACCCTAACACTATCCCTAAACCTAACCTTAGCCCTCACCAATCCTAAACCTAACGCTAACACTAATAATAAATCACACCCTAACCCTAACCTTAACACTAACCCTAAGCCTAACACTTACCCTAACCCTAACCCTAACACTTACCCTAACCCTAACACAAACCCTAACATAACCCTAACCATAACTTTAAATCAAACACTAACCCTGAAACCAACTCTAAACCTAACCCTAAAACTAACACTAACCCTAATACAAACCCTAACTCTAATACTATCACTAATCCAAAACCTAACCCTAAATGGAAACCTAACACTAAGCTGAAAACAAACACTAACCCTAAACCTAAACCTAACCTAACCCTAACCCTAAACCTAACTGTAATCCTAACACCAACCCTAACTCTAAACCTAACTCTAAATTTAACCCTAACCTAAACCCTAATCGTAACCCTAACACAAAACCTAACCCTATCACAAACCCTAACACTAACCATGTCACAAACCCTAACACTAACTCTAAACCTAACACTAACCCTTACTCTAAAACTTATCCTAATCCTAACCCTAATCCTAACACTAATCCTAACTATAAACCTTACCCTAACTCTTACCCTCACACTAACCTTAACCATAACACTAACTCTAACACTAACCATAAACCTAACCATAAACGTTACACTAACCCTAAGCATACACCTAAAACTAATGCTAACACAAAACCTAATCCTAACCTTAACCCTAACCCTAACCCTAACGCAAACCCTAACCCTAAATCTAACACTAATTCTTACAGTAACTGTAGCTCTAACATTAACCCTAATCCTAATCCTAACACAAAACCTAACACTAAACCTAACACTGAAATTAAACCTTACACTAATTCTAACCCTAACCATAACCATAAACCTAATTCTAATCCTAAATGTAACCGTAACCCTAACACTAAACCTAATCTTAACTGTAAACCTAACCCTAAACCTAAAGCTAAAAGAACCAAACACTTGCCCTAACACTAACCCTAAATTGAAACCAAATCTTAAGTATAACCCTAACTCTAAAATGAACCCTAAACCTAACACTAATTCTAACACTATTCCTAAACCTAACACTTACCCTAACACTAACCCTTATCCTAACAGTAACTCTAAATATAAACCTAACTTTAAAACTAACCATAACACTAAACCTAACCCTATCACTAACGCTAACACTAACTCTAAACCTATCCAAAAACCTAACACTATAATTAACCCTAACCCTAACCCTAACACAATAACCTAAATCTTACCCTAACCCTATTCATAAAACTAACACTCACCCTAACCCAAATCCTAAGAGAAACCCTATTCTAAACCTTGCAATAACCCTAAACCTAATCCTAACCCTTACCTTAACCCTACCACTAACCCTAAACTTAACACTTACCCTAACCCTACACTAAACCTAACACTAATTATAACACAAACCCTCACCCTAAATCTAAACCTAATCCTAACACTAACCATAACACAAACTCTAACAAAAATTTTAACACTAACATTAACCCTTACAATAACCTAATTCTAACTGTAACCCTAACCCTAAACCTAACCCAAATTGTAACTCAAAACATAAACCTAAACCTAATACTCAACCTAACCCTAATTTTTACCCTTACCCTAACACTAAACTTAATCCTAAACCTAACACTATCACTAACCTTAACCCTAACTATTACCAAAACCATAACCATAACACTTACCCTAAACATAACACTAACCATAACTCTAAACCTATCCCTAACCCTAACACTATAATTAACTCTTACTCTTAACCTAACACTAAACCAAAAACCTAACCTTATCACTAAACTTAACACTAACCATAATCATAACCATAACACTAACACTAAACCTAACCCAAAGCCTAACCCTCACCCTAAACCTAACCCTACCCTAACAATCACTGAACGCTAAATCTAACACTAACATTAATGCTTACCTTCACCCTAACACTAACCCTAAAATTAACCCTGAACCTAAACTTAAAACTAACCCTAAACCTAACCCTAACCCTAACATTAACCCTAATCTTAAATTAAATGCAAAATTTAACAATAACACTATTTCTAACTTTAACCTAATCCTAACCATAACACTAAACCTAACACAAAGCCTAACCCTAATCCTAACTGAAATTGTAAACCTAACCCTAAAATGAAACTAAACCTAACCCTAAACCATCCCAAACCCTTACCCTAACACTAAACTTAACTGTAATCCTAACCCTAAACCTAACCTTAACCAAAACCCTAACCCTAATGCTAACATTTACCTTCAACCTATTTGTAAACCTAACAAGATACCTAAACCAAAATCTTAAACTAACCCTAACACTAAAACTAATTCTAACCTTAATTTTAACTATACCTATAACACTAAACCTAACCCTAAGACAAACCACAGTACTAAATCTAACACTTACCTTAAAAATTTAATGCTAACCATAACATTAAACCTAAACCTAAACCTAGGACTAACCCTAACCCTAACACTAATCATAACAATAAACCTAATCATCTTATTAACACTAATTATAACACTAACCGTAACTCAAACCCTAACACTATCACTTATTCTAACACTAACACTAACACTTAACCTAACCTTAACCCAAACCCTAAACCTAACACTAACCCTAAACCTAACATTAAACCTAACACTAACACTAATACTAAATGTAAAAATAACCCTAAACCTAACTGTAATCCTAACTCTAAACCTAACCATTATACTAACCCTAATCCTAACCCCAAATTTAACCCAAATCCTATCTGTAGTCCTAACCCTAATTGTAAACATACCACTAAAACAAAACCTAAACCTAACCCTAACCCTGACACAAACCTAACCCTAACACTAAAATTAGCACTATCACTAACAATAAGCCTAACCCTTACTCTCAATAAGCCTAACCCTAACTCAAAGTAAAGCTCTAAATCTAACCTTAACAGTAACCCTAACACTAATACTAACCTTAACCTAACACTAACCCTAACACGAACACTACCCTAACCCTAACCCTAACCCTAATCATAACTGTAACCTTAACAGTAACCCTAACCCTAATCCTAACACAAACCCTAACCCTAAACGTAACACTAACCGTAATCTTAGGGTAACATGAACACTAACCCTAACCCTTAACTAACACTAACCCTAACCCTAAACCTAACCCTAATCCTAATTGTCACCCTAACCCTAACACTAACCCTAACACACACACTAGCACTTACCCTAACACTAACCCTAAACCTAATCCAAACCCTAACCATAACCCTAATAATTAACCTAACCCTAATCTTAATTCTAACCATAACCCTTACCATAAACCAAAACCTAACCCAAACACTAAACCTAACCATAAACCTAAACCTAAAACTAAGCCTAACACTAACCCTAAACCTAACCCTAAACCTAACACTAACCCTAAAGCTAACTCTAATACTAACACTAACTCAAGAAATAAACTTAACACTAACCCTAACAATAACTCTAAAAATAACACTATCACAAAACCTAACACTAACCCTAAACCTAACCGTAATCCTAATACTAAATCTAACACTAAACCTACTCCTAAATGTAACCCAAATCCTATCTGTATTTCTAGCCTTCATCCTAATCATAACCCCAACACAAAAATCTAATCCTAACTGTAAACCTAACACAAACCCTAACTCTAACCCTAACCCTAAAACTAACACTAACACTGACACTAACCCTTATCCGAACACTAACAAGAACTTTAAAACAAATCCTAACACTAACCCTGACACTAACTCTAAAAATAGGCATAAACATAACCCTAACCGTAATTCTAAACCTAACGATAGTACTAACTCTAACCCTAACATTAACTCTAAACCTAACCATAACAGTAACCTTAACAATAAACTTACCCCAAAACCCTAACACGAACACTAACCCTAACCTTAAACCTAACCTTAAACCTAACAATAAACTTTACACTAAACATAACAGTAACCTAGCACGAAAACTAACCTTAACCCTAAGCCGAAACCTAAACATAATCTTTACCTTAAGTTTAACCATAACCGTAATCCTAACACAAATCCTAACTTTAAACATAACACTACCCTAACCCTAACCCTAAACCTAACCCTAAACCGAACCCTAATCCTGAGTGTAACCCTAACCCTAAAACTAACGCTAATGCTAACACAACACTAACACCCTAACACTAACCCTAAACCTAATCCAAACACTAAAACTAACCCTAACACTAAACCTAAATTTAACTCTAATTTTAACCATAACCCTTACCCTAAACCTAAACCTAACATGAACACTAACCCTAACCCTAAACCTAAACAAAAAACGAACCCTAACTCTAACCCCAAACCTAAACATTACCTTAAACCTAACACTAAAATAAACCTACCATAATCCTAACCCTAACCCTAACTGTAACCAAAAACCTTACACTAACCCTAACTCAAAACATAACCCTAAATTCAACCCTAAACCTACCCTTACCCCTAACCCTAAAACAAACCCTACCACTAATCCTAATAATAAACCTAACACTGACCCTATCCCTAAACTTAACCCTAATTTTAAAACTAACACTAACTCTAAACCTAACTCTATCTCTAACCTTAACCCTAACACTAACCATAACTCTAACTCTCACACTAACCCTAAACCTAATATGAACCCTAATTCTAACCCTAACACTAAACCTAGCACTAATATTAAACATTGCCTTTAACCTAACACTAAACCTAAACTTAACCTCACACTAACCCTAAACTTAACTCCAACCCTCACCAATATACAACCAAACCCTAACCCTAACCCTAACATTAAACCTAACACTAAATTTAACTCAAAATTTTACACTAACAGTAACCCTAAACTTAACCTAATCCTAACCATAAACCTAACACTTACACTAACCTAACCCTAATTCTAACTTTAATTCTAAACCTAACCCTAAAATGAAACTAACCCTAACCCTTATCGTATCCCAAAACCTTACCCTAAAACTAAACTTAACCATAATCCTAACCCTAACACTAACCTCAACCCTAAACTTAGCCTTAACCCTTACAATAACCCTCAACCTATTCATAAAACTAACATGATCGCAAACCCTAAATCTTACATTAACCCTAAAACTAAAACTAATTCTAACCTAAAGCCTTAACCTAGCCCTAAAAATAACTCTAACCTTAATATGAACCATAACCTTAAACATGACACTAACCCTAACCCTAACCATAACCATAACATTAACCCTAAATCTAACCCTAAGACTAACTGTAACCCTAATCCTAACACTAAACCTAACAATAAATTAATCATAATATTGTCACATACCCTCACACTAACCCTAACTTAAACCCTAACCCTGACACTAACCCAAACACTAACACCAACTTTAAACGTAACCCTAACCGAAAACCTAATCCTAACACTAACCCTAAACTTCACCGTAATCCTAACCCTAAACCTAACCCTAAATTTAACCCAAATCCTATCTGTAATTCTAATCCTAAACCTAACCATAACTTAAACACAAAAACTAAACCTAACTCTAAGTATAACACAAACCCTAACCCTAATCTTAACACTAACACTAACAATAACACTAATAAAAAACATAACACTAAGAGTAACCCTTACCATAACACTAACACTAACCGTAAAATTAACCCTAACATTAACCATAAACGTAACCCTAAAAATAACACTAACACTAACCCTAACCCTAAACATAACCCTAACACTAACCCTATTCATTACCTTAACACTAACAATAAATAAACACTAACCCTAACACAAACACTAACCCTAATCCTAACCCTAATCCTAACTATAACCATAACCATTACCATAACCATAACATTAACCCTAAAACTAACCTTAACACGAACCCTAATTCTAAACATAATTCTAACCCTAAACCTAACCTAAAACTAACCCTAAACCTAACCCTAAACATAAACTTAATCTTAAGTGTAACCCTAATGTTAACACAAACTCTAACACGTACCCTAAAAGTAACCCTAATCCTAATCCAAACCATAACCCTAAAATTAACATTAAACTAAACCAAAACCCTAATTCTAACCATAACCCTTAACCTAACCCGAAACCTAACACAAACACTAACACTAATTCTAAACCTAAACGTAAAACTAACCCTAACACTAACCCTAAAGCTAAGCCTATCACTAACCCTATTCCTAAACCTAACACAAACACTAACCCTAACCCTAATCCTAACACTAACCCTAACCGTAACCGTGAACCAAACACTAATCCTAACTCAATCCATAAACCTAAATCCAACTCTAACCCTATCTGTAAACCTAAACCTAACCCTACTCCTAACCCTAACACAAACCCTACCACTAATCCTAACACTAAACCTAACACTAACCCTAACCCTAAACCTAACCCTAACTTTAAAACTAACCCTATCCCTTACACTAACCATTTTCCTAACCATAACCCTAACACAACCCCTAAACCTAACACTAAATCTAACACTAAGTCTAAACATAAAGCTAACACTCACATTAACCATAACACTAATAGTAACCATAACACTAACTCAAACACTATGCCTAACCCTAATTTTAAACCTTACCCTAACCCTAAACCTAAACCTAAACCTAAAATAAACCCTAAAACTAACCCTAACCCTAAACCTGAACCTAACACTAACACTATCTGTAACCCTAATCAAAATTGTAATACTAACCACAACTCAAATTGTAACCCTAAATCCAACCCTAATCACACCTGTAATCCTAATCGTAACCTTACCCCTAACCCTAACACAAAGCTTATCCCTATCCCTAACACTACATCTTACACTAACCTCACCTTAAATCTAACAATAATTCTAAAACTAACCCTATGCCTAACCCGAACCCTGAATCTAACACTAACTCTAACCTAACTCTAACCCTAACCCTATCCTTAACAATAACACCAACCGTATAACTAACATTAACCCTAACAGTAAACCTTACTATAATCCTAAATCTAACCCTAATCTTACCCTAACTCTAACACTAACGTGAACACTTAACCTAACCCTAACCCTAAACATAAAACAAACCCTATCCTAACACTAACAGTAACCCTAAACCTAACCATGACCCCAATGCTAACCCTATCTCTACCCCTAATTATGAATCCACCCCTAATTTTATCTTTAACATTAACCCTAATGCAAACACTAATCCTAACAGAAACCTTACCCTAACCCTAAAATTATAATTAATATTTACCCTATCCCTAAACCTAACCCTAACTCTATATCTAACTTTAACCCTAACCCTAATCCTAATGCTAACTTTTGCACTAACCCTAACCCTAAACCTATACTTAACCCTAACAATATACATAAACGAACCCTAAAACTAACCCTAACACTAACCGTAACCCTAAATTTAAACCTAACCCTAACCCTCACACCAACCCTAATCCTAACCCTAACCATCACCCTCTCACTAATTGTAAACCTAACACTTACCCTAACCCTAACCCTAACACTAACCTAACCGTATCTCTAAACCTAACACTTACCCTAACACTAACCCGAAACCTAACGCTAACTCTTACTCTAACAGTAACCCTAAACCTACCACTAAACTTAACCCTAAGCCTAACACTTACCTTAACCCTCACCTTAACACTAACCATTACCTCAACTCTAACCCTATCACTAATTTTAACCCTAACGCTTAACCTAAACCTAACACTACCCCTAACCCTAAGCCTCTCCCTAACACTAATATTAACAGGAAAACTAACCCTAAACCTAAATATAATTCTAACCCTAACTGTTACCCAACACCTAACCTAACCCCACCCTTACCTAACCCTAAAAATAAAAGTTAGACTAAAACTAAACCTAACCCTAACTGTAACACTAACCCTAACATTACCCCTAACTGTAAACCTATCTTTAATCCTAATTCTACCTCTAATCCTATCTGTAACTGTAACCGAAAACCTAACCCTAACACTAACATTAACACAAATCTTAACCCCAACCCTAAGGCAAATCGTAAAAGTAACCCGAACACTAACACGAACACACACCCAAAATCTATCAGTATCCCTAACACTATCCCCAAAACTATCCCCAATCCTAACACTAACCCCAACACTAAACATAACCCTAACCCTAACAGGAACCCTAACCCTATCCCTAGCATTAGCCCTAACTCTAACCCTAAAACTAATTGCAAATCCAACCCTAATTCTAACACTAACACTAAATCTAAACATCAGCATAACCGTAACCCTAATCCTAATCCTAAAACTACCATAACAGCAACCATAATGCATATCATA
Organism: Callospermophilus lateralis; assembly: GCF_048772815.1. Taxonomy (NCBI): domain Eukaryota; kingdom Metazoa; phylum Chordata; class Mammalia; order Rodentia; family Sciuridae; genus Callospermophilus; species Callospermophilus lateralis. The sequence continues at coordinate 87,843,803 of NC_135306.1, forward strand.
ACACTAACATTAAACCTAAATGTAACCCTAATCCTGGCCCTAACACTAACCCTAACATTAAACCTAACCCTAAAGCTAACACAAACCCAAATCCTAACACTGAAACTAACCCTGATCCTAAACCTAATCCTACCAGTAACCCTAACAAAAGTGCTAACCCTAATCCTAAATCTAACTGTAACCCTAACACTAACTTTACTCCTTTCCTAACACAAACCCTAACACAAACACTAACACTAACCCTTACTAGAGCCCTAAACCTAACCCTAACAATAATGCTAACCCTAACCATAAGACTAACACTAAAACTAAAACTAATCCTAACCCTAACCCTAAACCTAACTCTAACTGGATCACTAACCCTAATCCCAGTCCTAACACTAATCCTAACAATATCCCTAAACTTATCTGTGAACCTAAACATAACACTAACCCTAATCCTAACCCTAACAGTTAACCAAATACTAACCGAAAACCTAACCCTAACATTAACTCTAAAAGTAACCCAAACCATAATTTAAACCATAATTTAATCCTATCACTAAACCTAACCCTACCAGTGACACTAATTCTAATTCAAACCCTAACACTCTACCTAAACCTAAACCAAAACTTAACACTAAACATAACCCTAACCCTAACCCTAATACTAATTGTACACCAATCTCTTAACGTAAAACTATCCCTACCCTTAACACTAACCCTATGCTTAGCTTCAACTCTAATCTTCAACCTAGCCTTAACCCCATCACTAAGCCTAACACTAATCCTAACACTAATCATCACCCTAATGCTATCACAATCCCAAACCCTAACCATAAACCTAACCATAACCTAACTCTAACCCTAAACCTAACCTAACCCTAACCTTACCCTAACTTAACCATAAGACTAAAAATAAACTTAATCCTAAATCTAAACATAACACTAACTCTAACCCTAACCCTAAATCTAAACCTAACCCTAACACTTACCTTATCCCTAACCCTAAACCAAATCTAACCCTAACCCTAACCCTACTACCATAACCTTAAGCCTAACCCTATCAAAACCCCTAACCCTAACACAAATCATAAACCTAACCCTAACACTAACTCTAACCATAACTCTAACCATAAAGTTAACACTTAACAAAAGCCTATACCTAAATCTAACCCTAACCCTAACACAAAATATAACCCTAATAATAACACTAACCCTAATTCTAATACTAATCTAACCCTAACCTAACACTAAAACTGATCCTAACACTAGCCCTAACACTAAACCTGACACTAAATTTAAACTAAACCCTAACCCTATCACGAAAACTAAATCTAAAGTTAATCCTATCCCAACCCTAAAGCAAACACTATCACAAACCCTACACTTAACCATAACTCTAAACCTAACTGTAAACCTAACACTGAAAATAAAAGTAACCCTAACCCTAAATCTAAACTTAATGTCATCTGTGACAATAACCATAACCCTAAAACTAATCCTAATACAAACTGAAAACCTAACCCTCTTCCTAACATAAACCCTAAACCTATCCCTAACACAAAGCCTAACCCGAAAGCTAACCCTAACCCTTCCTTTAACACTTAACCTAACCCTAAACCTAACTCTAACACTAACAATAACCTATCCCTAACCATAACACTAATTCTAATCTTAAACCTAACACAAATCCTAACCCTAACCCTTGTCTAAGATTAACACTAACCCTACCATAACCATAACCCTAACACTAATACTAACCCTAAACCTTACCCTAAACCTAACTGTAATCCTAACTCTAACACTACCCTTATCCTAAATCTAACACAAATCCTAACCCTAAACCTAACACTAACCCTAACACTAACATTAAACCTAACACTAACCCTAACCTAACCCTAACACCAATCCTAAACCTCTCTCTAACCCTAAACTGAACCCTAACCCTAATCCTAACCCTAACCCTAACAATAACCTTAAACATAATCCTAACACTAAAACTAACACTAACCCTAAACCTAAATCTAACCATAACCCTAACACTAAACCTAACCGTAACGCTAACCATAACACTAACCCTAAAGCAAGACTAAACACTGACCCTGGCCATAACCCTAACCGTAACCCGATCCCTAACACTAACACTAACCTTAAACATAACTTTAACTATAACACTAACTCTAACCCTAACCCTATTTCTAACAATAACCTAAATTACGCCTAAACTTCACCCTAAATCTAACTTTAAACTTAACACTAGCCATAACCTTAAACCTAGCACTAACTTTAACTCTAATCATAATACTAACCCTTACATTATCCCTAACCCTAATCCTAACACTAACCATAACATTAACACTAACCCTAATTCTAAACCTAACCTGAACCTAACCCTAACAATAACCCTAACCCTAACCTAACAGAACCCTAACCCTAATCCTATTCATAACCCTAAGACTAACCTAACACTAACCCTAATGCAAACACTAATCTTAACCCTAAACATAACCCTAAGTGTAACACTAAAACTAACCCTATTCCTAATCCTATACCTAAAACTAAACCTAACCCTAAAATTAACCCTAACATGAACACTAACCCTAATCCTAACCATAAACCTAACAGGATCTCTTCCATGTAACCTAACTCTAACACTAAATATAACCCTATCCCTAACCCTAGCATTAACCCTAAACCTAATTCTAACCCTAAAACTGAACATAAACTTAACCCTACCCTAACAATAACCCTAAAACTAAACCTAATCCTAACTCTAACCCTTTCACTTAGCCTAAAGCTATCCCTAACCCTAACCATATCATTCAACCTAACGCTAAACTGAAACCTAACACTAATCGTATCCCTAAACCTATCCCTTACATTAACATTATCCCTAACCCTAACCCTAACCCTAATATGAATCCTAAAACTAACCCTTCCTCTAAACCTAACCCTAACACCAAAACCTAACCATAAACCTAACCCTAATTATAAACCTAACCCTAACCCTAATACTAACCAAACACCAAAGTTAACACTAACACAAACTGTAACCGTAACTCTAACCCTAACCCTAACCCAAACAATAAAACAAATCTTGACCCTAACACTATCCCTAACATTAAATCTAAATCTAACAATAAATTTAACCCTAACTATAAACCAAATCCTAACCCTAACCCGAATGCTAGTACTAACCCTAAACCTCACACTATGCCTAACTCCAATCCTAACACTAACCCTAAACCTAGCTATAACCCTAACCCAAACACTATTCCTAACCCTAACCCTAGCCAAAACACTAAACTTAAAGCTAACACTAAAAATACACCTAACACTAACCCTAATTCAAACCATAACACGAACCCTAATCCTAACCATAATCGCAAACCTAACACAAACCCTAACCCTAATCCAAATCCTAAAACTAACCATAAACCTAACCCTAAACCTTACACTAAACCTAAACCTAATCCTAACACTAAACCTAAACTTAATCATAATCCTATCACTAAACCTAACACTAACCCTAAAAAAACCCTAACAATAACCATAACCTTAATCCTAACACTAACCCTAATCCTTACACTAAACCTAACAAAAACCCTAACCCAAACCATAACCCTAAATTTAACCTAAATCTAATGTTAACCCTTACCTAAAACTAACTCTAATCTTAATCCTAAAAATAGCCTTAACAATAACCCTACCCCTAAACTAACACAAACCCTAACCATTTTACTAAGGCCACCACTCACCAAAAACGAGATCGTAACCATAAATCTAACCCTAAACCTAAGCCTAACCCTAACAATAAGAATAATCCTAACCCTAATCCTAACACTAACACAAACTCTAAGTCTACATCTAATACAAACCATAACCCAAACTATAACCCTGACCCTAATCTAACCCCAAACCTCACCCTTACATAACCCTAACCCTAACCCTTACACAAACAATAACATAAACCTAATAGAAAACATAACACTACTCTAACAGTGACCATAAATCTAACCCTAACACTAATCTTAACTCTAACCTTAAACATAATCCTAATTCTAAAACGAACTCTAATTGTAACCATAAACCTAACACTTACCTAACTTTAACCATAATAGAAATCTTAAACCTAAGTCTAACCTAAATCATAACACTAACCCTAACACTTACACTAACCATTAACCTAACCATTTGACAAATCCCGATCCTAACCCAAACCCTCGCCCTAAACCTAAAACTAACCCTAATCCTAATCCTAATCTTAACACTAACACTAGCCCTAACCCTAAAATTAACACTAAAAATAACTCTACTCTAACCCTAACACAAACCCTAACCCAAACCTTAATCCTTACCCTAATCTGACCCTAACCTTCACCATAACCCTACCCTAACCTTAAACCTATCACAAACACAAACCCTAAATCAAAGCCTAACTTTAACCCTAACCCTTACCTAACACTAACTCTAACCATAACCCTAACCCTAAACCTCACACTTACCCTAATTCTAACCCTAACACGAATCTTAATACTAACATTAACCCTAAACCTAACACTAACCCTAAAACTAACCCCAACCTAACACAAACATTGACCCTAAACCTAACACTAACACTAACCCTAACGCTAATCGTAACCCTAAACCTAAACTTAAAATAACCCAAACCCTAAACCTACCCCTCACCCTCACCCTAACCCTAACATTAAACCTAAGACTAAACTAACCCTAACCCTAACACTAATCCTAGGGCTAACTATAACCCTAACCCTAACTCTAATCCTAGAGCTAACTATAACCCTAACTCAGACACTAAAAGTAACCCTAATTTTAACCTTAATCCAAATACTAACACTAAGCCTAACCCAAAACCTAAACCAAACACTAACCGTAATCATAACCCTAACCCTAACATGAAACATATCACTAACACTTATCCTAACCTAATCATAACCCTATCCTTAACCCTAAATCTAACATAATCCTATATCTAACCGTAACCCAAACCCTAACACTAACCGTAACTGTAAACCTAACCAGAAAACTAACCGTAACCCTAACACAAAACCTACACCAAAACCTAACCCAAACACTGACCCTGAACCTAATTGTAAACCTAAAAACAACCCAAACCCAAACCATAATCCTAAATTTTACCTAACTCTAATACTATCGCTTACCTAACCAATCGTAAATTCTAACACTAACCGTAACCCTAACCATAAACCTAACACTAAACCTTAACCTATCCACACACCTAAGCCTAACACTCACCCAAAACATAACCCCAACCCTAACACGAACAATAAATCTAACCCTATCACTCATCTTAACAGAAACCCTACTCCTAACTCTTACCCAAACCCTAACACTAACCCTAACCCTAACTTTAAGCCTAACCCTAATGCTATCCCAAAACCTAACTCAAAAAATAACATGAAACCTAACCTAAAAACCCAACCCTCAACATAACTGTAAATATAAACCTAACACTAACCATTAACCTAACACTATCACGAACCCTAAACCCCATTATAACCCTAAAACAAACACTATTGCTAAAACTTACCCTAACCCTAATCGTAACCCAAACCCTAAACATAAACCTAACCTTAACCCTAAGACTAAACATAAAATGAACCCTAACACTAACCCTAACACCAACCTAAACCTAAATGTAACCCTAACCCTAACACTAACCCTAAACCTAAAAATAACAATTTTAACACTAACCCTAATCCTAACCTACCCTAAGCCTCAATCTAACCGTAAACCTAATCTTAAGAGTAACCATAAATGTATACAGAACCCTATCAGTAACCCTAACAAAAAACCTAACCTAAACACTAACACTAACACTAACCCTAATCCTAACACTAACCCTAACCCTAACTTTACACTAACACTAATTCTAAACATAACCCTAAAGCTAACCCTAAACCTAAACCTAAACATAACCCTAAAACTAACACTAACTTTAAATCTAACCATAATTCTAACTATAACACAAACCCCAAACCTAACCTTATCTCGAACCTTAACCAAATTCTAACCCTAACTCTAAAACTAACCCTATCACTAATTCTAACCCTAAACCTAACCCTACCCTAAACCAAATCCCAAACATAACACTAATCCTAAACTTAAACCTAACCATATCATGAACATTTACCCTTATCCTAGCCCTAACACTAACCCTAATCCTAACCCCAACCCTAACCCTATAATTAACCCTAATGTTAACACTAAACCTAACACTAATCCTTATCTTAAGTCTAAAACGAATTCTAATACTAAATCTAAACCTAACAATAAAACTACCCCTAACACAAACCCTAACTCTAATCCTAACCCTAAACCTAAACCTAACTTAAGGCAATCCCTAACCCTTCAAATAACAATAATTCTAACCCTATCCCTCTCTGTCAACCTAACCCTATACCAAACACTAACCCTAAGCCTAATCGTAACACTAAGCCTAAAACTATATAAACCTATCCCTAACCCTAACACTAACAATAACCTAAGTCTAACCTTAACACTAAAACTTACACTAACCTTAACACAAACCCAATTCTAACTCTAACCCTAAACCTAAACCTAACACTAACCCTAACACTAACCCAATCCTAACCCTAACCCTAACCCGAAACCTAACACTAAACCTTATTGTAAACCTAAAACAAACCCTGACCCTAACCCTAACCGTAACCATAACCATAACCGTAACCATAACAATAACACTAAACCTCATTCTATAGCTAATCCTAACCTAACACTAAACTTAAAACTAACAATAAATTTAATTTTACCCTATTCAAAACACTAATTTTAACCCTAATCTTAACCCTAACCATAACACTAACCCTAATCCTAATAATAACCCTAAGCCCAACCCTAACACTAATATGAACCCTGACTTTAACCCTAACAATTAAACAAACGCTAACCTAACCATAAACCTAATACTAACATAAACCTAACCTTAACAAAAACCCTAAACCAAACTGTATCTCTAATTCTAACCAAACCTCAACCATAAGCCTTACCTAACCCTAACCCTAACCCGAAACCTAACACTAACCCTAACACTATACCAAACCTAACCCTAACACTAACTCAACACACAAATCTAATCCTATCACTACCCCTAAACTTAACAATAACCCTAATAAATACTGTAACCCTAAAACTAACCCTAACCCTAAATCTAAACTTAACCCTAATCCTAACCCTAACCCAGACCATAATTCTATCTCTAGCCCTAACCCTAATACTAAATCTAACACTAATTCTAACCCAATACATAACCCTAATCCTAAGCATAACTCTAACCCTAACTTTAATTCTAACCATAAAATAATCCCAAAACCTAAGGCTAACACTAAACCTAACCCTAACCCTAACACTAACCCAAAATCCAACCCTAACTCTAACTGTAACCTTAACCCTAAACCTAACACTAACCCTAAGCCTAACTCAAACCCAGACACTAACCCTAACCCTAACCATAACTTTAACCTAATACATACCCTACCCCTAACACTTAACTCAACACTAACCCTAACCCAACCCTCCCCCAACCCTAACACTAACATTAACATTAACGTTAACACTAACCCTCAACTTAACACTAACACTGAAGCTCACCCTAACATAATAATAACCCTAACATTAACCCTAAAACAACACTTATCCTAACACTAACACTAAGCCTAACCATAACACTAATGTTAAACCTAACACTAACGCTAAACCTAATCCTTACAATAATCCTTCAACTAACTCAAACACGAACCATAACCATGATCCTAACACAAAACATAACCCTAACCCTAACACTAACACTAAACCTAACCCTAACACTAACACTAACCGTAAACATAACCCTAACACAAACACTAACCAAACCCTAACCCTAACACTAACACTAAACCTAACATTAAGCCTAGCAATAATCCTAACTCTAACCGTTACCAAAACCCTAACCCTATCACTAATTTAGACTCTAACCCTGATTCTAACACTAACCCTAACACAAACCCTAACCCTAACACTAAACCTAAAACTAACACTAACCCTAATCCTAACCCTAAATCTAAAACTAAATTTAAACATAACCAGAACCCTAACTCTAACTCTAATTCTAACCCCCCAACTAACACTAACCATAACTCAAACTGTAATCTTGAAACTTATCCTAAACTTAACCATAACCCTAACCTTAACAATAACCCTAACCCTAATCCTAACCTAAAAAGTAACCTGAACCTATCCTGAAACTTAACCCTAACCCTAAATTAAACCCTCACCCTAATCCTAACACTAAACCAAACCCTAATCAGAATCCTAAAACTAACACTTACCCTAACCATAACATTAACCCTAAACCTAATCATAACCCTAACATTAAACTTCAACTTAATTCGAACACTAACTCTAACCCTTACACTAAAACTAATCCAACCCTAACCCTAACCCTAAACTAACCCTAACCCTAAACCTTACACAACCCTAACTCTAACCCTAACACTAATTCAAACCCAAACTTTAACACTAACCCTTACCCAAATCCTAACCTTTATTAACCTTAACTCTAATCCAAAACCTAACACTAACCTTAACCGTAACTCTCCATGATCCTAACATTAACCCTAACCCTAACACTAACACTAACCTTAATCCTTACCGCAATCCTAAAACTAAATGTATGGCTCACTCTAACCCAAATACTAACCATGAAACTATCCATAATGCTAGCATAATACAAATTATAAAATTAATCCTAACCCTACCACAAACGATTACCCTAATGCTAACACTAATACTAGCACTAACTCTAATGCCAAAACAAACCCAAAGACAAACCTTAACCATAAGTTTAAACCTAAACCTGATCTTAACTGAAACCCTAACTGTAAACCCAATCCTTACATTAACATAACCCTAACCCTAACCATGAACATAACCCTAACCCTAAGCCTAATCCAAATACTAACCCTACCCCTCACCCTAATTCTAACAATAATTCTAACAAAAAAATAACCCAAAAAATAACCAAAACCCTAATCTAAACCTAACCATTACCTAACCCTAACCCTAACACTCACCCCAAACCTAACTCTAACCCTCACCCTTATCCAAATATTAAACCTAATACTAACCCTAATTTAAACCCTAAACTAACTCCAAACCTAACTATAACCCAAACCTAAACACTAATGCTAACCCTAACCCTAACCTTTAAACTAACACTAACCCTAATCCTAACATGAACCTTATCCCTAACCCTAACTCTAAACCTAACTGTATGCTAACACTAAACATAACCCTAACACTAAGAGTTAACCTAATCCTAAAACTAACACAAAACCTAACACTAACCCTAACCCTAATCTTAATCAAACACTAACACTAACCCTAATCCTAAACCAAAATCTAACCCTCACCCTAAACCTAAATCTAACACTAACCATAACCATAACCCTAATACAAACCATAACCCTAATCCTAAGCCGAACATTACTGTAAAAATAACCCTTTTCATAACACTAACCCTAAACATAACCCTAGAACTAACAATATATTAAACACTAACCTTAAACTAACCCTTACCCTAACCCTAACCACAACCCTTACCCTAACCCTAAAGCTAACCTAACACTGGCATGAATACTAAGCCTCAAACTAAACCGAAACCGAAACCTAACACTAACCCTAACCCAAACAATAAATCTAACCCTAACCATAACACTAACCTAATACAAATACTAACCCTAACCCTAACACTAAATATAACCCTAAAACTAACACTAACCCTAAAACTAACCCTAACCCTACCCCTAAACCTAAACCTAAACCTAACACAGACACTAATCTTAGTCCTAAAATGAACAATAAACCAAACCCTAACCCTAATTTAACTTAAACCCTATCCCTAACCCTAACACTAATCTTAACCCTAAAACTTTCCCTAACCCTAACACTTAACCTAAACCTAACCATAAGCCAAACCTAACCAAAACCCTAAACCTAACTCTCACATTTTTTATAACCTTTATCATAACCCTAACCATAACCTAACTGTAATCTCAATACAAACACTAACCCTAAAGCTAACACTAACCTAAACCCTAAACTTAACAATAACTCTAGCCCTAATTCTATCACTAACACTAACTCTAACCTTAGCCCTAAACATAACACTAACCCTAACCATAATTCTAACAGTTACACTAACTCTAACCTAAACTCTAACCCTAACCCAAATTTTACCCTATCCTAACCCTAAACCTAACCATAACCCTTACAATAACCATAATTCAAATCCTAACACAAAATATAACCCTATGCCTAACTCTAAACTTAAAGCAACCCTAATCCTAAACCCAATTCTAGCCCAAACCCTAACCCTAAATTTTATTTTTACCCTAACCGTAACCCTAAAATTAACCATAACCCTAATCCTAACAACACAAACAATAACCCTAACTGTAACTCTAAACCTACCAGTAAACCTAACTCGAATACTTATGTTAACTCTAACCCTAAACCTAACACAAACCCAAAGTTTAACACTAACTCTAACCCTAACCCTAACACTAACCATAACCATAACTCTATCTGTAACCATAGCAATAACCATAAAATCTCTAAACCTAACCCTAACCCTCACCCTATTTCTAATGCTAATGTGAACATTAACTCTAAACCTAATTATAACACTAACCTTAAACCTAACTATAACCCTAAACCTAACCCTTACATAACCCTAACACTAACCCTAAATTTAAACCTAAAGCTAACACTAATACGAAACTTAAACTTAACAAGAACCCTAAAACTAACGTTAACCCTAACTTTAACCTAAACTAAAACTAACCCTAACATTAACTCTAACCTTATTCCTAACCCTATCCCGAACCCTATCACTAACCTAACCCTAAACATAACCCTAAACCCATCACTAAACCTAACCGTAACCGGAAACTGAAACATATTCTTAACCCTAAACCTAAGACAAATCATATCCCCAACCCTAACACTAACCCTAACTCTAAACCTAACCATAACACTAACCCTAACCCTAACCCTACACTAACACTAATTTTAACCATAACTCTAAACCGAAAATTAAACCTTACTCTAGCAATTACCCTAATCCTTACCCTATATCTTGTTGTAAACTTAACCCTAACATTAATCCTAACCCTAACCCTAATCCTAACCCTAACACTAAACTTAACCCTAAAACTAACCCTATCTCTAACCCTAATCAAAACTCTATCCCTAACCCTATCACTAACACTAACACTAACACTATCCCTAACCCTAAACCTAAGCATAACTTTAACAATAACCCTAACACTAACTTAACATTAACCCTAACCCTAAAACTAACACTAACCTTAGCCCTAACCCTAACACTAACCTTAAACCTAACCCTAATGCAAATTTTAAACCGAACCCTAACACAAACCCTAACCCTAACAGTAACTTTTATTGTAACACTAATCCTAATCCTAACCCTAAATCTAAACCTAATCCTAACCCTAACCCAAAACCTAAACCTATACCTAACCCTAACACTAACCTTAGCCCTAACCCTAACACTAACCCTAAACTTAACCCTAATGCAAACTGTAAAACTAACCCTAACACAAACCCAAACAATAAATTTAATTCTAACACTAACCCTTATCCTAACCCTAAATCTAAACCTAATCCTCACCCTAACCCTAAACCTAACACTTACTATAATCCTAAGCCTAACCCTAACCTAACACTAACCTTAAGCAAAACCGTAACCCTAACCCTTACCGTATAACCAACCCTAACTCTAACTCTAACACTTACCCAATATCTAAGTCTAACACTAAACCAAACACTAATCCTAAACTTAACTTTAACCTTAATCATAACATTAACCCTCACCCTAACCCTAATCCTAAACTTAACCGTAACACTTACCCTAAACCTAACCCTAACACAAATCCTAAATGTAACCCTAATCCTAACACTAACCCTAAACCTAAACCTAACCCTAACCCTAACTCTAATCCTAAACCTAACCGTAACATTCACCCTAACCCCAACCCTAACACAAATCCTAAACCTAACCCTAAACCTAAGCCTTTTCCTAACATTAACTCTAACTCTAACCCTATCCATAACCCTGAACTTAACGTAACCCTAACTCTAACCCTAACCATAAACCTAACAAAAACCCGAAAGCAAAAAATAACTGTAAACATAACCTAATATTAACCTTAACCCTCACCTAATCATAACCCTAAACTTAATACAAACACTAACCCTAACACTAACATTAACCCTAACCCCAACACTAACCTTATCACTAACCCTAACCTCAACCATACCATAACACTAACAGTTACACTAACCTGAACCCTAACACTATACCTAATCTACCAGTAATCATAAAACTAATCCTAATCCTAACCCTAGGGCTCACTCTAACACCCTTCTTATCCATGATCCTAACAGTAATCCTAACCCAACTCTTACCCTAACACTAAATGAAAAACTAAGTATAACACTAACCCAAACACTAAACCTAAACCTAAAAATAACCCTAAACTGAACACTAATCCAAAACCTAGCCCTAGCCATAAACCTCTTTTAACCCTAACCCTTACAGAAAACCTAAATCTAAAACTTACCCTAAAACAAATTATAATACTTACCCTAACACTAACTTTAACTAACCCTAACCCTAACCCTAATGCTAATTTGAAAACTAACCCTAAACCTAACCTAAAATTAACCAAACAATAATTCTAACTGTAATGATAATTCTAACCCTAACTCTAACCCTAAAAGTTTCCCTAAACCTATCTTTAACCCTAACACTATTTCTAACCCTAACGCAAAAACTAACACTAACACTTACACTAAACCTAACCCTAAACCTAACGTTAAACCTGTCACCCTAAACCTAATTCTAACAAAAACCCTAAACCTATCCCTAACTCTAACTTTAGCCCTAACACTAACACTAACCCTATTCTACTTGTAATCCTAAAATTAAACCTAAACCTAATTCTAAGCGTCATTCTAATGCTAATAATAACCATAACTCTAATCCTAAACCTATCACTAACCCTAGTACAAACCCTAAACCTAACTCTTAGCCTAATACAAAACATAACCCTGAACCTAACAATAATATTAACACTAAACCTAACCCTAAACCTAACTCTAAAATAACTGTAAACCTAACCCAAATCTTATCCCTAACCATAACACTAACACTAACCCTAACACTAACCCTGTCACTAAACCTAAGACTAAACATAACCCTAAACCTAACACTAACCTTAAAACTAATCCTAAGACTAACACTAACCCTAAACCTTACCTTAACCCTGACACTAACCCTAACCCTAAACTTAACCCTAACCCTAACACTAATTCTAAACCTAATAATAACCATAAAGCTAACCTTACCCCTAAGCCGAAACTTAAGAGAAACCCTAACTTTAACCCAAATCTAAACACTAACTCTAAACCATCTCTAACCCTAACACTGTTCCTAATCTTAACCCTAAATATAACCCTAACACTAACACTAAGCCTAACCCTAAACCTAACCCTAACCCTTAGCTAAGCCTTAATGCTAATCCTAATCTTAACAATTTTCCTTACCCTAACCTGAACCCTAATCCTAACTCTCACCATAACCCTAAAACTAAACCTAAGCCTAACATTAACCCTAAATCAAACACTAAAGTTAAAATTCACACTTACCCTAACCCTAACCCTAACACTAACATTAACAATAAAACTAACACTAAAACTAACACTAACCCTTACCAAACAATAATTTTATTCCTAATACTAACGCTAACTGTAATTCTTGTCCTAACCCTAACCTAACCCTAAACATAACTGTAACACAAATCCTAACCCAAAACCTAACAATAACCCTAAGTCTAACACAAACCCTAACCCTAACAATTACTCTAACACTAACCCTAAACCTAAACTTAACATTTAACTAAACCCAACCCTATCCCTAATATTAACTCTAATCCTAACTCTAACACTAACACTATCCCTAAACCCAACCTTAACCCTGACACTAACCCAAAACCTAACACTAACCCTAATACTAACCCTAGCACTAACACTAATTCTAACCACACACTACCACTGACATTAACCCTATTACTAACTGTAAGCCTAAACCTTACCCTAACACTAACTCTATCATTAACTCTAATCTTAAATTTAATCCTAACTCCAAAACTGACCCCAAACCTAACCTGAACCCTAACACTGATCCTAAACTTAACACTAAAAGTAACCCTAATAGTAACCATAAAGCTAAACCTAACCCTAACATAAACCATCAATAGAATGCTAACACTAATACTAACCCAAACCCTAACCCTAAACATAACCCTAACTCTTACATTAAAACTAAACATAACCCTAAACCTGACCATAACAATAAACCTAGCTTAAACCTCAATCTAACACTAAACCTAACCTTAACCCTAAACCTAACACCAACTCTAAACTTATCCCTAAATTTAACACTATTTGTAACCCTAAACCTAACTGTAACCCTAACACCAATAGTAAGCCTAACCAAAATCTAACCCTAACCCTAACACTAACCCTAAACCTAATCCTAACTCGAACCCTAATCCTATCCCTAACATTAACGATAACCCTAACCCTTAAACTAACGTAACCCTAACCCTAAACCTAAACCTAAACCTATCCCAAATCCTAATCCTAACTGTAATCCCAACCACAGCACTATACCTAAACTTAACATGATCCTTAACTCTAACCCAACTCTAAACCTAACACTCACAATAACCAAAACCCTAACAGTAATACTAACTGCAATCACAACAATAATCCTAACCCTAAAACTTACCTTAAACCTAATCAAACACAACCACTAACACTATTTGTAAACTTAACACTAACTGTAACCTAAAGCTAACCCAATGCATATACCTAACACTAACATTAAGCATAACACTAACACTAAGCCTAACCCTAAACCTAAAACTAAACCTAAGTCTAACACTAACCCTAACCCTAACCATAACATGAACCATAATTTTAACAGTATCCCTAATTAAAGCTAACCCTAACCCACTACCTAACACAAAACCTAAACCCAACCCAAACACTAACACTAACACTAACCCTAACACTCACCCTAACCCTAAATTAACCCTAACCCTAAACCCAAGCCTAACCCAAATCCTAATCATAACACTAACCCTAACCATAACACTAACCATAAAAGTAACAATTACCATTACTTTACTCTAACCCTAACCCAAACCCTAACACTCAACTTAACCCTAACCCTAACCCTAAATCTTATCTTAACCCTAACCCTAACACTAACACTAATCCTAATGCTAACACTAATGCAAACACTAACACTACCCCTAACACTAATGAACCCTAACCATAACACAAACGCTAACACTAACCATAACCCTAACTCTAAACTTAACCTAACCCTAAACTTAAACTAACAATAACCCTAATCCTAATGCTAACCCTAAATCTAACCCTAAATCTTACCCAAACACTAACTCTAACCCTAACACTAACCCCAACTCTAAACCTTACCCTAAAACTTACACTAACCCTAAATGTAACACAAACTCTAACCCTAACCCTAACAGTAATGCTAAACCTTACCCTACCCCTACCCCTAACCCTAACCATAAACCCTCATCCCTACCTGAAACCTAACACTAACCGAAATCCTAAACCTAAACCTAACACTTATCCTAACTATAACAATAACCCTAACTTTAACCCTAACCCTTACCTAAACCTAACAGTAAACCTCACCCTAACAATAAAAATAATATTAACCCTAACCCTAACCTGACATCTAAATTGAACCCTAACACTAACACTAACCCAAATCCTAACCCTAATCCTAACCCTTAAATTAAAGCTAAATCAAACTCTAAACCTGACACTAAACCTAATCCTAAACCTTACAGTAACCCTAAACCTAATTATAATGCTAAATCAAAAACTAACACTAATGCTAACCGTAACCCTAATACTAACCCTAACAATAGCCCTAAACCTAAACCTAACACAAACCCTAAGCCAAACACTAACCCTATCCTAAACCTAACCCTAACTCTATCCTTAAACGAAACCTAAACTAAAACCTAAACCCAACCCTAGAACTTACCCTAACCCTAAACCTCACCCTAACCGTAACCCTAAACTGAATCTAACTCTAACACTAAACCTAACACTCACCCTAACACTCACAGTAACCCTAACACTAACACTAACACTAACACTAACTCTATTTTTAACACTAAACCTAAACCTAAAGTTTAATCTATGGCTGACCCTAATCCTAACATTAATGCTAACCCTGAACCTGACAATCTCCCTAACTCTAAAACTAACCCTAATCCTAGCCACAACTCTGACCCTAATCCTAACCCTAATACTAACCGTAACATAAACCCTAACCTTAACCATAATCCTAACCCTTAACTAACCCTAATCCTAACCGTAAATTTACCCTAACTCTAAACCTAATCTTAACCCAAACACTAACACTAAATAAACACTAACCCAAACTCTAACCCTAACCCTAACACTAACCCTAACATTAACCCTAACCCTAAAACTTGCACTACCCATAAACCTAACCCTAAAACGAACTCTAACCCTATCCCTAACAGTAACCCTAAACCTTATCCTACACCTAATTCTAACCATAAATCTAACCATAAATCTAACCCTAACAGTAACCTTAGCCATATCCCTAATCCAAAACCTAATACAAACAATAATCTTAACCTTAAACCTAACACTAATCATATCTATAACACTAATCCTAACCTTAACCCTAATCCTTACCTAACCCTAAAAATATCAAAAATTTTAACCCTAACCCTTAACCGAATCCTAACTCGAACCGTAACCCTAACCCTAATACTAACACAAACCCTAACCCTAACCCTTTAATTAAAACTAAACTTAACTCTAAACCTGAAACTAACCCTAACCTTAACCCTAACAGTTATCCTAAAATTAATTATATCACTAAAACAAACACTAAAGCTAAAGCTATCCATAACCCTATCACTAACCTAAACACTAAACCTAAACCTAAACCTAACACGAACCCTAACCCTAACAATAACAAGAACCATAAGAAAAACACTAACCCTATCCTAAACCTAAACCTAACCCTATCTTTATCATGAACCCTAAAACCAAACCTAGCACGAAACTTAACACTAACCCTAACCCTAGCCTTAACCTAACTCTAATTCTAACACTAACTCTAACCCTAACCTTAACCATAAATCTAACACTAACACAAACTGTAATGATAACTCTAAACCTAAATTTAAATCTTACCCTAACAATGACCCTAACCCTAAAATTAATTCTAACCATCACCCTAACACTATCCCTAATCCTAAAACTAACCCTAATCCTAACCCTAACTGTAACATAAAACTTAACCTTAACCCTAACCAGAACCCTGAAAAAACCCTAATCCTAAACTTAAATTTATTCTAAACCGAAGCCTAAACCTGAAACTAATCCTAAACTTTAACATTAACACTAACCCTAGCAATAAACCAAAATCTAACCCTAAACCTAACACTAACCCTAACCATAATCATAACATAAACTCTAACCCAAACCCTAACCCAATTGCTAATCTTAACCCTATCAGTAACCCTAAACATAACCATAAAATTAATTATATCACTAAAACAAACACTAAACATAACCATAAACCTAAACCTAACACTAACCCTAAAATTAACAGTAACCATAACCCTAACCCTAACACGAAAAGTAACTCTAACTTTAACACTAAACCTAACTCTTCCCTTAACCCTAACACTAACACTAACCCTAACCCTAACTCTAACCATAATCCAACCATAACCCTAAAACAAACTTAACACAAATCCTAACCCTAACCCTAAACCTAACACAAAACATAACCTAACCCTAACACTAACATTATCTCTAAACCTAATCCTAACCCTATTTATAACACTAACCCTAACCCTAACCTAACACTAACAGTAACCCAAATCTTAACACTAACTATAACTCTAACCCTAAGCCTTAGTCTAACACTAACCCTAACCCTAAACCTAACCCTAACCCTAACCCTAATACTAACACTAAACCTAACCTTAATCCTAGACCTAACCAAAACAATAACCATAAACCTATAACAAATCCTAAACCTAAGATTAACACTAACACTAACCCTAAAGCTAACATTAATCCTAACTCTAACCATAACACAAACCCTAACTCAAACACTAACCCTAAGCCTAGACCAAACCCAAAGCAAAACAAACACTAATCCTAAGCCTAGCCATAAAAGTAAAAATAACCCTAACCATAAACATAACTTTAACAGTAACCCTAACCTTTACTCAAAAATGAACCTTAAACCTAACAAAAACCCTAACTCTAAAACTAACCCTAAATCTAACAGTAATCCTAACCATAATGCTGACCCTAACACCAAAATTAAAATTAAGCCTTACCCTATCTTTTATGCTAACTCTAAAACTAACATTAACCTGAACACTAAACGTAACCCTAAATCTAACCCTATCACTAGCACTAATCATAAACTTAAACCTAACACTAACACTCACCATAACCCTAAACCATACCCTAATGCTAACCGTAACCCTAACACTAACCCTAACACAAACTCTAACCCAAACACAAAACCTAACCCTAAACCTAAAT
Source organism: Callospermophilus lateralis (assembly GCF_048772815.1). NCBI lineage: Eukaryota > Metazoa > Chordata > Mammalia > Rodentia > Sciuridae > Callospermophilus > Callospermophilus lateralis. Next base: position 87,862,571 of record NC_135306.1, read on the forward strand.
TTTACACTAAATCAAACTGCAATTATAAAATTAACCCTAATTCAAACACTAAACCTAACCATAAACCGAACTTTAACTTTAACCCAAACCCTATTACCCTATTACTAACCCTAATCTTTACCCTACTCCTAACCCTAAACCTAACCTAACCCTTACACAAACCCTAACCCTAACACTTACACTAACCCTATTTTACCCTAACACTAACCCTAACTCTAACACTAATCCAACCCTACTCCTACCCCTAACCCTAACACAAACCCTAATCACAACCCTAAACCTAACACAAAGCATAAACTTATCCTTAACACTAGCCCTAACCCTAACACTAACACTAAATCTAATCTTAATTTTAAACTAACTGTAACCTGATCCCTAACCTTAATCCTCACCCTAATTCGAAAACTATCTCTAACCCTAGCCCTTACACTAAAATTAACCTTAACCATTACCTAGTCCTAACCCTAACACTAACCCTATCACTAACCCTTTTACAGTAACCCAAACCCTAAACCTAACACTAACCCTAACTTTAACACTATCCCTAACCCTAAAACTAACCCTTACCCTACCCTTAAACCTAACACTAACCCTAACCATTACCATAACCCTAAATCTAACCATAATCCAAACTAATTCTAAACCTAAATCTAAAACAAATCCTAACCCTAACCATTACCCTAACGAGAACATTAACACTAACCGTAACCCTAAACCTAACCTTAACCAAAACAATAACACTTACCCTAAACCTAAATGTAACACAAACCCTAACTCTAAACATGAACCTAACACTAACACTAACATTAAATCTTTCCCTAAAAAAAATCATTAACACTAACAGAAAACCTAACCCTAACACTAACCCTAAACCTATCCCAAACCCTAACCCTTAAACCAAAACTAAACATTACCCTTACCTTACCACTAACCCTAACTCTAAACCCATCCCTAACCCTAACACTAATCCTAACCTTAAGACTCTCACTAACACTACTCCTAACGTAAACCTAACACTAACCCTAAACTTATCCCTAATCCTAACCCTAATTCTAATACAAACAATAACCCTAACTTTAACACTAAACCTAAGCCTAACCCTAACCTTATCACTAAATTAAACCACCACCCGAACTCTCACCCTAACACAAACTATTACCCTATCCATAACACTAACCCTAACACTATCCCTAACCCTATACCTAAACCTAAATTTTAAAGCAACCCCAAACCTAACCCGATCCCTAATGCTAAACCTAACCCTAATTTTAAATCAAACCCTAATTCTAACCCTATCTCTTACCTTAAACTAATCGTAAACCTAACACTAAACCAAACCATTAGCCTAACCCTTACTGAAACACTAACACTAACCCTACACATAAAACTAAACCTAAACTTATCCCAAAACCTAACACTATTTCTAACCCTATCCCTAAATCTAAACCTAACACTAATACTAAACCTAAACCTAACCCTAACCCTAACCTTAACACGAACATTAACCCTAACCCTAACACTAACACTAACCCTAAATCTAAGCCAAAACTTAACATTATCCCTATACCTAAACCTAACCAAAACAATAACCCTAACCCTAAACCTAACCCTAACACTTGCCCTAACCATAACCATAACCATAACACTAACATTTACCCTAACTCTAATTCTAAACCTAACACTAACCCTAATCCTAACTGTAATCACAACACTAACCCAAACCTTAACACTAACCCTAAATCTAACAATAATCCTAAGCCTAACCATAAACCTAACCCTAACATTAACCCTAAATTTAACCCTCCAAAGAACCCCAAAACTAACCCAAACCCTAACCTTGAAACTCACCATAAACATAACCCTAACCCTAACACTAACACTACAACTAAACCTAACCCTATCCCTAACCGTAAACCTAACCCTAACACTAACACTACTACTAAATCGAACCCTATCACTAACCCTAACGCTAACCCAAACCCTAAAACTGTCACTAAACCTAATCCTACCCAACTTCTAACCCCAAGCCTAACCCTAAATTTTACCCTAACACTAACCTTATACCTAACCATCAAACTAAGCCTAATTATATATTTAACTGTAACACTAACCCTGACCCTAACTCTAACCCATATCCAACCATAACCCTAAGCATAACACATAACCTAACCCTATCCTTAACACTAAAAATAACTATTACCATATCCCTAACACTAACCCTAACACTAACCCTAACCCTAACCCTAAACTTAAATCTTAAACTAACCCTAGAGGTAACCTGATCCCTAACCATAAACCTCACCCTAATTCTAAAACTAATTTTAATTCTAACCCTAACACTTGCCCTAACCCTAAACCTAATCCTAAACCTAAAGACAACACTAATCCAAACCCTAAGCCTAACCCTAACTGTAACACTAACACTAACCCTAACCCTCACTGTAAAACTAACCCTAAATTTATCCCAAACTCTAACACTATTTATAACCCTATCCCTAACCCTGAAATTAAAATAACAATAACCATAACCGTAACCCTAACATTAACCCTAACACGAAACCTAACCCTAAACCTAACATTAACCATATACCTAACACTAAACAAAACACTGACACTAACACTAACCCTAACCCTAAACAGAACACTAACCCTAACTTTAAACATAACCTTAACACTAACACTAAACCTAAACCTAACCCTACAATGAACCTTAATCCTAACATGAACCTAATTCTAACTCTAACCTAAAACTAACAAAACCCTAACCCTGACACTGACTCTAACACTAAAACTAAGCCTAACACTAACCTTAACACTAACCATAAAGCTAAACCTAACCCTAACACTAACCCTAACTCTAAACCTAACCTTATGAAAATCTATAATCCTAACCCTAAAAGAAACTAACACTAATCCTAACCGCAACCCAAAACCTAACCCTAATTCTAACCATAAACATAAACCTATCCCTAACACATACCCTATCCCTAACCCTAGCACTAACCGTAACCCTATCTGTAACATTAACACTAAAGCAAACTGCAACCCTAACCTTAACGCTAACTTTAACCCTAACCCTAAATCTAACCCTAAAACTAACCCTTACACTAACAAGAATCTTACACTAACCCTAAAACCTTACCCTAAACCTAACCCTAAACCTAACACTATCTCTAACCCTAACCTAACACAAACCCTAAGCTTAAGTCTAAACCTAAGCAAAACACTGATCCTAACCCTAACCTTAACACTAATTAAAAGACTAACCATAACCCTAACCAAAAATTTACACCTAACTCTAACACTGTACCTAGCCCTAACCCTAACATGAGCCCTAAACCTAATCCAAAGAATAACCCTAACACAAACCCACAGCTTAATCCTAAATCTAACACAAATGCTAACCCGAAACCTAACACAAAACCTAACCCAAACCGAAACCCTCTTACTAACCTAATCCTAACCCTAAACTTTACCTAATGCTATCCCTAACCCTAATACTAACAATAATACTAACCCTAACCCTAAACCTTACCCTAACCCTAACATTAACCCCAACACTAATGCTAAAATTATTCCTAACAGTATTTCTAATTGTAACTGTAACTCTAATTCTAACACTAACCCTAACAAAAACACAAACCCTAACCTAACCTTAACCTAACCCTCTCGCTAAATCTATCACTAACCCAAACCCTAATACTAACCCTAACCCTGACCCTTACCCTAACCATATCACTCACCAAATCCTTACCCTAAACCTAAAACTAACACTAAGTCTATCCCTAACACTAACTCTGAACCTAACTATAACATTAACCCAAACAAAAACACTAACCCTAACGCAAACTCTAACACTAATCCTAAACCTAACCTAAACCCTAACCATAACACATTCTCTAACACTAAACCGAACACTAAGCATAACCCAGATCTTAACCTTAACCCTAGCGCTATCCCTATCTTTAACCCTAACTCTAAACCTACACAAAACACTTTGCTTAAATCTTAAACAAAAAATAACCCTAACCCTAACACTAAACCTAACCCTAAACCTATGCCTAAAGCTACTCCTAACATTAAACCTAAACTTAACCCTAATTTCAACCCTTACCCTAACCCTAACCCTATCCTAACCTCAAACCTAACCTTAACTTTAAGGTTAACCCTAACCATAATCTTAACCCTAACACTAGCCCTAATCCTAACAGTTACCCTAATCATAACCTAACCCTTTCTTCAATCCTACCACAACCCTATCCATAACAATAACCAAAACACTAAGCTAATCTTAACCATAACACTAATCTAACTTTAATTCGAATGTAACTTTAACCCTAACCCTAATACTAACTCTAACCCTAATTTTACCCTAACCCTAATCCTAACAGTAACCTAAGCCTAACACTAACTCTAAACAAACCCTAATCAAAAACCTGACTTTAACCTAACTGTAACCTAACTGTAACCCTAATTTTAACACTAACCCTATCCTTAACCATAAATTTATCACTAAACCTAACCATAAACCTAAACCTAAGCCTAACACTAACACTAACCCTAACCCTAATACTAAAACTAACCTAAGCCTAACGCTAACCCTTACTCTAACCCTAAAATATAACCCTAACGCTAACTCTAACACTCACCCTAACCCTAACAAGAAAACTAACCCTAACGCTAACTCTAACACTCACCCTAACCCTAACAAGAAAACTAACCCTAACCACAACCCTAACACTAAACCTAACCCTAACCCTAACCCTAACACTTACCCTAACACTAACACTAACCATAATGCTAACCCTAACCCTAAAACTGAACCTAACACTAACCTTAATCTTAACCCTACGCTAACACTAACCCTATCTCTAACCCTAAACATATACCATAACCGTAACCCTAAAACTTCCCTAACACTAACACTAAACCTAACCCTAACCTTAAAACTAAACCTAACACTAACCCTTAACATAATCGTAATCGTGACTCTTACAGTGACTTTAAACCTAACCCTATCCCTAACAGTATTCCAAACACTAAACCTAACCTTAAATCAAACCCTAAAATTTACCCTAACCCTAATCCTAACGCTAACTCTATGCCTAAATTTAACCCTAACACTAACCCTAAACTTAAGACTAACCTGAAGTGTAAACATTACCCTAAAACTAAACTAAACCTAATTCTAATTCTAGCCTCAATACTAACAATAACACTAAAACTAACCCTAAACCTTATCCTAAGCCTAACACTAACTCGAACACTAATCCTAACCCTAACCCTCACCCTAACATTGTTTCTAATCCTAACCGTAACTCTAATTCTAAACATAACCATAATGAAGCACTACCCCTAACACTAACCCTAACCCTAACCCTAACTCTGAAGCTAACCTTAACCCTATGTTAATGCTAACCCTATCCCTAAACCCAACACAAGCCCTAACCCCAACTCTAACCCAAACCCTAAACTTAATACAAAACCTAAGTCTAACCATACACCTAACCCTAACCTTGACCCTAACCCTAACTCTAACACTAACATTAACCCTAACACTTATCTTATCCCTAACCCTAACACTAACCCTAAACCTCACCCTAATCCTAACCCTTACCTTAACACCTACCCTAACCCTAAGCTTAACCTTAGCCCTAAACCTAAACCTAACCCTAACCCTATCTCAAACCCTATCACTTTCCCTAAGTCAAAACCTCACACTAATGCTACCCTAGTCCTAATCTAAAGACTTAGCCTACCCCAAACTCTAACTCTATTACTAGGCCTATCCTAGGTCTCATTGTACGTCTAACCCTAATCCTTACGCAGACCCAACACTAGTCTTAATTCTGGCAGTCACCCTAAACCTAATCCTATCCTGAACAATGACCCTTAAACTAACACAAACTCTTACTCTAAACCTTATCCTAACCAAAATCCTAACCCCAACACTAGACTTATCCATAACCCTTACCTTAAAACTTGCCATAATCATTTCTCTAGCTCTTACATTTAACATAGCACTAATGCTAGCCCTAAACCTCACAAAAAATATAGGCCTTATCCTAGCCCTAAACCTAGCCATAATTGTAAACTGAACCATAATCCTAGACCTAAACCTAGCCCTACCCTTGCCCTAGCCCTAATTCTACCTCAAGCTCTAAACTTTGCACTAAACATAACCCTGAAACTATCCCTGAAACTAACCCTTGGCCTTACCCTACCCCTTGCCCTAATGTTAACCTTATCCCTAGCCCTTACCTTAGCTCTAACCCTATCCTTTACCCTAAATATAACCTTAACTCAAATGCTAACCCTAGGACCAATGCTACCCTATTACTAACTCTAACCATATTCACTACTCTAAATCTAACCTGAACCCTAAATCTAACCCTATCCATTACCGTAACACTAACCCTAACTCTAATGCTAATTCAATCTTTAACCCTAAACCTTAACCTGGACCAAACTCTACTTGGACCCTGACCCTAATAATACACCTAATTTATACCTGACCCTTACCCTAAACCTAAACCTTACACTAGACCTTGCCATAACTTAAGTCTAAAACTAACACTAACCATAAATCTAGTACTGACATTAGCCCTAGTTTTTTTCCTAGCCCTAGCCCTAAAACAAATCTTCAACCTAGCCCTAAACATAGCCTTAATTCTAGTCCTAGCCCTAAACCTAATTCTAATCGTTGCCGTATTCCTAAACCTAGTTATAACCGCATCCCTAGCCCTAACCGTGACCCTAATCCTAAATCTAACACTAACCCTAACCTTAGCCCTAACCCAAGGCCTAACCCTAGGCCTAACCCTAACACTCAGTTTAGCCCTAAATCTATACCTAATTTAGCCCTAAACCTAAACCTAACCCTAACCCTATCCCTAAGACTAATTTTAACTTTTGCTCCAGCCCTATTTCTAGTTCTAACTCTATCTGTTATCATTACCCTAACACTAGACCTAACCTCAGCCCTGAACCTAGCCATACTCCTAAACCTATATCTAACCATAACAATAAATATAAGCCTAAACCTCACCATAACACTCGACTTAACACTATTGCCAATCCTAAAAGTAGCCATAAACCTAGCCCTAGAAGTAAAACAAAACTGACCCAAAGCCCTAACACTAACCCTAATAAAAATCATAATCTGAGACATGACCTTAACCCTATCCTAAATTCTTAACCCTAACCCTTACAAAAACTCTAACCCTATACCTAGCCTTAACCCTAGCTCTAATTGAGACTATCCCTAACTCTGATCAGTAACACTGATGCTGACTCTGACGGTAACACTAACCCTATCTCTAATAATCACCCTAACCAAAACCAAATGTAAACACTAGACTTAGACATAATGCAAAACTTAATACTAGCCCTAATCATAACCCTAGTTCTAACATTAGCCATAGTCCTACATAGCCCTAACCTAACCCAAATCCTACCACTAGTCGGAGCCCTAACCTTAGATTTAACCCTTGCCCTAATCCTACCACTAGCCCTAATACTTAACCTAAACTTTAACCATAAACCTAAACCTTGTCCTAACTGGAAATCTAACCCACACCATCACCCTAATTCTAACCATAATCCTAGCCCTATTCCTAGCTCTAATCTTATCCATTACCCTAAACATAACCCTTACCAAATTCTAACCCTAGGCCTAACACTAAACATAGCCCTAACTTAACCATAACCCTAGCCTTACTGTAGCTCCACTCCAATTTATTACCCTAAACATAAGCGTAACCGAATTCAATCCCTAGTCATAAACCAAACCCTATTTTTAAAGCTAAACCTGTTCATTACTCTAATTCTAACCTTAACCCGAAACCTAACCATATTCTTTATTCTAACTCTAACACTAACCCTAATTCTAATATGAGCCCTAAAACTAAACCTTAACCCAACCCTTTCCCTAACACTGACTTTGACCCTAATAATAGCCCTAGCTCTAAACCACACCCTAACCCTCAACCTAACACTTACAATAGACTTGGCCATAATCCTTACCCTAAATCTAAACCTAAACATAATCCTAGACCTGACATTAGCCCTATCTCTAATCTTAGCCAGAACCCTAACAAACTCAATAGCCCTAATCCTATCCCTAAGCTTAGCCTTAATTTTAAACCTAACATTAACATGAGCCCTAACTGTAATTTTATATCTTGCCCTTGCCCTAAATGTAGCTGTAACATCATACCATTCCCTAACCCTAATGCTTAACCTAACCCTAGCCCTAAACCTAGGCCTAAACCTACCACTAACCATAGCACTAATCCTAGCCCTAATTAAGCCCTATTACTAAACCTAACACTATCTGTAGCACAATGACTAACACTAACTCTTGACCTAGCGCAATCCCTAGTTTTAAACCCATACCTTACCATAACCCAAAGCCTAACCCTATCTGTAGCCCTAATCCTAGCCCTAACCTTCACTCTAACCCTGAACCTGGTTCTAACACTAAAGCTCACTTTTACACAAGCCCTAATCCTAATGCCAATTGAAAAACTAGCTGTAACAATGTCCTAGCCCTAAAACGAAACTGAGCCAGAACCCTAACCCTAACATTTAAGCTAAACCAAACCCTAACACTACATCTATCCCTAAATATTGCCCTAATTTGAGTCCTAACCCTAGAAATTACCCTGACCCTAACTTAGACCCTACCAGTAACCCTAACTCTAAACATTGACCTAATGCTAAACCTAGAACTAGCCTAAATTGAAATCCTATTCTTTCATTAGCCGTAGCCCTAATGCTAACCCAAATCCTAGCCCTACTCAGAGTGCTAATCCTAGGTTTAACCCTAAACCTAACACTAAGCCTAACCCTAACCCTACCTCTAAACCTATCCTTTACCCTAAGCCAAATACTCACCCAAATGGTACCATAATCCTAACTATAATTCTTATCCTACCAAAAACCCTAACTCTATTTCTAGTCCTAAACTTAGCCCTCATTCTAGCTCTAACCCTTACCCTAACCCTGTCTCTTATTTTGAACCAAACACTAAACCTAGATCTAAACCTGACCCTAACCCTAAACTGAACCATAACACTACTTATAGTGGTAAACATATACCTAAACCTAACAATGACACTAGCACTAGACCAAACCTAATTCTGAATAGAGTCATAAATCTAGCCCTAGATCTAATCAAAAACCTCGCAGTAGCCATAACAATAACCCTTAAGCTAACATAAAGACTAAATCTATCACTAGACCCAACGCTAGTCCTAATTGTGGAAATAAAACTAAAATTCTAAAACTAAACCTATCCAAAAAATGACCCTGAATCTAATAGAAACCCTAGCTTTAAAGCTTATCCTAAACCAAAACCTAACCGTAACACTAGACTGATTCATAACTCGGACCCAAAAACTAGGCACAACCATATACCTTGCTCTTTCATAACCCCAAACCGTAACTTTAGCCCTAAACATCACACAAAACATAGTCCTTATCTTATCCATAAACCTAATCCTAATAATAACCCTAACCATAACCTTAGACCTAACAATAATGATAACTTCTCCCTAGCCATAACCCTAGCTCAAACTCTAATTCTTAGCCTAAAGATAACCCTAAACTAAAACCTAACCCTAGCCCTTACTCAAACTCTAACACTTGCCCTAGCCTAAACCTAGCTCAAATTCCTACACTTACCCTAAACCTAACCCTAACATTAACCCTAGGCCTAAACCTAACCCTAACCTTAATCTTAACCTTAACCCTAGCCCTAACCTTAGCTCTAACCCTATCCATTACCTTAAAGAAAAGTCTTAACTGAAATGCTAACACTAAGCCTATGATAACCCTATCATTAGCAATAAAACTTTCCATTACTCTAAACCTAACTGGAACGATAAATCTAATTCTATCTATTACCCTAACCCTGATTATAACCCTAACCCCTGATAATTCAAGTATTAACCCTATATCTTAACCTAAACCAAACCCTACCCGGAACATGACCCTAATAATACACCTTGCTCTAAAATTGACCTTTATCCTAAACCTAAATCTTACACGAGACAAAGCCATAACCTAACACTAAAACTAATACTAACAATAAACCTAGTCCTGACATTAGCCCTAGCCCTAATTCTACCCATAGCCCAAACACAAACCCTCAGCCCATCCCTAAACCTAGTTTGAATCCTAACCCAAACCCTAATTATTGTCCTAACCCTAATTCTAACCCTTACCCTAGCCATAAACCTAGCTATAACCCTACCCATTCCTCTACACCTAATCCTAATTCTAACACTAACACTAACCCTAACCCTAGGACTAACCCTAACACTAACCCTAGCACTAATCCTAGCCCTAATTTAGCCCTATCCCTAACCTTAGCCCAAAGACTACCTCAAACTCTCCCCATTGTCCTATTTCTAGTTCTAACCATATCTGTTACCATAACCCTAACATTAGTCCTAAACTTAGCCCTAACCTTAGTCATAGCCCTAAACCTAGATCTATACATAACAATAAATGTAAGCCTTAACTTCACTCTTCCACTAGCCCTAACACTATCACTAATCATAAAACTAGCGCTAAACCCAGGCCTAGTTCTAAAACAAATCTAAGCCATAGCCCTATTCCTAACCCTAGCCTAACCTTAACCCTAGACCTGACATTAGCCTTATCCCTAGCCCTAATCCTAGTACTAAGCCTAGCCTTAATCTTAACTCTGATCTTAACCCTACCTCTAACCCTAATTTTATCACTTTTCCTAGCACAAAACATAGCTGTAACATCATACCTTACTCTAAACCTAACACTAACCTTAACCATAGCCCTAAACCTAGATCTAAGCCTAACACTAATTCTAGCACTAATCCTAGTGTTAATTTAGCCCTAACCCTAAACCTACCTCTAAACCTAGCCCTCAAAATAACTCTAATAGCCGCTCAGTCCTATTTCTAGTTCTAACCCTATCCATTACCGAAACCCTAACACTAGCCCTAACCTTAACCCTAATGCAGGCCCTGGCAAAAAACCTAGATCTAACCATAACAATAAATCTAAGCCTAAACCTCATCCTACCACTAGCCCTAACACTATCGCTAATCCTAAAACTAGCCCTAAAACTATCCCTAGCTCTAAGGCAAAACTGAGCCATAGCCCTATCCTAATAAGAGCCTAACAGTAACACTAGATCTGAAATTAGCCCTATCCCTAATTCTTACCCTAACCCTAACACAAAACCTAACCCTACACCTAGCCTTAATCCTTGCCCTAATTCGAGTCCTATCCCTAACCCTGATTAGTAAAACTGATCCTGACTCTGACCCTAACACAAAACCTATCTCTAATCAGCTCCCTAAACCTAAACCTAATCTAAACACTAGATGTAGAACTAATATTACTCTAAAAGTAGATGTAAACTTAACTCTAATTCTTAAAATATCTGTAGTCCTACCTTATCCTTAACCTAATGCAAAATAACTAGCCCTAAACTTACCCTTGGAATAAAACAAATAGAAAACCTAGCCCTAATCTGAGCCATAACCCTAGCATTAACCCTATCCATAACCCTAACCCTAGCTCTAACACTTAACCTAAACTTAACCCAAAAACTAAACCTTGACCCAATCCGAACAATAGCCCTAATCCTAACCATAACCCTAGCAATAAGCCTGGCTCTAATATTATTTATTACCCTATCAATAACACTAACCAAATTCTAAACCTAGGCCTAAATGTAGCTCGAATCTGATCCATTACCCTAACCATAACCCTAACGGAATTCTATCTCTAGGCTTAACTTATTCCTAAACATAAGGCTGTCTATTACCCTAAACCTAAACTGAATCCTAAACCTAACCATATCCATTACCTAACACTAACACTAACCTTAATGCTAATTTGAGCCCTTTCCCTAACCCTTAACCTAACACATACCCTAACCCTAACCCTAACCCTGAATCTGACCCTAATAATAATACCCTAGCTGCAAAGCTGACCCTAACACTCAACATCAACCTTACAATAGATCTCTCTATAAACATAACCATAAAACTATCCCTAACCATAACCCTAGACCTGACATTAGCCCTAGCCCCAATCCTAATCCTAATGATAACACAAACCCTAGCCCAAATACTAGAACTAAGCCTACACTTAATCCTAACCATAACCTTAACCATAACCCTATCCCTAATTTCATTCCTTGACCTAGCCCATAGCATAGATGTGACATCATACCTTACCCTAACCCTAGCACTAAACCTAGGCCTAAACCTAACATTAACCCTAGCACTAGGCCTAGCCCTAATTTAGACCTAACCCTAAATCTAATCCTATCCGTAGCCCTAAGACAAACTCTAACTCTCACCCTAACCCTATCTGTAGTTATAAACCTATCCCTTGCCATAACCCAAACTCTAGCCATATCCCTAGCACCAACCCTAGCCCTAAACTTTGCTCTAGCCCTAAACTTGTATTTAACCCTAACCTTAAGCCTAATGCTCACCCTAACACCAGCCTTGACCCAAATGTTGATTGGAAAACTAGCCCTAACCCTACCCTAGCTCTAAAACAATAAAACTGATCCATAACACTAACCCTAACCCTTAACCACACCAAACACTAACCCTAAACTTAGACCTAAACCTTGCCATTATTTTAGTGGTAAACCTAACCCTAGAAGTAACCCTGAATCTGACTCAGATCCTAACACTAGCCATAGATCTATACATTGCCCTAACGCTAACCCTAGAACTAGCCCTAATTAGAAACAAAGGTTTTTTTTATTAGCTGTAGCCCTAAAGCTAACACAAATCCTAGCGCTAATCCAAGCTCTAACCCTAGGTTTAATCCTAAGACTTACCCTAACCCTAACCCTAGCCTTAAACCTATTCCTAACCCTAATCCTACCTCTAAACCCATCCCTTTCCCTAAACCAAACCCTCACCCTAATGTTACCTAGCCCTAACCCTAAACCTTAGCCTAGCCCAATCACCAACTCTATTACTAGTACTAAACCTAGGACTAATTCTAGCTGTAACTCTAACCCAAATCCTGACCCTTATTCTGACTCTAACACTAACCCTAGAACTAAATCTCACATTAACCCTAAACCGGATCATATCCCTACCCCTGCCAGCAAACCTGCACCTAAACCTAATAGTAACACTAGAACTTGAACAAACCTAATCCTAAATATAGGCATAAATCTAGCACTAGCCCTAAACAAAAACCTTGCACTAGCCCTAAAGATTACTTTTAAACCTAAACCAAACACTAACCCTATCCCTAGAACCAACACTAGTCCTAATTCTGGCCCTAACTCTAACCCTAAACCTAACCTTAACTGATAATCCCAATGATAGCAATGATCACCATACAAACCTAGCCTATTCAAGCCCTAAACCTAGCCCTAATCATAACCCTAACCATAACCCTAGCCCTGACTCTAACACTAACCATTGCCCTAGCCTTAACCCTAGCTCATACCCTAACACTTACACTAAACCTAATGCTGACACTAACCCTAGTTCTAAACCTAAACCTAACCCTAATCCTAACCTTAACACTAGCACTAACCTTACCTCAAACCTTATCCATTAACCTAAAAATAAGCCTAACTCAAATGCTAACTCTAGGCCTAATGCTAACCATATCTCTAACATTAACCCTATCCATTACTCTAAACTTAACCTGAACCCTAAACCTAACCATATCCATTACCCTAACTCTAACCCTAACCATAACACAAATTCAACCCTTAACTCTAAATCTTAATCTAAACTAAATGCTACCTGGACACTGACACTAATAATAGACCTACTTTTAAACCTTACGCTTACCCTAAATGTAATCCTTACACTAGACCTAGCCATTACCTAACCCTAAAACTATCCCTAACCAAAACCCTAGACCTGACATTAGCCCTAGCCCAAATACTAGCCCAAGCCCTAAAACAAACACTCAAATCTAGCCCTAAAGCTAGCGTTAATCATAAGACAAAACCTAACATGGCCTAACCCTTATTCTAACTCTCACTCTATCCCTAAACCTAGCAAAAACCTCATCCATTTCCCTAAACCTAACCCTATCCCTAACATTAACACTAATCCTAACCTTAGTCCTAAACCTAACTCTAACCCTAGCACTAAACCTAGCCTTAATTTAGCCCTAACCTTAAACCCACCCCTAACCCTAGCCCTAAGATTAACTCTAAATCTCACCCTAGCCCTATTTCTAGTTCTAACCCTATCGGTTATCCTAACCGTAAAACTAGCCCTAACTTTAGCCCTAACAATAGCCCTTAGCCCTAAACTTAGATTTAACCATATCAATTAAAATAAGATTAAACTCACCTTACTTCTAGCCATAACACTATTGCTAATCCCAAAACTAGCCCTAATCCTTGCCCTAGGTCTAAAACAAAACAAAACTGAGCCATAGCCCCAACCCTAACCCTAACCTAAATGTAGCTCTAGACCTAATATTAGAGCTATGCCTAATTCTTACCCTAATTCTTACACAAATCCTAACCCTGTAGGGACTTTACCCTCACCCTAATTTGAGTCCTACTCCTAATCCTAAAAGTAACACTAATCCTGACTTTGACCCTAACAGTAACACTATTCTAATCATCCCCCTAAACCTAAACCTAATATAAACATTATACCTAGTCCTAATGCTAACCCTAATACTAGCCCTAATAATAACACTAGTTCTTAAATTAGCCATAGCCCTACACTTGCTCTAACCTAACTCAAAACCTAGCCCTAATCTGAGCCCTAACCCTAGTTTTTATCATAACATTAACCCTATCCCTAGCCCTAACACTTATCCTAAACCTAACCCCAAACCTAAACCTTGTCCTAAACTGAAACCTAAACAAAACCAAAGCCTTATTTGTAACCATAACACTAGCCCTCAACCTAGATATAATTTTATCTATTAACCTAACCATAACTTTAAGCAAATTCTAACACTAGGCCTAACCCTAAGCATAACCCTATCCTAACCAAAGCCCTAGTCCTAACTGAAGCTCTAATCCTATCCATTACCTGAACCATATCTTTTTTTAAAAAAAAGAGAGAGTGAGAGAGGTAGAGAGAGAGAGAGAGAGAGAGAGAGAGAATTTTTTTCATATATATATATATATTTTTTTAGTTATCGGTGGACACAACATCTTTGTTTTGTATGTGGTGCTGAGGATCGAACCCAGGCCGCACGCATGCCAGGCGAGCGCGCTACTGCTTGAGCCAATTCCCCAGCCCCTGAACCATATCTTTAATTAAATTCTATCCCTAGGCCTAATTCTAACCCTATGCCTTACCCTAACCCTGTCCATTATACTAAACCTAACCTGAACATGAAACCTAACCATATCCATTACCCTAACCCAATGCTAATTTTAGCCCTAATGCTAAACCTTAACCTAACCCATAACCTAAACCTGACTCTGACCCTAATAATACCCCTAGCAGTAAACCTGAACCTACCCCTCAATGTAACACTTACAATAGACCTGGCCATAAACCTAAACCTAAAACTATCCCTAACCATAACCCTAAAACTGATATTAGTCCTACTCCTAACTCTAGCCCTTAACCTAGAACAAACCCTACCCCTAATCTTACCCCTAATCCTAACCTTAATCCTAATCCTAACTTTAACAAGAGACCTAACCCTAATTTTATCCCATGCCCTAGCAAAAAGTGTAGCTTTAACATCATACCTTACCATAACCCTAACACTAATCCTAACCCTAACCCTAGCCCTAACTCTAGACCAAAATCTAACACTGAACCTAGGGCTAATTCTAGCCCTAATGTAACCTTTATCCTAAATCAAATCCTATCCCTAACCCTAAGACTAACTCTAACTGTCGCCCTAGCACTATCCCTAGTTCAAAACATATCCCTTATCATAACCCAAACCTTAGCTCTATCCCTAGCCTCAACCCTTACTCTAACCAACACCCTTGCCATAAACCTGGTTATAAACCCGAAACTTAAGCCCAAACCTCACCCTAACACTAGCTCTAAACTGAATGCTAATTGGAAAACTAGCACTAACCCTACTCTAGCTCTAAAACAAAACTGAGCCATAATACTAACCCTATCCCTTAACCTAAAGCAAACACTATCCCTACACCTATTCCTAAACGTAGCCCAAATTTGAGTCCTACCCCTAACCATAGAAATAACCCTGACACCTAGTCAGACCCTCACAGTACCCTTAGCTCTAAACATCGCCCTAACACTAACCCTAGAATTAGCCCTAATTGGAATCCTAGTTCTTTCTTTAGCTGTTGACCTAATGATAAATCAAATCCTAGCCTAATCTGAGACCTGACTCTATCCCTAAACCTAATCCTAACCTTACCTCTTACACTATCTCTTACCTTAATCCAAACCTTCTCCCTAATGCTACACTAGTCCTAACCTTAATCCTTAGCCTACCCCAAACACTAACTCTATTACTAGTCCTAATCCTAGCCCACATTCCAGATTAAACCTGGATCTAAAACTAAAATTGATATAAACCTCATCCTAACACTAGCTGTAACCCTAATACTAATTGGAAAATGAGCCCTAAATCTACCCTAACCCTAAAACAAAACTGAGTCATAATCCTAACCCTTAACCTAAACCAAACCCTAAAAATACACCTAATCCTAAACCTAGCCCTAATTTGAGTCCTAATCCTAACCCTAGAAAAAACTCTTACCCTGATTCGCCCCTAACACTAACCCTAGCTCTAAACCTTGCCCTAACATTAACACTAGAACTAACCCTAAACAGAAATCTTGTTCTTGCATTAGCTGTAGCTCTAATGATAATACAAATCCTAACCCAAATCCGAGATCTAAATCTATTTTTAACTCAAACCCTAACCCTAACCCTAGCCCTAAACCTAACACTAAACCTAATCCTACCTTAAACCCTATCTCTTTTCCTAAGTCAAACCCTCACCCTAATGCTACCTTAGTCCTAAACTTAATCCTAAGCCTACTCCAAACACTAACTCTATTACTAGTCCAATCCTTGCCCTCATTCTAAACTCTAAACCTAATCCTAACCCTAACCCATAGTCTGACCCTAACACTAACATAAGTCTAAACCTGATCCTAACACTAATCTGAACCCTAACACTTTCCATACAGGTAAACCTATACTTAAACCTAACAGTAAAAGTATCAATACACAAAACCTAACCCTAAATATACTAAAAAATCTAACCCTAGTCCTAAACAAAAACCTAACACTAACCCTAACAATAACGATTAACCTAATTTAAAGGTTAACCCTATCCCTAGACCCAATGCTAGTCATAATTCTGGCACTCACCCTAAACCTAATTCTATCCTGAACAATGACTCTTAACCCTAAACACACTCTAGCTCTAAACCTTATCCTAACATAAAACCTAACACAAACACTAAACATATCAATAATCCTGACCCTAAAACTAGCCATAAACATATTCCTAGCTCTTATATTTCCCATAGCCCTAATGTTAGCTCTAAACCTCAAACAAAACCTAGCCCTTATCCTAGCCATAAACATAGTCCTAATTGTAACCCTAAATAACCCTAAACCTAAGCCTAATCCTACTCTTGCCCTTGCCCTAATCCTAGCTCAAATTCTAACCCTTACCTAAAACGTAACCTTAACCTTAACCCTAGACCTGACTCTAACCCTAACCTTCACCCTAATTGTAACCTTATCCCTAGCCCTAAGCCTAGCTCTACAACTATGCATTACCCTAAAGATGAGCCTACCTCAAATGCTAACCCTAGGTGTAACTCTAACCCTATCACTAACACTAACCCTATCCATTACTCTAAATCTAACCTGAACCCTAAATCTAATCCTTTCCATTACCCTATCTGTAACCCTAACCCTGAAGCTAATTCAATCATTGACCCTAAAACTAAAACTAAAGCATTCCCTACCTGAACCCTGACTCTAATAATACACCTAGCTTTAAACCTGACCCTTAAATAAACCTAAACCATACAATAGACCTAGCCATATTCTAACCCTATAACTAACACTAACCATAAATCTAGACCTGACATTAGCCCCATCCCTAATCTTAGCCCTAGCCCTAACACAAACCCTCATCCTAGCACTAAACATAGACTTAATCCTAACCCTAGCCCTAACACTAATTGTAACCCTCGCCATAGCCCTAAAACTAGCTATAACCCCATCACTTACCCTATCCTTAACCCTAATACTAGGCCTAACCCTAACACTAACCCTAGCCCTAAACCTAGCCCAAATTAGCCCTAACCCTAAACCTAACCCTAACCCAACCCCTAAGAATAACTCTTACCATAGCCCTATTTCAGTTCTATCTCTATCTGTTAATAATCCTAACACTAGCCCTAATCATAGGCCTAAACCTAGGCATAGACCTAAACCTAGATCTAACCATAAGAGTAAATCTAAGCCTAAACCTCACCATACCACTAGCACTAACACTATTGCTAATCCTAAATGTAGCCCTAGCTGTAAATCAAAACTGTGACAAAGCCCTAACCTTAACCGTAACCGAAACTTAATCCTAGACTTGACACTAGGCCTGTCTCTAATTCTTACCCTAACCCTTACACAAACTCTAACCTTACACCTAGCCTGAACCCTAGCCCTAATTCGAGTCTATCCCTAACTCTGATCAGTAACACTGATCCTGACTAGGATGGTAACACTAACCCTATCTCTAATGATCACCCTAAACCTAAACCTAACCATATAACACAATAGATTTAGACATAATGCTAAACTTAACACGAGCCCTAATCATAACCCTAATTTTAATATTAACCGTAGTCCTAAATAGCCCTCACCTAACTCAAAATCTAAACCTAATCAGACCCCTAACCCTAGCTCTAACCCTAGCCCTAACCCTAACCTTAGCCCTAACACTTAACCTAAACCTAACCATAAACCTAAAGCTTGTCCTAACCCAAAATCTAACCCAAATAATAGCCCTGATCCTAAAGATATTCCTAGCTCTAATCTTACCCCTTACCCTAACCATAACTCTAATCAAATTCTAACCCTAGGTCTAACCCTAACCATAGCATTAAGCTAACCATGACCAGAGTCCTAACTGTATCTCTAATCCAATATAATACCCTAACCATAACCCTAACTGAATTCTATCTTTAGGCCTAAACCTAAATCTATCCCTATCCCTAACCCTAAACCTGTCCATTACTCTAAATCTAACCTGAAACCTAAATTTAATCATATCCATTACCCTAACCCTAACACTAACCTTAATGCTAATTTGAGCCCTAAGCCTAAACCTTAACCTTACCAAAATCCTAACCCTTACTCTGACCCTAATAATACCCATAACTGTAAACCTGAACCTAACCATCAACCTAACACTTACAATAGATCTGGCCGTAATTCTTATTCTAAAACTATCCCTAACCATAACCCTAGACCTGACATTAGCTCTATCCCTAACCCTAGCCCTAACCCTAAGACAAGTCTTAACACTAATCTTATCCCTAAGCCTACCCTTAATCCTAACCGTAACATTAACCCTAACCCTAATCCTAATTTTATGCCTTGCCCTAGACCTAAATGTAGCTATAACATCATACCTTACCCTAACACAAATGCTTACCTTAATCCTAGCCCTAAACCTAGGCCTAAACGTACGACTAACCATAGCTCTAATCTAGCCTTAATTTAACCCTACTCCAATCCAAACACTATGCCTAGACCTAAGACTAAATCTAACTCTTGCCATAACCCTATCCCTAGTTCTAAACCTATCCCATACCATAATCCAAAGCCTTTCCCTATCCCTAGCCCCAATCCTAGCCCTAACCTTCACCCTAGCCCTAAACCTGGATATAACCCTAACCTTAAACCTGAAGCTCACTCTAACACTAGCCATAACCCTAATGTTAATTGGAAATCTAGCCCTAACAGTACCCTAGCCCGAAAACAAAATTGATCCATAATACAAACCCTAAACCTTAACCTAAACCAAATCCTAACCCTACACCTATCCCTAAATGTAGCCCTAATTTTAGTCCAAATGCTAACTCTTGAAGTAACCTTGACCCTTACTCAGACCCTAAGAGTGACCCTAGCTCTAAACATTGACCTAACGCTAACCCTAGAACTAGCCCTAATCGGAATCCTAGTTTTTTATTAGCTGTAGCCCTAATGCTGACACAAATCCTACCCCTATTCTGAGCCCTAAACATAGGTTTTACCCTAAACCTAACACTAACCCTAAACCTACCTCTAACCCTATCACTTATCCTAAGCCAAACCCTCACCCTAATGCTACCCTAGTCCTAACCATAATCATTAGCCTAAATCAAACCCTATCTCTATTACTAGTCCTAATCCTAGCACACATTCTGGCTCTAACCCTAACTCTAACCCTGACTTTTATTCTGACCCTAACACTAAACCTAGGTCTAAACCTGACACAAACCCTAAAGCAAACCCTAACCCTACCCCTACAGGTAAATGTATACCTAAACCTAACAGAAACACTAGCACTAGACCAAACCTAATCCTAAATAGAGTGATAAATCTAGCCTTATTCTTAAACAAAAACCTAACAATAATCCTAACAATAAACGTTAACCTAACATAAAGACTAACTCTATCCCTAGACCCAACACTAGTCCTAAATTTGGCCCACACCTAAACCTCACCCTAACCTGAACAATGACCATTACCCTAAAAAAACACTAACTTTAAATCTTATCCTAACCCAAAACCTAACTAGAACACTAGACTTATCCATAATCCTAACCCTGAAACTAGCCATAACCACATCCCTTTACTTACATTACCCATAGCCCTAATGCTAGCCATAGACCTCACACAAAACATATCCCTTATCCTAGCCCTAAACCTAGCCCTAATTATAACCCTATTCATAATCCTAGACATAACCCTAACCCTAATGCTTTCCCTAAGCCTAATTATTGCTCAAAATCTAACCTTAATCAAAATATAACCATAACCCTAACTCTAACATTAGCCCTGACTCTAACCCTAACATGCTAGCCCTAATCCTAGCTCAAACGCTAACTATTACCCCAAACCTAACTCTGACACTAACCGTAGTCCCACCTCTAAACCTAGTCCTAATTCTAATCTTAACTCTAGCCCTAATCATAACCCTAACACTAGAACAAGCCCTAAACCTAACCCTAAATCTAACCCTAATTGTAACCCTAGTTCTTATAATAGCAGTAACCATAACACTAGCCCTAACTAAATACAAAAATAGTCCTAATTCAAGAACTAACAATAGATTTAACCCAAAACCTAACCCTATCCCTGGTCCTAACCCTAGCTCTAAACCTATCCCTTACCCTAAGCCAAACCCTCACCCTAATGGTAACTGTATTCTTAGCACTAATCCTTAGCCTAACCAAGACTATAAATTTATAACTAGTCCTAACCCTAGCCTTTTTTCCATATCTCACCATAACTCAAATCCTAACCCTATCCCTGACTATTATTCTGACCCTAACAATATTCTTAGGTCTAAATCTAAACCTAACCCTAAACCGAACCCTAACACTAGCCCTACTGGTAAACTTATACCTAAACCTAACCTTAGTACTAGCCCTAGACCAAAACCTAATCCTAAATCATGCCATAGCTATAGTTCTTGACCTAAAGACAATCTAGACCTAGCCTTCACAAAAATCTTAACATAACCCAAACTCTGACCCTACCAATAGACCTAATTTTAGTCCTAATTCTGGATTTAACTCTAACCATTACCCTACCCGAACACTGTCCCTGACATTAACACTAAAACTAGCTCTAAACTTTAACCTAACCATAAAACTAACCCTAAAACAACCCTATGCCTAGCATTAACCATAAAACTTGTCCTAATCATTACACTAGTTCTTATATTAGCTATAGCCCTAACCTATTGCAAAACCTATCCCTAATCCAAGCCCTACATTAGCTTTAACCCTAAAAATAACCCTAACAATAACCCTAGAACTAACCATAACCCTAACTCTATTCCTAGACCTAAACCTAACCATAACCCTAGACGTAACCCAAGCTCTAACCATATTTATTACCCTAAAATAACTATTATTCTTATTCTAAGCCTAGGTGGGACCCTGATCCTAGCACTAGCCTTAAGCCTATCCATTAACCTACACTTAATCTTAACCCTAAACCTAACTGTGTCATTACCCGATCCCTCAACATAAGACTAATTTGAGCCATAAACCTAAACCTTAACCTAAACCTAATCCTAACCTTGACACTGACTCTAATAATACTCGTAGTTCTAAACCAGACCCTAACATTAAACCTAAATTTTGGAATAGGCCTAGCCATAAACCTAAACCTAAAACTATATCTAATCATACCCTAGACCTGACATTAGCCCTAGCTCTAAACCTATACCTAAACCTAATACAAAACTTAGTCCGCAACCTAGCCATGAACCTCGACTTAATCATAACCCTAACATTAAACCTAAGCTTAACCCTAATTCTCTCCTTAGTCCTAAAACTAGCTGTATTCCAATTCCTTACACAAAACCTTACCCTAATCCTAAACCTTACACTAACCCTTGCCCTAACTCTATACCTTGCCCTAATCCAAGCCCTAATTTAGCACTGTCCCTAAACCTATCCCTAGCCATAAGACTAACTCTAACTCTCACACTAGCCCTATACCTAGTTCTAACCCTATCTCTTACCATCATTATACAAATAGCCCTAAACGTAGCCCTACCCTAGCCCTATACTTAGCCCTATCTCAAAACCTAGATCTAAAGCAAACTCTAAATCTAACCCTAACCCTATGAATAAATCTAGCCATAACTCTACTCCTATACCTAATCCTTAACCTAAGCCTAAATCTCACATTTACACTAGCCCAAACCCTAAGACTAATCTTAAAACTAGTCTTAACACTTACCCTAGCCCTAAAACAAAACCGAGTCATAGCCCTAACCTTAACCCTTAACCTAAACCAAACCATAAGCCTACACTTATCCCTAACCGTATCCCTAATTATAGTCTAATGGTAGGCCTAAAACTAACCCTGATCCTGACTCTGACCCTAATACTAACCCTTGCTCTAAACATCATCATCACCGTAAACCTAACCTTAACACTAGAACTAAACTCAACTCTAACCATATAACTAGCTGTAAACATAAACCAAATTCATATATTATTGATAGCTTTATTCTTAGCCCTAACCTTACCCAAAACCTAGCCTTAGTCCGAGTCCTAATCCTAAATTTAACCCCAAACTTAACCCTAACCATAACCCAAACACTAGCTTTAATCCAATACATAGCCCTAGCCCTAAACTTAGGGCTAACCCTATCAATTACCCTAATGATAACCCTAACCCTGCTGATAAGGCCTAATCCTAACTTTATACATTACACTAAACCAAACCTCAACCCTAAAACTAACCCTGTTATTACCCTAACCTTAAATCTAACACTAATTCGAGCACTGCATCTAAACACTAACTTAACCCCACCCTAATCCTGACATAATTCTAAAAAAAAAAAATTATAGATTTAAATTTGATCAAAACCAAAAAACTAACCCTTACACTGGAACAAGCCATAAACCTAACACTAAATCTCTCCCTAACTATAACCCTAGACCTGATATTAGCCATATCCCTAATACTATCACTAACCCTAAAACAAATCCTAGTCCTCATTGTAGGCCTAAATATAGCCTTAGTCATAACCCTAACCCTAACCCTAGTTCTAACCCCTTGCCCTCGATCTAAAACTAGCTATAACCACATCCTTAGCCTAAACTAATCTCTAACTCTAACCCTAAACCTAATGGTAACCCTTGCCTTATCCTTAGCCCTAACACCAACCCTAGATTGAAACATAACTCTAAATCTAACCCTAACATGATGCCTAAGCCTAATCTTAAAACTAGCCCTAACCCTAGCCCTAACATATCCATACCCGTAATTTAGCCCTATCCTTAACCTAACCATAACCCTAGCCCTAAGTCTAACTCTAACTCTCACACTAGCCTTATAAGTCATTGTAACCCTTTCCCTTATCGTAACCCTAACCCCAGCCCTAAACGTAGAACTAAACCTTGCCCTATACTTATTCCTAGCACTAACCTTAGGCAAAATGTAACTCTAAATCTAGCCCTAACACAAAACCTAAGCCTAACCCTAACACTAGCACAATAACCATAACACTCATCCTAAAGTGAGCCCTAACGCTAGCCCTAGCCCTAAAACAAAACCGAGCCATAGCTCTAACCCTAAACATTAACATAAACCAAACCCTAACCTTAAACCTAGACATAACCCTAGCCCTAATTTGAGTAGGAAGCCGAACCCTAAACTAACCCTGAACTTGACACTTACCCTAACACATCTAGCTCTAAACATCACCCTAAACCTAAACCTAAACCTAACCCTAACACTAAACCCAGCACTAAAACCCTAAAACTAGCCCTTATTGTAAACCTAGTACTTACATTAGTTGTAACCCTAACACTATCCCTAACATAACCCAAAACTTAACCCTAATCAGAGTCCTAACCCTAGTTTAAACCTAACGTCACCCTAACACTAGCTTAATTGTAATCATAACTCTAGCCTTAAACTGATCTCTAACTCTATTCATTACCATAACCATAATCCTAAACATAATGATAACCCTAGGCATAAACCTAACCCCATTTCTAATTCTAACCCTTCCATTACCCTAAACTTAACCTGAATCCTAAACCTAAGCCTATCATTACCCTAACACTAATCCTAAAACTAACTCAAGCCCTAACTTTAAACCTTAACCTATCACAAACCCTAACCCTGACCTTGACCCTAATAATACTCTTAGCTCTCAACTTGACTGCAACACAGAATATAACCCTTTGCCTAGACATAGCCATAAACCTAAGGCTAAAACCATCGTTAACCATAATTTTGGACCTGAAATTAGCCCTAGACCTAATCTTAGCCCTAACTGTAAAAACACACCTAGCCCTCATCCAAGCCCTAAATGTAGCCTTAATCATAACCCTAATTCTAGCCCTACACTTCACCCTAATTCTAACCCTCACCCTACCTCTAAATCTAGCTATAATGTCATCCTGAACCCTAAATTTAAAGCTAACCCTAACCTTAAACCTAGGCTTAAGCTAAACACATAAATTAGCCCTAATCCTAGCCGTAATTTAGCTCTATCTCTAACCCTATTCTAATCATAGCCCTAAGATTAACACTAAATCTTGCCCTAGCTGTATCCCTAGTTATATCCCTATTCACTACCATAAACCTAACACTAGCCCTAACACTTGCCCTAAAGTTAGTCCCAGCACTGACCCTAACTCTAAATCTAACCTCAAATCTAAGCCTCAGCCTAAAAGTAACACTAGACCTAACCATAATGATAATTGTAAAACTAGTCCTAACCCTAATCCTAATAGAAAACCCAAACTGAGCAATAGCCATAACTTTAAACCTTAACTTAAACCAAACACTAAAACTACACCTAGACCTAAACCTAGCCTTAATTTGAGTGCTAAGCCTCACTTAAAATTATTCCTGATCCTGACTCATATCTTAACACTCACCATAGCTCTAAACACGGCCCTAAACACAAACCAAACACTAGCATTAAAAATAGCCTTAATTAGAGTCTTACCACTAACCCTAAAACTAACCCTGACCCTGAATTCTATTGTAACAAGAATCATAGATATAAATATTACCCTAAACTTAAACCTAACCCTAGCACTCAACCTACCCTTAACCCAGACCCTAAAACTGACCCTAATCGTAACTGTAGTTCTTACATTAGCCATTGCCATAATCCTAGCCCTAGCCCTAACAAAAAAACTAGTCCTAAACCAAGCTCTAAACCTAGCTTTAACTGTAACTCTAACCCTAACCATAGCCCTCACCCTAGATCTAAATCAATCCCTTACCCTAAGCAAAACTCTAAACCTAAGAGTAACCCTAGACTTAACTCTAGTCCTTAAACTGCCCAAAATCCTAACCCTATTAATAGTCATTACCCTAGCCTTCATTTTAGCTCTAACACTATCCCAAATGCTAGCCCTAACTCTGACCCTTATTCTGATCTTAACACTAAACCAAAGTCTAACCCTAACCCAACCCTAACCCAAAATTTACCAAAATCCTATCCTTAGACCTAACTCTGAACCTAACTCTCAACCTAGACCTAACCATACCTCAGAACCTAACGCTTATGATAAACATAATCCTGAACCTAATCCTAGTTCTAACCCTCACCTTAAACCTAACACAAGATTTAATGCTAACCATAACTCTAGCCCTAACCTTAACTCTAACTGTATCTATTACCCTAAACATCGCCCTTACCATAATGCTAACCCTAGGCTTAACCCTAAACCTATTGCTTTCCCCAAACCTATCAATTACCCTAAAAACACCATAACCCTAAACCTAACTCAATTATTATGCTAATCCTAACCCTAATAATAATTTGAGCCCTAACCTAACCTCAAACCTAAACCAAATCATAAAACTGACCTTGACCCTAATACCTCTTCTAGCTCTAAACCTGACTCTTACTCTACCTAATCCTTACACTAGACCTAGCCATAAACCTAACCCTAAAACTATTTCTAAACTTAGCCCTAGACCTGATATTAACCCTAACCATAATTCTAGCCCTAACCCTAACACAAACCCAAGCCCTAATCTTAGCCCTAAACATAGCCTTAATTTTATCCCTAACCCAAATCCTAGTCTTAACCCTAGCACTAACCCTAGCCCTAATCTTAGTTCTAATTTAGTCCTATCCCTAACCCTAACCCTAACCCTAACCCTAGCCCAAAGACTATATCTAACTCACACCCTAACCGTAACCCTAGTTCTAATTCTATCCCTTATTTAAACCCTATTCCTAGCCCTAATCCTTGGTGAACCCTGGTGCTATCTATAGCACTGGCTATAAATCTAGATCAAACCCTTACTCTAAATCTAACCCTAACACTAAGCCTAACCGAAACCTAACATTAGCCCTAACATTAACGCTCCTCCTAAAACTAGCCCAAACCCTAAGACTAATCTTAAAACTAGTTCTAACTCTAACCCTAGCCCTAAAACAAAACTGAGTTATAGCCCTAACATTAATCCTTAACCTAAATGAAACCCTAATCCTACACCTGGCCCTAACCCTATCCCTAATAATAGTCTAACCCTAAGCCTAAATCTAACCCTGACACTGACTCTGACCCTAACACTAACCCTGGCTCTAAACATTATCATCACCATAAACCTCAACCTAACACTAGACCGAGCCCTAACTCTAACCCTATAACTAGCGCTAAACATAACTGTATTTCATACATTAGCCGAAGGCCTTAACCCTAGCCCAAACTTTACCCAAAACCTAGCGTTAATCCGAGTTCTAAACCTAGATTTAACCCTAAACTTAAACCTAACCCTAACTCAAAACTAGCCCAAATCCTATACATACCAATAGCCCTAACCTTAGGTCTCTACATATCCATTACCCTAACAATAAGCCTAACCCTTAAGCTAACACTAGGTCTAACCCTAACCCTATTCATTACACTAAACCAAACCTAAACCCTAAAACTAACACTGCAATTACCATAAAACTAAACCCTCAATTAACCCATATCCTAAACTTGGCACTGACCCTAAAAATAACCATAGATATAAACCCAAATCTTACCCTAAATCTAATCCTTACACTGAGCCAAGCTATAAACCTAACATTAAATCTAGCCCTTACTAGACCTGAAATTAGCCCTACCCTAATACTATCCCTAACCCTAACACAAACCCTAAACCTCATCCTAACCATAAACCTAGACTTAATCATAACACTAATCCTAATTTTAGCCCTAACCCTAATACTAACTCTTGCCCTAGCCCTAAACCTTGCCAAAACCCCTTCCCTTACCCTAAACATAACCCTAACTCTAACCATAACCCTTGTCATCACAATTGTCCTATCCTTAGCCCAGATTTAACACTAGATAGAAACTTAACTTTAAATCTAACCCTAACTTGATGCTCAAACTTAAAACTAGATGTAACCCTGATTCTAATTCTAAAACTAGCCCCAACCCTAGCTCTTACACTAACCCTAACCGTAATTTAGCCCTATCCCTAACCCTAACCCAAACCCTACCCCTAAGAATAACTCTTACTCTCACACTGGCCTATAACCGTTCTAATCCTATTCCTTCCTATAAACATAATCCTATCCCAAATCCTAGTCCTAACCCTTGCCCTATCCTTAGCCCTAGCACTAAACTTAGATAAAAACCAAACTCTTAATCTAACCCTAAACTGAAGCCTAAGCCTAATTTTAACACTATCTCTAACCCTAACACTCATCCTAACAATTGCCCTAACCCTAATCCTAGTCCTAAAATCAAACCAAGCCAAAGCTCTAACCCTAATGCTTAACCAAAATGAAGCCCTAAACCTACTCCTAGCCCTAACCTGAGCCCTAATTAAAGTTTTAAGCCAAACTTAAACCTAACCCGACACTTACTCTGACCACAACACTTACCAGATGTCTAAACATCACACTAACCCTAAACCTACATCTAACACTATTTTTAAACCTAATCCTTACACTACATTTAGCTGTAATGCTAACCCTAGTACTTACATTAGCAGTAACCCTAACCCTAGCACTAACTTAACTAAAAACTTAGCCCTAATCATAAACATAACTTCAGCCCTAAACTGATTTCTAACTCTATTACCATAACATTAACCTTAACCCTAATGCTAATTTGAGCCCTAAATTTAAACCTTAACCTATCCCAAATGCTAACCCAGAACTTGACCCTAATAATACCTCTAGCTCTAAACCTGATGCTAACTCTAAACCTAATCCTTACAATAGATGTACCCATAATCCTTACCCTAAAACTATCTTTTACCATAATTCTGGACCTGAAATTAGCCCTAGAACTAATCCTAATCATAAACCTAAAAAAAGAAAAAAAAAACCTAGCCCTCATTCTAGCCTTAAACCTAGACTTAATCACAACCCTAACCCTAACCACAGCCTTGAACCTAATTCTAACCTCACCCTACCTCTAAACCTAGCTATAAAGCCATCCCTTACCAAAAACTTTGCTTTAACTCTAAACCTAAATTCTAAACTCTAACTCTAAATTCTAACTCTAACCATAACTAACCCTACCTCTAACCCAAACACTAAACCTAATCTTAGGCTTAAACTGAACACTAAACCTAGTCCCAATCCTAGCCCTAATTTAGTCCTATATCTAACCCTAACCATAACTCTAGCCCTAAGACTAATTCTTGCTCTAGCCTTATTCCTAGTTGTAGCCATATCCCTTACCATAACACCTAAACCTAGCCATACCCCTTGACATACCCTTAGTTCTAGCCCTAAGCCTAGATTTAACCCTAAACCTAAGCCTAAGCCTAAAACTAAAACTATCCATAAACCTTACCCTAGGACTATAACAATACCGAGCATTTCCCCTAATCCAAAACCTTAACTTAAACCAAATCGTAATACTAAAACTAGACCTAATCCTAGACCTATTTTGAGTACTAACCGTAACCTTAAAATGAACCCTGATTCTGACTCATACCCTTACACACACCCTAGCTTTAAACACCTCCCTCAACTTTAACTGAAGCAAAACAGTAACCCTAGCCCAAATTCAAGTCCTAACTCTAATTCTAAAACTAAGCCTGACCCTGACTCCTATCCTAACATGAACCCTAGTTATATATAATGCTCTAACCTTAAACCTAACCCTAACACTAATACTAAACCTAACTCATACCCTAAAACTAAATCAAACCCTAATGGTAACCCTAGTTGTTGAATTAGCCATTGCCCTAACCCTAGCCCTAACCCTAACACAAAACCTAAGCCTAATCTGAGCCCTAATATAGCTTTACCCTAACTCCAACCATAATCATAACCCTAATCATAGCTCTAAATCAATGCCTTACCTAAGCAAAACCCTAAACCTAAGGGTAACACTAGACCTATTCCTAATCCTTAGGCTAACCAAAACACTAATCTTATTAATAACCCTTACCGCTGCCCTCATTCTAGGTCTAACCCTATTCCTTAACGTAAGCCAAACCCTAACCCAAATGCTAACCCAAGATCTAATCCTATTTTTTAGCCTAGCTTAAACTCTAACCATATTACTAGTCTTAACTCTAGTCCTCATTCTATGTCTAAATCTAACTATGACCCTCATCTGACCCTAACAGTTACCCTAGGTCTAAACCTTACCCTAACTCTAAACGAAATACCAACATTAGCCCTACTGGTAACCCTATACTTATACTTAAGCTTAAGTCTAGACCTAGATCCAAAGCTAATCCTAAATATAGTTACAACTCTAGCCCTAGACCTAAACAAAAACCTAGCACTAGCCCTAAAAATAACCCTTAAAGTAAACCGAACACTTACCTACCCCTAGACCTAAATATAGTGCTAATTCTGTCTCTAACCCTAAACCTAACACTGTCCCCAAATCTGATCCTGATTATAACACAGAACCTAGCTTTTAACCTGACCCTAATCCAAAACCTAGAACTAACATTAGACCTAGCAATAGCCCTAACTCTAAAACAAGCCCTAAACTTAATTCAAGCTGTTACATTGCCCATAGTCCTAAACCCAGCTCTAAACCTAACACAAAACCTAGCCCTAATCCTAGGCCTAAACTTCGTTCAGCCTAACCTTAACCCTAAACCTAGCCATAAACTAAAGCTCGCCTTAGAACTCACCCTAGATCAAAGCCTAAACTTTTCACTAAACATAACCATAGGTCTATCCTAAACCCTTACCCTAATCCTAGCCCTAATACTAAAATTAAATCTAGCCTGAACTTAATCTCTAATCATATCCATTACACTAACCCTAACCCTAATCCTAATTAAAACTCTATCCCTAACATTAAACCTAACTCTAACGATGAATGTAAACCTAGACCTAAACCTAAAACTAACCCTTGACCTAACCCTAACCATAGTTCAAACACTAACCCTTACCATAACCTAACCATAACCCTAGCCCTAAACCTAAAATTTACCCTAACCCTAAAACTTACCCTAAATCACACTCTAGACCTATCCCTAAACCTAGCCCTAATCCTAGACTTAATCCACACCATAACCTAGCCCTAACCCTAGCTCTAAACCTATCCATTCCACTAAACATAACCCTAACCCTAACCCTAACGATAACCCGATCACTAAAACTAACCCATCCATTAACGTAAACCTTAACTGAAACCTAAACTAAACTAAACCTTATCAATTACCCTAACCCTAAAGCTAACCCTAATGCTAAGTCAAGCCCTAATCCTAAATCTTTAGCTAAACCAAATGCTAACCCTGACCCTTACCCTGACCCTAAAAATAACTCTAGTCTTAAAGCTGACCATTAACATAAACCTAACTCTTACATTAGACCTAGCCATAACCTAAGTCTAAAACTATCTTTAACATTAACCCTAGGCATGATATTAGCCCTAGACCTGGTCCTAGCCATAAAACTAACAAAAACCCTAGCCCTTAACTAGGCCCTAAACCTAGCCTTAATCATAAACTCAACCATAACCCTAGGCCTAATCTGAATTCTAACCCCCAACCTAGCCCTAAAGCTATCTATAACCACACCCATTCACCTAAATTTAATCTTAACACCAATGCTAACCCTAACTCTAGCCCAACCCCTTGGTCTAAGCCCAACACTAACCCTAGCCTTAATACTAACCCTAATTTAGCCCTAACCCTAACACTAACACTAATCCTAATTCTAGCCCTTATTTAGCCCTAAACCTATCCCTAACAGTAGCCCTAATTCTAGCCCTAATTTAGCCCTAACCCCTATCACTAACCCTTGCCCCAATCCTACCCCTAATTTAGCCCAAACGCTAGCCCTAACCCTAGCCCTAATAATAGTTCTAATTTAGCTTAACCCAAAACTTAATCCTAAGACTACTACTATGACTAACTCTAATTCTCACCCTCCTGTATCCGTATTTCTAACCATATCATTACCATAAACATAACTCTCATCTTATTCCTAACCCTAGTCCTAGTCCTAGCGCTAACCCTAGATCTAAACATAATTCTAAATATAACCCTAACCCTAAGTCTATACTTCATCCTAACACTAGCCATAAACCAGATGATAATCCATAATCTAGCCATAACCATAGCCGTAGCCCTAAAACAAAACCCACCTATATACCTAACCCTTAACCTAAACCAATCCCTAACCATACACCTCATACTAACTTTAGCTTTAATTCTAGTTCTAGCCCTAACCCTAAAACTAACCCTGTCTCTGACACTGACCGTAACAATAACCTTTGCTCTAAACATCTCACTAACCCTAAATCTAAACATAATACTAGACCTAGCCCTAACCCTAATCCTAAAACTAGAATTAATTGTAACACTAGTTCATACATTAGCCATAGCCCTAACCATTGCCCCAACCAAACCCAAAACCAAGCCTTAATCTGAGCCTTAAACTTAGCTTTAACCCTAACCGTAAACATAATTCTAAGCCATAATCTAGCCCTAAACCTTACCCTAACACCAGCCAGAATTCAAACCATAACCCTAGCCATATCACTAGCTCTAACCATATCCATTACCCTAACCATAACCATAACTCTAATGGTAATTGTAGGCCTAACCCTAAAATTATCCCCAACCCTAACCTATTTTTTCATTAACCTAAACCTAACCTGAACTCTAAACCTAAACCTATCATTACCTTAGCCCAAACCCTAATGCTCATTCAAGCACTAGGTTTAACTCTAACCATAACTATAACCCGAACACTGACACTGACCCTAACAAAAACACTAGCTCTAAACATCACGCTAATGCTAACCCTAACCCTAACACTTGACCTAAACCTAATAATTACCCAAAAAGTAGCCCTAATCATAACTCTTGTTCATAATTAGTTGTAGGACTAACAGTAGCCCATTCTTAGCCCAAAATCTGGCACTAATCTGAGAACAAATCCTAGTTTTAATCCTAACCATAAAACTAGACAAATCCATACCCTAATGCTAGCTCTAACCCTAGTTTTACCCTATCCATTACCTTAAACCCTAAATCTAATGCTAGCCCTAATTCTAACCCTAATCCATAGCCATACCCAAACCCTAACCCTATTACTAGTCCTAACCCTAACCTTCGTTCTAGCTCTAACCCTAAAACAAGTCCAAACCCTAACCCTGACACTAATTCTGACCCTAACACAAACTTTAGTTCTAAACCTGACCCTTACCCAAAAGCGAACCCTAACATTAGCCTTCCAGGAATCCTATAATTAAACCTAAACCAAACACTAGCCCTAGACTTAAACCTAATCCTAAATCTAGCCCTATCTCAAGCCCTACACCTGAAAAACAACATAGCCCTATCATTAACAATAATGCACAACCTAATCCAAACACTAAGCCTACCCCTAGACCTAAACATATTTCTAATTCTGGCACTAACCCCAACACTAACTGTAACCAGAACACTGGCCCTCACCCTAACATAATCCTAGCTCCAAAGCTCACCCTAACCCAAAACCTAATCCTAATACTAGACCTAGATATAACCCTAATCCTAAAACAAGCCCTAATCAAAACCCTAGCTCTTAAATTACCCATGGCCCTAACCCTAGGCCTAAACTAACACAAAATCTAGCCATAATTCTAGGTATGAACATAGCCCTAATTGCAACCCTAAACCTAACCCTAGCCCTAACCCTAACCCTAAGCCTCGCTTTAGACCTAACCCTAGCTCAAAGATTAAACTTTACCCTTAACATAACCCTAGCCCTATCCCAAATCCTAACCTAACACTAGCCCTAATCCTAACCTTAACCATAGCCCTAACCATAGCTCTAATTATATCAAATATCCTAACCCTTGCCCTAAACCTAACCCTAGCTCTAATATTATCCATTACCCTAAGCATAATCTTAACCCTAATGCTAACCCTAGGCTTAACACTAACTTTATAGCAATCCCTAAACCTATTAATTAACCTAAAACTAACCTGAACCCTAATCCTAAGCCTATTCATTGCCCTAATCCTAATTCTAATCCCAATGTTAATTTGAGCCCTAAACCTAAATCTTAGCCTAAACCAAACATTAAGTCGTAAACTGATCCTAATAATACACATAGCTGTAAACTTGACCCTTATGCTAAATTGAACCATTACACTGGACCTAACCATAAATATAACCTGAAACATATCCCTAAACGTAACCCTAGACCTGACATTAGCCTTAGCCCTAATCCTAGCCCTAACCCTATCACAAACACTAGCTGTCATTCTAGCCCAAAATCTAGCCTTAATCATAACCTTAACCCTAATTCTAAAACTTTCTCTAGCCATAAACCTAGTTATTACCCAATCACTTACCCTATAGCTAACCAAACACTAACCTTAACACTAACCCTATTTCTAACCTTAACCCTAGAACTAAACTTAACACTAACTCTAGCCCTAATCTTAAATCTACCCCTAACCCTAACTTTAAGACTAAGTATAATTCTCACCCAAGTTCTAGGCCTAATTCTGACCCTATCACTTACCGTAACCTTATTCCTAGTCATAGATTAAAATAACCATAGCCCTAACCTTAAACCTTGCCCTAACCCTAGATCTAAACCTAATTCTAAATCTATCCCTAACTATACACATAAACCTAACCCTAACACTTGCCCTAACCCTAATGCTAATCTTAATACTAGCCCTAAACATAGGCTTGGCCGTAAAACGAAACTGAGGCATAACACTAACCCTAAACTTTTACCTAAACCAAACCCTAACTTTACATCTAGCCCTAAGCCTATCCCTCATTTGAGTCCTAATCTTAACCCTAAAACTACCCCAGAACCTGTCTCTATAATTAACACTAACCCTACCTGTAAAAAATACCCTAAACCTAAACCTTACCCTAACACTAGACCTAGTCCTAACCCTAAATCTAAAACTAGTTCTAATCCTTAAACAACATCATACATTAGCCGTAACCTTAAAACTAATGCTAACCAAAATAAAGCCCAAATCTGAGACCTAACCCTAGCTTTCACCCTAACCCTACCCTAAAACTAGCACTAACCCTAACCTGAACCCTAGCTCTAACCTTAGCTCTAACCTTATCCTTTACCTTAGCCAAACCCAAACTCTAAAGCTAGCCCTAGTCCTAAAACTAATCCTTAGTTTAACCCAAACCCTAACCCTATTACTAGTCCTAACCCTAGCCCTCATTCTGGTTTTAACCATAACCCAAATCTTAACCCTAACCCTGCCTCTTATTCTGACCCTCAACATAAACCAAACCTTAACACCAGCCCTACCCATAACCCTATATCTAAACCTAACCATAACACTAGAACTAGATTAAACCTAATCCTAAATCTAGCCATATCCTCAACCAAGACCTAAACCAAAAACTAACCCTAGCTCTAATGATAACCCTTAACCTAAGCCAAACACTAACCTTACCACTATACCTACCCAATCCTAATTCTGGCTCTTGTCCTAACCCTAACACTAATCCAAACACTAACACTAACCCGAGCTATAAAACTGATCCTAACTGAAACCTAACCCTAACACTAGAGCTAGCCATAACTGTAAACATAACGCTTACATTATCATAGCACTAAAATTAGCTCTAAACCTAACACAAAACCAAGCCCTAATTCTAGGTCTAAATCTAGCCCAAAGTGTAATCCCAACCCTAACATAACTTTATCCCTTACCTTAAGCCTAACCATCATGCTAAACCTAACCCTCGCCTTAGACCTATCCCTAGATTAAACCGAAAACTGAACCCTAAACATAACCCTAGCCCTATCCCTAAACCTAATCCTAATCCTAGCCCTAATCATAATGTTAACACTAGCTGTAATACTATCTCTAAAAGTATCTATTACCCTAAACTGAACCTTAACCCTAATGATAAACCTAGCTCTAATCCGAATTGTAAACCTAATCCTAGACCTAACCCTAAACCTAACTCTCATTGTAGCCTTACCCCTAGGTAAAACCTTTACCCTTATTCTAACACTAACTTAGCTCAAACCCTAACCCTAACCCTAACGATAAAACTACTCCTAACCCAAACCTGACATCTAACCTATCCATTACCTTAACTCTAATGATAGTCGTAGCCCTAACATTAACACTAGCCCTAAACCTAAAACCACCCCTAACCATAACCCAACATCTAACCCTATCGATTAACCTAACTCTAAATGTAACCTTAGCCCTAATGCTCACACAAACCCTAAACTTAACCGTAAATATAACCCTACACATAATCCTAAACCTAACACTCACCTTAGCACTAACCCTAGCTCAAAACCTAAACTGTATTCTAAACCTAACTGAAACCCTAACCCTAGCCCTAGCCCTAACCCTAACCCTAATTCTAGCCTTAATTTTATCCAAAACCCTAGCCCTAATGTTAGCTCTAAAGTTGTTCATTACTCTAACAATAATCCTAACTCAAATAATAACCCTAAGCCTAACCCTAACCATAGCACTAACCCTAACCCTACCAATTACCCTAAACTTAATCTGAATCCTAATCCTAAACCTACCCAAAAACCTAACTCTAATTCTAACTCTAATGCTAATTTGAGCCCTACCACTAATAATTAACCTAACATGAAACCAAAACCTGACCCTGACTCTAAAAACACACCTTACTCTTAACCTGGCCCTTACTCTAAACCTAACATTATTCCTAGCCATGAACCTAACCCTATAACTATCCCTAGCCATAACCTTAAACCTGATATTATCCCTATCTCTAAAACTTGGCCCAACCCTAACAGAAACCCTAGCCCTCATCCTAACCCCAAATCTAGCTTTAATCCAAGAACAAACCTAAACCTAGGCCTAAACCTTAGTCCAATCATCACCCTA
Source organism: Callospermophilus lateralis (assembly GCF_048772815.1). NCBI lineage: Eukaryota > Metazoa > Chordata > Mammalia > Rodentia > Sciuridae > Callospermophilus > Callospermophilus lateralis. The sequence continues at coordinate 87,899,560 of NC_135306.1, forward strand.
ACCCTAAACCCAGCTATATCCTCATCCCTTCCCATAAACCTAACCCTAAACCTAATCCTAAACATAGTCCTAACCCTAGGCGTAAACATAACACCAATCCTAGACATATTCCTAGCCCTAATTTAGCCCTAAACTAAACCCAAACCCTAGGCTTAAGACTAACTATAACTATCACCCTAGCTCTATTCCAAGTCCTAAACCTATCACTTACCATAACCCAGACACTACACCTAAATTTAGCCCTAACCCTAGAATTAACCGTAACTCTAAATGTACCCCTAAACCTAAACTCACCCTAACACTAGCAATAACACTAACATTAATAGAAAACTAAGCTTAAGTTTAGCCTTAGCACTAAAACATAATGAGCCATAAGCACTAAGCCTAACCCTTAACCTGAACCAAATCCTAACCCTACATCTAGCCCTAAGCCTACCCCTAACTCGAGTCCTATCCCCCACTCTAAAACTAACCCTGACCCTGACTCTGAAACTAACATTAATCCTAGCTCAAAACATCAACCTGAACTTAAACCTAACCATAAAACTAGACTTAGCCCTAATGGTAACCCTAAAATTAGCCCTAATCATAACCCTAGTTCATACATTAGCTGTATTCCTAACACTAGCCCTAATGTAACACAGAACATAGCCCTAATGCAAGCCCCAACTCTAGCTTTAAACCTAAACCAAGCCCTAACTCTTACCCTAAATATAACCCTAAATTTAATCTTTGCACTAACCATAAACCTAACACTAACCCTAACTCTAACACTAATCACAACCTAGCTCTAACCCTAACTAAAGCAATTTCTACAGATCAAAAAGAAGATGATTTGACTCAAATCCATAACAGCTGATATCCAAAACTCCAACTTGGCCATTCTTACATCTGTGACAGTGATTAACCATGATGCTTTTTTCAATATCTATTTTTATTGCATTTTTCCCACATCATAAGGTTCTATTTCATTTTTTGAGCTCATACACACCTAGGTTAATGTTTTTTTGATCAGTTTTATTTTTTGACTGGAGTTTTTAAACATTGCAATGAGAATTTCACCTAGGTAAAGCTACAAGGCCTTTATTATTATCTTATGTGTTGCACGTTTTTTTGCACATTTGTGTTTTGTGTTGTATGTCTGTGTGTGCGTATATCCATATTTCATATATGAGGAGCACTCATGAAAAATGGATCCAAATTATTATTTTTTTATTCACATGATTTAAATGGCTTAATTTAAATTAGGTAAAGAGTTGTTAAGAATTGTTTTTAAAGGTGGTTAACAGATCTGTTTGTTTAGTAATGTAAATCAGGTAAACAGCTGTTTAGGATTGTTTTTAAAGGAGGTTAACAGATCTGTTTGTTTACTTTCACCTTTCCTTTTCATTATATTTAATAATTCTTTTCAGGATAATGTCTCTTTAGCATCATTGCCAGAATTCCTATCTTCATCCCAGTGCCAATGAAGACAAACTACAACTTCTATGATAGCTATCACTGTAAACTGTATAAACTGATGCATCAATGAATATAACTCAACAAGTAATGCTCAATCAAGAAGTCAACTTACTTTGGGAGGAAAATGGACTTTGGGAGGAGACAAACATATTGATAGATTCCTCCACTTTGAACTGCTTACAGAATTTGCCTGGACTATGTAGCTATCGTTTGGTACAGCGAATTATGGTAATGCTGGCATATCTTTGCTGATGGTGTCACCAGTGATGCAATTTTTATTTCCTTGCCAGCGCACCCCATGTTAATTGTGGTAGTGCTGGCATATCTTTTCTGATGGTGTCACCAGTGATGCAATTTTTCCAAAGGAGCTATTAATTGGCTTGGTGTCATGGCATTTCTGTATCCTCCTCCCTTCTGCTAGTGATGGTCTAAAATTTGGGGGCCAATGGCTATATGCTGGACTGGTAGTCAGTGACGGGTATGATCCAATTGCAGTGGTATCAACCTAAGATAGAAAGCTGACGCCTAAAGGTCAGTTTTCCAATGATGGGTAAGAACCATATGTTGAATTAGACAACCTACCAGGCACGGTCCTTAAACCACATTAACCTCACTCCCCCACTGGCACCAAGGCTAAATTTGGGGGCCAACAGAGGTGAGGCAAAGAACCTCACCCCCCCACACACTGATGCATAGACCTATCCACAAGTATGGCTGTATGCTGGACCGGTAGTCAGTGACGGGTATGATCTAGTTGCAGTGGTATCAACCTAAGACAGGAGGCTAACGCCTAAAGGTCAGTTTTCCAATGACGGGTAAGAACAATATGTTGAATTGGACAACGTACCAGGCACAGTCCTTAAGCCACATTACTTGTTGTTTAATTAATCAGAAGGGGGGAGATGCTGGGAGCCATCAGCCAAGTAGGTATGACAATTTTCTTGCTAGCATACCCCCATGTTTCTTTAGTGGAAGGACTCTTGGAAATAGGACATTTTGCAGCGAAATTGCATGTAAGGTGACCTTACTCAAGGACCAGGGTGGATCCGTGTTTAGGGTGTTCCCGGTTTAGGATAATCCGAGTTTAGGGTGTTCCCCATTTAGAATAGGGCGTATCCTGCTGCCTGAGTTTTCCTTGAGTTCTCACGGGATTCAGAATATATTTGGGAGACAGAAGCCGAGTGGACGTGCGGATTTCGGCAGAGAACGTGGATTTCCCAAGAGCTTGTTTGTAGACAGCCGGTGTGAGATCAGGAATAAAGAATTGCTGTTTGAATCTACAAAGCTGTGAGTGGCTCTTGATTTGTGCCCAGTCAGACTGCGGCATCGGCCTAAACCTAACTCTAGTCCTAATACTAACCATAACACTAAACTTAACCCTATTCATTACCCTGAGCACAACCATAAACCGAAGTATAACCCTAGGCCTAATCCTAACCCTTTTGCTAACTCTAACTCTATCAATTACCCTACACCTAACATGAACCATAAACCTAAACCTATCATTACCCTAACCAAACCCTAATGCTAATTCAAACTCTAAACCTAAACCCTAACCTAAACCAAACCCGAAACCTAATTCTAACACTAGTAATGCCCCTAGCTTTAAACCTCACATTTACCCTATAGCTAAACCTTACACTAGACCTAGCCATAAATCAAACCTTCAATCAATCTCTAATGTAAGCATAGATCTAACACTAGCCCTAGCCCTAATTATTTCCATAACCATCTAACAAACCCTAGCCTTCATCCTAGCCCTAAACATATCTTTATTACTAAGCAAAACCATAATTTTAGCCCTAAAAAATATTCTAACCTTCAACCTAGCCCTAAAACTAGCTCTAACCACATCCTTTCCCCTATACCTAACAATATCCCTAAACCTAAACCTAAGCCTAAATCTAGGCCTAATCCTAATACAAACACTAAACCTAATCCTAGCCCTAATTTAGCCCTATCCCTAACCCTAAAACAAACCCTGATCCTGACTCTAACCCTAACACTAACCCCAGCTCTAAACATCACTCAAAACCTAAACATAACCCTAACGCTAGACTTAGCCCTAACCCTAACCCTAAAACTAGTTCCAATAATAACCCTAGTTCTTACATTAGCTGTAGCCCTAAATATAGCATTAACCTAACCCAAAACCTATCCCTAATCAAAGTCCTCAAACTATCTTTAAACCTAATCATAACCCTAATTCTAGCCCTAAACCTTATCCTAAACCATCTCTCACCCTAACCCTTGCCATAACCCAAAACCTAACCCTAACCATAGGCTTAATACTAATGATAAACCTAGCCCTTACCACAGCTGTAAACCTATCCATTACCCTAATCCTCATCCTAACCCTTATGCTAACCCTAGGATAACCCTAAACCTATTCCTAACCCTAAAACTATACATTACATGAAACCTAACCTGAAACCTCAACCTAAACATATCCATCAACCTAATCCTAACCCTAATAATCATAATCCTAAAACTATCTCAAACCTTAACCCTAGACCTGACATTAGCCCTAGCACTAATGAAGCCTAACCCCCAAGCAAACTCTAGCCCTAATCCTAGCCCTAATCTTAGCCTTAATTCTAAACCTAACACTAACCGTAGTCCTAACCCTAATTTTAACCCTTGCCCTAGTTCTAAAGCTAGCTATAACATCATACCTAACCATAACCATAATCATAACCATAACCCTAGCCATAAACCTAGGCTCAGCCTTAATACTAACCCTAGCTCTAATCCTATCGCTAATTAAGCCCTAAGTCTAACACTAAATCTGTCACTAACACTAAGACTAACTATAACTCTCGCCCTAGCCCTATACCTAGTTCGAATCCTATCCCTTATTATAACTCAAACCCTAGCCCTAACCCTAGCTGTAACCTTCACTGTAGCCCTAAACCTAGATCTAACAGTAACTGTAAATCTAACCCTAATCCTTAGCCTAAACCACACGCTAACACTAGTTCTAACCCTAACGCTAACCCTAGCCCTAGCTCTCAATCAAAACTAAGCCATAGCACTGACCCTAACCCTTAAAACAAACAAAACCTAAAAGTACAACTAGCCCTAACCCTAGACTTAATTCCAGCCCTATCCCTAACCCTAGTACTAATACTAACCATGACTCTGACCTTAACACTAACCCTAACTCTACACATTACTCTATCCCTAAACCTAATCCTAACACTGGACCTCACTGTAAACTAACCCTATAACTACCCCTAAACTTAATGACAGTTCTTAAATTAGGCATAGCCACAAACCTAACACAAAATCTAACCCTAATCCAAGGCGTAAGCCTGGCCCTAACCCTAACCTTATCCCTAGTCCTAATCCTACTTCTAACCCTATTTTTCACACTTAGTCAAACCCTCACTCTGTTGCTAACCTAGTCCTAAAACTAATTCAATGCCTACCCCAAACCCTAACTCTATTAAGTTTATTGCTAGAATAAGGGCTAGCCTTTTTTCTAGCAATAAACTTAACCAAAACCTTAACCCTAGCCTTGAAACTTATTCTGACCCTAACAATAAACCTAGGTTTAAACCTGACCCTAAACCTTATCCAAATCTAACATTAGCGCTACCAGCAACCCTAACCCTAAACCTAAAACTAACACTAGCCCTAGACCTAAACCTAATCCTAAATATAGCCATAACCCTAGCCTTAGCCCTAACAATAACCCGTAACATAAAACAAACAATAACTCTACCCCTAGACCTAACCCTAGTCCTAATTCTGGACCTAACCCCAAACCTAATCCGAACCTGAACCCTGACACTTATGCTAAAAAATATCCTATCTCTAAACATTATCCTAACCCAAAAACTAACGCTAACACCAGATGAACTCTAAATTTTATCATAACCATAACTCTAGATTGTACATTACCCATACACCTAACACTACCCTAAACCTCACACAAAACCTAGCCCTAATAACAGATCTAAATCTAACCCTAAGCATAACTCTAACCCTAAACCTAGCCCTAACCCTAACCCTAACATGCGTTCTAACCCTAATCCTAGCTCAAACCCTAAACCTTACCCTAAATATAACCCTAGCCCAAACCCAAAACCTCACCCTAACTCTAGCCCTAATTCTAACTGTAACCATAGACCAAACTCTAGCTCTAACTCTATATATTACACTAAGCATAACCCTAAAACTAATAATAACCCAAGCCCTAAACTTAACCCTAACCCTATGCTAGCTCTGACTGTTACCCTAACCCTCGCCTCATCCCTAACCCTAGCTCAATACCTAACACATACAATTAACCTAACCCTAACACTAACCCAATGGCTAACAGTAACCCTAACACCAGACCTAATCCTAACCTTAACCCTAGCCCTAAAGCTAGTTCAAACCCTACCCAATACCCTTAATCTAATCTTAACTTTAATGATAACACTAGACCTAATGCTAAACCTACCCTAACCCTAAACATAAACCTAACCCTAGAACTAACAGTGAATCTAACCATAATCCTAAACCTAAGCTAGCTCAAACCCTAACCCTAATTCGAAAAATAAACCTAATGCTAATCTAAACCTAACCCTATCTTTAACCAGAAAACTAAACCTATTACCCTAACACTAATGATAACCCTCTTCCAAACCGTAACCCTAACCATGACCATAACCCAAGACCAAACCCTACATTAACCTTTTCAATAGCAAAAATCCTACCTCAAACCATAAACCATATCCTAAACTGAAACCTAACTGTATCCATCCCACTAATCCTATGCTAACTATAACTCTAGCCCTAATCCTAGCCTACCATGCCCTAATCCCAGGTCTAACCCTATAAATTACCCTAACAATAAGCATAACCCTAATGCTAACCCTAGGCTTAACCCTACACTTATCACAAACTCTATCCATATCCATTTCCTTAAACCTAACTTAACCCTAAACCTAACACTATCCATTACCCTAACCCTAATTCTAACCTTAATGCTAATTTGAGCCTTAACCCTAAACAACCTAACCCAAAGGTGAAGCCTGACCCTGACCCTAAAAATACCCCAGCTCTTAATATGACCCTTTCCCTAAATGTAAGACTTTAATTTGATCTACCCATTAACCTAACCCTTAAAATATCACTTACTATAAACCTAGACCTGACATTAGTCCTAGCCCTAATTCTTGCCCTAAACCTTACACAAAACCGAGCCCTAATCCTAGCCTTAAATCTAGATTTAATCCTAAACCTAACCATAACCCTAGCCCTAACCCTAAACATAGCACTAAAATAAAACCGAGCAACAGGCCAACGTTAAACTTAACTTAAAGCAAAACCTAGCACTACATCTAGATTTAACCTAGCCCTAATTCTAGACCTAATCATAACCTTAATAATAACCCTGAACCTGACTTATATCCTAACACTCATCCTTGCTCTAAACACTACTCTAAACTTAAACTAAACCCTAACAGTAACCCAAGCCCTAATATGAGTTCATACCCTAACCATAAAATTAACCCTGACATGCCTGTATCCTAACACTAACCCTAGTTATATAGATTACCCTAATCTTAAACCTAAACCTAAAACTTGACCTACCCCTAACCCTAACCCTATTGGTAACCATGGTTTTAATTTTAGCAATTCTCCTAACCCTAGCCTTAATCCTCACACAAAACTAGCCCTAATCTGAGCCCTTAACTAGTTTTAACCTTAACCATAAATCTAACCCAGGCCCTAACCCTATCTTCTACCCTGAGCAAAACCTTAACCCTAATGGTACCCCTAGACCTAACCCTAATCCTTAGGCTCACCAAATCCTAACCCTTTTAATAGTCCTAACACGAGATCTCATTCTAGCTCTAACACTATCCCAAACCCTAAACCTAACCCTGACTTATTCTGACCATAACATAAACCCTATGTCTAAACCTGACCTAACCCTTTACCAAACCCTAACACTAGCCCTACTTGCAACCTTATACCTAAACCTAACCCTACCACTAGCTCTAGACTTAAACCTAATCCTAAATCTAGCCTAAACTCTAGCTCTATACCTAAACACAATCCTAGCTCTAGCCCTAAAAAAAACCTTTTACCTAACCCAAACACTAACTCTACCCATACACCTAAACCTAGTCCAAATTCTGGTTATAACTCTAACTTTAAATCTAACGCAAACACTGACCCTGCCTTTAAACCTAAACCTACCTCTAAACCTGAAGCTAAGCACAACTTAAACCTAATTATAGACCAGCTATAACCCTATCTCTAAAACTAGCCCTTATCATAACCCTTGATCTTACATTACCCATAGCCCTAACCTTAGGGCTAAACCTAACAGTAAACATAGAGCTAAATTTAGGTCTGAACCTAGCCCTAAGCATAAACCTAATCCTAACACTAGCCCTATGCATAATCCTAGCCCTCGGTTTAGTCCTAAGTTATCTCAAAGCCTAACCATTACCTTAATCATAAGCCTGGACCTATCCCTCACTCTCACCCTAACCCTAGCCCAAATTCTAAACTTAACCTAGCACTAAACCTACCTCTAATCCTAATCATTTCCCTAACCCTCAATCTAAACTTATAGATAATTATATCATGAACCCTAATGTTAACCCTGACACTAACCAAATAAACAACCATAGACATAACCCTAAAATTAAACTCAGCATAGCCCTAACTCTAGATCAAACCATAAATTTAAGCATAAATCTAAACATAACCATATCTCTAATTCTAACCCTATCACTAATTCTAACTCTAGAAAAAATTCTAAACCTAACTTAATCGTTTTCGTTACCTTAACTCTAACCTGAACGTTAATGATAACCCTAGCCCTAACTCTAGCACTATACCAAGATTCAAACCCAGCCCTAATTCAAGTAATAATCATAACCTTAAAAATTACCCTGAACCTGACTTGTATTCTAACACTTATCCTAGCTCTAAACACCACCCTCACCTTAAATCTACCGTAATCCTATCCATAGACCTAACCCTAAACCTAGCCCTAACCCTAGGTCAAAACCTAAACTGTAAGCTAAATATAACCCTACACCTAACCCTAACTCTAGTTCTAACACTAACTCTAACACTAACTCAAGGCATATTCCTAACTACAACTCTAGTTCTAACCCTATCAATTACCCTAACCATGACCCTTTCCCCAATGATAACCCTAGGCCTAACCCTAGTTCTATCACTAATGCTGACTGTATCAATTACCCTAAATCAAACTTGAACCTTAAAACAAACCCTAACTATACCCCAACCCTAACCCTAATGCTAATTTGAGTTGTAAACCTAAATTCTTACATAAAGCCAAATCCTAATCCTAATAATTCCTCCAGCTCTAAAACTGACCCTAAAGCTAACCCTTACACTAGAGGAAGTATAGCTTAACCCTAAAAATATCTTTAACCATAACCCTAGACCTGATATTTGACCTAGCACTAATCCTAGCCCTGAATCTAAAACAAACACTAGCCCTAATCCTAGCACTAAAACTAGCCTTAATCATAACCTTAACCCCAACTCTAGCCCTAACCCAAACTCTAACCCTCACCCTATGTCTAAACCTAGCTATAATACCATTTTTTTATCCTAAACTTAAACCTAACCCTATCCCTATCCTTAGGCCTAAGATGAACACTAACCCTAGCCCTAATCCTACCCCTAATTTAATTTTATCCCAAACCCTAACTCGAATTTCAGCCCTATCACTAACTCTAACTCTCACACTAGCCCTATTCCTAGTTCTAACCTAATCCCTTAACAACTCTAACCCTGGCCCTAACCCTTTCCCTATCCTTAATCCTAGTCTAATCCTAGATTTAATCCTAACTATAAATGTAACCCTAACCCTAAGTCTAAGCCTACACTAACACTAGCCCTAATCTTAATACTAATTGTACAATTAGCAAAAACCCTAACCCTATGACTAAAACAAAACCAAGCAATAGACCTAACCCTAAACCTTAACATAAAGCAAACCATAAACTACTACAAGAACTAAACCTCCCCCTAATCGAGTTCAAACCCTAACCTTAAAACTTACCCTGAACCTGACTCATATCCTAACACTCATCCTAGCTCTAAACATGATGCTAGCCTTAAATCTGACCCTAACAGTAAACCTAGGCCTAATTCGAATCCTAACTCAAACCCTAAAACTAACTCTGACCCTGACTCCTATTCTAAAAACAACTCTATCTCTAAATATCACCCTAACCTTAAATTTAACACTAACACTAAAACTAACCCTAACCCTAACCTTAAAGCTAACCCAAATTTTAACCCCGGTTCTGACATTATGTATTGCCCTAACCGTAGCTCTAACAATAACACAAAAATTTACCCTAACCCGAGCCCTACACCTAGCTTTATACCTAACCCTATTCCTAACCCTAACCCTAACCCTAACACTAGCTCTAAAACTATCCCTAACCCTAAGCAAACCCCTAACCCTAATGGTAACTCTAGACCTATTCCTAATCCTCAGGCTAATCAAAACTCTCACCTTATTAATAGTCCTAACCATAGCCCTCATTCTAGCTCTAACCCTATCCCAAAACTTAACCTTGACCCTTATTCTGACCATAACAAGAACCAAGGTTTAAACCTGACCCTAATGCTAGACCAAACCATAATATTAGCATTACCAGTAAACTAATACCTAAACCAGACCCTATCAATAGCCCTAGACCTAAACCTAATCCTAAATCTAGCCATAACTCTAGCTCTAGAACTAAACAAAAACCTAGCCTTAGCCCTAACAATAAACCTTAAATTAGCACAAAGACTAACCCTACCACTAGAAATAAACTTAGTCCCAATTCTGGCTTTAAACTTAACACTAAATCTAACCTGAACATTGACCCTGCCTTTAACACTAAACTTATCTCTAAACCTAACCCTAACAGAAAACCTAAACTTAACATTAAAAATAGCCATAAACCTAACTCTACAACTAGCCCTAATCATAATCCTAGCTCTTACATTATCCATAGTCCTAACTCTATGCCTTAACCTAACACAAAACCTAGAGCGAATTCTAGGCCTCAATCTATCCCTAAGCGTAATCACAACCATAACCCAAGCCCTAACCCTAACCCTAAACCTAACCCTAGCCTTAGTCTTAAACATTACTCAAAGCCTAACCCTCACCACAATTATTAATCTACCCCTATACCTTACTCTAAACCCTAACCCTAAGGTTAACCTTATCCCTAAACCTATCTCTAAACCTACACCTTACATAAACCTACACCTAACTGTATTGATAACCCTAGCTTTAAACCTAGCCCTAACCATAAAACTAATAGATCTAACCCTAAAACTAACAATCAACATAGCCCTAACCCTCACTCAAAATCTACCAATAGCATAAATCTAAACATAACCATAGCCTTAACATTAACCCTAAAACTAAATCTAACCCTAAACCTAAACATAAACCTACATCTAACCATATCCATTACCTAATACTTAACCTAACGCTAATGATAACCCTAGCCCTAACCTTAGCCCAAAAACTAAACCTACAATAATCCTGTCTTTAGACCTAAGGCTGAACCTAATCCTTGACCTATCCCTAGCACTAACACTAATTCAATCCCTAGCCCTTACCCTAAACATAACTTTATCCCAAACCCTAACCCTAATCCAAGCCTTAATCCTAAACATAACCAAAGCCCAAACCCTAGCTCTAACTTTATTCGTTACCCTAACCAACACCCTAAACCTAAGACTAAACCTAGCCCTATCCCTAACCCTAAACCTAACTCTACCCCTAGTCCTGATTCTAACCTGAAGCCTCAACCTAGCCCTAAAACTTACTCAAACCCTGAACCTTACCCTTAACCGAAGCATAAAAAAATGATAAACCTAACCTTAACCCTAACCCTAGACTTAATCTAAAACTTAAAACTAGACTTCATCTTAGCTCTAACCCCACCAATTACCCTAAGCCAACCATAAACATTATGATAACACTAGCCCTAACCCTAAAACTACTCTAACCCAAACTGTAAACCTAACCCTAGACATCACCATAAACATAACCCTTGCCGTAGTCCTAACTCTAGCTCAAACTCTAAAAATTAAGCTAAACTTAACACTAATCCTAGTCCTAAACGTAAACCTAACCCTAACCTAACCTGACATCTAAACCAATCCATTACCTTAACCATAATGGTAACCCTAATCCTAAACCTAGACCTAATCAAAAACCTAACCCTATCCTTTGCATTAACCATAGCTCAAACGCTAAACCATACCCTAAACCTAAACCTAGCCTTAACCCTTACCCTAACCCTAACTCTAGGCCTAATCCTAAAAATACCGCTAGCCCTAAACCTAGGTCTAACCCTATCCATTACCCTAATGATAACCATAAACCTAATGGTAACCCTAGGCCTAATCCTAACCCTATCCATTACCCTAAATCTAAACTGAAGCCTAAACGTAACCTTATCCATTACCCTAACCCTAACCCAAGCCTACTGCTAATTTGAACCATAACCCTAAACCTCAACCTAACCCAAACCCAAAAACTGACACTGACAATTATTATATCCCTAGCTCTCAACTTCAACCTCACCCTAAACTTAACTCTGACACTAAACCTAGCCATAAACCTTACCATAAAACTATCCCGAACCATAACCCTAGACGTGATATTAGCCCTAGTCCTAATTCTTGCCATAACCCTAACACAAATGCTATCCCTCATTTTAGCCCTAAACCTAGCCTTTATCCTAACCCAACCCTGACTGTAGCCCTATCCTTAATTTTATCCCTCTCTCTAGTTCTGAACCTTGCTATAACCTTATCCCTTCCTCCAATTCTAACCCTAACTCTAACCCTAGACTTATTGCTTACACTAATCCTAGACTTGATCCTATTCCTAATTTAGCCCTAACCCTACCACTAGCACTAGGACTAACTCTAAATCTCAACCTAGTCCTATTCCTAGATATAACCCTATCCCTTACCATAACCCTAACACTTGTGCTAACCTTATCACTAACACTAGCCCTAACCCTAACCCTAGAACTAACCATAACTCTTAGTCCAACCCTAAACCTAATGCTAAACCTCACACTAAAACTAGCCCTAACACCCATTCTAAAACTAGCCCTAATCTAGTTCAAGCCCTTAAAAAGCCAAGCCATAGCCCTAATCATAACCATTAACCAAAACCCAAACCTAAACCTACACCTACCCTATCCTTAGCCCTAATTCCAGTCCTAACCTACTCCTAAAACTGACCTTGAGCATGACTCTGACTTTACACTAAGACTAGCTATAACATCACTCTAAAAGTATACCTAACCCTAAAACTAGAAATAGTTCTAACCATAACCATAAAAGTAGTCCTAATCATTACTCTAGTACTTACATTATCCGTATCCCTAATCTTAGCCCTAATCTAACCCAAAACCTAGCCCTAAACTGGGGCCTACACCTCGTTTTTACCCTAACCCAAACCCTACCCTAACTGTTACCCTAAACCTAAACCTAACTCTAAAACAAGCCCCATCCATAAACCTAACACTAGACGTAATCCTAAACATAATTCTAGCCCTAACCCGAGCCCTAAGACTTAATTTAACCCTAACCTGAAAACTAGCCTTAAACCTAACCCTAATCCTAGCCCTAACCCTAGCTCTAACCCTGTTTATTACCCTAAGCCAAACCCTATTCATAATGCTAACTCTAGGGTAAATCCTAATTTTTATCCAAACCCAAACAATGACCCTAATACTACTCCTAACACTAGCCCTCATTCTAGATCTAATGCTAACCCCAAACCTCACCATACCCTTCACCTTTTTTCTGAAACTAACATTAATTATATGTCTAAACCTGACCCTGACTGAAATCAAAACCTGAAACTAGCCCTACCCATAACCTTATACCCAAACCTAGGACTAACACTAGCCCTAGACCAAACCTAATTCTAAATTTAGCTATAACTCTTGCCCTTGACCTAAACAAAAACTTAGTCTTAGCCCTAACACTAAGCCATAACTTAAACCAAACACTCAGCCTACCACTAGACCCAACCCTAGTTTTATTCTGACTTTCGCCCTAACCCTAACTTTAACCTGAACACTTGCACTGAAACAAACATTAAACCTAGCTCTAAACCTGACTCTAACCCAAAACTATAACTAGACATAAATCTAACCCTAAAACTAGCTCTAATCAGAACCTTGGATCTTACATTACACATAGTACTAAACTGAGGCCTAAACCTAACAAAAAACTTAACCTTAATGGAGGCCTAAACCTATCCTAAGAATAACCCTCACCCTAACCCTAACCCTGGTCCTAACCCTAACCCTAACCCTCACCTTAGTCCCAACGCTATATCAGAGCCTAACCCTTAGCCTAAACATAAACCTAGAACTGTTGCTAAACATAACCCTAACCATAGCCCTAATCCTAACCTTAACCCTAGACCTAAGACAAGTTCTAACCCTAGCCATTTCCCTAACTCTAACCCTAACCCTAATGATAACCTTATCCCTAACCATAACCAAAAACCTAACCCAAACCATAAATCTAACCCTAGACCTAACCCTAAACCTAAACCTTGTCATAGCCTTAACCCTACTCAAAACATAACACTTACTCTAAAACCAACAGTAAACCTAGCCATTCAACAAAACGTAAACCTAAACCTAACCTTAACCATAAAGGTAACCTTACATCTAACCCAAACTACTACCCATACCTAATTCTAACCCTAAGGAAAACCCTAGCAGGAACCCTAAATATAACCTTGACCATAACACTAAACCTAACACTCCTCCTAGACCTAATCCTAGCTCAACACCTAAACTTTATGATAAAAATAACCCTAACTCTACCCTAAGTTAGGGTTACTAGCTCTAATCCAATACCTAACCTAACTGTACCCCTAATCCTAACCTAACACTAGCCCTAAACATAGCTCTAACCCTATATATTATCCTTATGATAACCCTAATCCTAATGCTAACCCTAGGCATAACCCTCACCCTTTTGCTAAACCTAAAGCTCTCCATTGCCCTAAACTTCCCTGACACCTAAACCTAACCCAATCAATTACCCAAACCCTAACTCTAACACTAATGCTCATTTGAGCATTATCCCTAAACCTTAACCTAAAACAAACCCTAACACTGATCCTGACCCAAAAACTACACGTACCTCTAAACCTGACCCTTACCCTAACACTTACTCGAGACCTAGACAGAAACCTAACCCTAAATCTACCCCCAAAGTGTAACACTAGACCTAACATTAGCCCTAGACCTTATTCTAGACCTAAACCTACCACAAAACTTAGCACTCATCCTAGCACTAAACCTAGCCTTAATCATAACCCTAACCCTAACCTAGCCCTAACCCTAATTCTAACACTTACCATAACTCTAAACCTAGCTATAACACTATACCTTACCCTACAATTAACTCTAAGACTAGCCCTAACACTAGGCCTAAGCTGAACACTAACGCTAGCTCTAATCCTAGCACTAACTTAGCCCTGTCCCTAAATCTAACAAAAACCCTAATCCTAAGAGTAAATTTAACACTCACGCTAGCCTTACCGTAGTTCTAACCCTATCTGTTACCATAACTATAACCCTAGAATTAACACTTGCTCTATATTTAGACCTAACCCTAATCCTTGATCTAACGCTAAATCTAAATCTAACCCTAAGCCAAATCCTAAGCCTAACACAAACACTAGCCCTAACCCTAATGCTAATCTTATAACTAGCCCAAACCCTAAATCTAGGACTAAAACAAAACTGAGCAACAGCCATAACCCTAAACCGTAACTTAAACCAAAACCTAACACTACACCTCTACTTAACGCTAGCCCTAATTCAAGTCCTAACCCTAACCTTAAAACTTACCCTGACCCTGACTCATATCCTAACACTGACACTAGCTCTAAAGACCACCCTAAACTTAAACAAAACCCTAACAGCAACCAAAGCCCTAATTCAAGTCATAACACTAACCTTAAAGCTAACCCTGAAAGTGACTAATATCATAAGAGACACCCTAGGTCTAAACACAGCCTTCACCTTAAACCGAGCAATAACAGTAACCCTAGCCCTTATTTCAGTCCTAACAATAACCCTAAAACTAAACCTGATGCTGAATCATATCCTAACAACAACACTAGCATTAAAAATTACCCTAACCTTAAACTTAAACTTAACACTATACCTACCCTAACCATAACCCTAAAACTAACCCTAATTGTAACCCTACCTCTTACATTAGCCAATGCCCAAATCTAGCCCTAACCCTAACACAAAAACTAGCCCTAATCTGAGCACTAAACTTATATTTAACTCTAACCCTAAACAAAGTCTAGCATTAACCCTAGCTCTAAGGCTATCCCTTAACCTAAGAAAAACCCTAACACTAATGGTAACACTAGACCTATCTCTAATCCTTAGGCTAAAAAAAAACAATAACCCAAGTCCTAACCCTAGCCCTCATTCTAGCTCTAACCCTATCACAAACCCTAACACTAACCCTGACACTTATTCTTAACCTAACAGTAACCCTAGGTCTAAAACTGACCCTAACCCTAAAACAACCCCTAATACTAGACCAAGACTTAAACCAAATCCTAAATCTAGCTTTAACTCTAACCCTAGACCTAAACTAAAAACTATACCTAGCAATAATTCTTAACTAACTCAAACACTAACCCTATCCCTAGAACTAAACTAAACTGCCTATAACCCTAACACTAATACTAACCAAAACATGGACCCTGCTTTTAGAGTAAACATATCTCTTAACCTGACCCTATCCCAAAATCTAAACCGAATATTAGACTTAGCCATAACCTTAACCCTACAACTAGCCCTCAACATAACCCTAGCTCTTACATAACCCAATACCCTAATCCAAGGCAAAAACCTAACACAAAACCTAGAGCTAATTTTAGGCCTAATCAAGCAAACCCTAACCCTAACCCTAGCCCTAAACCACGAACCTAACCCCCACCTTAGTCCTAATCCTAGCTCAAAGCCTAAACATTACTGTAAACATGAACCTACACATTTCCCTCTATCTAACCCTAAACCTAGCCCTAATGCTAACGTTAACCATAGCCCTAAACCTAGGTCTAAACCTAACCATTTCTCTAAACTTGAACCTAACCTTATTGATAATCCTAGTCT
Organism: Callospermophilus lateralis; assembly: GCF_048772815.1. Classification (NCBI taxonomy): domain Eukaryota; kingdom Metazoa; phylum Chordata; class Mammalia; order Rodentia; family Sciuridae; genus Callospermophilus; species Callospermophilus lateralis. Next base: position 87,916,218 of record NC_135306.1, read on the forward strand.
TAATGATAACCCTAAATCTTAGTGGAAAACTCACCTTAGACTTAACCTTGAACCTAACACTTGACATAGACCTAACCCTAGCTCAAACCCTAACCCTTACTAAAAACCAAAACATAATCATAGCCCTAACTCTAAGCCTAAACCTCAATCTAACGTTAAACATAGCCCTAAATCTACATCTAATCATATACATTACTCTAAACCTAACCCTACCCCTAATGATGTCACTAGCCCTAATCCTAACCCTAACGCTATAAATATTTTAATCTTATCCCTAGAAGTAACCCTAAACCTAACTCTCTCACTAGCCCAAACCCTTGTTCAGAACCTAACCCTTACGCTAAACATAAATCTAAGCCTAACCCTCGATTTAACCCCAACCTTAACCGTAATTCAAGACCTAATCCTAACCATATACCTAACCCTAAACTTAGCTCTAATCCTATCCATTATACTAACCATAACACTTACCCTAATTCGAACCCTAGGCCAAAACTTATCCCTATCATTAACCCTAACCCTATCAATGTAAACCTAATATAAACTCTAAACAAAACCCTGCCATTACCCTAACCCACACCCTAATGCTAATTCAAGCCCTATCACTAAAACCTAACCTCAACCAAACTCTAACACTGTCCCTGACCCTAATAAAACCCCAGCTCTAAAGCTGACTTTTACAATAAACCTAACCCTTACACTAGACGTAGCCATAACACCAATCCCAAGACTATCCCCAAATGTAAGCTTAGACCTGACATTAGCCATAGCCCAAATCCTAGCCCTAATCATAACAAAAACCCCAGCCCTTATCCTAGCTCTAAACCTAGCCTTAAGCCTAACTCTAAGCCTAACATTAAGCCTAACACAAAAACTAATCCTAGCCCTAATCTTAGCTGTAAATTAGTGCTATTCCTAACCCTAGCCCTATTACTACCTCTAACTCTCATTATAGCCCCATCTCTAATTCTACCGCTATTCCTTACTGGAACCCGAAACCTAGCCCTAACCCTAGCGCTAACTCTAGCCCTATCAATAGTTCTAGCCCTAACCTAAATCTAATTTTAACTCTAAATCAAACCCTAACCCTAACTGTAACTCTAACCCTAGCCCTAACCCTTGCTCTATAGTTAGACCTACACCAAATCCTAAATCTAAGGCTAAATCCAAATCTAACCCTAAGTCAAAGTCTAAGCTTAACACTAACAATAGCCCTAACCCTAATGCTAATCTTATAACTAGCCCAAAGCCTAAACCTAGAACTAAAACAAAACTGAGCAACATCCCTAACCAAAATCTTTAACTTAAACCAACACCTAACACTACACCTATACATAACCCTAGCCCTAATTCGAGACTTTACCCCTAACCTTAAAACTTACCCTCATCCTGACTCATATCCTAACACTGACACTAGCTCTAAAGACCACCTTAAACTTAAAAAAAAACCTAAAAGTAATCCTAGCCCTAATTCAAGTCATAATCCTAACCTTAAAGCTAACCCTAACCCTGACTGATATGCTAACAGTCTAAAAACACCCCTCACCTGAAACTGAACACTAACAGTAATCCTAGCCATTATTTGAGTCCTAACCCTAACCATAAAACTAAACCTGATGCTTAATCATATCCTAACAATAAGCCTAGATTTAAAATTTACCCTAACCTTAAACCTAAAACTAACACTGGACCTACCCTAACCATAACCCTAAAACTAAGCACAATTGTAACCCTAGCCCTTACATTAGCCAATGCCCAAATCTAGCCCTAACCCTAACACAAAAACAAGCTCTAATCTGAGCTCAAAACCTATATTTAACCCTAAACCTAACCTAACTCTAGCATTAACCCTAGCTCAAAGGCTATCGCTTAACCTAAGAAAAACCCTAACACTAATAGTAACACTAGACCTATCTCTAATCCTTAGGCTAACCAAAACAATAACCCTATTAAAAGTCCTAACCCTAGCCCTCATTCTAGCTATAACCCTATCCCAAACCCTAACACTAACCCTGATTCTTACTCTTCACCTAACACTAACCCTAGGTCTAAAATTGAACATAAACCTAGACCAATCACGTACACTACCCTGAGACATAAACCAAATCCTAAATCTTGCCTTAACTCTACCCGTTGACCTAAACTAAAACCTAGCCCTAGCAATAATTCTTAACTCAAACAATAACGGTATCCCTAGACCTAAATCTAGTCCTAATTCTGGCTGTAACCCTAAAACTAACACTAACCCAAACACGGACCCTGCCTTTAGAGTAAACTTATCTCTAAATCTGACCATACCCAAAAATCTAAACCTAATATTAGACCTAGCCACACCCTAACCCTACAACTAGCCCTCTACATAAACCAGCTCTTACATTATCCTTAGTCCTAACCCTAGACCTAAACCTAACACGAAACCTAAAGCTAATCCAAGGCCTAAATCAAGCATAACCCTAAGCCTAACCCTAGCCATAAAACCCTAACCTAACCCCCACCTTAGTCCTAATCCTAGCTCAAAGCCTAAAGATTACTTTAAACCTAAACTTACACATTTCCCTCTATCTAACCCTAAACCTAGCCCTAATCCTAACCTTAATCATAGCCCTAAACCTATGTCTAAACCTACCCATTTCTCTAAACTTGAACCTAACCTTATTGATAATACTAGGGTTAATGTTAAAACTAAATTTAACTGGAAAACTAACCCTAGACTTAACCTTACACCGAACACTTGGCATAGACCTAACCCTAGCTCAAATCCTAACCCTTACTAATACCTAAACATAATCATAGACCTAACTTTAAGCCTAAACCTCAATCTAATGTTAAACATAGCCCTAAATTTTCATCTAATCATATACATTACCCTAAAACTAACCCTATCCCTAGTGATGTCACTAGCCCTAATCCTAACCCTAACCCTATGAATACTATAATCTTATCCCTAGAAGTAGCCCTAAACCTAACCCTGTCACTAGCCCGAACCCTAGCTCAGAACCTAATCCTTATGCTAAATATAAATCTAAGGCTAACCCTAGATTTAACCCTAACCCTAACCGTAATTCAAGACCTATTCCTAACCATAAACGTAGCCCTAAACTTAGCTCTAATTCTATCCATTATACTAACCATAACCCTTACGCTAATTCGAACCCTAGGCAAAAACTTATCCGTATCATTAACCCTAACCTTATCAATGTAAACCTAATGTAAACTCTAAACAAAACCATCATTTCCCTAACCCACACCCTAATGCTAATTCAAGCCCTATTCCTAAACCCTAAGCTCAACCAAACTCTAACACTGACACTTACCCTAATAAATCTCCTTGCTCTAATGCTGACTTTTACAATTAACCTAACCCTTACACTAGACCTAGCCATAACACTAATCCTAAATGTATCCTCAACTATAACTTAGGCCTGACATTAGCCATAGCCCAAATCCTAGCCATTAACATAACAAAACCCCAGCCCTTACCCTAGCCCTAAACGTAGCCTTAAGCCTAACTCTAAACCTAATTTTAAGCCTAACACAAAAATTAACCCTAGCCCTAATCTTAACCGTAAATCAGTCCTATTCCTAACCCTAGCCCTAACCCTAGACTTATGACTAACTCGAACTCTCAAGCCAGCCCGATCTCTAGTTCTAACCCCATTTCTTACCGGAACCCTACACCTGGCCCTAATCCTAGCACTAACTCTAGCCCTATCATTAGCTCTAGCCCTAACATGGATCTAATTTTAACTCTAAATCAAACCCTAAACCTAAGCCTAAACGTAACCATAACCATAACTCTAAATCTAACTTTAATACTAGCCCTAAAAAAATAAAATGAGCCATAGCCCTAACCCTAACTTTTAACCAAAAGAAAATCCTATTCTTAAACCTAAACTTAGCTCTAATTCTAGTTTTAAGCTAAAACCTAGAACTAACACTGACCCTGATTTTGATCAAAATACTCACCCTAGTCTATACATGACCCTAAACCTAACCCTAAACCTAACACTAGACCTACCTCTAAACCAAAACCTAAATTTAACCCTAAATGTAACCCTGGTACTTACATTATCTTACCCCTAACCCTAGCACTAACTTAACCCCAAACCTAGGCCTAATTCAAGCCCTAACCTGAGTTTTAACCATAACCCTAATCCGAAACCTAGCCCTAATCAAAATCATAACCTATCCCTAACCCTAGCTCTAACCCTATCCATTGCCATAACCATAACCCTAGGCCTGAACCATACTCTGTCCCTAATTCTAAACTTATGGATTATTCGAAACCAAACCTAAACCCTAAACCTCACCGTATCATTACACTAACACTAATCATAACACTAATTCGAGCCCCAACTTTAAACCTTAACCTACCCCAAATTTTTAACCCACACCAGTACCCTAGCTCTAAACCTGACCCTAACCTTAAACCTAATCCTTACATTACATGTACCCATAAACCTAACCCTAAATCTATCTTTAACCATAACCCTAGATCTGACATTAGCCCTAGCCCTAATCATAGCCCTAAACATAAAATAAACAGTAGCCCTAATCCTAGCCCCAAACCTAGTCTTAATCATAGCCATAACCCTAACCATAGCCCTAACCCTAATTCTAAACCTCACCCTATTTCTAAACCTAGCTATAATGCCATTCCTTACCCTAAACTTAACCACAACCCTAACCCTAATTCTAGGCCTAAGGTGAACACTAAACCTAGTCCTAATTCTAGCCCTAATTTAACCCTATCCCTAACCCTAACACTAACCCTTGCCCTAAGACTAGCTCTAACTTACACACTACCGTTATCCCTACTTCTAATTATATCAATAACCATAATCCTAAACCTAGCCCTAACTCTTACCTTAAACCTAGCCAAAACCATTGCCTAATCCTGATTCCTAGTCTTAACCCTAGATCTAACCCTAGCTCTAAATCAAACCCTAACCCTAAGCCTAACATTAACACTAGTGCTAGCACTAATGCTACTCATAAAACTAGCCCTAATGCTTACACTAGCAGTAAGACAAAGCTGAACAATAGCCCTAACCCTAAAATTTAACTTAAACCAAAATTTAACACTAAATCTAGACCTAACCCTAGCCCTAATTCGAGTATTAATCTTAATCTTAATATTAACCCTAACACTGACTCATATCCTAACACTCACCCTAGCTCCAAACACTACCCTTACTTAAAATAGAACACTTACAGTAACCCTAGCCTTAATTTGAGTCCTAACCATAACCCTAAAACTAACCTGACCCTAACTATTAACCTAACACTAACAATAGCTCTAAATTTTACCCTAACCATAAACCTAATCCTAACATTAGAGGTTTAACCGCTTACCATAACCCTAAATCTAACCCTAAAAACCCTAGTTCTTACATTAGCCATTGTTCTAATCCTAGCCATAACCCTAACAAAAACCTACCCCTAATCCGAGCCCAAAAGCTAGATTTAACACTAACCCTACATCTAACCCTAGCACTAACACTATCCCTTACGCTATTCCAAACCCTAAACATAATGCTAATCCTAATTCTTATCCTTTACATAACCGAAACCCTAACCCTATTACTAGTTCTAACTCTAGTCCTCATTCTAGCTCTAACCATAAGCCAAACCCTAACCCTAATCTTAACCCTTATTCTGACTCTAACACGAATCATAGGTCTAAACCTGAACCTAACCCTAAACAAAACCCTAACACTAGCCCTACTGGTAATCTTATACCTAAAAATAACCCTAACAGTAGCCCTAGATGCAGACCTAATACTAATATATCCATAACTCTAGGCCTAGACGTAAGAAAAAACCCTAATAATAACCCTTAGCCTAAAGCCAAACACTAACCCTTCCCCTAGACTTAACCCTAGTCCTAATTCTGGTTTTCACATTAACCTTAACCGTAACCCTAAACTATACACTGACCCTGACACTAACACTAACTCTAGCTCTAAACATCACCCTAACCCTAAACCTAAACCTGAAACTATACTTAGCTCTAACATTAACCCTAATGTCAGAGCTAAGCCAATCATAACAAAGTTCTTACATTTGCCATAACCCCAGCCTATAGTCAAATAGCCCTAACCTAATCCCTACCCTAATTTTAACCCTAAAGCTAATCATAACCCTAACCTTAGCTCTAACACTAAACCTAAGCCTAATCCTAGACCTAATTCTAATCATAACACTAGCCCTAAAACTAGCTCTAATCTTGTCAATTACCCTAATGATAACCCTAATGCTTGTGCTGACCCTAGGCAGAACCCTAATCCTATCCCTAACCCTAACCCTAATCCTATGAATTACCCTACACATAACTTGAACTATAAACCTAAAACTATCATTAATCTATCCCTAACCATAATGAAAACTCGAGTCTTAACACTAAACATTAATCTAATAAAAACCCTAACTCTTACTCTGACCCTAATAATACCCATAGCTCTGAACCTCACCCTAACAATAAACCTGACCCTTCAATAGACCTAGCTATAAACCTAATACTAAAACTCTCCCTAACTTTAACCCTAGTCCTGATATTAGCCCTAGCTCTAATCCTAGTCCTAATCCTAATATAAACTTCGGCCCACATCCTAGCAATAAACCTTGCCTTAATCATTAACCTACCGCTAACAATAACCCTAAGTCTAATTTTCACCCTAGTACTAAAAGTAGCTATAATCCTATCTCTTAAGCTAAAGCTAACCCTAATGTAACCCTCACTCTAACCCTATCCCTAAACATAGGCCTAACCCTAACACTAACCCTATTTCTAATCCCAGCCCTAATTTAGTCCTATTCCTAACCCAATCCTAATCCTCGCCCTAAGACTAACTTAAACTCTCACCCTAGCCTTATACGGAGTTCTGACACTATCTTTTACCATCACCTTATTCCTAGCCCTAAACTTAGCCCTAATCCTAGCCCTATCCTTAGCCCTAGCTCAAAGCCTAGATCTAAACCTAACTCAAAATCTAACCCTAAACCTAAGCCTAGGCCTCACACTAACACTAGCCGTAATCCTAATATTAATCCTAATATTAAACCTAAAACTAGCCCTAACTCTACCCCTAGCTCTAAAACAAACCTGAATCATAACCCTGAACCTAACACTTAACCTAAACAAAAATCTAACCCTACACCTAGCCCTAATCCTATCTCTAATTCTAGTCCTAACCTTCACCTGAAAATTAATTCAGACCATGACTCTGACCCTAACACTAAACCTTGCTCTAAAAATCATCGTAACCGTAAACTTAACCCTAACACTAGACATAGCCCTAACACTGACCCTATTGCTAGCTCTAAACATAAAGCTACTTTGTACATTTGCCATAGCCTTAAACCTATCCCTAACTGAACTCAAAATCAAGGCCTTTATCTGAGTCCTAATCCTATTGTTTTTATTTAATATTTATTTTTTTTTAAATTTTTCAGTGGACAAAACATCTTTATTTCATTGGTATGTGGTGTTGAGGATCGAACCCAGTGCCCCACGTGTGCCAGGTGAGCACGCTACTTCTTGAGCAACATCCCCTGCCCCTAAACATAGCTTTAAACCTAAATGTAAACCTAATACTAACCCAAATAAAAGCCCTTATCCTATACATAACCCTACCCCTAATCTTAGGTCTAACCCTATCCATTACCCTAATGATAACCCAACAATTATGCTAACCCTATGCCTAACCCTAACCCTATCCATTACTCTAAACCACACCTAAAACTTAAACCTAACACTTTCATTACCTTAACCCTAAAACTAATGATAATTTAAGCCCTAAACCTAAACCATAACCTAACCCAAACCCTCAGCTTGATCCTTAACCTAATAATAACCCTAATTCTAAAACTGACCCTTATTATAAACCTAACCCCTACACTGGATCAAGCCATAAACCTAACACTAAATCTTCCCTAACTCTAACCCTAGACCTGAATATAGCCCTAGTCCTAATACTAGCCCTAATGGTAACACAAACATTAGCCCTCAACTTAGCCCTAAACCTAGCTTTAATCATAACCCTAAAACTAACCCTAGAACTAACCCTAATACTAACTGTTGCTCTAGCCCTCAACATAGCTATAAACCAATACCTTACCCTAAATGTATTCCTAACTCTAAACCTAACCCAAGACCTAAACCTACAGTAACATTTGCCCTAATTTAGCCCTATCCCTAACCCTAGCCCTAACCCTAGCCCTAAGACTAACTCTAAATCTCATTCCAGCCCTATCACTAGTTCTAACCCTATCCCTTACCATAATCCTAACCCTAACCCAAACCCTTGTCCTAATCCTTGTGAGATACTCAGCCCTAGACTTAGCCATAGATAAAAACCTAACTCTAAATCTAACCCTAACCCAAAGCCTAAGCCTAAGCATTATAAATACATTTATATTTAGACTCTGTGTCCACAGATGTTGGCTTCAATTATTATTTAGAAAATTGTCATTAGTTTTATAAAAGGCATACCATTTCTGTGGTGTATATAGAACTGAGGGGCAGGGGCAGGATGCTATGTTAAGGGGGAAAGGATTGAGGGTATGTGATGATTTTCACTTAGTAACTTTGGAGGAGAACTCTAATGAATAGACAGGGGGAATTTATGGAAGAATGTATAATTTTCAAGCTCATTATCTGTATTCATATAATTACCCTATGTATAAATAAAAAATATTAGAAGGCTGAAAGTGGGATAGAGGGAGAAAGAAAAAAATGAGAAAAAATAACAAGGAAAGAAAGAAAGAGAGGGAGAAAAAAATAAGAGCAAATAACGAGGTGGTGAGGTGGGGCCTGTGTAATTCCTGTATATTATACTATTCTAGTGATTCAGTTCTTAAAGTCCAATTTCATGAAAAGTTCTTGGTTTTACATATGTTGAGGTTGTGAGGACCAGAGGAGGAAGGGTAGAGGAGACTTAATGAGAAGAACAAGAAAAGTAAGAAAGAAAAAAAGTCTCTCAGAATTCTGTTTTCTTTTCTTGCAGTAGGTGGAGTTGTGTATTCCTAGCTTGAGGGTCTGTGCTCAGGGTGGTGGAGGTAGCCAGGGTGAGAGGGCTTAAGCTTCTAGCTGGAGCCTCTCTACTCTTATCTATGATTTGGAAACAAGGTGCCTGTACAATTGCTGTTTTGCATTGAGAGTTATGCACCCCCAAAAGCTTATGAGAAAAATTTTGAGTTATCACAGGTGGAGGTAGGGCAGTTTGAAACCGGGTACCTGATAAGCTGCAGAACCAAGCTGGTAGCCATGTTCACTGATAGATGGCAAGTATGGTTTTGCAAGATGGATTCCATCTGTTACCTATGTATGCAATTTGGTGAGGTGGGTGGTTCTGGAGTGACCTTGTGCTGAGTCCAGAGCTTGATCTGGAGACCCACAAGCAAAGCCTCTGTGTTCTGTGCTGCCTTCCATCTGCGCAGAGAGCGCCTGTGTGGCTGAGACTGCTGGCTGTTTCCAGAGAAACGGCACAGCCGAGACTTCCATCCACACTTAGAGCATGCATGCGGTCCTATTTTCCCAAAATTTCCTTGATACTGGGCAGGATTCATCTTTTACTTATGCTTACTATGCTCCACAGGTTTGTACCTTGTTGGTTGAATGGTTTACTGTCAAGAACATTTTGTATTTTAAGGTTTCCCTTCATTATGTCTTTTGATGTGAATAAAAATAGAGATGGAAATCAAACAGGGTTGGCAGGATGTGCTTGAAGCTTAACACAATCAGTTCTCAGAGGGCACACTGTGGTTTCTTTCTTTTGAAGGTAGGCCAAAGATGAAGCATGCAAAAAAAAAAAAAAAAAAAAAAAAAAAAACTGTATCCGAGAGAACTTAAGGAGAAAACTGAGAAACATGAATGAACTGAAATAAGTCTACCAACAATTTGATCACATTTCATTTATACTGCACATTATTCATGTTTTAGCTTGCTCCACTAGGCTCCTCCATGTTGGCACTTCTAGGATCAATGAATCTCTAAACAGGTAATGATTAGTGTTACAGTTAGGGTTAGGGCTAGCTTTAAAGCTAGTGTTAGGGTTAGAGTTTGTTTTGTTCAAATTTCTTTGATACTGGGAATATTTATCTTTTACCTAGCCTTACTATGTGCCCCAGTTTGGGGCCTTCTTGGTTCAATTGTTCACTGCTGGGAATAGTTTTTTTTTTTTTTTTAATGTCTCACTTTAATTTGACCTATATGCGTAAATGCAAATGGAGGTGGAAATCAGAGGGTTGGTGCTAGCTTGTTGAAACGTCAAATACTCAATCAGTTGACTGGTGCCAGTCTCTGGTTTCTTCTTTGTATAAGTAGCCATAAGCTGAAGAATGCAAAGCAACTTAATGCAAGAGCTCTTTAGGAGGAAACAGGGCAATATGTATGTACTGAAATACCTCCCCCAATTATTTGTTCAGATTTCTTTAATACTGTTCAGAATTCACCTGTAAGCTTGCCCTACTAGACTCTCCAAGTTTGAAACTTTTATGATCAAAGGTTCTTTTAACATGTTAGGCTTAGGGTTATGGTTAGAGTTAGGGCAAGTGTTAGAACTAGTGTTAGGGTTAGAGTTAGTTTTTTTCAACTTTTTGGATACTGGGAAGGATTTATTTTTTATTCTATTTTTAGTATGCTCTCCATGTTTGGGACTGCTAGGTAACTGTGTATGCTCTCAGGAGCAGGTTTAATTTTCATGTTTCACTTCATTTTTCCCTATAGGGGTTAATAAAAATTGAGCTGGACTCAAACAGTGTTTCTGCTAGCTGCTTGAAACTTCACACACTCTTTCATTTCTCAGGGCATATTCTCTCATTTTTTTCTTGTGGTAGTAGCCCAAAGCTGAAATACAAACAAACAGCTTTATCTGTGAGCAATTTAGGAGCAAGCTTCAATTTTATTTGCATGGATTACTTTGATATTATACAGGATTCATCCTTTTCCTATCCTTAGTATTATCTTCAAGTTTGGGTTTTCAAGGTTTGTCAGTTCACTGTAAGGAACAGTTTGAATTTTTAGGGTTCACTTTATTATGGGCTATAGATATGAATGAAAATGGAGCTGAAAATCAAACAGAGGTAATACTAGCTGCTTGAAACTTTACAAACTCCATCAGCTTTCTTTGGGCACTCTCTGATTTTTCCTTGTGAAAGTACCTTAAAGTGAAGTGTGAAAAAATTATTTATTCAAGAGCACATTAGGAGAAAACAGGGAAATATGAATGTACTGAAATACCTCCCCAATAACATTGTCACATTTCTTTCATACTGCACAGGATTCTTCAGTTACCTTACCCACTGGGCTCCTTTATTTGGTGACTACTATGATCAATGGTTCTTTAAACAGGTTAGATTAAGTTTAGTATTAGTTTAGGGCTAGGGTACAGATAATGTTTTGTTAGATTTAGTGTTGTTCAAATTTCTTTGATACTGGGCTGGATTCAACTTTTACATAGCCTTACTATATTCTCTCGTTTGGGCCTTTTGGGTCAAGTGTTTGCTCTCCTGAACAGTTTGTATTATACATTTTTTATTTCATTTTGACCTATGCACATAAATGGAAATGGAGCTGGAAATACAACAGAGTTAGTACTAGCTACTTCAAACCTTACACAATCAGTTTTCTATGAGCATCCTCTGGTTTATTCCTTGTAAAATTAGCCCTAAGCAGAAGCATGCAAAGCAACTTTATGTTAGAGCACTTTAGGAGTAAACAGGGAAATATGCATATGTAAACTATCTCCCCCCAATTATTTTGTGAGATTTCATTGATACTTTGAAAGTTTCATCAGTTAGCCTGCCACATTGGATCCACAAATGTGGGACTTCTAGGATCAAAGGGACTCTACACAGGCTAAGGTTAGTGTCAGGGTTAGTGTTAGGATGAAGAATAGACCTAGTGTTAGGGTTAGAGTTAGTTTTGTTTTAAAATTATTATGATACTTTGCAGGATTTATCTTTTTCCTATTTTGACTATACTCCAAATATTTGGACCTTCTACATAAAGGGTTTGCTTTCAGTAAGAATTTCAATTTTCATGTTTCCCTTCATTTTGACCAATAGGGCTGAATGGAAATGAAAATAGAAATAAAATAATGTTTGGGCTAGCTGCTTGAAACTTCACACACACCATCGAGTTTTAATGAGAATAATCTGGTGTTTCCTGTGGAAGTAGCCCTATGGTGAACAAGAGAGAAACAGTTTTATATCTGAGAGCTTTAGGAGCCAGCAGAATACTCATGTAGTACAAGAGCTTCAAATATTTTTGGTTGGATTACTTTGATACTGTACAGGATTTATCCTTGACCTATCCTTAGTAGATTCCCCAAGTTTTTGCCTTCAAGGTACAATGGTTCAGTTTCAGGAACAGTTTGAATTTTTTTGTTTCACTTTATTATGGCCTATAGGTGTGAATGCAATGAAGCTGAAAATCAAAGAGGGTTTGTCCTAGCTGCATTAAATTTCACACACTCAATCAGCACTCTGTGTGCACTCTTTGATTTTTTTTTTGTGAAAGTTCCTTAAGCAGAAGCATGAAAAACAATTTATCCATGATCACTTTAAGAAAAAAAAAACAGGGAAATATTAATGTACTAAAATACCTCCCCCATTCTTTCATCAAATTTCGTTGATATTGCACAAGATTTATTTGTTAAGTTTCACCACTAAGCTTCCCAAGTTTTGGACTTCTATGATCATAGGTACTCTAAACAGGTTAGAGTTAGATTAAAAATTGATTAGATCTAGTGTTAGAGTTAGACTGAGTTTTATTCAAACTCATTTGATACTTAGCATAATTCATCTTTTACCTAGCCTTATGATTTTCCCCAGGTTTGCCTTATCCCTTCAATGGTTTGCTGTCAATATCAGTTTGTATTTTAAGGTTTCCTTCATTTTGACCTATATTGGTAAATGGAAATGGAACTTGAAATCAAACAGGGCTGGTGCTCGCTGCTTAAATATGCACACAATCAGTTCTATGTGGGCCCTCTGGTTTCTTCCTTGTGAAAGTTTCCCAATGCTGAAGCATGCAAAAACATCTTTATTTGAAAGTACTGTTGAAGACAACAGTGAAATATACATGTACTTAACTACTTGTCCAAATTATTTGGTCAGATTTCTTTGATACTGCACAAGATTCATCTGTTAGCTTGCACCACTAGGCTCCCTTAACTTGGGACTTCTATGAAAAAAGGGTTTTTTAAACAGATTAGGGTTAGGTTTATGTTTAGAGTAAGGGCTAGGTTTAAACCTAGTGTTAGGGTTAGAGTCAGTTTTGTTCATGTATCTTTGGTGCTGTGCAGGAATCATCTTTTACCTAGGCTTAAAATGTTCCCTGGTTTGGGCCTTCTCGTTCAACAGTTTTCTGTCAGGAACAGTTTGTATTTTAAGATTTCACTTTATTTTAAAGTATTATGTGAAATAGAAATGGAGCACAAAATCAAATAGGATTGGTGCTAGCTGCTTGAATCTTCACACACTCAATCAGTTTTCTGTGGGCATTCTCTGGGTTGTTCCTTTTGAATGTTGCCCTCAGCTGAAACATGCAAAGCAAATTTATCCCAGAGCACTTTTGGAGAAATTAAGGAAATATGAATGTACTGAAACACTTCCCCACGTATTTGCTCAGATTTCCTTGATACTGTGCAGGATTCATCTGTTATCTTGTCCCACTAGGCTCCCTTAGTTTGGAACTTCTATGAACAAAGTTCTGTAAACAGGCTAGGTTGAGCCTTAGGGTTAGAATTAATGATAGATCTAGTGTTAGGTTTACAGTATTTTTTTTCAAATTTCTTTGATACTAGGCAGGATTTATCTTTTACCTAGCCTTACTATGTTAATCAGGTTTGGGCCTTCTAAGTACACTTGTTTGCTATCAGCATTTCAGTTTTTATTTTAAGGTTTCACTTCATTTTAACTTATATAGGTAAATGGAAATGGAGCTGAAAATCAAACAGGGTTTTTGCAAGCTGCTTGAAACTTCACACACTCAATCGATTCTCTGTGAGGACACTTTTATACTTTTATACTTGTTTTATACTTGTGAAAGTATCCGAAAGAAATAGCATGCAAAAGCAACACTATTTGAGGGCAATTTAGGAGACAACAGGAAAATATGCATGTACTGAACTACCTCCTTCAAACATTTGGTCAGATTTCTTTGATACTGGGCAGGATTCTCAACTTTGAGACTTCTAGGATCAAAGGTTCTTTAAACAGGTTAGTGTTAAGCTTATGGTTAGAGTTAGGTCTAGTGTTAGTGTTAAAGTTTTTCTTGTTCAGATTTCTTTGATACTGGGCAGGATACATTTTTACCTAGCCTTACTATGTTCCCCAGGTTTTGGCCTTCTCAGTTAAATTTTTTTCTGAAAAGAACAATTTTTATTTTATGGATTCACTTCATTTTGAACCACATGGGTAATTGAACATGGAGCTGGAAATCAAACAAGGTTAATGCTAACTGCTTGAAACTTCACATGCTCAATCAGTCCTCTGTGGGCACTCTCAGATTTGTTCCTTGTAAATTTAGTAATAAGCTGAAGCATGCAATACAAATTTATCTGAGAACACTTTAGGAGAAAACAGGGAAAAATGCATTTCATGAAACAGCTCCACCCAATTATTTTGTAAGATTTTTTTGAAACTGTTCATGATTCCTCTGTAAGCTTGCCCCACTAGATTCCCCAATTTTGAAACTTCTATGATCAAATTTTCTCTAAACATATTAGGTTTAGGCTTAGACTTAGTGTAGGACTAGGTTTAGACATAGTGTTAGATTGTGTTTATCTGTCCGAGTGTTGTGTTTGGGCCCTTTTCTTGTTCTCATAACCATTTTTCTTTCATCACGACTACTTCACTTTACCTTAATCATGGGACAAGGAATCACTACAGAGACCTCTATCTTTACTCCTTTAACTTGTTTTCTTTACAATTTTCAGCACTTTGTCTGTTGGTTTGTTTTTGTTTGTTCCCTTTTTATTCTGTGTTAATTTCTACCTCAGTTTGTTACTAAAGGAAAAAAATGGTTAAAACGGTTTTAATTGTGCTTACTACAGCTTGCATTAAAATGTAAAGTGCTGCCAACAGGACTAAAAGAATTGTCAAAATAAAAAACTAAAGGTAAAAAGAAAAAGGCATTCTAGAGATAGTCTTTATTTAGGAACTGGGCCAGGTGGCCAACATGGTAAATCATGTCAGTTCCATTGAGGACAGATTTAAACTAAAGTGTTTTATGAAATTATTATCTGTAAATTGTTTAACAAAAAGCATAATTTTGTCTAGAAAATTTGGCTATTGTCTCTCAGTATTTACAAGCATGAATAACTCCCAACTATTAAAAAATGGTCTAAAGATTTCTCAATTTCAGGCTAAAAGTTGGTGGCTGCTATCCAAGGAACCAGAAAAAGCAGTTTAAAATGGCACCCCCACCTGGGGGACTCTCCCAAAGAGACCAATGGAGCTGCGTCTTTGGGAAATTTTTTTAGGAAAAATAAGCTCCCTTCATTTGTTTATGTTCCCTGAATTCTTTTTAGCTTTCGTGATCAGTACGACCTCAGGAAAAAGGTCAGAAAACTTTTAAAATTCTATATTTGTTAAACTCATAATTTTAATCCAATATGCCTAAGTAAATATGTTTTTCTGAGTATACTCTGGTTTATTCTATGGCCAATTCACAAGAGTTAACTCTCAATCTAATAGGTTCTAAAAAATAAGCTACAAGGCTTTTGTTTGTCTCTTTTCTTTGTGTGGGTGCACCGCTGCACTGTCTGTCTACATGTATTGCCATGACTACATATATTTGGTACAAAAAATTGACATATAAACTCATAAATTAAAATTTTAGAAAATGGAACCTAATACTTTTGCTTAATATGATTTAAAAAGTTCAATTCAAATTGAGAAAATAGCTAAATGTACAAGTGTCTTTAAAGTTACTAATGCATAGTTTTATTTATACATGGGTAAACACCTCTTAAAATGTTAATATCTAAAATTTATCTGACACCCATTGTCTCTAGGAATTTTATTCAACAAGACACAAAAAAGATTACTAATACTATTCAATGCACTTGTCTGATACCTTGTTTCTTTTAAAGATACATAAATTTCATTTAAACGTATATGAAATTAATCATGGATGTGTTTGTTAGAGACATTGAATTGGTTTACAAAGTTAATATACTGACTGTTAAATAAAATATCAAGTACTCTTAACTCCTTTAATTCCAGAAGGTAAAATATTTAAACTATATTTTGTTTTCATAAACAATATTGGTGTTTTCATAAGTTGGTAAACTAAAAAGAAAATTTAAAATTTTCTTTTGTTATTATAAAAACAAGGTTACTGGAAAGTACAGAGTCCCAACAGGTATAATTTTACATACAAGAAATCAAGAGTTTTAAACTGAATTTTAAATAAAATACACAAAATAACAAATACTTTATCTTATTAAAATAGATTAACTTATCTAAATTCAAAAATTTATAAGGGTTATTTCAAGGTAAAAAATGATCAATGGGTTAAAATTATTGAAAATTTCTAAATTTAAATAAATATTTAATGAAAAGCGTTTCCAGGTAAAAAGTCTTTATGTAACTATAATATAATTAAGTAAACAACAAAAGGGTCTAAATAAGTAATAAAAATGTCTATAAATAAATCACAAATATTAAAAGGTTTATATGTAACTAAGTTGGTTATATATGTAACACAAATAGTTTAAACTATTCAAGGTTGTTTTCTAAAGACAAATATTAATGTACTGATCTATTTATATGTTAAAATGACAAAAACTTCTAAAATATTAGTTACATTTTGTCTATAAAGTTTTATCCTCTAGAACAAGTAATCTTAAAAAAAATTAAGGTTTGTACATCTGTGGCTAGATAGCAACTCTTATTTTAAAGTATTGTCCTACATTACAAAGTCTAGATTTTCCTTTAAAAGCTAACCTTGGTTAATATAAAAACATCAATAAAAGTGTGGTAAATGTGTTCATATCTTTCAGATATACAAGTCTTTAAAGTAAAAGTTTAAAAAAAAAACATTTTATCAAGCTGGTATTCTCCAAACTAAAATTGTTTGTAATGGTAATTTAAACTTATAAAGATAATAGATTTTATTGGGTATTTATTTATATTGTTTGATGTTTTGTAACCAAATCTTATGTTACCTTTAACACTAAAATATAAAAATTTAAAGATATTTTAAAAACTAATGAGAGCCTAATCTATTTAAAGATTATTATTATTAAACATTGTGCCACTTAACACATAAAACAGTGTTAAGGGCTCTCAGTCTTTACTTAATTAATGTTCTAGATTATGTCATATTGTGCTACTATCATTCATAAAGAGTCAGGAGACAATATATGTAAACTTTATTAAATGATATCTAAAAAGAGAGACAAAGATCAACTTTAGAACTAAAACACTTTACCTAGGATTTGTAAAGAGTCTTGCCTTGCCCGAGATAAGGCTCTGCCTTCCACCTTACAGCATGTCAAAATAACTTCAAAGTACGCCAGATTTCCATTAATTTAAAGTTATATTCAAAGAATAATTTTATTAAAAAGATTACTCTGGTCTCAAATAGAAAATATAATGTATAACTCAGCCAAGGTTCAAAATTATATACAAGCTAAATATTTTTTTTTACTATTGTTAATTTCACTTTGTATTTTCATTGTAACTAAAAAAAATGTTACCACTATACTCAGAGTAACCAAGAGACCTTTAGTATGACAATGTCTGATTAAGACAAGAGAGAGAGTGAGAGAGAGAGAGAGAGAGAGAGAGAGAGAGAGAGAGAGAGAAAGGAAAATGCAAGAGAGAAAAAAGAGAGAGAAAGACAAAATGATAGAGACAGCAAAAGAAAAGTACAAGAGAGAGAGAGAAGAAAATGCAAGAGAGATAGAGAAAGAGAGTGAAAGGAAAGTTCAAGAGAGAGAGAGAGAAGGAAAAAGAAAAAAAGTGAAAGGGAGAATGAGAGACAGGGAAAGTGAGATAAAAATAAGAGAGCAAGAGAGAAAGGTATGACAAGAGAGAGTTTTTACAGCCAAAATCTAATGGGGTCTCTGGGTCTGCAAGCTGCCTTGTTGGCATACAGTGATTGGATCATACAGTAGATGTTAAGTTGTCATCTCTTGCCTTCAGGCAGATCTTCAGCATTACATAAATTAATAAATAAAATAATGATATTGTGTAATGTAAAAATTAACTGTAAACTTTAAACATTAAAGTTAAAGCCCAGCATTCTTACTTTAAAACTGGTAAAACTGACTAGCTGAATGTTTAAGGCCAAATTTAAATATTAAGTTTAAAATAAAGGGGCCAAAGAAACCAATATTTGGCTCTTGCCCTATGAGTCATCCTGAACCCAGGACAGGTGGAAAGCTTTGCAACTCTGGGCCACATAACCTCCTGATAAGAAAGATTAATGAGACCAATGGAGAACAAAAAGCCAATGAGTGTACATGCTGCAAAAGTGGAGGGTCATTGAAAAGGGGAGACATGCCTGAAGCTTCCAAGGGAAGCCATATTGTCAGCAAGACCTTGACCAATCCAAATGGAGATGACACTAACAGAGCTAAAATGCTACTCACATGTTCCCCAGAAATGCCCTCCAAGGAAACTCAGCTGACTCTTACCAATAAATAAAAACAAGGTCAGTTTGACCAACTTGCTCTTAAACTCTTAGTAAAAACAGTTAAAATCAAAGCACATTTATTCCTGTACATTTAAAAAGAAACAACAGTTATTTTAATGTTACTTAAAATGTACACTAGTATTAGCATCCCCAAAATAAGTAAGACTGGAGGCAAAAAAAGATAAACTCTTAGGCAAAAATGCCTGATAATTATCAATTAATAAAAAACTACCAGAAGTTTTTAGTCAGTTTAAGTCCTACAGATCTTCCTAACTTCCTACACATGTAGTTTTAATCAATGTTTATTAATATAATTATCTAGCCCTAAGTAACAAAAAAATCTTTACTGAACAAAGAGGTCATGTCAAAAAGATATTTTTACATAAACCAGATAGTGATAGTAGGAGCAAATGTGACTCCATTTTGTTTTATGGCTTCATGCTGTAAAACAACCATGCCAAGTAGAAGAGTCATGACTGGAGCAAGATGTTCTTTTCCTTTTGCTATAGAAACCTTTAAGAACACAGAACTACCTAATGGGGTAATGTTTCTGTAACTAGGTTAACGGGGCTCTGTTTCTGTAACTGGGGTGACTGGGCTAACTGTGATTGGTTAGGCTTCCCTCCGCTTGATTGCACTGTCCTGCTTCTGTAACCTGGCTTGCTTGCATTGGCTAGACCCCCTGAACATCCCTTTTGTGGTTTTCAGGCTTATAAAGAGTGCTCTTGCATTTTTGGGGGGCTGATCAGGGGAACAGCTTTATGTTCTGGTCAGCAGCCACTGGTGTGCTTCAATAAAGACTTGATTCGATTATACGTGAGTGGTCTGTAAGTCAGTTTATGAAACCCTGGGACGAAGCTTTAACTATAACAAGATGACATTAACTAATTTAACTAAATGTTGTGTCTACATTCCTGATAATTCTGACAATGTTAAACATCTATGTTCCCTAATAAAAGTTCCTTATTAGGCTTTGTTAGGCTTTGTTATAGGGACATTCTCTCAGGTCTTCCACCTCCTGGTAAACGATAATTAATTTCTGTCATTTTCCTGATATTCATGGACAGGTTCCAGGAGCTACAACTGCTGTTTTGTATTAATCTTACTTCAGAACTCATGTCTTTTTGTTTCTCTCATAGAAGTGCCCACCCCAGGAGAATTTACATCCTGTTTTTCCTCAGCCAGATTTTTACCATGACTCCTTGACCCACTCAGTTTCTAAAAAGGGACTCCAAACTGCTTGCCCACTGAATATCACCCCCTTTCAGCTGAAAGTAGCAAGAATGGTCATCGCCCTTTTCCCTTATGGCAGTTAGAGATCTCTAATATTAGAGGAAAAATTATGGTCAACATAGATGTTCAACAATATGTCTATCTCAAGAAGATGTACCTGGGAAACTACTCCCAAGATCACCCTGGGTGATCTCCCATAAATAGACACTTGCTTCCACAACCCAACTTATAAGTGGAACAACTCCCCGTTCACCAAAAATTGTGCTTCCAGAGTCCCACTTCGAACTCCTTGCCTATATCTCCAAACTGTCAATAACTCTGAAGTATGTAACCTACTATTTTGATGAAGCAAAAGGAAAATAACACCTGGACTTATTAAAAGGCCAGGGCGCACTGATTTATAAACATAGACTGGGCTGCCCCCATTTTAGTTCCCCTCTGAGCTAGTTTGGGAAGTCCCTCAGCCATCAAATAGATATAGATTTTGGATGATTAGAAAGGTCAATCTCCAAACTAAAGGTTTCAATGGACTCTCTGACCGAAATAGTGTTACTAAACAGATGAGGTCTAGATGGTCTCTTTCTGAAACAAGAAGGACTTTGTATGGCTCCAGAAGAAACTTGTTTCTATGCAAACCATTCTGGGATAATAAAGAACTGCTTGGTGCTTGTGAGAAACTGGTTAAAGTAAAGAAATGAAGCACTAGAATCTTCAGGTGATTGGTTCCAAAACCTATTCTCCTGATCCCCTTGGTTGACTACCATCATTTCAGCAATAGTTGGGTCCCTAGTCATTCTCCTGATTGGTATTACTGTAGGATCCTGCCTCTTAAAAACCCTTCTAAATCATGTACACAAGAATGTAGGTGAGCTCAGAGTTATGGTCTTGTGAGCCCAGTATAATCCCTTAGACATAGAAAGATGGAAAAAAAAAACTGAGGCAAAATGATGTGCAAGATTGACACCAAACCTACTAAAACCAGTGGGGAATGTGATAGTAGGAGCAAATGATACTTCATTTTGTTTTATGACTTCATTTTGTAAAACAACATTGCCAAGTAGTAGAGTCATAACTGGGGCAAAATGTTTTTTTTTTCCTTTTGCCATAAAATCATTTAAGAACACAAAACTACCCAATGGGGTATTGTTTCTGTAACTAGGATAACGGGGCTCTGTTTCTGTAACTGAGGTGACTGGGCTAACTGTAATTGGTTAGGCTTCCTACAGCTTGACTGCACATCCTGGTTCTGTAACCTGGCTTACTTGCATTGGCAAGACCACCCGAACATCCCTTTTATGGTTTTCAGGCTTATAAGGACTGCCCTTGCAATGGTTCGGGGCTGATCAGGGGAACAGCTTTATGTTATGGTCAGCCACCACCTGTGTGCTTCAATAAAAGCTTGATTTGATTATACATGAGTGGTCTGGAAGTCAGTTTATGAAACCCTGGGATGAAGCTTTAACTATAACATTTTGACTATAATCCAAATGTTTGGGCCTCCTATGTAAAAGAGTTTTCTCTCAGAAACAGTTTCAATTTTCATGTTTCTCTTCTTTTTGCCCTATAGGGGTTAATGTAAATGAAGCTGGAAATCAAACAGATTTTGTGCTAGATGCTTGAAACTTCACACACTCAGTCAGTCCTAAGTGAGCATTTTCTGATTTGTTTTCTGTGAAATATCCCCAAGCTGAAATAGAAAGAAACAGCTTTATCTCTAAGTGCTTTAGGAGCAAGTAAAATAAACATGTACTTAAAGAGCTTTGAATTTTTTTGGTTGGAGTACTTTGATACTGTACAGGATTCATCTTTGACCAACCTTAGTCGGCTTCCCAAGTATGGGCCTTCAAGGTTCATTGGTTCAGTGTCAGGAACAGTTTGAATTTTTAGTTTTCACTACATTATGGCCTATGGGTATGAATGGAAATAGAGCTGGAAATCAAACAGGGTTTTTTCTAGTTGCATGAAACTTCACACACTCAATCACTTTACTGTGGGCATGCTCTGGTTTGTTCCTTGTGAAAATACCTTAAGCTGAAGTATGAAAAAAACAATTTATCCAAGAGCACGTTCGGAGAAAATGGGGAAATAGGTATGTACTAAAACACCTTCCCCAATTATTGGTCAGAATTTTTGATACTGGGCAGGATTCATCTGTTACCTTGCTCTCCTAGGCACCAAAAGTTTTGGACTTTTATGATCAAGCTCTATAAACAGGAAAGGCTTAGTTTTAGGATAAGGGTTAGGGCTAGGGTTAGAACTAATGTTCGAGTTAGAGATGGTTTTGTTAAAATTTTTTTGATACCGGTCAGGATTCATCTTTTACCTAGCATTAACATATTTCCCATGTTGGGCCATTTCAGTTCAAGGTTCACTGAAAGGAGCAGTTTGTGTTTTGAAGTTTCACTTCATCTTGACTTCTATGGTTTAGGGTTAGGGTTAGGGCCATGGCTCGGTTTTGTTTTAGGGCCAGAGCTAGGGTTAGGGCTAGATTTTGAATTTTTGTTAGGGTTAGGGATAGTGTTATGGTGAGGTTTTGGCTTAGGGTTAGGGTTAGATTTAGAATTAGGGTTAGATCTAGGGTTTGGGTTAGGACTAGGTATAGTTTTATGGTAAGGGATAGTGTTGGAACTAGGGAAATGGCTAGGATGAGAGTTAGATTTAGACTTAGGCTAGGCTTAAGGTTAGGGTTAGTGTTAAAGCTAAATTAGGGCTAGGATTAGTGTTAGGGTTAGGCCTAGGAGTAGAGATAAATTTAGGATTTGCATTAGGGTTAGAATTAAGTTTAGTGGAATGTTGTGTTTATAGCTAGCTTTAGGGCTGGGGTGAGGGTTAGAATTAGGATTACCACTAGGGTTAGTGTTTAGGTTAGGATTAAGGCTAGGGCTAGGGCTAGGGTTTCTGTTAGGTTCAGGGCTAGAACTAGGGCTAGGGATAATGTCAAGTTTAGAATTAAAATTAAGGATAGTTCTACAGTTACGTTATGGCTAGGTCTAGTGCTATATTTAGGGTAAGGGTCAGGTTTAGAGCTAGAGGTATTATTAGGGTTATGGTCAGGGTTAGCATTTGGTTTTGGTCAAAAGTTTAGGGTAAGGGCTTGAATTAGTGTTAAGTTTAGGCTTAGGGTTAGAATAATGGATAGGGTTAGGCTTAGATTTCAGTTAAGTTTTAGAGTAATGGATAGGTTAGGTTTACCAATAGGGTAAAGGTTAGCATTAGATTAGAATTATGTTTAGTATAATGGATAGATTTAGAGCTAGGTTTAGGGCTAGATTATGGTTTGGATTAAGTCTATAATTACAGTTAGGTTTTGGGATAGGGCTAGTGTTTGGTTTACGGTAAGTGTTAGGATTAGGGCTAAGGTTATGGTTAGGTTAGGGCAAGAGTTAGTGTTTGAGCTAGTAGTAGGGCTAGTGCAAGTGTTAGGTTTATGCTTAGGTCTAGGGATATGTTTAGGGTTAGCATTTGATTTATGGCTAGAGATTTTATTACAGTTAGGGTTAGGTATAGGGTAATGGATAATGTTAGATTTAGGGTTATGGTTAGTGTTAGAGTATGAATTAGGGCTAGTCTTTAGATTAGGTTTAGAGTAAGGCTTAATGTTTCCACTACGGTTAGGGCTATGGTGAAGTTTATGCTTATTATTAGGTCCTGGGATATGTTTATGTTTAGGGTTAGTTTTAGTGTTAGGGATAGGGTTATAATTAGGGTTAGGGTTAGGTTTAGGGTAATTGACATGGTAAGAACTAAAGTTTGAGCTAGAATTAAGGATAGGATAAGAGCTAGAGTTAGAGTAATTGTTTAGGAAAGGGCTAGGGTAATGTTTAGGATAAGGGTTTTGCTTTGAGCTAGGATTAGTTCTAAGGCAAGTGTTAGTGTTAGGGTTAGTGTTAGGGTTAGGTTTAGGGTTAAGGTTATGCTTAGGGCTAAGTTTAGGCCTAGGATTATGGCTAGGTTTTGTGTTAGATTTAGGGCTAGGGTTAGGACTATGGTTAGTGTTAGGGCTACTCTTAGGGTTAAGATTAGGATTAAAATATGGTTAGGTCTAGGGTTATTTTTAAGGCTAGTATTAGGGTTACGGTTATTGCTAGGTCTAGTATTAGGCATAGGTTTTGGGTTAGGGTCATGTTTATAAATAGGTTAATGTTAGGGTCAGTGTGAGTGTTCTGGAAAGGATTAGGGTTAGGGTTAGAGCCAGAATTAGGGCTAGTGTTAGGTCTATGGGTAGGATAAGTGTTTAGTTTAGGTTAAGTGTTATTGTTAGGGCTACAGCTAGGATTTTGTTAAAATCTAGGGCTAGAATTTAGCTTTTTTTAGGATATGTTTTGGGTCTAGGTCTAGTGTTAAGTTTAAATATTGGTAGAGGCTTACTGATAGGGCTAGTGTTAGGGTTTGGTTTAGGGTTAGGTCAGGTTTAGACCTAGGGTTACTGTTAGGATCAGAGTAAGTTCCAGGGTTAGGTTTAGAAATAGAATGAGGGCTAGGGTTAGGACTATTAATACTATTAATGTTTAAGATAGGCTAAGGACTAGGGTTAGGACAATGGTTAGCATTTGGTTTAGGGTTTGGCTTAGGGTAAGGGATAGAGTTAGAGCTAAGGTTAGGGCTAGGGTTAAGGTTAGGGTTAGGGCTAGTTTGGGGGTTAAGATTAGGGTTTAAGCTACGGTTAGGAGTAGAATTAGGGGTAAGATTTGTATTAAGGTTAGGGCTAGGGTTATGAAAACGACTAATGTATGAACTAGCGTTTTGATTAGTGCTAGTTTTAGGGTTAGGGTTAAGGCTACATCTGGCGTTAGTGTTAATTTAAGGTTAGGGTGATGTTTAGGTCTAGCATTAGTGTTAATATCAGTGTCAGGGCCAGGGTTATTTTCAGAGTTAGGGGTCGTGCTAGGTGTAGGTTTATGATTTGGTTTAGGTTAAGGGTTAGGGTTAGGA
Organism: Callospermophilus lateralis; assembly: GCF_048772815.1. Taxonomy (NCBI): domain Eukaryota; kingdom Metazoa; phylum Chordata; class Mammalia; order Rodentia; family Sciuridae; genus Callospermophilus; species Callospermophilus lateralis. The sequence continues at coordinate 87,941,038 of NC_135306.1, forward strand.
ATATGGTTTGATTTTGTTTAAAGTCTAGGATTAGGGGTAAGGTAAATTTTAGGATTAGCATTATTTTCCAGTCTAGTTTTAGGGTTTGGTTTAGGACTATGTTTATCGATAAATGTAGACTTAGATTTAAATTTAGAGTTGGGTTTAGATCCAGGGTTGGGCTAGGGCTAAGGATAGAGCTAGGGCCTGGGCTAGGGTAACAGTTAGAGCTAGTCTTAAGGACAGGTTTAGGGTTAGGAGAGGACAAAATTAGGGTTAATGCTAGACTTACTGTTAGTGTTAGGCCTAAGGTTAGGGCAAGGGTTATGGTTAGGTTTAAGATTATGGTTATGTTTAGGGCTATTGTTAGGTTTAGGCTAAGGGATTGGGTGAGTTTTGGCTAGGTCTAATGTAAGAATTAGGTTTAGGGTAAGGGTTAGGTTAGAGCTAGGGGAATTCTTAGATTCAGCGTCATGTGGTTATAGCTAGGTTTAGGGCTAGGGCAAGGGTTAGAATTAGGCTTAAACTTCAGGTTATGGTTCAGGTTGGCTTTAAGGCTAGGTATATGGCTAGGATTAGTGCTATGGCAATTTTCAGGTGCATCTTTACAGATAAAGATAGTCTTAGGCTTAGGTTAGATGTAGTGTAAGTGTTAGGTTTAGTGTTAGGGTCATGTTAAGAGCTAAGAGTATTTTTTGGGTCAGAGTAGTGATTAATGTTTGGGGTAGATTTACGTTTGAAATTTTAGGCTCGAATTAGCCTAGGGTTAGAATTAGGGTAATGATATAATTAGGTTTAGGTTTCAAGTTAGGTTTAGGGTAAAGGATAGGGTTCGGATTAGGAATATGGTAAGGTTTAGGCCTCGGGTTTGCATTAGGCTTAGGATTATGGTTAGGTTAATGGATAGGGTTAGATCTAGGGTTAGAGCTAAATTATGGTTATTATTAGTGCTGGGATTATTGTTAAGGTTAAGGTTTGGGTAAAAGCTTGGTTTAGGGCTCAGATTAGGCTAGGTATTGGGAAAAGTTAGGGATAGGTTTAGGGTTATTTCTAATGTAAGTAGTAGGGTTAAAATTAGGGCTAGTTTTAGGGTTATGGTTAGGGTTAGGACTAGGCCTAGTGTTATGTTTAGCGTTATGTTTAGGGTGATGTTTAAAGCTAGGGAAAGTGTTAGCATCACAATCAGGGTTAGGGTTAGTTTAAGGGTTCTGCTTAAAACTCAAATTAGGGCTGGGGTTAGGGGAAAGGGTAGGGTTAGGGTTTGGTTTAGGTTAAGGGTTAGGGTTATGGCTATGGCTCAGTTTTGTATTGGGATAGGGCTAGAGGTAGGGCTAGTTTTAGGAGTAGCGTTAGGTTTAGGATTAGGGTTAGTGTTAGTTTTAGGCTTAGGCTTTGCATTTAGGTTATATTTAGAGTTAATGTTAGATCAAGGGTTAGGGCTAAGGCTAAGGAAATGGCTAGGGTTAGGCCTAGGGTTAGGGCTAGGTTTAGAGTTCCAGTAAGGGATTGGGTGAGTCCTAGTTTTAGGGATAGGGAGAGAGTTAAACTTTGTTTTAGGGCTAGGGTTTGGATTAGAGTTAGGTTTAGGGATAGGTTAAGGTAGGTCTAAGATTAGAAATCGGGTTGGTTTTAAGTGAGGCCTAGGTATTGGCTAGTTCTAATGTAAGGATTAGGTTTTAGGTAAGGGTTAGCTTAGAGGTAGGGGAACTATTAGGGTCAGGGACATGGGTAGGGTTTCTTTTAGGTTTGAGTTTAGGGTTAGGGCTCAAATTATCATTAGGCTTACAGTTGGGGTAATGATAGGTTTAGATTAAGGGTTCAGGTTAGGATTAGGGTAAATGATAGGGTTGGGGTTAGTGATAGGTTTAGAGTTAGGCCTAGGCTTAGCATTCGGGAAAGGGTTATGTTTAGGTAATGGATACAGCTAGAGTTAAGAATAGGGCTAGGTTAATGGTTGGGTTTAAGTGTTGAGATAGGGTTAGTAATAGAATTAGCCTTAAAGTATGGGTTATGATTAGGATAATGGATACAGTTAGAGCTTAGTTTAGAGCTAGACTTATGGTTAGTATTAGGTCGTGAGTTAGTGTTTGGGTATGGGTTAGAACAAGGGTTAGTGTTAGTGTTATATTTAGTGTAAGAGTTAGGGTCGGAGCTATGATAAGCGTTAGAACAAGGGTTGGGTTCAGGGTTATGTTTAGGGATAGGAATACAATAGGTTTAGGGTTAGGGATAGGATTAGGGGAATGGTTATAATTAAGTTTATGGTTATGTTTAGGGTAATAAATATGATTAAATGTAGGTTTAGGGTTAGAGACAGGGTTAGATTTAAGTTTAGGTTTAGGGTTATGTCTAAGGTTATGGTAAGGGTTAAGGTTTGATCTATGGTTAGTGCTATAGCGTGTATTAATTTAGGGTTAGGTCTAGGGTTAGTTTTCAATTTAGGGTTAGGATTATCATTAGGTTTAAGGCTAGGATTACAATTAGGGTTAGGGTTAGGGTTAGGGTAATGGGTAGGCTTAGAGCTAGGGTTAGAGCGATGGTTAAGTTTAGGATTAGGACTAGGTTTAGGGTTATATTCAGGGATAGTTCTAGGTTTATGTTTATAGTAAGGGTTAGTTTTAGGATTAGCGTTATGGATAGGGGTAGTTTTGGTGTTAGGGTTAAGTTTAAGGTTAGGGTGATATTTAGAGCTAGGGTTATTTTTAGGATATGAGTGAGGGTCAGGCTAAGTGTTAGGACTCAAATAAAGGCCAGGATTACTCTTTAAGTTCTGGATGGTATTTTGAGCTAGGGTGAGTTTAGCATATGAGTCAGTGTCAGGTACACCTTTAAGATTATGGTTTGAACTCGAATTAAGTCTATGGTTAGGTCTAGGTGTAGTGTTAGGGTTGGTTTAAGTCACGTTTAGGGATACGGCTATTGCTCAGTTTTGTTAGGATTAGGACTAGTTTTATGATTAGCATTAGAATTATGTTTAGTGTCAGTGTGAGGCTTAGGCTTAGGGTTAGGGCTAGGACTAAGGATTGAGCAAGGGTTAGGCCTAGGGTTAGGGTTATGGTAAGGGCTAAGATTGGAACTAGTTATAGGGTTAGTGTAAAATTTATTGTTAGTCTTAGGGCTAAGATTTGGGTTATGGTTAGAAATAGGGCTAAATTAGGGCTAGGTTTAGGTCTATGGTTTGTGTTCAGCTTAAGCACAGAATTAGGGTTATATTTAGGATTTAGTTTGGGGTAAGGGATGGTGTTATAGCTAGTTTTAGAGATAGAGTGATGTTTAGAATAAGGATCAGGATTAGGGTTATGATTAACTGTAGGTTTAGCGCTAAGATGAGGGCTAGGGTATGTTTTAGGATTAGGGCTAGGCTTAGGGTTTAGTCAGGTATAGGGCTTAATAAGGGCTAGGAATAGGGCTAGGTTTATGTTTATGTTTAGACCTAGTTTTTGTTTTGGGCTTTGGGTTAGGTCTACTGTAAATCATGGAGTTAGAGCTAGGTTTAGAGCTAGGATGAAGGTTAGAATTAGGGTTAGGGCTAGGGTTTCATTAGAGTTATGATTAAGGCTAGGTTAAGGGGTAGGATGAGGACTAGAATTTGTGTTTTGGTTAGGGCTAGGATTAGTGTTAGGATAAATGTCAGTTCTAAGGTTATGTAATGGATAGTTTTAGGGTTAATTTTGTGGTTATGTTTAGTATAAGGGTTAGATTTAAGGTAAGGGTAAAATTTAGAGCTATGGGTATTATTTGGGTCAGGGTCAGGTTTAGGATTTTGTTTATGTTAGGGTTTAGGGTTAAGGTTCAAATTAGCATTAGGGTTTGGGTTAGGGTAATGATAGGGTTAGATTTGGGGTTCAGATTAGGTTTAGCATAATGGATAGAATTTTGGTTAGGCATAGGTTTAGATTTAGGCCTATAGTTAGCATTAGAATTAGGGCTATGTTTAGAATAATTGATAGGTTCAGAGCAAAGTTTAGGGCTAGGCTTGTGGATAGGAATAGAGCTAGGGTTAGGGTTATGGTTTGCATTAAGGTGAGGGCTAGGATTACATCTAGGGCAAATGTCATGTCTATGGTTACGTTAGGAATAGTTTTAGGACTACTTTTATGGCTAGGTCTAGCATAAGGTTTAGATTTAGGGGTAGGGTCAGGGTTAGAGCTAGGTATATTATTAAAGAAGGGTCAGAATTAGGGTTTGGCTTAGGTTAAGTTTAGGATTAAGGCTCAAATTAGTATTAAGGTTAGAATTAGGCTAATGATAATTTTAGGTTTAGGGTTCAGGTTAGGCTTAGGTTAATGAATAAGGTTGGGTTAGGCCAAGAGTTACCATTAGGGTTATGGTTACCGATAGGCTAATGAACAAGATAAGAGCCAGTGATAAGGCTAAGGTTATGATTAGGATTCTGGCTAGGCTTAGGGTAACTTTTAGGGGTAGGTATTCGGTTAGGGTTAGTTTTAAAAGTAGGTTTAAGTCTCAAATAATGGCTAGGTTTTGGGTTTGGTTAGGGCTAGGGTTAGGGCTATGGCTAAGGTATGAACTAGTTTTACAATTAGTGCCAGTTTTAGGGTTAGGGTTAGGGTGATGTTTAGAGCAAGAGTTATATTTAGGGTCAGTGTCAGGGTCAGGGTTATTTTTAGTGTTTGTTTTATAACTCAAATTAGGGCTATAGTTAGTGATTGGTGTAGGGAAAGGTTTTGGTTTAGGTTAAGGGTTACGGGTAGGGCTATGACTCAGTTTTGTTTTAGAGGTAAGGCTAGGGTTAAGGCTATATTTTGAATTAACGTGAGGGTTAGGGCTAGTGTTAGAGTGAAATTTAGGCTTAGGTTTAGTGTTAGATTTAGATTTAGGGTTGATCAAGGGTTAGGGCTCGTATTAGAGTTAGGGCTAGGGATAGGGTTATGGTAAGCAATATGGTTAAAACTACGGATAAGTCTAAAGTGAGAATTAGAGTTATTCTTAAGAGTAAGCTTAGGGTGAAGATTAGGGTTAGGGCTAAACTAGGGCTAGGATTAGGAGTAGGCTTAGTGTTAGGGTTAAGTCTAGGCTTTGGGCTAGGTTTAGGGTTAGCACTAGGGTTATGGATAAGTTTATGGGAAGGGTGGCATTATAACTAGGTTGAGGGCTAGGGTGAGGGATAGAATTTTGATTAGGCCTAGGGTTATGTTTCAGTTTATATTAGGGCTAGGATTAGTGTTAGTATGAGCGGTAGGTTTTCTGAGAGGGTTAGGGCTAGGACTCGGGCTAGGGCTAATATCAAGTCTGGATTATGATTAAGGATAGTTTTAAAGTTAGGTTTGTCCAGATCTAGTGTAAGAGTTAGGTTTAGGGTAAAGGACAGATTTAGAACAAAAATTTTTATTAGTGTCACGGCCATGGGCAGGGTAAGCATTTGGTTTACATTAAGGTTAAGGAGTTAGCGCTTGAATTGGTGTTGGTTTTAGGTTTAAAGTTAAGGTAATAGAAGGGTTTATTTTAGGTTTTAGTTAAGGTTTATGGTGATGTATGGGTTAGGATTCAGCGATCAGTTAGGGATAGGGTTATTCTTAGTATAATGAATAGTTTTACAGCTAGGGTTAGGGCTAGGTAATGGTTTGGATTAAGTCTAGGATTAGGGTTACATTTAGGGATAGGTCTAGAGTTTGGTTAAGGGTAAGTATTAGGGTTAGGGTAAGTGTTAGTTTAGAGTTAATGTTATGGTTAGGTTAGGATAAGTGTTAGTGTTTGAGCTACGGTTAGGGTTAGTGCAAGGGTTAGGTTTAGGTTCAGTTCTAAGTTCAAGATTATGGTAAGAGTTAGGTTTAGTGTTATAGATAGGGTTTTAGTTGTGGTTACGTTTAGGATTAGGGTTAGGGTTAGGATTGGGAATTATGATAGGGCTGTGGTTATGTTTAGTGTAAGGATTAGGTTTTTTTTGAGAGAAAGAGAGAGAGAGAGAGAGGGAGAGAGAGATAGATAGAGAGAGAGAGAGAGAGAGAGAGAGAGAGAGAGAATTTTTTAATATTTATTTTTTAGTTTTCGGTGGACACAACATTTTTTTTTGTATGTGGTGCTGAGGTACGAATCGGGTCACACACGAGCCAGGTGAGCGTGCTAATACTTGAGCCACATCCCAGCCCAAGAGGTAGGTTTTGAGCTACGGTTAGGTCTAAGGAGATGGTTAGGGTTATAGATAGGGTTAGGGTTTCGGCTAGGCTTAGGTTTATGCTTGGAGCTAAGTTTAGGCCTAGAATTAGTTCTAGGTTTTTCGTTAGGTTTAGGGGAAGGGTTAGGACAATGGGTAATGTAAAAACTAGGGTTATGTTTAGGGCAAGTTTTAGGTTTATGATTATGGCTAGGTGTAGTGTTAGGTCTAGGCTTTTGGTTAGTGCCAGGTTTAAAGCTAGTTTAAGTGTTAGGATCAGGGTGAGTGTTTGGGATAGTGTTAGAGCCAGAATTTGAGATAGGGTTAGAGCCAGGTTAGGTCTAGAGATAGCGTAAGTGTTTGGTTTAAGTTAAGTTTTATTGTTAGGGCTTGTGCTAGGATTTTATTTAGGTCTAGGGCTAGAGTTATAGCTATATTTAAGATTAGCTTTGGGTCTAGGTGTAGTGTTAGGCTTAGGTATAAGTATAGGGTTACCAGTGGTCTAGTGTTAGGTTTTGGTTTAGGTTTATGGTTAGGTTTAGACCTAAGGTTACTTTTAGGGTCAGATGAACGTCAGGATTAGGTTTAGAGGTAGAATGAGGGCTAGGGTTAAGAGGATTAATATGGTTAATGTTGAAGTTAGGCTAAGGATTAGGGTTAGAGCTAGGATTATCATTTGTGTTTTGATTTGGCTTAGGGTGAGGGATAAGGTTAGAGCTAGGGTTAGGGCTAGGGTTAGGGTTTGGTTTAGGGCTAGTGTTAGGGTTAAGACTAGGGTTAAAGCTAGATTTAGGGCTTGGATCCAGGGTAGATTTTGTGTTAGGATTAATGCTAGGGTGAGGAAAATGACTAATGTACGAACTAGGGTCATGATTAAGACTAGTTTGAGGGTTATGGTAAAGGCTAGGTCTAGTGTTAGGGTTAATTTAAGTTATGGTGATGATTAGAGCTAGGATTAGTGTTAGGGTCAGCGTCAGGTTCAGAATAAATTTCAGAGTTAGGGTTAGGGCTACCTGTAAGGTTTGGGTTTTCTTTAGGTTAAGGGTTTGGGTTTGGGATATGGCTTGGTTTTGTTTTATGGCTAGGGCCAGGGCAAGGGATGATTTGGGATTAGCATTAAGGTTAGGGGTAGTGTCAGGGTTTGGTTTGGCTTATGATTACAGTTAAATGTAGAGTTAGGTTTAGATTTAATGATAGAATTAGATCTAGAATTACAACTTGGGCTAAGATAGAACTAGCGCTAGGGCTAGTGCAAGAGTTATAATTAGTCTTAGGGCTAGGGCTAGGGTAAGGATAGGATTAAATTAGAGCTAGGATTAGCACTAGGCTTAATGTTAATATTAGGTCTACAGTTAGGCCAGGGGGTTAGGGTTAGATTTAGGGTTACGGTTAGTTTTATGGTAAGGGATGGGTTTATAGGTAGGTTTAGCACTAGGATGAGGGTTAAAATTAGGGTTAGGGCTCGGGTTATGGTTCAGGTTAGGATTAAGTCTAGGTTTAGGATTATGGTTATGATTATGGCTAGGATTATGGTTAGGGCTAATTTCAGGTCTACAATTATGGTTAAAGATAGTTTGAGTTTAGGTTTATGGCTACCCATTGTGTAAGCATTAGATTTAAGGTTAGGGTCAGGTTTAGTGCTAACGGTATTAATGGGGTCATCGTCACGATTAGGGTTTTGGATAAGTTAAAGTTTAAAGTTAGGCCTTGAATTAGCATTAAGGTTAGAATCAGCCTAATGATAGGGTTAGGTTTAGGTTTTAGGTTTGATTTAGGGTAATCTATAGGGTGAAGTATAGGGATAGGGTTAGGTTTAGGCCTAGGGTTAGCATTAGGGTTAGGGTTATGCTTAGGTTAATGTGTAGGTTTAGAGCTAGGGTTCCAGCTAGGGTCATGGTTACAATTAATGATAGGGATAGAGTTAGGTTTAGTGTTAAAGCTAGGTTTAGGGCTTGGAATAGGGCTAGGATTTGGGTTAAGTCTAGTGTTAGGGTTATGGCTAATGTAAGTACTAGGTTTATGGTTAGTGCTAATTTTAATGTTAGGGGTTAGGACTAGGTCTAGTGTTAGGTTTAGGTTCAGGTTTAGGTCCAGGTTTAGGTTGATGTTTAGACCTAGGATTAGTGTTGAGGTCAGAGTCAGGTAGAGGGTTAGTATTATAGTTCGGATTAAGACTCGAATTATTTCTAGGGTCAGGGGTAGGTGTAGAATTAGGTCTTGGTTTTTGTTAAGGATTAGGGTTAAGTCTATGGCTCGGTTATTGTTTTAGAGCTAGGGATACGTTTCAGGCTAGTTTTAAGATTAGCCTAGGGTTAGGGCTAGAGTTAGGTTTAGGTTTAGGCTTATTTTTAGGGTTAGATTTAGAGTTAGGGTTAGATCTAGAATTACATCCAGAGATATGAGTAGGGCTTGGGTTAGACCTATGGTTCAGGCTAGGATTATGCTTCCAGTAAAGGATAGGTTTAGAACTAGAGTTGGGGCTAGAGTGAGAGTTAGAGTTAGTCTTTGGGCTAGGGTTAAGGTTAGGGTTAGGGTTAGGATTAGGGATAGGGATAGGGATAGGGCTAAATTATGGCTAAGATAAGGGCTATGATTACTGATAGGTTTAGGCCTAGAGTTAGGATTAGGCTTAGAATTATATTTAAGGCTATGTTGAGGGCTAGGATGAGGACTAGGGTTTGTTCTAGAGATAGGGTTAGGATTATGGCTTGGGCTTAAGTCAGGTATAGGGTTATGGTTAGGAATAGTTTTAGGGTTAGGTTCATGTCTTAGTCTAGTGTAAGGGTTAGGTACAGTGTAATTGGTTTAGAGCTAGGGGAATTATTAATATCAGCGTCAGTGTTGGGTTTGTTTGGTTTTGAGTTCAGGGTTTGGGCTCGAATTAGCATTAGGGTTTGCATTAGGGTAATTAAAAGGTTAGGATTAGGGTTCAGGTTAGGTTTAGGCTAATTGATAGTTTGAGGGATAGTGATAGTGTTAGAGTTAGGCCTAGGGTTACATTAGCATAAGGATAATGTTTAGGGTAATGGATACAGTTAGAGGTAAGGTTATGACTAGGGTTATGGATAGTATTAGGTATTGAGTTAGGGTTAGAGTGAGGGTTAGAACTAGGGTTAGGTTTAGGTTTATGTATTGTGTAAGGGTTAGGTTCTGAGCTATGGTTAGGGCTAGGCTGGGAGTTAGCTTCAGGGTTAGGTCTAGGGATAGGATTTTCATAGATTTTAGGTTAGAAATAGGGTTACAGTTAGACCTAGGATTAGTGGTAGGGTGAGTATAAGGGTCAGTGTTAGGGTTAGAATTTGGGATAGGGTTATAACTAGAATGAGAGCTAGGGTTAGGGCTATTAATAGAGTTAGGGTTTTGGTTAGCCTAAGGATTAGGGATATGTGTAGGTTTACCCTTATGTTTAGGGGTTTTCTTAGGGTAAGGGATTGGTTTAGAGCTAGGTTTGGGGCTATGGTTAGAGTTAGATTTAGGGTTAAATCTAGGTTTAGGGTTCAGATAAGGACTAGTGTTTGTATTAGGGTTAGGGATAGGATTAGGGTCATGGCTAATGTAAGGACTAGGGTTGAATTTAGGTTAGTTTTAGTGTTATGGTTAGGTTTAATGTTAGGGTTAAGTTTAAGTTTAGAGTGATATTTATATCTAGGGTTTGTGTTGGATAAAGGTTAGGTGAGGGTTCATTTCAGGGCTAGTTATAGGACTCAAATTATTGTTAGGGTTATTCTTAGCATTTGTTTTAAGATGAGGGTGGTATTTAGAGATAGGTTGAGTTGTAGGATATAAGTCAGTGTCATTTCAAGTTTTAAAGTTAGTGATAGAATTCGATTTAGAGCTAGGAATAGGTCTACGTTTAGTGTTAGGGTTTGGTTTAAGTTCATGTTTAGGGTTAGGGATATTGCTTGCTTTTTGTTGAGTCCTAGGGTAAGGTTAAAGGATAGTGTAAGTGTTAAAATTATGCTTAAGATTAGGGTTAGATTTGGAGTTAGGTTTAGATTAAGAGTTACGGCTGGGACTTAGGATAGGGATAGGGTTATGGTAAGGGATAGATTTAGAACTAGAGATAGGTATAGGGCGAGAGTTAGAGTGAGTCTTAGGGCTAGCGTCAGTGTTAGGGTTAGAGATAGGGCTAAATTAGTGCTAGGATTAGGACAAGGTTTATTGTTTGGCTTCAGCCTAGAATTAGGGTTAAGGTTAGGGTTAAGTTTATGATAAGAGATGGCATTATAGCTAGATATAGAGGTTGGGTGAGGGTTCAAATTTGGGTTAGGGGTTGGGTTAGGCTAGGGTTATAATTAAAGCTGGGTTTAGGGCTTGGATGAGGGCTAGGGTTTGTTTTGGGTTTAGTACTAGGATTAGGGCTAGGGCTAACTTCAGGTTCAGAATTATGGTTAAAGATATTTTTAGGGTTAGGATTATGGCTACGTCTAGGGTAAGGTTTAGGTGTAGGGTTATGTTCAAGTTTAGAGCTAGAAGTTTTATTAGAGTTAAGATCAGGGTTAGGGTTTGGGAGAGGTTAAGGTTTACAGTTGGGTCTCGAATTATTGTTTTGGTTAGGGTAATGAAAGGTGTAGGTTTAGGTTCAGGTTATTTCAGGGAAATAAATTAGGTTAAGATTAGGGATAGGTTTATGTTCATGTTTAGGGTTAGCATTAGGGTTATCATTATGGTTATGGTAATGGATAGAGTTAGAGATCGGTTTAGGGCTAGGTTTATGGTTACAAATAGGGCTAGGGTCAAAGCTAGGATTAGGGCTAGGTTTTGCTTTAAGTTAGGGATAGGGTTGCAGTTAATGTATGTACGATGGTCATGTTTAGAGCTGGTTTGAGTGTTTTAGGGCTAGTGTTAGTATTAGCGTTAGGTATAGGGTCATGTTGATATTTAGAACTAGTGTTGTTAGGATCAGTGTCAGGTTCAGGGTTAGTTTAAGGGTTTGGCTTACAACTCATATTAGGGCTAGGTTTAGGGCTAGGTTTAAGTTTAGGGTTTGATTTTGATTAAGGGTTAGGATTATAGCTATAACTGTGTTTTGTTTTAGGGCTAGGGCTAGGATTAGGGCTAGTTTTAGGATTAGTTTTTTGGTTAGGGCTAGTTTTAGGGTTTTGCTTTGTCTTCAGGTTATGGCTCAATTTAGAGATAGGTTTTGTCTAACGTTAGTGCTAGAGCAAAGGATAGGGCAAGGGTTATGATTAGGGTTAGGGCTAGGATTAGGGTACGGTAAGGGATAGGGTTAGAAAGAGTGAAAGTTATAATGTGATAGTCGGAGTTAGTCTTAGGACTAGGGTTAGGGATAGGGCCAAATTAGGGCTAAGATTAGGGCTAGCATTAGTGTCCAGGTTAGACCTAGAGTTTTGGTTAGGTTATAATTAAGGCTATGTTTAGGGCTAGGATAAGGGCTACGGTTTGTGTTACGGTTAGAGCTCAAATTACGGCTAGGGCTAATGTCAGGTCTAGGGTTAGAGTTAGGGATAATTTTAGGGAAAGATTTATAGCTAGGTCTATTTTAAGGGTTAGGTATAGGGTAATAGTCAGGTTTAGAGCTAGGGGAATTCTCAGGGCCAAGGTCAGTGTTAGGGCTTGGTTTAGGTTTCAGTTTAGGTTTACGTCTCGAATTAGAGTTAGGGTTAGCTTTAGGGTAAAGATGGGGTTAGGTTTAGGGTTCAGATTATGTTTAGGATAAATAATAGTTTTGGGGATAGTGATAGGTTTAGGGTTAGTCCTATGGTTAGCATTAGGATAAGGGTTATGTTTAGGATAATGGATACAGTTAGAGTTATATTTAGGGCTAGGGTAATGGTTAGGATTAGGTCTTGTTTTAGGGTTAGGGTGAGGGTTAGGATTAAGGCTATGTTTATGGCTCAGATGAGGATTTGTGTTAGTTCAAGGGCTATGATTAAGGTTAAGGGCTAATGTCAGGTCTAGCATTACAGTTAAGTGTATTTTTGGGGTTTGGTTATAAATAGGTCTACTGTAAGTGTTAGGTTTAGGATAAAGGTCAGGTTTAGGATAAAGGTTAGGTTTAGCACTAGGTGTATTATTACGGTCTGGGTCAGGATTAGAGATTTGTTTTGGTTAAGATTTAGGGTTAATGCTCAAAATAGCATTAGGTTTAGTGTAATGGATATGGTTAGGTTTACGGTTCAGGTTAGATTTATGGTTTTGAATAGCCTTAGGTATAGCTGTACAGTTAGGTTTAGTCCTATTGTTAGTATTTGGGTTAGGCTTATGTTTAGGTAAAAGATAGGATTAGAGCTAGGGTTAGAGCTACATTTATGGTTAGGATTAGGGCTAGTGTTAGGGTTAGGGTTAGGGTTATTATTAGGCCTAGGGTTAGGTTTATGTTTAGGGTAAGTGTTATGGTTAAGCTAGATTTAGGGCTAGGGCGAGAGTTAGGGTTAGAGCGGGTCTAGGGTAAATGTTAGGGTTAGGGCTACATTTAGCATTATGTTTAGTTTTAGAGTTATGGTAATGGATATAGTTAGAGCTATGGTTTGGGCAATGGTTACTCGTAAAATTAGGTTTAAAGATAGGGTTAGGGATAGGGATATCTTAATGTTTAGAGTTAGGATTAGGATTCAGTTTAGAGGTAGTGTTAGGGTTACAGTTACTGTATTAATTTTTTTTTGTACCATCCAGGATTTATCTATAACTAACCTTACTTTATTTCCCAGGTTTAGGCATTTTGGTTCAACTGTTGGGTGTTAGGAACAGTTAGTATTTTCATTTTATTTCATTTTGACTTATTAGAGTAAATGTAAATGGACCTGGAAATCAAACAGGGTTAATGCTAGCTTCTTGAAACTGCACACATACCTACAATTATTTTTGGGGAAACTCTGGTATGTTCCTTGTGAGGGTTGACCTAAGCTGAAGCATGCAAAAATAACTTTATCTGAGAGCCCTTTTGGAGAAAGCAGGGGATATTCATGCACAAAAATTCCTCACATAATTATTTTGTAAGATTTGTTTGAAACTGAGTAGAATTAAGTACCTTACTTGCCCCACAAAGCTCTTCAACTATGGGACTTCAAGGATCAATTCTTCTCTAATCAGGTTAGGGTTGGTGTTAGGTTTAGGTTTAGGGCTAGGGTTAGATGTAGTGTTAGTGTAAGAGTAAGTTTTGTACAATTTTTTTTGATACTTGGAAGGAATCATATTTTACCTAGCCTTAATATGCTCCTCAGATGTGGGTCTTCTCATTTCAATGGTTTGCTAGCAGCGCAACTCTGTATTTTAAGGTTTCACTTCATGTTGACCTATATAGGTAAATGAAAATGAAGGTTGAAATCAAACGAGGTTGGTGCTAGCTGCTTGAAACTTCAAACACTTAATTAGTTCTCTGTGGGAACTCTCTGGTTTGTTTCTTGCTAAAGTATCCCTAAGGTGAAGATGGCAAAAACAACTTTATCTGAGAGCCCTTCAGCAGAATACAGAGAAATATGCATGAACTGAAACACCACCTCAATTATTTGGTCATATTTCTTTGATACTGCATAGGGTTTATCTGATGGGTTAATCCACTAGGCTCCCCAAGTTTGGGACTTCTAAGACCAAAAGTTTTTCAAAGAAGTTAGGGTTTGTGTTATGGTTAGTGTTAGGGCTAGTGTTAGAGCTAGTATTAGGGTTAGAGTTAGTATTGTTAAAATTTCTTTGATACTGGGCAGGATTAATTTTTCTCCCATCCTCAATATACTCCACATGTTTGGGCCTCCTAGTTTCAGTGGTTCTCTATAAAGAATAGCTTGTAATTTAATGTTTCAGTTTCTTTTTACCTATACAGCTAAATGGAAATGGAGCTGGAAATCAAACAGCATTGGTGCTAGCTACTTGATACTTTACACTTGATCAATTATCTGTGAGCAATCTCTGGTTTGTTCTTGTGAAAGTAGGCCTAAGCTGAAGCATGTAAAAACAACTGTATCCAAGAGTCCTTTAGGAGATAACAGGGAAATACACATGTACTGATTTACTCCATCAACTTTTTGGTCATATTTCTTTGATAATGCACAGCATTCGTCCCTTAGCTTGCCCCACTAGGCTGCTAATGTTTGGAAATTCTGTGGTCAAAAGTTCCATAAAAATTTTAGAGTTAGGAGAAGAGCTAGGGTTAGAATTAACCCTAATTCTAGTTAGAAGAATTAACTAGAGCTTCTAACTTCTGGTTAGAAGCTCCCAAGAGTGGGACTTCTAGGATCAATGGTTCTCTAATCATGTTAGGGTTAGGGTTAGGTTTGGCTATAGGGCTAGGGCTAGGGTTAGAGGTAATATTAGGGTGAGAGTTAGTTTTCTTCAAATTTCTTTGATACTGGGCAGGATTCAACTTTTATCTAGCCATAGTATGACCCCAAGTTTGGGGCCTTTTTGAATCACTGGTTTGTTATCAAGGATACTTTTTATTTTAAGGTTTCACTTCATTTTGACCTATATTGGTAAATGGAAATGGAGGTGGAAATCAAACAGGCATCCCTTCCCATAAACCTAACCCTAACCCTAGCCCTAGGACTAACTCTAACTGTCGCCCTAGCCCTATTCCTATTTCTAAACCTATGCCTGACCATAACCCAAACACTAGCTCTAACCTTAGCCCTAACCCTAGCCATAGGCCTAACCCTAGAATTAATCATAACTCTAAATCTACCTATTAGCCAAAACTTACACTATCTTTAGCAATAACACTAATGTTAATTGTAAAAATACCCTTTATTTTAGCCTTAGCCCGAAAAAAAAAAAAAAAAACTGAGCGATAGCACTAACACTAAACCTTAACCTACACCAAATCATTACCCCTCATCTAGCCCTAAGCCTACCCCTAATTTGAGTCCCATCCCTAACCCTAAAATGAACCCTGGTCCTGACTCTGACCCTAACGCTAACCCTAGTTCAAAACATCACCCTAAACCTAAACCTAATCCTAAAACTAGACTTAGCCCTAATGGTAAATGTAAAACTAGCCATAATTGCAACCCTAGTTCTTACATTAGCCACATCCCTAACACTAGCCCTAACATAACACAAAACCTACCTCTAATCTGAGACCCAGGATAGCTTTAATCCTAACACTAACCATAAACCTAGCCCTAACCCTTACCCTAAACATAACCCTAACTTTAATTCTTGTACTATCTTTATACCTAATCCTAAACCTAGCCCTAATCTTAACCATAATTCAAGCTCTAACCCTAGCTCTAACCATATCCATTACCTTAGCCCTAACCCTAAACCTAATGCTAACCTCTGGCCTAACTCTAGTACTGTCCCTAACCATAAAATATCCATTACCATAAATATAACCTGAAGCCTAAAGCTACTTAGATCCATTACCCTAACTATAATCTTAACCCTAATGCTAATTTTAGCCCTAAACCTCAACCTTAACCTAAAAAATACCTTAACCATGACCCTGACTCTGATAATACCCATACGTCTAAAGCTGACCCTAATCCTCATCCTAACCCTTACACTATAGATAGCCATAAATCTATCCCTAAAACTATTTCTAACCATAACCCTAGACATGAAATTAAACTTAGTACTAATGATAGCCCTAACCCTAACACAAAATGTAGCCCTAATCCTAGGCCTAACATTAGCTTTAATCCTAACCCTAAACTTAACCCTAGCCATAACCCTAATTTTAACCCTCACCTTAGCCCTAATCCTAGCTGTAACATCATACCTTACCCTACCATAATCCTAAAACTAATCTTAGATCTAAACCTAACCCAAACCCTAATACTAACCGTAGCTTTAATCCTGTCCCTAATTTAGCCCTTACCCTAAATGGAACCCTAACTCTAGCCCTAAGACTAACTTTAACTCTCACCCTAGTTCTATTATTAGTTCTAAACCTATTACTTATCATAACCCAATCTTCGCCCTACCTCTAGCCCAAACCTGAGATCTAATATTCGCCCTAGCCCTAACCCTAGATCTAAACATAACTCTAAATCTAACCCTAATCTTAAGCCTAAACCTCACCCTAACACTGGCCATAACTCCAACACTAATCCTAAAACTAGACTTAACCCTACACTTAACACTAACCCTAGGCCAAACCCTAACCCTATCACAACAGCTAAAACTATCCATTACCATAACCCTAATCCTAACCAAACCTTAGCTCAAACCCAAACAATTAGCTTAAAACTAGCTAACCCTAATCCTAAACCTAACTGAACCAGATATTTAACCCTATCCAATACACCGAACCTAATAATAATCATAGCCCTAACACTAACAGTAATCCAGACCCTAACTGTAACTCTAACATAGACAGAATCCTAAACATAACCTAGTCCTAGTGCAAACTAACCCTAGGTCAAACCCTAAAGTGTACCCTAAGCCTAACTCTAACCCTAACTCTAGGCCTAATAGTAACTATCACCCTAGCACTAACCCTAGCTCAAACACTAGCCATTACCCTAACCATACCCATTACCCTAATGCTAACCCTAGGCCTAACCTTGAACCTATCACTAACTCTAAACAAATCAATTACCCTAAACCTAACCTAAACCCCAAAATGAACAGTCTCATTACCTTAACCCTAACATACTGCTGATTAAAGCGCTAATCCTAAATCCTAAACTAAACTAAACAGTAAACCTGACCCTAAACTTAATAATACACCTAGCTCTAAACCTGACCCTTACTCTAAACCTAACCTTTACACTAGACATAGTAATAAACCGAACCCTAAATCTGTCCTGAACCATAACCCTAGACTGAAACTTGCCCTAGCTCCAATTCTTGTCAAAACACTAAAACAAAACCTAGTCCTCAACCTAGCCCTAAACCTAGCATTATTAATTACAAAAATCATTACCCTAGCCCAAACCATAATTCAAATTTTGTAACTAGCCCTAAACCTAGCTCTAATCCCATCCATTCCACTAAACCTAACCCTATCCCTAAATCTAAACCTAAGCCTAAAACTAGGCCTAACCTTAACACAGACCCTAGACCTAATTCTAGCTCTAATTTAACCCCAAAACAAGCACTAATCAAAGAATTAACACTACGTTTAACCCTAATCATAACCCTAAATCTATTGCTAACCCTTACACTAAACCTAACCCAAAACTTGCCCTAACCATAAACAATACCCTAGCTTTAATCTTAACCGTAACCCTAACGCTAGCCCTAGCTGTAACCCTATTAATTACTCTAACCCTAACCATACCTAATATTAACTGTAGGATAACTCTAAACCTATTTCTAACCCTAAACCTATCTATTACCCTAAACTTAACCTGAACCATAAACTTAAATATATCCATAACCCTAAAACTAAAATTAAAGCTAATTTGAGACTTAAATTTAACCATTAACCTAACCTAAACCATAACCCTGAATCTGACCCTAATAATATCCCTAAATCTAAACCATAACCTAAACCTTAACCTAACCCTTACACTATACCTAGGCATAATCATGACCCTAAATCTATCACTAAATCTCACCCTAGACCTGACATTAGCCCTAGCCATAATTCTAGCCGTGACCGTAACACAAACCCTAGCCCTAATACTATCACTAAACATAGCCTTAATCCTAAATCTAACCCTAACCCTAGCCCTAACCCTAACCCTATCACTGGTCCTAGCCCTTGTTCTAACCCTATTCCTTTCACTAAGTCAAACATTCACCCTAGTCCTAACCTTAATCATTAACCTACCCCAAACCCTAACTCTATTTCTAGTTCTAACCATAGTCCTCATTCTACCTCAAAACTCAAACCAACTCTAAACCTAACCATGGCCCTTATTCTGAAAGGTTTAAACGTGACTCTACCCCTGAACCAAAAGAAAACACTAGCCCTACCAATAAACCAATAGTTAAATCTACACTAACTCTAGCCCTAGACCTAAATCTAATTCGAAATATAGCCATAACTCTAGTCCTCAACCAAACAATAATCTTTAACCTAACCCAAACACTAACTCACCCTAGACTTAACCATAGTCCTAATTATGGATGAAACCCTAAAACTAACCCTAACCCAAACACTGACACGTACCATAACACAAACCCTAACTCTAAACCTCATCCTAATTCCAAAAATAACCCTAAAACTAGACTAATCCTAAAACAAGCCATATCATTAACCCTAGCTCTTAGATTACCCATAAACCTAACAGTAGCCCTAAACTTTACACAATACCAAGCCTTAATTGTAGCCCTAAACCTAACCCTAAGCATAACCCTAAACTTAAACCTAGCCCTAAACCTAATCCTAACCTTCACCCTAGGCCTATCCCAAGCTCAAACACTAAATCTTACCCTAAGCATAACCCTAGGCCAAATGCTAAATTTTACCCTTACCCTAGCTCTAACTCTATCCATTACCCTAAACATAACCCTAAACATAATGTTAACCCTAGCGGTATCCCTAACCTTAACCCTACCCTAGCCCTGACTTTAACAAAACACTCACAATAGACCTTACCCTAGCTTTATCCCTAATCTTTACCCTAACCTAATCAGAACACTAACCGAAGGCCTAACTCTAACCTTAACACTAGCCATAGTCCTAACTTAACCTTAGCCTAAACACTAGATCGAACCCTACTGATAACTCTAAACGTAAACCAAACCCTAATAATAAACCTACACCTAAACCTAAATCTACCCTAATTTTAAACATAAACCTAACCCTAGAACTAACTGAAACGTAACCCTAAACCTAACCCTTACCCTAGCTCAAATACTAACCCTTATCCTAAACCTAACCCTACCTTAACCCTAAAACTAGCCTAACTCTAACCTGACATCTAACCCTAACACTAATGTTAACCCAAGCCCAAAATCTAACACTAATCATAACCATAATCCTAAACCTAACCCTAGCCCTAGCCCTAGAACTAACCCTAGCTCAAACCCTAAACCATTTCTTTATCCTAATCCTAAACCTAACCCTAGACCTAACCTTGACCTTAAACCTAACTCGAGCCCTAATCCTAATCATAAACCTAGCTCTAAACCTAGCTCTAAATCTATAAATTACCCGTAAGGTTAACCATAACCCTAATGCTAATCCTTGGCCTAAACCTAAAACTATCGCAAAACCTAACCCTATCCATCACCCAAAACTTAACCTGTATGCTAAAAATAACCCCTATCTATTACCCTAACTCTAACACTAACTTTAATGTTTATTTGAGCCCTAAACATAAACCTTAACCTAACCAAAACCCCAAACCTGACTCTGACTCTAATAATATCCCCAGCTCTAAACCTGACCCTTTCTCTAAAACGAACCCTAAAATTATACCTAACTGTAATCCTGGACCAGATATTAGCACTAGCCTGAATTATAGCCCAAAACTTAACACAAAACCTAGACCTAATCCTAAACTTAAAACTAGTCTTAATCCTAACCCAAACCATAGCCCTAGTCCTAACACTAATGGTAATCATAAAACTAGTCCTAACATTAACCCTAGCATTAAAACAAAACAAAGTAAGATGCCAAAACCTAAACCTTAACTTAAAACAAATTCTAACACAACACCTACAAAACCCTAGCTATAATTTGAGATCTAATTCTAACCTTAAAAATAACCCTCACTCTGACTCTTATCCTAACACTCATCCAATCTCAACAAAACAATATATTTAAATCAAACCCTAACAGTAACCCTATCCCTAATTCGAGTTCTAACACTCACCCAAAACTAACCTTCACCATGACTCATATCCGAAAACTAACCATAGCTCTAAATATAATCCTAACCCTAACACTAGAACTCCTCTACCCCTAACCCTAAAACTAACCATAAATGTAACCCTAGTTCTTACATTAGCCATTTCCCTAATCTTAGCCTTAACCCTAACACAAAAACTATCCCTAAACCGAGACCTAAACCTAGCTAAACCCTAACTCTTACCCTAAAGCTAAACCTAACAATAGTTCAAAGCCTAACCCTTGCCCTAAACGTAGACCTATACCTATCCCTAAATCTAACCCTAACTTTAGCCCTAATCATATACTTAACCTCATCCCTAAACCATGCACTAAACCAATTTATTACCCTAACCCTAACACTAAACCTATTGATAACTCTAGCACAAAACCTAATGCTAACCCTAACCCTAACTGAAAAATTACCCCTCAAAATAATCCTAAATATAACACTTGGCATACTCCTAAGCCTAGCTCAAACCCTAACCCTTACCATAAACTTAAACATAACCATAGCCCTAACCCTAACCCTAAACTGAAATCTAACCCTAACCCTAATCCTATATCATCTGTATTCATTACTCGAAACCTAAAGTTAATGATTACCCTAACCCTAACCCTAGCATAATCCTATCCCTAGACCTAACCCTAAACCTAACCCTATCATAATACTCTCCCTAGACCTAACCCTAAAGCTAACCCTTGTGGTAGGCCTAAACCTAGCTCAATACCTAACCCATACAATACACATAACTCTAAACCTAAAACCAGTTCTAACACTAACACTAATCCTAACTCAAGACCGATTCCTAACCATAAACCTAGCTCTAAACTTAGCTCTAACATTATCTATTACCCTAAACATAACTCTTATCAAAATGCTAACCCTAGGCCTAACCCTAAACCTATCGCTAAACCAAACCCTATGAATTACCCTAAACCTAACCTGAACCCTCAACCAAACCCTATCAATACACTAACACTAATACTAATGCTAGTTTGAGGCCTAACCCTAAATTCTAACCTAAACCAAAACCTAATCCTGACCCTAACTTTAATAATTGCCCTAGCTGTAAACTTGATCTTACTCTAAACCTAACACACTAGACATAGCCATAAACCTAACCCTAAAACTATCTTAACCATTACCCTAGACCTGATGTTAGCCCTAGCCCTAATCCTAGTCCTAACACTAAAACAAACACTCGCCCTCATCCTTGACCTTAACCTAGTCTTAATCATAAACTTAACACTAACCCTATCCCTATCCCTAATTCTAACCCCCTCCCTACCTCTAAAACTAGCTACTAAGACATCCCTTATGCTAAACTTAACCCTAACCATAACCCTAACCGTAATGATAGGCCTAAGCTGAACACTGACTCTAGCCCTAATTTAACAATATTCCTAACCATTACTCTAACCGTAGCCCTAAGACTAACTCTAATTTTCACACTAACAACTATCTATTAATGTAACCTTATTTTTTACCGTAACACTAATCCTAGCCCTAACCCTAGCCCTAACCCTTTCCCTATCCTTAGCCCTAGCCCTAACCCTAGATCTAATCCTAACCCTAAATGTAACCCTAACACTAAGCTAAAGCCTAAAAGTAACACTGGCCCTAAACTAATCATAAAAGTAGCCCTAACTCTAAACCGAGGACTAAAACAAAACTGAGAAGTAGCCCTAACCCTAAACCTTAACTTAAACAAAACCCTAATACTACAACTAGACCTAACCCTAGCCTTAATGAGAGTTCTAACCATCATCTAAAACTAACCCTGACATAAGGTTAAGGCATAAGGTTAAGGCTATAGGTAATGTGAGAGCTAGGGTTATAATTAGGGCTAGTTGTAGGATTAGTTTATAGCTAGGTGTAGTGTTAGGTTTAGGTTTTCATTTAAGGTCAGTTTTAGAGATAAGATTAGTGTTAAAGGGAGGGTCATTGTTCATATCAGAGATAGAGTTAAGGTTAAAGCCAGAATTAAGATTAGGTTTTTGTCTAGAATTAGGTTTAGTTTTTGCATTAGGTTAAGTGTTATTGTTAGAGCTAGGATTAGGTTTTCTTCTTAAGACTAGGTCTAGAGTTAAGGCTAGATTTAGATTATATTTAGGTCTAAGGCTTGTGATATGGTTAGGCTTATGGGAGGGCTAGTGTTAGGGTTTGGTCTAGGGTTAGGGTCAGGTTTATACCTAGGGTTAGTGTTATGGTAAGAATAAGTGTTAGGGTTAGGGTTAGCGTTCATGATATGTTTAGAGCTATTATGAGGGCTAGGTTTAGAAATATTTATTAAGTTAGGAGTTTTGTTAACCTTAGGACTAAGGATAGGTCTAGAGTAATTATTAGGGTTAGTATTTTGCTTACGGTTAGGGATAGGGTAGAGCTAGTGTTAAGGGTAGCGTTTGGGTTATTGTTAGAGCTATGTTTAGTGCTCAGTTAGGGCTATTTTTTCTGTTAGGGTTAGGGCTAAGTTTAGGGCAATGTCTAATGTAAGAATGAGGGTTAAATTTAGTGCTCTATTTAGGGTTAGTTTTAGGGGTTAGACCACTAGTGTTAGGGTTAGTTTTAAAGTTATGTTGATATTTAGAGATAGGATTAGTATTAGAATAGGAGTCAGGGTCAGAGTTAATTTTAGGGTTAGGCTTAGGACTCAAATAAGGGCTAGGGTTACTATTAGGGTTCGGTTTAAGTTCAGAGTGGTGTCTTAACCCAAAACAAAATGTAGAGCAAATCCTAGGCCTTAAACTAGCCCTAAGTGTAACCCTAACTTTAACCAGAGCCCTCACCCTAATCTTAAACTTAGACTTAGTTCTATTTCTAGCTCATAGCCTAATCCTTAACCTAAATATGAACTTAGACGTATTCCGAACTCTGAAGCTAACCCTAGCCCTAATTCTAACCTTAACCCTATCCCTAAACCTAGCTCTAATCTTACCAATTACACTAACTCTAACCCTAACCACATTAATGGCCCTAACCGTAGCCCTCACTCTAGCTCTAAATCTATCCTAAACCCTAATACTAACCTTGACCCTTATTCTGACACTAAGGCTAACCCTAGGTCTAAAACTGACCCTAAATCTAGACTTAAAGTTAACACTAACTCTAGACTTAATCCTAATTATAAATTTAGCCTTAACTCTAGCCCTAGACCTAAACAAAACCTAGCCCTAACCATAACCCTTAACCTAACCCAAACACTAAAGGTACTCCTAGACCAAAACCTAGTCCTAATTCT
This sequence comes from Callospermophilus lateralis, assembly GCF_048772815.1. Lineage (NCBI taxonomy): Eukaryota > Metazoa > Chordata > Mammalia > Rodentia > Sciuridae > Callospermophilus > Callospermophilus lateralis. The sequence continues at coordinate 87,964,055 of NC_135306.1, forward strand.
GACTCTAAACCTAATTCTAACCCTAACCCGAACACTGACACTGCCTTTAACAATAAATCTACCTCTAAACCTCATCTTTAAAAAAAATATAAACCTAACAATAGACCTAGCCATAACGCTAACCCTACAAACAAGCCTGAATCAAAACCCTAGCTCTCACATTATCCATAGCCCCATTATTTTACCTTTACCTAACACAAAACCTAGAGCAAATCCTAGTCCTAAACCTAGCCCTTAGCCTAACCATAACCCTAACTCTAACCCTAACCCTAATCCTAACCCTAGTCATAGTTCTTAAAGTAGCTTGAAGCCTAACCCTTACCCTAAATATAAACTTAGACCTATCCCTAACTCTAACACTAACCCCAGCCCTAATCCTAAGCTTAATTCTAAACTTAAACCTAGCTCTAAACCACCCATTACCCTAACGCTAATCCTAAGCCTATTGATAACCCTAGCATTAACCCTAACGCTAACTCTAACAAAAAAACTAATCCTGGTCCTAACCTGAAACCTAAAACTCACCATTGCCGTAACGCTAGCTCAAACCCTAACCCATATCAAAATCCTAAACAAAATCATAGCCTTAACCCTAACCCTAAAACTAAATCTAACCATAACCCTACACCTAAACTTACATATAACCATAACCATTACACTAACCCTAATCCTAACCCTAATGATAACCCTAGCCATAACCCTAAACCTACCATAATCCTATCCCCAGACTTAACACTGTACCTAAATCTCGACCTAGCCCTAGTTTTAACTCTAGCTCAAATCCTGACCCTTACCCAAAACATAACCCTAGCCCAAACCCTAACACAAATCCTAGCTCTAACACTTATTCTAACTCTATCCCTAGCCCCGATTCTAACCCAAACCCTCAACCTAGCCCTAAACTTACTCAATCCCTGTCCCTTAGCCTGTACCTATCTATAAGAGCTAGCATAAGCCTAAGCCTAAACTTATCCCTATCCGTAATCCTAAACTTAACCCTAGCCCTAAAGCTAGCTCTAATCTCAGTTATTACCCGAACCCTAACCATAAACCTCATTACTATAGCCTTAACCCCAAACGTATTCTAATTCTAAACATAAATCTAACCCTAGACCTAACTTTAAACATAATCCTTGCTGCAGTCTTAACCTTATCTCAAACCCTAACAATAACCTAAATCTAACCCTAACCCTAGTCCTAAACCTAAACCTAACCCTAACCTAACATTTAACAATGTTCATTACCATACACGTAATGGTAACCCTAGACCTAACCAAAAAACTAACCCTAACCTTAACCATATTCTTAGGCCTAGTCCTAAACATAAACCTAATCCTAGACTGAGCAATAACCCTAGCTCAAAACCTAAAGTGTACCCTAAACCTAACCTAACCCTAGCCTTAACCCTAACCCTAAACCTAACCCTAACTCTTGCCATAATCCTAACCATAACTCTATCCCTATCACTAGCTCTAACCCTATCAATTACCCTGACAATAACCATAAGCTTAATGCTAACCCTAGGTCTAACCCTAATCTTATCCATTACCCTAAACCTAATCTGAACCCTAAAACTAACCTGAAGCATAAACCTAACCCCATCCATTACCCTAACCCTAATTCTAACCATAACGCTAATCTGAGTCCTAACACTAATCCTTAACCTACCCAAACCCAAAACCTGACTGTGACAACATTAATACCCTTAGCTCTCAACCTGAAACATACCCTAAACCTAACTAGACCTAGCCATAAACCGTACCCTAAAATAATCCCTAACCAGAAACCTAGACATTATATTAGCCCTATCACTAATACTTTCCATAACCCTAACACAAATGCTAGCCCTCATCCTAGCCCTAAACCTAGCCTTGATCCTAACCTGTATCCTAAATTAGCACTATCCCTAAATTTATCCCTCGCCCTAGTTCTAAACCAAGCTGTAACCCCATCCCTTCCCCTAAACCTAACCCTAACCTTAGCCCTAGACCTAAACCTACAACTAACCCTAGACCGAATCCTAGCACTTATTTAGCCCTAAACCTAGTCCTAACCCGAATAATAGAACTAAGACTAACTCCAACTGTCAACATAGAACTATTCCTAGTTCTAACCCTATCCCTTACCATAAACCTAACACTTGCCCTACCCTTAGCCCTAACCCTAGCCCTAGCTCTAACCTTAGATCTAACCATAACTCTAATTCTAACCCTAAACCTAACCGTAAAACTCACACTAACATTTGCCCTAACACTAATGCTAATCTTAAAACTAGCCTTAACGTAGTTCTAGCCCTAAAACAAAACCAAGCCACAGCACTAAACCTAAACTTTTACCTAAACTAAAACTTAACCCAACATCTAGCCCTAACTCTACCCCTAATTCCAGTCCTATCCTAACCCTAAAAGTAACCTTGCCTCTGACTCTGAACTTGTAACTAGCATTCCTCTAACATCACCATAAAAATAAACCTAACCCTAAAATTGGACATAGCCCTAAACCTAACACTAAAATTAGCCCTAATAAAAACCCTAGTTCTTACTTTAGCTGGAGCCCTAACCCTAGCTCTAACGTAACCCAAAGCATAGCCCTAATCTGAGCCCTCCACCTCGTTTTAACCTTAACTCTAACTCTGGCCTTAGTCCTAAACATTACCCTAAACCTAACACTAACCATAAAGCTTGACTTAATCCTAAACTTAACCCTAGCCTTAATCCTAAGCATAAACCTACGCCTAACCATAGCTCTAACCCTATCCATTACCGTTATCTTAATGCTAACACTAGGATAACCCTACCGTATCTCTAACCCTAAATTTACCCATTACCATAAACCTAACCTGAACCCTAAATCTAATCATATCCATCACCCTAACCTGAGCCCTAACCCTAATGCTAATTAGAGTCCTAACCCTTTACCTTAACCTAACCAAAACCTTAAGTGTCACTGTGATCCTAAAAATAACCCTATCTCTAAAATTGACTATCACCCTCAACCTAACATTTACACTAGAACTAGCCATAAACCTCACACTAAAACTAACCCTAACCATAAATGTAGACCTGACATTAGCCATAGCCCTAATACTAGCTCTAACTCTAACACAAAACCTACCCCTAATCCAAGACTTAACCTAGCTAAATCCTAAACTAACCCTAACCCTAGCCCTATAACTAGGCCTAGCCCTAACACTAATCCTAGCACTAATCCTAGTACTAATTTTGATCTTACCCTAATCTTAAAACTAACTCTAACTCTCACTTTAGTCCTATCCCTAGATTTAAACCTATCCCTTGAAATAACCCAAACCATAGCCCTAAACTTACCCCCAACCTAGCCCTAACTTTTGCCTAGCCCTAAACCTAAATCTAATCCTAACTCTAAATCTAACCCTAAATCAAATCCTAAACCTCACCCTAACACTAGCCCTATGCCTAATGCTAATTGGAATACTAGCCCTAACCCTAGCCCTAGCATTCAAATAAAACTGAGTCGTAGGCTTAACCCTAAACCTTATGCTGAATCAAACCCTAATTTTATAAATAGCCCTAAACGTATCATTAATTTGAGTCCTAATCCTAACTCTAGAAATTACACTGACCATGACTCGGACCCTAACACAAACGCTAGTTCTAAACATTACCCTAGCCCTAAACATCACCCTGACCCTAACCCTAACCCTAAAAATAATCTATTTGGAACTCTTGTTCTTAAATTAGCCATGGCCCTGCACTAACAGAGAACCTAGCCCTAATCTGAGACCTAAACCTAGTTTTAAACCTAACCCTAACCTTAACCCAAGCCCTATCCCTAACCCAAACACTATCCCAAACCCTACCTCTAAACCTGTCCCTTTTCCTTAAGCCAAACCCTCACCCTAATGGTACCGTAGACTTAACCTTAATCCTTAGCCTATCGCAAACTATAACTCTAATACTAATCCTAACCCTAGCCCTCATTCTATCTCTAACCCTAATACAAACTCTAACACTAACACTGACCCTTATTCTGACCCAAACTCTAAACTTAGGTTTAAACCTGACCCTTACCCTAAACCGAACCCTAACATTAGCCCTACAGGTAACCCTATACCTAAACCTAATGCTAACACCGGACCTAGAAAAAAGCCTAATCCTAAATCTAGCCATAAGTCTAGAACTAGCTCTAAACACAAACCTAGCCCTAGGCCTAACAATAACCCTTAACCTAATTTAAATATTAATCCTACATCTAGACATAAACCTAGCCCTAATTCAGGCCCTAACCTTAAACCTAACCCTAACTTAAACAATGTCCCTAACCCTAAAACAAACCTAACTAAACTTTATGCTAACCTAAAATCTAGCCATAACCTTAACACTAGACCCAGCCATAAACCTAAGCCTAGCTCATTCACTACACATAGCCCTAATGATAGACCTAAACCTCACACAAAACCTAGTCCTAATCCTAGACCTAACACTAGCCCTAAGCCTAACCCTAACACTAACCCTAGACCAAAACGTAACCCTAAACCTCGCCTTAGCACTAACCCTAGGTCAAAAACTAATCTTTAACATAAACATAACCCTAGCACTAGCCCTAACCCTAACACTAATCCTAGTCTTAATCCTAACCATAACCTAGATGAAACCCTAGTTCTAAATCGATCCATTATCCTAAACATAAGCCTGACCCTAATGCTAATCATAGCGCTAAACTTAATTGTAATCCTAAACCTAGACCTGACACTAACCATAACCCTTGCCCTGGCCCTAACCATAGGTCAAACCCTAACACTTACCCTAAACCTAACCCTAACACTAACCCTAGGCCTAACCATAACCCTAATTTAACCCTAGACCTAATCCTAACCATAAACCTAGCCCTAAATCTATCCATTACCCTGAATATTAGCCTTACCCAAAGGCTAAACCTAGGCCTAAACTTGAACCTATCACTAACACTAAGCCTATCCATTACCTAAACATAACCTGAACATTAAAACTAACCCTATTGATACTGTAATCATAAGACTAACACTAACGCTAATTTGAGCACGAAAACTAAACCAAACCCAAACCAAACTCTGAAAAAGACACTGAATCTAATAATAAACCTACCTCTAATCCTGACCCTTACCTTAAAACTAACTCTTACACTAGACCTAGATATAAAACTATCCCTAACCAAATCATAGACCTGAACTTAGCACTCTACCTAATTTTTGCCCTAATTCTAAAACAAATCCTAGCCCTCATTTTAGCCCTAAATCTAGCAATAATCCTAATCTGATCCCTAACCCTAGCCCAATCCCTAATTTCAACCCTCACCCTAGTTCTGAACCTAGGTATAACCACATCACTTCCCCGAACCCTAACTCTATCCATAATCCTAACACTATCACTAACCTAACCCAGCCTTAAAACTAGGCCTAAATATAACTGTAACCCTAGCTCTGATCCTAGCCCAAATTTATAACTAAATTAAACCCTTACTCTAACCCTAGGCCTAAGATTAACTCTAACTCTCAAGCTAGACCTATTTCTAGTACGAAACTTATCTGTTAATGTAACCCTAATACTAGCCCTATCATTAGCCTTAACCCTAGCCCTAATCCTATATCTAACCATAATTCTAACCCTAACCCTTACCCTAATCCTAAACCTCACCTATCACTAGCCCTAACACTATCACAAATCCAAAAACTAGCCCTAACCCAAGCCTGAAACCTAAAAGAAAACTGAGCCATAGCCATAATGCTAATCCCAACCTAACTGTAACCGTATATCTGACATTAGCCTTAGCCCTAATTCTTGTTCTAACCTTAACACAAAAACAAAACCTACACCTATCCTTAACCCTAGCACTAATTCAAATGTTATCCTTAATCCTAAAACTGACGTTGACCCTGACTCTGAACCAATCACTTACCCTGTCTCAAATCATCACCTTGAAACTATACCTAATTCTAACACTAGCCTAGCCCTAACCCTAAGCCTAAATCTAGCCCTAATCATAATTCTAGTTCTGACGTTAGCCATAGCTGTACCTTAGACCTAACCTAATCTAAAATGTACAACTAATCTGAGCCCCAACCCTAGCTTTTTAACCCTAATCCTAATTCTTACCCCTAAACCTAATCCTAACACTAACCATAACCCTAGCCCTAACACTAGCTCTAATCCTATCTATTACCTCAGCCCTAAACTTAACCCAAATGCTAACCGTAGGATAAACTTAACCCTATCCATAACTCTAACACTATTACCTAAATCTAACCTGACCCCTAAACTTAACCATATTCATTACCCTAAACCTAAACCTACCCCTAAAGCTAATTTGAGCCCTAAACATAAACCTAAACAAACCCTAACCCTTTTCCTCACCCTAATAACACCCCTAACTAAACAAACCATAAATAAACCTAAACATACCATAACACTTTTCCACACCCTTAAAATACCCCTCTCAAAAACTGAACCTAACACTTAATCTAACCCTTACATTATACCTAACCATAAACTTAAGCCTAAAACTATCCCTAACCATAACACTAGACCTGACCTTAGCCCTAGTCCTAATGCTAGACCATACCCTAACGAAAAGTGGAATTTTAATCCTGGCCATAAACTTAGACTTAATCCGAACCCTAACCCGAATACTAGCCCTAACCCTAAATTGAAACTTCACCCTAGGCCTAAACCTAGCTATAACTTCATACCATACCCTAACCTTAATCCTAACCCTAGCCCTAAACCAAGGCCTAGCACTAATACTAACTCTATCTCTAATCCTGTCCCTTATTGAGCCCTAATTCTAAACCTAACCATATCCCTAGTGCTAAGACTATCTCTAACTCTCGCCCTAGCCCTAGATCTAAACTTACCCATTCTATAAGCCAAAGCCTAGCCATAACCCTAGTCCAAACCTAGCCTTAAAATTAGGCATAGCCATAAACCTAGATCTAACCCTAACTCTAAATCTAACCCTAACCCTAAACCTAAACCTCACCCTAAAAGGAGCCCTAACCCTAATGCTAATTTGAAAACTTGCCCTAAGCCTAGCCATAGCCATCAAACAAAACTAAGCTTTAGCCCTAATACTAACACTTAAACTAAATCTAATTCTAATGCTACACCTAGCCCTAACCCTAACCCTACAACTAATATTGACCCTGACTCTGAACCTAAAACTAACCCTAGCTCTAAATATCACCCTAACACAAATCCTAACCCAAACACTAGACCTAGCCCTAACCCTCGGGAGAAAACTAGCCTTAATCATAAAACCATTTCTTACATTAAAAATAGCCCTAACCCTAACACGAAATCCAGCCCTAAAATGTGCCCTAACTCTAGCTTTAACCCTAGCCCTAACCCTAACACTAGTTTTCAATTTATCTCTATCTTAAGTCAAATCCTCACCCTAATGCTACCCTAGTTTTAACCCTAATCATTAGCATGCCCCAACCTTTAACTCTCTTACTAGTCCTAACACTAGACCTCATTCTATATCTAAAACTAACCCAAAGTCTAACCCTAACACTGACCCTTATTCTGACCCTAACACTAACCCTAGGAATAAGCCTGAGCCTAATCCTAAACCGAATTCTAACATTAGCCCTATCGGTAAACCTATATCTAAACCTAATCATAACACTAACACTAGACATAAACTTAAATATAGCCATAACTCTAGCCCTAGCCCTAAACAGAATCCTAGCCCTAGCCCTAACTAGAAACATTAAAATAACACAAAAAGTAATCCTAACCCTAGATATAAACCTAATTCTAATTCTGGACCCAACACTAAATCCAATACTAACCTAAACACTGAACATTACCCTAACATAAACCCAAGCTCTAAACCTTATCCTAACACAAAACCTGACCCTAATACAAGATTTATCCATTACCTTAACCCTCAAACAAGCCATAATCATTACCCTAGCTCTTACATTACCCATAGCCCTAATGCTAGGCATAAACCTCACATCAAACAGCCCTAAACCTATCCCTAAGCATAACCCTAACATTAAACTAACCAAACCTTACCCTAATGCTTGCAGTAGCCCTTACCCAAGCTCAAACTCTAACCCTTACCCTAAGCCTAAACCTAGCCCCAAACCTAACCCTAATCCTAGTGTGAATCCTAACTTTAATCATATCCCAAACCCTAGATCTAACTTTACCCATTACTTTAAATACACCCTAACCCTAATGCTAAATCTAGCCCTAAACCAAACCCGAACCCTAACCATAGCCGTGACTCTAACTTAAAGCTCATGCTAGCCCTTACATTAGCCTAAACCCTAACACTAACCCTAAACCTAACCCTAAAACTAACCCTAGGACTAACCCTAATCCTAGCCCTAATCCTAACATTAACCAAAACCCTAACACTAGCACTAACGCTATCCATTACCCTAAACCTAAGCCTAAACCAAATTTTAAAACTAGGCCTTATCTTAACCCTATGCCTAACATTAACCTTATACATTACTCTATAAATAAACTGAACCCTTAACCTAACCCTATCCATTACTCTAACCTGAAGCCTAACCCTAATGCTAATTTCAGCCCTAACCATATACCTTAACCGAGACCAACCCTAATCCGGATTCTGAACCTAATAACACACCTAGCTCTATAAAGGACCCCCTACCCTAAACTTGTCTTACATTAGACCTAGCCATTAACCAAATCTTAAAACTATCCCTAATTTTAACCCTAGACCTGATATTAGAGCTAGCCATAATCTTAGTCCTAACCCTAACACAAAACCTAACCCTCATCCTAGTCCTAAACCTAGCCTTATCCTAACCAGAACCCTCACCCTAGCACTAGCCCTAAATTTAACTCTTTCCCTGGCCCTGAAACAAGCTATATAACCCCAACCTTGCACCTAAAACAAACCCTAAACCTAGCCCTAACCATAGGCCTAACTCTAACACTTATCCTAGTGCTAATCCTAGCCCTAATTTAGCACTGACATTAACCCTACACCTAACCCTAGCCGTAAGACTAACTATAACTCTCAAAGCTAGCAATATTTCTATTTCTAACCCTATCTGTTACTGTAACCCTCACACTAGCCCTAAACTTAGCCCTAACCCTAACAATAGCCCTAACCCTAGATCTAACCATAATGCTAAATCTAACCCTAACATTAAGCGTAAACCTCACCCTACCACTAGCCCTAACACTTTTGATAATCCTAAAACTAGACGTAACCCTAGCCCTAGCCCTAAAACAAAACCGAGCCTTTGCTCAAACCCTAAATAAATATACATACCAAACACTAGTACTATAACTAGCAATAACCCGAGCTCTAATTTGAGTCTAAGGCCTAAAATTAACCCTAACCCAACTCTTATCCAAACACTAACCATATCCCTAGACCTAAACCAAACTTAGTTCTAGCCATAACAATAAACATTAACCTAAAACAAACACTAACCCTACCCCTATACCTAACCTTAGTCTTAATTCTGGGTTTCAGCCTAACCCTAACACTTACTTGAACATTGATTCTTACACTAACAATAAACTAGCTCTAAACTCGACCCTAAATCAAAATGTAAATTTAAAACGAGACCTGGCAATAGGCATAACCCTAAAACTAGCCCTAGTTAGAACTCTAGATCTTACATTAACCATAGCACTAGCCCAAGGCCCTAAACTTAACTCGAAACCTAGCCCTAATCCGAGGCCTAAACCTACTGTAAGCATAATCCTCACCCTAACCCTAGCCCTAACTCTAACCCTAACCCTCACCTTAGTCCTAACCCTAGTTAAAAGCCTAACCCTTATCCTAAACATAACCCTAGGAATATCCCTAACCATAACCTTAACCGTAGCCCTAATCCTAACATTAACCCTAACTCTAACCCTAGCCATTACCTTAACTCTAACCTTAACCCTAATGAAAACCCTAACCCTAACCCTAACCAAAATCCTAATAAAAACCATAAGCCTAACACTATAACTAACCCTAAACCAAACCCTTGCTGTAGCCCTAACCCTAATTCAAACCCTAAACCTTACACTAAACCCAACAGTAAACCTAGTCTTAAAACTAAACCATAAATCTAACCTTAACACTAAAGCTAACCTTACATTTAACCCAATATATTACCCAAAACTTTACCATGGGGTTGGAAATGTGGCTCAAGCTGTAGCGTGCTTGGCTGGCATGCGTGCAGCCTGGGTTCAATCCTCAGCACCACATACAAACAAAGATGTTGCGTCCGCCAATAACTAAAAAATAAATATTAAAAAATTCTCTCTCTCTCTCTCTCTAAAAAAAAAAAGAATAAAAAAAAACTAACCCTAACCCTAATGAAAACCCTAGCCCTAACCCTAAACCGAACCCTGACCAAACCATAACTCTAAGCCTAGATCAAACACTAAACCTAACCCTCAACCCAGGACTATTCTATCTCAAAACCTAACCTTTACCCTAAACATAACCCTAACCCTACCATAAGATATGTTTTCTAGCCCTAACCCATACCCTAAGCCTAACTCTAGACCTAATATTAACAATAACCTTAGCCTTAACCCTAGCTTCAACCATATACAATACCCTTATGATAATTGTAAACCTAATGCTAACCCTAATCATTTTGCTAACCATTTTCATAAACCTACCCTGAACCCTAAACCTAAACCTATCCATTACTCTAACCCTAAACCTAATGCTCATTTGAGCCCTATCCTTAAACATTAAGCTAAAACAAACCCTAACACTGATTCTGACCCTAAAAATATACCTAGCTCTAAACCTGACCCTTACCCTAAGCCTAACACTTACAATTAGACCTAGACACAAACCTAACCCTAAATCTACCCCTAACTGAAACACTAAACTTGATATTACCCCAATCACTAATGCTAGAACTAAACCTAAAGCAAACCCTAGCACTCATTCTAGCCCTAAACCTAGCCTTAATCATATCCTTAACCCTATCTCTAGCCCTAACACTAATTCTAACCCCCACCCTACCTCTAAACCTAGCTATAACGCCATCGCTTACCTTAAAGATAACCATAACCCCAGTCCTAATGCTAGGCCTAAGCTGAACACTAAACATAATCCTAATCCTAGCCCTAATTTGGCCCTATCCTTATAACTAACCTTAACTAACTCTAACCCTCGTCCTAAACCTTTCTCTATTTCTAAACCTATCTGTTTCTATAATCCTAACCCTATCCCTAACCCTTGCCCTATCCTTAGAGTTAGGCCAAACCATAGATCTAAAGCTAATTTCAAATCTAAACCTAACCTTAAGCATAGCCTAACACTCAAACTAGCTCTAACCCTAATGCTAATCATGTAACTAGTGCTAACCCTAAACCTAGGACTAAAACCAAATTGAGCAATACACCTAACCCTAAACCTTAACTTCAACCAAAACCTAAAATTACACCTAGATCTAATTCTAGGCCTAATTGGAGTCCTAACCCTAACTTTCAAAAGTACTCTCATCCTGACTCATATCCTAATAGTCACCCTAGCTCTAAATACCATGCTAAACTTAAATAAAATACTAACAGTAACCCTTGCCCTAATTCATGTCATGACACTAACCTTAAAACTAAACCTGACCCTAACTCATACTAACAGTCACCCTAGCTCTAAACACAACCCTCATCCTATACTGAACCCTAACAGTAACACTAGCCTTTATTTGATTCCTAACCCTAACCCTAAAAAAAACTCTGATTCTAACTCAGATTCTAATAATAACCATAGCTCTAAATATTACCCCAAACTTAAACCTAACACTTACACTACACCTATCCCAAACCCTAACCCTAAAACTAACCCTAATTGTAAACCTAGTTTTTACATTAGACATTTACTTAACCCTAACATGAAAACTACCCCTAATCTAAGTCCAAAACATAAATTTAACCCTAACCCTAATTCTAACCCTAGCCCTAAACCTAGCTCTAAGACTATCACTTACCCTAAGCCAAACACTAACACTAATGGTAAACCTAGACCTATCCCTAATCTTTAGGGTAACCTTATTAATAGTCCAAAACCAAGTGATCACTCTAGCTCTAACCCTATTCCAAAGCCTAATATTAATGCTGATCTTTATTCTGATCCTAACACTAACCCTGGGTCTAAACCTGTCCCTAACCCTAGACCAAACCCTAACACTAGCCCTAGACAAAAACCTAATCCTTAATCTAGACTTAACTCTAGCCCAAGACCTAAAAAAACACCTTGAATTAGCCCTAACAATAACCCTGAACCTAACCCAAACACTAACCCTACCCATAGACCTAAACCTAGTCCTAATTCTGGCTGTAACCCTATCTCTAACTCTAACCCAAACACTGACCATGTCTTTATAGTAAAACTATCTCTAATTTTAACCCAACCTGAAAATCTAAACCTAACACTATACCTAGCCATAACCCTAATCCTAAAACTAGCCCTAAATATAAACCTAGATCTTACATTACCCATAGCTCTAACCCTAGGCCTAAACCTAACACAAAACCTAGAGCTAATCCCAGGCCTAAACCTAGCCTTAAACATATCCCTAACCCTAACCCACAGCCTAACCCTAATCTAACACTCACCTTAGTCCAAATCCTAGCTCAAAGCCTAACACTTACCCTAAACATTAACCTATATCTATTCCTAAAAATAACCCTAACGCTAGTCCTAATCATAACCTCAACCCTAGCCCTAAACCTACCCTTTACCCTAAACCTAACCCTAACCCTATTGATAATTCGAGGCCTAAGAATAACGCTATAATTAAATAGGAAACTAACGGTAGATCTAACCCTCAACCTCAAATCAACTTAGACTTAATCCTAGCTCAAACCTTACACCTTATCATAAACCTAAACATAACATAACTCTAACCCTAAACCTAAACCTCTATCTAACATTAACTAGAACCGTAAAGCTACATCTAAACATATCCATTACCCTAACCTTAACCCTACCCCTAATGATGACCTAGACTTAATCATAATCCTAACCCTAACCATAGTGTAATCTTATACCTAGACTTAACTCTAAACCTAACACTCACCTTAGGCATTACCTTAGCTCAAACCTAACCCTTATGATAAACATAAACCTGACCCTAACCCTACTTCTAACCCTAACCCTAACTATAAATCAAGGCCTATTCCTAACCATAAACCTAGCAAAAAACGTATCGCTAAACTGTCCATTATACTAACCCTAACCCTTACCAAAATGCAAACCCTAGACCTAACCCTAACCCTAAGAATTAGCTAAACCTAACCTGAACAAATAAACAAAACCCTATGATTACCCTAACTCACACCCAAATGCTAACTTGAGCCCTAACATAAACTCTAACTTTAACCAAACTCTAACTCTAACCTGACACTAATAAATCCCTTAGCTCTAAAGCTAACCCTTACCTTAAAACTAACACTTTAACTAGACCTAGCCATAAACATAATTCTGAAACTATCACCAACCGTAAGCCTAGACATGACATTAGCCCTATCCCTAATCTTAGCCCTAAACTTAACAAAAATTTCAGCCCTTATCGTAGCATTAAACATACCCTTACACCTAACACTAACCTTAACACTAGCCCTAACCCTAATACTAACCTATCCCTAATCTTAGCCCTAATTTAGTCCTATTCCTAACCCTAGCCATAAGACTAACTCTAACTCTCACCCTAGCCCCATCTCTTGTTCTAAGCCATTTTCTTACCAGAACCCTAATCCTACACCTAACCCTATCCGTATCCTTAGCCCTAGCCCTAACTAGATTTAACTTTAACTCTAAATCTAATAATAACCCTAAGCTTAACCCAAACTCTAACCCTAACTCTAAATCTAATTTAATCCGAAGGCTAAACCTAAACCGAACACTAGCCCAACCCCTAATGCCAATCCTAAAAAAAAGCCCTAACACGAGCCCTAGCCCTAAAACAAAATGAACCATAGCCCTAGCCCTAACCATTAACCTAAACCAAATGCTAACCCTAATAGTATACCTAATTTGAGTTTTAATCTGAACCCTAAAACTAACCCTGACCCTGACTCTGACCATAACACTGACATAACCCTAACCCTAAACCTAAACCTATCACTACACATAGCCCTAACCCTAACCTTACATTTAGCCCTAAACATAACTCTGGTACTTACATTACCCATAACCCTAACCTTAGCACTAACTTAACACAAAATGTAGCCCTAATCTAAGCTGTAACCCAAGTTTTAACCCTAATCCTAACCCTAACCCTAGCCCTAATCATACACATAACTCTATCCCTAACCCTAGCTCTAACCCTATCCATTACCATAAACATAACATTCACCCTAATGCTAAACCTAGTCCTAAAAATAACCCTATCCCTAATCCTAACCTTATTTATTACCGTAATCCAAACCGAGATCCTAAACCTCACCCTATCATTAACCTAACACTAAACCTAATGCTAATTTGAGCCCTAACTTTAGTACTTAACCTATCCCAAACCCTATCCCAGTCCCTGACTATAAAAATAATCCTACCTTTAAACCTGACCCTAACCCTAAAACAAACCCTTACACTACATGTAGCCATAAAACAACACTAAAACTATCTTTAACCATAACCCAAGCCCTAATATTAGTCCTAGCCGTAATTCTAGCCCTAGACTTAAAACAAACCCTAGCCCTCACCCTAGCCCTAAACCTAGCCCTAATCATAACCCTAAACTTAACCATAGACCTAACCTAATTGTAACCTCATCCTTTCACTAAACCTAGCTATAACATCATCCATTACCCTAAACTTATTCCTAACCCTAACCCTAACACTAGACCTAAGCTGGACACTAACCCTAGCCCTAATCCTAGCCCTAATTTAACCCTATCCATAATTCTAATGCTAAACACTAGACCTAATCTGGACAATAACCCTAGCCCTAATCCTAGCCCTAATTTAACCCTATCCTTAATTCTAATACTAAATCTAACTCTCACAATAGCCCTATCACTATTTATAAGCCTATCCCTTAACTTAACCCTAACCCTAGCTCTAAAAAATAGCTGTAAACCTAGCCATAACTTTTGCCTAATCTTTATTCCTAGTCCTAATGCTAGATCTAAGTCTAAATCTAACACTAACGATAAGCCTAAGCCTAACATAAACACTAGCACTAATCCTAACACTAATCATGAAACTAGTCCTAACACTAACCATAGCAGTAAAAAAACACCCGAGTAATAGCCCTAACACTAAACCTTAACTTAAACTAAATCCTCATACTACACCTAGACATAACTCTAGCCCTAATTCAAGTCCTAAACTTAACCTTAATACTAACCCTGACTGTGACTCATATCCTAACACTCACCCTAGCTCTAAACATTACACTAACTTTAATCCACACCCTTACAGTAACCCTACCATTATTTCGAGTCCTAACCCTAACCCTAAAACTAACTCTGACCCTATTAACCTAAACCTAGCAATCGCTCTAAATATCACCCTGACCTTAAACCTAATCCTAAAACTAGAGGTTAAACCCCTAACCATAACCAAAAATTAAACCTAATTGTAACCATAGTTTTTACATTAGCCATTGCTCTAACCCTAGCCCTAAACATAACACAAAACTAGCCCTAATCCGAGCAATAAACCTAGTTTAACTGTAACCCTTGCACTAATCCAAGCCCTAACCCTAGCTCTAAATCTATCCCTTACCTTAAGCCAAACCCTAACCCTAATGCTAAACCTAATTCTTAACCTAACAGAAACCCAAACCATATTATTATTCTTAAACCTAGTACTCATTCTAGCTCTAACCATAACCCAAACCCTAACCCTAACCCTGATCCATATTCTGACAATAACAATAATCGTAGGTCTAAACCTGAACTTAACCCTAAACTGAACCCAGACAGTAGCCCTTCCAGTAATGTTATACATAAACCTAATCCTAACACTATTCCTAGACCTAAACCTAATCCTAAATCTAGCCATTACTCGAACCCTAGACCTAATGAAAAACCTAGAAATAGCCCTAACAACCCTTAGCCTATGCTAAACAATAATTCTTCCCCTAGACCTAATTCTGGCTTTAATTCTAACCATAACCCTAACCTGAACACTGACACTGACACTAACAGTAACCCTAACTCTAAACACCACCCACCCTAAACCTAACCCTAAAACAATACCTAGCCCAAACATTAACCTTAAAACTAGCCAAAATCATACCAAATTCTTACATTAGCTGTAGCCCTAACCTATCCCAAAACCTAGTCCTAATCCAAAGCCTACCCTAGCTTTAACCCTAAAGTTAATCCTAATCCTAACCATAGACCTAACGCTAACCCTAAGCCTAAGTTTATACATAATCCTTAGCATAACCCTAGCCCTAACCCTAGCTCTAACCTGTCCATTAATCTAATGATAACTGTAAACCTGAGGCTAACCCTAGGCCAAACCCTAATCCTATCCCTAATCCTAACCCTATCCATTACCCTACACTTAACCTGAACTCTAAACTTAAAACTATCATTACCCTATCCTTAACAATAATGCTAATTCTAGCCCTAAACCTAAACCTTAACCTAATAAAAACGCTAAACCTGACCCTAACCCGAAGAATACCCCTAGTTCTAAACTTGACCCTAACTATATACCTAACCCATCAAATAGACCTAGCTATAAAACTGACACTAAACTATTCCTGAATGTAACCCTAGACATGACTTTTGCCCTAGCTCTAATCCTAGTCCTAACCATTACGCAAAACTTATACCACGTCCTAGCCATAAAATTCACCTTAATCATAAACCTAACCCTAACCCTAATTCTAAACTTCACCCTAGCCATATAATTAACTATAATCCTAACTGTTACCCTAAACCTAACCCTAATCCTAAACCTAACACTAACCCTAGCTCTAACCCTAGGCCTAACCATAACACTAACCCTTGCCCTAAGACTAAATTTAACTCTTGCCATAGTCCTACACTGAGTTCTAACCCAATCTCTTACCATCACCCTAAAACTAGCCTTATCCTTAGCACTAGCTCAAACCCTAGATCTAAACTTAACTCTAAATCTAACACTAAACCTAAGCCTAAACCTCACACTAACACTAGCCCTAACCCTAACACTACTCCTGAAATTAGCCCTAACCCTACCCCTAGCCCTAAACAAAACCGAGTCATAGCCCTTACCCTAACCGTTAACCGAATCCAAACCCTAACCTTACACCTAGCCCTATAACTATCTTTAATTCTAGACCTAAATCTAACCTGAAAAGTTATCCAGACACTTACTCTGACCCTAACACTAACTCTAGCTCTAAATATTGTCATTACCATAAACAACCCTAACACTAAACACAGCCCTAATCCTAACCCTATAATTAGCGCTAATCATAACCCTACTTCATACATTACATGTAGCCTTAACCCTAGTCCAAACCTAAACTAACCCTAGTCCAAACCTAAACTAGTCTTAATCTGAGTCCTAATCCTAGCTTTAACCCTAAACATAAACCTAACTCTAACCCCCCCCCCCCAAAGCCCTAATCCTATATATATCCCTAGACCTAATCTTAGGTCTAACCCTATCCATTACTCTAATGATAACCATAACCATAATGCTAAATATTAGGCCTAACCTTAACCCTATCCATTACACTAAACCACATCTAAACCCCAAATCTAACCCTTTCATTAATCCTAACCATAAACCTAATGCTAATTCAAATCCTAAATCTTATCTCTAATCTAAACTAAACCCTAACCTTCAATCTGACTCTAATAATAACCCTAGCTCTAAACCTGACCCTTACCCTAAACATAACCCTTACACTGGTCCAAGCCATAAACCTAACACTAAATCTATCTCTAACTGTAACCCTAGACCTGGCATTAGCCCTAGCCCTAATACTAGCCCTAACCCTAACACAAAAACTAGCCTTCATTCTAGCCCTAAGTCTAGCCTTAATCATAACCCTAACCCTAACCCTAGAAATAAACCTAATACTAACTCTTGCCCTAGCCCTCAACTTAGCTATTGCCCAATACCTTACCCTTCATTTAACCCTAACTCTAACCCTTACCTGAGGTATAAACCTAACACTAATTCTAGTCTTAATTTAGCCCTATTCCTAAACATAACCATGGCCCTAGCCCTAAAACTAACTCTAACTCGCACACTAGCCTATCACTATTTCTACCCTATCCCTTACCATAACCTTAACCCTTGCCTTATCCGTAGTCCTAGCCCTAACCATAGATTAAATACTAACTCTAATCTAACCCTAGCTTGAAGCCTAAGCCTAACTATTATAAATATGTTTATATTTAGATTCTATGTCTACAGATGCTGGCTTTAATTATTATTTAGAATATAGTCATTAGTTTTATAAAAGGCATATATACCTATTTCTGGTGGTATATAGAGAATTGATGGTCAGTGGTAGGATGCTATGTTAAGGGGAAAAAAGTGAGGGTATGAGATTAATCTATCTTAGCAAATTGGAGGACAACTGCAATGAATAGACAGGGTAATTTATGGAAGAATATATAAATTCAAATTCCTTACCTGTATCCATTAAATTACTCTATGTATAAATAGTAAACGTTAGGAGGCTGAAAGTGGGATAGAGGGAGGAAGAAAAAAGAAGAAAATAATAACAAGGAAAGAAAGAAAGAGAGGGAGAATGAAAATAAGAGAAAATAAGGGGGGGGGGTGGTGTGGTGGGCCTATGCAATTCCTCTATATTATACTAATTTCTGGTGATTCAGTACTTAAAGTCCAATTTCATGCAAAGTTCATGATTTTGCATATGTTGAGATTGTGAGTTCCAGAGCGGAAAGTGTAGAGGAAAATAAATGATAAGAGAGAGAATAGAAAAGTCTCTCAGAAATCTGTTTTTTTCCAGTAGGTGGAGTTATCTATTTCTAGCTTGAGTCTCTGTGCTAAGGGTGGTGGAGGTAGCCAGTTTTAGTGGGCTTGAGGTTCTACCTTGAGCCTCCCTATTTAGTCTCTCAGTTGGAAACCGGGTACCTGTACAGTTGCTGATCTGCATTGATAGCTATGCCCCGCCAACCAAAAAAAAAACTTGTGAGAAAAATCTTGAGTTATCACAGCTGTAGGTAGAGGAGTTGGAAACCGGGTACCTGAGCAGCCGCAGAACTGAGCTTCATGCAATGGCTACTGATACATGTGTTCTGTGCTACCTATACTCTGCACTGAGCGTGCCTGCACAGGCGAGACTTCTGTCTGAGCCGAGAGCAAACCGGTGGCCAAGACATCCATCTGCGCCAAGAGCTCATGCACAACTCAGACTTCCTTCTGAGCTGAGAGCACATGTGCAGCCGAGACTTCCGTCTGTGCAGAGAGCTCATGCATGGCTGAGACTTCTGACTTCTGAATGAGCTGAGAGCAAGCACACAGCCGAGGCTTCCATCTGCACAGAGAGCTCCAGTGTGGCCCTAGTTTTCTTCAAATTTCAATGAAACTGGGAAAGATTCATCTTTTACTTAGCCTTACTATGCTCCACAGGTTTGGACCTTCTCGGTTCGATGGTTTGCTTTCAGGAACAGTTTGTATTTTAAGATTTTCCTTCATTATTGATGTGAATGAAAATTGAGCTGGAAATCAAAAAGGGTTCATAGGAGGTGCTTGAAACTTCACAAATCAGTTCTCAGTGGGTTTATTTCTTTTAAAGATAGTTAAAAGCTGAAGTATGCAAAAGCTACTGTATGTGAGAGCCCTTAAGAAAAAAAAACAGAGAAATATGTATGTATTTTTGAAATAATTCTCCCAATGATTTGATCATATTTCTTTGACACTGTGCAGTATTCATCTTTAACCTTTCTCACTATGGTCTCCAAGTTTGGGATATCTAGGATCAATGGTTTTCTATAAAGGTAAATGTTAGTGTTAGTGTTAGGGTTAGGGTTAGTTTTAGAGCTAGTGTTAGAATTTTTTTGTTCAAATTTCTTTGATACTGGGTTGGATTTATCTATTTCCTATCCTTACTATTCTCCCCAGGAACAGTTTTTATTTTAGGTTTTCACTTCATTTTGACCTATATGGTTAAATGTAAATAGAGCTTGAAATCAAACAGAGTTGGTTTGAAATTTTGCTTAAAACTTCACACACTCAATCAGTTCTCAGTGTGGATTTTATGGTTTGTTTCTTGTGGAAGTAGCCCTACGCTGAAATAGAAATACTTCATCCGTGAGTGCTTTAGGAGCAATCTTCAATATTTTTGGTTGAATTACTTGGATACTGTACAGGATTAATCTTTACCTAGCCTTAAGAGGATCCCCAATTAGGGACCTTTAATTTCAACGGTTTAGTTTCAGGAACAGTTTGAATTTTTAGGTGTCACTTTGTTATTGCCTACAGGTGTGAATAACAATGAAGCTGGAAATCAAACGGTTGGTACTAGCTGCTTGATACCTTACACTCTCAATTAGTTCTCTGCGAGCACTCTCTGCTTTCTTTCTATTGAATATTGGCCAAAGGACAAGCATGCAAAAACAACTTTATCAAAGTGCTCTTTAGGAGACAACGGGGAATTAAGCATGTAATGAACTATCTCCCACAATTATTTGGTGAGATTTCTTTGATACTGTGCATTTTTCATCTCTTAGCTTGCCCCACTAGGCTTCACATCTTTGGGACTTCTATGATCAAAGGTTATTTAAACAGGTTAGAGTTAAGGTTACAGTTAGTGTTAGTGCTAGGTTTAGACCTAGTGTTAGGTTTAGAATTTGTTTTGATCAAATTTTCTTGATACTGTGCATGATTCATCTTTTACCTAGCCTTACTATGTTCCCCAGGTTTGGGCCTTCTCAGTTCAATGGTTCGCTGACAGTAACAGTTTCTGTTTTGAGGTTTCACTTCATTTTGAACTATATGCTAAAGGGAGCTTGAAATAAAAGAGGGTTGTTGCTAACTCATTGAAACATCTCACACTCAATCAGGTCTCTGTGGGCATTCCCTGGTTTGTTCCTTGTGAATGTAACCCTAAGCTGAAGCATGCAAAGCAACTTTACCTGAGAGTACTTAGGGGAAAACAAGAAAAATATGCATGTACTGAACTATCTCCCCTAATTATTTGGTCACATTTCTTAGATGCTGCACAGAATTCATCTATTAGCTTGCCTCAGTAAGTTGCCCATGTTTAGGAAATCTAGATTCAATGATTTTCTAAACAGGTTAGGGTTAGGATAGGATTAGGGTTAGGGCTAGCTTTAGAGTTAGTGTTAGTGTTAGAGTTTGTTTTGTTCAAATTTATTTGATACTGAGAAGGATGCATCTGTTACCTAGACTTATTATGTGCCCCAGTTTAGGGCCTTCTTTGTTCAATGGTTCGCTGTCGGGAATAGTTTGTTTTTAATGTCTCACTTCATTTTCACCTATATGGGTAATGCAAATGGAGCTAGAAATCAGAGGGTTGGTGCTAGCTGGTTGAAACTTCACATACTCAATCACTTGTCTTTGGGCACTCTCTGTTTTTTTGCTTGTAAAATGAGTTTTAAGATGAAGGATGGAAAACAAATTTATTTAAAATCACTTTAGAAGAAAACAGGGCAATATCCATGTAGTGAAATACCACCCCCAAATATTTGGTCAGATTATTTTGATACTGTGCAGAATTCATCTGTAAGCTTGCCCCACTAGTCTTCCTAAGTTTGAAACTTTTATGATCAAAGGTTCACTTAACAGGTTTGGGTTACAGTTATGGTTAGAGTAAGGGCAAGGTTTAGAGCTAGTGTTAGGGTTAGAGTTAGTTTTTTTCAACTCTTTTGATACTGGGCAGGATTCATCTTTTTCCAATTCCTAGTATACTCCACATGTTTGGGACTCCTAGCTAAAAGGAGTTGCTCTCAGGAGCAGTTTTAATTTTTATGTTTCATTTCATTTTGCCCTACAGGGGTGAATGGAAATTGAGCTGGAACTCAAACAGGGTTTGTGCTAGCTGCTTGAAACTTTACACACTCAATTAGTACTCAGTGTGCATTCTCTCATTTGTTTCATGGAGGTATCCCAAAGGTGAAGCAGAAAGACACAGCTTTATCTGTGAGCATTTTAGGAGCAAGCTTTTACTTTTTTTGCTTGAATTCTTTTATACTGTACAGGATTCATTCTTTCCCTAGCTGTAGTAGGATTTCCAAGTTTAGGCCTTCAAGGTTTGCAGGTTCACTGACAGGAACAGTTTGAATTTTTAGATTTCACTTTATTATGGTCTATAGATGTGGATGAAAATTGAGCTGTCAATAAACAGGGTTAGTAGTAGCTGCTTGATACTACACACACACAATCAGCTCTCGGTGGGCACTCTCTGGTTTGTTCCTTGTGAAAGTACCATAAACTGCAGCATGAAAATATAATTTAAACAAGAGCACATTAGGAGAAAACAGGGAAATATGAATGTACTGAAATACCTCCCCCAATTACTTGGTCAGATTTCATTGATACTGCACAAAATTTATCTGTTAGCTTGCCCCACTAGGCTCCTTTATTTGGGGACTACTATGATCAATGTTTCTCTAAACAGGTTAGGTTAGGTTTAGTATTAGGTTATGAATAGCTTTACAGCTAGTGATTTATTAGATTTAGTTTTGTTCAAATTTATTTGATACTTTGCAGGATTCAGCTTTTACGTAGTCCTACTATATTCCCTAGGTTTGTGCCTCTTGGATCAAGTATAAGCTGTCTGGACAAGTTTGTATTTTAAGTTTTCAATTTATTTTGACATATGTGGGTAAATGGAAATGGAACTTGAAATCAAAAAGGGTTGGTGCTTGCTACTTCAAACCTCACACACTCAATCAGTTCTCTATGGGCATTCTCTGGTTTATTCTTTTTGAATATAGCTCTAATAAGATGCATTCAAAGCAATTTTATGTGACAGCACTTTAGGAGAAAATGGAAATATGCATGTGCTCTACTACCTCCCACAATTATTTGGTCAGATTTCTTTGATACTGTGAAAGATTCATCTCTTATCCTGCCCCACTTGGCTTCAAATGATCAAAGGGACTCTAAATAGGTTAAGGTTAGTTTTATGGTTAGTTTTAGGACTAGGATAAGACCTAGTGTTAGGGTTAGAGTTAATTTTGTTTCCATATTTCTATGATACTGTGCAGGATTCTTCATCTTTTTCCTATTTTTACTATACTCCTATTGTTTGGGCTTCCTTCATAAAGGGTTTGCTTTCAGGAACAGTTTCAATTTTCAGGTTTCTCTTGTTTTTGCCCTATAGGTGTGAATGAAAATGAAGCTGGAAATCAAACAGGGTTTGGGCTAGCTTCTTGAATCATCACACACTCAATTAGTTCTCAGTGAGGATTCTCTCATTTGATTTCCGTGGAAATAGCCCTTACCTGAATTAGAAAGAAATATTTTATCTCTGAGTGCTTAAGAAGCAAGCAGAATACACATGTACTGAAAGAGCTTTGAATTTTTTTGGTCAGATTACTTTGATAATGTACAGGATTCATCCTTGAACTAGCCTTAGGCTCTCCATGTTTGGGCCTTCATGATTCAATGGTTCACTTTCAGGAACAGTTTCTATTTTAAGGTTTCACTTCATTTTGACCTAAATGGAATTGGAGGTAGAAATCAGACAGGGTTGGTGCTAGCTGCTTCAAACTTTACACACCCAATCAGTTCTCTATGGGCACTCTCTGGTTGGTTTCTTGTGAATGTAGCTCTAAGCTGAAGCATGCAAAGCAAGTTTATCCGAGAGAACTTTAAGAGAAAAGAGGGAAATATAAACATATTAAAGACCTTCCCCAATTATTTGGTCATATTTATTTGATAATGTGCAGGATTCATCTACTCGCTTTCCCCACTAGGTTCCCAAATTTTGGGACTTCTATGATCATAGGTTCTCAAAATAGCTTAGGGTTAGGGTTGGGAATAGAGTAAAATCAAGCATTAGTGTTCCAGTTAGATTTGTTCAATTTTATTTGATACTAGGAAGTCCTCTTTTCCTTACCCTTGTTAAGTTCACCAGTTTTTGACCTTCTCAGTTCAAGTGTTCACTGTCAGGAACAGTGTATACTTTAAGGGTTCACTTCATTTTGATCTTTATGGGTAAATGGAAATGGAGCTCAAAATCAAACGCTGCTGGTGCTACCTGCTTGAAACTGCACATACTCAATCAATTTCCTGTCAGTACTCTCTGATTTCTTCCTTGTGAAAGTATCCCAAAGCTGTAGCATGCAATTACAAATTTTATCTGAGAGCACATTAGGAGACAACAGGAAAATATGCTTGAACTGAACTATGTCCCCCAGTCATTTGGTCAGATTTCTTTTATACTGCACAGGATTCATCTGTTAGATTTTCCCACTAGTCTCAAGAAGTTTGGATCTTTTATGATCAAAGTTTCACTAAACAGTTAGTGTTAGTTTTAGGGTTAGCGTTAGGGCTAGTGTTAGAGCGAGTGTTTCATTTGGAGTTAGTTTTGTTCAAAATTCTTTGATATTGGGCAGGAGTCATCTTTTACCTAGCCTTACTATGTTCACCAGTTCTGGGCCTTCATGTTTCAATGTTCACTGTCAGGAAAATTTTGAGTTTTAAGTTTTCACTTCATTTGAACCTATACAGGTAAATGGAAATGAAGCTAGAAATCAAACAGGGTATGTGCTAGTTGCTTGAAACTTCACACACTCAATCTGTTCTCTGTGGGCACTCTGTGGTTTCTTCCTTGTGAAATTAGCTCTAAGCAGAAGCATGCAAAACAACTTTATCCAAGAGCACTTTGTGAGAAATCAGGGAAATATGCATGTCCTGAACTACCTCCAACCACTTATTTGGTCAGATTTCCTTGATACTGCACAGGATTCATCTGCTAGTTTGCTGCTCTGGGTTCCCCAAGTTTGGGACTTGTATGATTAAAGCTCTATAAACAGGATAGGTTTAGGGTTAGTGTTCGAGTTAGTACTAGAGTTAGAACTAGTGTTAGGGTTAAAGTAAGTTTTGTTCAAATGTTTTTGATAGTTGGAAGAATTTCTCTTTTACCAAGTCTTATTATGTCCCCCAGTTTTGGGCCTTCTAATTTCAAATGTTAACTGTCAGGAACAGTTTGTATTTTAAAGTTTCACTTTAAGTTGTAGTATATGGGTAAATGGAAATGGAGCTTGTAATCAAACAGGGTTTGTGCTAGCTTCTTGAAATTTCACACACTCAATCAGTTCTCTGTGGGCACTCTCTGCTTTCTTCCTAGTGAAAGTTTTCCAAAGCTATGGCAATGAAAAGAACATTATCCAAGAGCACTTTAGGAAAAAACAGGGGGAAAGGCATGTCCTGAAACACCTCCCCCAATTATTTTGTCAGATTTTTGTTTTATACTTGGCAGGATTCATCTGTTACCTTGCTATACTAGGCACCCCCAAGTTTGGGTCTTCTATGATCATAGGTTCTCTAAAAAGGTTAAGGTTAGGGTTAGGGTTAGGGTTAGGGCTAGGGTTAGAATTAGTGTTTGGGTTAGAGTTAGTTTTGTTCTTTTTTTTTTTTTTTAGATCAGGGAGGATTCATCTTTTACCTAGCCTTACTTTATTCCCCATGTTGAGGTTTAAGGTTTCACTTCATTTTGACTTATTTGTGTAATTGAAAATTGAGCTGGATAAAAAACGGGGTTCTTAATTTTAGCTGTTGAAACTTTACACACTCAATCAGTACTCTGTGGGAACTCTCTGATTTGTTCATTGTGAATATAGCCCTTTGCTGAAGCATGCAAAGCATAGGTTTAGGGTGAGGGTGATGTATAGCGCTAGGTTTAGTGTTAGGGTCAGAGTCAGGGTAAGGGTTAGTTTTACCGTTAGGGTTAGAAGTCTATTTAGGGCTAAATTTAGGGCTAGGAGTAGGAATATGGTTTCGTTTAAATTAAGGTTTATCTTTAGGGCTATGGCTCGGTTTTGTTTTAGGAGTAGGGCTAGTGTTAATGCTAGATTTTGGATTAGTGTTAGAGTTACGGCTAGTGTTAGAATGAGGTTTAGGATTAGGGTTAGGGTTAGATTTAGATTTAGATTTAGATCTAGGACTAGGGTTAAACCTAGGTTAGGGTTTCAGAAGAGATAGGGTTAGAACTAGGGATACAGCTAGGAAGAGAGTAAGTTTTAGACTTAATTCCAGGCTAAGGTTAGGGTCAGGGTTACAGCTAAATTAGGGCTAGAATTAGGGCCAGGGTTAGTGTTAGCATTATGCCTCGGAGTAGGGATAATTTTAGGGTTAGCATTGGGGTCAAGGTTAAGTTTAGGGTAATGATTGGTGTTATAGCTAGCCTTAAGTCTAGGATGAGGGTTAGAATTAGGATTAAAGTTAGGTTTAGTGTTCAGGGTATAATTAAGATAGGTTTAAGGCTATAATGATGGCTTGGGTTTCTGTTTATTTTAGGGGTAGGACTAGGGCTAGGACTAATGTCAGTTCTAGGGTTATTGTTAGGGATAGTTTTAGGATTAGTTTATGCCTAGTTCTAGTGAGTTACATTTAGTGTAAGGGTGAGGTTTAGAGCTAGGGATTTTATTAGGTTTAGAGACAGGTTTGGCATTTGATTTAGGTTGAAGTTTACTGTTAAGGCTTGAATTAGTGCTATGTTTAGGTTTAGGGTTAGGGTAATTGATATATTTAGATTTGGGTTTCAGGTAAAGTTATGTATATTGATAGTATTATGTTTAGGGTTAGGGTTAGGGCTATGTTTAGTGTAATGGATAGGTTTACATCTCAGTTGAGGCCTAAATTATGGTTTGGATTAAGTCTAGAATTAGAGTTGGATTTAGGGATAGGGCTAGGGTTTGGTTTAGGGTAAGTATTAGGGTTAGGTAAGTGTTAGGAATAGGGCTAGAGTTATGGTTAAGTTAGAATAAAGGTTAGTGTTTGAGGTAGGGTTAGATGTTGGGCAAGGGTTAGGTTTAAGTTTAGGTCTAGGGTTATGTTTAAGGTCATTGTTTGGGTTTGGGTTAGGGTTATGGCTAAGGTTTAATTAGGGTTAGGGTTAAGTTTAGGGTAATGGATAATATTAGAGGTATGCTTAGTGTTTGGGTTAGGGTATGGGTTAGGGCTAGTGTTAGGATTAGGTTTAGTGTAAGGCTTAATGTTTCAGCTTAGTTTAGGCCTATTGCAAGGTTTAGGTTTCGGGTTAGGTCTAAGGTTACAATTGTGTTTAAGTTTAAATTTAGTGTTAGGGATAGGGTTATAATTAGGGTTAATGTAAGGGTAATGGATAGGGTTAGAGCTAAATTTTGGACTAGTGTTATAGTTAGGATTAAATCTAGGATTAGAGTGAGAGTTTAGGATGGGGATAGTGCTATGATTAGTGAAAGGGTTTTCCTTGAGCTAGGATTAGGTCTAAGACATGGGTTAGGTTGAGGGTTAGTTTTAGGGCCATGATTAGGTTTAGGGTTATGCTTAGGACTAAGTTTAGGCCTAGGATAAGGGCTAGGTTTTATATTAGTTTTAGGGCTAGGGTTAGAACTACGAGTAATGTAAGAGCTAGGGTTATGTTTAGGGCTAGTTTTAGGGTTAGGGTTATGGCTAGGTCTATTGTTAGGTCTAGGTTTGGGGTTAGGGTCAGGTTTCGAGCTAGGTTTAGTGTTAGATCACTCTTCGGGATATGATTAGGGTTAGGGTTATAGCCCAAATTAGGTCTAGGAATAGGGTTAGTGTTTGGTTTAGGTTAAGGGCTACTGTGTGGGCTATGGCTAGGTTTTTGTTTATGTCTTGGGCTTAAATTATAGATATCTTTAGGATTAGCTTTAGGTCTAGTGCTAGCATTTGTCTTAGGTATAGATATAGAGTTATCAGTTGCACTAGTGTTAAGGTTTGGTTTAGGGATAGGGTCAGGTTTAGACCCAGAGTTAGTATTAGGGTCAGAGTAAGGGTCAGTGTTATGGTTTGGGTTAGGGTTAGGGCTAATTTCAAGTCCAGCATTATGGTTAAAGATAGTTTTAGGATTAGGTTTATTTTTAAATCTAGTGTAACAGTAGGTAAAGGTTAGGGTCAGGTTTAGTGCCAAGGGTACTATTAGGGTAAGGGTTATTATTGGTGTTAGGGATAGTTCAAGGTTTTCAGTTAGGGTGAGAATTAGCAATAAGGTTAAAATTAGGGTAATGATAAAGTTAGGTTTAGGTTTCAGGATTGGTTTAGGGTAATTAATAGGGTTATGAGTAGGGGTAGGGTTAGGTTTAAGCCTAGAGTTAGCATTAGGTTTTGGGTTATGGTTAGGTTAATGGATAGGGTTAGAGCTAAGTTTATGGCTAGAGTTATAGTTACAATTAGTGCTCGTTTTAGGGTTAAGTTTAGGTTTTATTGTTAAAGCTACATTTAGGGCAGAGATTCGGGCTAGGTTTTGCGTTAAGTTAAAGCTAGGATTCAGGTTATATCTAATATAAGTACTAGGGTTATGATTAAGGCTAGTTTTATGGTTAAGGTTAGGGCTAGGTCTAGTGTTAGATTTAGGGTTAGGGTTAGAGTGACTTTAGAGCTAGATTTAGTGTTAGGTCAGGTTCAGTATTAGTTTTAGTTTTAGGCTTAAAACTCAAATTAGGGCTAATGTTACGGCGAGATGTAGGGTTAAGGTTTGTTTTAGATTAAGGGTCATGGTTAGGGCTATGACTTTGTTTTGTATTAGGATAGGGCTAGAGTTAGTACTGATTTTAGGATTGGCATTGGAGTTAGGGGTAAGGCTACTTTTAGGTTTAGGTTTAGGCTTATGGTTAGGGTTAGATTTAGATTCAAGTTTAGATCTAGGGTTAGGGCTAGGGCTAAGAAAAGGTCTAGGGTTAGGCCTAAGGTTAGATATAGGATTAGGATTCCAGTAATGGATAGGTTTAGAAATAGTTTTAGGGCAAGTGTGAGAGTAAGACTTAGTCTTAGAACTAGGTTAGGATTAAGTTTAGCGATATGGCTAAATTAAGGCTAAGATTAGGGCTAGGGTTAGTGTTTGGGTTAAGCCCAGGTTTAGGGTTAGGGTTATAATTAAGGCTATGTTTAGGGCTAAGATAAAAGCTAGGTTTTGTTTCATGG
This sequence comes from Callospermophilus lateralis, assembly GCF_048772815.1. Taxonomy (NCBI): domain Eukaryota; kingdom Metazoa; phylum Chordata; class Mammalia; order Rodentia; family Sciuridae; genus Callospermophilus; species Callospermophilus lateralis. Next base: position 87,993,068 of record NC_135306.1, read on the forward strand.
TTAGGGCTAGGTTTATGGCTATGGCTAATGTCAGGTCTAGGGTTACCACTAGGGTTACTTTCAATCTTTGGTTTTTGGCTAGGTCTAGTGTAAGGGTTAGGTTTAGGGTAAGGGTCAGGTTAGGGATAGGGGAATTATTAGGGTCATGTTCAGAATTTGGGTTTTGTTTTGGTTTAAGTTTTCGGTTAGTGCTCAAATTGGCATGAGCTTTGGGGTTATTGTAGTAATAATGTTAGATTTATCTTTCAGGTTAGGTTTGGGATAATTGATAGGGTTGGGTTAGTGATAGGGTTATTATTCCGCCTAGGCTTAGCATTAGGGTAAGGTTAATGTTAAGGGTAATGGTTACAGTTAGAGTTTAGTTTAGGGCTAGGGTTATGCTTAGAATTATGTCTTGAGTTTGGGTTAGGGTGAGGCTTAGAACTAGGGTTATGTTTATGGTTATGTTTAGCATAAGGGTTAGGTTATAAGCTATGGGTAGGGCTAGAGCAACGTTTAGGTTAAAGGTTAGGTCAAAGAATAGGATTATGATTGTTTTACTGTTAGAGTTAGTTTTAGGCCTAGGATTATCATTAGGGTTAGATTTAGGTTTAGTGTAATGGATATGGTTAGATTTAGGTTTAGGTTTAAAGTTAGGGTTAGATTTAAGTTTAGCATAATGGTTAGGGCTATAGTTATGTTTAGGTTTATGGTAAGGGTTAGGTTTTGAGCTAGGGGTAGGGCTATAGCAAGTTTAGGTTTAGGGTTAGGTCAAGGATTAGTTTTCTGGTCAGGGTTATGGTTATGGTTAGGGTTAAGGCTAGCGTTACCAATAGGTTTAGGATTAGGATTTGTGTGTTTTGTAGATTTTGAGCTAGGGTTAGGGCTAGGGTAAAGGTTAGGATTAAGCTAGGGTTAGGGTAAGATTTACCTATAGTTCTAGCTTTATGTTTATAAGTGTTAGGCTTTGAGCTAGGGTTGAGACTAAGGCTAGATTTAGGATCAGATTTAGGTTTAAGGCTAGTAGTTTCTGAATAAGTTTATCAGTAGTCTTAGGTTTAGGAATAAGTTTATCCGTAGTGCCAGTGTTAGAATTTTGTCTAGGTATAGGGTCAGGTTTAGACCTAAGTTTAGTGTTTGGGTCAGAATAAGGGTCAGGGTTAGCTTTAGATTTTGGGATAAGATTAGAACTAAAATTAAGTCTAGGTTCAGAAATATTAATGGTGTTACGATTTTGGTTAGCCTAAATATTAGGGATAGGTCTAGGGTTACCATTAGGTTCAGGGTATTGCTAAGGGTAAGGGATAAGTTTAGAGCTAGGTTTAGGATTAGAGTTAGAGTAGGTTTAAAGCTAGGTTTAGAACTTGTATTAGGGCTTGTTTTTGTGTTAGAGTGAGAGCTAGGGTGAGGGCATTGGCTAATGTTAGAACTAGGGTTACAATTAGGGTTAATTTTAGGGTTAGGTTTAGGGTTAGGGATAGGATAGTGTTAGGGTTAGATTTAAGGTTAGGGTTATATTTAGAGCTAGGGTTAGTGTTATGATATGAGTCAGGGATAGGGTTAGGACTCGAATTAGGGATGGGGTTACTTTTAGGTTTTCGTTTCAGAGTAGGATGGGTTATAGAGCTAGGGTTAGTGTTGGATATGAGACTGTTTCAGGGCTAGATTTAAGGTTAGGATTAGGAGTTGAATTTAGGGCTAGAGTTAGGTCTAGATGTAGTTTTAGGGTGGTTAAAGTTAAGGTTTAGGATTAGGGCCATTGCTTAGTTTTGTTTTACTGCTAGGGTGAAGGTTAGGGTTAGGGTTAGGGCTAGTTTTACAATTAACATTAGAGTTAGGGCTAGTGTTAGTGTTAGGCTTAGGCTTAGGTTTAGGCTTAGATTTAGAGTTAGGGTTAGAAATAGGATTAGGGCAAGGACTAAGGATAGGGCAAGCATTAGTGCTAGGTTTAGGGCTAGGTTTTGGGTTCCGGTAAGAAATAGGGTTTGAATTATGGATAGGGAAAGTGTGAGAGTTAGAGTTAGTCTTAGTGCTGGGGTTAGGGTTAGGTTTAAATATAAGGTTACCGGTAGGTCCAGTGTTAGGTTTTGCTCTATGCTAAAGTTCAGGTTTAGACCTAGGTTTATTGTTTGTGTCAGAATAAGGGTGAGGCTTAGGGTTAGAGTTTGGGATAAGCTTACAGGTAGAATGAGGGCTAGAATCAGAACTATCAAAAGGTTTCAGATTTTGGTTAGCCTAATCATTAGGAATAGTTATAGGGTTACCATTAGTGTTAGAGTTTTGCTTAGAGTAAGGGATAGGGACTGAGCTAGGGTTAGGGTTAGTGTTAAACCTAGGTTTAGAGGTTGAATTAGAAAAATTTTTGTTGTAGGGTTAGGGCTATGGTTAGGGCATGGCTAATGTAAGAACTAGGGTTACCGTTAGGGGTAGTTTTAGGGTTAGAATTAAGGGTAGGTCTAGTGTTAGGGTTAGGTTTAAGTTTAGAGTGATATTTAGAGCAAGGGTTAGTGTTAGAATATGAATGAGGGTCAGAATTAGGGTTAGGACTTGAATTAGGGATAGGGTTACTTGTAGGTTTTGGTTTAAGGTTAGGATGGTGTCTAGATCTAAGGTGAGCGTTAGGATATGAGTCTGTGCCAGGGTTACTTTTAAGGTTAAGGATAGGAGTCAAATTTAGCGCTAGGGTTAGGTCTAGAGGTAGTGTTAGGTTGGTTTAAGTTAAGATTTACGGTTAGGGCTATTGCTTGGTTTTCTTTTACTGCTAAGGTCAGAATTAGGGTTAGTGCTAATTTTATGATTAGCGTCAGGGTTAGGGACAGTGTTAGTGTTATGCTTAAGCTTAGGGTTAGGGTTAGAATTTGATTCATGGTTAGATCTAGGTTTAGGGCTAGGACTGAGGTTAGGGAAAGGGTTAGGGCTAGGTTAGATTATGGTATGTAATAGGGTTAGAACTAGGGATAGGCCTAGTGTGAGTTAGAGTTAGTCTTAGAGTTAATCACACTAACTTAGCTTAGTCTTAGTTAGTGTGAGGATTAGGGCTATGGTTAGTGTTCAGCTTAAATATAGAGTAGGGTTTGAGTTAGTATTAAGTTTAGGGTAAGGGATAATGTTATAGCTAGGTTTAGATGTAGGGTGATATTTACAATTAATGTTAGAGATTTTACAGTTAGGGTTATGATTAAGGCTAGATTCAGTGCTAGGATGAGGGCTAGTGTTTGTTTGAGTGTTAGGGCTAGGATTTGGGGTACGGCTACTTCCAGGTCTAGAATTATGTTTAAAAATAATTTTATGTTTAGGATTATGGCTCCATCCAGCATAAAGGTTAGGTTTAGGGGTAGGGTCAGGTTTAGGACTAGGGTATTTTTATGGACAAGGTCTGGGTTGAGATTTGGGATAGGATAAGTTTTAAATTTAGGGATTGAATTAGTATTAGGTTTAGGGTTACAGTAATGATAGGGTTAGTATTAGGGTCCAGGTTAGGTTTAGGGTTATGGGTAGAAATAGTTTTAGAGATAGCATTATATTTAGACCTAGGGTTAGCATTATTATGTTTATGGTAATGGATAGGGTTAGACTAGGGTTAGGGCTAGGGTTATGGTTATGATTAGGGCTCGGGTTATGCTTAGGGCTTGGGTTCAGTTTAAAGCTCAGGATAGTGCTTAGATTATGGCTAGGTTTTGGTTTGAGTTATTGCTAGGGTTAGGGTTATGACTAATGTAATGTAAGTTCTAAAGTTACATTTAGGACTAATTTTAGAGTTAAGGTTAGTGGTAGGTTGGGTGTTAGGGTTAGATTTAAGGTCAGGGTGATATTTAGAGCTAGGGATAATGTAAGGGTCAGAGTTAGTTTTAGGGTTTGGCTTAAAACTCGAATTAGGTCTAGGTTTAGGAGTAGGTGTATGGTTAGGGTTTCGTTTAGTTTAAGGATTAGTGTTAGAGCTATGGCTCAGTTTTGTTTTAGGCTAGGGCTAGGGTTAGGGCTAGTCTTAGAATTAGTGTTAGGCTTAGGGATAGTGTTTGGTTTAAGCTTAGGCTTCAGGTTAGTGTTAGATTTAGAGATAGGTGTTGATCTAAGGTTAGGGCTAGGGCTAGGGATAGGGCTAAGGTTAGGACAATGGTTAGGGCTAGGATAGGGTTAAGGTAAGGAATAGGGTTAGAACTAGTGATAGGGATAGTGTGATAGATTTCGTCTTATGGCTAGGTTTAGGGTTATGGTTAGGGATAGGGCTAAATTAGGGCTAGGATTAGTGTTAGGTTTAGGCCTAGGTTTAAGGTCAGAGTTAGGGTTATGTTTAGTTTAAAGGAATGGGTTATAGCAAGATTGAGGGCTTGGCGAAGATTAGTATTAGGGATAGGGCAAGGATTATGGTGAGGGTTATGATTAAGGCTAGGGTTTAGAGTTATAATGAGGGGTAGTGTTTGTATTAAGTTTAGGGCTAGTATTAGGACTAGGGCTATTGTCAGGTATAGGGTTACAATTAGGGATACATTTAGTGTTAGGTTTATGGCTTGGTCCAGTGTAAGGGTTAGGTTTAGGTTAAGGGTCAGTTTTACAGCTTGGGTTATTATTAGGGTCAGAATCAATGTTAGGGTTTGTGTTAGGTTAGGGTTTAAGTTTAGGACTCAAATTAGCATTAGATTTAGTGTTAGGGTAATGACAGGGTTAAATTTAGGGTTTAGTTGTGGTTTAGTGTAATGGATAGGGTTAGAGTTAGGCCTAGGTTTAGCATAAGGGTTAGGGTTTTTATTAGGGTAATGAATAGAGTTAGACTTAAGTTTAGGGCTAGGGTAATGTATAGGATTAGGGCTTTTGTTTGGATTAATGTTAGGTTTAAGTTAAGGGTTAAAGCTAGGATAAGGACTCTGAGTATAGCTAGATTTTGGGTTAGGTTAGGGCTGGGGTTAAGACTGTGGCTAATATACAATTTAAGGTTATGATTAGAACTATTTATAAGGTTAGCGTTAAAGCTAGGTATAGTGTTAGGGTTATATATATGGTTACAATAATTTCAGAGCTAGGTTTAGTGTTAGGGTAAGAGATAGGGTTAGGGTTAGTTTTCAGGTTAGAGTTAGGACTAGAATTAGTGATAGGGTTAGAGATAAAGTTAGGGCTAGGTGTAAGGTTAGGGTTTGGTTTAGGTTAAGGGTTAAAATTTTGGTTATGACTCGGTTTTGTTTTAGGGCTAGGGCTAGGGTTAGGGCTAAGATTAGCTCTAGGTTTAGGGAGTTGGTAAGGGAAATGTTTAGACCTACCCTATAAGTCTCAGGTAAGAGTTATAGTTAGTCTTACTGCTAGGGTTATGTTTAGTGTTAAGGAGAGGGCTAAGTTAGGTCTGGGATTAGTGAAAGTGATAATGTTAGAGTTAGGGCCTAGGGTTAGGGCTACATTTAGTGTTAGGTTTTGGGTTAGGGTTAGGGTTAGGGTAAGGGATGAGATGATACCTAGTTTTGAGACAGGGTGAGGGTTAGAATTAGGGTTAGTTTTAAGTTTAGGGTTATGATTAAGGGGAGAATTATGCTTAGAATGTGGTTTAAGGTTTGTATTGGGGTTAGGACTAGGATTAGAGGTAAGGCAAATTTCAGGTCTAGGGTTAAAGTTAGGGATAGTTTTAGGTTTAGGTTTATATCTAGGTCTACTGTAAGGGTTAGGTTTATGCTTACGTTCAGGTTTAGAGATAGGGGTATTATTAGGTTAAGGGTTAGTGTTTAGGTTAAGTTATGGTTCATGGTTAGGGCTCGAATTAGCGCTGGGTTTAGTGATAGGTTAACAATAGTTTTAGGTTTAGGGTTCAAGTTAGGTGTAGGGTAATGGATAGGGTTAGGGATGGGCACAGGATTAGGGTTTTTCCTAGGGTTATCATAAGGGTTAGGGTTATCGTTAGGGTTACAATAGAGTTAGAGCTAGGGTTAGGGCTAGGGTTATGCTTAGGATTGGATCCAAGATTAGGTTTAGGCTTAGGGCTATGGCTATGGTTAGCATTAGGGTTAGCTTTAGGGTTAAAGATAGGGTAGGACTTGGATTAGGGATAGGTATTGCAATAGGTTAGGGCTATTGCTAAATTAAGAACTTGTTATGATTAGGGCTAGTTTTAGGGTTTATGTTAGGGCCAGGTATAGTTTCACGGTTAGGGTGATGTTTAGAGCTAGGGTTAGTGTTAGTGTTAGGTTTAATGTTCAGATTAGGATTATGGTTAGAATTAAAGCCAGAATTAGGACTAGGGTTAGGTCAATGGGAAGATTTAGTGTTTTGCTTAGGCTTATGGTTATTAATCAGGCTAGTCCAGGTTTTTCTTTAGGTCTAGGGCTAGAGATACGGCTAGATTTAGGATTAGGTTTAGGACTAGGACTAGTGTTAGAGTTTGGTTTAGGGTTAGGTTCAGGTTTAGACCTACGATTAGTGTTAGGGTCATAATAAAATTCAGGGTTATGGTTAGGGTTTGGGTTATGGTTAGAGCTTGATAGAGGGCTAGAGATAGGAATAGTGATATGATTAGGTTTTGGGTTAGGTTAAGGATTAGGGTTAGAATTAAGAATACAATTATTGTTAGGGTTTTGCTTAGTGTAAGGGATAGAGATAGAGCAAGGGTTAGGGTTAGGGTTAGCATTAAAGCTAGGTGTAGAGCTCAGATTAGGGCTAGTTTTTGTGTTAGGATTAGGGCTAGGGTTAGAGTAACAGCTAATGTAAGAACTAGGGTTAAAATTAGGGTTAGTTTTAGCATTTATGGTTAGGGTTTAGACCTCTAGTGTTAGGATTACGTTTAAGGCTAGGGTGATATTTAGAGCTAGTGTTGTTTTAGGTTAGTATTCAGGGTCAGGGTTAGTTTTAAGGTTAGGATTAGGACTCAAATTATGGCTAGGATTACTGTAAGTGTTTGGTTTATGTTTAGGATGATGTTTAGAGCTAGGGTGAGTCAGTGTCACTTATATGAGTCATATATTACTGATATGAGTCAGTGTCAGGGTTAGTATTAATGTTAAGATTAGGACTGGAATTAGGGCTAGGGTTAGGTCTAGGTGTAGTATTAGGATTTGGTTTATGTTAAGGTTTACTATTAGGGCTATTTTTGCTTGGTTTTGTTTACTGCTAGGGTCAGGATTAGGGCTAGTTTTATCAGTAGCATTAGGGTTAGGGCTAGTATTTATGTTGGGCTTAGGCTTAGAGCTAGTGTTAGATTTAGAGTTAAGCTAGATCTATGGTTACAGAGAGGAATGAAGACAGGGCCAGTTTTATGGATAAGTTTGGAGCTAGGGTTAGGATTACGGTAAGGGATAAGTTTAGAAATACGGTAGGGATAGTGTGAAAGTTAGAGTTAATCATAGGGCTACGATCAGGGTTAAAGATAGGGTTAATTTAGGGCTGCATTAGGGCTAGTGTTATTGTTCAGTTTAGGCCTAGCATTAGGTTTAGGGTTAGGGTTAATTTAGCATAAGGATTGGCATTATAGCTAGGATTAGAGGTAGGTGAGGGTTATAATTAGGTTTAGGCCTATGGTTAGGTTTAGGGTTATGATGAAGGCTGGTTTTAGGGCTAGAATGTGGTATAGGGTTTGTTTTAGGGTAAGGATAGGATTAGGGCTAGGTCTAATATCAGGTATAAAGTTATGGTTAAAGATAGTTTTAGGGTTAGGTTTATGGATACAGGTAGTGTAAAGGTTATGTTTAGTTTTAGGTCAGGTTTAGAGCCAGGGGTATTATTAGGTTTAGGGCCTTGTTTAGGGTTTGGGATAGGCTTTGGTTTAAATTTATGGCTTGAATTAGCATTAAGGTTAGGGTTAGGGTAATGATAGGGTAAAGTATAGTGTTTAGATTTGATTTAATAATGGATAAGGTTAGGATTAGGCATTGGGTTAGGTTTAAGCCTAGGCTTAGAATTAGTGTTAGGGTTATAGTTATGGCGATAGATAGGGTTAGAGCTAGAGTTAGAACTAAAGTTATGATTATCATTAGGGCTAGGTTTAGTGTTAGTTTTAGAGTTGAAGCTTGTGTTAGGGCTTGAGTTACGGCTAGATTTTGTGTTAAGTTAGTGCTAGATTTAGGGTTATGGCGAATGTAAGTACCAGGGTTACATTTAGGGCTAAATTTAGGTTTAGGGTTGGGGCTAAGTCCAGTGTTAGGTTTATGTTTAGGGTTAGGGTGATCATTAGAGGTAGGGTAAGTGTTCTGGTCAGATTCAGGGTCACGGTTAGTTTTTGGTTCAGCTTAATACTCGAATTATGGCTAAGTCTAGGGTTAGGCTTAGGGTTTTGTTTAGGTTAAGGGTTAGGTTTAGTGCTATGTCTGGGTTTTGCTTTAGGGCTAGGGCTAGTATTAGGGCTAATTTTAGGATTAGCACTAGGGTTAGGGCTAGCGATTGGTTTAGGTTTAGGGTTAATGTTAGATTTATAGTTAGATTTAGATCAAGGTTAGGGGTAGAGCTAAGGATAGGGCTAGGATTAGGGCTAGGATTATTGTTACAGTAAGGGATAAGTTTAGAACTAGGGATGGGGAAAGGGTGAGAGTTAGAGTTCGTCTCAGAGCTAGGGTTAGGGCTAAGGTTAGAGATAGGCATAAATTAGGGCTAAGATTAGGGCTAGAGTTAGTGTTAATGTTAGGCTGAAGTTTAGGGTTAGGGTTAGGATTAAGGCTAGATTTAGGGTTAGAATAAGGGCTGGGATTTGTGTTAGTGTTAGGGCTAGGATTAGAGCTTGTGATGATGTCAGGTCTAGGGTTATGGTTCGGGAAAAATATAGATTGTTTTATGGCTAGTTCTAGTGTAAGGTGTAGGTGTAGGGTAAGGGTCAGGTTTTGAGCTAGGGGACTTATTAGTGTACGGTTCAGGGTTAGGGTTTGAGGTTAGTGTTTAGGATTAGGGCTCTAATAAGCTTCAGGGTCAGGGTTAGGGTAATGATAGGTTTTTGTTTAGCGTTCAGTTTAGGTTTAGGGTAATTTATAAGGTTAGGGTTAGCAATAGAGTTAGGGTTAGGTCTAGAGTTAGCATTAGGGTAAGGGTTATGGTTAGGATAATGGATAGGGTTAGAGCTAAATTTAGAGGTAGGGTGATGGTTAGGATTTGGTCTTGAGTAAGGGTTAGGCTTAGGGTTAGAACGAGGGTTAGGGTTAGGGTTATGTTTAGTGTAAGAGTTGGGTTTTGGGCTAGGTTTAGGGCTCTGGCGAGGTTTAGGGTTAGGTCTATGGATAAGATTACAGTAGGTTAGGGTTAGAATTAGGATTAGGGCTATGGTCATCATTAGGAGTAGTGTTAGGTTTGGGTAATTAATACCACTGGACGTAGGTTTATGTTTATGTTTAGAGTTAGATTGAAGTTTAGGCTTAGCGTTAGGGCTATTGTTATGGTTATGCTTATGATAAGGGTTAGGGTTTGAGATAGGGTTAGGTCTATGGTGAGAGTGAGGTTTAGTGTTAGGTCTAGGATTAGTTTTCTGGTTAGGTTTAGGGTTAGGGTTATGCCTATGGTTTTCAATAGAGTTAGGGTTATGTTTAGGGTAATGCATATATTTAGAGCTAGGTTTAGTGCTAGAGTTAATGTTAGGATTCGGGCTATGTTTAGGGTTAAATTTAGAGATATGTGTAGGTTTATATTTCGGGAAAGGGTTAGGTTTTGAGCTAGGGTTAGGACTAAGGTTAAGGTTAGGGTAGGGTTAGGGCTACTGTTTGTGTTAGGGTTACACCTAAGGCTAGGTTTATGCCTAGGATAAGATCTAGGTTTTTTGTTAGGTTTAGGCCTAGGGTTAGGGCTATGGGTAATAAAAGAGCTAGGGTTATGATTAGGGCTAGTTTTAGGGTTAGAGTTATGGCTAGGTCTAGTGTTAGGTTTAAATGTTGTTTTGGCTCAGTTTTAGAGATAGGTTTACTGTTAAAGGCAGAGTCAGTGTTCAGGTTACAGTTAGAGTTAGGATGAAAGTCAGAATTAGGACAAGCTTAGGTTTAGGGGTAAGGTTAGTGTTTGTTTTAGGTTAAGGGTTATTGTTAGGGCTAGGACTAAGTATTTGTTTAAGTCTAGGGCTAGAATTATTGCTAGATTTAGGATTTGGTTTACTTTTAGGGCTAGTGCTAGGGTTAGATTTAGGTATAAGGTTTGTATAAGGCTCGTTTCAGATTTCGGTTTAGGGTTAGGTTCAGGTTTAGACCTATAATTAATGTTAGTGTCAGAATAACGATGAATGTTAGGGTTAGCTTTTGGGTTAGAATTAGAGCTAGAATTAGTGCTAGTGTTAGGACTAGTAATAGGGTTTATGTAAGAATTAGAATAGAGACTAGGGTTACATTATGGATAGGGATTGGCTTTGAGTAAGTGTTATGGTTAGGGCTAGATTTAGGGTTAGGTTTAGGACTAGGGTTAGGGTAAAATCTAGTCTTAGGGCTCAGATTAGGGCTGTTTTTTTGTTTTGTTTTGTTTTGTTTTTGTTAGGGGTATGGCTACAATTAGTGCTAAGACTAATGTAAGAAGTAGATTTACGATTAGAGTTAGTTTTAGGGATGTTATTTGGGTTGGTCTAATATTAGAATTAGCTTTAGGATTAGGGTGAAATTTAGAGCTATGCTTAGTTTTAGGCCTAGGATTTGAATTAGTGCTACGGTTATGGCTAGTTGTAGGATTAGGGTTTTGTTTAAGTTAAGGTTTAGGGTTAGAGAAATGGCTCCATTTAATTTTAGGGCTAGGGCTAGGATTAGCGCTAGTTTTAATATTAGAAATGGTAAAAGGGCTAGGGGTAGGGTGAGGTTTAGGCTTAAGTTTAGGGTTAGATTTAGAGTTATGGTTAGATCTAGGGTTAGGTCTATGGCTACAATGAGGGCTAAGGTTATGGCTTAGGTAACAGAAAGGGTTAGAAATTTTAAAAAAAGGATTGGGTGAGAGTGAGTTAATCATAGGACTAGGGTTTTGGTAGGGTTAGGATTAGGGCTAAAATAGAGACAGGATTAGCTCTAGGATTAGTGTTAGTGTTAGGCCTATGGTTAAGGTTAGGGTTAGGGTTTGTGTAATTGTTAGGGTTAGGGTTAGTTTTAGGGGATGTGATGGGGTTATACTTAGATTCAGACCTACGTCAAAAGTTCATATTAGGAATAGAGCCAGGGTGAGGGTTTGGATTAGGGCTAGGGATATGATAAAGTTTAGGGTTAGGGCTAAATTAGCTTTAGGCCTAGGATGAGGGCTAGATTTTGTGTTAGGGTAAGGGCTAGAATTAGTGTTTGGACTAATGTCAAGTCTAGGGTTATGGTTAGGGTTAGGTTTATGGCTAGGTCTAGAGTAAGTGTTAGGTTTAGGGTAAGGGTCAGGTTTAGAGCTGGGTGTATTATTAAGGTCAAAGTCCATGTTAGGGTTTATTTAGGTTAAGGTTTAGGGTTAGGGCTCAAATTAGCATTAGGGTTTGGGTTAGAGTAATGAATAGGATTAGGTTTAGGTTCCGGATAGATATAGATTAATGCATAGGGTTAATTTTAGAGATAGTGTTAGATTTAGGCCTAGGGTTAGCATTTAAGATAGGCTTATATGTAGGGTAATGAATTGAGTTAGTGCTAGTCTTAGGGATTGGGTTAAAGTTAGGATTAGGACTAGGGTTACGGTTAGGCCTAGGGTTACTGTTAGGTTTAGTTTAAGTTTTTATGGTTAGGGCAAGGGCGAGGTTTAGGGTTAGAGTCAGGCCGATGGTTAGAAATAGGTTTAGAGTTAGGGCTAGGGTTATCATTAGTGTTAGGGTTATATTTTAGGTAATGTATAGAATTTGAGGTAGGATTGGTGCTGTGGTTACAGTTAGGTCTAGGGAAGGGTTAGAGTTACGGTTAGGGTTATGGTTACATTTAGGCTAAGAGTTAGAGTTTCAGCTAAGGTTAGAGCTAGGCAAGCATGAGGGTTAGGCTAGGGCTAGTGTTAGGTTTAGGCTTACAGCTAGTTTTAGTGCTATATTTAGGGCTAGGTTTTGGGGGGAGGGTTATGTCTAGTGTTAGGACTATGGGTAATGTAAGAACTAGGATTATGGTTATGGCTAGTTTAAGGTTAGGGTTATGGATAGTTCTAGTATTAGGGGTGTGTTATGGGTTAGTATAAGGTTTAGAGGTAGGTTTTGTTTTAAGGTAAGGGTCAGTTTTCAAGTTAGCATTGGATTTTCGGTTAGGAGCACAATTTTTCTAGGGTTAGTTCTAGGTGTATTGTTAGTCATTGTGTTAAACTAATGGTTATTGTTAGTGCTACAACTAGGCTATTGTTTAGGGCTAGGGCTAGAGTTACAGCTATATTTAGAATTAAGTTTAGATCTAGTGTTAATGTTACAGTTAGGTTTAGGTATAGGTTTACCAATAGGGCTAATGTTAGTGTTTGCTTTAGTGTTAGGGTTAGGCTTAGACCAAGGGTTAGTGTTAGGGTCAGAATAAGGGTAATGAATAGGCTTAGGGTTCGGCTTAGGATTAGAAAAAGAATGATGCCTGGGTTTAGGACTAGTAATAGAGTTAAGGTTTGGGGTAGGCTAAGGATTATGTTTAGGACTAGGGTAGAATTAGGGTGAAAGTTGGCATAGGGTAAGGTATAGGGTTAGAGCTAGAATTAGGGTTAAGTTTAGTGTTAGGGTTAGCGTTAGGGTTAAAGCTAGGGTTAGGGTTTAGATTAAGGCTAGGTTTTGTGTTAGGGTTAGGGCTATTGCTAATGTAAGACGTGGCATTTCGATTAGGCCTTGTTTTAAGATTAGGTTTTGGGCTAGGTTTAGTGTTTGGGTTAGGTTTAGGGTTAGGGTGATTTTTAGAGCTAGTTTTAGATTTAGGATCAGAGTCAGGGTAATTATTAGTTGTACAATTAGGTTTAGGACTCAAATTAGGGCTAGGATAAGGGCTAGGCGTATCATTAGGGTTTGGTTAAGGTTAAGGTTTAGGATTAGAGCTGTAGCTCAGTTTTGCTTGAATGCTATGACTATGCTTAGGGATAGTTTTCAAATTAGAATTAGGATTAGGGCTAATGTAGGGTGAAGTTTAGGTTTAAGGTTAAGGTTAGATTTAGAGTTAGGGTTCAATCTAGTTTTAGCGCTAGGGCTAAGTTTGTGGCTAGGGTTAGGGCTAGGCTGTGGGCCATGGTAAGGCATAAGGTTAGAACTAGGGATATGGCTAGGGCAAGAGTTAGAGTTAGTCTTAGGACTAGGGATATGATTAGGTTTAGGGTTAGGGGTAAATTAGGTCCAGGATTAGAGCTATGGTTATTATTAGGGCTAAGCCTTAGTTTAGGGGTAGGATTGGAATTAGGGTTAGGGTTAGGGTATGGTATTATATTATAGCTAGGTTAAGGGCTAGGATGAGGGTTAACTTTATGGTTAGGCCTAGTGTTAGGGTTAGGATTCGGATTAAGACTAGTTTAAGGCCAGAATTAGGGCTTTATTTTTATAGCATAAGGAATAACATTAGGGCAAGGACTAATGTCAGGTCTAGGGTTATGGTTAGGAATAATTTCAGGGTTAGGTTTATGGCTATGTATAGTGTAAGGGTTAGGTTGAGGGTTAGAGTCACTTTTAGAGATAGGTGTATTATTAGGGTCAGTGTCATGGTTAGGGTTTGTTTAGGTTAAGGATTTGGGTTAGGGCTCTAATTAGGTTAGGATGATATTTAGGATTCGGATAATGGATATGGTTAGGTTTAGGGTTCAGGTTAGGTTTAGGGTATTGAATAGGGTTAGGCTTATTGATAGAGTTAAGGTTTTCCTAGGATTTGTATTAGGGTTAGGTTTAGGGTTAAGGTAATAGAATTAGAGCTAGAGTTAGGGCTAGGGTTATGGTTAAGATTAAGGCTAGGGTTAGGATTAGGTTTAGAGTTAGGGTTAGGGTTAAGGCTAGTGTTAGGTTTAGGGCTAGGGCTAGGTATTAGATTAGGTTAGGGCTAGGGTAGGGCTATTGCTAATATAAGAACTAGGGTTATGATTAGGGCTAGTTTTAGGCTTAGAGTTAGGGCTAGATCTAGTGTTAGGTTTAGGTTATGATTAGAGTGATGATTTGAAATAGGGTTAGTGTCAGGTTAAGAGTAAGGTCAGTTTTAGTTTTAGGGTTAGGGATAACACTTGAAAGAAGGCTAGAGTTATGGATAGGTGTAGGGTAAGTTTTTTTGTTAAGGTTAGGGCAAGAATTAGGGCTAGGTCTAAAGTCAGGTCTGAGGTTACAGTTAGGTTAGTTTTAGGGTTAGGGCTAGTACTCAGTTTTGTTTTAGAACTACAGCTAGGTTTAGAACTAGTTGTAGGATAAGCATTAGTGTTAGGACTAGTTGGAAGGTGAAGTTCAGACTTAGGGTTAGGGTTACATTTAGAGTTATGGTTAGATCTAGGGTTAAGACTTGGGCTAGGTTTAGGGGTTAGGTTAGGACTAGTGTTAGGGTTATGGTAATAGATAGAGTTAGTACTATAAATAGGTCTAGAACAAGAGTTAGAGTTAGTCTTAGGGGTAGGGTTAGAGTTAGGGCTATGATAAGCACTAAATTAGGGCTAGGATTAGAGTTAGGGTCAGTGTTAGGGTTAGGGTTAACTTTAGTGTTAGTTTTAGGATTAGGGTTAGGGTTAGGGTTAGGGGAAGGGATGTGGTTGTACCTAGGTTCAGAACTAGGGAAAGGGTTGAAAATAGAGATTGGGCTTGGGTTAGGATTCAGGTTAGGATTAAGGTTAGGTTTAGGGCTTGGGGTTGTGTAAGGTTTAGGGCGAGAAATAGGTCTATGGCTTATGTCAGTTAGGGTTACCCTTAGAGATAATGTTAAGGTTAGGTTTATGGTTAGGTCTATTGTAAGGCTGAGGTTTCTGGAAAGAGTCCAGTTTAAAGTGAGGTGTATTGTTAGGGTAAGTGTCTTATTTAGGTTTTGGTTGAGGTTATAATTTAGGTTTAGGACTTGATTTAGCATTAGGGTTAGGGATTGGGTTAGAGTAATTAATAATGTTAGGTTTAGTGTTCAGGGTAGTTATAGGAAATGGATATGGTTAGTGTTAGAAATATCCTTAGAGTTAGGGCTAGGGTTAGCATTTGGATTTTGCTTATGTTTAGGGTAATGGGTAGGTTTAGGGCAAGGATATGCTTATGATTAGGGCTAGGGTAGGGTTAGTGTTAGGGTTAAGCCTAGGGTAGTGTTAGGGTTAGGTTTAGGGTAAGTGTTAGGGTTTAAGCTATGGTTAGGGCTAGGGCAATGGTTAGGTTTAGTGTGACTTCTAGGTTTAGGGTTAGGATTAAGTTTAGAGCTAGGTTTAGCCTTAGGGTTAGGGTTATGTTTAGGTTAATGGAAAAAGTTAGAACAAAGTTTTGGCCTTTGTTATGCTTAGAATTTAGACTAGGGTTAGGGATAGGGTTAGGTCTAGAGTTATTTTTGGATAAGGGTTAGTGTTTGAGCTAAGGTTAGAGTTAAGGCAAGGGTTAGGGTTAAGGTTAGGTCAAGGGTTAGGGTTTGGGTTAAGCTTAGGGCTAGGTTTTGTGTGAGGTTTATGGCTAATTTTAGGGCTATATGTAATGTAAGACCTAGAGTTAAGGTTATGGCTAGGTCTAGTGTTAGCTTTATGGCTACAGTTTGGGTTAGCATAATGTTTAGAGCTAGGATTTCTGTTACAGAAAGGAACAGTGTTTGAGTTAGGGTTATGGCCCAAATTAGGACTAGGTTTAGATCTAGAGGTAGAGATAATGTTTGGGTTAGGTTAAGAGTTATTGTGAGGGCTGAGGCTACGTTTTCGTTTAGGGTTAATGCTAGAGTTATGGCTAGATTTATGATTAGCTTTTTGTCTAGGTCGAGTGTTAGGGTTAGGTTTAGGTATAGGGATACCCGTAGGGCTAGTGTTAGGGTTCAATTTAGGGTTAGGGTCAGGTTTAATACTAGGGTTAGAGTTAGGGTCAGAATAAGGGTCAGAATTAGGGTTAGGATTTGGTTAGTGTTAGAGCAAAAATGAGGGCTAGGGTTAGGACTAGTAACAGTGTTATGGTTTGGGGTAGGCTAAGATTATGGTTAAGACTAGGGTAGCATTAGTGTGATGGTTTGGCTTAGGGGAAGGGATAGGTTTAGAGCTAGGGTGATGGCTAGTGTTAGGGTTAGGTATAGGTCTAGGTTTAGTTTAGGGTTAGGTTTAAAGCTAGCTTTAGGTCTCGGATTAGAGGTAGCTTTTCTGGTAGCACAGAGCTATGGCTACTGTAAGAACTGGTGTTATGATTAGGGCTAGTTTTAGGCTTTGGTTTAGGACTAGGTCTAGTGATAAGGTTAATTTTAGTGGTAGTGTGATGTTTAGAGCTAGGGTTATTGTTAGGGTCTGAGTCAGGGTCAGGGTAAGTTCTAGAGTTAAGGTTAGGACTCAAATTTGGGCTAGGGTTAGGGCTAGGTATAAGCTTAGGTTTTAGTTTAGGTTAGGGATTAGTGTTGAACCTATCACTAGGTTTTGTTTGAGTGCTAGGGCTAGGGTTTGGGCTAGTTTTCCAATTAGCATTAGGGTCACGGCTAGTGTTAGGATGAGGTTTAGGCTTAGAATTAGGGTTTGATTTAGGGTAGGGTTAAGTCTAGGTTTAGGCGTAGGACAAAAGTAGGAATGAGGTTGGGCCTAGGTTTTGGTATAGGGTTTGTGTAATGGTAAGGGATAGATTTAGAACTAGGGTTAGTGCTATGGTGAGAGTTAGGTTGAGGGTTACAGTTAAGATTAGGTTTAGGATTAAATTGTGCTAGGATTAGCGCTAGTGTTAGTGATAGTGCTAGGCCTACATTTAGGGCTAGGTTAGGGTTAGGATTAGTGGAAGGTATGATCTTATAAGGTAAGGTTATGATGTTGGTGCTAGGTTTAGGGCAAGCATCAAAATAGGGTTAGGGTTAAGATGAAGGCTAGCTTTAGGACTAGGATTAGGGCAGATTTAGGGCTAGGATTGGGGTTAGGTTTTGTGTTAGGGTTAGGATTAGATTCAGTGCTAGGTCTAATGTCAGGTGTAAGTTTATAATTAGGGTTAGTTTCAGGGTTAGATTTATAGCAAGTTCTAGTGTAAGGTTATGTTGAGGGTTAGGATAAGTTTTAGAGAGAGGGTTATTATTAGAGTCACTGTCATGATTAAGGTTTGAGTAAGGTTAAAGTTTAGAATCAGGGTTCTCATTAGCGTTAGGGTTACGGTTAAGGTTAGGGTAATGTTTATGGTTAGGTTTAGGTTTCATGTTAGGTTTAGGGTAATGGATAAAGTTATGGTTAGAGATATGGTTAGGGTTATCCTAAGGTTAGCATTAGGGTTAGGGTTAGGGTTAGAAAAATGGATAGGGTTAGAGCTAGGTTTGTGGTTAGGATTATGGTTAGGATTAAGGCTAGAGTTAGGTTTAGGGTTAGGGCAAGTTTTAGTGTTAGGATTAGGTTTATGGTAATGGTTAGGATTCTGGTTATTTTTAGGGTTAAAACAGTTGTAGGGTTCGGATTAGTGCTAGGTTTTGGGTAAGGTTAGGGTTAGGATTAGGGCTACAACTAATTTAAGAACTAGGGTTAGGATTAGGTCTACTTTTTGAGTTAGGTTTAGGGTTAGGTGTAGTTTTAGGGTTAGTTTTAATTTTAGGATGACCTGAGTGCTAGAGTTAGTGTTAGGGTCAGAGTTAGGGTTAAGGTTAGTTTTAGGGTTAGGGTAGAACTTGAATTAGGGCTAGAGTTAGAGCCAGGTGTGGGTTTGGATTTGGTTTAAGGTAAGGGTTAGAGTTAGGGCTATGACTCTGTATTTTTAAGGCTAGGGCTAAGTTAGTGTAGTTTTAGGATGAGCATTGGTGTTAGGGCTAGATTGTATTTGAGGTTTAGGCTTAGGATTGGGTTTAGATTTAGAGTTATGATTAGATCTATGGTGAGTGGTAGGTCTAGGTTTATTGCTAAGAGTGGAGAAAATGTTAGATTATAGTAAGGGATAGGGTTAGAACTAGGAATAGGGCTAGGGTGATAGTTAGAGTTAGTATTAGTGCTAGTGTTAGGATTATGGTTAGGGCTAAATTAGGGCTAGGAACAGGTCTAGGATACGTGTAAGGATTAAATATGGGGTTAGAGTTAGGGTTAGATTTAGTGGAAGGATTGGGGTTATATCTAGGTTCAGATATAAGGTGAGGGATAAAATTAGGATTATGGCTAGGTTAGGGTTTGGGTTAAGATCATTAGGGCTAGAATGAGGGACAGCATTTGAGTTAGGGTTATGACAAGAATTAGGGCAAGGGCTAATATTAGGTCTAGGGTTATAGTTAGGGATAGTTTTAGGGTAAGGTTTATGGATAGGTCTACATTCAGAGTTAGGTTTAGAGTAAGGTTCAGGTTTAGACCTAGGGGTATTATAATGGTAAGTTCAGGTTTTGGGTTTGGATTAGGTTGAGGTTTAGGGTTAGCACTCAAATTAGCATTAGGGTTAGAGTTAGGGTCAGTGAAAGGGATAGGGTTAGGTTAAGGCTTCAGCTTAGGTTTAGGGTTCATGTTAGGTTGAGGTTGATGGATAGGGTTAGGTTTAGGCCTAGGGTTAGCCTTAGGTTTATGGTTATTGTTTGGGTAATGGATTGATTAAGAGTTATGCTTAGGGATAGTATTATGTTTAGGATTAGGGCTAGAGTTAGGGTTAGGGTTAGGGTTAAGGCTGGGGTTAGGGTTAGGTTTAAGATTGGGATATGGCTTAGGTTTAAGGTAGGGTTAGTGCTAAGGCTAGGGTGAGATTTAGGGTTAGGTCAAGGGTTAGGGTCAGTATTAAGGATAGGGCTAGTTTTCAGTTAGTATTAGGCTTAGGGTTTCCTTACCATTAGGTTAAGGGTAAGACTCATGGATTTAGTAAGTGTTAGGGCTAGGTTGAGGGTTCAGGTTACAAACAGAGCTAGGGAAAATGGTATATTTAGGGTTATTAGAGTTAGGGTTAGCGTTAGGTTTAGGGTTATGGTTATGGTAATGGATAGAGTTAGAGCTAGGGTTTTGGCTATGGTTACAGTTATGATTAGGGCTAGGATAAAGGTTAAGGTTTGGGCTAGGGTTTGTTTACAGTAAGGATTAGGGTTGGAGTTAGCTTTAGGGTGAGAACTAAGTTTTGGGTCAGGTTCAGCATTAGGTCAAGGGATAGGATTATGGGAGGTTAAATGTTAGGGTTAGGGCTACATTTAGCATTAGGGTTAGGATAAGGGTTAGGGTAATGGAATGGTTAGATGTGAGTTTAGGTTTAGGTTTACGGTTAGATTTAGTTTTAGGGTTAAGTTTAAGTTATGGTTATGTTTAGGTTTCTGGTACAGTTTAGGGTTACAGCTAGAATTAGGGTAATGGCAAGAGTTATGTTTAGGGCTAGGTCTAGGGTTAGTTTACCGGTTAGGGTTAGGGTTAGGGTTAGGGTTAGTATTATGGCTAGGTTTATCAATAGGTTTAGGGTTAGGGTAATGTGTATGTTCAGTTCTAGGTTTAGGGATAGGGTTAAGTTTGGGGTTAGGGATAGGGTTAGGGTTAGAGTTAGGGATAAGTCTAAGTTTATATTTTTGGCAAGAGTTAGGCATTGTGTAAATTAAGGACTAATGCTACAGTTAGGGTTAGGATTAGAGCTAGGGTTAGGATTAGGTTTACACCTAGGGTTAGGTTTAGGCTTAGGATTAACTCTAGGTTTTGTGTTAAGTTAAGGTGTATTGTTAGGGCTATGGGTAATGTAAGAACTAGGATTATGATTAGGGTAGTTGTAGGGTTAGGGTTATGTCTAGGTCTAGTGTTAGGTTTAAATTTTCGGTTTGAGTCATGTTTAGAGATAGCTTAGTGTTAAATACAGCGTCCGTGTTCAGGTTAGGGTTAGGGTTAAGGTTAAAGCCAGAATTAGGACTAGGTTTATGTGTAAAGGTAGAGTTAGACTTTGCATTAGGTTAAGCGTTATTGTTAGGTCTAGGGCTAGGTTTCTTTTAGGTCTAGGGCTAGTGTTAAGGCTATCTTTAGGATTAGGTTAAAGTCTAGAGATAGTGGTAGAGTCAGGTTTAGTATAATGTTACTGATAGGGCTAATGTTAGGGTTTGGTCTAGGGTTAGGGTCAGGTTTAGACCTAGGGTTAGTGTTGTGGTCAGAATAAGGGTCAGGTTTAGGGTTATGGTTTGGGATAGGTTACAGCTAGAATGAGGTTTAGATTTAGGACTATTAATAGGGTTAAGCTTTTGATTAGCCTAAAGATTAGGGATAGGTCTCGGGTTACCATTGGGGTTAGGGTTTGGCTTAGGTTTAGGAATAGAGTTAGAGTGATAGTTAGGGGTAGGGTTAGAGTTAGGGTTAGTGTTAAAGCTAGGTTTAGGGCTTTGATTATGGATAGATTTTTTGTTAGTGTTATGGTAGGAATAGGGAAACAATTAATGTAAGAATCAGGGTTACAATTAAGGTTAGCTTTAGGGTTAGTGTTAGGGGTAGTTCAAGTGTTAGGTTTAGGTTTAAAGTTAGGATGAATTCAGAGCTGGTTTTATTGCCAGAATAGGATTCAGGGACAGGGTTAGTTTTAGGGTTAGGGTTAGGACTCAAATTAGGGCTAGGTTTACTCTTAAGGTTTGGTTTAAGTTTATAGTGGTGTTTTAGAGCTACGGTGAGTGCTATGGTATAAGTCAGGGTCAGGGTAAGTTTTAAGGTTAGGATTAAGACTCAAATTAGCGCTAGAATTAATTCTAGGTGTAATTGCGATTTGGTTTAAGTTAAGATTTAGGGTTAGTCTATTGTTTGGTTTCATTTTATCCCACGGTTAGGGTTAGAACTAGTTTTATGATGAGTATTAGGGTTAGTTCTAATGTTAGTGTTAGGCTTAGGCTTATGGTTTGGATTACAGTTAGAGCTAGGCGAAAATCTAGGATTAGGCTAGGACTAAGGATTAGACAAGGATTAGGGCTAGGGTTAGGTTATGGTCAGAGATTGGGTTACAACTAGGAATACGGTCAGTGTGAGAATAAAAGTTTGTCTTAGGGCTAGAGTTATGGTAGGGTTTGAGTTAGGGTTTGTTTAGTGTAAGGGTTAGGGGTTGAGCTAGAGTTAGGGCTAGGGTTAAATTGAGGTTTAGGTTCAGCATTAGGTTTAGGGATATGATTATGGTAAGTTTAGTATTTGTGTTAGGGTCAGCAATAGATTTATTATTAGGGTTAGGATAAGGGTTTGGATAATGGATATGGTTAGATGAAAGTTTAGGATTAGGTTTAGGGTTAGATTTAGTTTTAGGGTTAATATTAAGGCATGATTAGGTTTACGTTTCTGGTACAGGTTAGGGTTTGAGCTATTGTTAGGGCTTTGGCAAGTGTTAGGTTTAGGGTTAGGTGTAGAGTTAGTTTTCCAATTAGGGTTAGTGTAAGGGTTAGGTTAATGGGTATGTTCAGAGCTAGATTTAGGGATAGGGTTAAGTTTATGGTTAGGGTTAGATTTAGGGATAAGTAAGGTTTATATTTAGGGTAAGAGTTAGGCATTGAGAAAGGTTTAGAAATAAGGCTAGAGTTATGGTTAAAATTGGGGCTAGGGTTAGGATTAATGTTATGCTTAGGGCTAGGTTTAGGCCTAGGATTTGCTCTAGGTTTTGTGTTAGGTTAAGGTGTAGGGTTAGGACTATGGGTAATGTAAGAGCTAGGATTATGTTTAGGGCTTGTTTTAGGTTTAAATTATTGCTAGGTCTAGTGTTAGGTTTAGGTTTTTGGTTATTGTCAGGTTTAGAGTTAACTTAGTATTAAATGCAGGGTCTATGTTCAGGTTTGTTTTAGGGTTAAGGTTAAAGCCAAAATTAGGACTAGGTGTATGTCTAGGGTTAGGGTTAGACTTTGCAATAGGTTAAGTGTTATTGTTAGGGCTATGCCTAGGTTTTTGTTTAGGTCTAGGTCTAGAGTTAAGGCTACATTTAGGATTCAGTTTTGGTCTAGTCCTAGTGGTAGAGTTAGGTTTAGTATAATTTTACTGGTAGGGCTAGTGTTAAGGTTTTGTCTAGGGTTAGAGTCAGGTTTAGACCTAGGGTTAGTGTTATGGTCAGAAAAAGGTTCAGGGTAAGGGTTAGGTTTGGGGATAGGTTAGAGCTAGAATTAGGGCTCGGTTTAGGACTAGTAATAGGGTTAGTGTCTTGATTAGTCTAAGGATTAGGGATAGCTCTAGGGTTACCTTTAGGGTTAGAGTTTTGCTTATGTTTAGGGATAGAGTTAGAGCTAGTCTTAGGGGTAGGGTTAGAATAAGGGTTAGTGTTAAAGCTAGGTTTAGGGATCAGATTACAGCTAATTTTTGTCTTAGACATAGCGCTAGGTTTAGGCCAACAATTTTAAAATCAACAATGTTAAAATCAGGATTAAAATTAGAGTTAGATTTAGAATTACTGTTTAAGATCAGTGTATATGATTAGGTTTAAGGTTAAGATGAATTTAGAACTAGTTTTATGGTTTGGATAGGATTCAGGGACAGGGTTAGTTTTAGGATTAGGATTCGAATTATGGCTAGGTTTACTGTTAGGGTTTGGTTTAAGGTTAGAGTGGTGTTTTTGAGGTATGTGAGTGTTAGGGTATAAGTTAGGGTCAGGGTTATATTTAAGGTTAGGTTTAGGACTTGAATTAGGGCTAGGGTTAGTTCTAGGTGTAATTGTGGGTTTCATTTAAGTTAATGTTTAGGGTTAATCTATTGTTCGGTTTTATTTTACCCAAGGTTAGGGTTATCATTAGTTTAATGATGAGTATTAAGATTAGGTTTAGTGATAGTGTTAGTCTTATGCTTATGATTAGGGTTATATTTAGAGTTAGGCTTAGATCTAGGGTTGGGCTAGGACTAAAGTTAGGGCTAGGGCTAAGGCTAAGGTTAGGGCTAGGTTTAGAGTTATGGTAAGGGATAAGGTTAGAACTGGAATAGGACACGTGTGAAAGTTAGAGTTTGTCTTAGGGCTAAATTTAGGGTTTGGAGAAGGGTTAAGTTAAGGACATGATTAGGCCTAGAGTTAGTGTTCAGTTTAGGCCTAGTGATAGGGTTACAGTTAGGGTTATGTTTAGGATAAAGGATGGCGTTATACCTAGGTTTAGAGGTAGTGTTAGGATTAGTGTAGGGATAGGAGAGGTGTAGTATTAGGGTTATGATTAAGGCAAGGTTTAGGACTACAATTACGTCTAGTGTTTTTTTTTTTTTTTTGGTTTAGGGCTAGGATTAGGGATAGGACTAATATCAGGTCTAGGGTTATGGTTCAAGATAATTTCATGGTTAGGTTTATGTCTACATGTAGTGTAAGGGTTAATATTAGGGTAAGGGTCAGGTTTAGAGCTAGGAGAATTTTTAAGTTTAGGGTCAAGATTAAAGTTTTTTTAAGTTAGGATTTAGGTTTAGGGCTCAAATTAGCATTAGGGTTCAAGTTAGGGTAATGATAGTGTTTGGTTATGAGTTCAGGTTAGGTTTAGGGTAATTGATAGGGTTAGCTTTAGCAGTAGGGTTAGGGATAGGCTTAGGGTTAGCATTAGAGTAAGGGTTATGATTATGGAAGTGGGTCAGGTTAGATCTTAGGTTAGAACTAGGGTTAAGGTTAGGAATAGGTTTTCAGTTATGGTTAGGGTTAGGTTTAGAACTAGGGTTAGGTTTAGGGTTATGGCTAGTGTAAGGTTTTGGTTTTGAGCTAGGTTTATGGCTATGGAAAGAGTTCGTATTAGGGTTAGGTCTAGGGATAGAATTATAGTAGAGTTAGTGTTAGGGTTAGGGTTAGGGCTAGGGTTATGATTAAGATTAGGTTTAAAGTTAGGGTAATGAAAAGCATTAGACATTGGGTTAGGGTTAGATTTTGACTTAGGGTTAGGATTAGGGCTATGGTTATGTGTAGGTTTAGGGTTAGGTTTACGGTTTGAGTTAGGGTTAGGACTATGCTGAGTGTTAAGTTTAGGATTATGTATAAGGTCAGTTTACTGGTTAGGGTTAGGTTTAGAGTTAGGGTTTGTGCTAGGATTATCAAGAAGTTTAGGGTTAGGGTAATGGGTAGGTTTAGAGGTAGGTTTAGGGCTAGGGGTAAGTTTAGTATTAGGGCTAGATTTAGGATTAGAGTTTGTGATAATTCTAGGTTTATGTTTAGGGTAAGGTTTAAGCTTTGATCGAAGTAAGGACTAAGTTGAGGACTAGGTTTATGTTAGAGATATGGTTAGGTTAGGCCTAGGATTAGGGTTAGTGATACGTGTAGGGCTTGGTTTAGGCCTCAGATTAGCTCTATGTTCAGTGTTATGTTTAGACCTAAGGTTAGGGCTATGAGTAAGATAAGAGCCAGAGTAATAATTAGGGCTTGTTTTAGTGTTAGAGTTATGGATGTGTCTAGAATTAGCGTTAGGTTTTGATTAATGTCAGGTTTAGAGGTACGTTTAGTGTTAAAGGCAGGGTCAGTGTTCTGGTTACAGTTAAAATACAGGTTAAAGCCAGAATTAGGACTAGGTTTTGGTTTAGGGGTGGGGTTAGTGTTTGGGTTAGGTTAAGGGTTATTGTTAGGGCTATGGCTAGGTTTTTTTTAGATCTAAAGCTAGAGTTAAGGCTTGATTTAAAATTAGGTATAGGTCTAGGGCTAATGGTAGGTTTTGGTTTAGGTATAAGGTTACCAGTAGGGCTAGTGTTAGGGTTTGTTTTAGGGTCAGGGTCAGGGTCATGTTTAGACCTCGGGGTTGTGTTATGGCCTAAATGAGGGTCAGGGTTAGGGTTAGGGTTTGGGATAGGGTTAGAGTTAGAATGAGATCTAGGCTTAGAACGATTAATAGGATTATTTTTTGGTTAGCCTAAGGATTAGGGATAGGTCTAGGGTTACCATTAGGTTTAGAGTTTTGCTTAGGGTAAGGGATACTGTTAGAAATAAGTTTAGGGTAAGGATTAGGGTTATGTTTAGGGTTAAAGCTAGGTTTAGGGCTCAGATAAGGGCTAGTTTTTTTGTGAGGTTTAAGGCTAGGGTTAGTGCAATGACTAATATAAGAATTAGAGTTATAGTTAGGGTTAGTTTTAGGGTTAGAGTTAGGGGTATGTGAAGTATTAGGGCTTGGTTTAAGGTTAGATTGATATTAATAGCTAGTGTTAGTGTTAGAATATGAGTCAGGTCAGGGTTACTTTTAGGGTTGGGTTTGGGTTAGGACTCGAATTAGGGCTAGGGTTACTGTTAGGGTTTGTTTTAAGTTTAGGGTGCTGTTTAGAGCTAGGGTGATTGTTAAGAAATGAGTCAGGGTCAGGATTATATTTAAGGTTAGGGTTAGTTTTTTAATTAGAGCTAGTCAGTTCTACGTGTAGTGCTAGTGTTTGGTTTAAGTTAAGGTTTAATGTTAGGCCTGTTGCTTGGTTTTGTTTTAGTGCTATGGTAAGGGTTAGGGTTAGTTTTATGATTAGCTTTAGGGTTAGGGCTTGGGTTAAGTTTTGGGTTAGGATTAATGGTTGGTTTAACATTAGGAATAGGGCTGGGTTTTTTGTTAGGATTGGGGAAAAATAGAGCTAGGGATAATGTCCGGTCTAGGTTTACTTTTAGGAATAGTCTTAGGGTTAGGTGTATGGCTAGGTCAAATTTAACTGTTACGTTTAGTGCAAGGGTCAGGTTTAGAGGTAGACTTCTTATTGGGCTTTGGGTTTGGGTTAGGGTAAGTTTTAGGTTTAGGGCTCAAATTAGCATTAAGTTTAGAATTAGCATAAAGGTAATGGATATGGTTAGGTTTAGGTTTCAGGTTAGGTTTAGGGTAATGAATATGGTTTGGATTGTGATAGGTTTAGGGTTAGGCTAGGGTTAGCATTAGCATTATGGTTATTTTTAGGGTAATTTGTAGGGTGAGACCTAGGGTTAGGGCTAGGATAAGATTAGGATTAGGACTAGAGTTAGTGTTAGTGTCAGGGTTAGGGTGAGGGTTAGAGTTGGTATTAGGTTTCAAGTATTTTTAGGGTTTGAGTAAGGGTAAGTGCTAGGGCTAAGGTTAATTTATGGTTTGGTATGGTTATGGTCATGGTTAAAGCTAAGTTTAGTGTTAGGCTTAGGGCTATGGTTATCATTAGATAGGGTAATAGGTTTAGATGTCAGGTTGGAGTTAGGATTAAATTTAGGTTAGCATCATGGTTAGGTTTAGGGTTAGGGTTAGGGTTTGAGCTAGCTTTGATTAGGATTAGGGTTAGTTTCACTGTTAATTCTAGGGTTATGTTTATGTTTAGGGTTAGGGTAGGTTCATCTTTAGGTCTAGTGTTATCATTAGGGTTAAGTTTAGGGTTAGATAACTGATAGGGTTTGAGCTAGAATTAGAGCTAGGGTTAATGTTAGGTTTAGGAATAGGGTTAGGGTTAGGATTAGGTCTTTGGTTAATTTTGGGGTTAGGTTATGTTTATGAGTTAGGGATTGAGCTAGTATTAGGGCTAGGGCAAGGGTTAGTTTTACAGTCAGGGCTAGGGTAGAGTTAATGTTAGGATTAGAGCTAGGGTTAGCATTAGTTTAGTGTTATGGTTAGAGTAATTGATAGAGTTGGAGCTAGAGATTGGGATACGGTTATAGTTACGATTCAGGCAAGGGTTAAGGTGAGGTTTTGGCTTTGGTTTAGGGTTACGTTTTGTGTAAGGTTAAGGTTTTGAGCTAGGGATAGAACTAGGACGAGGGTTAGGATTAGAGTAAGGGCTAGGAATAGGTTTAGAGTTATGTTTAGGGCTAAGATTAGTGCTAGATTTTGTGTGAGGTTTAGGGCTAGTGTTAGATGTATGGGTAATGTAAGAGCTAGGGTTATACTTATGGCTAGATTAGGATTTGTCTAGTGTTATGGTTAGTTTTTGGGTTAGGATAAGGTATAGACCCAGCCATAACTCTAACACTAATACAAGCCTGTTTTATAAACCTAGCTCTTAAATTACCCATAGCCCTAACCCTAGGCCAAAAGGCAACAGTAAACATAGACACTAATCTGAGGCCTAAACCTAGCCCTAAATGTAACTCTAACCCTAACTCTTGCCGTAACCTAACCCTAGTCCTTGTCTTACACCTAAATCTAGCTCAAAGCTTAACCCTTACCCTGAACATAAACCTAGACGTATTCCTAACTCTAACCCTAACCCTAGTGCTAATCCTAAACTTCTCCCTAGCCCTAAACCTAGATCAAAACCTACACATTACCCTAAACCTAAACCTAATATTATTGATAATCCTAGTCCGAACCCTAACTCTAAACCGAACCCTTACCAAAAAAGTTACCCTAGACATAATCCTAAATCTAAAACTCAGTAAAGCCCTAACCATAGCTGAAATCCTAAACTTAACCACAAACACAAACATAACCATAGTCCTAATCCTAACCCTAAACCAAAATCAAACATTAACCCTAACCCTATATCTAACCCTATCCATTATCCTAACACTATACCTCTTAATGATAACCCTAGCCCTAAACCTAAAAATAACACTAACCCTACCAAAATCCTATCATAGACATAACCCTTAATCGAATCTTTGCCCTAGCCCTAATCTTGCTCAAAACCTAATCTTTACACTAAACATAACCATAAACCTAAGCCTAGTTCTAAACATAAACCTAACCATAACTCAAGACCTATTCCTAACCCTAACACTAGTTCTAACCTAAGCTCTAATCCTATTTATGACCCTAATGATAACCTATAACCTAATGCTTACCCTAAGGCTAAACCTAACCTTATTGATAATGCTAAACCTATCAATTACCTTAAACCTAACTTGATTCCTAAACCAAACCCTATCATTACACTAACCCTAACACTGATGCTAATTTGAGACCTAAACCTAAATCCTAACCTAAACCAAACTCTATCCTTGACCATAAATTTAAAAATATTGCTACCTCAAAACTTTAAACTTACCCTAAACTTAACCCTTTCACTAGTTGTAGCCATAAACATAACCCTAAAACTATCTTCAAAGATAATTATAGACCTGATATTAGCCCTAGTCATAATCCCAGCCCTAAACCTAAAACAAACACTAGCCCTAACCCTAGACCTAAAACTAGCCTTAACCATAACCCTAAACCTAACTCTAGACTTACCATACTTTAAACCTCACCCTACATCTAAACCTAGCTTTAACACCATCTCTTATCCTAAACATAACCCTATCCATAACTCTATCACTAGGCCTAAGATGAACACTAACCCTAGCCATAATCATAGACCTAATTTATTCCTATCCCAAATCATAACCCTAATCCTAGCTCTCAGAAAAATTCTAACTCTCACACTAGTCATATCATAGTTATAACCCTATCCCTTATCATGACTGTAACCCTATCCCTATCACTTGCCCTATCATTAGTCCTAGTCTAACCCCAGAACTAAACCTAACTCTAAATGTAACCCCAACCATAAGCCTAAGCCTAACACTAACACTACCCCTAATCCTATTACTAATCATAAACCTAGCCCTAACTCTAACTCTAGGACTAAAACAAAACCGAGCAATAGACCTAACACTAAACCTTAACATAAACCAAACCCTAAACTACACCTAGAACAAATCCTAGCTCTAATTTGAGTCCTAATCCTAGCCTTAAAACTAACCCTGACCCTGACTCATATCCTAACACTCACCCTAGCTCTAAACACCACTCTAACATTAAACCAAACCCTACCAGAAAACCTAGCCTTAATTTGAGGCCTAACCCTAACCATAAAAATAACCATGTCCCTGTTCCTATCCTAACAATAACGCTGGCTTTCAATTCATCCTTAGCTAAAACCTAACCCTAACACTAGAACTACCCTTAACCCTAATCCTAAAACTAACGCTAATTGTAACCCTGGTTTTTACATTCCCCTTGCCCGAACCCTAGCCCTAACACTAACACAAAAACTAGCCCTTATCCTAGCCCAAAACCTAGCTTTAACCCTCACCCTAAACCTAACCCTACCCCTAACACTAGCTCTAAATCTATCCGTAAACCTAAGCAAAACCTTAACCCTATCCCTTATCCTTAGTATAATCAAAACTCTAACCTTATTCAAAGTCCTTAAACTACCCCTTATTCTAGCTCTAAATCTAACCCAAACCCTACCCCTAACTTTGACTGTTATTCTGAGCATAACTCTAACCCTATGTCTAAATCTGACCCTAACCCAAGAACAAAACCTAACACTATCTATTTCACTGACATTATTCTTAATCCTGACCCTAACACTCGCCCTAGCCCTAAATCTAATCCTAAAACTAGCTTTAACTCTAGCCCTAGACCTAAACAAAAACCTAGCCCTAGCCCTAAGAATAATAACCCTTAACCTAACACAAAGACTAAACCTACTCCTAGACATAAAACTAGTTCTAATTCTGGCTTTAACCATAACTCGAACTCTAACCTGAAAAAATCACCCTGCATTTACCACTAACCTATCTTTAAACCTAACTCTATCTAAAAAACTAAACCTAACACTAGACCTAGCCATAACCCTAACCCTACAACTAGCCCTAATCATATACCTAGCTCTTACATTACCCATAGCCCTAACCCTACACCTTAAATTAGTACAAAACCTAGAGGGAATCCTAGGTCTAAACCTAGCCCTAAGCATAACTGTAAACCTAACCCTAGCTCTGACCCTTACCATAACCCAAATTTTAGTCCTAAACCTTACTCAAAGCCTGAACCTTACCCTAAAACTTAGACCTATCCCTAAATCTAACCCTAACCCTAGCCTTAACACTAAATAAACTTATCCCTTAACCTAGCTCTACACCTACCAATTGCCCTAACCCTAACACTAATCCTATTGATAACACTAGCTATTACCCTAACCCTAACCGTAACCAGAAAACCAATCTTAGACCTAACCTTAAACCTAACACTAGCCATATCCTTAACCCAAGCTCAAACCCGAACCCGTACCAGAAACCTAAACCTAGCCATGCTTTAACATTAACCCTAAATCTAAATCAAATCCTAATCCTAAACCTAATCCTACATCTAACCATATCCATTACCCTAACTCTTATCCAAACCCTAATGATAATCCTAGCCCTAACCCTAACCCTAACACTAGACCTACGAAAACCCTATGCCTAGACATAACACTGAACATAACCCTCCACCTAGCTCTAGCCCTAACTCTTACTCAAACCTCAACACTTACCCAAACAAACACTAACCCAACCCCTATCCCTAATCCTAGCATTAATCCTAACTGTAACCATAGCCCAAACACTAGCTCCAATTCTATCCATTACCGTAACCATAACCCTAAACCTAATGCAGAACCTAGCCCTAACCCTAACACTAACTCTATTCCTAGCCCTGATTCTAACCCAAACCCTCAACATAACCCTAGCACTTGCTCAATCCCTGACCCTTTCTCTTAACCTAACCATAAGAAAATCCTAAGCCTAAAACTAACACTAACCCTAACCTTAATTTTACACTTAACCCTAGGCTTAATCCTAGCTCTAACCCCACCCATTAACCTAACCCTAACCATAAACTTCATGATTACCCTAGCCTTAACCCTAAACCTACTCTAACCCTAACCATAAACCTAACTCTAGACCTAACTGTAAACCTTGCCCTTGCTGTAGTCCTAACCTAGCTCAAACCCATACATTTACACTAAACCTAACACTAACCCAAGTCCTAAATCTAAAGCTAATCCTAAACCTAACCTGACATCTAACCCTGTCCATTACCTTAACCCTAATTATAACACTAGCACTAATCATAATGCTAATCCTAAACCTCTACCTAACCCTAAACCTAGTCCTAGCCTTAGCACTAAGCCTAGTTCAAACGCTAACTCATACCCTAAACCTAACCCTGCATTAACCCTAAACCTAACTTTAACTCTAGCCCTAATCCTAAACATAACCCTAGCCCTAACCTTAACTGTAAATCTATCCATTACCCTAACGGTAACCATAAACCTAATGTTAACTCTGGGCCTAACTCTAACCGTATCCTTACCGTAAACCTAACCTGAAGCCTTAACCTAACCTTATCCATTACCCTAACTCTAAATCTAACTCAAATGGTAATTTGAGCCCTAATCCTAACCCTTAACCTAATACAAACCTAGTACCTGATACTGACTTTTATATTACCCCTAGCTCTAAACCTGAACCGTACCCTAAACCAAACTCTGACACTAGACCTAGCCATAAACCTTACCCTAAAACTATTTTTAACCGTAACCCTATACCTGATATTAGCCCTAGCCCTAAATCTTGCCATAAGCCTAACACAAACACTAGCCTTTCTCCTAGCCATAAACCTAGTCGTGATACTAACCCGCACCCTAACTTTAGCCCTATCCCTAATTTTATCCCTTTCCCTATTTCTGAACCTAGCTATAACCCCATCCCTTCCCTTAAATCTAAACCTAACCCTAACCCTAGATTTAAATCTTACAATAATCATAGACCAGATCCTAGCCCTAATTTAGCCCTAACCTTAAACTTTAACCTAAACAAACCATAACCTTGACTATGAACCTATTAATACCCTATCTCTAAAACTGACCTTATCCCTCAACCTATCTCTTACGCTACACCTAGCCATAAACCTAACCCTGAAACTATCCCTAACCATAAGAACCCTAGTTCTGATATTAGCCCTTGCACTAATGCTAGCCCCTAACTCTAACAAAATCCATAGCCTTTATATTGTCCCTAAACATGGCTTTAATCCTAATCCTAACCCTATCACTAGCCAAAACCCTAAATTTAACTGGTGCCCTAGCTCTAAACCTAAATATAACATCATATCATACCCTCATCCTAATCCTAATTCTAGCCCTAAACCAAAGCCTAGCCTTAATACTAACCCTAGCTCTAATCGTAGCCCTAATTTAGCCCTAACCCTAAACGTAACCATATCCCTAGTTCTAAGACTAACTCTAACTCTTGCCCTAACCCTATCTCTAGTTCTAACCCTATCCCTTACCATAACCTAAATCCAAGCCCTAACCTTAGCCCAACATAGCCCTAAGCTTAGCCATAGCCCTAAACGTAGATCTAACCCTAACTATAAATCTAACCTTAACCCTAAACCTAAACCTCACCCTAACACTAGCCCTTACCCTAATGGTAATTTGAAAACTAGCTAATCTTAGCCATAGCACTCAAACTAATCTAAGCTATATCCCTAATACTAACACAAAACCTAAACCAAATTCTAACAAAAAACCTAGCCTTAACCCTAGCCCTATTTTGATTCCTAATCCTAACCCTACAATTAATACTGACCGTGATTCTGACCAAAAACTAACCCTAGTTCTAAACATCACCCTAACCCTAAACCTAACCCCAAAAGTAGACCTAGCCCTAAACCTAACCCTAAAACTAGCCCTATTTGTAATGCAAGTTCTTACATTAGTCATAGCCCTAATCCTAACAAAAACTAGCTCTCTTTGTAATGAAAGTTATTACATTAGTCATAGTCCTAATCCTAACAAAAACCTAGCCCTAATATGAGCCCTAACCTAGATTTAACACTAACCCTGTTCCTAACCTGAGCCGTAGACATATCTCTAACCCTAGCTCTAAACCTGTCACTTACCCTACGCCAAACCCTCACCCTAATTCTACCATAGTTATAACCCTAATCCTTAGCCTACCCAAACCCTAACTCTATTACTAGTTTTAACCCTAGGCCCTCCATCTATCTCTAACCTTAACCAAAACCAAAAGCCAATCCCTGACCCTTATTCTGAGCCTAACAATAAACCTAGGTCTAAGCCTGACCCTAACACTAAACCAAACCCTAACACTAGCCCTACAATTAAACTTACACTTAAACCTAACCATAATAATAGTCCTAAACTTAATCCTAATTATAGCCATAACTCTAGCCCAAGCACTAAATAAAAACCTAACCCTAGCCCTAAACATTAATCTAACACAAGACTAACCCTACCCCTATAATTGAACGTAGTTCTAATTCTGGCCCTAACCCTAAATCAAATGCTAACCCAAACACTGATCCTTACCTTAATACAAACCCTAGCTCTAAATTTTATCCTAACCAAAAACCTAACCATAATGCTAGACTTATCCATAATTCTAACCCTAAAACTAGTCATAAACATAACCCTAGCTATTAAATTACCCATAGCCCTAATGCTACCCATAAACCTCAAACAAAACCTAGCACTACACCTAGCCCTAAACCTAGCCCTATGCGTAACCATAATACTAGCCCTAGCAATAACCCTAATCCTAATGCTTGCCCTAGCCCTAACACTAGTTCAAACTCTAACCCTTACTCTAAACATAACCTTAGCCCTAACCCTAACCCTAGCTATAAACCTAGGCATAATCCTAAATGTAACCATAGCCCAAATCCCAGCTCAAACTCTATTTATTATCTTAAAAATAACCCTGATCCCAATGCTAATCCAAGCCCTAACTCTAACCCTAAACCTAACTGTAGCCCTGATTCTACCCATAACCCTGATCCCTGACCTAACACTAGCTCAAACCCTAACACTTACCCTAAAATAATCTTCACAGTAACCTAGGCCTAACCGTAACCCTAGCGCTAACCTTAGCTCAAACACTATCCATTATCCTAACCATTACCCTTACCCTAATGCTAACCCTTGGCCTAACACTAAACCTATGGCTAACCCTAACCCAAACACTAACAATTACCCCAAACCTAACACTAACCCTAACCCTAACAATAACTCAAGACTTGTTCCTAACCATAACCATAGCC
The DNA here is from genome assembly GCF_048772815.1 of Callospermophilus lateralis. Classification (NCBI taxonomy): domain Eukaryota; kingdom Metazoa; phylum Chordata; class Mammalia; order Rodentia; family Sciuridae; genus Callospermophilus; species Callospermophilus lateralis. The sequence goes on from NC_135306.1 coordinate 88,026,577, forward strand.
CTAACCTTAGTTTTAAATTTGTCAATTATCCTAACAATTACCCTTACCCTAATAGTAACCCTAGGCCTAAAACTAACGCTATGACTAACTCTAACCCTATCAATTAATCTAAACCTAAAACTAAACCCTAACCTCAACTAAACTCTAACCCTTATCCTGACCCTAATAATTTCCCTAGCTCTAAACTTGAACCTTATGCTAAACCTAACCCTTACACTAGACCTAGCCATAAATCTAATCCTAAAACTATACTCAAAGTAACCCTAGAGCTGACATTAGCTCAAGCACTGATCCTAGCCCTAAACCTAACAGGAACCCAAGTCCAAACCAAGCCCTAAAACTAGCCTTAATTCTAACACTAACCCTAACCCTAGCCTTACCAATAATAATAACCCTATCCCTAATCTTAGCCATAATTTTGCCCTATCTTTAACCCTAATCCTAGACCTAACAATAACTCTAAATCTCACACTATCCTCTCACTAATTCTAACCGTATCCCTTACCATAACCATTACCCAAACACTAATCCTCGTTCTAACTCTTGCCCTATCCATAGGCCTAGCACTCACCTTAGATCAAAATCTAACTCTAAATCTCACCCTAACCAGAAGCCTAAGCCTAACCCTAACACTTTCCTTAACCCTAACACTAATCCTAAAACTAGCCCTAACCTTAGCCCTTGTGCTAAAACAAAACCAAGCTATAGCACTAACCCTAACCCTTAGACTAACCAAAACCTACCCATAAATCTGCACCTAACTCTAGCCCTAATTCAAGATTTAAGGCGAACCCTAAAACTATCCCTGACCTTGACTCTGACACTAACACTATCCCTAAATCTAAACATCATCCTAATCCTAATACTAAACATAGCCCTAATCTTAAACCTAAATAAGCCCTAGTTGTAACCCTTGTAATTACACTAGCCATAATCCTAACCCTGGCACTAACTTAACCCCAAACCTAGCGCTAATCAGAGCTTTAACTCTAACCCTAAACCTAAACCTAACCCTAGTCCTATTTATAACCATAAACCTAGCACTAAACCTAGCTCTAACAATATCCACTATCATAACCATAACCCTAACCCAAATGCTAACCCTAGGCCTATACCTAATGCTATCTTTAATCCTATCCTATCCATTTCATTAAATCTAACATGAACACTAATACTAAGCCCATCATTACCCTAACCCTCAACCTAATGCTACGTCTATCCCTACCTTTAAACCTTAACCTATCGCAAACCCTAACGAAGACCTTGACCTAAATAAAAAGCCAACCCCTAATTCTGAACTTAACCCTAAAACTAAACCTTTCACTAGATGTAGCCATAATCCTAACCCTAAAACTATCTTTATACATAATTTTAGGTATGAAATTACCCATAATTCTTCTCCTAGCCCTCACCTAAAACAAACCCTATCCCTCATTCTTGCCCTAAACCTAGGCTTAATCAATATCCTAACTCTAACCATAAAACAAAATCTAATTCTAAACAACATTCTACCTCTAAACATAGGTATAACACCATCCCTTACCCTAACGTTAATCCTAAATCTAACCCTAACTCTATGCTTAAACTGAACACTCACCTTAACCCTAATCCTAGCCCTAATTGAGCGCTATCCCTAACCCTAACCTTAGCCTGAAGACTAACTCTAATTCTCAAACTAGAGTTTCGCTAGTTCTAAACCTATTTCTTACCATAACCCTAACTCTAGTCTTAACCCTAGCCCTAAACCTTGCCCTATTTTTATTCCTAGCCCTAACCCTATATCTAACCCTAACTCTAAATCTAAACCTAACTCTAAGCCTAAGCCTAACCCTAACACTAACTTTAACCGTAACCCTAACGCTAATCTCAAAAAAATAGCACTAACACTAACCCTAGCAGTAAAACAAAACTGAGCAATAGACCTATTCCTAAAGTTTAACTTCAACAAAACACTAACACTACACCTATACATAACCCTAGCCTTAATTCAAGTCCTAACAATAACCTCAAAACAAAACCTGACCCTGACTCATATCCTAAACTCACCCTAGCTCTAAATACCATCCTAACTTTAAACCAAAACCTAAAAGTAACCATAGCTTTATTTGAGTTCTAACCGTAACCCTGACACTCACTCATATTGTAACACTAACCCTACCTCTAAATATCACCCTAACATTAATCTAACCCTAACACTAGACCTACCCCTAAACTTAACCATAAAAATAACCCTAAATATAACCCTAGTTCTTTCATTAGTGATTGCCCTATCCCTAGCCCTCACTGTAACTCAAAACTGCCCTAATCTGAGCTCTAAACCTAGCTTTAACCTAATCCTAAACCTAATTCTAGCCCTAAGCCTAACTCTAACCCTATCCCTTACTATAACCCTATGATTTACCCTAAGTGAAACCCTAACCCTAATGCTAACCCTACACCCATACCTAACACCCTATTCCTCATTCTAGCCTAATCCTAGCCTTAATCGTAACTCTAATGAAACCCTAGCCCTAACCCTATTTTTAAACTTCAGCCTACCCCTAAACCTAAATCTAAACCCATCACTTACACTAAATCTAACTCTAAGCCTAAAACTCACTCAAGGCATAAACATAACCATAAACCTAGCCCTATTCCTATCCCTAATTAACCCCTATACCTAACCCATACCCTAAGCCTAGCCCTAAGACTAACTCTCACTTGCGCCCTAGCCCTATCCCTAGCTCTAACCCTATCCCTTACAATAACCCTAATCCTAGCCAGAAACCAAGATCTAACGTTAGCCCTATCGTTAGCCCTACACCTAACCCTAGATCTAATCCTAACTCTAAATCCAACTCTAAACCTAAGCCTAAACCTAACTCTAACACTAGCCCTAAATCTAACACTAATCCTAAAACTAGCATTAACCATAGCCCCAGCCCTAAAACAAAAGTGAGCCATAGCCCTAACTTTAAAACTTAAACTAAACCAAAATGCAACACTACACCTAGCCCTAATCCTAGTCCTAATTTGAGTCGAAACATTAGCCTAAAATTTACCCTGATCTTAATTTGACCCTTACACTAATTCTAGCTCTAAACACCACCATAACCATGACCCTAACCCTAACACTAGACCTAGTCCTAACCCTAATCCTATTACTAGCCCAAATCATTACCCTAGTCTGTACACTGACTGTAACTTTAAACCTAGGCCTAACTCTAATCAAAACCTAGCTCTAAAATGAGACCTAATCCTGGCTTTAACCCTTACACTAACTCTAAAACTAGCCCTAACCCTAGCCCTAAACATGGCCCTAACCCTAGCTCTAATCCTATCCTTTACCTAAGTTAACCATAACTTTAATGCTAATGCTAGTCTTAACCCTAATCCTTACTTTAACGCAAAACATAACCCTAATAGTATTTCTAATTTTATCCCTCATTCTAGCTCTAAACTTAACTCAAACCTGACAGTTATTCTGACCCTAAAGGTAACCTTAGGTCTAAACCTGACCCTAACCCTAAACTGAACCCTAACACTAGCACTAGCAATAAACCTATACCTAAACATAACCCTAACACTAGCACTAACCCTAAACCTAACCCTAGCACTAATCCTATCCTAACCTTAGCCAAACCCTAAACCTAATGCTACCCCTAGTCCTAACCCTAATCCTTTGCCTAACATAAATCCTATCTTTATTACTAGTGCTAACTCTAGCCATCATTGTATTTCCAACCATAACCCAAACACTAACCCTAACCCTGACCCTTATTCTGACCCTAACCATAAACCAAACTCGAACACTAGCCCTACCAATAAACCTATACCTAAACCTAAGCCTAACACTATTCCTAGACATAAACCTAATCCTCAATATAGCCATATCTCTCACCCAAGACCAAAACAAAAAACGTAGCCCTAGCCCTAATGATAACCCTTAACCTAACCCAGAAACTAACCCTACATGTAGATCTAACCAATCCTAATTTAGGCTCTATCCCTAACCCTAATCCTAATCCAAATAGAGACCCTGACACTAACACTACCTTAGCTTTAAAACTGACCCTTACCAAATCAAAAACTGTACACTAGACCTAGCCACAACCCTTACCATAACCCTAGTTTTTGTATACCCATAGCCCTAATCCTAGCTCTAAACCTAAAACAAAATCTAGCCCTAATCCTAGGCCTACACCTAGCCCTAAGAATAACCCTAACCCCAACCATATTCCTCATGCTAATCCTAACCCTCACCTTAAACCTAACCCTTGCTAAATTCCTAACCCTCACCCTAAACATAAACCTAGCCCTATCCCTAAAACATAACACTAATCCTAGCCTTAATCATAATGTTAATACTAGTCCCAATACTATCTTTAAAATTATCCATTACGATAAACCTAACCATAAACCTAATGATAATCCTAGTTCTAACTTTAATTGTAAACCTAAACTTAGACCTAACCCTAAACGTCACTCTCATCATAGCCCTAACCCTAAATCAAACCCTAAACTATACTCTAACCCTAAACCTAGCCCAAAACCTAACACTAACCCTAAACCTAAAACTACTCCTAACTGTAACCTAACATCTACTCCTATCTGTTAAACTAACTCTAAAGGTAACCTTAGCCCTAACCCTAACTCTAAGCCTAACCTTAACTCTAAATCTAACCCTAGACATAACACTAAATGCCACAGTCTGGCTGGGCACAAAATAACCGAGCCTTCACACAGCCTTGGACGTTCAAACAGCAACCTTTAATCCTGAGCTCTCATCAGCACTCTGCACACACTTTCCAGGAACACACTGCCTCCACCAATTCTCTCAGAACCCCTCAAGAACTCAATGGTAACTCCAAAGTGGGGGCACCCAAGGCAGCAGGATCTGCCCTAATCGCAGCAGGATCCGCCCTAATCCTGGAGTCACCCTATTTCCAGCAGGAACCGCCCTAATCCCGAAACCACCCTAATCCTGGAGCAGGGACACCTTTCAACCATTCCTTCTGGCAAAAATGCCAGGTGTCATTCTGACTAAACTGTGGCTCTCAACATCTCCCCCCCCTTTTGTTTAATTAAACAACAAGCATGTGGCTTAGGGACCGTGCCTGTCTTAGGTTGTCCAATACTACATATGGTCCTTACCCATCGTAGGTTGGTACCATTGTAATTGGATCTTACCCGTCATTGGCTACCGGTTCAGCATACAGCCATACTTGTGGATAAGCCTTTGCACCAGTGGGAAAGTGAGGTTTTTTTGCCTCACCTCTGTTGGCCCCCAAATGTGACCTTTGCACCAGTGGGTGAGGTTCTATGCCTCACCTCTGTTGGCCCACAAATTTGGTCTTGGTGCCAGTGGGTGGGTGAGGTTCTATGCCTCACCTATTTTGGCCCCCAAATTTTAGACCATCATCAGCAGAAGGGATGAAGATGCAAAATGCCACAGCACCAAGCCAAATGATGGCTCTTTTTGAAAAAATTGTACCATCAGTGACACCATTGGCAAAGATACCCCAGCACTACAACAATTCAGTGCACCAACAGGTAGTTCACAATGCATGCAAGTGATACAGAGTCCAGGAAAGTTCTTAAAGCAGTTCAAAGCAGAGGGATCAATTAATATGTCCATTTCCTTCCAAAGTAAATCGAGTCCTTGGTTGAGCATGACTTGCTGAGTTATTATGCATTGATGCATCAGTTTATACAGTTTACTGTGATAGCTACCGAAAAAGCTGTAGTTTAGATTTATCTTTGTCATCACCAGCACTGGGATGATGATAGGAATTCTGGCAATGATGGATAAAAAAAAATTATGTAACATTCCAGCAGGCATTAAGAAAACAATTTTCTGAACAATTTACATTTTACTGAAAAGAATTATTAAATATAATGAAAAGGTGAAAGTTAACAAACAGATCTGTTAACGTCTATTTTTTTTCACATATTAAAACAATCTTAAACAGCTGTTTACCCAATTTAAATTAAACCATTTAAATCACATGAATAAAAAAAAAATATTTGGATCCATTTTTTTATGAGCACTCCTCATATATGATATATGAACATATGCACATACAGACATACAACACAAAAGAGAAGTGTGCACACATATCACAATACATACAACACATAACATAACAGTAAAGGACTTGTAGCTTTTCACAGGTAAAATCTCCATTACAATGTTTAAAAACTCCACAGTCCAAAAATAGAAGTTATCAGCAAAACATTAATCTGGGTCTGTATGAGCTCAAAAAAAAAAAAATAAAATAGAACTTCATGATGTTGGAAAAGGCAATAATAAAAGAGATATTTTTTAAAAAAGCATCCTTGTTACCACCTGGGTTTGACTCTTCTTATGATATTCCATCCTTCTTCCTGTAACTTGAATATGAGTCTGAAGGTATTACTACAAGTAAGCCTCAAAGTTTCTTACATTTAAAATAGGCCTTAATTTGTTCATTATTCATTAGTTTCCAGGTGTGGGAGAATCACTGTCACAGATGTAAGAATAGCCAAACTGAAGTTCTGAATATCAGCTGTTATGGATTTGAGCCACATCATCTTCTTTTTGGTCTGTAAAAATCGGTTTAGTTAATCTCTCTGGAATCCAAATCAGCTGCTGTTTTCCCTGTGGAAACACACAAACAGACCCCTGACTCCAGACAATCACTGGGTCAGGACCTTTCCATTTTCCTGTTAGAATATCCTTCAAAATTACCTTAGGATTATGATTATGTACATTTTTTGGACAAGTATGCCTTTCCGCAGCCCTAAGACCTGATGAATCAAAATTTAAAAAGTTTAGAGTAAAAAGGCGTATTTTAAGTTTTTCTTTGGAGGATATATACCCCTTCCCAATTCCCTATTTTTGCTTTAATAAGAACATTTTGATAGTTTGATGACCTCTTTCAACTATGCTTTATCCTGTGGATTGTATGGGATTCCTGTTAAGTAAAACATTAACTGATTTGGCTACAGGGATGATATTCCAAAATATCCTATATGCATCCTTTGGAAATTTAAAGATCCTTTAAAATTTAAGTCTTTCAAAAGCATTTTGCCTTAGTTTTTAGAATTACATTAGTCCTTTTAATTTTTTGATGTGGTTTTAAAAAAATTTCCTTCTAGTTTAATGTTTACTAAATTGGCTCTTATCAATAAATTTTAACACCCTCATCTGAGACTTATAATTTCTGCACCACCAGAAATTAAAGTTGATGGGCTTTTGAAAAAAATATTAATAATCTTATTGATCTTCTATTTTATGCAATATTTGACATTACACTTCTCTCTTCTACCTTTTTTTTATCTTGAATATCTGTATCTAATAGTTGTCTTAGCTTTTTGTATTTTTTATCTGAAATACCTTTATTTGACATTTTTAACTATTTTTATCTTTTAGTTTTCTAATAAGATTTGTGCATTCAATCTTAGTTGTTTTTTATTCTCCTAGTTTTTTTATTTTTGCTTCCTGTTTTGTAGGTTTAAAATTCTTGTCTTCCTACATCTTTTTATCTTCCTACATCTTCTCTGTTATTTTTTTTTACCTTTCTGTATTTGTGTCTTTAAAGTTTTCCACATCAAATTTTTAATCTTCTTTATCCTAATATCTTTTATCCTATTTTCTTCCCATTTTCATGTTTTTTGTTTTTTGATTTTTTTGTTTTTTTTAAGTCTAGTGTTAAGTTGGGGTTAGGGTTAGTCCTAGGGTTAGTGTTAGGGTTAGGTTTAGGTAAGTGTCAGGGTTTGATCAATTATTAGGGCCAGGGCAAGGGTTAGGGTTTGTGTCAGGTCTAGCTTTAGGATTAGGATTAAGTATAGCACTAGGGTTAGCATTAGGGTAATGTTTTTGTTTTGAGTAATGGATAGATTTAGAGCTAGGGTTTGGTCTAGGCTATGTTTAAAATTAGGTCTAGGGTTATGGTTAGGGTTAGGGCTAGATTTATGTTTATGTTAAGGGTTAGTGTTTGACCTAGAATTAGGTCTAGGGTGAGGGTTATTGTTAGGGTTAGAGTTAGAGTTAGGCTTAGGGCTATGTTTAGGGCTAGGATTAGGGATATGTTTTGTGTGAGGTTGAGGGTTTGCATTAGGGCAATAACAGTGAATGAGCTAGGGTTAGGTTTATGGCTATGTCTAGTGTTAGGGTTATGGCTAGATTTTTGGTTAGCAAAATGTTTAGAGCTAGGTTTGTTTTAGGATAAGGGTCATTGTTTAGGTTAGGGTTAGGTTTTAGTTTAGGGCCAGAATTAAGGCTAGGTTTAGGTCTAGGGGTAGGATTAATGTTTGAGTTAAGTTAAGGTTTATTGTTAGGCCTAGGGCTAGGCTTTTGTTTAGGGCTAGTGCTAGAATTATAGCTTGATTTATGATTAGGTGATGTCTGGTGTTAGGGTTAGGTTTAGGTATAGGGATACCCATAGTGTTAATGTTAGGGTTTGGTTAAGGGTTAGGGTCCCTTTTAAACCTAAGGTTAGATTTAGGGTCAGAATAAGGGTCAGGGCTACGATTAGCGTTTTGATTAGAGTTAGAGTTAGAATGAGAGGTAGGGTTAGGATTATTATTAGAGTTATGGTTTGGGGTAGGCTAAGAATTAAGTTGAAGACTAGGGTAGCATTAGAGTGAGGGTTTGGCTTAGGGTAAGGGACAGAGTTAGAGCTACAGTTGGGCATAGTATTAGGGTTAGGGATTGGGATAGGGTTAAGGTTAGGGTTAAAGCTAGGTTTAGGTCTCAGATTAGGGCTAGGTTCTCTGTTAGGGCAGGGCCATGGCTGATTTAAGAACTAGAGTTCCAATTAGGTTATTTTTACTGTTAGGTTTAGGGTCAGGTGATGTTTAGGGCTAGGGTGATGTTTAGAACTAGGGTTAGTGTTAGGGTCCAAGTCAGGGTCAGCATAATTTCTAGAATTGATATTATGACTCAAATCAGTACTGAGTTTAGCACTAGTTATAGAGTTAGGGTTTGATTCAGGGTAAGGTTTAGGGTTAAGCCTATGACTCAGTTTTATTTCAGTGCTAGGGCTAGTGTTAGGGCTAGTTTTTCAATTAGCGTTAGGCATAGGGCTAGTGTAAGGGTAAGGTTTAGTCTTAGGGTTAGATTTAGAGTTAGGATTAGATTTTGGTTTAGGGCTAGTGCAAAATTTAGGGCTAGGGTGGGGGTATGATTAGGGCTAGGATTTGGGTTATTTTAAGAGATACATTTAAAACTAGGGATGGGTCTTCAGTGAGAGTTAGAGTTAGTCTTAGGGCCAGGGTTAGGGTTAGGTCAAAATTAGAACTAGGATTGGCGCTAGGATTAGTGTTGGGGCTAGGCCTAGTTATACGGCTAGGGTTAGGGTTAGAGTTAGGATTAGGCTAGGTTTTGTGTTAGGGTTAGTGTTAGGATCAGGGCTAGGGCTAATGTCACGTCTAGGTTTATGGTTAGGTTTAGTTTTAGGGTGAGGTTTATGGCTAGTTCTAGTGTAAGTGTTAGGTTGAGGATTAGGGTCAGTTTTAGAGATAGGGTTATTATTAGGTTCACAGTAACACTTATGATTTGGGTTAGGTTAAGGTTAAGGGTTAGGGCTCTAATTAGAATTAGGCTTAGGGCTAAGGTTAGGGTAATGGATATGGTTAGGTCTAGGGTTCAGGTTAGGTTTAGGGTCAGAGTCAGGGTCAAGGTTAGATTTAGGGTTAGGATAGTAATGGAATTAGGGCTAGGGTTAGGGCTAGGTGTGGGGTTAAGTTTTGGATTAGGTTAAAGTTTAGGGTTAGGGCTGTGGCTCGGTTTTGTTTTAGGGCTAGAACTACGTTAGGGCTAGTTTTAGGATTAGCGCTAGTATTAGGGCTAATGTTAATGTGAGTTTTATGGTTAGGTTTAGGGTTCGCTTCAGAGTTATGGTTAGATCTAAGGTTAGGGCTAGGGCTAGGGTTAGGGTTATGGAAAGAGATAGGTTAAGAAATAGGAATAGAGCTAGGATGAGAGTGGATTTAGTCTTAATTCTAGTGTTAGGGTTAGAGTCAAGTTTAGGCCTAAATTGGGGCTAGGTTCAGGTCTAGGGATACTTGTAGGTTTAGGTCTAGGGCTAAGTTTAGGGTTAGGTTTAGGGGAAGGGATGGAGTTATAGCTTGGTTCAGAAGTAGGGCGAGGGATAAAATTAGGGATAGGGCTAATTTAGGGTACAGGTTAAAATGAAGGCTAAGCTTAGGGCTACAATGAGGGCTAGTGTTTGTGTTATGGTTATAGCAAGTATTAGGGTAGGGCTAATATCAAGCCTAGGTATATGGTTAGGGATAATTTTAGGGTAAGAATCATGGCTAGGTCTAGTGTCAGAGTTAGGTTTAGGGTAAGGTTGAGGTTTAGAGCTAAAGGTATTAAAATGGTAAGCCTCAGGTTTGGGGTTTGGGTGGTTTAAAATTTAGGGTTAGGACTCATATTAGCATTATGCTTAGAGTTAGGGTTAGGGTAATAGATAGGGTTAAGATTATGCTTCAGTTTAGGTTTAGTGTTCAGATTAGGGTTAGGGTAATGGATAGGGTTAGGGTTAGGCCTGGGGTTAGCTTTAAGGTTATGATTATTGTTAGGGTAATTAATAGGGTAAAAGCTAGTGTTAGGGATAATGTTATGGTTAGAATAATGGCTATAGTTATGGTTATGGTTAGGGTTAAGACTAGAGTTAGGATTAGGTTTAGATACTCTTAAGTGTTTGAGCAAGGGTTAGTGCTAAGTCTAGGGTTAGGTTTTGGGTCAGAACTAGGGCAAAGGTTATGGTTAGCGTTAAAGTTAGTATTATTGTGAGGTCTATGATTACCATTATTTTTAGGGTAATGGACAGGGTTAGATGTTGGGTAAGGGTTAGGTTTAAAATTAGGACTCGGTTTAGTGTTAGATTTAGGGTATGGTAAAGATTTGAGCTAAGGTTAGGATTACAGCAAGGATTATGTTTAAAGTTAGGTCTAGGGTTAGGTTTATTGTTAGGGTTGGAGTAGGTTTTGGGTTAGGACTATGGTTACCATGAGGTTTATGGTTAGGTTTAGGGTAAAAAGTGAGGTTAGACCTAGCATTAAGGCTAGGGTAAAGTTTAGGATTATGGACAGGGATAAGGTTAGGCTTAGGCTTAGGGTAACTCTTATAGTTAGGTTAAGGATAAGGGACAGGGATTGAGTTAGATTAGGGCCAGGTTGAGGGTTTGGGTTAGAATCAGGGCTAGGGATAGAGTTAGGGTAAGGGTTAGAGCTAGAATTTGGGTTAGGTTTTGGCTAGGGTTATGTTTATGGTAAGGATGAGGGTTTGAGCTAGAGTTAAGGCTAGGGCTAGGTCGAGGGTTAGGTTCAGCATTAGGTCTAGGGATAGGATTATGGTAGGTTTAGGGTTAGGGTTAGGGTTATGGCTAGGGTTATCAATAGAGTTAGGATTAGGGTTAGGGTAATTGATACAGTTATATATAGGTTTAGGTGTAGGGTTCAGGTTAGATTTACTTTTAGGGTTAGGCTTAAGTCTATGATTATATTTTGGATTATGGTATGGGTTAAAGTTTGAGCTAGCATTAGGGCTATGGCGAGTGTTAGGTTTAGGGTTAGGACCAGGATGATGATGATGATGATGATGATGATGATGATGATGATTATTGTTATTATTATTGTTAGTGTTAGGGTTAGAGTTATGGCTAGTGTTATCAATTGGGTTAGGATTAACATTAGGGTAATGGGTGGTTTAGAGCTAGGTTTAAGTCTAGGATTAAGGTGAAGATTAGGGCTAGGGTTAGTTTTAGAGTTAGGGATAGGTCTAAGTTTATATTTAGGGTAAGGGTTTGGCTTCAAGGTAGATTTAGGACTTTGACTAGGGTTAGGATTAGGGTTAGGGCTAGAGTTAAGGTAATGGGTAGGCTTAGGGCTAGGGTTAGGCCTAGGATTTGCTCTAGGTTTTTTGTTAGGTAAAGGCAAAATGATAAGGCTATGGATAATTTGAGAGCCAGGGTTATGATTCGGGCTAGTTGTAGGGTAAGGGTTATGGCTAGGTCTAGTGTTAGGTTTATATTTTTGTTTAAGGTCAAGTTAAGAGTTAGATTTACTGTTAAAGGCAGTGTCAGTGTTCAGGTTAGAGTTAAAATTAGGTTTAGAGCCAGAATTAGGACAAGGTTTAGGTCAAAGAGAAGGTTTAGCATTTGGGTTAGGTTAATGGTTATTGTTAGGGCTAGGTTTCTGTTTAGGTCTAGGGCTAGAGTTAAGGATAGATTTAGAATTAGGTTTAAGTCTAGTGTTAGTGTTAGGGTTTGGTCTAGATTTAGCATCTGGTTTGGACTTAGGATTAGTGTTAGGGTCAGAATAATTGTCAAGGTTAGCATTTGGGTTTGGGATAGAGTTAGAGCTAGAGTGAGTGCTATGGTTTTTACTATTAATGGGGTTAGGGTTAGGGTTAGTGTAATGGGTAGGTTTAGAGCTAGGTTTAGAGCTAGGGTTAAGGTTAAAATTAGGGCTAGGGTTAGCTTCAGAGTTAGGGATAGTTCTAAGTTTATATTTAGGGTAAGGATTAGGCTTTGAGCTAGAATTAGAACTAACTCTAGGGTTAGGATTAGGGTGTGGGCTAGGGTTAGGGTTAGGGTTATGCTTAGGGCTAGTTTTAGGCCTAGGATTCACTCTACATTTTGTGTTAGGTTAAGGCATAAGGTTAAGGCGTAAGGTTAAGGCTACAGGTAATGTGAGAGCTAGGGTTATAATTAGGGCTAGTTGTAGGATTAGGGTTATAGCTAGGTGTAGTTCTAGGTTTAGGTTTTCATTTAAAATCAGGTTTAGAGATTGGATTAGTGTTAAAGGGCGAGTCATTGTTCAGATCAGAGATAGAGTTAAGGTTAAAACCAGTATTAGAATTAGGTTTATGTCTAAGATTAGGTTTAGTCTTTGCATTAGATTAAGTGTTATTGTTAAGACTAGGGCTAGGGTTTTTTCTTTTTGTTTGTTTGTTTTAGGTCTAAGGCTATAGTTAAGGCTAGGTTTAGGATTATATTTAGGTCTAGGGCTTGTGGTACAGAAAGTGTTCGGTGTAATATTGGTAGGGCTAGTTTTTAGAGTGGTGGTTAGAGCCCGGGGGAGTGTTAGGATATAATTCATGGTCAGGGTTAGATTAAATTCATGGTTAGGACTCTAATTCAGGCAAGGGTTAGGTCTATTTGTAGTGTTAGGTTTTTGTTTAAGTTAAGGTTTAGGGTTAGGGCTACTGCTCAATTTTGTTTTAGTCCTCGATTTAGAGTTAGGGCTACTTTTATGAATAGCATTAGGGTTAGGGCTAGTGTTAGTGTTTGGCTTAGGCTTAGTTTTAGGGTTACATTTAGAGTTAGGATTACATCTAGGGTTAGGGCTAAGACTAAGGATAGGGCAACGGTTAGGGCTATGGTTAGGGCTAGGGTTAGGGTTACACTAAAGAATAAGGTTAGATCTATAGATAGTGTTAGTATGAAAATTAGATTTAGTCTTAGGGCTAGGGATAGAGTAATGTTTAGGAATATAGTTAAATTACAGCTAGGATTAGGGCTAGGTTTAGTGTTCAGCTTAGGCGTATCATTATGGTTAGGGTTAGTGTTAGGGGTAAGTTTAGGATAAGGGATGACCTTCTAGCTAGTTTTAGAGGTGGGGGGTTAGAGTTAAGTATAGGGATAGAATATTTGTTAAGGTTATTGTAAAGGCTAGGTTTATGGCTAGGATGAGGACTAGTGTTTGTTTTAGTGTTAGGGCTAAGATTAGGGCTAGGGCGAACTTCAGATCCAGGGATATGGTTAAGGATAGATTTAGGGTTAGGTTTATTGCTACGTCTAGTATAAGTGTTAGGTTTAGAGAAGATAAAGTTTAGAGCTAGGGGAATTATTAGAATTAGGGTCAGGGTTAGGTTTTGGTTTATGTTAGGATTTAAGTTTAGGGCTCAAACTAGCATTATGGGTAGGATTAGGGTAATGATAGGGTTTGGTTGAGGGTTCAGGTTAGGTTTATGGTAATTCATATGGTTTGGTTTAGTGATATGTTTAGGGTTACGCCTAGGTTTAGCATATGGTTAAGAGTTATGTTTACAGTAATAGATAGGGTTAGAGGTAAGTTAGAGCTAGGTTTATGGTTAGGAATAGGTATTGAGTTAGGGTTAGCATTAGTGTTAGAACTGGTTTTACATTTAGGGTTATGTTTACTGTATAGGTTAGTTATTGAGGTAGGTTTAGGGCTAGCACACGGGTTAGGTTTAGGGTTAGTTCTAAGGATAGGATTATGGTAGGGTTAGGGTTAGGGTTAGGTCTAGGGATAGGATTACGGTAGGGTTAGGATTAGGGTCATCATTAAGTTTCGAGTAATGAATACAGATAGACATAGGATTAAGGCTAGGGTTAGATTTTAGTTTAGGGTTAGGGTGAGGGCTATGGTTATGTTTAGGTTTATGGCAAGGTTTAGGGTTTGAGCTAGGGTTAAGGCTATGGCAAGTGTTACATTTAGGATTATGTCTAGGGGTAGATTTCCAGTTAGGGTTAAGGTTAGCGTTAGGGTTTTGTGCCAGAATTATCAATAGGTTTAGTGTTAGGGTTAGGGTAATGGGTTGGTTTAGAGTGTGGTTTAGGGATAAGGTTAAGTATATGTTTAGGACTAAGGTTAGGGTTAGAGTTAGGGATAGGTCTAGGTCTATGTTTAGGGTTAGGGTTAGGCTTTGAGCTATTGTTAGGGTTATGGTTAGAATTAGGGTTAGGGTTTAGCTGGGTTTAGTTCTCGGATTAGGGCTGTTTTTTGTGTTAGGGTTAAGGCTAAGGTTTTGGAAATGGCTAATGTAAGAAATATGGTTACAGTTATAGTTAGTTTTAGTGTTAGGGGTAGGGGAGTTCTAGTGTTAGGGTTAGGGTGATATTTATAGCTATGGTTAGTGATAGGATATGAGTCATGGTCAAGGTAAGTTTTGGGTTAGAGTTAGGACTTGAATTAGGGCTAGGGTTACTGTTAGGGTTTGATTTCAATATATTGTTTTGTAGAGATTGGATGAGTGTTAGGATATGAGTCAGAGTCAGGGTTATTTTAAAGTTTAAAATTAGGACTCAAATTAGGGTTAGGGTTTGGTAGGTGTAGTGTTAAAATTTGGTTTAAGTTAAGGTTTAGGTTTTGGCGTCTTTGTTGGTTTTGATTTAGTGCTAGGTTTAGGGTAAGGACTAGTTTTATGATTAGCATTAGGGTTAGGGCTAGGGCTATGGTTTGGGTTAGAATTAAGGCTAGTTTTAAGTTTAAGATTAGGTCTAGGATTTGTGTTAGGTTTAGGGAAATAATTAGGACTAGCGCTAATTTCTGGTCTAGAGTTGCAGTTAGGGATAGTTTTAGGGTTCGGTTTAGAGAAAAGGTCAAATTTAGATCTAGGGGTATTATTAGAGTACGAGTCAGGTTTGGGGTTTGGGTTAGGTTAAAGTTTATGTTTAGGGCTCAGATAAACATTGAGGTTAGAATTAGAGTTAGGGTAATGGGTAGGGGATATTTTAGCGTTCAGGTTAGGTTTAGGGTAAATGGATGTGGTTAGGATTTGTGATAGGTTTAGGTTTACGCCGAGAGTTAGCATTTGGGTTATGGTTATCATTAAGGTTAATTTATAAAGTTAGAGCTAGGATTAGGGCTAGGTTTATGATTAGCATTAGGGCTAGAGTTAGGGTTAAGGTCAAGGTTAGGTCTAGGTTTAGGGTTAGGATTAGGATAAGGGTATGGTTTAGGGTTTGAGCTAGGGTTAGTTCTCGGGCTAGTGTTAGGTTTAGGGTTATGATTATGGTTAGTGTTAGAGTTAGGGCTAGGGTTAACATTAGTGTTAGGGTAATTTATAGGGTTATATTTTAGGTTAGAGCTAGGGTTAGTTTAAGGGTTACGGTAGGGTTAGCTTTAGGATAGGGTTAGTATTTGAGCTATGATTAGGATTAAGTTTAGGGTTAGATTTCAGTTAATTCTAGGGTTAGGTTTATGTTTAGAGTTAGGGTAGATTTAGGTTCAGGTCTAGGTTTTTCATTTGGTTTAGGTTTAGGGTTAGGTAGGGTTCAATCTAGTGTTTGGGCTAACGTTAAGTTTAGGATTAGGGCTAGGGTTAGGTTTAGACTTAGACCTTGGGTTAGTGTTATGGTTAGATTAAGGGTAAGGGTTAGGAATCAAGCTAGGGTTAGATCTAGCAGAGGGTTAGGTTAAAGTCAGGGCTAGGGTACGGTTAAGGTTAGAGATAGGGCAAGGGTTAGCATTAGGTTTAGGGTTATGTTTAGGGTAATGGACAGAGTTAGAGCTAGGGTTATGGTGACATTTAGGGTTTGGGCTAGGGTTATATTTAGGGTAAGGTTTAGTGTTTGAGCCTGTGTTAGGGCTAGGGTGAAGTTTATTGTTAGGTTTAGGGCTATGTTTAAGTTAGGGTTATGCTTAGGTTAGGTTTAGGACTACAATTACGGCTCGGTTTTGTGTGAAGTTTCGGGCTAGTATTAGTTTTATGGGTAATCTAAGAGCTAGGGTTATGGTTATGGCTATTTTTAGGGTTAGTCTAGTGTTAAGGTTAGTTTTGGGGTTAGGACAAGGTTTAGAGTTAGGGTTTGTGTTTGGGTAAGGGTCAGTGTTTGGGTTAAGGTTAGTTTTAGGGTTACGGCCATAATTAGGACTAGGGTTAAGTCTAGGGTGAGTTAGTGTTTGGGTTAGATTAAGGGCTATTTTTAGGTTGAGGACTAGAGTTTTGGCTATATTTCAAATTAGATTTAGGTCCAAGGCTTGTGAGTGTAGATTTAGGTATAAGTTTACCTGTAGGGCTAGTGTTAGGTTTCAGTTTAGGGGTAGAGTCAGGTTTAAACCAAAGGTTAATGTCAGGGTCAGAATAAAGGTCATGGATAGGGTTAGGGTTGGGTTAAGTTTAAAGATAGAATGAGGACTAGGGTTAGGACTAGTAATAGAGTTAGGGTTTGGGGTAGACTAAGGATTAAGTTTAGGACTAGGGTAGCAATAGGGTGAAGGTTTGACTTAGTGTAAGGGATATGGTCATAGCTAGGTCTAGGACCACGGATAAGGGTTGGGTTAGGGTTTTGATTAAGGCTAAGTTTAGGGATACTATCAGGTCTAGGGTTAGATTTAAGAATAGATGTAGTGTTATGATAATGGCTAGTATAGTGTAAAGGTTGGGTTAAGGTGTAGGGTATAGTTTAGAACTAGGAATATTATTAGGGTCAGGTTTAGGATTATGGTTTGGGTTATGTTAATGATTAAGTTTAGGGCTCAAATTAGCTTTAGGTTTAGGGTTAGGATTATGTATATGTTTAGGTTTAGGGTTCAGGTTAGGTTTAGGGTAATAGATAGGTTTAGGTTTAGGAATAGGTTTAGGGTTATTCTAGAGTTAGCATTAGGTTATGGTTAGGGTTAGGGTAATGAATAGCAGCTAGGGTTAGGGCTAAGGTAATGGTTAGGATTAGGGCTAGGGAAAGGTTTAGGTTTAGGGCATATTTGGGGTAAGGTTTACGTCTAGGGTAAGGGTTAGGGCTAGGGTTAAGGTTATGGTAAGGGTTAAAGGTAGTGTTAAGTCTCTGATTAATGCTTGTTTGGGGGCCAAATTTGAGCTACAATTAGGGCTAGGATATGTGTTAGGGTTAGGTCTAGTGTTAGGCTTAGGTTTAGGTTTAGGGATAGTGTTAGGTTTAGGGGAAGGGGTGGGATTATAGCTAGGTTTAGGGCTAGGTAGAAACGTAGAATTACAGTTAGGGCTAGGGTTATGGTTTTGGTTATTAATAAGGCTAGCTTTAGGGCTAGGTTTAGGGTTACAATTTGTTTT
Source organism: Callospermophilus lateralis (assembly GCF_048772815.1). Classification (NCBI taxonomy): domain Eukaryota; kingdom Metazoa; phylum Chordata; class Mammalia; order Rodentia; family Sciuridae; genus Callospermophilus; species Callospermophilus lateralis. The sequence continues at coordinate 88,044,323 of NC_135306.1, forward strand.
AGGGTTATGTCAAGAACTGGGGCTAGAGCTAGTGTCCGGTCTAGGGTTATGGTTAGGGACAGATTTAAGGTTAGACTTATTGTCAGGTCTAGTGTAAGGGTCAAATTATTAGAGTAAGCATCAGGTTTAGAGCTAGGTGTATTATTATAGGTGAGGTTTAGGGTTTAGTTTAGGTTAGGATTGAGTGTTAGGGCTAGAATTAACATTAGGTTAGGGTTAAGGTAATGAGACTGTTAGGTTTAGGGTTAAGGTTAGATTTAGGGTAATTGATAGGGTTAGAGTTAGCGATAAGGTCAGGGTTAGGCCTAGGTTTAGCATTAGGGTACGGGTTATGATTAGAGTAATGGATAGGGTTAGAGCTAGAGTTAGGGATAGGTTTTTGGTTACTTTTAGGCCTAGAGTTATGGTTAGGATTAGTCTTAGGTATAGGGTTAGGTTTAGGTTTAGAGTACTGGTTAGGGTTTGAGCTACGTTTAGGTTGCACATCGGCGAGGGATATGTTTAGGATAATGTCTATTTAGAGTTACAGTTAGAGTCTGGATTACTGTTAATGTTAGGGCTAGGGTTATCATTAGGTTCAGGGTATTGGATAGGGTTAAATGTCAGGTAGGTTAGGGTTTGGATTAGGATTAGTTTTTAGGTAATGGTTAGGGTTTTAGCTACAGTTAGGTTGGGGTTAGGGTAATGGATAGGTTTAGGACATTTGATAGAGGTAGTGTTTGACCTAGGGTATAATTAAGTGTAAGGTTAGGGCTAGTTTTAGGATTAGCATTAGGTTTATGGCCAGTGTTAGGGTGAGGTTTAGTCTTAGGGTTAGGTATAGATTTAGTTTGGTTTAGATCTATTGTTAGGTCTGATGCAAAGGTTAGTTCTCAGGTTTTGACTAGGGTTAGGGCTAGGTTTTGGGTTATGATAAATAATAGGTTTAGAACTATTAATAGAGCTAGGGTGAGAGTTAAATTTAGCCTTAGGGCTAGAGTTGGTGTTACAGTTAATCTTAGGGCTAAATTAGGGCTAGGATTAGGGCCAGGGTTAGTGTTAGGTTTAGGGATAGTTTTAGGTCTAGGAATTGTTTTAGGGTTAGGATAGGGTAAGGTATGATGTTACAGATAGGTTTAGGTCTAAGGCAAGTGTTAAAACAGGGTTACGGCTATGGTTAGGTTTAGGGTTAGGATTAAAGCTAGTGTTAGGCCTAGGATTAGGGCTACAGTTTGTGTTAGGATTAGGGCTATCATTAGTAGTAAGTTTAATTTCAGGACAAAGGTTATGGTTAGGGATAGTTTTAAAGATAGGTTAATGGCTAGGTATAATGTAAGGGTTAGGATTAGGGTTAGGGTCAGCTTTAGAGGTAAGGGTATAATTAGGGTCAGGGTCATGATTAGGGTTTGGTTTAGGTTAAGGTTGAGGGTTAGGGCTCAAATTAACATTAGGTTATAGTTATAGTTAGGTTAATGGATATGTCTAGGTTTAGCATTCAGGTTATGTTTATGGTAATTGATAGTTTAGGGTTAGGGATAGTGCTAGAGTTACGGCTGTGGTTAGCATTAGGTTTAGGGTTCGGGTTAAGGTATTCGATATGGTTTGAGCTAGGATTAGGGCTAGGATTATGGTTAAGATTAGGGCTAGGTTTAGGAATAAGTTTAATGATAAGCAAGGTTAAAAGCTAGGGTTAAGTTTAGAGTAAGGGTCAGGGGTAGGTTTAGGGTTAGTCCTAGGGTTAAAGCTGTGTTTGGGTCTCAGATTAAGGCTAGGATTTGTGTTATGTTAGGTCTAGTGTTAGGGATATGGATATTGTAACTAGGCTTATAATTAGGGCTAGTTTTACTGTTACCATTAGGGCTAAGTCTAGTTTTAGGATTTGGTTTAGGTTTAGGGTGATGTTTTGAACTAGGGCTAGTGTCAGTGTCAGAGTCAGGATCAGGGTTTATTTTAGGGTTAGGGATGGGACTCGATTTAGGGGTAGGCTTAGGGTTAGATGAGGGGTAAGGATTTGGTTTAGGTTAAGGTTTTGGATTAGTGCTATGGTTCGGGTTTGTTTTCGGGCTATGGCTAAACTAAATGGTTGTTTTACAATTAGCATTAGTGTTATTGCTAGTGATTATGGCTAGTGATAGTGTAAGTTTGGGCTTAGGGGTTGTTTTAGAGTAATGATTAATTCTACTGTTAGGGCTATGGCTAAGGATAGGGATAAGGTTAGGGGTAGTGTTTTGGTTATGGTCAGGCATAGGGTTAGAACTAGGAATAGTGCTAGGGTGAGAGTTAGAGTTAGTTTTAGGGCCATGATTAGGGTCAGGTTTAGGGTTAGGTGAAGGGGTGCTTGTTTGTTTTCCACCTCCATTTCCATTTACCCATATATGTCAAAATGAAGTGAAACCTTAAAATGCAAAGTGTTCATGAAAACGAACCATTGAATCGAAAACTCCCAAAACTTGGGAGCATACTAATGCTAGATAAAAGATGAATCCTGCCAAGTATCAAAGAAATTTGAAGAAAACTAACTCTCACCCTAACATTACCTCTAACCCTAGCCCTAGCCCTATCTCTAAACCTAACCCTAACCCTAACCTGAATAGAGAACCATTGATCCTAGAAGTCCCGCACTTGGGAGCCTTGTGGGGCAAGCTAAGTAATCAATCCTATGCAGCATCAAACAAATCTGACCAAATAATTATAGGAGATATTTCAGTACATACATATTTTCCTGTTTTCTCCTAAAGAGCCCTTGGATACAGTTGTTTTTGCATGCTTAATCTTAGGCCTACTTTCACAAGGAACATACCAGAGTCCCTACAAAGAACTGATGGAGTGTCAGAAGTTTCAAGCACCAAAAAGCCTAGTCCTAATTTAGCGCTATGTCTAAGTGAATTCCTAACCCTAGCCCAAAGACTAACTCTTACTCTCAACATATCCCTATTTCTATTTCTACCCCTATCAATTACTGTAACCCTAATATTTCCCCTAAACTTAGCCCTAACACCAGGCATAGTGCTATCCTTAGAGCTAAAGATAATTCTAAATCTAACCCTGACATTAAATCTAAACTTTACCATACAACTAGATGAACACTATTGCTAATCCCACAACTAGTTCTAACCTTAGCCCTAGCCCTAAAAGAAAACCAAGGCATTGATCTAACCCTAAACCTTAACCTAAATCAAACCATTGCCCTACAACTAGCAATAACACTAGCTCAAATTTGAGTCCTGGGAAAAAACCAAAAAAAAAAAAAAAAAAACTAACCCTGACCCAGATTCATATCCAAACACTAACCCTAGCTCTAAATATCATCCTATCCCTAAAGCTAATGCTAAAACTAGACCTATCCCAACCCCTAATCCTAAAACAAACCCTAATCATAACCCTAGTTCTTACACTAGTCATAGCCCTAACCCTAGCTCAAACCCTAACACAAAAATAGACCTAATCTGAGCCCTAACACTAAATTTAACTCTATACCTAAACCTTACCGTAGCCCTAAACCTAACCATAACACTAGCCCTAACCCTAGCTCTAAACCTAACACAAAAATAGCCCAAATCTAAGCCTTAACACTAGATTTAACTCTAAACCTAACCCTAACTCTAGCCCTAAACCTAAACGTAACACTAGTCCTAACCCTTGCTCTAACCCTATCCCTTAACCAAAGCCAAACCCTATCCACAATGTTAATCCTAGTCCTAATCCTAATCCTTAGCCTAAACCAAACACTAACCCAATTACTAATCATAACCCTAGCCCTCATTCTAGCTCTAACCCTATCCCTAACCATAACTTACACCTTTATTCTGACCATAACACTAATTATAGGTCTAAAGCTGACCCTTACCCTAAACTGAACTCTGAATCTAGCCCTACCAGTAAACTTTTACATAAACCTATGCCTAATACTAGCCCTAGAGCTAAACATATGCTAAATCTAGCAATTACTCTAGCCCTAGCCCTAAACAGAAACTGAGTGCTAGTCCTAAAAATAACCCTTAACCGAAACCAAACACTAACACTACCCCTAGACCTAACCCTAGTCCTAATTCTGGCTTTCACCCTACCCTAACTCTAATCTGAACACTGACACTGACACTAACAATAAACCTAGCTATAAACCTGACCCTAAACAAAAATATAAACCTAATGCTTGACCTAACCATAACCCTATCCCTAAAACTACCACATTTAGAACCCTAGATCTTACATTACCCATAGCAATAACCTTATGCCTAATGCTAACACAAAAACTAGTCCTAATCAGAGGCTTAAACCTACCGTAAGCATAACCCTAAATCTAACCTTAGACCTACCCTAACCTTAAGCCTCACCTTAGTCCTAAACCTAGCTCAAAGCCTAAACCTTAGCTAAACAAAACTCTAGAACTATCACTAACAATAACCCTAATCTTAGTCCTAACCTTAACCTTAACCCTAGCCCTAAACCTAAAAATTACCCCAACTCTAAACCTAACCCTATTATAACCCTAGCTGTAATCCAAACCATAAACCTAACACCAGACCTAAACCTAAATCTAACCCTTGCCATAACCCTCATCCTTACTCAAACCCTAACCCTTACTCTAAACCTAATATTAAACCTAGCCCTAAAACTAAACTCAACCCTAAAACTAACCTTACATTTAATCCAATCTATTACCCGAAACCTAAATCTAACTCTAATGAAAACCTGAGCCCTAACCCTAAACCTAACCGTGATCATTACTATAACACAAACACTAGATATAACACCAAATCTAACCCTCACTCTAGAAATAACCCTATCTTAAAACCTTATGATTACCCTTAACCTAATTATAACACTACTCTAAGCTAGAGTTACTACCCCTAATCCAATCTCTAACCTTAACTCTAGCCCTAATCCTAACCATAACACTAGCTCAAACGCTATACATTACCCATATAATAACCCTTTTCCTAATCCTAACCCTAGGCCTAACACTAACCTTATTACAAACCCTAAATCTCTCCATTACCCTAAACATACACTGATTCCTAAAACTAACCCTATCCATTACCCTAAACCTAACTTTAACCCTAGATCTAACCCTACTCCAAATCTTAAGCTAAGCCTACGCTTCAGTCTAACACTAACATTACACATAACCCTAATACTAATTTTATACCTAGCCCTAACCCTAAGCCTATGACTAAAACAAAATTGAGCAAGAGCCCTAACCTTAAACCCTAACACACAACTATACCTAAATCTAACCCTAATTAGAGTCATTATGCTAACCTTAAACTAATGCTTACTGTCGCAGTCTGGCTGGGCACAATTCACGAGCCACTTATCAAGCAGAAATGAACTTTACTTTTATAACACACACGCCACACCACACGAGCTTTTCAGAAATTTCCTCAGAGTCCAACTGCCACCATCAGCTTCCCACGAGCCTCTCAATTGCCTCACTCCTCCTGCTCTTGAGGCCGATTGGCTGGGTCGCATGGGCGGAGCCAAAAGAGTCCCCCAATGAGCAGCTCCGTGGTCTGAAAGGGTGGGGAAACAGCCCAATGAGCATCACCACAAAGGAGCCAATCAGCTGGAAGATGGAAGTTTGCTGGGGACACGGTGAGCCAATCAGCTGGATTTCTGCTGGGACCACTGTAAGCCAATCAGCTGGAAGTTTGCTGGGGCCCCTTTGGCTGTGGCTGTCAACAACTGACCCTGACTCATATCCTAACACTCCCCCTAGCTCTACACACCACCCTAAACTTAAACGGAACACTAACAGTAACTCTAGCCTTAGTTCAAGTCCTAACCCTAACCTTAAAACTAACCCTAACCCAACCCATATCCTAAAAGTCACCCTAGTTCTAAACACTGCCCTTAACTTTAACTGAATCCTAACAGTAATCCTAGCCTAGATTTGAGTCCTCACCCTAACCATAAGCCTAAAAGTAACACTGTCTCTGACTCATATCCTAACACTCTCCCTAGCTATAAATATCACCTTTACTTTAAACCTAACCATAACACTACACCTAGCTATAACCTGAACCCTAAAACTAGCCATAATCATTACCCTAGCACTTACATTACCCACAGCCCTAACCCTAGGCCTAAACCTAACACAAAACCTAGAGCTAATTCTAGGCCTTAACCTAGCCCTAAGCATAATCCTAAACCTAACCCTAACCTAACACTCAATTATTCCTAGCCCTAGCTCAAAGCCTAACACTTACCCTAAACAAAAACCTCTACCTATCCATAAATATACCCCTAACACTAGCCCTAATCCTAAACTTAAATGTAGCGCTAATTATCTTTATCCTAATGCTAACCCTAGGCCTAACACTAACCCTATCGCTAAAACTGACCCTATCAATTACTGTAAACCTAACCTGAACCCTAAACAAAATCCTATCATTATCCTATCCCTGACCATAATGCTAATTTGAGCCCTAAACCTAAACCCTAAACTCAATCCAACTCTAAACCTGACCTTGACACTAATAACACTCCTAGGTCTAAACCTGAATCTTACCCTAACCTAACGCTTACATTAGACCTAGCCACAACATAACCCTAAAACTATTCTCAACCATAACCCTAGACCTGATATTAGCCCTAGCCCTATTCCTAGCCCTAACCCTAACAAAAATCCAGTCCTTATTCTAGCCCTAAACCTAGCCTTAATCCTAACCTTAACCCTAACTCCAACCCTAGCCTTAACCCTAAACTAACCCTAGGCCTAATCTTAGCCCTAATTCCACTGTAACGCTAACCCTACCCCTAGACCTAAGACTAACTCTAACTCTCACACTATCCTATATCTAGTTCTAAACATATCCCTAACCATAACCCTAAACCAAGCTCTAAACCTAGTGCTAAACCTTGCTCTATACGTAGCCCTAGTACTAACCTTAGATCAAAATCTCACTCTGAATCTAACCCTAACCCGAAGCCTAAGCCTAACTCTAACACTAGCCCTAAGCCTAACACTAATCTTAAAACTAGCCATAACCCTAGCACGAGCCCTAAAACAAAACTTAGCTATAGCTCTAACACTAACCTTTAAATTAAACCAAATCATAACTCTACACCTACCCCTAACCCTAGTGCTAAATCGAGTTTTAAGCCAAACCCTAAAACTAACCCTGACTCTGACTCTGACACTAACACTAACCCTAGCTCTAAACATCACCGTAACCCTAAACCTAACCCTAACACTAAACCTAGCCCTAATCTCATCTTTAAAATTAGCCCTAATTGTAAACCTGGTACTTACATTAGCAATAACCCTAATCCTAGCACTGACTTAACACAAAACCTAGCCCTAATCTGATCCATAAACCGAGTTTTAAACCTTACCCTAACCTTAATCCTAACTCTAACCCTAATCATAACCATAAGTCTTGCCCTAAACCAAGTTCTAACTCAGTCCATTATAATAACCATAACCCTAACCCTAATGCTAACAATAGGCCTAAACCTAAACCTATCTCTAGACCTATCCCTATCCACTTCCCTAAACCGAACAAGAATTCTAATACTAAACCTAACATTATACTAACCCTAACCTTATAGCTAATTCTATCCCTAAATTTAAGCCTTAACCTAGCTCAATCCCTAACCCAGACCTTGACCTTAATAATAGGCCTATCCCTAAACCTGACTCTATCCTAAACTTTACACTAGATGCAGCCATAATCCTAAATCTAAAACTACCTTTAAACTTAATTTTAGACCTGAAATTAGCCATACTTCTTGACCTAGGCCTAACCATAAAACAAACCCTAGCCATTATATTGCCCTAAACCTAAACTTAATCAATACCCTAATCCTAACCATAGCCCTAATTCTAATTCTGAATATCACCCTACCTCTCAACCTAGCACCTTATCTTACACTAAACTTAATCCCACATCTAACCCTAACTCTATACTTAAGCTGAACACTAAATCTAACCTTTATTCTACCCCTAATTCTAGTCCTATCACTATCCCTAACCCTAACTTTAGCTCGAAGACTAACTCTAATTTTTACAGTAGCCCTATTGCTAGTTCTAACACTATCTCTTGCCATAACCCTAACCCTAGTCCTAACCCTAGCCCTATCCTTAGTCCTAGCCCTAACCCTAGATCTAACCCTAACTCTAAATCTAACCTTAACCCTAAGCCTAAGCCTAACGCAAACACTAACTCTAAGGTTATTCTTAATTGTAAAAATAGCTCAAAACCTAAGCCTAGCAGTAAAACAAAACCGAGCAATAGCCCTAACCCTAAACCTTAACTTAAACCAAACACTAACACTACATCTAGACCTAACGCTAAACTTTATTCAAGTCCTAACAGTAACCTTAATACTAACCCTGTAACTGACTAATATTTTAAACTCACCCTAGCTCTAAACACCATACTAACCTTAAACCAAACCTAACAGCAATTCTAGCCTTTATTTGAGTCCTAACACTAACCCTGAACCTGAATCATATTCTAAAACTAACCCAAGCTCTAATTATCACCCTAACCTTAAACATAACCCTAACACTAGAACTACCCTAACCCTAACCCTAAAACTAACCCTAATTGTAACCCTAGTTCTTACATTAGCGATTGCCCTAACCCTTGCCCTAACTCTAACACAAAAACTAGCTCAAATCTGAGAACTAAACCTAGCTTTACCCTTAACCATAACTCTAGCCCTAACCCTAGCTCTAAACGTATATTTTACCTAAGTGAAACCATAACCTTAATGGTAACCATAGACCTTTTCTTAATCCTGAAGCTATCCAAAATCCTAATAAAATTAATAGTCCTGACCCTTACCCTCATTCTAGTTCTAATCCTATCGCAAACCCTAATACTATTCCTGACCCTTATTCTGACTCTAACACAAACCCTAGGTCTAAACCTGACCATAACCCTAGAGCAAACACTAACACTGGCCCTACAGATAACCTATAAATAAACCTAACCCTAACCCTAGCCCTAAGACTAACTCTAATTCTCACATTAGCCTTATTCCTAGTTATAATTCTATACATCACAGTAACCCTAACCCTAGCCCTAACCCTATACCTAACCCTTGTTCTATCCTTAGACCTAGCCCTAACCCTAGAATTAACCCTAACTCGAAATCTAACCCTAACCAAAGCCTTAGCCTAACACTCAAACTAGCCCTAATCCTAATTGTAAAACTAGCCCTAACCCTAACTCTAGCAGTAAAACAAACTGAACACTATCCCTAACCGTAAACCTTAACTTAAATCAAACTGAAATGCTACACTTAGACCTAACCATAACCTTAATTCGAGTCCTAACCCTAACATTAAATCTAACCCTGTCCCTGACTCATATCCTAACACCCTAGCTCTAAACACTCTCCTAAATTTAAACTAAAAAGTAAACATTCTAAATGTAAACCTACTCCTAGTTCGAGTTCTAAACCTAACCCTGACCCTGACTCATATCCAAACATTAACCCTAGCTCTAAATATCAACCTAACCCTAACTCTAGAACTATCCCTAACATTAACCCGAAAACTAAATCTCATTGTAACCCTAGTTCTTACATTAGCCATTGCCCTAATGTTAGCCCTAATCCTAACACAAAAAGTAGCCCTAATTCAAGCCTTAAACTGAGATATAACCCTAACCCTAACTCTAGTCCTAACCCTAGATCTAAAGCTAAAATTTACCCTATGAATAACCCTAACTCTAATGATAGCCCTAAACCTATGCCTAATCCTTAGGCTAACCAAAATCTTAATTTTATTAGTAATCCTGAACCTAGCCCTCATTCTAGATCTAATCCTATCTCAAACTCGAATGTTAACCATGATACTTGTCCTGACCCTAACACAACCCTAGTTCTGAACCTGACCCTAACACTAGACAAACACCTAACACTAGCCCTGGACCTAAACCTAATTCTAAATCTAGCAATAACTCTAGCCCTAAACCTAAATAAAAATCTAGTCCTAGACCTAACAATAACCCTTATCCTAACACAAACACTTACCCTTGTTCTAGACCTACACTTACTCTCAATTCTGGATGTAACCCTAACTTGAACTCTAACCCAAACAGTGACTCTGCCTTTAACAATAAACCTACTTCTAAATCTGAAACTAACTGAAAATCTAAACATAACACTAGATCTTGGAATAACATGAACCCTAAAGACTAGCCCTAATCATAACCCTATATTTTACATTACCAACAGTTTTAACCCTAGGCCTAAACCTAAGACAAAACTTATAGCCCATCTTAGACCTTAACCTAGCCCTAAGCATTACCCTAACCCTAACCCTAGGTTTAACACAAACCTAACCCTCACCTTAGTCCTAATCCTAGATCAAAACCTAACCCTTAGTATAAACTGAACCTAGAAGTATCGCTGAATCTAACCCTAAAACCTTGTCCTAATCCTAAACTTAAACCTAGCCCTAAACTAGCTCTAAACCCATTACCCTAACCATAAGCTTAACCCTAATTGTAACCCTAGCTTTAACGCTAACCATAATCCTAATGCTAAACCTAAACATAACCATAGACCTCACCCTAAACTTAAATCTAATGCTGTCCCTAACACTAAACCTTAATCTAACCGTATTTATTACCCTAATCCTAACCCTAAACTTAATTATAACCACTTCCCTAACCCTTACCCTAAACCTAAACCTACAGTAATCCTATCCCTAATCATAACCCTGAACCTAACTCTTGCTTTAATCCTAATCATAGCTCAGAACCTCACTCTTACACTAAACATAACACTAACGCTAACCCTAGTTCTAACTCATACCCTAACACTAACTCAAGACCTAATCCTAACAAAAAGTCTAGCAATAAACTTAGCTCTAACTGTATCTATTACCCTAATCATAACCCATACCCTAAAGCTAACTCTAGGCCTAACCCTATCTCAAGACCTAATCCAAACAATAACACTAGCTCTAACATTAACTCTAACTCTATCCATTACCCTAAACATAACCATTTTCCTAATACTAACCCTAGGCCTAACCCTAAACCTATCACTGACCCCAACACTATCAGTTACCCTAAACATAACCTGTACCCTAAATCTAACCCTATTCTTACCCTAGCCATAACCCCAATGCTAATTTGAGCCCTAACCCTAAACTCAAACTTAAAATAAACCCTAACCATGACCCTGACCCTAATAATTCCCATAATTCTAACCTAACCCTTACCTTAAACCTAATCCTTACATTAGACTTAGCCAAAACCTAATCCTAAAACTATCCATAACCATAACCCTAGACCTGACATTAGCCTTAGATATAATCCTCAATCTAAACAGAACACAATCCCTAGTCCATATTAGCCATAAACATAGCTTTCATCATAACCCTATCCTTAAACCTAGGCCACACTTAAAACCTACCCTATCCCTATTGTTAGACGTAATTTAGCCTAATCCTAATCCTAATCCAAAACCTAGCCCTAAACCTAAGTCTAACTCTCTCCCTAGATTTAAAACTAGTTGTAACCCTAATCCTTACTGGAACTCTAAACCTAGCCATAAACCTAGACCTAACCCTAACCATTTCTTTACCCCTAGCCCTAACCATAGATCTAACTTTAAATCTAACTCTAATGCAAAGCCAAAGCCTAAACCTAACACTAACCCTAACCCTAATTCTAATGCTACTTCTAAAACTAGCCCTAACTCGAACGTAGCCTTAATACAAAATAGAGCCATAGCCATAACCCTAAGCCTTAACCTAAACCAAATCATAACCTTACACCTAGCCCTAATTCTAGTTTGAAGCAGAACCCTAAAACTAATCCTAACTCTGATTCTGATGCTAACACTAACCCTAGCTTTAAACATCACCCTAAAATTAATCCTAAATATAACACTAGACTATCCCTAACTGTAACCTTAAAACTAGCCATAATTTTAACCCTAGTACTTACATTACCATAACTCTAAACCTAGCCCTAATTTAACCCAAAACCTAGCTTAATCTGAGCCATAAACCGAGCTTTAAACTTAACGCTAAACTTAAACATCAACCTAAAACTAAGAATAACCATGACCTTAGCTCTAAGCCTAACTCTAACCCTCTTTATTACCCTAACCATAATCATAACCCTAATTCTCCCCCTAGGCTTAAACCTTACCGTATCCTTATTTTTACCCTATCCATTATCCTAAACCTAACTTGAAACCTAAACATAACTATATCATTACCCTAGTCCTAACCCTATGCTAATTGGAGCCCTAAATTTAAACCTTAATATATCCCAAACATTAATCATGACCCTGACCCAAACAATACTCTTAGCTCTAAACCTGACCCCAACCCTAAACCTAACCTTTACACTACATCTAACCTAACCCTAAAATTATCTTTAACTGTAAAACTGGACAAGAAATTAATTCTAGTCCTAATCCTAGCCCTAAACGTAGTTTTAGTCATAGCCCAAACCATAATCTGATGTTTAACCCTAATTCCTAACCTCGCTCTAGGCCTAAACCGAGCTATAATACTATCCCTTACCCTAAACCTAAGCATAACCCTAAACCTAACCATAATCTCAAACCAAACCATAACCCTTGTCTTAACCCTAGGACTAACACTAATACTAAGCATAGCACTAACCCTAAATTATCCTATCTTAACCCTAAACCTAGCTTTAACACTAACTCTTGCCCTAGACCTAGCCCTAGCTCTCTCCTCAGTCTTACCCAAATCTAGATTTAAACCTAACTCTAAATTTAAACGTAACTCTAAATTTAACCATAACCATAATTCTAATCCAAACTCTAACATTAGTCCTAACAATAATGCTAATCCCAAACTTTCCTTACACCTAGACGTAGCCATAAAACAAAATCCTAACCCTAACCCTTAACCTAAACCAAAACATAAACCTACACCTAGCCCTAATTCTAACTCTAAAAATAACCCTGAACCTTAAGCTGATCCTAACACTAATCCTAGCTCTTAACAAAACCCTAACCTTAAATTAACCCTAACACTAGACCTAGCCTTAACCCTAACCCTAAAACTAGCACTAATTGTAACCCTACTTCATACATTAGTCGTTGTCATAATCCTTGGCCTAACCCTTACACAAATGTTACCCCTAATTCTAGTCCTACCCCAAGCTTAAAACTTAATCTTAACCCTAACACTAGCCCAAACCCTAACCCTAACTCTAGCCCTAACCCTAGCTCTAACTCTATCCTGTACCCTAAGCCAAACCCTAAATCAAATGCTAACCCTGTCCCTAAACCTAATCCTTAGCCTAACTTAAACACTAACAGTATTACTAGTCCTAACCATAGCCCTCATTCCAGTTCTAACCCTAACCGTGATCCTTTTTCTGATTCTAACAGTAACCCTAGATATAAACCTTACCCTAACCCTAAACCAAATCCTAACACTAGCCCTACCGGTAATGCTATAACTATACCTAACCATAACACTGTATCTAAACCCAAAACTAATACTAAATATAGCTATAATTTTAGCACTAGAACCAAGCAAAATCTTAATTCTAGGCCTAACTGTAACCCTTAAACTAAAGTAAACACTTATCCTACACCTAGACCTAACACTAGTCCTAGTTCTAGCCTAAACGTAACCCTAATCCTCTCAGGAACAATGACCGTGACCCTAACATTAACCTATCTCTAAACCTGACCCTAACCCAAAACCTAATCCTAACACTAGATCTAGCCATAACACTAACATTAATACTAGCTCTAAACATAACACTAGCCCTAACCATATTTTAACCCTAATCTTAACCCTAACAGTTGACCTAAACTTAACCATAGCCCTAAACCTAACACAAAACCTAGCCATAATCCTAGGCCTAAACTTAGCCCTAAGCATAACACTAACCCTAAACCTAGCCCTAACACTATCCCTAACACTAACTCTTGCCTTAGACCAAACCCTAGTTGAAAGCCAAACCCTTACCCTACATATTACCCTAGCACTATCCTAAACTGTAACCCTAAGCCTAGCTTTTATCCTAACCTTAATACTAGTTCAAATTTTAGTTCTCAGCCTATCAACTTCTCTAACCCTAACCCTAATCCTAGTTATAACCCTATCCCTAACACTAAACCCAACTCTAAACATAAACTTATCCCAAGAACTAACCATAAACCTAAAACTCACCATAGCCCTAACCATAGCAGAAACATTAAGCCTTACTCTAAACCTAACCCTGAAAAGCGCCTGAATCTATACCCTAACCCTAACCATAAATCTAACATTATCCATTACCCTAAGCCTAACCCTAACTGTAATGAGAACTCTAGCCATTATCCGAAACCTAAACCAAAACCTAACCATAAATATATCCCTAGACCCAAATATAAACCTAAACCTCGCCTTAGCCCTAACCTAAGCTCAAACACTAACACTTATCCTAACCTAAAAATAACCCTAGACCTAAACTTAACACTTATCAAAAACCAAACCCTAACCCTATCTTTAAACTTACCTCTAATCTTGGACTTCGTCCAAACAATAACCTAGCCCTAACCCTAGCTCTAAATCTATCCATTCTACTAAACATAATACTAACCAAATGCTAACCTTAACCCTATTGCTAACCCTAACACATCCTTCACCGTAAACCTTAACTGAAACCTAAACCTAACCCTATCCATTACCCTAACCGTAAGCCTGAACCTAACACTAATTCAAGCCCTAACTCTAAACATTGATCTTAACAAAATGCTAACCCTGACCTTAAAAATAATAATACCCCCAACTGTAAACCTGAAACTTACACTAAACATAGCCCTAGCCCTACTTCTAGCACTGAACCTAACAGAAACCCTGGCCCTAAACCTAGCCTTTATCCTAACCTAAACATTAACCCTACCATTAATCCTATCAAATGCTGACCCTAGCCCTAAAGCTAGCTATAACTCCACCCATTCCCCTAAACTTAATACTAAAACAAATTCTAATCCTTAACCTAGCTCTAACTGGAGCCCTAATCCTAGCCCTAATTTAGCTTTAATCCTAACGCTAACCCTAACCCTAAGCCTAGTTCTAAATCTAAATCTAATTCTCGTCCTATCAGTTTTGCTAATTCTGACCCCTCCTTTACTGTAACATTAACACTAGCCCAAACCCTAACCCTGGATCTAAACCTAACTCTAAATCTAACCCTTACTCTCAGCCTAAACCTCACCCTAACTCTAGCACTATCCCTAACACTCATTCAAGATCTATCCCTAACCCTAGTCCTAGCCATAAAACAAAAGAAGCCACAGCCCTAAACCTAACCCTAACCCATAGAAGTCAACATGAAGTGAAATCTTAAAACACAAACTATTCCTGTCAGTGAACCTTGAACTGAGATGGTCCAACCTGGGCAACATGGCAATGCTAGATAAAAGATAAATCCTGACCAGTATCAAAGAAATTTGAACAAAATTAACTCTAACCCAAATATTAGTTCTAACTCTAGCCCTAACCGTAATCCTAAAACTAAGCCTTTCCTGTTCATAGAGCTTGGTCATAAAAGTCCCAAATTTGGGGTGCCTAGAGGGCAAGGTAACAGATGAATCATTCCCAGTATCAAAAAATCTGACCATTAAGTGAAGAAGGTGTTTCAGTACATGCCGCTTTCCCCTAGTTTTTTTCCTAAAGTGCTCTTGGATAAATTGATTTTTCATGCTTCAACTTAAGGTACTTACAGAAAGAATAAACCAGAGTGTGCCCACAGTGAAGTGATTGAATATGTGAAGTTTCAGGCAGATAGCACCAACACTTTTTGATTTCCAGCTCCATTTCCATTCACACTTATATGCCATAATGTAGTGAAAACTAAAATTTCAAACTGTTCCTGACACTGAACCATTAAAACTTGATGGCCCAAACTTGGGGACCCCACTAAGTTTGGTCAAAGATGAATCCTGTACAGTATCAAAATAATCCAATCAAAAAAATTCGAAGCTCTGTTGGTACATGTGTATTTTGTTTGCTCCTAAAGCACTCAGAGATAAAACAGTTTCTTTTACTTCAGCTTAGGTATATTTCAGAGGAAACAAACCAGAGAATGCTCACTGAGAACTGATTGAGTGTGTGAAGCTTCAAGCGGCTAGCATAAACCCTATATGATTTTCAGCTTCCTTTCCATTCACCCTTATAGGGCAAAAAGAAGAGAAACATGAAAATTGAAACTGTTCCTGAGAGAAAACCTTTTTACGTAGGAGGCCCAAACATTTGGAGTATAGTCAAAATAGGAAAATGGTGTATCCTGCAGAGTATCAGGATTTTTTAAAAAAACTAACTTTAACCCTAATGCTAGGTCTAAACCTAGTCTTAATACTAAGTCTAACCCTAAACCTAATCTGTTCAGAGAGCCTTTGATCATAGAAATTTCAAAATTGGGGAGCCTAGTGAAGCAAGCTTACAGATGAATCATGGGCAGTTTCAAAGATATCTGACAAAATAATTGGGAAAGCTATTTCAGTACATGCATATTTTCCTGTTTTCTCCTAAAGTGTTCTCAGATAAATTTGTATTCCATTCTTCAGCTTATGACTAATTTCACAAGGAACAAACCAGAGAGTGCCCACAGAGAACTGATTGAGTGTGTGAAGTTTCAAGCTGTTACCATCAAACTTGTTTCATTTCCAGCTCCATGTCCATTTACCCATGTAGGTCAAAATGAAGGGAATCCATAAAATACAAATTGTTCCTGTTAGCAAAGAATTGAATCAAGAAAGCCGAAACCTGGGGAACATAGTAAGGGTAGGTAAAAATGTATCCTGCCCAGTACCAAAGAAATTTGAACAAGACAAACTCTAACCCTAACACTTGACCTAACTCTAACCATAAACCTAACCGTAACCTGTTTAGAGAACCTTTGACCATAGAAGTCTCAAAGTTGAGGAGCCTAGTGAGGCAAGCTAACAGATGATCCTGCCCAGAATCAAAGAAATCCGACCAAATGATTGGGGGATGTAGTTCAGTACATGCATATTTTCCTGTTATCTCCTAAAATGCTCGTGCATAGTGTTGTTTTTGCATGATTGGATTATTTTACAAGGATAAAACCAGAGCGTCCTCACAGACAACTGATTGAGAGTGTGAAGTTTCAAGCAGCTAGCAAAAACCCTGTTGGATTTCCAGCTCCATATCCATTTACCCATACAGGTCAAAATGAAGTGAAACCTTAAAATAAAAACTGAAATACTGACAGCAAACTGGTGAACCTACAAGGCCCAAAACTTGAGAACGTAGTAAGGCTAGGTAAAAGATAAATCCTGCCTAGTATCAAAAAAATTTGAACAAAACTAATGTAAATCTAACACTAGATTTATCCTTAATCCAAACCCTACGGCTCACCCTCGAATGTTTAGAGAACCTTTGATGATAAAACTATCAAACTAAGGGAGCCTAGTGGGGCAAGCTACCAGAAGAATCCTGCACAGTATCAAGGAAGTCTGACAAATAATTGGGGAAGTGTTTCAATACATGCATACTTCCTTGATTTCTCCAAAAGTGCTCTGGGATAAAGTTTTTTTTGTGCTTCAGCTGAGGGCAACACATTCATTAGGAACAAACCAGAGAGTGCCCACAGAGAACTGATTGAGTGTGTGCAGTTTCAGGCCGCTAGCACCAACCCTATTTGATTTCGTGCTCCATTTCCCTTCAACAAAATAGTTCAAAATAAAGTGAAATCTTCACATAAAATTGTTCCTGACAGTGAACCATTGAACCAAGAAGGCCCAAACCAGGAAACATTGTGAGGCTAGATAAAAGATGAATCCTGTCGAGTATCAAAGATACATGAACAAAACTGACTCTAGGTTTAAACCTAGCCCTTACCCTATCCATAAAACTAACCCTAATATGTTTAGAGAACATTTAAACATAGAAGTAACAAATTAAAGGAGCCTAATGAGGCAGCTTACAGATGAATCATGTGCAGTATCAAAAAATATGACCAAATAATTTGGGGAGGTACTTCAGTACATGTATATTTCCCTGTTGTCTCCTACAACACTTTCAGATAAAGATGTTTTTTCATGCTTCAGCTTAGGGAAATTTTCACAAGGAAGATATCAGAAAGTGCCCACACAGAACTGATTGGGTGTGTGCAGATTTAAGCAGCGAATACCAACCCTGTTTTATTTCAAGTTCCATTTCCATTTACCCATATAGGTCAAAATGAAGGAAAGCTTAAAATACAAACTGTCCCTGAAAGCAAACCATTGAAGGGATAAGGCCTAAACCTGGGGAAAATAGTAAGGCTATGTAAAAGACGAATTATGCCAATTATCAAACGAATTTGAACAAAACTCACTCCAACACTACATCTAACCCAACCCTAGCCTAATTCCAACCTGTTTAGAGTACCTATGATCATAAAAGTCCCAAACTTGGGGAGCCTGGCAGCACAACTTAAAAGATGAATCTTGTGCAGTATCAAAGAAATTTGATGAAAAATTTGGGGAGGTATTTTAGTACATTCATATTTCCCTGTTTTTTTTTTCTTAAAGTGCACATGGATATATTGTTTTCCATGCTTCAGCTTAAGGTGCTTTCACAAAGAAAAACCAAAAAGTGCCTACAAAGAGCTGATTGAGTTTGTGAAGGTTCTTGCAGCTAGCACCAACCCTATTTGATTTCAAGCTCCATTGACTTTCACACCTATAAGCCATTATGAATTGAAACCTAAAAATTCAAACTGATCCTGACACTGAACCATTGAACCTTGAAGGCCCAAACTTGGGGAGCCTACTAAGGCTAGGTCAAAGATGAATCCTGTACAAGATCCAATTAATCAAACGAAAATAATTTGAAGCTCTCTCAGTACATGCGTATTCTGCTGGATCCTAAAGCACTCAGAGATAAAGCTGTTACTTTCTACTTCATCTTCGGACTTCTTCGATAGAAAACACCAGTTTATGCTCACTGAAAATTAATGGAGTGTGTGAATGTTTCAAGCAGCTAGCCCAAACCCTTTTCGATTTCCAGCTTCATTTCCATTCACCCCTTTAAGGCAAAAATAAGAGAAACATGAAAATTGAAACTCTTCCTTAAAGCAAACCCTTTATGTCGGAGGCCCAAACATTTGGAGTATAGTCAAATAGGAAAAAGGTGAATCCTGCACAGTATCATAGAAATTTGAAAACAAAACTAACTCTAACCCTAACAATAGCTCTAATCCTAGTTCTAACACTAACCCTAACACTAACCTTAACCTGTATAGAATTCCTTTGATCCTAGAAGTCCCATACTTGGGGAACCAAGTTGAGTAGGCTAACAGATGAATCTTCCACTGTATCAAAGAAATCTGACCAAATAATTGGGGTGGTAGTTCACTACATGCATATTTCCCTGTTTTCTTCTAAAATGTTCTCACATAAAATTGCTTTGCATGCTTCATCTTAGGGCTACTTTTACAAGGAATAAAGCAGAAAATGCCCATAGAAAACTGATTGACTGTGTGAGGTTTGAAGTAGCTAGCACCAACCCTGTTGTATTTCCAGCTCCATTTCCATTTATACGCATAGGTCAAAATGAAATGAAAACTTAAAAAAAAAAAAAAAAAACTTTTCAGGAGAATAAACCCTTGACCCAAGAGGCCCAAAACTAAGAGTATATAGTAATGTTAGGTGAAAGCTCAATCCTGTCCAGTATCAAAGAAAATTGAACAATACTAAATCTAACAAAATACTAGCTGTAACCCTAGCCCTAACCTAATAGATTGAGTGGGTGAAGTTTCAAACAGCTAGCACAAACCCTGTTTGAGTCCAGCTCCATTTCCATTCACACCGATAAGGCAAAATAAAGTGAAACATGAAAACTAAAACTGCTTCTGAAAGCAAACCCTTTTACTATAAGTCCCAAACTTGGGGAGCATACTAATAGGAAAAAGATAAATCCTGCCCAATATCGAAAAAGTTGAAAAAAAAACTAACTCTAACCCTAACACTAGTTCTAACACTTGCTCTAACTCTAACCTAACCCTAAGTCTAACCTGTTAAGAGAATCTTTGATCATAAAATGTTTAAAGTTGGGGAGACTTACAGATGAATCTGTAAGTGGGGCAAGCTTACAGATAAATCCTGCACAGTATCAAAGAAATCTGACCAAATAATTGGGACAGACAATTCAGTGCATGCATTTTGCCCTGTTTTCTCCTAAAGAGCTCTTGGATAAACTTGTTTTGCATGCTTCAGCATATGATTGCTTTCACAAGGAAGAAACCAGAGAGTACCCACAGAAAACTGATTCAACATGTGAAATTTCATCAAGCTAGCACCCACCCTCTGATTTCCAGCTCCATTTGCATTTACTCATATAGGTCAAAATGAAGTGAGACATTAAAAACAAACTATTCCCAAAAGAGAACCATTAAACCAAGAAGGCCCAAAACTGGGGCGCATAGTAAGGCTAGGTAAATGATAAATCTTCTCAGTAACAAAAAATTTGAACAAAACAAACTCTTAACCTAACTCTAGCCCTAAACCTAACACTAACACTTACCTGTTTAGAGAACCATTGATCCAAAAAGTGCCAACCTTGGGGAGCCTAGTGGAGAAAGCTAAAAGATGAATACTGTGCAGTATCAAAGAAATCTGATCAAATTGTTGAGAGACTTATTTCAGTGTATACATGTTTCTGTTTCCTTCTTAAGGGCTCTCGGATACAGTTACTTTTGCATGCTTCATCTTTTGCCGACCTTCAAAAGAAAGATTTTTCTTTTTGTGTGAATTTTCAAGCACCTCCTGACAACCCTGTTTAATTTCCAGCTCAATTTATATTCACATCAATAAGCCATGATGAAGAGACACCTTAAAATACAAACTATTCCTGAAAGCAAACCATTGAAATGACAACGCCCAAACCTGTGGAGCACAGTAAGGCTAAGTAAAAGATGAATCCCGCCCACAATTATAGAAATTTGAAAAAAAAAAGTGTCCCATGGTGCTCTTGGCACTGATGGAAGGCTAAACTGCACAAATTTTCTGGGTGCAGACAGCAGTCTCAGCCACACAGATTCTCTCTGCACAGATGGAAGGCAGCACAGAACACAGAGGCTTTGCTTGTGGGTCACGAGACTGAGCTCTGGACACAGCACAAGGTCACTCCAGAACCACTCATCTCACCAAACTCCATACATGGGTAATAGATTGAATCCATCTTGCAAAACCTTACTCGCCATCTGTTGGTGGGCATATCTACCAGCTTGGTTCTGCAGGATATCAGGTACCTGTTTCCCAACTCTCCTACCTCCAGCTGTGATAACTCAAGATTTTTCTAACAAGATTTTGGGGCATGTAGCTATCAATGCACAACAGCAACTTTACAGGAACCTGGTTTCCAATTCAGAGACTAAGAGTAGGGAGGCTCCAGGTAGAAGCTCAAGCCCTCTCACCCTGGCTACCTCCACCACCCTGAGCACAGAGGCTCAAGCTAGGAATACAACTCCACCTACTGCAAGAAAAGAAAACAGAGTCTGAGAGCCTTTTTTCTGTCTTACTTTTCTTTTTTTTGCTCTTCTCTTCCATTCTCCTCTACCCTTCCCCCTCTAGTCCCCACAACATCAACATATGTGAAACCAAGAACTTATCATGAAATTTGACTTTAAGAACTGAATCACTAGAATAGTATAATATAGAGGAATTGCATAGGCCCCACCACACCATATCTTTATTTGCTCTTATTTTTTCTCCCAATCTTTCTATCTTTTCTTGTTATTTTTTCTTCATTTTTCTTTCTCCCTCTATCCCACTTTTAGCCTCCTAACGTTTAGTATTTATACACAGGATAATTTTATGAATACAGTTAAAGAGTTTCAATTTACATCTTCTTCTATAAATTCCTCCTGTCTATTCATTAGAGTTCTCTTCCAAAGTTGCTAGATTAGAATCATCACATACCCTCACTTCTTTCACCCTTAACATTGCATCCTACCCCTGACTCTTAGTTATCCATACACCACCAGATACGGTATGCCTTCTATGAAATTAATGACTATATTCTAAATAATAATTGAAGCCAACATCTGTAGACACAGAGTCTAAATATAAATGTATTTATAATGGTTAGGCTTAGGCTTCAGATTAGGGTTAATTTTGGAGTTAGGTTTTGATCTATGGCTAGGGCTAAGGCTAAGAATAGGGCAAGGGTCACGACTAGGGTTTGGGTTAGGTTTAGGATTATGGTAAGTGTTAGGTTTAGAACTAGTGATAGGGCTAGTATGAGAGTTAGAGTTAGTCTTAGTGCCAGGGTTAGGGTGAGGGTTAGAAATAGGGCTAAATTAGGGGTAGTGCTAGGGTTAGGTTTAGACTTTTGGTTAAGGTTATAGTTAGGGTTACATTTATGGTAAGGTATTGGGTTATAGTTAGGTTGAGTGCTAGGGCAAGGGTTAGTATTAGGGTTAGGTCTAGGATTAGGTTTAGGGTAATGATTAAAGCTAGGTTTAGGGCTAGCATGAGGGCTAATGTTTGTATTAGTGTTAGGGATAGGATTAGAGCTAGGGTTAATGTAAGGTCTAGGATTGCAGTTAGGGGTAGTGTTAGGTTTGTGGCTTGGTCCATGTAGGGGTTAAGTTTATATTAAGTGTCAATTTTAGAGCTAGGGTTATTATTATGGTCAGAATCAAGGTGAGGATTCGGATTAGGTTAGGGTTTAGGTTTAGGGCTTGAATTATCATTAGGTTTAGGGTTAAGGTAATGAAATTTTAGGTTTAGGGTTTAGGTGTGGTTTACTGTAATGGATAGGGTTAGGGTTAGGCCTAGGTTTAGCATAAGGTTTGAGTTATCTTTAGGGTCATGGATAGGGTTAGACATAAGATTAGGGGTAAGTTAATGTATAGGATTAGGGTTTTTG
The DNA here is from genome assembly GCF_048772815.1 of Callospermophilus lateralis. Taxonomy (NCBI): domain Eukaryota; kingdom Metazoa; phylum Chordata; class Mammalia; order Rodentia; family Sciuridae; genus Callospermophilus; species Callospermophilus lateralis. Next base: position 88,067,136 of record NC_135306.1, read on the forward strand.
TTTGGGTTAGGGTTAGGTTTACATTTATGGTTAAAACTAGTTTTAGGGGCTGGGGATGTGGCTCAAGAAATAGCGTGCTTGCCTGGCATGCATGGGTCGCTGGGTTCGATTCTCAGAACCACATACAAATAAAATAATGATGTTGTGTCCTCAGAAATCTAAGAAATAAATATTTTTAAAAACTAAGTTTAGAACTGGGATTAAGGCTAGGTTTTGGGTTAGGTTAGGGCTTGGGTTAAGGCTATGGCTAATGTACAAAGTAGTATTATTATTAGAGCTAGTGATAGGGTCAGGGTTAGGGCTATGTCTACTTTTAGGTTTAAGTTTATGGTTATGATGATATTTAGAGCTAGGTTTAATGTTAGGGTAAGAGTCAGGGTCCAGATTAGGTTTCAGGTTAGGGTTAGGATTAGAATTAGAGATAGGATTAGGGCTAGGTGTAGGTTTAGGGTATAGTTTAGGTTAAGTGTTAGGGTTAGGGAAATGTTTCAGTTTTCTTTTAGGGACGGGGTAGAATTAGGGCTAGTTTTAGGATTAATTTTAGGATTTGGGCTAGTGTTAGTGTGAGGTTTAGGATTAGTTTTAGGGTTAGATTTAGGGTTAGTTTTAGATCTAGGCTTTGAGCTAGGGGTAAGGATAGGGCTAGGATTAGGGCTAAGTTTAGGGCTAGGTTTAGAGTGATGGTAAGGGATAAGTTTAGAACTAGGTCTAAGGCTAAGGTGAGAGTTTTAGTTAGTCATAGGGCTAGGGTTAGGGTTTAGTTAGGGATAGGCCTAATTAGAGCTGAGATTAGTACTAGGGTTAGTGTTAGGGTTAGGCCTAGGTTAAGGACTAGGGTTAGTGTTAGTATTAGGGTTAGTGTTAGGTGTAGGTTAAGGGATGCAATTTTAGCTACTTTTAGGACTAAGGTGAGGATTAGAATTAGAGTTGTGGTTAGGGTTATGTTTATGATTAAGGCGAGATTTATGGCTAGGATATTGGCTAAGGTTTGTGTTAGGATTAGGACTAGGATTAGAGCTAGGGCTATTGTCAGGTCTAGGGTTACAGTTAGAGAGAGTATTAGGGTTAGTTTATAGCTAGGTCTATTGTAAGGGTTGGGTTACTTGTTAGGGTCAGGTTTAGAGCTGTGGATATTATTAGAGTCAGGGTCAGTTTTAGGGTTTTTATTAGATTAAGGTTTAGGTTTAAGGCTCAAGTTATCATTATGGTTAGGCATAGGTTAATGATAGTTTTAGGTTTAGAGTTCAGTTTAGGTGTAAGGTAATGTATAGAGTTAGGGTTAGGGATAGGATTAGTGTTTAGCCTAGGGTTAGCAGAAGCATAAGGTTATCATTAGGGTAATGGATACAGTTAGAGCTAGTGATAGGTATAGTGTTATGCTTAGGGTTAGGTCTAGGGTTAAGCTTTGTTTTTAGGTTTAGGGCTAAGGTTATGATTATGGTTAGCTTTAGGGTTAAAGCTAGTGTACAGCTTGGGTTAGGGCTAGATTTTGTGATAGGTTATGGCTATGACAAATGTAAGAACTTTGTTATGATTAGGGCTAGTTTTAGGGTTAATGTTAGAGCTAAGTATAGTTTTAGGGTAAGTTTTAGAGTTAGGGTGATGTTTAGAGGTAGGGTTAGTTTTAGTGTTTGGCTCAGTGTTCAATTTAGGGTTATGGTTAAGGTGAAAGCGAGAATTAGGACTAAGGTTAAGTCTAGTGGAAGGGTTAGTGTTTGACTTTAGGCTAAGAGTTATTGTTAGGAATAGCACTGGGTTTTTCTTTAGGTCTAGGGCTACAGTTATGGATAGATTAGTATTAGGCTTTGGGCTTGGGCTAGTGTTAGGTTAAGGTTTAGGTATAAGGTTACCAGTGGGGCGAGTGTTAGGGTTCGGTTTAGGGTCAGGTTCAGGTTTAGACCTATGATTAGTGTTAGGGTCAGAATAAGGGTTAGGGTTAGGGTTAGAGTTTGAATAACGGTTAGAGCTAGAATGAGGTCTAAGGTTCGGACTATTAATAGGGTTAGGTTTTGGGTTTGGTTAAGGATTAGGGTTAGGATTAGAATTAGCATTAAGTTTAGGGTTTGGCATAGTGTAAGCAATAATGATAGAGCTAGGGTTAGGCCTAGGGTTAGGGTTAAAGCTAGGTTTAGGGCTCAGATTATGGCATATTTTTGTTTTAGGGTTATTGCTAGTGTTAGAGTAATGTCTAATATAAGATCTAGAGTTTTTAGTGTTAGTTTTAGGGTTATGGTTAGGGGTTAAAACTCTTGTGTTAGGATTAGGTTTAAGGTTAGTGTGGAATTTAGAGCTAGGGTTAGTGTTAGATTAATACTAAGGGTCAGATTTATTTTTAGGTTAGGGTTAGGACTCTAATTATTGCTAGGATTACTTTAAGGGTTCAATTTAAGGTTAGGGTGGAGTTTAGAGCTAGGGTGAGTGTTAGGATATGAGTCAGAGTTAGGGCTAGTATTAAGGTTAAGTTTAGGACTCGAATTAGGGCTAAGGTTAGGTCTAGGTGTAGTGTTAAGGTTTGGTGTAAGTTAAGGTTTAGGGTTAGGGCTATTTCTTGGTTTTGTTTTACTGCAATGGTTAGGGTTAGGGCTAGTTTTATAATTCGTGTTAGGGCTAGGGCTAGTGTTAATATTAGGCTTAGGCTTAGGATTAGTGTTAGATTTAGTTAGGGTTAGATCTAAGGTTATGACTAATTATAAGGATTTGGCAATGATTATGGATAGGATTAGGTGTAGGGTTAGGTCTAGGTTTAGGATTATGGTAATGGATAGGGTTAGAACTAGGGACAGGACTAGTGTGAGAGTTAGAGTTAGTCTTATGGCTAGGGTTAGGTTTTGGGTTATGGATAGTGTTAAATTAGGGCTAGGATTAGGGCTAGGGTTAGTGTTCACCTTTGGCCTAGAGTTAATATTAGGGTTTGAGTTAAGTTTAGGTTAAGAAATGGCATTATAGTTAGGTTTAGAGATAAGGTGAATGTTAGAATTAGGGTTAGGGCTATGGTTAGGTTTAGGGCAAAGATTAAAGCTAGGTTTAGGGCTAGGATGAGGGCTATGGTTTATTTTAATGTTAGGGCTAGGATTAGGGCTAGGGCTAATATCAGATCTATGGTTATGTTTAAAGATAGTTTTAGGGTTAGGTTTATGACTACATGTAATATAAGGGTTAGGTTTAGGGTTAGGGTCAGGTTCTGAGTTAGAAGTTTGTCGTAGGTCAAGGTTTAATGTAAGGGCTCAAATAAGCATTATGATTAGTGTTAGTATAATGATAGAATGAGTTTAGGGTTTAGGTTTTGTTTAGAATAATGCATAGGTTTAGAATTAGGGATAGTGTTAGGTTTAGGCCTAGAGTTATGGTTATGGCAATGTATAGGGTTAGAGATAGTGTTAGGCTAGGGTTATGGTTTTGATTAGGGCTAGGATTAGGATTAGGGTTAGGGTTAAAGATTGGGTTAGGGCTTGGATTAGGGCTATGTTACAATTAGGTTTATATTTAGGGTTAGTGTTAGTGGTAGGTCTAGTGTTAGGTTTAGGGTTAGGGTTAGGGTGATGTTTTGACTAGGGTAAGTATTATGCCAGAGTCAGGGTCAGGGTTAGTTTTAATTTTTAGCTTAAAACTAGAATTAGAGCTAAGGTTAGGGTTAGGGTTAAGGGTTGGTTTTAGTTAAGGGTTAGGGTTAGGTCTATGGCTCGGTTTTGTTTTAGGCTTAGGGTTAAAGTTAGATTTAGAGTTAGGATTAGGGTTAAGGTTAGACTTAGGATTAGGGTTTGATTTAGAGTTAAAATTAGATCTATGCTAGGGCTAGAACTAATAATAGGGCTAGGGTTAGGGCTGGATTTAGGGCAAGGATTAGGGTTCCATTAATAGATAGGGTTAGAACTAGGGATGGGGCTAGGGTGAGAGTTAAGAGTTAGTCGTAGGGCTATGGTTAGGGCTATGGTTAGGAATAGGACTAAATTAGTGCTAAGATTAGTATTTGGATTAGTTCTTGGGTTAGGCCTAATGTTTGATTTAGGGTTAGGATTAAGACTATGTTTAGGGTTAGGATGTTGGCTGGGGTTTGTGTTAGGTTTAGGGCTAGGATTAGAGCTATGGCTAATGTCAGGTCTAAGCTTATATTTGGGGATAGTTTAAGATTAGTGTTATGGCTACATCTAGTGTAAGGGTTAGGATTTGTGTAAAAGTCATCCTTAGAGCTAGGAGAATTATTAGGGTGAGGGTCATTGTTAGAGTGTATTTGAGGTTAGGATTTAGATTTTGGGCTTGAATTAGCACTAGGGGGTGTGTTAGGGTAATGATAGGGTTTTGTTTAGAGTTTACATAAGGTTTAGGGTAATTGATAGGGTTAGGATTAGCAATAGGATTAATGTTAGTCCTAGGGTTTTCATTAGGGAAGGGTTATGGTTAGCATAATAGATAGGATTAGAGCTAAGTTTAGTATTATGGTTAAGAATAAGTCTTGAATTAGGGTTAGAGTTAGTGTCAAAACTAGGGTTAGGCTAAGGTTTATGTTTACCATAAGGGTTAGATTTTTAGATAGGGTTAGGGATAGGTGATGGTTAATTTTAGGATTACTTCTAGGGATAAGATTACAGTACTCAGTTCAAGACTCAATAGGGGAGAACAGGCACAGCAATCCGCAGAGCGGCAGAGCCACCCCTCGAGCCTGCAATGTAGGCAGACCTGCAACCCACCGGCAGGTCAGGCCCAGAAACCTGCGGAGGGGCACAGCTGCCCCACGCACCTGCTAGGTAGGCGGAACCCTGACCACCAACAGAACAGGCCCAGCGGCCGGCCAGACACATGCCCCGGTTGGGGGAGGGGCAGAGCCGCCGGGCACCTGCAAGGTAGGCAGACCTGCGACTCACCAGCAGATCAGGCCCAGCGACCCGCGGAGCAGCAGAGCCACCCCCCACGCCTGCAAGGTAGGTGCACCTCACACCCACTGGCAGGTCAGGCCCAGCAACCCGAGGAGGGGCACAGCTGCTCCATGTACCTGCAAGGTAGGCAGAACCATGACCACTGACAAAACAGGCCCAGTGGCCCGCCAGACACATCGCCCCGTTTGGGAGATGGGCAGAGCCGCTGGGCGCCTGCAAGGTTGGCAGACCCGCGACCCACCACAGAACAGGCACAGCAATCCGCAGAGTGGCAGAGCCACCCACGCGCCTGCAAGGTAGGTGGACTTGCAACCCACCGGCAGGTCAGGCCGAGCAACCTGTGGAGGGGCACAGCTGCCCCAGCACCTGCATGGTAGGCAGAACCGTGACCACTGACAGATCAGGCCCAACAGCCTGCCAGCCACATCACCCTGGTTGGGGGAGGGGCAGAGCCGCTGGGCGCCTGCAAGGTAGGCAGACCTGCGACTCATCAGATCAGGCCCAGTAACCCGCGGAGTGGCAGAGCCACCCCCGCGCCTGCCAGGTAGGCAGACCTGCGACCCACCGGCAGGTCAGGCCCAGCAACCTGCGGAGGGGCACAGCTGCCCCATGCACCTGCAAGGTAAGCAGAACCGTGACCACTGACAAAACAGGCCCAGTGGCCCGCCAGACACATCGCCCCGTTTGGGGGAGGGGCAGAGTCGCCACCAGCGCCTGATAGGTAGACAGACCTGCAACTGACAGAAAGAACAGGCCTAGCGGCCAGAGGAGAGGCAGAGCCGCTTCTTGCGCCTGCAAGGTAGGCGGACCTGCGACCACTGAAAGAACAGGCCCACTGAAAGTACAGGCCCAGCGGCCTGCCAGCGTGGTAGGCACATTGCCCCAATTGGAGGAGGGGCAGAACCACCGCCAAAGCCTGAGAGGGAGACTTTGCAACTATACAAGAGCAATATAAATATATAGGGAGAAAAATCAATAACACAACAGTTTCACCAAGCAGAAAGAAACGCGATCAGTATGAAAAGATAAGGAAAGAAAGGACCACAAGCAATGCAGGTCAACTCAACTTTAGAAGAGGTAATATCTGCAGCAGATGGAATGTCAGATAAAGAATTCAGGATATACATGCTTCAGATGATCTGGAGTCTCAAGGAAGACATCAGACAGCAAAATCAGACAATGAAATACCACTTCGACCACTTTGACAATGAATTACATAAACAAATCCAAGAAGCAAAAGATCAATTATACAGGGAGATAGAGGTTATAAAAAACAAACAAACAGAAATCCTGGAAATGCAGGAAGCAATAAACCAACTTAAAAACTCAATTGAGAATACTACCAGCAGAGTAGAACACTTAGAAGATAGAACATCAGACAATGAAGACAAAATATTTCAAATGGAGAAGAACATAGACAGCTCAGCAAAGCTGTTAGGAAACCATGAGCAGAACATTCAAGAAATATGGGATAACATAAAGAAACCAAACTTAAGAGTCATTGGGATACGGGAAGGTATAGAGGTCCAAACCAAAGGAATGAGCAATCTATTCAATGAATTAATACAAGAAAACTTCCCAGACTGGAAGAATGAGACAGAATCCCAAATCCAAGAAGCCTACAGGACGCCAAATGTGCAAAATCATAAGAGATCCACACCTAGACACATTATAATGAAGATGCCCAACATACAGAATATGGAGAGAATTTTAAAAGCTACAAGAGAAAGGAAGCAGATTACATTTAGGGGTAAACCAATCAGGATAACAGCTGATCTTTCAACACAGACTCTGAAAGCTAAAAGATCCTGGAATAACATATTTCAAACACTGAAAGAAAATGGGTTCCAACCAAGAATTGTGTATCTAGCGAAATTAAACTTCATGATGGAAGATGAAATTAAAACTTTCCATGAAAAACAAAAGTTAAAAGAATTTGCAGTTAGAAAACCATCTCTTCAAAACATCCTCAGCAAAATATTACAGGAAGAGGAAATGGAAAATATCAATGAAAACCAACAGCGGGAGGTAGTACAGTAAAGGGGAGGGGATAATCAAAGAGGAAAACAAACCATGTTTAGAAACATAAATAAACAAATATTGCTGGAAGAACAACCCATATCTCAATAATAACCCTAAATGTTAATGGCTTAAACTCACCAATTAAGAGACACAGGCTAATAGAATGGATCACAAAACAAGACCCAACAATATGCTGCCTTCAGAAGACACATTTGATAGGAAAAAACATACATAGACTGAAGGTGAAAGGTTGGGAAAAATCATATCACTCATATGGACTTCAGAAACAAGCAGGAGTGTCCATACTCATATCAAATAAAATAGATTTCAAGCCATGGTTAATCAAAAGGGATAAAGAGGGACACTACATACTGCTCAAGGGAACCATACACCAACAAGACATAACAATCATAAATATATATGCTCCAAACAATGGTGCAGCTATGTTCATCAAACAAACTCTTCTCAAGTTCAAGAGTCTAATAGACCACCATACAATAATCATGGGAGATTTCAACACACCTCTCTCAACACTGGACAGATCTTCCAAACAAAAGTTGAATAAGGAAACTATAGAACTCAATAACATAATTAATAACCTAGACTTAATTGACATATATAGAATATACCACCCAAGATCAAGCAGTTACACTTTTTTCTCAGCAGCACATGGATCCTTCTCAAAAATAGATCATATATTATGTCACAGGGCAACTCTTAGACAATATAAAGGAGTAGAGATAATACCATGCATCTTATCTGATAATAATAAAATGAAATTGAAAATCAACAATAAAAGAAGTAAGAAAAAATCATGCATCACTTGGAGAATGAACAATAGGTTACTGAATGATCAATGGGGTATAGAAGACATCAAGGAGGAAATTAAAAAATTCTTAGAGATAAATGAAAACACAGACACAACATATCGGAATCTATGGGACACATTGAAAGCAGTTCTAAGAGGAAAATTTATTGCTTGGAGTTCATTACTTAAAAAAAGAAAAAACCAACAAATAAATGATCTAATACTTCATCTCAAAATCCTAGAAAAAGAAGAGCAAATCAACAGGAAAAGAAGTAGAAGACAAGAAATAATTAAAATCAGAGCTGAAATTAATGAAATCGAAACAAAAGAAACAATTGAAAAAATTGACAAAACTAAAAGTTGGTTCTTTGAAAAAATAAATAAAATCGACAGACCCTTAGCGACACTAATGAAGAGAAGAAGAGAGAGAACTCAAATTACTAGCATATGGGATGAAAAAGGCAATATCACAACAGACACATCAGAAATACAGAAGATTATCAGAAATTATTTTGAATCATTATACTCCAATAAAATAGAAGATAGTGAAGGCATCGATAAATTTCTTAAGTCATATGATATGCCCAGATTGAGTCAGGAGAATATTGACAACCTAAACAGACCAATATCAATTGAGGAAATTGAAGAAACCATCAAAAGACTACCAACTAAGAAAAGCCCAGGACCGGATGGGTATACAGCAGAGTTTTACAAAACCTTTAAAGAGGAACTAATACCAATACTTTTCAAGCTATTTCAGGAAATAGGAAAAGAGGGAGAACTTCCAAATACATTCTATGAGGCCAACATCACCCTGATTCCTAAACCAGACAAAGACACTTCAAAGAAAGAAAACTACAGACCAATATCTCTAATGAACCTAGATGCAAAAAAATCCTCAATAAAATTCTGGCGAACCGGATACAAAAACATCAAAAAAATTGTGCACCATGATCAGGTAGGATTTATCCCTGGGATGCAAGGTTGGTTCAATTTACGGAAATCAAGAAATGTTATTCACCACATCAATAGGCTTAAAAATAAGAACCATATGATCATCTCGATAGATGCGGAAATAGCATTCGACAAAGTACAGCATCCCTTTATGTTCAAAACTCTAGAAAAACTAGGGATAACAGGAACATACCTCAATATTGTAAAAGCAATCTATGCTAAGCCTCAGGCTACCATCATTCTGAATGGAGAAAAACTGAAGGCATTCCCTCTAAAATCTGGAAAAAGACAGGGATGCCCTCTCTCACCACTTCTGTTCAACATAGTTCTCAAATCACTGGCCAGAGCAATTAGAAAGATGAAAGAAATTAAAGGCATAAAAATAGGAAAAGAAGAACTCAAATTATCACTATTTGCAGATGACATGATTCTATACCTAGCAGACCCAAAAGGGTCTACAAAGAAACTATTAGAGCTAATAAATGAATTCAGCAAAGTGGCAGGATATAAAATCAACACACATAAATCAAAGGCATTTCTGTATATCAGCGACAAATCCTCTGAAATGGAAATGAGGACAACCACTCCATTCACAATATCCTCAAAAAAAAAAAATACTTGGGAATCAACCTAACAAAAGAGGTGAAAGACTTATACAATGAAAACTACAGAACCCTAAAGAGAGAAATAGAAGAAGATCTTAGAAGATGGAAAAATATACCCTGTTCATGGATAGGTAGAACTAACATCATCAAAATGGCAATATTACCAAAAGTTCTCTATAGGTTTAATGCAATGCCAATCAAAATCCCAAACGCATTTCTTGTAGAAATAGAGAAAGCAATCATGAAATTCATATGAAAAAATAAAAGACCCAGAATAGCAAAAACAATGCTAAGCAGGAAGTGTGAATCAGGTGGTATAGCTATACCAGACTTCAAACTATACTACAGAGCAATACTAACAAAACCAGCATGGTACTGGTACCAAAACAGGCGGGTGGACCAATGGTACAGAATAGAGGACACAGAATCCAATCCACAAAATTACAACTATCTTATATTTGATCAAGGGGCTAAAAGCATGCAATGGAGGAAGGATAGCATCTTCAACAAATGGTGTTGGGAAAACTGGAAATCCATATGCAACAAAATGAAACTAAATCCCTTTCTCTCGCCATGCACAAAAGTTAACTCAAAGTGGATCAAGGAACTTGATATCAAATCAGAGACATGGCGTCTGATAGAAGAAAAAGTTGGCTATGATCTACATACTGTGGGGTCGGGCTCCAAATTCCTCAATAGGACACCAATAGCACAAGTGTTAATAACTCGAATCAACAAATGGGACTTACTCAAACTAAAAAGATTTTCTCAGCAAAAGAAACAATAAGAGAGGTAAATAGGGAGCCTACATCCTGGGAACAAATCTTTACTCCTCACACTTCAGACAGAGCCCTAATATCCAGAATATACAAAGAACTAAAAAAATTAGACAATAATATAACAAATAACCCAATCAACAAATGGGCCAAGGACCTGAACAGACATTTCTCAGAGGAGGACATACAATCAATCAACAAGTACATGAAAAAATGCTCACCATCTCTAGCACTCAGAGAAATGCAAATCAAAACCACCCTAAGATACCATCTCACTCCAGTAAGATTGGCAGCCATTAGGAAGTCAAACAACAACAAGTGCTGGCGAAGATGTGGGGAAAAGGGTACTCTTGTACATTGCTGATGGGACTGCAAATTGGTGCGGCCAATTTGGAAAGCAGTATGGAGATTTCTTGGAAATCTCGGAATGGAACACCATTTGATCCAGCTATTCCCCTACTCAGTCTATTCCCTAAAGACCTAAAAAGAGCACACTATAGGGACACTGCTACATCCATGTTCATAGCAGCACAATTCACAATAGCAAGACTGTGGAACCAACCTAGATGACCTTCAATAGACGAATGAATAAAAAAAATGTGGCATTTATACACAATGGAGTATTACTCTGCATTAAAAAATGACAAAATCATAGAATTTGGATGGAAATGGATGGCATTAGAGCAGATTATGCTAAGTGAAGCTACCCAATCCCTTAAAAACAAATGCCAAATGTCTCCTTTGATATAAGGAAAGTAACTAATAACAGAGTAGGGACGAAGATCATGAGAAGAAGTTTAATATTAAACAGGGATGAGAGGTGGGAGGGAAAGGGAGAGGTAAGGGAAATTACATGTAAATGGATGGAGACCCTCAGGGGTATATACAAAATTACATACAAGAGGAAGTGAGGGGAAAGGGGGAAAAATATAAGGGGGAGAAATGAATTACAGTAGAGAGAGAAGACAGGAGGGGAGGGGGGAGGGGGGATAGTAGAGGATAGGAAAGGCAGCAGAATACAACAGACACCAGTATGGCAATATGTAAATCAATGGATGTGCAACTGATGTGATTCTGCAATCTGTATACGGGGTAAAAATGGGAGTTCATATCCCACTTGAATCAAAGTGTGAAATATGATATATCAAGAACTATGTAATGTTTTGAACAACCAACAATAATAATTAATTAAAAAAAAAGATTATAGTACTCATGGGGTTCGGTTTAGGATTAGGGCTAGGAATACTATTATGAAAAGGGTTAGGGTTAGAGTAATGTATACAAGTATATGAGGATTTAGGGTTATGTTTAATGTTAGATTGTGTTTTAGGCTTAGAGTTAGAGCTATGGTTATGTTTAGGTTTATAGTAAGGGTTAGGGTTTGACCTATGGTTAGGTCTATGGCAAGTGTGAGGTTGAAGGTTCAGTCTATCTTTAGTTTTTCATTTAGGTTTAGGTTTATCATTAAACCTAGAATTATCAATAAACTTAGGTTTAGGTTGAGAGTAATGGGTAGGTTTAGATCTAGTTTTAGGCCTAAGTTTAAGGTTAAGATTAGGGCTAAGTTTAGGGTTAGATTGAGGGATAGGTTAAGGTATATGTTTAGAGTAATGTTAAGCCTTTGAGCTAGGTTTAGGACTAAGGTGACGGTTAGGTCAGGGTTAGGGTTAGGTTTATGCTTAAGGCTTGATTTAGGCCTAGGATGAGACCTAGGTTAAGGCCTAGGTTTAGGGCTATGGGTAATGGAAGAAGTAGGGTTATGTTGAGGGCTAGTTGTAGGTTTAGGGTTATGGCTAAGTCTAGTGTTAGGTTTAGATTTTCAAGTCAGGTCAGATTTAGAGATAGGTTTACTCTAAAGGCAAGGTCAGTGTTTGGGTTAGAGTTAGAGTTATAGTTACAGCCAGAATTAGGACTAGGTTTAGGTCTAGGTGTAGGGTTAGTGTTTGTGTTAAATTAAGGATTATTGGTAGGACTATGGGGAGGTATATGTTTATGTTTAGGAATAGAGCTAAGGCTAGATTTAGTGTTTTGTTTAGGTCTAGAGCTAGTGTTAGGGTTTGGTCTAGTTTTAGTGTCAGTTTTTTACCTAAGGTTAATGTTAGGTTCAGAATAAAGATAAGGGTAATAGGGTTGGGATAGCTTTAGAGCTAGAATGAGTGCTAGGGTTTGTACTATTAATAGGGTAAGGGTTTTGGTTAGCCTAATGATTAGAGATAGGTCTAGGGTTACACTTAGGGTTAGGGTTTTTCTTAGCTTAAGGGATAGCCTTAGAGCTATGGTTAATGCTAGAGTTAGGTTTAGAGTTTCGGTTAAATATAGGTGTAGAGCTCGGATAAGAGCTCATTTTTATATTAGGGTTAGGTCTTAATTTAGGCATTGGCTAATGAAAGAGCCAGGGTTATAATTAGAATTAGTTTTAGGGTTAGGGTTAAAGGTAGGTCAAGTGTTAGGTTTAGGTTCATGGTTAGGGTAATATTTAGAGCTAGGGTTATTGGTAGGATATAAGTCAGCATTAGAGTTAGTTTTAGGGTTAGGGTTAGGACTCAATAATGGATAGGGTTGCTATTAGTGTTCGGTTTAAGATGAGGGCTGTGGTTCGAGCTAGGGTGACTTTTAGGATATGAGTCAGGGTCAGGGTTAGCTTTAAGCTTAGGGTTATGACTTGAATTATGGCTAGGGTTACTGTTGGAGTTTTCTTTAAGTTTAGGGTGGTCTTTAGAGCTAGGGTCATTGTTAGGATCTGAGGCAGGGTCAGGGTCAGTTTTAAGGTTAACTTTGGGACTCAAATTAGGGCTAGGGTTAGATCTAGGTGTAGTGTTAGTGTTTGGTTTAAGTTAAGATTCAGGGTTACGGTTGTTGCTCAGTTTTGCTTTAGTCCTAGGTTTAGGGTTTGGGCAAGTTATAAGATTAGCATTATGGTTAGGACTAGTGTTAGTGTTAGTCTTAGGCTTTGGGTTAGGGTTAGATTTGGATTTAGTGTTAGATCTAGGATTAGGGGTAGGTCAAACTATAGGGTAAGGATTAGGGCTAGGGTTATGGTTTTGGAAACAGATAGGGTTAGAACTGAATCTAGGGCTAGAATGAGAGTTAGAATTAGTCTTAGGCTTAGGGTTTTGGTTAGTTTTAGGTATAGGGCTAAGTTAGGTCTAGGATTCAGGCTAGGGTTAGTGTTCAGCCTAGGCCTAGTGTTTAGGCTAGGGTTATAGTTAATTTTAGGTTAAGGTATGGTGTTGTAGCTAGGTTTAGAGGTAGAGTGAGGGTTAGAATTATGGTTAGGGCTAGGGTTTTGGTTAGGGTTATGATTAAGGCAAAGTTTATGTCTTCGATGAGGGGTAGGGTTTGTTGTTGGGTTAGGTCTAGAATTAGAACTAGGTCTTCTTTTACAGTTAGGGCTAGATTTAGGGTTAGGTTTGTATCTAGGTCTAGTGTAAATGTTAGGTTTCGGGTAAGAGTCAGGTTTAGAGCTAGGTGAATTTTTAGGGTCAGGATCAGGGTTAGGGTTTGTTTTAGGTTAAGGTTTAGGGATAGGGCTCAAATAAGCATTAGGGTCAGGTTTAGGGTTAGGGTAATTGATTGTATTAGGTTTTGGATTCAGGGTAGGTTTAGGGCAATGGAGAGCTTTATGGTTAGAAAAATATTTAGGGTTATTCCTAGGGTTAGCGTTAGAATTAGGGTTATCATAAGGATAATATATAGGTTTAGAGCTATGATTAGGTCTAAAGTTAGGTTAGGATTAGGGCAAGAGTTAGGTTAGATTTGGGATTAGAATTATTAACCCTAGCTAAAGTTAGGGCTAGGGATATATTTCGGGTAAAGATTAGGGTTTGAGCTAGTGTTAGGTCTAGGACGAGGGTTAGGTTTAGTGTTATGGTCAGGGTTATGTTTAGGGTTAGGGCTGGGGTTTTCATTAGGGTTACGATTTGGTTTACGGCAATAGATTGGATTAGATGTAAGGTTTGCTTTGTGGCTAAGGTTAGGTTTAGGTTTAAGTTTAGTTTTAGGGCTAGGTTTAATGTTGGTTTTACTGTAGGGAGTATGGTTTGAGTTAGGGTTAAGTCTATGGCAAGGTTTAGGTTTCGGGTAAGGTCTAGGCTTAGGTTTATGGTTTGGGTAAGGTTTTCAGTTAGGGATAGGTTTAGGGATATCATTAGGGTTAGGATTAGAATTAGGGTAATTACTAGTGTTAGAGCTAATGTTAGGTCTAGTGTTAAAGTAAGGATTAGGGCTAAAGTTAGGGTTTTGGTTAGGGATAGTGCTTGGCTAATGTTTAGGCTAAGGGTTAGGTTTGCACTATGGTTAGGACAAAGTTGAGGATTAGGGCTAGGGTTAGGACTAGGGTTAGGGTTTGGGTGAGCCTTATCTTTAAAGTAGGTTTAGTCCTCGATTAGGGTTAGGGTTATTTAAGTGTTTTGGTAGGTTTAGTCCTATGGTTAGTTCTATGTGTAATGTAAGATATAGGGTTCTCTTTAGAGTTAGTTTTAGTGTTAGGGTTATGGATATGTCTAGTGTTAGGTTGAGGTTTTGGGTTAGAGTCAGGTTTAGAGCAATGTTTAATGTTAGTGTCAGAACCAATGTTCAGATTAAAGTTAGGATTAGGGTGAAAGCCAGAATAGGATTAGGGTTAGGTCTAGTGGTAGGATTACTGTTTGGTTTAGGATAAGGATTATTGTTAGGGCTAGCACTAAATTTTTGTTTAGGTCAAGAGCTAGAGTATTAGATAGATTTAGGATTAGATTTAGGTCTAGGGCTAGTCTTAGGGTTAGGTTTAGGTATAAATTTATTGGTAGGGCTAGTTTCATGTTTCGGGTTAGGTTCAGGTTTAGACCTATGATTAATTTTAGGGTCAGAATAAGGGTGAAAATTAGGGTGAGGTTTTGGGTTATGGTTAGATCTGGAATGAGGGCTAGTGTTAGAACTAGTAATAAAGTTATTGTTTGGGTTTGGCTAAGGATTAGGGTTAAGACTAGAGTTAGCATTATGCATAGGATTTGGCTTAGGGTAATGGATAGGATTATAGCTAGGGTTAGGGCTAGGATCAGTGTTAGGTTTAGAGCTAGTTTTAGGGTTAGGATTAGGGTTAAATCTAGTGATAGGGCTCAGATTAGGGCTATTTTGTGTTAAAGTTAGGGCTACAGTTTTGCTAAGGCCAATTTAAGAACCTGGGTTATGATTGGGGTTATTTTTAGTGTTAGGGTTTTGGCTAGGTCTAATGTTAGCATTAGTTTCAGGGTTACAGTGAAATTTAGAGCTGGGTTTGTGGTTGGATAAGAGTCATGATGAGGTTTAGTTTTAGGCCTATGACTCGAATTAGAGCTTGGATTATAGCTAGTTATGGGTTAGGGTTTGGTTTAGGTTAAGGTTTAGGGTTAGAGCAATGGATGGATTTGCCCTAGGTTTTGGATTAGCAATAGTGTTAGAGCTAGTGGTAGAATGAGGTTAGGCTTAAGATTAGGGTTAGATTTAGAGTTATGGTTAGATGTAGAGTTAGGGCTCTGGCTAGGGTTAGGGCTATTGTGAGTGTTGTGGTAACGAATAGAATTATGAATAGAAATAGTTCTATGGTGTGAGTTAGAGTTAGTCTTAGGGATAGAGTTAGGGGTATGTTTAAGGTTAGGGTTCAAATAAGGCTAGGAATAGCACTATGAAAATTGTTAGAGTTAGGCCTATAGTTAGGGCTTGGGTTAGGGGTAATTTTAGGAGAAGGGATGGGGTTATATAGCTAGGTTCAGTGCTAGGGTGAGGGTTATAATTAGGGATAGGGCTAGGGTGAGGGTTCAGGTTAGGATTAAGTCTAGGTTTAGGGCTAGGATGAGGACTAGGGTTTGTGTTAGGGTAAGTGCTAGAATTAGGGCTAGGGCTAATGTCAGGTCTAGAGTTATGTTTAGGAATAGTGTTAGGGATAGGTTTATGCCTTGGTCTAGTGTAATGGTTAGGTTTAGCGTAGGCGTTAGGTATAGAGCTGGGTTATTATTAGGGTCAGAGTCTGGGTTAGTGTTTGTTTTGGTTTAAGGTTTAAGGTTAGGGCTCAAATTAGCATTAGTTTTTAGGGTTTGGGTTAGAGTAATAGATAGTTTTAGGTCTACAGTTCAGGTTACGTTTAGAGTAATGTATAGGGTTAATGTTAGGGTTAGGGTTAGGGTTAGGCCTAGGATTAGCATTTGGTTCAGACTTATGTTTATAGCAATGTGTAGGTTTAGTGCTAGTGTTAGGGCTTAGGTTAAGATTATAATTAGCTCTAGGGTTTGGGTTACTCCTAGGGTTAGTGTTATGGTTAGGTTTAGGGTAAGTGTTAGGGTTTGAGCTAGGATTTGGACTAGCGCGAGGGTTAGGATTAGAATCAGGGCTACAGTTAGGGTTAGGGTGAGGGTAAGTGTTAGGTTTTGAGCTTGGGTTAGATCTATGGCGAGGGCTAGGATTAGAATCAGGGCTCTGGTTAGATTTAGGTTTAAGATTAGGGTTAGGTTTAGGGTTAGGGTTAGGGCTAAGGTTAACATTAGGTTTAGGGTTATGTTTAAGGTAATGGATAAGGTTAGAGCCAGGATTTGTGCTATGGTTACAGTTAAGATTTGGGATAGGGTTAGGGTTAGGGTTGGAGCTAGGGTTATGTTTAGATTAAGGGTTAGATTTTGAGCTAGGTTTAGGGCTAGAGCAAGCATTAGGTTTAAAGTGTGGGCTAGGATTAGGGTTAGGGTTATGTTTAGGTCTATATTTAGGGCTTGTATTAGGGCTAGGTTTTGTGTGAGGTTTATGGCTTGTGTTAGGGCTATGGTAATGTAAGAGCTAGGGTTACGGTTATTGCTATTTTTTGGGTTAGGCTTATAGGAATGTCTAGTGTTAGGTTTAAGTTTTTGGTTAGGATAAGGTTTAGAGATAGGGTTTGTGTAAGTGTAAGCGTCAGTATTTGAGTTAGCATTGGGTTTATTATTAGGGCCAGAATTAGAACTAGGGTTAGGTCCAGGGATAGGGTTATTCTTTGCATTAGGTTAATTGTTATTTTAGGGCTACGGTTACTTTTTTGTTTAGGATTAGGGCTAGAGTTTTGGCTATATTTAGGATTAAGTTTAGGTCTAGTGCTAGTGCTTCGGTTAAGTTTAAGTATAAGTTTACTGGTAGGGCTAGTGTTAAGGTTCAGTATATTTTTAATGTCAGGCTTTTACCTAGGGTTAGTATTAGGTTCATAATAAGGGTAAGGGTTAGGCTTCGGCTTCGGGTTAGGGTTAGAGATAGAATGAGGTCTAGGGTTAGGACTAGCAATGCAGTTAGGATTTGGGGTAAGCTAAGGATTAGGGTTAGAACTAGGGTAGCATTAGAGTGAGAGTTTGGTTGACTGTAAAGAATCGGTTCAGAGATAGTGTTTTGGTTAGTGTTAATGTTAGGGTAAGGATTAGGGGTAAAGCTAAGGTTCAGACTCAGATTAGCACTAGTTTTTGTGTTAGGTTTAGGGCTATCGCTAATATAAGAACTAGCTTTACAGTTAGGGATAGTTTTAGGTTTAGAATTAGGGATCGGTCTAGTGTTTGGGTTAAGTTTAGGGTTAGGGTGATATTTAGAAGTAGTTTTAGGGTCAGAGTCAGGTTTAGTATTAGTTGTAGAGATAGGGTTAGGACTAGGTGTAGCGTTAGGATTTGGTTTAGTTTAATTGTTAGGATTAGGGCTATAGCTCAGTTTTGTTTATGGGCTATGAGTAGGTTTAGGGCTAGCTTTCAAATTAGAATTAGTGTTAGGGCTAATGTTAAGGTGAGGTTTAGGTTTAGAGTTAGGGTTATATTTTTGAGTTAGGTGTAGTTCTAGGTTTAGGACTACGGCTATGTTTAGGACTAAGGTTAAGGCTACTGTTAGGGTTAGGCAATAGATAAGTTTGGTACTAGAAATAGGTCTAGGGATTGAGTTACTGTTAGTCTTAGGGCTAGGGTTAGATTTAGGGTTACTGTTAGCAATGAATTACAACTAGGATTAGAACTATGGTCAGTATTAGGATTAGGCCTAGGGTTAGGGTGGGGGTTACTGTTAGTGACAGTGTTTATGGTTAGGGTGAGGGGAAGGGATGTGGTTTTACCTAAGTTCAGAACTAGGGAAAGGGTTGAAATTAGGTTTTTGTCTAGGGATACGGTTCGGGTTAGGATTAAGGTTAGCTTTAGGGCTAGGATGAGGGCTCAGGTTTCTGTTAGGTTTAAGGCAAGAATTAGGTGAGTGCTAATGTGAGGTCTAGGGTTATGATCAGGGATACTTTTAGGGTTAGTTTTATGGCTAGGTCTAGTTTAAGTGTTTTATTTAGGGTAAGCATTAGTGTTAGTGTTAGGGTTATGTTTATCTTAAGGGTCAGGTTTAGAGCTAGGTGTGTTATTAGAATCAGTGTCTTTTTCAGAGTTTGGGTTAGGTTTTGTTTTAGTTATAAGGCTCAAATTAGTATTAGGGTTAGTTTTAGGGTTGGGGTTAGCATAATTGATAGGGTTAAGTTTAGTGTTCAGGTTAGGTTTAGGTAATGGATAGGGTTAGTGTTAGCGATAGGTTTAGGGTTAGGCCTAAATGGATAGGGTTAAATTTAGGTTTAGTACTAGTGTTAGTGTTAGGTTTAGTGTAACTGTTAGGTTTTGAGATAGGATTAGTACAACGGCAAGGTTTAGGCTTATGGTTAGGTCTAGGTTTAGGTTTACAGTTAAGGTTAGAGTAGGTTTAGGGTTAGAACTAGGATTAAGTTTACAGTTAGGGTTAGAGTAGGCTTAGGGTTAGGGCTAGTGTTATCATGACGTTTATAGTTAGGGTTAAGAAAATGCATGGGGTTAGAGCTATGTTTAGAGCTATGTTTGGTTTAGGCTTATATCTAGAGTAATGTATAGGTTTAGGGCTAGGGTTATGGTTAGGATGATGGCTAGGGTGAGGGTTAGGATTGGTGTTAGGGTGAGGTTTAGGGTAAGTGTTGCGGTTTGAGCTATGGATAGAGCTAGGGAGATGGGTAACGTTAGTGTCAGGTCTAGGTTTAGGATTAGGGTTAATTTTAAGGCTAGGGTTAGCATTAGGGTTACTGTTCTTTTTTAGTGTAATGGATAGGATTAGAGATAGAGTTAGTGCTAGGATTATGGTTAGGATTAAGTCCAGGGTTAGGTTTAGGGTTAGGGCCAGTTTTAGGGTTAGGGTTAGGTTTAGGATAATGGTGAGAGCTAGGTATAGGGTTATGGATATAATGAGATGTAGGGCTCAGTTTAGGGCTAGGTTTTGTGTTAGGTTAGGGCTAGGCTTAGGGCTATGGCTAATGTAATAACTAGAGATATGATTAGGGCTACTTTTAGAGTTATGGTTAGGGCTAGTTCTAGTTTTTGGTTTAGGTATACTTTTAGGGTGATGTTAGAGCTAGGGTTAGTGTAAGGTCAGAGTCAGGCTCAAGGTTACTTTTAGGGTTAGGTTAGGACTGGAATTAGAACTAATGTTAGGGCTAGGTGTAGGTTTATATTTTGGTTTAGGTTAAGGGTTAGGGTTAATGCTATGGCTCGGTTTTGTTTTGCTTGAACTAGATTAGGGCTAGTTTTAGGATTGGTGTTAGTGTTAGGGCTAGTATTAATGTGCGGTTAAGGCTTAGGGTTAGGGTTGGACTTAGAGTTATGGTTAGTTCTAGGGTTAGGGCTAGGGCTAGTGTTAGGGCTAAGGTTAGGGAAAGTGTTAGGGTTATGGTAAGGGATAGGATTAGATCTAGGAATAGGTCTATGGTGAGAGTTAGAGTTAGTCTTAGTGCTAGTGGTAGGTCTAAATTAGGGCCAGGATAGGGTCTAGGATTAATGTAAGGAATAAGTCTACTGTTAGAGTTAGGGTTAGATTTGGGGGAAGGGTGAGAGATAAAATTAGGGTTAGGGATAGATTTAGGGTTTGAGTTAGGATCAAGTCTAGGATTAGGGCTTGGATGAGGGCTAGCGTTTTTGTTAGGGTAATGGCAAAAATTAGGGATAGGGCTAATATCAGATCTAGTGTTATGGTTAGGGATAGTTTTTGGGTAAGATTTATGTCTAGTTCTAGTGTCAGAGTTAGTTTAGGGTCAGGATCAAGTTGAGATTTAGGGGTAATATAATAATCAGAGTCAGGTTTTGGGTTTGTGTTAGGTTGAGTTTTAGGGTTATGTCTCAAATTAGCATTAGATTTGAGTTAGGTTTAGGGTAATGGATAAGGTTAGGTTTAGGCTTCAGGTTAGTTTTAGGGCTCAGGTTAGATTTAGAGTAATGGATAGGGTTAGAGTTAGGCCTTGGGTTAGCATTAGGTTTATGATTATCAGTAGGGTAATGGATAGGGTTAGAGCTAGTGTTAGGGGTAAGGTTATGTTTAGGATTAGGGCTAGATTTAGGGTTAGGCTTAGGGTTAAGGCTAGTGTTAGGTTTAGGTTATGGGTTACGATTTGAACAAGGGTTTGCTAAGGATAGGGTTAGGTTTAGGATTAGGTTTAGGGTTAGGGTTAGGATTAGCATTATCATTAGGGTTAAAATAATGGACAGGTTTAGATGTCGGGTTAGGGTAAGGGTTAGGTTTAGGTTTATGACTAGTGTTAGTGTTAACACTAGTCATAAAGTTTAGTGTTAAGTTTAGCATAATTGTAAGAGTTTGACCTATGGTTAGGACTACGGCAAGGGTTAGGTTTATGGTTAGATCTAGGGTAAGGTTTACATTTAGGGTTATAGTAGGATTAGGGTTAGGGCTAGGATTATCATAATGTTTAAGGTTAGGGTTAGGTTAATGGGTGGGGTTAGAGCTAAGGTGAAGTCTAGTTTTAAGTTCAGAATTAGTCTAGGGTTAGGATTAGGGTTAGGCTTATCATTTTCTTATGGCTAGATTAAGGATAAGAGTCAGGGATTGAGTAAGTGTTAGGACTGTCTTGAGGCTTCAGGTTAAAATCAGGGCTAGGGATAGAGTTAGGGTTAGGGTTATGGTTAGGGCTAAGTTTAGCTTAGGTTTAGGGTTATGATTAGGGTAATGGATAGAGTTACACCTTGGTTTTGGGCTATGGTAATGTTTAGGATCAGGGCTAGGATTGGGGTTAGGGCTTGGGCAAGGGTTAATTTAGGGTAACGGCTAGGGTTAGAGCTAGTGTTAGTACCAGGGCTAAGTCAAGAATTAGGTTTAGCCTTAGGTCTAGGAACAGGATAATGGTAGGTTTAGGTTTAAGTTTAGGGTTAGGGATAGGGTTTTCATTAGGGTTAGGATAAGGGTTAGGGTAATATATATGGTTAGATGTAAATTTAGGTTTAGGTTCAGAGTTAGATTAAGTTTTAGTGTTAATGTTATGGCTACAGTTGTGTTTAGGTTTATGGTAGGGTTAGGTTTTGAGATAGCGTTTGTTCTGTGGTGAGTGTTAGTTTTAGAGTTAGGTCTATTGTTAATTTTCTGGTTAGGCTTAGGGTTACAGGTAGGGATAAGTCTAGGGTTATCAATAAAGTTAGTTGTAGCATTAGGTAAGGTGTAATTTTAGAGCTAGGTTTAGGGATAGGGTTAAGTTTAGGGTTAGGGATAGGGTTAAGGTTTAGAGTAAGGTATAGGTCTAAGTGTATATTTATGGTAAGAGTTAGGCTTTGAATAAGGTTTTAGACTAAGGCTAGGGTTAGGTTTAGGTTAGGGTTTGGGCTAGGCTTAGGGTTGCATTACGCTTAAGGCTAAATTTAGGCCTAGAATTTGCTCTAGGTTTTGTTTTAGGTTAAGGCGTAGAGTAAGTGCTATCTGTAATGTAAAAGCTATGATTATGATTAGGGCTAGTTTTAGGGTTAGGGATATGGCTATGTCTAGTGTTAGGTTTAGGTTTTCGGTTAGGGTCAAGTTTAGAGATAGGTTTAGTGTTAAAGGCAGGGTCAGGGTTCAGGTTAGAGTTTGAGTTAAGGTTAAAGCCAGAATTGGGACTAGGTTTATGTCTAAGGGTATGGTTAATCTTTTTGTTAAGTTAAAGGTTATTGTTAGGGCTAAGGCTAGATTTTTGTTTAGGGCTAGAGCTAGAGTTAAGTCTAGATTAAGGATTTGGTTTAGGTCTAGGACTAGTGATATGGTCTGGTTTGGGTATAAGGTTACTGGTAGGGCTAGTGTTATAATTTGGTCTAGCATTAGGGTAAGGTTTAGACCTAGGTAAGTGTTATGGTCAGAATAAGAGTCAGGGTAGGGGTTAAGGTTTGGGATAGTGTTAGAGCTAGAATAAGGGCTAGGGTTAGGACTATTAATATCGTGAGAGTTTTAGTTAGCCTGAGAATTGGGGATAGGTCTAGGGTTGCCATTAGTGTTAGGGTTTTGCTTAGGGTTAGGGATAGATTTAGAGCTAGTGTTAGGGGTAAGGTTAGGGTTAGGGCTAAAGCTAGGTGTAGGGCTCAGTTTAGGGTTAGTTTTTTTGTTAGTGTTAGGGCTATGGTTAAGGCAACTGGTAATGTAAGAATCAGGGTTACAATTAGGTTTAGCTTTAGGGTTAGGGTTAGCAGTAGTTCTAGTGTTAGTGTTAGATTTAAAGTTAGGGTGATATTTAGAGCTAGATTTATTTTTAGTATAAGAGTCAGTATCAGCAATAGTTTTAGGTTTTGATTTAGGACTCAAATTAGGGCTAGGTTTACTATTAGGGTGCTGTTTAAAGTTCATGATTAGAGCTAGAGTGAGTGTTAGGATATGAGTCAGGTTCAGGGTTAGTTTTAAGCTAAAGGATAGGTCTCTATTAGGGACAGGATTAGTTCTGGTAGTAGTTCAGGGTTTGGTTTAAGTTAAAGTTTAGGGTTAGGTTTATTGCTCGGTTTTATTTTAGTCCTAGGGTTAGGGTTAGGGCTAATTTTACAATTAGTATTAAGGTTAGGGCTAGTGTTGGTGTTAGGCTTACACTTAGGGTTACGGTTACATATATAGTTAGGTTTAGATCTAGCATTAGAGAAGGATTAAGGATAGAACAAGGATTAGGCCAGCTTTAGAGTAATGGTAAGAGATAGATTTAGAACTAGGGATATGACTAAATTGAGTGTTAGAGTTAGTGATAGGGCTAAAATTAGAGTTAGGGTTTGGGATACGGTTAAATTGTTTATGGTCAGATTCAGGGTTAGTATTAGTTTTAGGGTCAGGTTTATGACTCGAATTAAGGCTAGGGTTAGGGCTAGGTTGTGGATTAGGATTAGGGCTAGGGTTAGTGTTTAGCTTAGGCCTAGCAATAGGGATAGCATTAGTTTTAAGATTAGGATAAAGTATTATGTTATAGCTAGGTTTAGATGTAAGGTGAGGGTTAGAGTTAGGTTTAGGGCTATGGTTGGAGTTAGGGTTATTATTAAGGCTAGGTTTAGGGCTAGGATGAGGGCTAGTGTTTGTTTTAGATTCAGGGCTAGGATTAGTGCTAGGGCTAATATCAGGTCTAGGGTTATGATTACAGATACTTTTAGGCTTAGGCTTATGACTACATTTAGTGGAAGAGTTAGCATTAAGGTAAAGATTATGTTTAGAGCTCGGGGAATTATTAGGATGAGGATTTGGCTTAGGTAAGGATTTAGACTTACGGCTCAAATTAGCATTAGGGTTAAGTTTAGGGTATAATTAGGTTTTGTTTTAAGGTTCAGGTTTGGTTTAGGGTAATTGATACAGTTAGCGTTAGTGATAAGGTTAGGGTTAGGCTTAGGGTTAGCATTAGGGAAAGGGTTATGTTTAGGGTAAATGATAGGATTAGAATTAGAGTTATGGTTAGTTATGGTTATGCCTTGAGTTAAAAATAGCTTTATTGTTAGAACTAGGGTTAGGGTTAGGTTTATGGTTATGTTTAGCAGAAAATTTTGGTTTTGAGCTAGGTGTAGGGCTAGGTTTAGGGTTAGGTATAGGGATAAAATTATGGTAGGTTTAGGGTTATGGTGGTGTTTAGAGCTAGGATGAGTGTTAGAATATAAGTTAGGTTCAGGGTTATTTTTAAGGTTATTATGAGGACTCAAATTAGGGCTAGGGTTAGATCTAGGTGTAGTGCTAGGGTTTGGTTTAAGTTAAGGTTAGAGTTAGGCCTGTTGCTTGGTTTTGTTTTAGTGCTATGTTTATGGTTAGGGCTAATTTTATGATTAGCTTTGGGGTTTGGGCTACGTTTTATGATTAGGTTTAGGATTAAGGCTAGATTTAAGGCTAGGATTAGGGCTTGGTTTTGTGTTAGGTTTTGGTTAGGTTTTGAGGTAGGCAAGAATTAGGGCTAGAAGTAATGTCAGGTCTAGGTTTATAGTTAGTGATTTTTTAGGATTAGGTTCATGGCTAGGTCAAATTAAAGTTTTACGTTTAGGGAAAGGGTCAGTTTAAGAGCTGGGGCATTATTAGGTTCAGGGTTAGGCTTCGGGTTTGGGTTAGGTAAAGGTTTAGGGTTAAGGCTCAAATTAGCATTAAGGTTAAAATTAGGGTTAGTATAATGGATAGTGTTAGGTTTAGGGTTAGGTTAGCTTTAAGGTAATGGATATAGTTAGGGTTTGTAATAGGCTTAGGGTTAGGCCTAGGGTTAGCATTAGGGTTATGGTTATTGTTAGCGTAATTTATAGGGTTAGACCTGGGGTTAGGGCTACAATAATGGTTTGGAATAGGGGTAGAGTTAGTATTAGGGGCAGGGTTTGGGCAAGGGTTACACTTAGGTTTAGGTTTAGGTATAGTTTAAGGTTTGAGCTAAGATTTTTGATATGGCTAAGATTAATTTAGGGTTTTTTCTAGGTTTATTTTCATGGTTAGATTTATTGTTAGGGTAGGTTTATCATTAGGGTAAGGGTAATATGTTTAGATGTCAGGTTAAACATAGGCTTATGTTTAGGTTAGTGTTATGTTTAGGTTTAGGATTAGGGTTAGTGTTTGAGCTAGCTTAGGTTTAGGGTTAGGGTTACGTTCACTGTTAGTTCTATGGTTAGGTTTATGTTTAGGGTTAGGGTAGGTTTAGCTTTAGGTCTAGTGTTTTCATTAAGGTTAAGTTTAGGGTTAGGGTAACGGGTAGGTTTCGAGCTAGGGATCGGGGTAGGGTTAATTTTATGATTAGGGCTGGGGTTAGGTTTAGGGTTAGGCCTTGGGGTAGTGTTAGCTTTAGGTTAAGTGTAAGGTTTACGGATTGAACTAGATTAAGGGCTAGGGTGATGGTTATTTTTATGGTCAGGGCTAGGGTAGTTTTAGGGTTAGGTTTAGGGCTAGGGTTAGCTTTAGTTTTAGGGTTATTGTTAGTGTAATAAATACAATTAGAGCTAGGGTTTGGGCTACAGTTACAGTTATGATTAGGGCTAGAGTTAGGGTGAAGTTTAGGACTTGCGCTAGGGTTATCTTAGGGTAAGTTTTTGGGTTTGAACTAGGGTTAGGGCTAGAACGAGGGTTAGGGTTAGGGTTAGGGCTAGGTTTATGGTTACTGTTATGCTTAGGGTTAGGTTTAGGGCTGTAACTATGGCTAGCTTTTGTGTGAGGTTTAGGGCTAGTGTTAGTTATATGAGTAATATAAAAGCTAGAGTTATGGTTCTGGCTAGATTTAGAGTTTCTCTAGTGTTAGGGTTAGTTTGGGGGTTAGGATAGGGTTTAGAGCTAGGGTTTTTGTTAGAGTAAGTGTCAGGGTTCAGATTAAGATTAGGTATAGGGTTAGGTCAAGAATGAGGACTAGGTTTAAGTCTAGGGGTAGAGTTAGTGTTTGGTTTAAGTTAAGGGTTATTGTTAGGGCCAAGGCTAGGGTTATGGGTATATTTAGGATTAGATTTATTTTAAGGGCTAGTGTTACTGTTAGGATTAGGGTTAGCATTAAAGTAGGGGTATTGTTAGATTTCGGATAACCTTAGGGTCAGGTTTAAACATATGTTTAGTGTTAGGGTCAAAATAAGGGTCAGCATTTGGGTTAGGGTTTGGGTTAAGTTTAGAGATAAAATGAGGGTTAGGGTTAGGACTAGTAATAGAGTTAGAGTTTGGGCTAGGCTTAGAATTAGGGATAGGACTAGGGTAGCAATAGGGTCAGGATTTGACTAAGTTTAACACATAGGGTTTCAGCTAGGATTAGGTTTAGGGGCAGGGTTAGGGTTAGGGCCAGGGTTAGGGTTAGGTTTAAAGCTAGGGTTAGTAATTGGTTTAGTGCTAGGTTTTGTGTTAGGTTTAAGGCTATGGCTAATTTAAGAACTGGCATTATGATTAGGGTTAGTTTTTGGGTTAGGTTGAGGTTGAGGTCTAGTGTTAGGATTAGATTTAGGGATAGGGTGATGTGTAGAGCTAGGGTTTGTTTTATGGTCAGATTTAGGGTTAGTATTAGTTTTAGGGTCAGGTTTATGGCTCGAATTAAGGCTAGGGTTAGGACTAGGTTGTGGGTTAGGGTTTCGTTTAGGTTAGGGTTAGGGTCAGTGAAAAGGCTCGGTTTTGCTTGAGAGCTGCGGCTTGGGTTAGGGTTAGTTTTCAATTAGCGTTAGGGTGGAGCTAGTGTTAGGGTGTGGTTTAGGCTTATGGTTATGGTTAGATTTAGTTTTTTGATTAGATCTAGGTTTAGGGCTACAGTGAAATTTTAGGCTTGGGTTAGGTCTAGGGTTTGAGTTATCGAAATGGATAAGTCTAGAACTAAGGATATTATAGGGCGAGATATTTAGTTTTAGGGTTAGATTTAGGGTTAGAATTAGGGCTTAATTAGAGGTAGGATTAGAGCTAGGGTTAGTATTAAGGCTGATCCTAGTTTTATGGCTAGGCTAGTGTTATGGTTAAGGTTATGGTTAGGTAGGATGATATAGCTTTCTTTAGAACTAGGGCAAGAGTTAAAATTAGGGTTAGGTATATGGTTAGGATTAGGTTTCAGATTAAGGCTAAGAATAATGCTAGGATTAGGGTGAAAGTTTGTTTTAGGGTTAGGGCTTCATTAGGGCTAGGGCTAATGTCAGCTCTAGGGTTATGGTTAGAGATAGTTTTAGGACTAAGATTATTAATGTCAGGATTATGTTTATGTATATGGTTAGGTTTAGGGTTCATGTTTGTTTAGGATAATGTATAAGTTTATGGTCAGGATAATATTTAAGGTTATCTTAGGGTTAGCATTAGGGTTAGGATTATGATTAGGGAAATGCGTAGGGTTACAGATGGTTTTAGGGCTAGGTTTATGGTTAGGATTAAGGCTAGGGTTAGGGTTAGGGTTAGGTTTTGGGTTATGTCAAGGTTTAGATTTAGGGTAATGGTTGCGATGAGAATTAGGGTTATGGATACGGTTAAAGGTAGTGTTAGGGTTCTGATTAGGGTTAAACTTTGGGTTAGGTTAGAGGTAGGCTTATGGCAACAGCAAATGTAAGAACTAGTGTTACAATTATAACTAGTTTTAGGGTTAGGTTTAGGGCTACGTCTAGGGTAAGGTATAGGTTTAGGTTTTGAGTGATGTTTAGAGCTAGGGTTAGTGGTAGGATCAGAGTCAGGATCAGGGATTTTAAGGGTTAGGGATAGAACTCAAATTAGAGCTTGGTTTAGGGCTAGGTGTAGGCTTAGGGTTTGGTTTATGTTAAATGTAATGGTTAGGGCTATAGCTCAGTTGTATTGTAGGGCTAGGTCTAGGATAGGACTAGTTTTCGGATTAGAAATAGTGTTACGGCTTGTGTTAGTGAGATGTTTAGCTTAGGATTAGTGTTGGATTTAGAGTTAGAGTGAGATATAGGGTTAGGGCTAGAGCTAGGCTTAGGGGTAATGTAAAGGCAACTGATAAGATTATGGTAAGGGATAGGGTTACAACTAGAAATAGGACTAGGGCAAAAGATTGAGTTAGTCTTAGGGCTAGGGTTAGATTAGCTTTAGGGCTAAATTAGGGCTAGTATTATGTCTTGAATTTGTATTATGATTAGGTCTAGTTTTAACCTTAGGCGTAGGTTTAGGTTTAGGGAGAGGGTTAGGGTTAGGGGAAGGGATTGGGTTAGAGCTAGTTTCAGAGCTAGTTCAAATGTTAGAATTTCAGTTAGGGCTAGGGTTATAGTTTGGTTTAGTAATAAGGCTACTTTTAGGGCTAGGATGAGGGCTAGGTTTTTTCATTGTAATGGCAAGAATTACGGCTAGAAATAGTGTCAAGTCTAGGCTTACGTTAGATTAAGGGTTAGATTTATGGCTAGGTCTAGTGTAAGGGTTTGGTTTAAGGTAAAGGTCAGTATTAGAGAGAGGGGTATTATTAGGGTTAGAATTAGGTTTCTGGTTTGATTTAGGTTATGGTTTAGGTTTAAAGCCTGAATTAGCATTAGGGTTTGGTTAGGGTCATGATAGGTTTGATTTTAGACTTCATGTTAGGTGTAGGGTAATTGATATTTTTAGAGTTAGCAAAAGGGTTAGGCTTAGGTTTAGGGTTATGGTTGTGCTTAGGGTAAGAGATAGGGTTAGGAATAGGGTTATAGTTATTATTAGCGCTAGAGTTATGTTTAGGCCTAGGGTTAGGGTTAGGTTTAGGTTTAGGGTATGATTTAGAGTTTGATCTATGGTTAGTGCTAGGTCAAGGGTAAAGTTTAGGATTAGGAATAGGTTATAGTTATTGTTAGGGTCAAGGTTAGTGTTAAGTTTAGGGCTAGGGTTATCATTAGGTTTATTGTACTGGATAGGGTTTGATGTCATGTTAGGGTTAGGGTTAGGTTTAAGCTTTACGTTAGGGTTAGGGATAGCTTTAGGATTAGGATTGGGGTAATGGTTAGGGTTTGAGTGAGGGTTAGTTCTATGGCAAGATTTAGGTTTATGGTTATGTCTTCGTTTAGGGATAGGGTAGATTTAGTGTAAGGGCTAAGGTTTTCAACAGAGTTAGGGTTAGAGCTAGGGTTAGGGATACGGTTATTATTAATTTTAGGGTTAGAGTCAGGGTAATATGTAGGCTTAGAGTTAGGGTTAGGGATAGGGTTAAGGTTAGGATTAGGGCTAGGTTTAAGATTAAGTTTAGGTTTAGGCAAATGGTTAGTTTTAGGGTTAGGTTAATTTTAAGGGTTAGGGATTGGGCTAGTGTTTGGTCCGGGATGATGATTAGGGTTAGAGTCAGTGTGAGGGTTAGGGCTAAGGTTAGCATTAGGTTTAGGGTAATGAATAGAGTTAGAGGTAGATTTTGGTCTATGGTGATAGCTAGTTTCAGCGTTAGTGATATGGTTAGGTCTAGTGTCAGGGTTATGTTTTTTTGTCAGGATAAGGTTTAGGGCTAGGGTTTGTGTTAGGGTAAAGGTCAGTGTTTGCTTAATGGTTAGGTTTATTGTTAGGGCCAGCATTAGAACTAGGGTTTGGTCTAGTGGCAGAGTTACTGTTTGGGTTAGGCTAAGGGATATTATTAGGGCTTAGACTAAGTTTTTGTTTCAGGCTAGGCCTAGAGTATCACTAGATAAAGGATTAAGTATAGGTCTAGGTCTAGTGTTAGGGTAAGTGTAGGTATAGGGTTAGAAGTAGTGCCAATGTTAGGGATCAGTTTAGGGTTGGGGCCAGGTTTAGAACTATGGTTAGTGTTAGGGTCAGAATAAGGGTTAGATTTAGGGTTAGGGTTTAGAATAGTGATTGAGCTAGATTAAATATTATGGTTAGAACTAGTAATAGCATTATATTTTGGATTAGGATAAGAATTAGGTTTAGGACTAGGATAGCTTTAGGGTTAGATTTTGGCTTAGGGCAAGGGATAGTGTTAGCATTGGTTTTAGGGCTAGGGTTAGGGTTAGGGCCTGGGTCAGGTTCAGGTTTAGTGTTAAAGCTAGGGTTAGAGCTTGGATTGGAGCTAGGCTAGGTTTTGTATTAGCTTTAGGGCTACAGCTAATGTAAGAACTAGGGTTACAATTAGGGCTAGTTTTAGGGTTAGTGTTACATCTAGGTTTAGTGTATGGTTAGGTTTAGGTTTTGGGTTATGTTTAGGGTAATGAATAGGTTAGGGTTAGCATTAGGGTTAGGATTAGGTTAGGTTAATGAATAAAGTTAGAGTTAGGGTTAGGGCTAGGTTTATGGTTAATTTTAGGATTAGTGTTAGGTTTATGGTTAGTGCAAGGATTAAATTTAGGGTTAGGTTTAGGGCAAGGGTAAGGACTTGGTTTAGGTCTAGAGTTAAGGTAAATGCTAGGGATGGGGCTCACATTAAGGCTAGATTTAGGGTTATATTAGTGCTAGTGTTAGAAATACAGTTAATGTATGAACTAGGGTTATGATTATGGCTAATTTTAGGGTTACAGTTAGGGCTAAGTCTAGTTTTATGGTTAGGTTTATGTTTAGGGTGATGTTTTGAGCTAGGGTTAGTGTTAGGTTCAGAGTCATGGTCAGGGTTAGTTTTAGGGTTGGTGATACGACTCAAATTAGAGGTAGCCTTAGGACTAGATGTAGAGTTAGGATTCGGTTTAGGTAAAAGGTTAGGATTAGTGCTATGGCTCATTATGATTTAGAGCTAAGGCTAAAGTAAAGTGTAGTTTTACAATTACCATTAGTGTTATTGCTAGTGATAGTGTGAGTTTAGGCTTAGGGATACATTTAGAGTTATGGTAAATTCTAGTGTTAGGGCTATGGCTATTGTTAGAGCTAAGGTTAGGTCTAGTGTTTGGGTTATGGTAAGAGATAGATTTAAAACTAGAAATACAGCTAGGGCAATAGTTAGAGTTAATCTTAAGGCTAGGATTAGCAATAAGTTTAGGGCTAAATTGGGGCCAGGAATATGTCTAAAATTGGTGTTCAGGTTAGCCCTCTTCTTAGGGCTATGTTTAAGATTAGATTTATGGTTAGGTTTAGGGGAAGGAATGAGGTTATAGCTAGGTATAGGGCTAGGTTGATGATTAGAATTAGGTTAAGGTCTAGGTTAAATTTGTGTTAGAATTAAGACTAGATTTGGGGTTTGGATGAGGGCTAGTTTTGTGTTAGGGTTAGGGCAAGTTTTAGGGATAGGGATAATATCAGGCTTAGGGTTACACCTAGGGATAGTTTTATGGGTATGTTCATGGCTAAATTGAATATTAGGTTTAGAGTATGGGAAAGGTTAAGTGTAAGGTGTATTTTTAGGGTCAGGGTCAGGTTTCGGATTTCTGTTAGGTTAATTATTAGATTTAGGGCTCAAATTAGTGTTAGGGTTAGAATTAGGGTTAGGTTTATGAATAGGTTTATGTTTAGGATTCAGGTTAAGATTAGAATAATTGGTAGGGTCAGGGTTAGTTATAGGATTAGGGTTAGGCCTAAGGTTAGCTTTTGGGTTAGGGTAATTGTTAGGGTAATGAATAGCATTAGAGCTAGGGTTAGAGCTAGGGTTTTGGATAGGATTAGGGCTAGAGTTAGGGTTAGGTTTAGGGCTAAGGCTAGGGGTTGGGTTTGTGTTAGATTTAGGGTATAGGTTAAGTTTTGAGCTAGGGTTAATGCTAGGCTGAAGATTAGGTTTAGGATTAATTCTAGGTTTATATTTACAGTTAAAGTCCGGTTTAGTTTTAGGGTTAGGGCTAAGGTTATCTTTAGAGTTAGGTTAACCGATAAGGTTAGATGTTGGGTTAGGATTAGGGGTAATTTTAGGTTTAGGGCTAGTGTTACGGTTAGGATTAAGATTATCATTAGAGTTAGGGTAATGGACAGGGTGACATGTAAGGTTAGGTTGTGGGCAGTCTTAGGTTTAGGGTTAGCGTTAGGTTTCGGGCTAGGGTTAGGGATAGGGTTTTATCTAGGTTTAAGGCTAAAATGAGGGTTCGGTTTAGGGTTAGATCTAGGATTAGGTTTACAATTAGGATTAGAGCCAGAATTATCATTAGGTTTAAGGTTCGGTTTAGGGTAATGGGTAAATTTAGAGATAGTATTAGGGCTAGTATTAACATTATGATTACGACTAGGATAAGAATTAAGTTTAGAGATAGGGCTAAGTTATGTTTAGGGTTCCGTTTTGGATTTTATCTAGGGTTATGTCTAAGGTGAGGGTTAGGGTTCGAGTGAGGGTTAGGCTTAGGGTAAGGGATAAAGTTAGGTTAGGGTTAGGGTTATGCTTTGGGATAGATTTAGGCCTAGGATTAGGGCTAGGTTTGTGTAAGGTTTAGAGCTTGTTTAAGTGCTATGGTAATGTAAGGGTTATGTTTACGCTTATGGCTAGTTCTAATGTAAGGTTTAGGTTTCGATTAGGGTCAGTTTTATAGCTTGGGTTAGTGTTAGTGTCAGTGTCTGTGTTTGGATTAGGGTTAGGGTTAGGGCTAGGGCAATAGCCAGAATTAGGATTGGTTAGGTCTAGAGGTAAGGTTAGTGTTTGGCTTAGGTTAAGGGTTACCATTAGGGCTAGGGCTAGCTTTTTTGTTTAGGTCTTGGTTAAAGATATAGCTAAATTTAGGTTTAGGTTTCATCTAGGGTTAGTGTTAGGGTTAGGCTTAGGGTTAGGTTTAGATATAGGGTTATGGGTAGGGCTAGTGTTAGGGTTTGGTTTAGGTTCAGGGTCAAAATAAGGGACAGGGTTAGGGTAATAACTTAGGTTATGGTTATAACAAGAATCCGGCCTTGGATTAGGCCTAGTAATAGGGTTAGGGTTTGGGTTAGACTAAGGATTAGTTTTAGGACTAGGGTTAGCATTAGGTTTGGGGTTTGGATAGGGCAAAGCATAAGGTTAGAGCTAGGGTTAAAGTTAGGGTTCTGATTAGGGTAAGGGCTAGTGTTAGGATTAGAGTTAGGGTGAAAGCTAGGGTTAGGTATCAGATTTGGGCTAGGGTTTGTTTAGCATTAGGTTTTATTTTATGGCTAACATATGCTGTAGGTTTATGATTAGAACTAGTTTTAGAATTAGAGTTAAGACTAGCTCTATTATTGGGTTAAGGTTTAGGTTTAGGGTGATGTTAAGATTTATGGTTAGTGTTAATTTCAGAGCCACATTTAGGGATAGTTTTAGGATTAAAATTAAAACTCAAATTAGGGATAGCCTTAGGGCTACATATAAGGTTAGGGTTTGGTTTAGGTAAAAGTTTAGGGTTAGTGTTATTGTTCAGTTTTGTTTTAGGGCTAAGCCTAGTTTTGGGATTAGATTTAGGGTTACAGTGAGTGTTAGATTTAGGTTTAGGTGTAGATTTAGGGTTATATTTAGAGACAGGTTTAGATCTAGGGTTAGGACAAGGAGTAAGCTTAGGGCTCGGGTTATTCTAGGCTATGGCTAGGAATAAGGTTACAGTAAGTGATAGGGTTAGAATTAGGGCTAGGGCCAGGGCGAGAGTTATAGTTATTCTTATAGCTATGGTAGGGTTAGCTTTAGGATTAGGGTTACGGTTAGTGTTAGGATTAGTCCTAGAATTCATTTTAGGGCTAGGTTTAGAGTTAGGGTTAGGTTTTGGGTTAGGTTAGGGTAAGCAATGTGGTTATAACTATGTTTACTTCTAGGGAAACTGTTAGAATTAGAGTTAGATTTATGATTAGGGCTAGGTTTTGTACTAGGATGAGAGCTAGTGTTCGTATTAGAGTTAGGGCTAGGATTAGGGCTAGGGCTAATGTCAGGTCTAGGGTTACAATTAGGGATAGGATTCGATTTATGTTTATGTTTAGGTCTAGTATAAGGGTTAGGTTTAGGGTAAGGGTAAAGTTTACAGCTATGGTATTCTTAGGGTCAGTGTTTGGCTTAAGGTTTGGTTTAGGTTAAGTTTTAGGTTTAGGGCTCAAATTAGCATTAGGGTTAGAGTTAGGGTTAGGGTAATAAATAGGTTTAGGATTAGGGTTCAGGTTAGTTTTAGGGTAATGAATAGGTTTAGGGATTGCATTAATATTAGGGTTAAGCCTAGGGTTAGCATTAGGGTTAGGATTATGGTTCGGGTAATTAATGGAATTAGAGCTAGGCTTAGGGTTATAGTTATGGTTAAGATTAGGGCTAGGATTATGATAGCAGATATAATTAGATCTATGTTTAGGACTAATTTTAATGTTAGGATTAGGGCTAGTGTAAGGTTAGGGTTTGGGATAGGGCTAAGATTGTGTTAAGGGTAAAGTTTAGGCTTTCAGCTAGGGTTAGGTCTAAAGCAAGGCTTAGGGTTAGGGTTAGGGCTAGGGTTAGGTTTAGGATTACACTTAGGGCTATTTCAGGCCTAGAATTAGAGCTAGGTTTTGTGTTAGTTTAGGCCTAGTGTTAGGGCCATGGGTAATGTAAGAGCTAGGGTTATAATTAGGGCTAGTTTTAGGTTTGGGTCATGTCTAGGTCTAGTGTTAGGATTAAGTTTTGGGTTAGGGTGAGCTTTGAATGTAGGATTATGTTAGGGTCAGGGCCAGTGTTCAGGTTAGATTTTGTGTTGTGGTTAGTGCCAGAATTAGGACTAGGTTTAAGTCTAAGAGTAGTCTTAGTCTTGGGGTTAGGTTAAGACTTATTGTTAGAGCTAGGGCTAGGTTGAGAACTAGATATATGGCTATATTTAAGATTAGGTTTAAATCTAGGGCTAGTGTTAATTTTAGGTTTAAGAATAGGATTATCCGTAGGGCGAAAATATTGGTTCGGGTTCAGGTTAGGCTCATGTTAATAACTGAGGTTAGTGTTGCGGTCAGAATTTGTGTCAGGGTTAGGTTTTGGGTTTGGGTTAGTGTTAGAGCAAGAACGAAGGTTAAGGTTAGGACTCAAAATAAAGTTAGGGTTTGGGTTAGGCTAAATATTAGTGTTAGGACTAGGGTTAGCATTAAGTTAGGGTTTAGCTTAAGGTAATGGATACGGTAATAGCTAGGTTTAGATCTAGGGTTAGGATATGGATTAGGAATAGTTTTATGGTTAGGGTTAAAACTAGGGTTAGCACTCAGATTAGGGCCAGGTTTTGAGTTAGGTTGGGGCTAGTGTTAGGCCTACAACTAATGTGTAAACCAGGGTTATGATTAGGGCTACTTTTGGCATAAGTATTACAGCTAGGTCAAGTGTTAATATTAGGGTTACCATCAGCGTAATGTTTATTGCTAAGGTTAGTGTTAGGGTCAGGGTCAGTGTTCGGATTATAGTTAGGGTTAAGATTAAACCCAGAATTATCACTAGAATTAGGTCTAGGTTTAGGGTTAGTGTTTGTGTTAGGTTAAGGTTTATCATTAGGGCTAGGGCTACGTTTTTGTTTAGGTCTAGGCCTAGAGATATGGCTAGATTTAGGATTAGGTTTAGGTCTAGGGCTAGTGTTAGGGTTAGGTTCAGGTATAGGTTTATTGCTAGTTCTAGTGTTAGGGTTCCATTTATTGTTAGGGTCAGGTTTAGACCTATGGTTACTGTTAAGATCAGAATAAGTGTCAGGGTTAGGGTTAGGATTTAGATTATGTTTATAGCTAGAATGAGTTCTAGGTTTAGAACTAGTAATAGGGTGAAGGTTTAGGTTAAGCTAAGGATTAGGGTTAGGCCTAGGGTTTAGCTTTAGGGTTAGTGTTAGCTTAGGGTAAGGGATAGGATTAGAGCTAGGATTAGGGCTATGTTTAGGGTTAGGGTTAGGGCTAATGTTAGGTTTAATTTAGGGTTAAAGCTAGGCTTAGATCTTGCATTAAGGCTAGGTTTTTGTATGAGTTAGGCCTAGTTTTAGAGTTATAGGCAATGTATGGACTAGGGTTATGATTTGGGAAAAGTATAGGATTAGGGTTAGGACAAGGTCTAGTGGTAGGGTTAGTTATAGCATTTAGATCTAAGGTTACTGTTAGGGTCAAATTCAAGGTCAGAGTAGTTTTAGGGTTAGGGTTTGGCTCCAATTAGGGCTAAGGTTAGGGCTAGGTGTAGGTTTAGGTTTTGGTTTAGGTTAAGTTTCAGTGTTAGGGATATGGCTTTTTTTTATGTCTAAGGCTATGGTTAGGGATGGTTTTAGGCTTAGCATTAGGTTTAGGGCTACCATTAGTTTCAGGTTTAGGGTTAGGGTTAAAATTAGGTTTAGATATAGGATTAAATCTAGGGTTTGGTCTCGGACTAAGAATAAGGCTACTGTTAGGTCTTGGTTTATGACTAGGATAAGGGTTATCATAAGGGATAGGGTTAGAACTAGAAATAGGACTAGGGTGAGAGTGAGAGTTTGTCTTACGGCTAAACTTAGTGTTTGATTAGGTATACGGCTTAATTAGGAAAAGGAATCAGGTAAGGTTTATGGTTATGTTTACGCCTAGGTTTAATTTTAGCCTTAAGGTTATGTTTCATGTAAATGATGGGGTTAGATCTAGGGATTGGGCTAGGGTAAAGGTTAGAATCTGGGTTAGAGCTAGGGTTTCATTAGAGTTATGATTAAGGCTACGTTTAGGCCTAGGATGAGTGCTAGGTTTTCTGTTAGGTTTAGTGCTAGGATTTGTGTTAGGGCAAATGTCAGATCTAGAGTTATGGTTAGGGATAGTTTTAGGGTTAGGTTAATGGCTAGTTCTAGTATAAAGGTTAGGCGTAGGGGTATGGTCAAGATTAGAGCTAGGTATATTATAACACAAAGGGTCAGAGTTAGACTTTGGATTAGGTTAAGGTTTAGAGTAAGGGCTCAAATTAGCATTAGGCTAAGGTTTAGGGTAATATAGGGTTAGGTTTAGGGTTCAGGTTAAGTTTAGTTAAATAAAATAGGTTATTGTTAGGAAAAAGTAGAGGGTTAGGCCTAGGATTACCATTAAAGTTATTGTTATGTTTAGGGTAATGGATAGGATTAGAGCTAGTGATAGGGCTATGGTTATGGTTAGAATTCTGGCTAGTATTAGGGTAAGGTTTAGGGCAAGGTTCTGGTTTAGGGTTAGGTTTCGGGTTAGGGTTAAAGCTAGTTTTAAGGTTCAGATTAGGGCTTGGTTTGGGATTTGGTTAGGGCTAGGTTAGGGCTATGGCTAATGTATAAACTAGTGTTACAATTAGTGCTAGTTTGAAGGTTATGGCAAGGGCTAGTTCAAGTGTTAAGTTTAGGTTTGCGGTCAGGGTGATGTTTAGAGCAATGGGATTGTTAGGGTCAGTGTCAGATTCAGGGTTAGTTTTAGGATTAGGGTTAGAACTCGAATTAGGGCTAAAGTTAGTACTAGGTGTATGGTTAGGGTTTGGTTTAGGTTAAGAGTTAGGGATATAAGTTGGTTTTGTATTAGGGCTAGGGAAAGATTATGGCTAGATTATGGATTAGCATCAGGGTAGGGCTAGGGTTAGGTTCAGGTTCAGGCTTAGAGTTAGGGTAGAATTAGATTTAGGATTAGATCTAGGGTTATGGCTAGGGCTAGGGCTAGGTTTAGGGTGAGGGTTAGTATTATGGTAACGAAAATGATTAGAACTAGTAATATGGCTAGGGTGAGAATAAGAGTAAGTCTTAATAGTAGTCTTAGAGTTAGGGTTAGGGTTAGAGCTAAATTAGGGCTAGGATTAGGCCTATGGTTATGGTTAAATTAGGGCTAAGATTAATGCTAGGGTTAGCAATAGTCTTGGGGATAAATTAGGGCTAAGATTAGGGCTAGAGTTATTGTTATATTTAGGGCTAAATTTGGGATAGGATTAGTGCCAAGGTTAGTGTTATGCTTAGGGCTAAATTAGGGCTAGTGTTAAGGCTAGGGTTAGTGTTGGTGTTAGACCAAGTGGTTGGGCTAGATTTAGGGTTAGCATTGGTGTTAAGGTTAATTTTAGGGGAATGGGTGGGATTATAGCTAGCTTTAGGGCTAGGGTGAGGGTTAGAATTAGGATTAAACCTAGGGTTAAAGTTTATTTTAGGAATAAGGGTAGATTTAGGGCTAGGTTAAGGGCTAGGTTTTCTGTTATTGTTATGGCTAGAACCAGGTCTAGGGCTAATATCCGGTCTAGGGTTAATGTTAAGGGTAGTTTAGGGTTAGGTTATGGCTAGGTCTTGTGTAAGAGTTTGGTTTAGGTTAAAGGGCAGCTTTAGGGCTACACTTATTTTTAGGGTCAGTGTCAGGGTCAGTGTTCACTTTTGGTTTTGCTAAAGATTTAGTGTTAGGGCTCAACATAGTATTAGGGTTAGGTTTAGGGTTAGCATAAT
The DNA here is from genome assembly GCF_048772815.1 of Callospermophilus lateralis. NCBI lineage: Eukaryota > Metazoa > Chordata > Mammalia > Rodentia > Sciuridae > Callospermophilus > Callospermophilus lateralis. Next base: position 88,104,933 of record NC_135306.1, read on the forward strand.
GAATTAGGTTTAGTTTAGGATTCAGTTAAGGTTTACGGTAATGGATGTTTTAGGTTTAGCAATCGGGTTAGGGTTAGCATTAGGGTTAGGTTTATGTTTACTGTAATGGATAGGTTTATCGCTAGGGTTAGGGCTAAGTTAATGTCTTTATTAACTCTAGGATTAGGGCTAGGTTTAGGGATAGGGATAGGGTGTGATTTAGGGTGTTTTAGGGTTAGGATAAGTGTTAGGTTTAGGACTAGTTTTATGGTTCGGTTAGGGTAACAGTTAGTGTTTGAGCTAGAGTAGGGCTAGGTTGAGGGTTAGGTTTAGGTTTAGGTCTATGGGTAGGTACATGTTTGGTTTAGGTTAAGGGTTATTGTTAGGGCTAGTGATAAGATTTTATTTGGTCTAGAACTAGAGTTTTAGCCAAATTTAGGATTAGCTTTGAGTCTAGGTCTAGTGTTAGGCTTAGGTATATTTATAGGGTTACCAGTAGGGCTAGTGTTAAGATTTGGTTTAGGGTTAGGGTCAGGTTTAGACCTAGGGTTACTGTTAGGGTCAGATGAGGGTTAGAGTTATGGTTATAGGTTGAATGAGGGCTAGGGTTAAGACTAGTATTATGGTTAGAGTTTAAGTTAAGCTAAGGATTAGAATTAGAACTAGGGTAGTGATTAGGGTTAGGCTTTGGCTTAGTGTAAGGAATAGGCTTAGCGTTAGGCTTCAGGCTAGTGTTAGGGTTAGGGTTCGGGATAGTATTAAGCTTAAACCTAGTGTTATGGCTCAGATTAGGGGTAGCATTTGTGTTAGGGTTAGGGCTTCGGTTAGGACAATGACTAATGTACAAACTAGGGTTATGATTAATGATTGTTTTAGGGTCAGGTTAAGACTAGAAAGAGTGTTATGGTTAATTTAATATAAGGGTGATTTTTAGAGCTAGGATTAGTATTAGGGTCAGTGTCAGGTTCAGGGTTAGTTTCAGAGTTAGTTTTAGGACTATTTTTAGGGTTAGGGTTTGGTTTAGGTAAAGGATTAGGATTAGGGCTATGGCTTTTTTTTGTTAATGGTTAGGGCTAGGGATAGGGCAAATTTTATGATTAGTGTTATGGTCATTGTTAGTGTTAGGGTTTGGTTTAGGCTTATTGGTACAGTAAAATTTAGAGTTAGGTTTAGATTTAGACTTAGGCTTAGATCTATTGTTAGGATTAAGGCTAAGAATAGAAATAGGGCTTGGGCTAGGGCAAGAGTTAAAGTTAGTCTTATGGCTAGGTTTAGGATTAAGATACGATTAAATAAAGGTAGGGTTAGCACTAGGCTTTGTTTAAGGCCTAGGTTTAGGGCGAGGATTAGTGTTAGGTTTTGTGTTATGGTTAGTTTTTGGGTACAGGATGAGGTTATAGGTAGATGTAGTGCTAGGGCGAAGAAGAGAATTAGGGTTAGGGCTCGGGTTATGGTTCGGGTTAGGATTAAGCCTAGGTTTTGGGATAGGATTACAGCTAGGGCTAATTTCAAGTCTAGTGTTACGGTTAAAAATTGTAAAAATAGGATTAGGTTTATGGCTATGCCTAGTGTTAGGGTTAGGTTTAGAGTTAGGGTCAGGTTTAGAGCTAAGGGTACTATTAGGGTCAGGGTTGCGATTAGGGTTTTGGATTGGTTAATGCTTACTATTAGGGCTCAAATTAGAATTAGAGTAAAGATTAGGGTAAAGATAATGTTAGGTTTAGGTTTCAGGTTAGGTTTAGGGTAATGGATAGTGTTAGGATTAGGAATAAAGTTATATTAAGACCGAGGTTTAGCATTAGGGTTAGGGTTATGGTTAGGATAATGAATAAGGTTTGAGACAGGGGTACAGCTTTGGTCAATGTTATGATTATTGACAGGGTAAGGCTTAGGATTAGGGTTCGGGTTAAATCTAGGGTTATGTCTAGGGTTATAGTTACAATTAGTGATAGTGTTAGGTTTAGGCTTAAATCTAGGGATAGTGCTCGAAATAGGACTTGATTTTTTGTTAAGTTAAAGCTAGGTTTAGTTTTACAGCTAATGTAAGTACCAGGGTTGTGAATAGGGCAAATTTTAGGTTTAGGGTTAGGGATAGGTCTATTCTAAGTTTTAGGTGTAGGAGTAGGGTGATGTTTAGAGCTAGGGTTAGTGTCAATGTCTGAGTCAGGTTTAGGGTTAGTTTTATAGTTTGGCTTAAAACTCGAATTAGGGCAAGAGTTTGGCTAAGTGTAGGGTTAGGGCTTAGTTTATATTAAGGGTTAGGGTTAGGTGTATGGCTTGGTTTTGTTTTAGGGCTAGGGTTAGTGCTAGTTTTAGGATTAGCCTTAGGGTTAGGGCTAGTGTTAGGTTTATGTTTAGGCTAAGGTTTAGGGTTAGATTTAGAGTTAGGGTTAGATCTAGGGTTGCTGCTGGGACTATGAATAGGGCTAGAGTTAGACCTATGGTTTGGGTAGCATTAGGGTTCCAGTAAAATATAGCGTTAGAACTAGCGTTAGGACTAAGGTGAGAGTTAGAGTTAGTCTTTGGATTGGGTTAAGGTTAATGTTAGGGTTGGGTAAATTAGATCTAAGATTAGAGCTACAGTTAGTGTTAGGGTTAGGCCTAGGGTTATGGTTAAGGTTATAATTAGGACTATGTTTAAAGCTAAGATAAGACCTAGGGTTTTCGTTAGGGTTTTGGCTAGTATCATGGATAGGGCTAATATCAGGTCTAGGTTTACACTTAGGGATATTTTGGGTTAGTTTTATGGCTAAGTTTAATGTAAGGGTTAGATATATGGTAAGAGTTAGGTTTAGAGCTAGGGGAATTGTTAGGGTCAGTGTCAGTGTTAAGGTTTGCTTTAGGTTTGGGTTTATGGTTAGGGCTCAAATTAGCATTAGGTTTAGGGTTAGATAATTATTGGATTAGGTCTAGGGTTCAGTGTAGGTTTAGGGTAATTGATAAATTCAGGGAAAGTGATAGGGTTAGGGTTAAGCCTAGGGTTTGCATTAATGTAAGGGATATTTTTGGGGTAATGGATATAGGTAGAATTAAGGTTAGGGGTAGGGTTATGGTTTGGATTAGGTCTTGTGTTACAGTTAAGGTAAGGATTAGAACTAAGATTAGGTTTAGGTTTATGTTTAGCAAAAGAGTTAGGTTCTGAGCTATGTTTAGGGCTAGCCTTAGAGTTAGGGTCAGAGTTAGTTCTAGGGATAGGATTATGGTAAATTTTGGGTTAGTTTTGGGTTTAGGGTTAGACCTATGTTTAGTATTAGGTTCAGAATAAAGGTCAGGGTTAGGGTTAGGATTTGGGATAGTGTTAGAACTAAAATGAAAGCTAGGTTTCTGACTATTAATAGGGTTAGGATTTTGGTTAGTCTAAGGACTAGGGATAATTATAGGGTTGTTCTTAGGTTTAAAGGGAATGATTTAGATCTAGGGTTAGGGCTATTGTTAGAGTTAGAGTTAAAGTTAGGTTTATGGCTTGGTTTAGGATTAATTTTTGTGTTAGGGTTGGGCTAGTATTAGGTCAACAGCTCATGTGAAAACTAGGGTTCCAATTAGGGTTAGTTTTAGGGTTAGGGTTAGGGGTAGGTTGAGTGCTTGGGTTAGGTTTAAGGTTAGGGTAATATTTACAGCTACGGAACTTGTTAGGATAGGAGTCAGGGTCAGGGTTAGTTTTATAGTTAGCATTAAGACTCGAATTAGGGGTATTGTTAATGTTAGTGTTCGGTTTGAGTTTAGGGTGGTATTTAGAGCTAGGGTGATTGTTAGGATATGAGTCAGGGTCAGAATTGGTTTTAATTGAGAATTTTGATTTGAACTAGGGCTAGTTTTAGGTCTAGGTGTAGTGTTAGTTTTTGATTTAACTTAAGGTTTAGGTTTAAGGCTATTGTTCAGTTTTGATTCACTGTTAAGATTGGGGTTAGGGCTAGTTTTACAATTTGCATTAGGGTTAGGTCTTGTGTAAGTATAAGGCTTAAGGTTAGATTTAGAGTTAGGTTCAGGGCTGGGACTAACTTTAGGGAAAGTGTTAAGGCTAGTGTTAGGTTTAAAGTAGTGGATAGGGATAGAACTAGGGATAGGGATAGGGAAATTGTTGAAGTTAGTGTTAGCTCTAGGGTTATGATAGGGTTAGAGATAGATCTAAATTAGGGCTAGAATTAGAGCTAAATTTTGTGTTTAGCTTAAGCCTAGGGTTAGGGTTAGGGTTTATTTTAAATTTAGTGTAAGGGATGACATTATAGCTAGGTTTAGAGGTAGGGTGAGTGTTAGAATTAGGGTTAGGTGTAGGGCTAGAGTTATGGTTATGATTAAGGCAGTTTAGGGCTAGGTGTGTTTTTAGTGTTAGAGCTAGGATTAGGGCTAGGGCTAATTTCAGGTCCAGAATTATGGTTAAAGATAGTTATAGGATTAGGCTTATGACTACTTCCAGGCTAAGGGTTAGGTGTTGAGTTATGGACAAGTTTAGAAATAGGGGTCTTATGAGGGTCAAGGTCTGGGTTAGGGTTTGGGATAGGTTAAGGTTTCAATTTTTTGACTGAATTAGTTTTAGCATTAGGGTTAGGATAATGACAGGGTTAGGTTAAGACTCAGGTTAGGTTTAGGGTAATGGAAGTGTTACGATTCAGGATAGGGTTAGGTTTAGGCCTAGGGTTATCATGATGTTTAAGGTTATGGTTATGGTAATGGATAGTTAGAAATGAGTTTAAGGCTAGAAAAATGGTTACAATTAGCACTAGTGTTAGGGTTAGGTTAGGTTTAAAGCTAGGTTTAGGGATCAGATTAGGGCTAGGTTATGTGTTACATTAGGGATAGGCTTAGGATTACAGCTAATGCAAGTACTAGGTTTACAATTAGGGGTAGTTTTAGGGTTTTTGTGCTAGGTTTAGTGCTAGAGTTAGTTTTAGAGTTAGGTTGATGTTTATAGCCAGAATTGTTAGGGTCAGTGTCAGGTTCAAGGTTAGTTTTAGGGTTCAGTTTCCAACTCGAATTAGGGATAGGGTTAGGTCTAGGTGTAAGGTTAGGGTTTGGTTTACATTGATGGTTAGAGTTAGAGCTATGGCTCAGTTTTGTTTTTGGACTAGGGCTAGGGTTACGGCTTATTTTAGGATTAGTATTATTTTGGGGGCTAGTGTTAGGAGTAGGTTAAGGCTTTGGTTTAGGGCTAGATTTAGAGTTACATTTTGACTAAGGTTATTGGTAGGAATAAGGATAGGGCAAGGGTTAGTTCTAGGGTTAGGGTTTGGGTTAGATCTATGGTAACAAATAGGGTTAGAATGAGTGACAGGGCTAGTGTGAGAGTTAGAGTTTTTCGTAGAGCTAGGGTTAGGTTAGGTTTACGGATAGAGCTATGTTTTGGCTAGACTTATGTTAAGGCTGGGGTTAGGGCTAGTTTTAGGATTAGGCTTAGATTAGTTAGGGTTATATTTAGAGTTAGGTTTTGATCTAGGGTTAGTGCTAGGTCTAAGAATAAGGAAGGGTTACCATTAGGGTTAGGGTAGAGTCAAGGTTTATTTTAGGCTAAGGATGTGGTTATAGCTAGGTTTAGGGCAAATGCAAAGGTTAGTATTAGAGTTAGAAGTAGGGCTAGGGTTAGGGTTATGATTAGGGATATGTTTAGGGCTACAATGAATTCTAGAATTTGTTTTAGGGTTACAGATAGTATTAGGGCTATTGCTAATGTCAGGTCTAGGATTACACTTAGGGATAAATTTAGTGTTAGGTTTATGGCTTGGTCCAGTGTAAGGGTTAGGTTTTTGGTTAGGGTCAGGCTTAGATCTAGAGTTTTTTTTAGAATCAGGGCCAGGATTAGGGTTTGGTTTAAGTTAGTGTTTAGGTGGAAGTCTCTAATTAGTGTTAGATTTAGGGTTAGGGTAATGACAGTGTAAGGTTTTGGGTTAAGATTCTGTTTAGTGTAGTGTATTCGGTTGGGGTTAGGCCATACGCTTATCAGAAAAGTTAGGGATATCATTAGGGTTTTGGATGGGGTTAGCCATAAGTTTAGGGTTAGGGTTATGTATAGGATTATAGCTATTATTTGGGCTAGAGTTAGGTTTAAGTTTATGGTTAAAGCTAGGATTAGGACTTGGATTATGGCTAGGTTTTGGGTTAGTTTAGTGCTAGGTTTAAGGCTACTTCTAATATATAAAGTAGGTTAATGTTTACAGCTAGTTATAGTGTTAGAGTTAGGTCTAGGTCTAGTGTTAAGTTTAGGTTTACGGTGATGATGATGTTTAGAGCCAGGGTTAGTGTTAGGTTCAGAGTCAGGGTAATAAATAGGGTTAGAGCTAGCGTTATGGCTTGGGTTATTGTTAGGATTAGGCCTAGGGTTAGGCTTAGTGTTGTGGTTAGGGCTAGGGTTATTGTTAGGGTAATCTTTAGGGTTAAGCTAAGGTAGGGCTTGGATTAGGACTAGGTTTTGTGATAGGTTAGGGCTATGGCTAATGTAAGAACTAGTGCAATGATTAGGACTACTTTTATGGTTTATGCTAGTGCTAGGTGTAGTTTTAGGGTTAGTTTTAGGGTAAGGGTGAAGTTTAGAGCTAGGATTAGTGTTAGTGTCAAGGACAGTGTAAGGGTAGGGGTAATGGTTACCCCTAAAGGGTAATGGTTAGGATTAAAGCCAAAATTAGTAATGGGGTTAGGTCTAAAGGTAGGGTTAGAGTTTGGGTTAGGTTAAGGATTATTGTTAAGGCTAGGTCTAGTTTGTCTTTAGGTCTAGAGCTATAGTAATGGCTAGATTTATGATTAGGTTTAAGTCTAGGGTAGTGTTTGGGTTAGGTTTAGGTATAAGGTTACCAGTAGGCCTAGTGTTAGGGTTTGTTTTAAGGTTGTGTTTAGATTTAGACCTAAGATTAGTGTTAGGGTCTGAATAATGGTCAGGGATAGGGTTAGGGTTTGATTTATGGTTAGATGTAGAATGAAGACTAGTGTTAGGTTTTGTTATAGAGTTAGGTTTTGGTTAGGCTAAGGATTAGTCCTAAGAATACAGTTAGCATTAGGGTGAGGGTTTGCCTTAGGGTAAGGGATAGGGTTAGAGCAAAGGTTAGGACAAGTGTTAGGATTAGATTTAGGGTTAAAGCTTGTGTTATGGCTTTGATTAGGGCTAGTTTTGTTTTAGTGTTAGGGCTATTGTTATGGTTATGACTGTTGTAAGAAATAGGGTTAAAATTAGTGTTAGTTTATTTGTAAGTTTAGGGGTAAGTCTAGTATTAACGTTAGGTTTACGGTTAGGGTGATGTTTAGATCTAGGTTAAGTGTTTGGATATGAGTCAGGGTCATGGTTAGGTTTAGGGTTGGGGTTAGGTTTCAAATTAGGGCTAGGGTTGGAACTGTTGTAGGGTTAGGGTTTAGTCTAATGTAAGGATTAGTGTTAGGTGTATGGCTCAGTTTTGTTTTAGGTCTAGGGCTAGGGCTAGGGCTAAATTTAGGTATAGCATTAGGGTTAGAGCTAGTTTCAGGTTTAGGCAGAGGAATCAGGTTATTTTAATTTTAGAGATAGGTTTGGATCTAGAGTTAGTGCTAGGGCTAAGGATTATGACTAGGTTTAGGGCTTGGTTAGGGTTACAATAAGTGATAGGGTTAGTTTTAGATATATGTTTCAATATAGAATTTATGCTAGGGCAAGTGTTAAGACTAGGGTTAGGGCTTGTGTTAGGGTTACAGTAAGGGATAGAATTAGAAGTAGTGATAGGTCTTGTTTGAGAATTATAGTTAGACTTAAATCTATGTTTAGGGTTAGGGTTAGGAATAGGGTTATATTAGGGCTAGGATTATGGCTAGGTTTAATATAAGGGTTAGGGCTAGATTTAGGTTTATGATTAGGCTAGGTCTAGATTTAGAGTTAGGGTAAGTGTTAGGGTTTAAGCTATGATTAGGGCTAGGGGGAGTTTTAGGTTTAGTGTTAGGTAAAGATTGAAGCCTTGGGGCTAGGGATAGGGCTAAAGTTTGGGTTGTGGTAAGACATAGGTTTAGAACTAGGGATAAGGCTAGGGCAAGAGTTAGAGTTAGTCTTAACGAAAGGGATGGGGTTAGGTTTACTGTTATTGCTAAATTAGGGCTAGGAATAGTGTGAGGGTTAGTGTTAGATTAAGTCCTACTTTAGGGTTATGGTTAGTGTTAGCATTAGGGTCAGGGTAAGGAATGATGTTACAGCTATGTTTAGTGCTAGGACAAGGGATAAAATTAGGGTTAGGGCTAAGGTTAAAATTAGAGTTAGGATTAAGGGTAGGTTTAGAACTAGGATTAGGTCTAGAAATAGGGCTAATGTCAGGTCTAGGTTTAAGTTTAGGCTAGGGTTAGAGATAGGGCTATGGCTCAGTTTTGTTTTAGAACTAGGCCTAGGTTTAGGGCTAGTTTGATGATTAGTGATAGTGTTAGGGCTAGTGGTAGGGTGAAGTTTAGGCTTAGATTTATTGTTATGGATAAATCTAGGTTTAGGGCTATTGATAGTATTAAGGCTAAGGTTAATGCTACTGTTAGGGTTATGGTAATAGATAGGGTTAAAACCAGAAAAAGAGTAAGGCGAGAGTTTGAATTAGTCATTGGCTACGGTTAGGAGTAGGTCTAGGGTTAGGGCTAAATAAGGGCTAGGATTAGCACTAGGGTTAGTGTTAGGATTAGGCCTATGATTAGGTTTGTTCTTAATGTTAGGGTTAGGTTTAGGTTTATGGAAAGAGATGTGGTTATTGCTAGCTTTAGGTCTATGGTGAGGGTTACAATAAGGGTTAGGAGTAAGGTTAGGGTTTGGGATAGGATTCAGGATAGGTTTATGGTTGAGCTGAGGGTTTGTGTTATGGTTAGGGCTAGGATTAGGGCTAGGGCTAATGTTTGGTCTAGGTTTATGTTTAGTATTAGTTTTAGTGTTAGGTTATGGCTATGTTTATTATAAAGGTTAGGTTTAGGGTAGGGGTCAGGTTTAAAGCTAGGTGTAATATTAGGGTCATAGTTCGGGTAGAGTTTGGTTTAGGTTAAGTTTTAGGGTTAAGGATTGAATTAGCTTTAGGGTTAAGGTTACTGATTGGGTAATGGATAGGATTAGGTTGATGGGTCTGGTTATGTTTAGAGTAATGGACAGGGTTATTGTTTTTAATAGGGTTATCATTAGGTCTAGGGATAGCATTTGGGTTAGGCTTATCTTTATGGTAATGGATAGGGTTAGAGCTAAGATTAGGGCTAGGGTTATAGTTAGGATTAGGTTGAGGGTAAGTGTAGGCATTTTGGTTACGGTTTGAGTGAGGTCTAGGGTTAGGTTAAGGTTTAGGGTTATTTTTAGACTAAGGATAAGAGTTTGAGCTAGGGTAGGGCTAGAGCGAGGGTTAGCATTAGGGTTAGGTCTAAGCTTATAGTTAGGGTTATAATTAGGGCTAGGATTAGAGCTAGGAGAAGGGCTAGGTTTTATGTAATGTTTAGGGCTAACATTGGGGCCATGGGTAATGCAAGATCTAGGGATATGGTTATGGCTAGTGTTAGGGTCAGGGTTTTTGATAAGTCAAGTGTTAGGATTAGGTTTTGATTTAAATTAGGGTTAGAGTTAGGGTTTCTATTAGGTTGAGGGTCATTGTTGGGTTAGTGTTAGTACTATGGTTAGGGCCACAATTAGGATTAGCTTTTGGTCTAGTGATAGGTTTAGTCTTTACGTTAGGTTAAGTCTTATGGTTACGGCTAGGGTAAGGTTTTTGTTTAGGACTAAGGCTAGATTGATGACTATATTTAGAATTAGGTATGGTTTAGTACTAGTGTTACTGTTAGGTTTATGTATAGGTTTACCGGTAGAGGTAGTGTTAGAGTTTGGTTTAGGGTTAGGGTCAGGTTTAGATCTAGGGTTAGTGTTATGGTCAGAATAAGGGTCAGGGTTAAATTTAGTTTTTAAGCTAGAATAAGGGCTAGGTTTAGGACTAGTAATAGAGTTAGGACTTGGGATAGGCTAAGGATTAAGGTTAGAATGAGAGTAGCATTATGGAGAGGGTTTGGCTTAGGGTAAAAAACAGGGCTAGAGGTACGGTTAGTGTTATTGTTAGAGTGAGGGCTCAGATTAGGGCTAGGATTTGTGTTAGGATTAGGGCTACAGCTAAGGAAAGAACTAGTTTACTGATTAGTGCTAGTTCTAGGGTTAGCATTATGGCAATGTTTAGAGCTAGGGGTACTGTTAGGGTCTGACTCAGGGTCAGGATTATTTCAATGGTTAGGGTTAGGACAAAATTAGGGCTAAGTTTAGGGATAGGTATAAGGTTAGTGTTTGGTTTAGGTTAAGGGTTAGGATTAGATTATTTCTCAGTTTTGTTTTAGGACTAGGGCAAGTTTAGGGATAGTTTTCCAATTAGCATTATGTATAGGGCTAGTGTTAGGGTGAGGTTTGGTCTTAAGGTTAGGGTTTAAAACCAGGTTCAGTGCTAGGGTGATGGTTAGAGTTAGGGTTGGGGCTAGGAATATGGCTAGGTTTGGGTTATGGTAAGGGATAGGTTTTCAAATTTGGATAGGGCTAGAGAGAGAGTTAGATTTAGTTTTAGGGCTACAGATAGGATTAGGTTTAGGATTAGGGTTAAATTAGGGCTAGGATTATCCCTAGCTTTAGTGTTAGTTTTTGGCCTAGAGTTAGGTCAAGGGTTAGGGTTAGCTTTAGGCTTAGGGTAAGGTTTGATGTTATAGCTACATTTTGGAATAGGGCATGGATAAAATTAGGGTTAGGGCTCCGGTTAAGGTTAGTACTAGGATTAAGGCTAGGTTTAGCGCTAAGATTAGGGGTAGGTTTTGTGTTAGGGTTAGGGCTAGGATTAGATCTAGGGCTAATGTCAGTTCTAGGTTATGGTTAGGAATAGTTTTAAGTTTAGGTTTATGGCCAGGTGTATTGTAAGTGTTGCATTGAGTGTTTGGGTCAGATTGACAGCTAGCGGTATTATTAGGGTCAGTCAAGGTTAGGGTATGGGTTAGGTTAAAATTTAGGTTTAGGGATAAAATTAGCATTAGGGTCAGGTTAAATGATATGGTTAGGTTTCAGGTTTAGGTTAGGTTTAGTATAATGGACAGGGTTAGGGTAAGAAATAGGTTTAGAGTTAAGCTTAGGGATAGAATTTGGTTAAAGATATGGTTCAGGTAATGGATACGATTAAAGCTACAGTTAGGACTAGGGTAATGGTTAGGTTAGGGCTATTGTTAGGGTTAGGCCTAGGGTTAGAATTTGCTTAGATTTATGGTTAGTGTAATGGATAAAATTATATCTAGGTTGAGGGCTAGTGTTTTGGTTAGGAATAGGGCTTTGGTTCAGTTTAGGTTTTGGGTTAGCACAAGGTTTAGGTTTAGGGTTAGGTTTAGATTAAGTTTTAAGGCTAGGGATAGGGTCAGGGCTATGATTAAAATAAGGGTTAGGGCTTAGATTAGGGCTAAGTTTTGGGTTAGGTTAGGGCTTGTGTAGGACTATTGCTAATGTAGGAACTAGGGTGGGTAATGATTAGGGCTAGTATTAGGGTTAGCATTAAGACTTGGTCTTGTGTTTATATTAGGTTTTGGTCTAGGGAGATAATTAGAGATAGGATTAGTATTAGGGTCAGAGTCAGGGTTAGTGTTACTTTTAAGCTTAGGGATAGGACTCTATTTAGGGTGATGGTTAAGGCTAGGTGTAGGTCATAGATTCGTGTTAGGATTAGGGTAAGAATTAGGCATATAGCTAATGGCAGGTCTAGAGTTACGTTTAGGTTAGGGTTAGGGTTGGGGCTATGGCTTAGTTTTGTTTTAGAGCTAGGACTAGGTTTAGGCCTAGTTTTGGGATTAGCAATAGTGTTAGGGGTTGTGTCAGGTGACGTTAAATCTTATATTAATTTTTATGGTTAGATCTAGGTTTAGGACTAGGGCTATGGTTAGGGCTAAAGTTAGGGCTAGTGTTATGTTTATAATAAAAGATAGGGGTAGAACTAGAAATAGGGCTAGGACAATAGTTACAGTTAGTCTTAGGGCTAGGGTAAGGGGTGGGTGTATGGTTACGGCTAAATTAGGACTAGGATTAGTGGTAGGGTTACTGTTAGGGTTAGGGTTAGTGTTAGTGTTAGGGATAGGGTTAGATTTAGAAAAGGGATGGAGTTATAGCTAGGTTTAGGGATGGGGCGAAAGTTAGAATTAGGGTTAGGGCTAGGTTAAGGTTCGTGTTTTGATTAAGGCTAGGTTTACGGCTAGGCTGAGTGTTTGTGTTAGGGCTAGGGCTAAGATTAGGGCTAGGGCTAATGTCAGGTCTAGGTTTATGGTTAGTATTATTTTAAGTGTTAGGTTATGGCTATGCATATTTTAAGGTTTAGGTGTAGGGTAAGACTCAAGTTTAGAGCTAGGTGTATTATTAGGGTCAGAGTCAGGGTAGGGTTTGGTTTAGGTTAAGATTTAGGGTTAATGCTTGAATTAGCGGTGGGTTCGCGTTAGGGTTTGGGTAATGGATAGAATTAGGTTTATGGTTCTGGTAAGGTTTACAGTAACGGAGAGGATTAGTGTTAGCGAAGGTGTTATCATTAGGCCTAGGGTTAGCATTTGGGTTAGGCTTTTTTTTTAGGGTAATAGATAGGGTTAGAGCTAAGGTTAGGGCTAGGGTTAAGGTTAGAATTAAGACTAGGGTTAGAGTTAAGCCTCCGGTTAGTGTCAGGGTTAGGTTTGGGGTAAGTGTTAGGATATGAGCTAGGGTTAGGGCTAGGGTGATGGTTAGGTTTAGATTCAGGGCTAGGGTTATGGTTAGGATTATGACTAGGGCTAGGTTAAGGGCTAGCATAAGGTTAGGTTTGTGTGGTGTTTATGGCTAGTATTAGGGCTATTGGTTTGGATTAGGGTTAGGGTTAGAGTTAGAGCCAGAATGAGGACTAGTGTTGGGTCTAGGTATAGGGTTAGTCTTTGGGTTAGCTTAAGGGTTATTTTCAGGGCTAGTGCAAATTTTTGTTTAGGGCTAGGGCTAGATTTATGACTATATTAAGGATTAGCTTTGTTCTAGTGCTAGTTTTACTGTTAGGTTTAGATACATGTTTACTGGTAGGGGAAGGGGTAGGGTCCATTTTAGTTTTAGTTCTAGGGATAGTGTTAGAGTCAGAATAAGGGTCAGGGTTTTGGTTAGAGTTACAACTAGAATGAATGCTAGGGTTAGGATTAGTAATAGAGTTGGGGATTCAGGTAGGCTAAGGATTAGTGTTAGGACTAGCATAGCATTAGAGTGAGGGTTTGGCTTAGGAAAAGAGATGGTTTAGAGGTAGGATTAGGATTAGGGATAGATTTAGGGCTAGGGTTAGGGTTAGGGTTAATCTTAGGGATAAACCTAGGTTTAGAGCTTGGATTAGTGCTAGGATTTGGGTTAGCTTTAGGGCTATGGCTAATGAAAAAACTTGATTTCTGATTAGGGCTTGTTCTAGGTTAAGCATTAGGGTAACAAATAGAGCTAAAATTAGTATTAGGATCCGAGTCAGGGTCAGGGTTACTTCCAGAGTTAGGTTTAGCACTCAAATTATCCAAGGTTTAGTGCTAGGTTTAGGGTAAGTGTTTCGTTTAGGTTAAGGGTTAGGGTTATGTTTATGGCTCAGTTTTGTTTTAGGGCTAGGTTAGGTTTAGGGCTAGTTTTCCAATTAACATTACTTTTAGGGGTAGTGTTAGGGTGAGATTTAGGCTTAAGGTAATGGTTTGATTCAGGTTTAAGTCTAGGGAAAAGTTAAGGGCTAAGGTTGGGGCGAGGGATAGGGCTAGAATTTGGGTTATGTTAAGAGATAGGTTTAGAACTAGGAATAGGGCTAGGGTGAATTTATTCTTAGGGCTAGGGAAAGGGTTATGTTTAGAGTTAGGGCTAAATTAGGGCTAGGATTATTGCTAGGATTTGTGTTTGGTTTAGGCCTAGTTTTAGTGCTAGAGTTAGGGTAAGTTATGATGTTACAGCTACGTTTTGGGCTAGGTCAAGGGATAAATTTAAGGATTGGGCTATGCTTAAGGTTATGTTTAGGGTTAAGGCTAAGCTTAGTGCTAAGATTAGGGCTAGGATTTGTGTTAGGGTTAAGGCTAGGATTACAGCTAGGGCTAATGTCAGGTCTAGGGTTATGGTAAGGATTGTTTTAGTTTTAGATTTATAGCCAGATCTATTGTAAAGGTTACGTTGATTGTTAGGTTCAGCTTTGCAGCTATGGTATTATTAGGGTCAGAATCAGGGTTAGAGTTTGTGTTAGGTTAAGATTTAGGGCTAGAGCTCAAATTAGCATTAGGGTTTGTGTTAGGGTTAGGGTAATGAATATGGTAAGGTTTTGGATTCAGGTTTGGTTTAGGGTAATGGGCAGCCTTAGGGTTAGGGATAGTGTTAAGGTTAGGCCTAGGGATAGAATTCAGTTAGGGTTATGGTTATGGTAATTGATAGGATTAGAGCTACAGCTAGGGCTAGGGTTATTGTAAGGTTAAAGCTATGGTTAGTTTTAGGACTAGAATTAGAATTCGTTTAGGATTTTGGTTAGGATAATAAATAAAATTAGAGCTAGGTTTAGGGCTAGGGTTATGGTTAGCATTAAGGGCATGGTTCTGGTTTGTTCAAGGTTTAGTTTTTGGATTATGTTTAAGTTAAGTGATATGACTAGGTTGTGGTTATTAAAGCTAGGGTTAGGGATCAGATTAGGGCTAGGTTTTGGTTTAGGTTAGGAATAAGGTAGGACTACGGCTATGGTAAGAACTAGAGTTAAGATTCAGGTTAGTTTTAGAGATAGCATTAGGTCTAGGTCAAGGTCTAATGTTTAGATTACTTTTAGGTTTAGGGAGATGATTAGAGATAGGGTTAGTGTTAGGGTCAGAGTCAGGATCAGTGTTACTGATCAGATTTAGAGATAGGACTCGAATTAGAGATAGGATTAAGGCTAGATGTAGGGTTAGGTTTTGTGTTAGGGTTAGGCTAAGAATTAAGGATATGGCTAATGTGAGGTCTAGCATTATCATTAGGCTAGGGTTAGGGTTAGGGCTATGGCTCAGTTTTGTTTCAGAGCTAGGGCTAGGGTTAGGACTAGTTTTAGGATTAGCAATAGTGTTAGGGCTAGTGGTAGAATGAAGTTTAGGCTTAGATTTATTGTTATGGTTAGATCTAGGTTAAGGGCTAGGGCCTGAATTAGGATTAAGATTAGCGCTAGTGTTAGGGTTACGGTAACGAATAGGGTTAGAAGTAGAAATAGTCCTGGGGTGTGATTAGAGTTACTCTTTGGTCTAAGTTTAGTGGTAGGTTTAGGGTTAGGACTAAATTGGGGCTAGGATTAGCACTAGGGTTACTGTTAGGGTTAGGACTATGGTTAGTGCTAGAGTTATGGTTAGATTTAGGGGAAGAATGGGGTTATACCTAGATTTAGAGCAAGGGCTTGAGTTAGAATTTTATTTAGGGCTATGGTTAGAGTTCAGGTTAGGATTAAAGCTAGGTTTAGTGTTAGGATGAGGGCATGTGTTAGGACTTGTCCTAAGATTAGGGCTAGGGCTAATTTCAGGTCTAGGTTCAAAGTAAGTTTTAGTTTTATGGTTAGGTTATGGCTAGGTCCAGTGTAAGGGTTAGGTTGTGGTAAGGGTCAGATTTAGAGCTAGGTGTTTTTTAGGGTCAGGGTCCTGGTATAGTTTGGTTTAGGCTAAGGTTTAGTGAATAGACTTATATTAGCATTAGGGTTCAGTTTAGGATTCAGGTAATAGATAGGCTTAGGTTTATGATTCTGGTTAGGTTTATAGTAATGGGTATGGTTATTGTTAGCAGTAGGGTTAAAGTTAGGTCTAGGGTTAGCATTTGGTTTAGGCTTATCTTTACGATAATGGATGGAGTTAGAGCTAAGTTTAGGGCTAGGGTTAAAGTTAAGTTTATGGCTAGTGTTAGGGTTAGGCCTTGGGTTAGTGTCAGGGTTAAGTTTATGATAAGTATTAGGATTTGAGCTAGGGTTAGGTCTAGGGTGAGGGTTAGGGTTAGAGTCAGGGCTAGATTTAAGGTTAGGGTTAGTGTTATGATTAGGGTAATGGTTAGAGTTTGAGATAGGTTTAGGACTAGGTCGAGGGTTAACGTTATGTTTAGGTCTAGGGTTATGGTTAGGGTTACAATTTGGGCTAGGTTTAGGGCTAGTTAAGGGCCAGGTTTGTTTGATGTTTATGGCTAGAGTTAGGGCAATGAGTAATGTAAGAGCTCGGGTTATGGTTATTGGTAGTTTTAGGGTTAGGGTTATGGATAAGTCTAGTGTTAGGTTTAGGTTTTGGGTAAGGATAAGGTTTAGAGCTAGGGTTTATGAGAGGGTAAGCATCAGTGTTTGGGTTAAAGTTAGGGCCAGAATTAGGGATAGTGTTGAGTATAGGGATATAGTTAGTCTTTGGTTAGGTTTAGGGTTATTGTTTGGGCTAGTTCAAGGTTTTTGTTTAGGACTAGGGCTAGATTTATGACTCTTTTTAAAATTAAGTTTGGACTACTGCTAGTGTTACTGTTAGGTTTAAGTATAGGTTTACTGGTAGGGGAGGAGTTATGGTCTGGTTTAGGGTTAGGTGGAGTGCGAGGGTTAGAATTAAGATGAGGTCTAAGGTTATGGTTATGGTTATGATTAGGGCTTGGTTTAGGGATAAGATAAGGGCTAGTTTTTGTGTGATGTTTAGGGCTAACTTTTGGGCTTGGGAAATGTAAGAGTGAGGCATATGGTCCTGGCTAGTTTTAGGGTGAGGGTTATGGATAAGACTAGTGTTAGGGAAAGGTTTTGGTTTAGGATAAGTTTTAGAGCTAGGATTTTTATTAGATTAATTGCCATTGTGGGGTTAGGGTTAATTTTAGGTTTAGAGCCACAATTAGGACTAGCGTTTGGGCTAGTGAGAGGTTTAATCTTTACAGTACGTTAAGGGTTACTGTTAGAACTAGGGCTAGGTGTTTTTTTAGGGCTAGGGCTAGATTTATGACTGTAATTAAAATAAGGTTTGTCTAGTGTTAGTGTCACTGTTAGGTTCAGGTATAGGTTTTCCTGTAGAGGTAGGGTTAGGGTTAGGGTTAGGATTAGGGGCAGGTTTAGATCTAGGGTTAGTATTTGGGTAAGAATAATAGTAAGGGTTAGGATTAGGGTTAAAGCTAAAATGAGGGCTAGGTTTAGGACTAGTAATAGAGTTAGGGTTTGGGGTAGGATAAAGATTAGTGTTAGGACTAGGGTAGCATTAGGGTGAGGATTTGGCTTAGGATAAGGGATACGGTTAAAGGTAGGGCTAGGGTTAGGGTAAGGGTTAGGGTTAGTGTTAAAGTTAGGGTTAGGTTTTGCGTGAGTTTTTGGATTTGGGTTCTAGTTAGATTAAGGGTTAGTGTTAGGGTTTGGATGGGGTTAGTTTAGGTTTAGGGCTAGGATTAGGTAAGTGTTAGGGTTAGGGTCAGGCTTAGTGTTTGGATTTGGGTTAAAGATAGGTTAATATTTAGTGTTGAAGTTAGGGATGGGGTTAGTGTTAGGTTTAAGGTTAGTATCAGGTAAGTGTTAGGGTTAGGGTCTGGGTTAGGTTTAGTGTAATGTTTAGGGTTAGGGTTAGGCTTAGGGTTAGTTCTAGGGTTAGGGTTAGCGTTAGGACAGGTTTTGGTTTTGGGTTAGGTTAGGGTTTGTGTTAGGGTAAGGGTAAGGTTTATTGTTAGGGTTAAGGTTAGGGTTAGGATTAGCATTAGGGTTAGGATTAGGGTTATGGTTAGTCTTAGTGTTACTGTTAGGGTTTGTGTTAGGGTTGGGGTTAGTGTTAGGGTTAGGGTTTGGTTAGGTTTATTGTTAGGGTTAAGTTTAGAGTTAGCATTAGTGTTAGGTTTAGGGTTAGGTTTAGAATTACGGTTATTGTTAGGGTTAATGTTAGGGTTTGTGTAAGGTTTAGAGTTTGGCTTAAGGTTTTGGTTACAGTTAAGATTAGGGGTACATTTAGGATTAGGTTTAGAGTAGAGTTAGGCTTAGGCTTAGGGTGAGGGTTAGGTTTAGTGTTAGTGTTTGTGATAGGGTTAGGTTTAGGGTTAGGTTTCAGGATAGGTTTAGGGTTACTTTTAAAGTTAGTTTTAGGTTTAGGTTTAGGTTTAGTGTTAGGTTCAGGGTTAGGGTTTGTGTTAGGGTTAAGGTTTGGGTTATCCTTAGGGTTAGGTTTAGTTTTAGAGTTAGGGTTAGGTTTAGGTTTAGTGTTAGGGTTAGTGTTAGGCTTAGGGTTAGGGTTTGTTTTAGGGTTAGGGATGGAGTTAGATTTAGTGTTAGGAATAGGGTTAGGGTTAGTGTTATGGTAAGCGTTAATGTTAGTGTTATGGTTAGAGTTAGGGTTAGGTTTAAGTTTATGGTTAGGCAAGGGCAAGAGTTAAAATTAGGTTAGGTTTAGTGTTAGGGTTAGGGTTAAATTTAGCATTTGTATTAGGGTTATTGTTTAGATGTGGGATAGTGTTAGGGTTACGGTTAGGGTTAGGTTTAAGGTTCATGTTAAGGTTAGGTTTGGGGTTAGTGTTAGACTAAGGTTAAGGTTTACAGTTAAGGTTAGGGATAGTGTTACAGATAGGGTTAGTACTTGAATTAGGATTAGTGTTTGGGTTAGGTTTACAGTTAGTTTTATGGTTAGTGTTAGAGATAGGGTTAGATTTACTGTTAAGGTTAAGTTTAGATTTATGGTAAGGTTTAGTGTTAGTGTTAGGGTTAGGTTTAGGTTTAGTGTTAGGGTAAGATTTAGGGTTAGGGTAAGGGTTAGTTTTTGGGTAGGTATTTGTGTTAGGGTTTGTTTTAGGGTTAGCTTTAGGATTAGGGTTAGGGTTACTCTTAGGATTAGTTTAGGGTTAGGGTTGTGGTTTAGGTTAGTATTAGTATTTGTTAGTATTAGTGTTAGTGTTAGGTTTAGCATTAGTGATTGGGTTAGGGTAATAGTTAGGTTTAGGGTTAGTGTTAGGTTTAGGATTAGAGTTAGTGTTAGGTTTAGGGTTTGGATTAGGTGAGTGTTAGGGTTAGGGTAACGGTTAAGGTTAGGGTTAGTGTTAGGGTTAGGCTTAGGGTTAGGGATAAGCTTAAGTTTAGGATTAGGTTAGTTTTTTTTTGGGGGGGGTTAGTGTTAGGGTTAAGGTTACGGTTAGGATTTGGGTTACATTTAATGCTAGGGTTAGGGTTAGGCTTAGGTTTAGGGTTAGGTTTAGTGTTAGGGTTAATGTTATGCTTAGCTTTAAGGTTTGTGTTAGGTTTAGTGTTAGGATTTTTGTTATTTGTAGGGTTTGGGTTAGGGTTAGTTTTACAGTTAAGATTAGGATTACGGCTGTGGTTAGGGTTAGTATTAGTGTTAGGCTTAGTGTTAGTGTTTCTGATAGGGTTAGGGTTCCGGTTAGGGTTCAGGTTAGGTTTAGGGAGAGTTGTAGATTTAGGGTTAGGGTTGGGTTTAGGGTTACTGTTAGGGTTAATGTTAGGGTTAGGTTAGTGTTTGTGATAGGGTAGGTTTAAGGTTATTGTTAGAGTTATTTTTAAGATTAGAGTTGGATTTAGGGTTCGTCTTAGGGTTACGGTTAGGTTAGGAATAGTGTTAGGTTTAGGATTAGGATAAGGGTTAAGGTTAGTCATAATGTTAGGGTTTGCATTAGGGTTAGTGTTAGGGTTAGGTTCAGGGATTGTGTTAGGTTTTGTTTTAGGGTTAGTGTTAGGGTTAGTTAAGGGTCAGAGTTAGAGTTAGGTTTTGGTTAGGGTTTGTGTTAGGGTTTGTGTTAGAATTAGGGTTTGTTTTAGGATTAAGGTAAGATGTGGGTTAGTGTTAGGGTTACGGTTATGGTTTGGTATAGGGTTTGTGTTAGAGTTATGATTAGGGTAAGTTTTAGGGTTAGTTGTAGGTTTATAGTTAGGATTAGGTTTAGTGTTACAGTTAGAATTAGGGTTAGGTTTAGTATTGGTGTTTGGGTTAGTGTTAGAGTTAGGTAGAGGCTTATTGATAGCATTAGGGTTAGAGTAAGTGTTAGAGTTATGGTTATGTTTACAGTGAGGTTTAGGGTTAGTGTTAGTGTTAGAATTAGAGTTCATGAGAATGTTAGGGTTAAGGTTAGGGTTTGTGTTAGGTTTAGGGTTAGGTTTAGGGTTATTGTAAGGTTTAGGGTTAGTGTTAGTGTTACGGTTAGGGATAATGTTAGGATTAGGAATAGGTTTAAGATTAAGGTTAGTTTTAGGGTTAGTTTTAGTGTTAGTCTTGGGTTAGGGTCATGGTTAGAATTATGGTTAGGGTTACTTTTAGGGTGACTGTTAGAATTATGGTTAGGTTTAGAGTTAGTCTAAATGTTAGGGTGTTAGTGTTAGGGTTAGGGTTAGTTTTTGGTTAGTGTTAGTATTACGGTTAGGGTTAGGGTTCGTGTTAGTATTATGGATAGAGTTAGTGTTAGGGTTAGGGTTAGGTTTAGGGTTAGCTTTAGTGTTAGTGTTAGGGTTAGGTTTACTGAGAGTGATAGGTTTAGGGATAGGTTTACTTGAGGTCTAAGGATAGGGTTAGTGTTAGTGTTACAGTTATGATTAGGATTAATTTTAGGGTTTATTTTAGGCTTATGTTAAGGGTTATGTTTAGGGTTAGTTTTATGGTTAGGGTGAGTGTTAGGGTTTGTGTTAGGGTTAGGATTAGTTTTAGAGTTTGAGTTATGATTAGGGTTAGGTATAGTGTTAGGATTGTGTTTGTGAGAGGGATATGGATTTCGTTAGGATAAGGTTTAGGGTTAGGGTTTGTTTTAGGGTTAGAGTTAGGGTATGGTTAGGGTTAGGGTTAGGGTTAGGGTTAGGGGCAGACTGAGTCTTAGGATTAGGTTTTGGTTTAATTGAAGGGTTACTTGTAGGTTAGGGTTAGTGTTAAGTTAGGGTTAGGATTAGTGTTAGGGTTAGGGTTTGTGTTATGTTAAGAGTTAGGGTAAGTTTTAGGCATAGATTTAGGTTTAGGGTTACGTTCTGTGTTAGTGTTAGTGTTAAGGTTAGGGTTAGGAATAGTGTTAGGTTTAGGGATATGTTTAGGATTACTTTTAGGTTTAGGTTTAGAATCATGGTTAGGGTTAGTGTTAGAGTTAGGGTTAGGATTATGGTTAGGATTGGTATTGGGTTAGTGTTACGTTTATGGTTAAGGTTAGTTTTTGGGTTAGGGTTAGGGTTAGGGTTAGGTTTAAGATTAGTTTCGAATTAGGGTTAGGGTTTGGTATAGGATTAGTGTTCAGGTTATTATTAGGGTAAAAATTATGGTTTGTGTTAGGGTAAGGTTTATGTTTAGGTTCTGTGTTAGGGTTTCGGTAATATTAGTGTTTTGTTTATGATCAGATATAAGGTTAGACTGAGGCATAGGGTTAGAGTTAGGGTTAGTTTTAGGGTTATGAGTAAAGTTAGGGTTAGGGTTAGGGTTAAAGTTAGTGTTATTTTTAGGGTTAAAGTAAGGGTTAGGGATAGGGTTAATGTTAGGTTTGGGGTTAGGCTTAGGGTTAGCATAAGGTTTAGGGATAGGGTTAGGGTTATGGTTTGGTTTAGATTTAGCTCTAGTGTTAGTGTTTGGGTTAGGGTTAGGGAGAGTGTTACGGTTAGACATAGGTATAATTTTAGTGCTAAGGTTAGGCGTAGGGTTAGTATTACAGTTAGGGTTAGGATTATGTTTAGAGATAGTTCTAAGGTTAGGGAAAAATTTAGGTTTAGGTGAGGGTTATGGTTAGTTTTTGAATTACTGATAGGTATATGGTTAGTGTTATTGTTAGTATTAGTGTTTGTATGAGAAATATGATTTGTGTTAGTGTAAGGGTTAGGGTTAGGGTTTGTGATAGGTTTAGGGATAGGGTTAGTGTTAAGGTTATGGTTAGGATTCGGGTCTATGTGAGGTTTAGGTTTAGGTTAAGGTTCAGTTTTAGGGTTACTTGTAAGTTAAGGTTAGTCTTAGGCTTAGGGTTAGGATTAATGTTAGATTTAGGTTTAGGTTTAGTTTTAGAGTTTGTGTTAGGGTAAGTTTTAGGGTGAGGGTTAGAGGTAGGGTTAGGTTTAGGCTTAGGTTTAGTGTCATTGTTAGTGTTAGGGTTAGGTTTAGAGTTAGAAATATTGTTAGGGTTAGGGATAGGTTTAGGGTAACTTTTAGATTTAAGGTTAAAATTAGAGTTAGGGATAGTGTTACGGTTATGGTTAGAATTATGTTTAAGGTTAGTGTTAGAGTTAATGTTAGGTTTATGTTTAAGGTTAGTTTTGGTGTTAGGGTTAGCATTAGGGTTCGAGTTAGGAATAGAGTTAGTTTTAGAATTATGGTTAGAGTTTCGGTTAGGGTTAGTATGAAGCTTACTCTTCTGGTAAAAATTATTGGTTGTGTTAGGGTAAGGGTTAGTTTAAGTTTTTATGTTAGGTTCGAGTTAAAATTAGGGATTTGTTATCATTAGAAAGAGGATTAGAGTGAGGCATAGTGTTAGGTTTAGGGTTAGTTTTAGGGTTATGGGTGGTTTAGGTGTAGTGTTAGCATTCGTGTTAGGTTTAGTGTTAGTGTTAGAATTAATGTAAGGGTTAGGGATAGGATTAGTATTAGGTTTATGGTTAGGCTTAGGGTTAGGGTTAATGATATTGTTAGTGTTGGGGTTAGGGTTAGTGTTAGGTTTAGGATTAGAGTTTGTGTTTGAGTTATTGTTAGGTTTAGGGTTAGGTATAGGGTTAGTGTAAGGGTTAGTGTTAGGATAAGTTTCATGGTTAGTGTTAGGATTAGGGTGAGTTTTAGGGTTAGCTTTAGTGTTAATGTTAGTGTTCTGGTTAGGGACATTGTTAGGGTTAGGTTAGGGCTAAGGTTAGGGTTAAGGTTAGTGTTGCAGTTGGGGTTAGTGTTAGGTTTCGTTTTAGGTTTAGGGTTAGTGTTATGTTTAGGATTACTTTTAGAATTAGGGATAGGGTTAGGTTTAGTGTTAGAGTTAGGGTTAGGGTTAGGGTTAGTGTTAGGATTAGTGTTAGTGTGAGGGATATTGTTTGTGTTAGGATAAGGATTATTATTATGATTTGGATTATGGTTAGAGTGAGGCTTAGGATAAGGTTAAGTTTTAGTTTTAGGATTCCTTGTAGATTAGGGTTAGTGTTATGTTAAGTGTTAGGATTAGTGTTAGGTTTAGGGTTACAGTTTGTGTTAGGATAAGGTTTAGGGTAAGAGTTAGGGGTAGGGTTAGGTTTAGAATTAGGTTTAGTGTTATATTTAGGGTTAGAGTTTTCGATAGTGTTAGGGTTAGGGATAAAATAAGATTTACTTTTATAATTAGGGTTAAATTTAGTGTTACTTTTAGGTTTAGGGTTAGTTTTAGGGTTAGGGTTATGTTTATGGTTTAGGTTACTTTTGGGGTTAGGGTTAGGTTTATGGATCTGCTTAGGGTTATGGTTAGTTTTAGAATTGGTGTTAGGATTTGGATTATGGTTGGTGTTAAGTTTAGTGTTTGTGTAAGAATTATGGTTTGTGTTAGGGTAACAGTTAGGCTTATGTTTTGTGTTAGGTTTAGAGTTAAAATTAGGGTTGTGATTATGATTAGAAAGAGGGTTAGAATGAGTTGCAGGGTTAGGGTAAAGGTTCATTTTAGGGTTACGGGTAGTTTAGGTAGAGTGTTAGGGTAAGGGCTAGGGTTAGTGTTAGTGTTAAGGTTAATGTAAGGGTCAATGATTGGGTTAGTGTTAGGGTAAGGGTTAGACGTAAGTTTAGGATTAGTGATAGGGTTTTTTTGGTGTTATGGTAGTGTTAGGATTAGGGTTAAAATTAGTGTTAGGTTTTGTGTTAGGTTTAGGGTTAGGTAAAAGTTATGGTTGGGTTAGGGTTCACATATGGTTAAGGTTATTGTTAGGATTAGGGTTAAGTTTAGGGTTAGGGTTAGTTATAGGGTGAGGGTTGTGGTTAGGGATAGTGTTCGGGTTAGGGTTTGGTAAGTTTTAGGGCTAGGTTTAGGGTTAGTTTTAGTGTAAAATTTAGTGTTAGGGATAGGATTACATTTAGTGTTAGGGTTAGGGTTAGTGTAAGTATTAGTGTTAGGGGTAAGATTAGATTTAATGATAGGTTTAGGTTTAGGTTTAGAGTTAAGGTTAGGGTAAGGGTTAGGGGTATGGTTACATTTAGTGTTATGGTTTGTGTAGTGTTACTATTATGGTTATGTATGTTTAGGGTTAGTGTTAGTTTTAGGCCTACTATTAGATTTAGTGTTAATGTTACTGTTAGGTAAAAGTTAGGGTTAGTTTTAGGTTATATTTAGGGTTATGTTTTGGTTTAGAAATTGTGTTAGGGTTATGGTTAAGGTTAGTGTTAGGGTTATGTAAGGTTTAGGTTAAGGACATGATTATTATTTCTTTAAAAGTTAGTGTTAGGTTAGTGTTATGATTAGGATTAGGTTTAGTGCTATGGTTATTGTTAATATTAGGGTTAGTGTTAGGGATATTTTTAGGGTTAATGTTAGTGTTAGAGTTAGGATTAGGGTTAGGGTTAGTGTTAGGGTTAGGATTTGTGTTAGGGTTACTGTTAGGATTCTATTTAGTGTTACAGTTACAGTTAGGATTAGCACTAGAGTTAGGGTTGGGGTTAGGTTATGTTTTACGCAGGGTTAAGGTAGTGTTAGGGTTTGCGTAAGGTTTAGTGTTAGGTTAACGTTAGGGTTAGGTTTACAATTAGGGTTAGGTTAAGGTTAGGGTTCATGTTACGGTTAAGGTAAGGGTCAGTGTTAGCTTTAGGTTTATGGTTATTGTTACGGTTAGGATTAGTGTTAGTGTTAGGGTTAGGGTTATACTTTGGTTTAGAGTTCGTGTTAAGATTAGGATTAGGTTTAGGTTTATATTTAGTGTTAGGGTTAGCCTTAGTGTTAGTGTTATTGTTCGAGATAGGATTAGGTTTATTGTTAGGGTTAGGGTTAGTGTTAGGGTTTGTTTTTTCTTTATCACTAGTTTTACAGTTAGGTGTAGGTTTAAGGTTACTGTTAGGTCAGTGTCAGTGTTCAGGTTATGGTTTTTGTTAGGGTTAGGGTTTATTTTAGGGCTAGTTTTAGGGTTAGTTTTAGTATTAGGGTTGGGCTTGGGTTTAAGGTTATTGTTAGGTCTAGGGTAAGGGTTAGGGTTAGGTTTAGGGTTAGTGTTAAAGTTAGGGTTAGTGTTAGGGTAAGTTTTAGAGTTAGGATTAGGGTTAGTGTTATTGATAGGTTTAAGTTTAGGGTTAGTGTTAGGTTTTGGGTTCGTGTTATGGTTAGGGTTAGTGTTAGGTTTAGTGTAAGTATTAGGGTTATGGTTAGAATTAATGTTATTGTTAGGATTAGGGTTAGACTTAGGGTTAGTGTTATGGTTAGGATTAGGATTCATGTTATGGTTAATGTTAGTGTTAGGGTTAAGTTTAAGATTAGTTTTATGGTTAGGGTTAGAAATAGGGTTAGGTTTAGGTTTAGTATTTCTTTTAGTGTTAGTGTTAGTGTTTGTGTTAGTGTTAGGGTTAGGGTTCAGGTTATGGTTAGTGATAGGGATAGGGTTAGAGTTAGGGTTAGTGTTAGTGATAGGCTTAGGTTTAGGGTTAGGTTTAAGGATAAGGTTAGGGTTATTATTACTGTGAGATTTAGTGTTAGGGTTAGGGTTCAGATTATGGTTAGTGATAGGGATAGGGTTAGATTTAGGGTTACTGTTAGTGATAGGCTTAGGTTTAGGGTTATGTTTAAGGTTAAGGTTAGGGTTACTATTACTGTGAGGGTTAGGGTTAGGGTTCGGGAAAGGGTTAGGGTAAGTGTTGCGTTCAGTTTTAAGTATAAGTTTAGTGTTAGGGATAGGATTAAGGTTAGATTCAGAATTAGGTGTCGATTTAAGTTTAGTGTTAGGGTTTGGGTTATGGTTTGTGTTACGGTTAAGGTCAGGTTTAGAGATTGTGTTAGGGTTAGTGTTAGAAATAGGATTATGGTTAGGGTTACGGTTTAGATTGGGGTTTGTTAGGGTTAGGATTAGCGTTAGGTTAGTGTTAGGGTTAGTGTTAGGTTTAGGGTAAAGGTTAAGATTAGGCTTTGTTATAGGGTTAGGAATGGGGTTAGGTTTAGTGTTAGTGTTAGGGTTAGTGTCACTGTATGTGTTAGGGATAGGATTAGGTTTAGGATTAGGGCTACAGTTAGGATTTTGTTTATGTTAGGGTCAGGGTTATGTTTTGGGCTATGTTTTATATTAGGGTTAGTGTTATGCTTAGTTTTAGCCCTATGGTTAGGGTTAGGTTAAGGAATAGGGTTACAGTTAGGGTTAGTGTTAGTGTTAGGTTTAGTGTTAGGTTTCGTGTTAGGGTACTGTTTCTGGTTAGGGTTTGGTTTAGGGTTAGGCCTAGGGTTAGGGTTAGAGTTAGTGTTTGGGTAAGTGTTAGGGTAAGGAATAGGGTTTGGGTTAGTGTTATGTTTAATCTAAGGTTTGGGGTTAGGGTTAGGTTAAGTGTTAGCGTTAGGGATTTATTTATGGTTATGGTTAGCATTAGAGTTAGTGTTAGGGGTAGGTTTAGAGTTAACGTTTGAAATAGTGTTAGAGTTAAATTTAGGGTTAGGTTTAGGGTTAGTTTCCAGGTTATGGTTAGTGTTCGGATTGGTTTTTTTGTAAGGGTTTTGTTTAGAGTTACGTTTAGGGTTAGGTTTAGTGTTAGATTTAGTGTTACGGTTAGTGAGAGGGATATGGTTGGGGTAAGGTTTAGTTATAAGGTTATGTTTAGGGTTACAGTTATGGCTAGGTTTAGGGTTAGGGTTAGGTAATTGTTTGAGTTAAAGATAGTGTTAGTGTTAGTGTTAAAGTTAGGTTTGCAGTTAGTGTTAGGTTTAGGGTTAATGTTAGTGTTAGGGTTAGATTTAGGGTTAGAGTTAGGGTTAGGGTTAGGATTTGTTTTAGGATTAGGGTTACTCTAATCGTTTGGGTTATGGTTCGGATTAGTTTTAGTGTTAAGCTTTGTGGTAGTTTTAAAGTAAGGTATAGTGTTAGGGTTAGGATTAGGTTGAGGTTTAGTGTTAGGTTTAGTATTAGGTTTAGGGTTAGTGTTAGGTTTAGGTTTAGGATTAGGGTTAGAGTTAGGGATAAAGTTAGGTTTAAGGTTAGGGTTGGTGTTAGGGTTATGCATTGTGTTAGGTTTAGCGTTAGGATTAGGTTTACTCTTAGGGTTAGATTTGGTGTTTGGGTTACTAATAGTTTAAGGGTTTGTATTAGGTTTAGTGTTAGGGTTAAGGTTAGGGTTTGGGTTAGGGTTAGGGTTAGTGGTTGAATTAGGTTTAGGGTTCGTATTAGGTTTAAGTAGAGGTTTATTGTTAGTGTGAGTGTTAGTGATAGGGTTAATGTTAGTGTTTGACTTTTCATTAGGATTAGGTTTCGGTGTTAACTTTAGTGACGGGTTTAGGATTAGGTACAGTGTTGAAGTAAGGGTTAAGTTTAGTAGTGTTCCAGTTAGGGTTAGGGTTAGGTTTAGGTTCAGATTTAGGGTTAAGTGTAGGGTTACATTAAGTGTTACTAAGAGTGAGTGTTAGTGCTAAGTTTCTGGTTAGAGTTGGAGTTAATTTTAGAGTTAGGGTTAGGATTAGGGTAGTGTTAGGTTTAGGGTTATGGTTTGTGTTAGGTTTAGGGTTAGGGTGTATATTAGGGTTAGGGTTATGTTTAGGGTTAGTGTTAGGGTTAGGATTAGGGTAGTGTTAGGTTTAGGGTTATGGTTTGTGTTAGGTTTAGGGTTAGGGTGTATATTAGGGTTAGGGTTATGTTTAGGGTTAGTGTTAGGGTTAGGGTTAAACTAAGTGTTAGGGTTAGGATTAGTTTTGTGTTAGTTTTACAGATAGAGTAATGGTTAGAGTTGTGGTTAAGGATAGATTTAGGGTTCAGGTTAGTGTTCAGTTTAGATTTTGGTAAGGGTTAGTGTTAGGCTTAGGGTTAGAGTTAGGTTTAGGTTTAGGATTAGGTTAGAGTTTGGGTTAGGGTTAGGGTTAGTGTTAACGTTTGCTTTAGCATTACATTTTGGGTTAGGGTTAAGGTTTAGGGTTAGAGTTACTGTGGGGGTTAATGTTAAAGTTAGTGTTATGGTTAGGTTTAGTGTTAGGGTTAGGTTAATGTTTAGGGTTAGGTTTAGTGTTAGTTTAAGTGTTAGAGTTAGGGTTAAAGTTATTGTTAGAGTTAGTGTTAGGTTTAAGTTCGGTTTAGGGTTAGTGTTAGGTTTAGTTACAGTTTTAGTGTTAGTTTTAAAGAGAGGGTTAATATTAGAGTTAGCATCACGGTTAGGGTTAGTGTTTTGGATAGGGTTAGAGTATGGGTTTGTTAAGGGTGACAATTAGGTTTATATAATGTTCAGGGTTATGGTTTGGATTAGGGTTTTTCTTAGGGTTACTATTAGGGTTATTGTTAGGGTTAGCTTTATAGATAGTTTTAGGATTATGCTTAGTTTTAAGTTTAGTTTAGGTTAGAATTAATGTTAGGGTTAGGGTTAGTGTTAGGGTTAGGGTTCATGTTAGGGTTCGGTTTAGGGTTAGTGTTAGGTTTAGGTTTAGCGTTAGGTTTAGGTTTAGTGTTAGGTTTAAGTTTAGGGTTAGGGTGTTTGAATTAGGGTTAGTGTTAGGTTTATGTTTAGTGTTAGGGTTAGGTTTAGGGTGATGGTGAGATTTAGGTTTACAATTAGTGTTTGAATTAGTGTTAGTGTCAATGTTAGGGTTAGTGTTAGTGTTAAGGTTAGTGTTCAGTTTAGGTTTAGTATTAGGGATCGGGTTAGGGTTTCATTGAGGCTTATGCTAATGGTAGTATTAGGGTTAGGATTCGTGTAAGGGTTAGGGTTCGGGTAAATGTTAGGGTTAGTGTTCTGGTTCAAATTAGGGTTAATGTTATGTATAGATTATCATTACGGTTAGGTTAGGGTTAAGGTATAGATTGGGTTATGGTTTTTGTTAGGATTAGGTTAGGTTTAGGGTTAGGGTTAGATTTAAGTTTAGGTTTAGGGTTAGGGTTAGTGTTAGTGTTAGGGTTTGGTTTAGTGTTAAAGTTATTGTTAGTGTTAGGTTTAGAGTTAGGTTTAGGTATAGTGTTAGAGTTAGGGATAGGTTTAGGTTTAGTTTTAGGAAGTTAGGGTTAGTTATAGCTTTACTTTTAATGTTAGTGTTAGTGTTAGGGTTGGGTTAGCTTTAGGGTTATGGTTTCTGATATGGTTTGTGTTAGTGTTAATGTTAGGGTTAGGTAAAGGTGTAGGTTTAGGGTTAGGGTTAGCGTTAGTTTTGGGTTAGCATTAGGGGTAGGCTTAGAATTAGTGTTAGGGTTAGAATCAGGGTTAGTGTTAGGTTTAGGGTTAGGGTAAGTTTAAGTTAGTGATGTGGTTAGGGTAGTGTTAGTGTAATGGTTAGGGTTAGGGTTAGTGCTCAGTTTAGGGTTAGGTTTAAAATATTGTTTAGGGTTAGGTTTAGGTTTAAGGTTAGGTTTAGTGTTAATGTTTGGTTTAGGATTAGGGTTAGTGTTAGTGTTATGGTTACGTTTAGTGTTAGAGTTTGTGTTACCATTAGGGTTAATATTAGGATTAGGGTTACAGTTTGAATGAGGATTAGTATTAGGGTTAGGGTTTATGCTTGTGTTAGTTTAGGGTTAGGGTTAGTGTTAGTCTTAGGTTTAAGGTTAGATTTGTGGTAAAGTTTAGGTTTAGGGTTACTGTTAGGGTTAGGTTTAGAGTCAGGTTTAGGGTAAGTGCTATGGTTAGTGTTAGTGTTAGGTTAAGGGTAAGGCTTCATATTAGGTTTAGGTTTAGAGTGAGTGTTAGGGTTATGGTTAGGTTTAGGTTTAGTGTTAGGATTAGTTTTAGTGTTTGGGTCAGTATTAAGGTTATTGTTATGGATAATGTTAGGGTTATAAATAAGTTTAGGGTTAGTTTTAGGGTTAGGTTTACAGTCAGGGTTAGTGTTACGGTTAAGCTTCAGTCTAGATTTAAGGTTAGTATTAGGGTTTGGGCTAGAAATATGGTTAGTGTTAGGGTAAGAGTTAAGTTTACTTTTAGGTTTAGGGTTAGGGTTAGTGTACTGATAAGTTAGTGTTAAGGTTATGGTTAATTTCAGTGATAGGGTTAAGGTTAAGTTTGGTCATATGTTTAGGGTTAATGTTAGTGATATGTTTACGGTTGGAGTTAGGGTTAGAGTTTGGGTTGGGCTTAGAATTATTCTTATGGTTTGTGTTAGTGTTAGGGATAGGGTTAAGTTTAGTGTTATAGTTAGTGTTAGGGTTAGTTTTAGGATTATGGTTAGCTTTATCATAAATGTTATGGTTATGGATAGAGTTAGTGTTAGTGTTATTGTTAGGGTTAGGTTTAGGATTAGGGTTAGGTCTAGGGATAAATTATGGTGAGGGTTAGTTTTTGGGTTATTGTTACGGTCTTTTTAGGGTAAAGATTAGGTTTAGTTTTAGGGTTATGCGTATGGTTAGGATTCAGGTTATGGTTAGGTCAGGTTGCGGTTTTGTTTAGGGTAAAGTTTAAGATTTGTGTTAGAGTTAGATTAAGTGTTATAATCAGGGTTAAGTTTATTGTTACTGTTTTCTTTAGATTTAGGTTAAGCTTAGTTTTAGGGTTAGTGTTAGGGTTACCGTTAGCGTTAGCTTGAGTGTAAGGTGTAGGTTAGGTTTAGGGTGAGGGTTAGGTTAGGGTTAGGCTTATGATGATTATTAGGGTTTGTGTCTGTGTTAGGTTAGTGTTAGGTTTAGGGTTACACTAATGGTTACTGTTAGTGTTAGGGTTCGTGTTAGGTTTGGGGATTTGTAGAGTTAGTGTTCGCATTATGGTTAGTTTTTTGTTTTGGTTAGGGATAAGTTTAGGGATACGATTAGGATTAAGTTTAGGGTTAGTGTTATGGTTAGGGTTACGGATAGTGTTAATGTTAAAGATAGGTTTAGGTTTAGGGTTAGAGATAATGTTAATATTAGGGATAGCTTTAGGGTTAGGGTTAGTGTTAGGGTTAGGGTTAGAGTTAGGTTAAGTGTTAGAGTTAGGATTAATATTTGGATTAGTTTTAGTGTTATTGTTAGGATTAGGGATAGGGTTAGCATGAGTTTTAGGGTTAGCATTAGGTTTAGGATTAGGGTTAGGTGTAGGGTTAGGGTTAAGTTTTGTTTTAAGGTTAAATTTAGGATTAGGTTTTGGGTTAGGGTTATGGTTATTATTATCTTTAGATTTAAGGCTAAGGTTAGGTTTAGATTTAGCATTAGATTTAGGGTTAGGGTAAGATTTAGTTTAGGATTAGGGTTAAGGTATGGTTAGCATTTTGGCTTGTGTTAGGTTTAGTGTTAGTGTTAGGGTAATTGTTAGTGTTAGGGTTAGCGTTAGGGTTAGGGTTTGTGTTAGGTTTAGGTTAGGGTTATTGTTTGTGTTAGGGTTAGGGATAGGGTGATGTTTATGTTTAGGATTTGGGTTAGAGTTCATGTCAGGATTAGGGTTAGAACTAGTGTTAGGGTTAGGGTTTCTGTTTGTGGTAGGGTTTGGGTTAGTGTTAATGTAAGGGTAAGCATTAGGATTAGGGTTATCATTATTGTTAGGGTTAGGTTTTATGGTAGGATTAGGTTTAGGTTTAGGATTAGGATTAATGTTAGTATTAGCATTAGGTTTTTGGTTAGGGTTAGGGTTAGTGTTAGGGTTTTGTTAGGGATAAGGTTAGTGTTAGGGTTAGCAGTATAGTTAAGTTTAGGGTTAGTGTTAGGGTTAGCGTTAGGGTTCAGATAGGGTTAGGATAAGTGTTAGGTTTAGGGTTAGTGTTAGTGTTATTTTTAGGGTTATGGTTATGATTAGGTTTAGTTTTAGTGTTAGTGTTAGGGTTATAGTTAGCGTTAGTGATTTGGTTAGGGTGAAGGTTAGGGTTAGTATTAAGTTTAGGGTTAGTGTTTCTGTTTTAGTAGGTGTAGAGTTAGTTTTAGGGTTAGGGCTAGTGTTAGGGTTAAGGTTACCATTAGGGTTAGTGTTAGGTTTGGGTTAGGGTTAGTGTTAATTTAAGGCTTGGGTTATGCTTAAATTTAGTGGTAGAGTTAGCCTTTGAATTTAATTTAGGGTTAGAATTAGGGTTACGTTATGGTTATTGTAAGGCTTAGGATTATGGTTAGTGTTAGGTTTAGGGTTAGAGTCAGGGTTTGGGATAGGGTAATGGTTAAAGTTAGGTTTAGTGTTAGTGCTAGTGTTAGGGTTAGGGTTAGTTTTAGATTTAGGTTATATTCAGGGTTAGGAGTTGGATTAGGTTTAGGGTTAAGTTTAGGTTTAGTTTTAGTGTTAAATTTTCCATTAGATTTAGTGTTATGGTGAGGTTTAGGGTTAGGGTTAGGTTTAATTTTAGGGTTTGGGTTAGAGTTAGGGCTCATGTTAGGGTTAGGGTTAGGATTTGTGTTAAGGTTTGGTTCAAGGTAAGTGTAAATTTAGGTTTACTTGTAGGATTAAAGTTAGTGTTAGTGTTAATTTTTACATTCGAGTTAGTGTTAGGTTTAGTGTCAGGATTAGGTTTAGAGTTAGGTTTATGGTTAGGTTTAGGGTAAGGTTGAGGGTTAGGGTTAGTGTAGTGTTAGGGTTAGGGATAAGTTTAGGGTTTTTATTAGGGTTAAGGTTAGGGTTAGGTTTAGGGTTTGTGTTAGGTTTGGGTTAGCATGAGGTTGCATTTTAGGGTTCGGTTTAGGTTTAGTGTTAGTGTTTGGTTTAGGGTTAGGGTTAGGGTTAAGAATAGTGTTAGGGTTAGGGATAGGTTTAGAGTTAGCTTTAGTATTAGAATTAGTGTTAGTGTCATGGTTAAGGTTAAGGTTACGTTTAGGTTTTTGTGTTAGTGTTAGGGTTGTTAGGCTAAGGATTAGTGTTAGGGTTAGTTTTAGATCAAATGTTGTGTTTAGGGTTAGGGTTAGGGTTTGGTTTTTGGATACTATTAGTGTTAGGATTAGTGTTATGTATATGAATAGGATTAGGGTTAGTTTTAGAGTTAGGGTTCATGTTTTGATTAGTGTTAGTGTTAGGTTTAGGGTTAGGGTTAGAATTAGTAATAGGGTGAGGATTGGGGTTAGGTTTAGTGTTAGGTTTAGAGTTAGGGTTAGTGTAAAATTTAGTGTAGTGTTAGGGTTCAGGTTAGTGTTAGGGTAAGGTTTAAGATTAGGATTTGTGTTAAAGTTAGGTTTACAGTTAGGGTTAGTGTTAATTTTAGGGATAGGTAAGTGTTAGGGTTAGTGTTAATTTTAGGGCTATGGTTAGTGACAGGTTTTGGGTCAGTGTTCGTTTTAGTGTTAGGGTAAGGTTTAGGGTTAGGGATAGGTTTTGTGTTAGGTTTAGGGTTAGGTGAGGTTTAGGTTTACATTTATAATTATGGTTATGATTAGGGTTACAGTTAGTTTTAGGGTTAGGGTTATGGTTAGTGTTTGTGTTAGGATTTGGGTTTGTGTTAATATTAGGTTTAGGGTTAGAGTTAAGTTTAGCGTTTGGTTTAGTGGTATGGTTTGTGTTAGGGTTTTTGTCAGGATTTTGTTTAAGGTTAGGGTTGGGATTAGGTTTTGAATTAGATTTAGGGTTGGGTTAGAGTTACGGTTAGTGTTAGGGTTAGCATTAGGGTTAGATTTCAGATTACTGTTAGAGTTACGTTAGGTTTAGGTTTTGTGTTAGGATTGGTGTTCGGGTTAGGGTTAGGGTTAGTTTTATGTTTAGGGTTAGGCTTAAGAATACTGTTAGTGTTAGTTTTAGGGCAGGTTTAGGGTTAGTGGTAGAGTTAGCATTCTGGTTAGGTTTAGGGTTATTTTTAGGGTTAGGTTTAGGAATATGTGTATTGACAGATTTAGGGTTATGGTTAGGATTAGGTTTAGTGTTAGGTTTAGGGCTCGAGTTAGCATTAGGATTAAGGTTACAGTTAAGGTAATGATAATTTTAGGGTTTGGTTCAGGTTAGGTTTAGGGTACTGGATAGGTTAGGTTTAGGGATAGTGTTAGGGAAAGTCTGAGGATTATCATTAGGTTTATGGTTTGGGTTAGGGTAGGGAAATGGAGAGGCTTTGAGCTATGATTAGGGCTACGGTTATGGTTACATTCAGGGCTAGAGGTAAGGTTAGGTTTAGGTTTAGTTCAAGAATTAAAGTTAGGGTTAGGCTTAGAGTAAGGGTAATGGCTAGGTTTAGGGTTTGAGTTAAGGTTAAAGCTAAAATTGGGTCTTGGATTAGGGCTAGGTTTTGGGTTACATTAGGGCTCTTTTCAGGGATACGGCTAATGTAAGAACTAAGGTTATGATTAGGGCTAGTTTTAGGGTTATACTTAGGACTGAGTCTAGTTTTAGGATTATATTTAGGTTTAGGGTGATGTTTTTAACTAAGGTTATTGTTAGGGTCAGAGTCAGAATCACGATTCATTTTATCATTAGGGATAGGACTTAAATTAGGGGTAGGCTTAGGGCTAGATGTAGGGTTAGGACTTGGGTTAGGGTTAGTCCTATGGCTCGGTTTTGTTTTAGGACTAAAGTTAATGTTAAGGGTAGTTTTATCATTAGTGTTAGTTTTATTGCTACTGATAGAGTGAGTTTAGTAATAGGAGTAGATTTAGATCTATGGTTGATTCTAGGGTTAAGGCTATGGCTAGTGTCAGAGCCAAGATTAGGGCTAGTGTTTGGTTTATGGTAAAGGACAGGGTTACAATTAGAAATTGGGCTATGGCAAGAGTAAGAGTTAGTCTTAGGACTAGAGTTTGGGTTAAGGTTAATGCTAAATTAGGGCTAGTATTAGGTCTAGGATTAGTGTTAGGCTTAGCCTAAGATTAGGGCTATTTCTATGGTTAGGTTTAGGGTTAGATTTAGGGAAAGGGCTGCCTGTTTGATTTCCACCTCCATATCCATTTACCCATAGGTGTCAAAATGAAGTGAAACCTTAAAATACAAAGTGTTCATGATAGTGAACCATTAAATTGAGTAGAACATACCTTGGGAGTGAACTAAGACTAGACAAAAGATGACTTCTGTCCAGTATGAAAGAAATTTGAACAAATCTAACTGTCACCCTAACATTACCACTAACCCTAGACCTAGCCATAACCCTAAACCTAACATTAACCCTAACCTGATTAGAGAACCATTGATCCTAAAATTCCCACTCTTCTGGAGCCTTGTGGGGCAAGTTAAGTGATGAATTCTATGCAACATCAAATAAATCTGACCAAATAATTATGGGAGGTATTTCAGTACAACCATATTTTCCTGTTTTCTTCTTAAGGGCTCATATATTAAGTTGTTTTTGCATGCTTAAGCATAGGCCTACTTTTAAAAGGAACATACCAGAGTCCCTATAGAGAACTGATTGAGTTTGTGGAGTTTCAAGCAGCTAGCACAAACCCTATTTGATTTTCAACTTCATTAACTTTTTCGAATAGGGCAAAATGAAGAAAAATTTTAAATACAAAATGTTCTTGACAGTGAACCTGTGAATAGGCAAGGCCTAAACCTGGGAACCAGAGTAAATCTAGCTAAAAGAGAAATCCTGCCAAGTATCAAGGAATTTTGAATAAAACTAACTCTAATCCTAATACTAGCTCTAACTCTAGCTCTTCCCCTAACTCTGACTTTTATATAAAACCTTGGACCATAGAATTTCCAAACATTGGCAACCTAGTGGGGCAAGCTAATACATGAATGCTGCACAGTATCAAATAAATCTGTTCAAAAAGTTGATGGAGTGTATCAGTACATGCATATTTCTCTGCTATCCCCTAAAAAACTCTTGGATAAAGCTGTTTTTACATGCTTATTCTTAGGCCTACTTTCACAAGAATAAGCCAGAGGTTGCCACAGAAAATTGATGGAATGTGAAGTTTCAAGCTGCAAGCACCAATGCTTTAATTTCCAGCTCCATTTCCATTTACCTGTATAGGACAAAATGAACTCAAATTATAAAATACAAACTGTTCCTTATAGTGAACCATTGAGCCTAGGAGGCCCATATATGTGGAGTATAGTAAGAGAAGGAGAAAAATGAATCCTGCCCAGTATCAAAGAAATTTGAACAAAACTAACTCTAATCCTAATATAGCTTCTAACAATATCCCTAACACTATCCTTAACAAAAACCCTAACCTCTTTGAAAAACTGTTGATCCTATAAGTGCCAGACCTGGGGAGCCTAGGGGCCTAAGCTGTCAGATGAATCGTATGCAGTATGAAAGGAATATGACCAAATAATTGAGGTAGTATTTAAGTTCATGCATATTTCTCTGTTTTCTGCTAAAAGGCTCTCGGATAAAGTTGTTTTTGCCATCTCATCTTCATCTTAGGGCTACTTTCACTAGGAACAAAGCAGAGAGTTCCCACAGAGAACTAATTCAGTGTCTGAAGTTTTAAGCAGGTAGCACAAACCCCGTTTGATTCCAACCTCCATTTGCATTAACCTATATAGGTCAATATAATGTGAAACCTTGAAATAAAGAGTGTCCCTGTTAGAAAACCATTGACATGAGAAGGCCCAAACCTGAGGAGCATATTAAGGCTAGGTAAAAAATGACTTCTTCCAAGTATCAAAAAATAATTTGCACAAAACTTACTCTACCCTAACACTACATCTAACACTAGCCCTAACCCCAAACCTAACACTAACTGTAAAATGATTAGAGAACCATGATCCTAGAAGTCCCACACTTGGAGAGCTTTGTGGGGCAAGAAAAATAATGAATCCTAATCAGTATCAAACAATTCTGACAAAATAATTATGGGAGGAATTTCAGTGCATGCATATTCCCTGCTTTCTTCTAAAGGACTCTCTGAAAACAGTTGTTTTTACATGCTTCAGCTTAGGCCTACACTCACAAGGAACACACAAGAGTGTTCGCACAAAGAATTGAGGGTGTGTTTGCAGTTTCAAACAGCCAGCATAAACCCTGTTTGATTTTCAGGTCCATTTACAATTATTCGTATATGTCAAAATGGAGTAAAATGGAAATATTAACTGTTGCGGACAACAAAACATTGAACCAAAAGTCTTAAACCTGGAAAACAGAATAAGGTTAGTTAAGGATGAATCCTGGATTGTATCAAAGAAATTTGAATAAGGTAACTCTAAACCTAACACTACCTCTAAACTGAGGCCCAATCCTAACCATAAACATTAATATAGCCCTATCCCTAAACCTAAATTCAACCCTAATTTTAACTGTAACCATTGCCCAAACCCTAGCTCTAACTGTATCCATTACCTTAACTCTAACCCTAAGCCTAATTCTAACCGTATCTCTAACCCTAACATTTACCCTTGACCTGCTCTAAAATGTAACTCTTGCCCTAGCCCTAAACCTAGCTCCAACCACAACACTTATCCTAAACCTAGCCCTAACCCTGACCCTACCACTAGCCCTAATCCCAACATAAACATAGCCCTAAATGTAGCTTAATCCTATCTATTACTCTAACCTTAAACCTAACCCAAATGCTAACAAGAGGGCTAAACCCAACTGTATAGCTATCCCTAAGGCTATTCCAAACCGTCAAACTAACCTAAACCCTGAACCTAACCATATCCATTAATCTAAAACTAATGCTAAATGAGCCTTAACCCTAAACCTTAACCAAACCAATCCCTAATCATGACCCTGACTGTAATAATACACCTAGATTTAATCCTGACCTTTACCCTAAACCTAACCCTTAGAGTAGACCTATTCAAAACCAAATTATACAACTCCCCTTAACTGTAATTCTAGACCTGACATTAGTCCTAGCCTTAATCCGAGCCCTAGTCCTTACACAAACCCTCGTCTGAGCCATAAACCCAGCCGTGATCCTAACCCTTACCCTAACCTTAACCCAAGACCTAATCCTAACCATAACCCTAGCCCTAACCTTAACTCTAACTGTATTCATTACACTAAACATAACCCTTATCCTAATGCTAACCCTAAGACTCACCCTAACCCTATCACTGTTTCCAAAACTATCAGTTACCCTAAACCTAACCTGAACCCTAAACCTAACTCTATCTTTACATTAACTCTAACTCTAACTTGAGCCATAACCCTAAACTCAAACCTAAACAAAACCCTAACACTGACCCTGGCCCTAATAATTCCTCTAGCTTTAAACCTGACTCATAATATATACATAACCATTATATTAGACCTAGCCATAAATCTTTCCCTAAACATTTTTCTAACTGTAACCCTAGACTTGACATTAGCCCTAGCCACAAAACTTGCTCTAATCCTAACACAAACCCTAGCCCTTATCCTAACTGTAAACATAGCTTAAATTACAATCCTAACCCCAATTCCAGGCCTAACTCGGACACTACCCCTAGCTCTAATCTTAGACCTAATTTAGCCCTATCCCTAATACTAGTCCTAAGACTATTTCTAACTTTCACATTAGACCTTTTACTCGTTCTAAACTTATCCCTTACTGTATCCCTAACCCTAGCTCTAACCCTTGACCTATCCTTTGCCATAGCACTACCTTAGACAAAACCTAACTCTAAATCGAGCCCTAAACCAAAGACTAAGCTGAACCCTAACACTAGCTCAAACAATAACACTAATCCTAAAACTAGCCCTAACCCTACCCTAGCCCAAAAACAAAACCAAGCTATAGCTATAACCTTAAGCCTTAACCTAAAACAAACACTAAACTAAACCTAGCCACACTAACTCTAGTCCTAAAACTAGCCATAAAAATCACCGTAGTAATTACATTAGCCCTAACCCTAACCCTATCCCTAACTTGACCCAAAACCTAGCCCTAATTTTAGCTTTAAACCTAGTCCTATTCATAACTATAAACCTAGACCTAAAATGATCTCTAACTCTATCCATTACCATAACCAAAACCATAGTCCTAATCCTAACACTAGGCATGAATACTAATCTTAACACAATCTATTACCTTGAACCTCACCTTAACCTAAACCTAATACTGTGCTTACCCTAACCCTAACACTGACTCTATTTCAAGCTCTAACTTTAAACCTTAACTTGTCCCAAACCCTAATCCTGACCTTGACCCTAATAAAACCCCTAGCTCTAAAGTTGAACATAACTCTACATCTAACCCTTACCCTAGACATAGCCATAATCCTAACCCTATAACAATCTTTAACTCTAATTCTTGACCTGAATTTAGCCCTAGCACTAATCCTAGTCCTAACCCTAAACAAACCTTAGCCCTCATACTAGCCCTAAACCTAGCTTTATTCATAACCCTAAACCTAACCCTACCTGTAACCCAAATTGTAACCCTCACCCAACCTCTATAATTAGATATAATGCCTTCTGTTACCCTAAACTTAAACCTAACCCTAACCCTAACTCTAGGCTTAAGCTAAACAATAAACTAGCCCAAATCCTAGCACTAATTTAGCCCTATCTCTAATCCTACCACTTACCCTAGCCCTAAGACTCACTGTAACTCTCGCCCTATATCTACCCCTAGTTCTAACCCTATTCCTTACCATAACCCAATCCCTAGCCCTAACACTTGCCCTATTCTTAGTCCCAGGCCTAACCCTAGATCTAACCCTAACTCCAAATCTAACCCTATCTCTAAACCTAAGGTTAAAACGTACACTATCCCTAAACTTAACCCTAGGACTAAACTAAAACCAAGCAATACCCTAACTCTAAACATTAACTTAAACAAAACCCTAACACTAAACTTTAACCTATCCCTAGCCCTAATTAGAGTTCTAACACTAACTTTAAAACCATCACTGACTCTGACTCATATCCTAACACTCCACCTAGCTCTAAACACCACCCTTACCTTAAACTGAATTCAAAGAATAAACCTAATTATAATTCTAGTCCTATCCCAAACCCTAAAATGAACCCTGACCTGACTGTTATTCTAACACAAACCCTAGATATAAATATCACCCTAAACATAAACCTAACCCTAACACTAAACTTAAACATAACATTATAACTAACATAATTTAAACCTAGTTCTTACATTAGCTGTGGCCCAAATCCTATCCCTAACCCTAACACAAACTCTAGCCCTAATCTGAGCCCTAAACCTAGATTTAACCCTAACTATAACCCTAACCATAGCCCTGAATGTAGCTCTAAACCAATCCCTTACCCTAAGCAAACCCCTAAAAGTAAGGGTAACACTAGACCTATCCCTAATCCTTAGGCTAATCAAAACCCTAACTCTATTAATATCCCTAACCCAAGCTCTTATTCTAGCTCTAACATTATCGAAATTCTAACCCTAACTCTGATCCTTATCCTGACCCTACCACTAATCCTATTTCTAACTCTAACCCTAACTCTAACCTAAAACCTATGGTCATCCTATCCCTAGACATAACCATGAAGCTAACTACCAGCCTGGCCCTAACAATAGCTCAGAACCTAACCCTTACACAAAACATAACCCTAAACCTAACCCTATTTCTAACCCTTACCCTAACCCTAACTCCAGACCTAATCCTAACCACAAACCTTGCCATAACCTTAATTCTAACTGTATCCATTACCCTAAACATTACCCTTACGCTAATGTAACCCTAGGCCTAACTCTAACCCTATCACTTTCTCCCAAACTGTCAATCATCCTAAACCTAACCTAAACCCTAAACCTCACCTTATCATTACCCTAATGCTATCCCTAATGCAAATTCGAGCCCTCACCCTAAACTCAAACCTACAACTCAGCCCAAAACTGATCCTGACATTAATAATTTTTCTAGCTCTAAACCTGACTATTACACCATACCAAACCCTTACACTAGACTTAGCCATAAACCTAACCCTAAAAAATATCCCTAACCATAACCCTAGACCTGACTTTAGCCCTAGCCATAACCTAGCCCTAACACTAGCACAAACCTTAGTCCTTATCCTAGCAATAAAAATTGCCTCAATTATAAACCTAACCCTAATACTAGGCCTAACCCTAACACTAACCATAGCCCTAAACTTAGCCCTAATTTAGCACTATCCCAAATCCAAACCCTAACTCAAGCCTAAAGACTAACTCTAACTCTCACCCTAGCACTAACTCTAGTTCTAACCCCATACTTTACTTGAATCCTAATCCTAGGCTGAACCATATGCCTAACCTTACCCCTCTTCATATCCCTGGCCAAAACCCTAGATATAACCCTAACTCTAAATCTAACCCAACCAATAAACCTAAGCTTGAACCTAACCCTAAACCTAATGCTAAGGCTAATCCTAAAACTAGCCCTTACTCTAGCCCTATCTCTAAAACAAAATTGAGCCATAGACCTATCCCTAATCCTTAAAAGAAACAAGCACTATTCCTACACCAAGCCATAACCCTAGCAATAATCTGAATAATAAGCTGAATCCTAAAACTAGCCCTCAACCTGATCTGATCTTAACACTAACCCAAGGTCTAAACATTTCCCTTACCCTAAATCTAAACCTAAGAGTAAACCTAGTCCTAACCCCTAACACTAACATTAGCCCTAACCAAAACCCTAGGACTTACATTAGCCGTAACCCTAACACTAGTCCTACCTTAACCCAAACCTTAGCCCTCTTCCGAGCCCTAACCCTAGCCTTAATCCTAAACCTAACTCTTACCTTATAAGTAATTGTAACCATAAATCTAGCTCTAACCCTAGCTTTAACCCTATCCATTACCCTAACCCTAACCCTAACCCTAATGCTAACCCTAGGCCTAAACCTAACCCTATCCCTAATCTTCACCCTATCCATTAACCTAAATCAAACCTGAAACATAAACCTAACCCTATAATTACACTGATACTAAACTTAATGCTAATTTGAATACTAACTTTAAACCTTAACCTATCCAAAAGACTAATAATGACCATGACCCTATTAATACCGTTGGCTCTAAAACTGACCCTAACACTAAACCTAATGCTTAAACAAGGTGTAGCCATAAACCTAACATTAAATCATCTTTAGCCGTAAACCTACACCTGAAATTAGCCTTAACAGTAATTCTAGCCCTAAACCTAGCCTTAATCCTAACCCGAACCATAAACTGAGCCCTAACCCTAATTCTAACCCGCACCCTAGCCCTAAAACTACCTATAACCCCATCCCTTACCACAAACCTTAGCATAACCCTAAACCTTACCCTAACCCCCTCCCTAACCCCAGGCCTAATACTAACACTAAGCCTCACGCAAATCCTAACCCTAATTTAATCCAATCCTAACCCTAACCCTAGCCCTAAGACTAACTATAGTTATTTTATCCTTAGCCCTATTCAAATTCTAGATTTAAACCTAACTCTTAATCTAAGCCTAACTCTAAATTTTAACTGTAATCATAAGCCAAACCAACCCTAACAGTACCCCTAACCATAATGCTAGTCCTAAAACTTGCCCCAGCCCTGGCTCTAGCCATTAAAAACACAAAACAAAACAAAAGCCATATCCCTAACACAAAACCTTGATCTAAACTAAAACCAAACCTCACACGTAGCCCTAACCCTAATTCTAAAAATTACTCTGGCCCTGATGCTAACCCTCACACTAATCCTAGCTCTAATATTCACCCTAAATTAAGTAAACCCTAACACTGTCTTAGCCTTAACCGTAACTCTAAAACTAGCCTTAATTGTAATCCTAGTTCATACATCAGTCGTTGTCGTAACCCTAGCCCTAACCCTAATACATTCCTACCACTAATTCTAGTCCTAACACTAGCTTAAGTCCTAAACTTAACCCTAAGTCTAGTCCTAACACTAACCCTAAACCGAGCCCTAATCTTAACTCTAACCCTATCCCTTATCCTTAGCCAATCCATAAACCAAATGCTAACCCTAGTTCTAACCATAATCCTTAGCCTAACTTAAACACTAACAGTCTTACTAGT
This sequence comes from Callospermophilus lateralis, assembly GCF_048772815.1. Lineage (NCBI taxonomy): Eukaryota > Metazoa > Chordata > Mammalia > Rodentia > Sciuridae > Callospermophilus > Callospermophilus lateralis. Next base: position 88,147,549 of record NC_135306.1, read on the forward strand.
TCTAACCCTTAGCCTCATTCTAGTTCTAACTCTAAACCTGACACTCATCTGACCCTAAGAGTAACCCTAGGTCTAAACCTGACCCTGAACCTAAAGCAAAACCTAACTCTTCACCTACTGGTATCCCTATACTTATACCTTAGCCTAACACTAAACCTAGACCCAAAGCTAATTCTAAATATAGCTAAAACTCCAGCCCTAGACCTAAGCAAAATCCTAGTACTAGCTCTAACAACAACCCTTAACTTAACCTAACACTTACCCTATCTCTAGACCTAAGCCTAGTCCTAATTCTGGCTCTAACCCTAAACCTAACTCTATCCCAAATGCTGACCATGATTCTAAAACTTAAACTAGCTTTAAACCTGATACTAGCTCAAAACCTAGACCTAACAGTAGACCTAGCCATAATGTTAAACCTAAAACTGGCGCTAAACATAACCCTAGCTTTTACATTACCCATAGTCCTAACCCTAGCCCTAAACTTAACATAAAACCTAGAGCTAATTCTATGCCTAAACTTAGCTCTACGCATAAACCTAAGCCTAGCCCTAACCCAAACTCAAATCTAACCCTAACCCTCTCCTTAGACCTAACCCTAGCTCAAAACCTAACCTGTACACTAATCTTAACCCTAGCCCTATCCTAAATTCTAATCTTAAACCGAGCCCAAATTTTAGATCTAACCACATCCATTACCCTAACCCTAAACCTAACCCTAATTAAAACCCTATCCCTAACACTAAACCTAATTCTAACCATAATCTTGAACTTATAAGTAAACCTCAACCTAGCCCTCACACTAGCCATAACCCTACCTCAAACAAAACATAAGCTAACCTAACCATAAAATTAACCCTAAACTAAAACCCTAACCCTAAAACTTACCCTAAACCAAACCGTAGTCCTATCCCTAAACCTAACCCTAATCCTAGACTTAATCCAAACCATAACCTAGCCCTAATGTTACCTCTAATAATATTCATTACACTAAACATAACCCTAAACCTAATGCTAACCATAACCCAATCGCTGAAACCTAACCTATCAGTTACCGTAAAACTTAACTAAAACCTGAAGTAAATCTTTCCATTACCTTAACTCTAAACCTAACCCTAACACTAATTCGAGATTTAACCCCTTAACCTTAACGTAAACCAAACACTAACCCTGACCCTGACCATGAAACAAATAATAATTCTAGCTCTAATTTTGAACTTTAAAATAAACCTTACCCTTACTCTAGACCTAGCCATTATCTAACACTAAAACTATTCTAAACCATAACCCTAGACCTGATATTATCTCTAGCCCAAGTAATAGCCTTAACCCTATCAGAAAACCTACCCCTCATCCTAGGTCTAATCCTAACCTCAATCCTAAACTGAACCATAACCGTCGGCCTAATCCTAATTCTAACCTTCACCCTAGCCCTAAACCTAGCTACAACCCCACCAATTTCTCTAAACTTAACCCTAACCCCAGTGCTAAACCTAACCTAGCCCAACCCCTAGGCTTAAACATAACACAAACTCTAATCCTAATCCTAGGAATAATTTAGCCCTAATCCTCAACCTCACCCTAAGCTTAATCTTAAGAGTAACTCTAATTCTCACTCGAGAGGAATTTTTACTTCTAACCATATTCCTTACCATAACCCTAATCCTACCCTAACCCTAGCACGAGCCCTAACCCTAGATCAACCCTAACTATAAATCTAACCCTAACCCTAAGCCTAAACTTTATTCTAACACTAGCCCTAAAACTGATGCTAATCCAGAATCCAGCCTTAACCCTAGTCTTAGCCCTAAAACAAACCTGAGCCTTAGCCCTAACTATAACCCTTAACCTAAACCGAATCTTAACCCTACCCCTAGCATTAACTTTAGCCTTTATTCAAGTCCTAAACCTAACACTAAAACTAACCCTGACCCCGACACTGAACCTAAATATAACCCTTGCTCTAAACATCACCGTAACCCTAACCCTAAAACTGACACTAAATGTAACACTAGTTTATACATTAGCCATAGCCCTAAGCCTAGCCCTTATAAAACCAGAAACTTGGACCTAATCTGTGACTTAACCCTAGTTTTAAACCTAACCCTAACCCAAGACCTAGACCTAAACCTTACCCTAACCCAAGCCAAATTCCTAACCATAAACCTAGCCTTATCACTAGCTCTAACCGTATCCATTACCCTAACCATAACCATAAACCTAATGGTAACCCTAGGCCTAACCCTAACCTTATTGCTAAACCTAACTTTATTCATTAACCTAAACCTAACCCTATCATTACACTAACCCTAACTCTAATGCTATTTTGAGCACTAATCCAAAACTTGACCTAAGCCAAACCCTAACTCTGACCCTTCCCGTAATAATATACCTAGCTTTAACCCTGACCCTACCCCTAAAACCTAACCCTAATACTAGACCTAGGCATAAAACTAACCCTAAAACTATTCCTAATGTAACCATAGACCTGATATTTGCCCTAGATGAAATCCTAACCCTAAACTAAACACAAAATATAGCCTTAACCCTAACCCTAACCCTAGCCCTAATCCTAACCATAACCCTAGCCCTAACGCTAGCTCAAATCTTATCAATTACCCTAACCATTATCATAACCCTAATTCTTACCATAATTTTAACCCTAACACTATCACAATCTCTAAAACTATCCATTACTCTAAAAATAACCTGTACTCTAAGCCTAATCCTATTCATTACCCTAACTCAAACACTAACCCTAAAGCTAATTAATGACCAAAACCTAGAACTTAATCTAAAATAAACTGAAAGCCATTCCCTGACTTTAATAATGCATCTAGCTCTAAACTTGACCCTTACCCTAAACCTAACACTTACACTAGACCTAACCATAAACATAACCCTAAATCTATCCTCAACTGTAAACCTAGACTTAACCCTAGACTTACTGTAGCCAAACCCCAGCTCTAAACCTTATCCAAAATGAAAAACTAACACTAGACAAACCCTAAATCTATCCATAACAATAACTCTAGTTCTTACATTACCCATACACCTAACATTAACCTTAAACCTCACACACAACCTAGCTCTAATCCTAGCCCTAAACCTAGACCTAAGCATAACCATAACCCTATCCCTAGCACTAACCTTAACCCTAACACTGGCCCTGGCCTTAACCCAATTCAAACTCTAATCCTTACCCTAAACAACAAGAGCCCTAACCCTCAACCTAACCCTAAATATAACCCTTGTCCTAACTGTAACCATAGCACAAATCCTAGCACAACTCTACTATTACTTTAACATAATCCTAACCCTAATTCTAACCCAAGCCATAACCTAACCCTAACCCTATTTATAGCCCTGACTCTAACTCACACCCTAGCACTAACCCTAGCTCAAACCATAACTCTTCTGCTAAACCTAACACTAACAATAACCCTAGGACTATCTCTAAACCTAGCCAAAATCCTACTGTTAACACAAGCCCTAAAACTAGCACTAACCCGATCCTTTATCCTAAACATTAACCTAACACTAGGCCTAAAACTAATCCAATCACTAACACTAACCCTATCTATTATTGTAAACCTAACCTGAACCCTAAACCTAACATTATCCATTATTTTATCCCTAACACTAATGCTAATTTGAGCCCTAACCCTAAACCTTATCTTAATCCAAACCTTAAACTGGACTCTGGCCATAATAAAACCCAACTTTCCACTGGACCTAGTCATAAACGTAAAGTTAACGTTATTCCTAACCATAACCCTAGACCTGACATTAGCCCTGGCTCTAATCCTAGTTCTACCCCAAACACTGACCCTGCTTTTAAGAGTAAACCTAACTCTGAACATAACCCTAACAAAAAATCTAAACCTAACACTATACCTAGCCATAATCTTAACCGTCAAGCTAGCCCTAATCATAACCCTAGATCTTACATTACCCAGAGCCCTAACCCAAGGCCTAAACTTAACACAAAACTTAGAGCTAAACCTAGGCCTAGACATAACTCTAACCTTAACCTTAACCTAACACTTGATTAGTCCTAACCCTAGCTCAAAGCCTGATTCTTATCCTAAAAATAAACCTACACCCATCCCTATATATACCCCAAACACTAGCCCTAATCCTAAACTTAACCCTAGGCCTAAACGTAGCTCTAAACCTACCCATTACCCTAAAATTAACCCTAAACCAATTGATAACTCTAGGCCAAACCCTAACCCTAAACCTAAGCAGTAAACTAGCACTAGAACTAAACCTAAATCTCACACTTGCCACAGACCTAACTCTAGCTCAAACCCTAACCCTTTCCATTAACATAACATAACCATAACCCTAACACTAAACCTAAACATCAATCTAACACTAACCATAATCCTATGCCTACATCTAACCATATTAATTACTCTAACCCTGACCCTACCCCTAATTATTATGCTAGGCCTAATACAATCCCAACCCTAACCATATACTAATTTTAACCCTAGACCTAACTCTAAACCTAGCTCTCGCCGTAGCCCTAACCCTAGCTCAAAACCTAACCTTATGCTAAACATAACCCTAAAACTAACCCTAGTTCTAACCCTAACCCTAACCATAAATCAAGAAATATTCCTGACCATAACCCTAGCCCTAACCCTAGCTCTAACCCTATCCATTATCCTAAACATTACCCTAAAACTAACCCAAGGCCTAAAACAAAACCTACTGCTGAACATAACCCTATCAATTACCGTAAACCTAACCTGAACCCTAAACAAAAACCTAGCATTACCCTAACCCTGACCCTAATATTTATATGAGCAGTAACTCTAAACCCTAACCTCAACCAAACTCTAACCTGATCCTGACACTAATAATTCCCATAGCTCTAAACCATTTAACCCGAAACCTAACCGTTAAACTAGACCAATCCATAAACCTAATCTTAAAAATGTTCTCTCCTCAACCATAATCCCACACCTGAAATTAGACCTAACCCTAATTATAGCCATAACCGTAACATTAACCCCAGCTCTTATTTTAGCCCTAAACCTAGATTAATCCTAACCCTAACCCTAACTCTAGCTCTAACCCCAATTCTAACCTTAGCCCTAATCTTAGCCCTAATTTCACCCTATCTTTAAACCTAACCATAACTCTAGACCTAAGAATAAATCTAACTCTCAAACTAGCCCTATCACTAGTTCTAACTCTATCCCTTAATGTAACCCTCACCCTATCCCTAAACTTAGTCCTAACCCTTTCCCAGTCCATAGCCCAATAACTACCCTGAGATAATAATCTATCTCTAAATCTAACCATGATCCAAAGACTAAACCTAACACTAACATTGGCCCTAACCATAACACTAATCCTAAAACTATCCCTAATCCTAGCCCTAGCCCCAAAACAAAACCGAGCCATAAGCTCTATCCCTAATTCTTAACTAATCCAAACACCTAAACCTAGCCCTAATTTGAGTTTTAAACCAAAACCTAAAACTAACCCTAACACTGAATATGACACTAACACTAATCCCAGCTCTAAACATCACCCTAATCCTAACACCCTAACACTAAACCTAGTCCTAATCTTAACCCTAAAATTACCCCTAATTTTAACCCTTGTATTTACATTAGCCTTAATCTTAACCCTAGCACTAACTTAACCAAATCCTAGCAGTAATCCGAGCTCTAATCTGAGCTTTAACCCTAACCTTAACCCTAACCCTAGCCCTAGCCCTAATCATAGACACAACTCAAGCCCTAACCCTATATATTACCATAACAATAACGGTAACCCTAATGCTAAACCTAGGCCTAAACATAACTCTATCTCTAATCCAATCCCTATCCATTTCCTTAAACCTAACATGAACCCAAATTCTAAGCCTATCATTACCCAAACCCTTACCCTAATGTTAATTCAATCCCTAAATTTAAGCCTTAACCTATTCCAAACCCTAAATTAGACCTTCACCTTAATAATACCCCTAGCCCTAAAACTGACCCTAACCCTAAACATAAACCTTATACTAGACGTAACCATAATCCCAATCCTAAAACTATCTTTAAGCATAATTTTAGACTTGAAATTAGCCATAATCCTAATCCTAGCCTTAACCCTAAAACAAACCCTAGCCCTTATTTTAGCCCTAAACCTAGCTTTAATCATAACCCTAATACTAATCCTTATTCTAAACATCATCCTACATCTAAAAGTAGCATAACACCGTGCCTTACCTTAAACTAAATCCTAAATCTAATGCTAGTTCTATGCTTAAACTGAACACTAACCATAGACCTAATCCTAGCCCTAATTTTGCCCTATTCCTAACCCTAACCCTAACTTTAGCCCTAAGACTAACAATATTTCTCACACTAGCCCTATCACTAGATATAATTCTATCCATTACCATAACACTAACCCTAACCCTAACCCTTGCCCAATCCTTAGTCCTATCCCTAACCCTAAGCCTAAACCCCACACGCTAACACTAAACCTAATCTTAATGCTAATCATAAAACTAGCCCCAACCCTACCACTAGTAGTAAATCAAAACTGAGCAATAGCCCTAACCCTAAACCTATCTTAAACCAAAACCTAACACTATACCTAGACCTAACCATAGCCTTAATTTGAGTCCTAACCATAACCTTAAAAGTATAACTGACACTGACTCATATGCTAAATTCATCCTAGCTTGAAACACCACCCTAAACTTAAACCCAAACTTAACAGTAACCCTAGCCCTTATGTGAGTCCTAACACTAACCCTGACCCTGAATCAAATCCTAAAATAACACAAGATATAAAATATCACCCTAACCTTAAACTCAACCCTAACACTAAATGTACCCGTAACCCTAATCTTAACCCTAAAATTAACCCTAATTGTAACCCTAGTTCTTACATGAGCGATTGCCCTAACCCTAATCATAACCCTAACACAAAACTAGCTGTAATCTGAACCCTAAATCTAACTTTAACCCTAACTCTACCCTAAAGCTAGCCCTAAACCTAACTCTAAATATCTCCCTTACCCTAAGTGAAACCATAACCCATAATCCTAATGGTAAACCTAGATATATCCCTAATGCTTAGTCTAATAAGTGAAGCCAATATCTGTATACACAGAGTCTAAATATGAATGTATTTTTAATGATTAGGCTTAGGCTTCAGGTTAGGGTTAGATTTAGATTAGCATTGGGGTTAGGGTTATTGTTATGGTAATATATAGGGTTAGGGTTAGGGTTATGGCTATGATTAAATCTAAATCTAAATCTAAACGTAGATAAGTTTTTATCTATGTTTAGGGCTAGGGCTAAGGATAGGGCAAGGATTAGGACTAAGATTTGGGTTAGGTTTAGGATTATGGTAAGGGATAGGGTTAGAACTGGTGATAGGGCTAGTAGGAGAGTTAGATTTAGTCTTAGGGATAGGGATAGGATTAGGGTTAGGGATAGGGCTAAATTAGTTCTATTTTTAGTGTTAGGTTTAGGCCTTGGGTTAGGGTTAGAGTTTAGGGTAAGGTATTGGGTTATAGCAAGGTCATGGGCTAGGGCAAAGTTTAGGTTTAGGGTTATGATTAAAGCTAGGTATAGGGCTAGGCTGAGGGCTAATGTTTGTGTTAGGGTTAGTGCTGGTTTTAGAGCTAGGTCTAAAGTCAGGTCTAGGGTTACAGTTAGGGATAGATTTAGTGTTAGGTTAATGGCTTCTTCCAGTGTAGGCGTTAGGTTCATACTAAGGGTCAGTTTTAGAGTTAGGGTTATTATTAGGGTCAGGAGCAAGGTGAGGGTTTGGGTTAGGTTTGGGGCTTGAATTATCATTAGGGTTTCTGGTTAAGGTAATGAAAGGGTTAGGTATAGGGTTTAGATGTGATTTAGTGAAATGGATAGTGTTGGGGTCAGGCCTAGTGTTAGCATAAAGGTTATCATTAGGGTAATGGATAGGGTTAGACCTAAGATTATGGGTAGGGTTATGTATAGGATTAGGGATTTTGTTTAGGATAAGGTTAGGGCTTAGATATGGTTTAGTATAATGGATAGGGTTAAGGTTAGGCCTAGGTTTAGCATAATGAGTTGTCATTAGGAAAATGGGTAGGGTGAGACCTAAGATTAGGGTTAAGGTTATGTATAGGATCAGGGCTTTTGTTTGGGTTAGGGTTAGATTTACGTTTAGGGTTAAAGCTAGATTTAGCGACTGGGGATGTGGCTCGAGAAGTAGTGTGCTCACCTGGCAAGCACAGGGAGCTGGGTTCAATCCTAAGCACCACATACCAATAAAATAAAGGTGTTGTGTCCACTGAAACCTAAAAAATAAATATAAAAAAAATAACTAAGATTAGGAGTGGGATTAAGGCTAGGTTTTGGGATAGGATAGGGCTAGGGTTAAGGCTACAGCTAATGTACAAAGTAGCGTTATGATTAGAGCTAGCAATAGGCTACAGCTAATGTACAAAGTAGCGTTATGATTAGAGCTAGCAATAGGGTCAGGGTTAGATTAGGGCTACATCTAGTGTTAGGGTTAAGTTTATGGTTACTATGATGTTTAGAGCTAGATTTAATGTTAGGGTTAGAGTCAGGGTCCGGATTAATTTTCAGGTTAGGGTTAGGACTAGAATTAGAGATAATTAGGGCTAGGTGTAGGGTTAGGGTTTAGTTTAAGTTAAGTGTTAGGGTTAGGATTATAATTCAGTTTTGTTATAGGGCTAGGAGTAGAGTTAGGGCTAGTTTTAGGATTAATGTTAGGATTAGGGCTCGTGTCAGTGTGAAATTTAGGCTTAGGTTTAGGTTAGATTTAGTATTAGGTTTAGATCTAGGCTTTGAGATAGGGCTAAGGATAGGTCTAGGATTAGGGTTAAGATTAGGGCTAGGTTTCAGGTGATGGTAAGGGATAGGGTTAGAACTAGGTATAAGGCTAGGGTGAGAGTTTGATTTAGTCTTTGGGCTAGGGTTAGTGTTAGCTTAGGGATAGGACTAAATTAGGGCTGGGATTATGATTAGGGTTAGTGTTAGGGTTAGGCCTAGGTTTAGGGCTAGGGTTAGTGTTAGGGTTAGTGTTAGGGTTAGGTTTAGGTTACGGGATGTGGTTATAGCTACTTTTAGGACTAGGGTGAGGATTACAATTAGGGTTATGGGGTTATGGTTAGGGTTAGGTTTATGATTAAGGCAAGGTTTTGGGCTAGGATGAGAGCTAGTGTTTGTATTAGGGTTAGGGCTAGAATTAGGGGTGAGTAATGTCAGGTCTAGGGTTACAATTAGGGATAGGTTTCGGAATACGTATATGATTAGGTCTAGTGTAAGGGTTACATTTAGGGTAAGGGTCAAGTTTACATCTATCTTTATTATTAGGGTCAGTGTACGGCTTAACATTTGGTTTCAGTTAAGGTTTAGGTTTAGGGCTCAAATTAGCATTAGGGTTATAGTTAGGGATAGGGTAATGAATAGGCTTCGGATTAGGGTTCAGGTTAGCTTTAGTGCAATGGATAGGTTTAGGGATTGTGATAGAGTTAGGGTTAAGCCTAGGGTTAACATTAGGGTTTGACTTATGGTTAGGCTAGTGGACAGAATTAGTGCTAGAGTTAGGGTTAGGGTTATGGTTAGGATTAGGGCTAGTGTTTGGTTAGGGTTTGGGATAGGGCTAGGATTATGTTAAGGGTAAATGTTAGGCTTTGAGCTAGGGTTAGGTCTAAAGCATGGCTTAGGATTAGGGTTAGGGCTCGAGATAGGTTTAGGGTTACACTTAGGTCTATGTTAAGGCATAGAATTAGGGGTAGGTTTTGTGTTAGTTTAGGCCTAGTGTTAGGGCCATGGGCAATGTAAGAGCTGGGGGTTATGATTAGGGATTTTTTTAGGGTCAGGGTTATTGCTAGGTCTAGAGTAAGGATTAGGTTTTGGTTTAGGGAGAGCTTTGAAGCTAGGATTATTTTAGAGTCAGGGCCAGTGTTCAGGTTAGAGTTAGTGTTGGGTTTAGTGCTGGAATTAGGACTAGGATTAGGTCTAGAGATAGGGTTAGATTTTGGGTTAGGTTGACGGTTATTTTTAGGGATAGGGCTAGGTTTTTTTCAGGTCTCGGGCTTGATATATGGCTAGATTTAAGATTAGGTTTAGGTTTATGGCTAGTGTTAGATTTAGGTTTAATTATAAATTTACCGGTTTAGGTTTAAGTATAAGATTATGGTTCGGTTTTGGGTTAGGGTTAGGCTTAGAACTAATGAATGAATCAAGGTTATGATTATGACTACTTTTGGTGTAAGTATTATAGCTAGGTTAAATTTAGGATTAGAGTTAGCATTAGCTTGATATTTAGAGCTAGGGTTAGTGATAGGGTCAGCGCCAGTGTTTGATTTTTAGTTAGGGTTAGTGTTAAACACAGAATTATCACTAGAGTGAGTTCTAGGGGTAGGATTAGTGTTTGTGTTAGGTTAAGGTTTATCATTAGGGCTAAGGCTAGGTTTTTGTTTAGGTGTAGGGCTGGACATGTGGCTAGATTTAAGATTAGGTTTAGGTCTAGAGCTAGTGTTAGGAATAGGTTTTAAAATAGGTTTATTTCTTGTTCTAGTTTTAGGGTTTCGGTATAGTGTTAGGGTCAGGTTTAGACCTACAGTTACCATTAGGGTTAGAACAATTGACAGGTTTGAGTTATTGTTAGAGCTAGAATGAGTATTAGGGTTAGCAATAGTAATAGGGTTAGGATTTGGGTTAGGCTAAGGATTAGTGTTAGGCTTAGGGTTAGCATTAAGGTTAGAGTTAGCTTAGGGTAAGTGATAGAATTATATCTAGGGTTAGGGATATGTTTAAGGTTATCATTATGGCTAGTGTGATGTTTAAGTTTAGGGTTAAGCTTGGGTTATGTCTTGCATTAAGGCTGGGTTTTGTTAAAGTTAGAGCTAGGTTTAGAGTTATGGCCAATGTATGAACTAGGGTTTCGATTTGGGTTTGTTATAAGATTAGGGTTAGGACTAGGTCTGGTAGGATTAGGTATAAAATTAGGGTGATGTTTACAACTAGAGTTGGAGGTAAGGTCAATTTCAAGGTCAGAGTAGATTTTAGGTTAGGGTTTGGACTCGAATTAGGCTAGGGTTAGGGCTAGGTGTAGGGTTAGGTTTTGGTTTAGGTTAAGTTTTAAAGTTAGCTCTATGACTCTTTTTTTTAGTGTTAGGGCTATAGTTAGGGCTAGTTTTAGGCTTAGCATTAGGTTTAGGGCTAGTATTAGGTTTAGATTTAGGCTTAGGGTTAAAGTTAGATTTAGATTTAGGATTAAATCTAGCATTAGGTCTAGGGCTAAGAATAGGGCTACTGTTACATCTTGGTTTATGGCTAGGATTAGGGTTATGTTAAGAGATAGGGTTAGAACTAGGAATAGGGCTAGGGTGAGAGTGAGAGTTAGTACTAGGGCTAATATTAGTCTTTGGTTAGGTATAGGGCTTAATTAGGGCTAGTAATAGGGCTAGGTTTATGATTATGTTTAGGCCTATGTTTAGTTTTATGCTTAGGGTTAGGTTTAGTGTAAGTGATGGGGTTAGAGCTAGGGATAGGGCTAAGGTAAAGTTAGAATTTGGATTAGGGAAGGATTTCATTAGAGTTATGATTAAGGCTAGGTTTAGGGATAGGATGAAGGCTAGGGTTTTGCTTAGGGTTTGGGATAGGATTAGTGTTAGGGCAAATATGAGATCTAGGGGTATGGTTAGAGATAGTTTTAGGTTTAGGTTTATGGCTAGGTCTAGTATAAAGGTTAGATTTAGGGGTAGGGTCAAGGTTAGAGCTAGGTATATTATAATGAGAAGGGTCAGAGTTAGGGTTTGGATTAAGGTTTAGGGTTAAGGCTCGAATTCGCATTAGAGTTAGGGTTAGGGTAATATAGGGTTAGGTTTAGGATTCAGATTAAGTTTAGGTTAATGAAATAGGTTAGGGTTAGGGAAAAGTATGGGGTTAGGCCTAGGTTTACCATTAGAGTTTTGGTTAAGTTTAGGCTAATGGATAGTGTTAGAGCTAGTGATAGGGCTAGTGTTATGGTTAGAATTCTGGCTCGTGTTAGGGTAAGGTTTAGGGCTAGGTTCTGGGTTAGAGTTAGGTTTAGGGTTAGGGTTAAAGCTAGTTTTAGGTCTTGAATTAGGGCTTGGTATGGGGTTTAGTTAGGACTAGGGTTAAGGCTGTGGCTAATGTATGAAATAGTGTTACAATTAGTGCTAGTTCAAAATTAGGGTTAGGGCTATGTCTAGTGTTACAGTTAGGGTTAGGGTCAGGGTGATGTTTAGAGAAATGGTATTGTTAGGGTCAGTGTCAGAGTCAGGGTTAGTTTTAGGGTTTTAGATAGAACTCAAGTTAGGGCAAAAGTCAGTACTAGGTATTTGGTTAGGATTTCGTTTCAGTTAAGGGTTAGAGATATAAGTTCGTTTTGTATTAGGGCTAGGGCTCTGGTTACGGCTAGATAATGGATTAGCATCAGAGTTAGTGCTAGTGTTAGGTTGATGTTAGATCTTAGTGTTAGGATTAGATCTGTGGTTAGGGTTAGGGCTAGGGCTAGGTTTAGGGTGAGGGTTAGGGTAATGGTAATGAATATGATTAGAACTATGCATATGGCTAAGGTGAGAATTAGAGTTAGTCTTAGTAGTAGTCTTAGGGTTAGGGTTAGGGTTAGGGCTAAATTAGGACTAGGATTAGGGGTATGATTATGATTAAGGTTAGGGCTAAATTAAAGCTAGGATTAGGGCTATGGTAAGTGATAATGCTAGGGCTAATTTAGGGCTAGGATTAGGGCTATTTTTAGGGTTAGTTTTAGTGATAAAGTATTAGGGCTAGGTTTAGTTTTAGGATTAGGGCTAAATTAGGGGTAGTATTAAGGCTAGGGTTAGTGTTGTGGTTAGAACTAGGGGTTGGGATAGAGTTAGGGTTAGCATTGGTTTTAAGGTTAAGTTTGTGGGAATTGGTAGTGTTATAGCTAGCTTTAGTGCAGGGTAATTATTAGAATTAGGATTAGGCCTAGGATTATGATTCAGTTTAGTGTTAAGTGTAGGTTTAGGGCTTAGTTAAGGGCTAGGATTTCTTTTAGGGTTATGGCTGGGAGAGATCTAGGGCTAATATCAGGTCTAGGGTTAATGATAAGGATCAATTTAGGTATAAGTTATGGCTAGGTGTAGTGTAAGAGTTAGGTTTAGGTTAAAGATCAGCTTTTTGGCTAGGGCTATTATTAGGGTCAGCTTCAGGATCAGGATTATCATTTGGTTTAGCTAAAGTTTTAGGGTTAGGGCTCAAATTAGCATTAGGGTTAGAATTAGAGTTAGCATAATGGATAGGGTTTAGTTTAGGTTTCAGTTAAGGTTTAGGGTAATGAATGGGTTAGGTTTAGCAATCAGGTTACGGTTAGCATTAGGGTTAGGGTTATGTATAGTGTAATGGATAGGTTTATAGCTAGGGTAAGGGCTAGGTAATGGTTTGGATTAAGTCTAGTTTTAGGGCTAGGTTTAGGAATAGGGCTAGGGTGTGTTTTGGGATAAGTTTTAGGGTTAGTGTTAGTGTTATGTTTAGAGATGGGTTATGGTTAGTTTAGGGTAAGGGTTATTGTTTGAGCTAGGGATAGGGCTAGGGTTATAGTTAGGTTTAGGTTAAGGTCTAGGTATATATTTATGTTTAGAGTTAGGTTTAGTGTTAGGGATAGAGTTTTAATTAGGGTTAAGGTTAGGGTAACAGATATGGTTAGAGCTAAACTTCAGGCTAGGTTTAAGGTTAGGATTAACGTAAGGGTCATGGTTACAGTTTAGGATAGAGCTAGGATTATGTTTAGTGTAAAGGTTAGCCTTTGAGGTAGGGTTAGGTCTAAGGCGAGGCTTAGGTTAGGGTTAGATTTAGTTTTAGGGTTAGGTTGCGGCTTATGCTTAGAACTAAAATTAGGCCTAGAATTAGGGCTAGGTTTTGAGTTAGATTTTGTGTTAAGTTTAGGACAATGTGTAATTTAAGAACTAGGGTTATGTTTTGGGCTAGTTTTAGGGTTAGTGTTATGGCTAGATCTAGTGTTAAGTCTAAGTTTTGGGTTAGTGTCAGGTTAAAAGCTAGGTTCAATGTTAGAATCAGGGTCAGTTTTGGGGATAGGGTTACGGTTAGGTTTAGATCCAGAATTAGGACTAGATTTAGGTCTAGGAGTAAGGTAAGTGTTCGGTTTAGGTTAAGGGTTATTGTTAGGGCTAGTTCTAGGATTTTGTTTAGGTCTAGGGCTAGAGTTATAGCTGTATTTAGGATTAACTTTGGGTCTAGGTCTAGTGTTAGGCTTAGGTATAGGTTAAGGTTATTAGTAGGGCTAGTGTTAAGGTTTTGTTATGGGTTAGGGTCAGGATTAGACCTAGGATTACTGTTACAGTCAGATGAGGGTCAGTGTTAGGTCTAGAGGTAGAATGTGGGCTAGGGGTAGGACTAGTAATGGTTAGACTTTAATTTAGGCTAAAGATTAGGATTAGAAGTAGGGTTAGCATGTGGGTTATGGTTTGGCTTAGTATAAGAAATAGGGTTAGAGTTAGGATAATGGCTATTATTAGGGTTAGGGTTAGTGCTAATATTAGGGTTTAAGTTAGAGTTATGTCTCAGATTAGGGGTACAGTTTGTGTTAGGGTCAGAAATATGGTTAGGAAAACAACTAATGTACAAACTAGGGTTATGATTAAGGCTACTTTTAGGGTTAGGTTAAAGCTAGATATAGTGTTTGTGTTAATTTAAGGTTAGGGTGACTTTTAGAGCTAGTATTAGTGTTGGGTTAAGGGTTAGTTTTAGAGTTAGTTTTAGGGCTAGTTGTAGGGTTAGCGTTTGATTTAGGTTAAGGGGTAGGATTAGGGTTATGGCTTGGTTTTGGATTATTGTTAGGTCTAGGGATAGGGCAAGTTTTAGGATTAGCATTATGGTTAGGGGTAGTGCTAGGGTTTTGTTTAGGCTTATTGTTACAGTGAAATTTAGAGTTAGGTTTAGATTTAGGCTTAGGCTTATATCTATGTGTAGGATTAAGCTAAGGGTAGAACTTGGGCAAGGACAAGAGTTAGTGTTAGTCTTATGGTTAGGTTTAGGGTTAGAATAGGATTACATTAAGGCTAGGATTAGCACCAGGCTTTGTGTTAGGCCGAGGATTAGGGTGAGGGTTAGGGTTAGGTTTAGGGTTATGGTTAGTTTTTGGCTAGAGGATGAGATTATAGGTAGATTTTGGGCTAGGGCAAAGAATAAAATTAGGGTTAGGGCTTGGGTTATGTTTCGGATTAGGATTAAGCCTCGGTTTTGCACTTGGATTATGGCTAGGTCTAATTTCAGGTCTAGTTTTAGAGTTAAAAATAGTTTTAGGGTTAGGTTTATGGCTACATCTAGTATAAGGGTTAGATTTAGGGTTAGGGTCAGGTTTAGTGCTAAGGGTACTATTAGGGTCAGGGTCATGATTAGAGTTTCGGATAGGTTAATGCTTAATATTAGGGCTCAAATTAGGATTAGAGGTAGGATTAGGGTGAAGTTAGTGTTAGGTTTATGTTTCAGGTTAGGTTTAGTGTAATGGATAGGGTTAGGATTAGGAATGCAGTTAGGTTTAGACCCAGGTCAGCATTAGGGTTAGGGTTAGGGTTATGGTAATGGATAGGGTTCGAGATAGGGGTACAGATAGGGTCAATGTTATGATTATTGATAGGGTTAGGCTTAGGGTTATGGTTAAGGTTAATTCTAGGGTTACAGCTAGGGTTATAGTTACGATTAGTGATAGAGTTAGGGTTAAAGCTAAATCTAGGGATAGTGCTCGGAATAAGGCTAAGTTGTCGGGTAAGTTAAGGCTAGGTTCAGGGTTACAGCTAATGTAAGTACCAGGGTTGTGATTAGTTCTAATTTTAGGGTTAAGGTTAGGGCTAGGTCTATTGTTAGGTTTAGGTATAGGATTAGGCTGATATTTAGAGCTAGAGTTAGTGTTAAGTTAGAAGTCAGGGTCAGGGTTAGTTTTAGGGTTTGGCTTAAAACTCAAATTATGGTTAGAGTTATGGCTAAGTGTATCGTTAGGGCTTAGTTTATATTAAGGGTTAGAATTAGGTCTATGGCTTGGTTTTGTTTTAGGGCTAGGGTTAGTGCTAGTTTTTGGATTAGTCTTAGGGATAGGGCTAGTGTTAAGTTTAGGTTTAGGCTAAGGGTTAGGATTAGATTTAGAGTTAGGGTTAGATCTAGGGTTGCTGCTAAGGCTAAGAGTAGGGCTATTGTTAGACCTATGGTTTGGGTTACAATTAGAGTTGAAGTAAAGTATAGGTTTAGAACTAGGGTTAGGTATAAGGTGAGACTTAGAGTTAGTCTTTGGCCTAGGGTTAGAGCTAAGTTTAGGAATATGGCTAAATTAGATCTAAGATTAGGGCTATGGTTAGTGTTATAATTAGGCATAGGGTTATGGTTAGGGTTATAATTAAACCTATGTTTAGGGCAAGGATCAGGGCTAGGGTTTGTGTTAATGTTAGTTCAAGTATCATGGCTAGGGCTAATATCAGGTCTAGGGTGATGCTTACAGATAGTTTTAGGGTTAGTTTTAAGTCTCGGTCTAGGGTAAGGTTTAGGTATAGTGTAAGAGTGAGGTTTAGAGCAAGGAGAACAATTAGGATCACTGTCAATGTGAGGGTTTGTTTTAGGATTGAGTTGAGGTTTAGGGCGTGAATTAGCATTAGGGTTAGGGTTAGGGTAATGATCGGATTAGGTCTAGGGTTCAGTGTAGTTTTAGGGTAATTGATAAGTTTGGAGATATTGATATGTTTAGGGTTAGGCCTAGTGATAGCATTAGGTTATGGGTTATGTTTAGGGTAATGATACAGTTAGACTTAAGGTTAGTGCTAGGGTTAAGGTTAGGATTAGGTCTTGATTTAGGGTAAAGGTGAGAATTAGAATTAGGGTTAGGTTGGGGTTATGTTTATTGTAAGTATGAGATTCTGAGCTATGGTTTTGGCTATGTGGAGAGTTAGGTCCAGGATTAGGTCTAGGGTTAGGATTATGGTAGATTTTGGGTTAGCGTTAGAGTTAGGATTAGACCTACTTTAGTGATAGTGTCAGTAAAAGGGTCAGGGTTAGTGTTCGGGTTTTGGATAAGGTTAGATCTAGAATGAGGGCAAGGATAAGGGCTATAAATAGGGTTAGTGTTTTGGTTAGCCTAAGGATCAGTGATAGGTCTAGGGTTACCCTTAGGTTTTGGGGTTTTCTTAGGTAAGTGAATGGTTTATAGCTAGGGTTATGGCTATGGTTATGGTTAGAATTAGGGTTAAGGCTAGGTTTATGGCTTGCATTAGGCCTAGTTCTTGTGTTAGTATTAGGGCTAGGGTTAGAGCAATGGCTAATGAAAGAACTAGGGTTACCATTAGTGTTAGGTTTAGTGTTAGATTATGGGTTAGGTTGAGTGTTAGAATTAGGTTTAAGGTAGGGTGATATTTATAGCTAGGGTTCGTTTTAGGATAGGAGTCAGGGTCAGGCTTAGTTTTAAGATTAGAGTTAGGACTCAAATTAGGGCTATGGTTACAGTTAGGATTCAGTTTAATGTGAGGCAGTGTTTAGAGCTAGGATGAGTGTTAGAATATGAGTCAGGGTCAGGGTTGTTTTTAAGGTTAGGGTTAGGACTCGAATTAGGGCTTGGGTTAGGTTTAGTTGTAGTTGTAAGATTTGGTTTAAGTTAAGGTTTAGTGTTAAGGCTTATACTCGGTTTTGTTTTATTCCTAAATTTAGGGTTAGCTCTAGTACTAGTGTTTGGCTTAGGCTTAGGATTAGAGTTAAATTTGGAATTAGGGTTAGATCTAGAGTTAGGGCTAGAACTAAGGATACGGCAAGGGTTTTGGCTAAGTTTAGGGTTATGGTAAGAGATAGGGTTAGAACTAGAGATAGGACAAGGGCTAGATTTAGTATTAGGGCTAGGGTTAGGGTTAGGGTTAAAGATAGGGCTGAATTAGGGCTAGGATTACAGCTAGGTTTAGTGTTTAGTTTAAGCCTATGTTTAGGGTTAGGGTTAGGGTGAGTATTAGTGTCATAGTTAGAGTTTTAGAGTTTAGGTTTAGAGTTAGGGCAAAATTTTGGGTAAGGGATGACTTATAGTCAAGATTAGAGGTAGGGTAAGGGTTATAATTAGGGTTAGGGCTGTGATTAGGGTTAGGTTTATGATTAAGGCTATGTTTAGTGCTAGGATGATGGCAAAGAATTTTATTTTTTTTTTAGGGTTAGACCTAATATTAGTGCTAGGGCTAATTTCAGGTCAAGAATTATGTTTAAATATAGTTTTAGGGTTAGGATTATGGTTACATCTAGTGTAAGGGTTAGGTTTAGTCTTAGCATCAGGTTTAGAAATAAGGGTATTATTAGGGTCAAGTTCTGGATTCAGGTTTGGGGTAGGTTAAGGTTTAAAGTTAGGGCTTGAATTAGCATTAGCATTAGAGTTATGGTTATGGTAATAGATAGAGTTAGAAATCAGTTTAGGCTAGGTTTATGATTATGATTAGTGCTAAGTTTGGGTTAAGTTAATGCTAGTGTTGGGATTATTGCTAATGGGGTTATGATTATAGCTAATTTTAGTGTTTTAGGGCTTTGTTTACTGTTAGGTTTAGGTTTAGGGTTAGGGTTTTGTTTAGACCTCGGGTTGGTGTTATGGTCAGAGTAAGGGTCAGGGTTAGTTTGAGGATTTAGCTTAAAACTCAAACTAGGGCTGAGGTAAGGTCTAGGTGTAGGGTTATGGCTTGGTTTAGGTTAAGGATTAGGGTTAGAGCTTTGGATCTGTTTGGTTTCAGGGCTAGGGTTAGAGTTAGTGAAACTTTTAGGATTAGTCTTAGGGTTAGGGCTAGTCTTAGATTTATGCTTAGGCTTGGGTTTAGGGTTAAATTTAGAGTTAGGTTTTTATCTAATGTTAGTGCTAGGTCTAAGGAGAGGGCAAGGGTTAGGACTAGGATTTGGAATAGGTTTAGTTTATGGGATGGGATAAAATTAGAATGAGTGATATGGCCAGTATGAGAGTTAAAGTTATGTTTATGTCTAGGTTTAGGGTTATGGCTAGGGATAGGGCTAAACTGCAGCTAGGGTTAGTGTGAGGGCTAGGGTTAGAAATACTTTTAGAATTAGCATCAGGTTAATGGCTAGTTTTAGGTTTAAGCATCGATTTAGGGTTAGTTTTAAAGTTAGGTTTCGATCTAGTGTTAAATCTAGGGCTAAGGATAGGGCAATTGTGATGACAAGGGTTAGGGTTACAGTTAGGGTTAAGTTTAGAGTAAGGGTTGTAGTTTTCGCTAGGTTTATGGCTAGGGAAAGGGTTAGTATTAGGGTTAGTTCTTAGGGTTAGAGTTTTGATTAAGGCTAGCTTTATGGCTAGGATGAGGTTAAGGGTTTTTGTTAGGGTTAGGGATAGTATTAGGGCTAGGGCTAATATCAGGTTATCCTTGAGGATAGATTTAGTGTTAGGTTTATGGCTTGTTCTAGTATAAGGATTAGGTTTATGGTAAGATTGAGGTTTATATCTAGGCTTAATGTTTTCGGGTCAGTGTCAGGGTTAGTGTTTGGGTTAGGTTAGGGTTTAGATTTAGGGTAATGACAGGGTTAGTATTAGGATTTAGGTTTGGTTTAGTGTAGTGGATAGGGTTAGGGTTGGGTCTAGTTTTAGCTTAAGGGTTAGGGTTATTGTTAGGGTTATGGATAGGTTTGGATCTAAGGTTAGGGCTAGGTTTATGTATAGGATTTGCACTAGCTTTAGGTTATGGTTAGGTTTAAGTTTAGGGTTAAAGCTAGGTTTAGGACTTGGATTAAGGCTAGGTTTTCGGTTAGGTTACGGCTAGGGTTAACCCTAAGGCTAATGTATGAGCTAGGGTTGTGATTGGAGGTAGTAATAGGGTTGGAGTTAGGGCTAGGTCTAGTGTTAGCTTAAGGTTTATGGTGAAGATGATGTTTAGAGCCTGGTTTAGTGTTAGGGTCAGAATCGGGGTCAATTTTAGTTTTTGGGCTAGGGTTAGGACTAGAATTAAGGGTATCATTAGGGCTAGGTGTAGGGTTAGGGGTAGGTTTTGGTTAAGGGTTATGGTTATGGCTATGACTCTGTTTTGTTTTAGGGCTAGAGCTAGGATTAGAGCTAGTTTTAGAATTAGCATTAGCGTTAGGTCTAGTGTTAAGTTTAAGTTTAGGATTAGATTTAAGGTTAGATTTAGAGTTAGGGTTAGATCTAGGTTTATGGCCAGGTCTATGAATAGGTCTAGGGTTACACCCTGGATAGACTAGGATTAGGATTCTAGTATAGGATAGAGTTAGAACTAGGGTTAGTGTCAGGGTGAGAGTTAGAGTTAGTCTTTGGGCTTGAATTAGGGTTAGGGACAGAGATAGGGCAAAATTATGGCTAAGATTAAGGCTAGGGTTAGTGTTAAGATTAGGGCTAGGGTTTGGGTAAGGAATAAAATTAATGTATGTTTAGGGCTAGAATGAGGGCTAGGCTTTGTGTTTGGGTTAGGGCTAGGTGTAAGGTTAGGGTAAATATAAGGTCTAAGGTTAAGGTTTGGAATAGTTTTAGGGTTAGGATTATGGCTAGGTCTAGTGTAAAGTTTAGGTAGGGTAAGAGTCAGGTTTAGAGCCAGGGTAATTATTAGGGTGTCAGTATTAGTGTGTGGTTTAAGTGAGGTTAAGTTAGGACTCGAATTAGCATTAGGGATAGGGTTAGTGTAATGATTGGGTTAGGTATAGAGTTCAGGGTAGGTTTAGGAAAATTGATAGGGTTGGGGAAAATGATAGGGTTAGGGTTGAGCCTAGGGTTAGCATTATGGTAAGGGTTATTTTTAGACTAATGGATACAGTTAGAGTTAAGGTTAGGGCTAGGATTATGGTTGCGATTATGTCATGTGTTAAGGTTAAGCTAAGGGTTAGAACTAGGATTAGGTTTAGGGTTATGTTTAGCATAAGCATTAGGTTCTGTGATGTAATTAGGCCTAGGCTGAGAGTTAGGTTCAGAGTTTGGGCTAGGGATAGGTTTAAGGTAAATTATGGGTTAAGGTTGGGGTTAGGGTTAGACCTAGGTTTAGTGTAAGGTTAGAATAAGGGTCATGGTTAGGGTTAGGGTTTGGGATAGTGTTAGAGCTAAAATGAAGGCTAAGGATAGGACTATTAATAGGGTTAGGGTTTTGGTTTGTCTAAGGACTAGGGATAAGTAAAGGGTTACTCTTAGGTTTACGGTTTCACTTAGGGTAATGGATTTATTTAGATCTAGGGTTAGGGCTATGGTCACGGTAAGGTTTCGGGCTCGGTTTAGGACTAGATTTCTGTTAGGCTTAGGGCTACGATTAGGGCAATGACTAATGTAAGAATAAAGGTTACCATTAGAGTTAGTTTTAGGGTTATGATTAGGGGTAGGTTAAGTGTTAGGATTAGGTTTAAGTTTAGCATAATATTTATAGCTACTGTTCTTATTAGAATAGGAGTCAAGGTTTGGGTTAGGTTTATGGTTAGCCTTAAGACTCAAATTAGGGCTATTGTTAATATTAGTTTTTTGTTTGAATTTAGGGCAGTGTTTAGAGCTGGGGTGAGTGTTAGAATATGCGTCAGGGTCAGGATTAGTTTTAAGGTGAAGCTTAGGACTCGAATTAGGGCTAGGTTTAGGTCTAGGCGTAGTGTTAGTTTTTGGTTTAATTAAGGTTTAGGTTTAGGGCTATTGTTCAGTTTTGTTTAACTGCTAGGATTATGGTTAGGGCTAGTTTTACTATTAGCATTAGAGTAAGGGCTAGTGTTAGTCTTAGGCTTAGGTTTAAGATTAGATTTAGAGTTAGGCTTAGGGCTGGGACTAAGTTTAGGACAAGTGTTAGGGCTATTGTTAGGTTTAATGTAGCAGATAGGAATACAACTAGGGATAGGACTAGGGCAAGATTTAGAGTTAGACTTAGGGCCAAGGTTAGGATAGGGTTAGAGATAGAGATAAATTAGGGTTAGGATTAGGGCTACGTTTTGTATTTAGCTTAAGCCTAGGGTTAGGGTTAGTGTTAGGGTTAGGTTTAAATTTAGGGTAAGGAATGACATTATAGCTAGGTTTAGAGGTAGGGTGAAGGTTTGAATTAGGATTAGGTGTAGGGCTAGATTCAGGGTTATGATTAAGGCTAGGATTGGGGCTAGGATTACGGCTAGGTGTTTGTTTATATTTAGGGCTACGATTATGGCTAGAGCTAATTTCAGGCCCAGAATTATGGTTAAAGATAGTTTTAGGATTAGGTTTATGGCTTCGTCTAGGCTAAGGGTTAAGTTTTGAGTTATAGTCAAGTTTACAATTAGGGGTATTATTAGGGTCAAAGTCTGGGTTAGGGTTTGGGATAGGTTAAGGTTTCAAATTTGGGCTTGAATTGGTTTTAGGATTAGGGTTAGGGTAATGATAGAGTTAGGTTTAGGATTCAGGTTAACTTTAGGGTAATGGAAGTGTTATGATTTGGGATAGGGGTAAGTTTACGCCTAGGGTTATCATTATGGTTAGGGTTATGGTTAAAGTAATGGATAGAGTTAGAGATCAGTTTAAGGTTAGAGTTCTGGTAACTATTAGGGCTAGTGTTAGGGTTAGGTTAGGTTTGAATCTAGGCTTTGGGCTTTGATTAGGGTTAAGATTTGGCTTATGTTAGGACTAGGGTTATGGTTACAGCTAATGTAAGTACTAGGTTTAAAATTAGGGCTAGTATTAGGGTTTTAGTGCTAGGTTTAGAGTTAGTGTTAGGCTTAGGGTTAGGGTGATGTTTAGAGCTAGAAGTGTTAGGGTAAGTTTCAGATTCAGGGTTATTATTTGGGTTCGGCTTCCAAATAAAATTAGGACTAGGGTTAGGTCTAGGTTTAAGATTAGAGTTTGTTTTAGGTTAAAGTTTAGGGTTAGAGCTATGGCTTAGTTTTGTTATAGGGCTAGGGCTAGAGTTAGGGCTCATTTTAGGATTAGTGATATGGTTTGGGCTAGTGTTAGGTTTAGGCCTAAGCTTTGGGTTAGGTCTAGATTTAGAGTTACATTTTGACTAAGGTTAGTGCTAGGGATAAATATAGGGCAAGAATAGAACTAGGGTTAGGACTAGGGTTAGGGTTATGTTAAGGGACAGGGTAATAACGAGTGATAGGGCTGGTGTGAGAGTTAGAGTTAGTCTTAGGGATAGGGTAAGGTTAGGTTTAGGGATGGGGCTAAATTACGGCTATGGTAATGTTAGGGCTAGGGTTAGGGATAGTTTTAGGTTTGGGCTTAGGCATCGATTTAGGATTAGATTTAGAGTTAGGTTTCAATGTAGGGTTAGTGCTAGGGCTAAGAATAAGGCAAGGGTTATCATGAGGGTTAGGGTTAGAGTTAGGGTATAGTTTAGGCTAAGGATGTGGTTATACCTAGGTTTAGGGCAAGGGTGAAGATTACTAAAGAGTTAGAAGTAGGGTTAGAGTTATGATTAAGGCCTAATCTAGTCCTCATTGTAAGGCTACAATGAGGACTAGAATTTGTTTCAGGGTTAGGGATACTATAAGGGCTATTGCTAATGTCAGGTCTAGGTAACAGTTAGGGATAAATTGAGTGTTAGTTTATGGCTTGGTCCAGTGTAAGGGTTAGGTTTTTGGTTAGGGTCTGGTTTTGATCTAAGGTAGAATCAGGGTCAGGATTAGGGATTGGATTAAGTTAGTTTTTATGTGCAGGGCTCGAATTAGTGTTTAATTTACGTTTATGGTAATGATATGGTTAGGTTTAGGGTTTAGGTTTGGTTTAGTGTAATGTATAGGGTTAGAGTTAGGACTAGGGTTATCAGAAGCTTAGTGTTATCGTTAGGGTAATGAATAGGGTTAGCCCTAAGGTTAGGGCTAGGGTTATGACAAAATTAAAACTAGTGTTTCGGTTAGTGTTAGGTTAATTTTAGGGTTAAAGCTATGTTTAGGGATCGGGTAATGACACAGTTAGGTTTAGGGTTCAGGTTAGGTATAAGTTAAAGGACATGGTTAAGGGTAGTTCTAGGATTAGGGTTCCACCTAGGGTGAGCATAAAGATTATAGTTATCTTATGGTAATAAATAGGGTTAGAGGTAGGTTCAGGTCTAGGCATAGGGTTAAAATTAGAGATAGGGCTAGAGATAGTGTTATTGTTAGGATTAAGGCTGGGTATAGGCCTAAGATTAGGACTAGTGTTTGTGTCTCTTTTAGGGCTATGATTAGCCTGTGGTTAATGTTAGGTCGGGATTTATTGTTCTGGTTAGTTTTAGGGTTAGGTCATGGCTAGGTCTACTGTAAGGGTTAGGTTTAGGTTAACGGTCAGGATTAAAGCTAGGTGGGGGCTTGGGATGTGGCTCAAGCGGTAGCGTGCTCACCTGGCTTGCGTGCGGCCCAGGTTCAATCCTCAGCACTACATACAAACAAAGATGTTGTGTCCGCCAAATACTAAAAAATAAATTAAAATAAATAAATAAATAAATAAATAAATAAAGGTATGAGTATTATTAAGGTCAGAGTTTGAGTAGAGATTGGTATAGGTTAAGATTCAGGGTTAACGAATGAATTAGCTTTAGGGATAGGCTTAGGGTCTGGGTTAGGGTAATTGATAGGTGTTGAGAGCCACAGCCGAAGGGGCTCCAGCAAACTTTCAGACTGCCAGCTGATGATTGGCTCACAGCGGCCCCAGCAACACCTAGCTGATTGGCTCCTCTGTGGAGATGCTTATTGAGCTATTTCCCTGCCCTTTCAGACAACCAGCTTATGATTGGCTCACAGCGGCCCCAGCAACATCTAGCAACATCTAGCTGATTGGCTCCTCTGTGGTGATGCTTATTGGGCTGTTTCCCTGGCCTTTCAGACCACGGAGCTGCTCATTGGGGGACTTTTTTGGCTCCGCCCATGTGACCCAGCCAATTGGCCTCAAGAGCAGGAGGATTGTGGGAGGAAGAGGCTGGATTGAGGTGTGTGGCTTGTGGGAAGCCAGTGGTGGCAGTTGGGCTCTGAGGGTTTTTTCCTGAGGAGCTGTTTTGTTTGGCGTCTGCAGTTCTTAAAATAAAGTTAGTTTCTTTTGACAAGTGGTTCCTGAATTGTGCCCAGCCAGACTGCAGCAGATAGGGTTAGGTTTAAGGTTCAGGTTAGGTTTAGAGTAATGAATAGGGTTAGTTTTAGCAATAGTGTTAATGTTAGGCCTAGGGTTAGCATTTGGGTTAGGCTTATCTTTAGGGTAATGGATAGGGTTAGAGCTAAGTTTAGGGATAGGGTTATGGTTTGAATTAGGATTGGGTTAGGGTTAGGCCTTGGGTTCATTCCAGGGTAAGATTTGGGGTAAGTGTTTACATTTGAGATAGGATTAGGGCTAGCGTGAGGGTTAGGTTTAGAGTGATGGCTAATGTTAGGGTTAAGGTCAGGGTTATGTTTAGATTAAGGTTAGAGTTTGAGCTAAAATTAGGGTTAGGGTGAGGGTTAGTGTTAAGGTTAGTTCTAGACTTATGGTTAGGGTTACAATAAGGTCTAGATTTAGAGCTAGGATAAGGGCGAAGTTTCATGTGAGATTTATGGCTATCATTATGGCTATGGGTAATGTAAGAGCTATGGATATGATTATGGATAGTTTTAGAGTTAGGGTTATGGATAAGTCTGGTGTTCTAGTTAGTTTTGGGGTTAGAAAAAGATTTAGAGCTACGATTTGTTTTACGGTCACTATCATTGTCAGGTTGGTGTTAGGTTTAGGGTTTTGGTGGCTCGCACGGGGAGCGACTGAGGGTAAGTAAACTGCTCGCCCCTGAGGGCAGGGTGAGAGGACGGGTAGCCATTTTACGATTCCTCTTTTGTTTTGCTTCATTTTTGTTTTAAGTTGCCTGTCCCTGGAGATGAGTGAGACGGAAGAAAAACCACTCACATCTGAGGAAAAACTATTTACGTCTGAGGAACACATAGGGAGAAAGGACGGATGCACATATCAGAAGGATAGAAAGGCTATAATGAATTTTTGTTTTTCCCTTTTTGTTTCATTCTGTCTCAGTTTTGTTTGGCATCATATTGTTGGGTTGTATTATAGTAGAAATACGGAATCAGAAATTAGTAAAAAACAAACTGAAAGAGTGTTAAATAAATTGTTAGAGGAAGGAGGCATCCCAGTAAAATCAAGAACAGTTAGGGCATACATTGATACAATACAAAAATGTAGCCCATGGCTTTTTAAGGAGGAGTTGTTACATATATCACAATGGAACCATCATGGTGAAGATTTAAAAAGAATAGAAAAGAACACCCCAGGAACTCTGCCAGTTGGCACATTGACATTGTGGGCATTGGTATCTGGTTTTCTTAGTCCAAAGCCTTCAATTGAGACAAAGGTAGAGGAAGGAGAAGACATACTGATTCAAGTAAAAGAGAAGGTCTCTCAAGTTCCTCAGAAAGAGAAAAAGATTCAAGTAAAAGAGAAGGTCTTTCGAGCTAATCAGACAGAGAAAGAAAGTTTAGAGCAGAAAAAGCCATCAGGGGGAAAGTTACAAAAGGAGACTGCTACTAAAACCTTTCTATCACCAGAGGGCTTAATTATCCAACCAACAGCACCACCTCTACAGGAAACTGCTATATAACACCTTTCTATCACCAGAGGATGTAAGTGTCCAACTGACAAGGCCACCTCCATATGCTGAGAGGCCTCCAACCCCCGCAGTTGATAGTTCAGATCCTGAGACAGGATCTCAAGTATTAACATGCCCTGTATTTGAGGTAGGAGGGCAGCGAATTTACCATGCTTTAAATTTCAAAACAGTGAAGCAGCTAAAAGAGGCTGTAACAACCTATGGTCCTCAAGCACCCTTCACTGTAAGCTTGGTCGAATCCTTTACCAACTTGAACATGACGACAGCAGATTGGGCTAATATGTGTAAAGCTGTGCTAAATGGAGGACAATACCTGTTATGGAAGGTTGCCAATGAGGAATTTTGCAAGGAGATGGCTAGGCGAAATGCAGCAGCTGGTTATCCTCAGAGAAATCTAGATATGTTGTTAGAAAAGGGACCTTATGAGGATCAGCAGCAAAAAATCGCATATGATCCTGGTGTATATTTACAAATTGCTGTAGATGCAGTTAAGGCATGGAAGACTTTACAAGGACATGGAGGTTTACAAGGTCAATTATCTAAGATAATACAAGGAGCTAATGAATCTTACACTGAATTTGTAGATAGGCTTATTCAAACAGGTACCAGAGTTTTGGGGAATACAGAACAAGCAATGCCATTAATAAAACAACTGGCTTATGACCAAGCGAATTGTTGGTGCAGAGATATCATTAGACCATGGAGACATGAATATTTAAACACATATATTAAATTATGTAGAGACATTAATGAACAGGAGCAAGTCATGGCAGCTGCAGTAAAATAGGCTTTAGATCCCAGAGACATTAATGAACAAGGGCAAATTGTGGCAGCTGCAGTAAAACAGGCTTTAGATTCCAGGCCAAGAACATGGTACAATTGTGAACAAACAGGACATTTTAAAAGGAATTGCACCATAGGAGGCGGGTTTAACAAAACTAGGTATCAAAGGAGTAGAATACCGGGTATTTGCCCACAATGCCTTAGAGGGAGACATTGGGCTAATGAATGACGTTCTCAAACCACCATAGAGGGTACTCCATTATCAAAAAACGAACAAGGACCAAGTGTTTATCCACGATATCGTGGGGAAAGGCATTGGGCTCCATTGCCAAAAAGTGGACAGGGGGGCCCAATGCTCCAGGGCCCAAAACCACAAATATACGGAGCACTGGAGGAACCCAGCAACCCCATCAGGGTAGTGCCCAGGACACATTGTCCATCAGATCCCTCATCAGACAAACCAGAGGGAGCGCAGGGTTGGACATCTGTGCCTCAGCCAGATCACTAATAACTCCAGAGATGGGAGTTCAAATCATTCCCACAGGGGTGAAAGGACCTCTTCCCAAAGGAACAGTAGGCTTATTATTGGGACGCAGCTCTTCTACTCTAAAAGGACTTATGATAAGTCCTGGGATAATTGATCCAGATTATGAAGGTGAAATAAAAATTATAGCCAGTTCTCCAAATGGTATATCAGTAATTTCACCAGGAGATAGAATAGCACAGTTACTAATAATACCAAGCCTACATGATAAATTTTCCAGTCATGCTGTAGAAAGAGGTTCCAAGGGATTAGGCTCCACAGGTGTAGATTGGGCTATGCTGTCTTTAAATTTAGATTCTCGCCCCATGCTAAAACTAAATATTCAAGGAGATGAATTTAATGGGCTACTGAATACAGGTCCAGACCTTAGCATCATCTCTCGTCAAGAATGGCCAAAACATTGGCCATTACAACAAGCCACTCAAACGCTTCGAGGCCTAGGAGTGGCGACTAATCCCCATAGAAGTGCATTGGTATTAGATTGGAAGGATCCTGAAGGATGTGAAGGAACTATAGAGTCATATGTATTGGATCATCTTCCTATAAATTTATAGGGGACGAGATGTCCTAGATCAATTAGGTTTGACATTAACAAATAACATCAACCAAAATGCATCCACTATTATGACTAGACAAGGTTTTAGGAAAGGAAAAAGATTCGGAAAACAAGAACAAGGTATAGCAGCACCAATAAAATGATCAAGGAACAGACAGACATTGGTTGGATTTTCAGAAAGGGCCACTAGGACAATAAAAATTACTTGGAAATCAGAAAGACCAGTATGGGTTCCTCAGTGGCCCCTGACTAAAGAAAGGATACAAGCAGCCCATGATCTGGTCAAACAACAATTAGCGGAAGGACATATACAACCTTCTGTATCTCCCCATAATACTCCCATTTTTGTCATCAAAAAGAAATCTGGTAAATGGAGATTATTGCAAGATTTAAGAGCCATTAATAATGAGATGGTTATTATGGGACCTGCTCAATCGGGGATTTTTCAATTGTCTGCTTTGCCAAAAACTTGGTATGTTTTAGTTATAGATATTAAAGATTGTTTTTTTTTTTCAATTCCAATTCATCCTGAGGATAGTCCACGTTTTGCATTTACTATCCCTGCACTGAATCATGAAGGTCCTGATCAGAGATATGAATGGAAAGTACTCCCTCAAGGGATGGCTAACAGCCCAACTAAGTGTCAAATTTATGTTAACAAAGCAATCCAGCCACTTAGAAATCAAAATCCTGAACTACAAATATTTCACTATATGGATGATGTATTATTAGCACACAAAGCTAAAAAAACATTGCTAGAATGTTATGCCACACTTACAAACTTATTAAAAAATTATAGTCTAGAGATAGCAATAGATAAAGTACAATTAAATTTTCCAGTTAACTATTTAGGAGTTCTATTATCCTCAACCATGGTCCGTCCACCAAAAATTCAAATACGAGTAGATCAACTCAAATCACTTAATGACTTTCAAAAGTTATTAGGAGACATAAATTGCATAAGGCCTTATCTAGGTATACCAACAGGAGAGTTGGGACCTTTATTTGATATCCTAAAAGGTCCATCAGATTCAAATTCACCCCGAATGTTAACGCCTGAAGCAAGAAAGGCATTAAAAATCATTAAAACATATATGGAAAATATGCATTTAGATAGAATTGATATAAGTTTGCCTTTATTATTTATTGTACTACCAACAAAAAATATTCCTACAGGAGTATTTTGGCAAGAAGGTCCATTATTATGGATACATTTATCTTATTGTCCTATCACTATTCTTACTAGGTATCCTGAGACTGTAGGACAATTAATACTCAAAGGAATAAAAGCAGCAAAGGGAGTGTTTGGAATTTCTCCCAATAAAATTATTACTCCATATACTATGAATCAAATTGATGAGTTAGCTAATGAGTTAAATACTTGGGCAATAATCATGTGCAAATCTAATGTTTCATTTGATAACCACTTACCATCTAATCTTTTATTGTCTTTTTTGGTCATCGCATCCTGTAATTTTTCCAAAAATGACAAGAAAAACACCTATCGGGAATGCTCCAAATATATTCACTGATGTATCAAATAATGGTACAGCAGCAATAGTTACACCTGATCAAACTTTTACATTTTTAGTACCCAAACAATCAGCTCAAAAGGTAGAGCTTAAGGCAGTATTACAGGCTTTTGT
Organism: Callospermophilus lateralis; assembly: GCF_048772815.1. NCBI lineage: Eukaryota > Metazoa > Chordata > Mammalia > Rodentia > Sciuridae > Callospermophilus > Callospermophilus lateralis. The sequence goes on from NC_135306.1 coordinate 88,177,590, forward strand.
GATGTTTAAAAATTCTGTATTTAATTTATTTTCCGATAGTCAGTATATAGTTAATGCTATAGTATCCCTTGAAGATGCTAGTAGGATTTCCCCTTCCTCTACTGTTTTCTTTTTGCTTTCCACTATACAAAGTCTAATCTGGGAAAGAAAAGATCCATTCTTTATAGGACATATCAGGGCACATACAGGATTGCCTGGAGCCCTTAGTTTGGGCAATAATTTAGCAGATAAAATTACACATGACATATATATTTTCTCTACACTAGAAGAAGCTATAAATTTTCATAAAAAGTTCCATGTCAATGCTAATACTATACAAAAGTGTTTTAAAATAACTAAGGAACAATCTAGACAAATAATAAAACAATGTCAAAATTGTGTGACCTTTTTACCACAAGTTAATCTTGGAATCAATCCTAGAGGATTGATACCTAACCATATTTGGCAGATGGACGTCACACACTTTCCAGAATTTGGAAAATTAAAATATTTACATGTTACAGTTGATACTTCTTCTGGATTTTTGATGGGCTCCCTTCATGCCAGAGAAAAAAACTAAAGCTGTTATACCTCATTGCTTACAAAATTTTGCCACTATGGGCATTCCAAAACAGTTAAAAACAGATAATGCCCTTGGTTATACTTCTACCTCTTTTAAACAATTTTGCTTATCATTTGGCATTACTCATATAACATGAATCCCATACAATCCACAGAAACAAGGCATAGTTTAAACAGCTCATCAAACAATGAAAATGTACTTATTAAAGCAAAAAGAAGGAATTGGGAAGGGGTATATATTCCCCAAAGATTAACTTAAAATAACCCTTTTTACTCTAAACTTTTTAGATTTGGATTCATCAGGGCTTAGTGCTGAGGAAAGGCATATGTGTCTAAAAAATATACATAAGCCCAAGGTACTTTGGAAGGATATTCTAACAGGAAAATGGAAAGGTCCTGACCCAGTAATTGTCTGGAGTCAGGGGTCAGTTTGTGTGTTTCCATAGGGAGAACAGCAGCCGATTTGGATTCCAGAGAGATTAACTAAGGTCCTGACCCAGTGATTTCCTGGAGTCGGGGGTCTGTTTATGTGTTTCCACAGGGAGAACAGCAGCTGATTTGGATTCCAGAAGATTAACTAAACCAATTTCTACAGACCAAAAAGAAGATGATTTAGCTCAAATTCATAACAACTGATATCCAGAACACTAGTTTTGTTATTCTTACGTCTGCGACAGAACCAGAATGCTTTTTTCAATATCTATTTTATTATTGCCCTTTCCCATATCATGATGTTCTATTTTGTTTTTTGAGCTCATACAGACCTAGGTTAATGTTTTGCTGATCAGTTCTATTTTTTGACTATAGAGTTTTTAAACATTGCAATGGAGATTTCACCTGTAAAAAGTTATAAGGCCTTTACTATTATGTTATGTGTCGTATGTATTATCTGTGCACACTTGTGTTTTGTGTTATATGTTTAAATGTAATTATGTCCATATATCATATATGATTAGCGCTCATGAAAAAATGGATCCAAATAATTTTTTTTTTATTCCAGTGATTTACATGGTTTAATTTAAATTGGGTAAACAGCTGTTGAGGATTGTTTTAAAATGTGAACAAAAAGGAGGTTAACAGATCTGTTTGTTTACTTTTACCTTTCCTTTTCATTATATTTAATAATTCTCTTAAAGATAATGTAAATTGTTAAGAAAATTGTTTTCTTTTAGTGCCTTCTGGAATTTTACATAATTTTTTCTTTAGCCATTATTGCCAGAATTCCTATCTTTATCCCAGTGCTGGTGAAGACAATGTAAATTGTTAAGAAAAATGTTTTCTTTTAGTGCCTTCTGGAATGTTACATAATTTTTTCTTTAGCCATTATTGCCAGAATTCCTATCTTTATCCCAGTGCCAGTGAAGACAATGTAAATTGTTAAGAAAATTGTTTTCTTTTAGTGCATTCTGGAATGTTACATAATTTTTTCTTTAGCCATTATTGCCAGAATTCCTGTCTTCATCCCAGTGCATGAAGACAAAGATAAAACCAACCTACAGCTTCTGCAATAGCCATCACTGAACTGCTTACAGAACTTACCTGGACTATGTATCACTTGTATGCATTGTGAACTCACCTATATGCATTGTGAACTATCTGTTAGTTCAGCGACTTGTGGTAGGGTTGGGGTATTTTTGCTGATGATGTCATCGGTGGTACAATTTTTCCAAAAGGAGCCATCAATTGGCTTGGTGTATCTTCCTCCCTTCTGCTTGTCATGATCGTTCAGCTAAAATTTGGGGGCCAACAGAGGTGAGGCAAAGAACCTCACCCCCCCGCTGGTACAAAGACCACCACACAGGTGTGGCTGTATCCTGGACCAGTAGTCAGTGATGGGTAAGACCCAATTACTATTGGACAACCTAAGGCAGGCACGGTCCCTAAGCCAGATGCTTATTGTTTAAACAGACAGGGGGAGATGTTGAGAGCCACAGCTGAAGGGGCTCCAGCAAACTTTCAGACTGCCAGCTGATGATTGGCTCACAGTGGCCCCAGCAACATCTAGCAACATCTAGCTGATTGGCTCCTCTGTGGTGATGCTCATTGGGCTGATTCCCTGCCCTTTCAGACCACGGAGCTGCTCATTGGGGGACTTTTTTGGCTCCGCCCATGTGACCCAGCCAATCAGCCTCAAGAGCAGGAGGATTGTGGGAGGAAGAGGCTGGATTGAGGTGTGTGGCTTGTGGAAAGCCGGTGGTGGCAGTTGGGCTCTGAGGGTTTTTTCCTGAGGAGCTGTTTTGTTTGGCATGTGTAGTTCTTAAAATAAAGTTAGTTTCTTTTGACAAGTGGCTCCTGAATTGTGCCCAGCCAGACTGCGGCAGATAGGGTTAGGTTTAAGGTTCAGGTTAGGTTTAGAGTAATGAATAGGGTTAGTGTTAGCAATAGCGTTAATGTTAGGCCTAGGGTTAGCATTTGGGTTAGGCTTATCTTTAGGGTAATGGATAGGGTTAGAGCTAAGTTTAGGGCTATGGTTAAGGTTTGAATTAGGATTGGGTTAGGGTTAGGCCTTGGGTTCATTCCAAGGTTAGATTTGGGATAAATGTTAGCATTTGAGATAGGATTAGGGCTAGCATGAGGGTTAGGTTTAGAGTGATGGCTAATGTTAGGGTTAAGGTCAGGGTTATGTTTAGATTAAGGTTAGAGTTTGAGCTAAAATTAGGGTTAGGGTGAGGGTTAGTGTTAAGGTTAGTTCTAGACTTATGGTTAGGGTTACAATAAGGTCTAGATTTAGGGCTAGGATAAGGGCGAAGTTTCGTGTGAGGTTTATGGCTATCATTATGGCTATGGGTAATGTAAGAGCTATGGATATGATTATTTATAGTTTTAGAGTTTGGGTTATGGATAAGTCTGGTGTTCTAGTTAGTTTTGGGGTTAGGAACAGATTTAGAGCTAGGATTTGTTTTATGGTCACTATCATTGTCAGGTTAGTGTTAGGTTTAGGGTGAGGGCCTGATTTAGGACTAGTTTTAAGTCTTGATAGAGTTAGTCTTTATGTTAGGTTAACGGTTATTGTTAGGGTTACTGCTAGGTTTTTTATTAGGGCTAAGGCTAGATTTATGACTCTATTTAGGATTAGGTTTTGTCTTGTTCTAGTGTTACTGTTAGGTTTAGGTATAGGTTTACTGGTAGGTGTAGGGTTAGTGTTCAATTTAGGGTGTCAGTTTTAGACCTATGATTTGTGTTAGGGTCAGAATAAAAGTTAGGATTAGAGTTAGGATTAAAGCTAGAATGAGGGCTAGCTTAAAGACTAGTAATAGAGATAGGGTTTGAGATAGGCTAAAGATTATACTTAGGACTAGGGTATCATTATGGTGAGGGTTTGGCTTTAGGTAAGGGATAGGGTTAGAGGTAGAGTTAGTGTTTTGTTAGGGTAAGGGTTAGGTTTAGGTTTAAATCTAGGTTTAGGGATCAAAATAAGGCTAGGATTTGTGTTAGCATTAGGGCTACAGCTAATGATAGAACTCAGATGCAAGTGGTTTTTCATGAGGATAGAAGTTTAATTAGGGCTAGGATTAGTGTTAGGGCAATATTTAGATCTGGGTTTACTGTTTGGGTCTGAGTAAGGTTCAGGGTTTATTCTAGTTTAAGAGTTAGGACTCAAATTAGGACTATGTTTAGGGCTAGTGTATGGTTAGCATTTGGGTAAGGTAAAGGTTTAGGGTTTGTGTTATGGCTCGATTATTTTAAAAGGGTGGGGTACACTTAGGGCTAGTTTTCCAATTAGAATTTGGGTTAGGGCTAGTGTTAGAGTGAGCTTTAGGGTAAAGGTTAAGGTTAGATCCAGGTTTAGGGCTAGGGTTAACATTAGGGCTAGGTTTGGGGAAAGGGCTAGGGATACATTTTGGGTTATAGTAACAGATAAGTTAAAAATTAAGGATAGGGCTTGATCGAGAGTTAGAGTTAGTCTTAGGGCTAAGGATAGTGTTAAGTCTAGGGTTAAGGCTTAATTAGGGCTAGATTTGAGCTATTATTAGTGTTAGGTTTAGGCCTAGGTTAAGGGCTAGGGTTAGGGTTAGTATTAGTGTTAGGTAAGGTATGATGTTAAAGCTACATTTCAGGCTAAGGCAAAGCATAAAATTAGGGTTAGCGCTACGGTTAATATTAGGGTTATGATTAAGGCTAGGTTTAGGGAGAGTATTACAGCTAGGATTTGTGCTAGGGTTGGGGCTCAGATAAGGGATAGGCTAATGTCAGGTCTAGGGTTATGGTTAGGGGTTGTTTTAGGCTAAGGATTCTGGCCAGGTGTATTGTAAGTGTTTGGTTGAAGGTTAGGGTCAGGTTTACAGCTAGGGGTATTATTAGGGTCAGAATCAGGTTTCGGGTATGTGTTAGGTTAAGGATAAGGCTTAGGGCCCCAATTAGTATTAGAGTTACTGTTAGGGTTAGGGTAATAAATATGGTTAAGTTCAGGGTTAGTGTTAGATTTAGAGTAATGGACAGCTTTAGGGATAGGGATAGGTTTAGGTTTAGGCCTAGGGATAGAATTCAGTTAGGATTATGGTTAGAGTAATAGATTGGATTACAGCCACAGTTAGGACTAGGATTATAGTTAGGTCAGAGCTTTGGTTAGGGTTAGGCCAAGGGTTAGAATTTGGTTAGGGTTATGTTATTGTAATGGATAGGATTAGAGCTAGGGATAGGGCTAGGATTATGGTTAGGATTAGGGATATGGTTTGGGTTAGATTTGGGGTTAGAACAATGTTTAGGTTTATGGGTAGGTTTAGGTTAATTAGTAAGGTTAGGCTTAGGGTTTGGGATAGGGTTAAAGTTAGGGTTAAGACTCTGATTAGGTCTAGGTTTTGAGTTAGGTTAGGGCTATTTAGGACTAGAACTAATGTCAGAACTAGGATTATGATTAGGGCTAGTGTTAAGTTTAGCATTATGTCTAAATCCAGTGTGTAGATTAGGTTTGGGTTTAGGGTGATTATTAGAGATAGGGTTTGTGTTACCGTCAGAGTCAAGATCAGTGTACTGATCAGAGTTAGGTATAGACTCAAATTAGGGCTAGGGTTAAGGCTACTTGTAGTGTTAGGGTTTGTGTAAGGGTTAGAGTAAGTACTCAAATTAGGGCTAAGTTTAGGGATAGGTGTAAGGTTAGTGTTTGGTTTAGGATAAGGGTTAGGGTTAGGATTATGGCTCGGTATTGTTTCAAGGCTAGGGTAGGATTAGAGCTAGTGTTCCAATTAGCATTAGGTTTAGGGCTAGTGTTAGGGTGAGATTAGGGTTTAAGATTAAATATTACAACTAGGTTTAGGGCTTGGTTGATGGATAAAATTAGGGTTGAGACTAGGGAAAGGACTAGGTTTTGGTTTATGCAAGGTATAGGCTTTTTAACTAGGGATAGGCCTCAGGTGAGAGTTAGAGTTAGTCATAGGTCTAGGGATAGGATTAGGTTTAGGATATGGGTTAATTTAGGGCTAGGTAGCCCTAAGATTACTGTTAGATTTTGGCTTAAAGTTGGGACTACTGTTAGGATTAGGGTAAGATATGATGTTAAAGCTATATTTGGGCTAGTGCATGGGATAAAATTAGGGTTAGGGCTCTGCTTAATGTTAGGATTTGGATTAAGGCTAGGTTTAGAGCTAGGATTTGGGATAGGGTTTGTGCTAGGTTTAGGGCTAGGATTAGGTCTATGGCTAATATCAGTCTAGGTTATGGTTAGGGATAGTTTTAGATTTAGGTTTATGGTCAGGTCTGTTGTAAGGGTTACATTGAGTGTTAGTGTCAGGTTTACAGATAGGGGTATTATTAGGCTCAGAGTCAGGCTTGGTGTATGGGTTAAGTTAAGATTTAGGGTTAGGGCTAAAACTAGCATTAGGGTTAGTATAATGGATATGGTTTGTTTTCAGGTTTAGGTTTGGTTTAGTATAATGAACAGGGGTAGGATAAGGCATAGGTTTAGAGGTAGGCCTTGGGATAGAATTTGTTTAAAGTTATGGTTTATGTAATGGATATAATTAGAGCTACAGTTAGGACTAGGGTTATGTTTAGTTTAGGGGTATGGTTAGGGTTAGGCCTAGGGTTAGAATTTACTTATGATTATGGTTACGATAATGGATAAAATTATATCTAGGTTGAGTGCTAGTGTTATGCTTAGGAATAGTGCTATGTTTCAGTTGAGGTTTCAAGTTAGGACAAGATTTAGTTTTAGTGTTAGGTTTAGGTTAAGTGTTAGGGCTAGTGATATGGTTTGGGCTATGATTAAAACTAGAGTTAAGGCTCGGATTAGAGCTAGGTTTTGGGTTAGTTTAGGTCTAATGTAGGACTAAGACTTGTTGAGAGCCACAGACGAAGGGGCCCCAGCAAACTTCCAGCTTCCAGCAAACTTCCAGCTTCCAGCTGATGATTGGCTCACAGCGACCCCTGCAAAATTCTAGCTGCCAACTGATTGGTTCCTCTGAGGTGATGCTCATTGGGCTCTTTCCCCGCCCTTTCTGACCACGGAGCTTCTCAGTGGGGGACTTTTTTTTGGCTCTGCCCACATGACCCAGCCAATCAGCCTCAAGAGCAGGAGGAGTGAGGGAGGTTGAGAGGCTTGTGGGAAGACGGTGTTGGCCGTTAGGCTCTGAGGGAATTCCTGAAGAGCTCGTATGGTGTGGTAGTGTGTGTTCTAAAAATAAAGATTGTTTTTGCTTGATAATTGGCTCATAAGTTGTGCCCAGCCAGACTGCGTCATTTGGTGGCCTGCAAGGGGAACGATTTAGGGTAAGTGATAAGGTTAACTTATAGCCCCTGAGGGCAGGGTGAGAGGATGGGTAGCCATTTTAAGATTCTTTTTTTATTTTGCTTCACTTTTGTTTTAAGTTTCCTGTCCCTGCAGATGTGTAAGATGGAAGAAAAAACCACTTGCATCTGAGGAAGAGATAGGCAGAAAAGATACAGATGGACATTTCATGAGGATAGAAAGGCTATTATAATGATCTTTTGTTGTTCCAGTTTTGTTTCATTCTGTTTCAGTTTTGTTTGGTGTTATCTTGTTGGGTTGTATTATAGTTATAGTAGAAATATTCAAGTAAAAGAGAAGGTCTCTCGAGCTAGTCAGACACAGAAAAAAATTCAAGTAAAAAAGAAGGTCTCTCTCCATCTAGTCAGACAGAGGAAGAAAGTTTAGAGCAGAAAAAGCCATCAGGGGAAAAGTTACAACAGGAGACTGCTACTAACAGCTTTCTATCACCAGAGGGCGTAAGTGTCCACCCAACAGCACCACCTCTACAGGAGACTGCTACTAACACCTTTCTAGCACCAGAGGACGTAAGTGTCAAACCAACAGCATCACCTCCATATGCTGGGAGGCCCCCAAACCTTGCAGTTGATAGATGGGATCCTGAGACAAGACTTCAAATATTAACATGCCCTTTATTTGAGCAGGCAGGAGGGAAGCAAATTCACCATGCTTTAGATTTCAAAACAGTGAAGCAGCTAAAAGAGGCTGTATAAACCTATGGTCCTCAAACACCCTTCACAGTGAGCATGGTCAAATCCATTACCAACTTGAACATGAGGCCAGCAGATTGGGCTAGTATGTGTAAAGCTGTGCTAAATGGAGGACAATACCTGTTATGGAAGGTTGCCAATGAGGAATTTCACGAGGAGACAGCTAGGCAAAATGCAGCAGCTGGTTATCCTCAGGGAAATCTAGATATGTTGTTAGGAAAGGGACCTTATGAGGATCAGCAGCAACAAATTTCATATGATCCTGGCGTATACTTACAAATTGCTGTTGATGCAGTTAGGTCATGGAAGACTTTACAAGGACATGGAGGTTTACAAGGTCAATTATCCAAGGTAATATAAGGAGCTAATGAACCTTACGCTGAATTTGTAGATAGGCTTATTCAAACAGCTACCAGAATTTTTGGAAATACAGAAAAAGTAAGGCTCGGATTAGGGCTAAGTTTTGGGTTAGTTTAGGTCTAGTGTAGAAATAAGGCTAATGTACATTCTAGGGTTATGATAAGAGATAGCATTAGGTCTACATCAAGGTCTAGTGTTTAGATTATGTTTAGGTTTAGGGAGATGTTTAGGGATAGAGTTGGTGTTAGGGTCAGAGTCAGAATCAGTGTTACTGATCAGGGTTAGGAATAGGACTTGAATTAGCGCTACAATTAAGACTAGGTGTAGGGTTAGGTTCTCTGTTAGGTTTAGGGTAAGAATTAGGGATAGGGCTAATGTCAGGTCTAGTGTTACCGTTAGGCTAGGACTAGGTTACGGCTATGGCTCAGTTTTGCTTTGGAGCTAGGGCAAGGGTTAGGGCTAGTTTTAGGATTAGTGATAGTGTTAGGGTTAGTCATAGGATGAGGTTTAGGCTTAGATTTATTGTTATGGTTAGATCTAGGTTTAGGACTAGGGCCTGCATTGGGGTTAAGGTTAGGGCTAGTGTTAGTGTTATGGTAATGGATATGGTTAGAACTAGAAAAAGATCAGGGGTGTGATTAAAGTTATTCTTGGGCTAGAGTTAGGGGTAGGTTTAGGGTTAGGGCTAAATTAGGGCTGGGATTAGCACTAAGGTTAGTGTTAGTCTTAGGCCTAGTTAGGGCTAGGGTTATGGTTAGTGTTAGTGTTAGGGTTGGGGTTAGATTTAGGGGAAGGCTGTTATAGCTAGGTTTAGAGCTAGGGTTCGGGTTACAAGTTGATTTTTGGCTAGTGTTAGGGTTCATGTTAGGATTAAGGCTAGCTTTAGTGGCAGGATGAGGGTATATGTTAGGGCTAGGGCTGAGATTACGACTAGGGCTAATATCAGGTCTAGGTTCAAATAAGTGGTAGTTTTATGGTTAGGTAATGGTTAGGTATAGTGCAAGGGTTAGGTTTAGGGTAAAGGTCAAGTTTAGAGCTAGGTGTTTTATCATGGTCAGTGTTCGGGTATGGTTTGGTTTAGGTTAAGTTTTAGGGTTAAGTCTTGTATTATCATTATAGCATTATAGTTCAGATTAGGATTTGTGTATGGATAGGGTTAAATTTAGGATTCAGTTTAGGTTTAGAGTAATGAATATGGTTATTGTTAGACACAGGGTTAAGGTTAGGTTTAGGATTAGCATTTAATTTAGGCTTATTTTTGGGTAATGGATAGGGTTAGAGCTAAGGTTAAAGCTAGGATTAAGGTTAAGTTTATGGATAGGGTTAAGGTTAGGCCTAGGGTTAGTGGCAGGGTTAAGTTTAGGGTAAGTATTAGGGTTTGAGCTAGGGTTAAGTCTAGGGCAAGAGTTAGGTTTAGAGTCAGGACTAGGTTTAGGGTTAGGGTTAGTGTTATGATTAGGGAAAGGGTTAGATTTTTAGCTTGGTTTAAAACTAGGGCGAGGGTTAAGGTTAGAGTTAGGTCTAAGGTTATGGTTAGGGTTTCAATTAGGTTTAGGTTTAGGGCTAGGATAAATGCTAGGTTTTTGTGATGTTTATTGCTAGCATTAGGGCTATGGGTATTGTAATAGCTAACATTATGGTTATGGCTAGTTGTAGGGTTTGGGTTATGGATATGTCTAGTTTTAGGGTTAGATTTTGGATTAGGATAAGGTTTAGAGCTAGGGTTAGTGTTAGGGTAAACATCAGTGTTTGGGTTAGGATTAGGGCCAGAATTAAAAATAGCGATAGGTCTAGGGTAGGGTTAGTCTATGTGTTAGGTTAAGGGTTATTATTAGGGATAGTTCAAGGTTTTATTTAGGACTAAGAAATAATTCATGACTCTCTTTAGGATTAGAGAGCTAGTGTTGTCTAGAGCTAGTGTTACTATTAGGTTTAAATATAGGTTTACCGGTAGGGGTAGAATTAGGGTCCAGTTTATGGTTTGTGTCTGGTTTAGATCAAGGGTTATTGTTAGGGTTAGAATAAGGGTCAGGGTTTGGGTTAGGACTAGAGCAAGAATGAGGCCTAGGGATAGGACTAGTAATAAAGTTAGGGTTTGGGATATGCTTTGGATTAGTGTTACGACTAGGGTAGCATTGGGTGAGGGTTTGGCTTAGGGCAAGGGATAGGATTAGAAATAGGTTTAGGAATAGGGGTAGGGTTAGAATTAGGGTTAGTCTTAGAGTTAAACCTAGGGTTAGGGCTCAGATTAGCACTAGGTTATGTGTTAGCATGAGGGCTACGGCTAATGAAAGATCTTGATTTCTGATTTTGGCTACTACTTGTTCTAGCATTAAGAAAATGATTAGAGCTAGGGTTAGTGTTAGGATCCGAGTCAGGTTCAGGGTTATTTTTAGGGTTAGATTTACCACTCAAATTATGACAAGTGTTAGGGCTAAGTTTAGTCTTTGGTTTAGGTGAAAGTTTAGGGTTAGGTTTCTGGCTCAGTTTTATTTTTAGGGCTAGGATAGGGTTAGAACTAGTTATCCAATTAGAATTGCTGTTAGAGCTAGTGTTAGGGAGAGATTTAGGCTTTAGGTTAGGGTTTGGTCCAGGTTTTGGGATAGGGCAAACTTAGGGCTAAGGTTGGGTCTAAGGATAGTGCTAGGTTTTGGATTATTGTAAGGGATAGGTTTAGAACCAGGGATAGGGCAAGGGCAAGAGTTAGAGTTAGTCTTAGGGATAGGGATAGGGTTAGGGTTAGTGTTAGGCATAAATTATGGCTTGGATCCGTCCTGGGGTTAGTGTTAAGATTAGGCCTAGGTTTAGGGCTAGGATTAAGGTTAGTGTTAGTTTTATGGTAAGGTATGATGTTACAGCTATGATTAGTGCTAGGACAAGGGATAAAATTAGGAATAGGGCTGGGGTTAAGATCAGGGTAAAGATTAAGGCTGGGCATAGAACTAGGATTAGGGCTAGGGATAGGGCTAATATCAGGTCTAGGGTTAAGGTTAGGTAGGGTTAGATATAGGGCTGTGGCTCAGTTTTATATTAAAACTAGGCCTAGAATCAGGGCTAGACTTTTGATTAGCGATACTGTTAGGGCTATTGGTAAGGTGAAGTTTAGGCTTACATTTATTATAATGGTTAGATATAAGTTTAGGGCTATGACTAGGGTTAGGGCTAAGTTTAGGGCTAGTGTTAGGGTTGTGGTAACAGATAGGATTAGAACTAGAAATAGGGCTAGGTTTAGAGTTTGAGTTACTCTTTGGGCTAAGGTTAGGGGTAGGTTTAGGGTTAGGTCTAAATTAGGGCTAGAATTAACACTAGAGTTAGTGTTAGGGTTAGGCCTATGGTTAAAGTTAGTGTTAGTTTTAGGGTTAGGATTAGGTTTAGAGGAAGAAATTGGGTTATAGCTAAGTTTAGGGCTAGGGCAAGGATTAGAATTTAGTTTAGGATTAAGATTAGTGTTTGGGTTAGGATTAAGACTAGGTTTAGGGCTAGTCTGAAGGTTTGTGTTAGGGCTATGGCTATGATTAGGGCTAGGGCTAATGTGAAGTCTCTGTTTATGGTTAGTATTAGTTTTAGTGTTAGGTTATGGCTATGTCTATTGTAAAGTTTAGGTGTAGGGTAAGGGTCAAGTTTAGAGCTAGTTGTATTATTAGGGTCAGAGTCAGTATAGGGTTTTGTTTAGAATTAGATTTAGGGATAATGCTTGAATCAGCAGTGGGTTCCTGTTAGGGTAAGAGTAATGGATAGAATTAGGTTTATGCTTCTGTCTAGGTTTAGAGTCATGGATAGTGTTAGTGTTAATGATAGGGTTATCATTAGGCCTAAGTTTAGTATTTGGGTTAGACATTTCCTTAGGGTAATGGATAGGGTTAGAGCTAAGTTTAGGGCAAGTGTTAGGGTTAGAATTAGGGTTAGGGTTAGGGTTAGGCCTAGGGTTAGGCCTAGGGTTAATGTTAGGGTTAGGTTTAGGTAAGTGTAGGCATTTGAGCCAGGTATAGGGCTAGGGCAAGGGTTAAGTTTTGAGTCAAAACTAGTGTTAGGTTTACAGTTAGAGTTATAATTAGGCTTAGGATTATAGTTTGAGCTAGGTTTAGGGCTAGGACTAGGGTTAGCATTAGGGATAGGTCTAAGTTCATGGTTAGGGTTATGATTAGGGCTAGGTTTAGTGATAGGATAAGGGCTAGATTTTGTGTGATGTTTATGGCTAACGTTAGGGCTTGGGTAATATAAGAGCGAGGGATATGGTTATGTGTAGTTTTAGGGTAAGGGTTATGGGTAAATCTAGTGATAGGGATAGGTTTTGGTTTAGGATAAGTTTTAGAGCTAGGGTTTCTATTAGATCAAGTATAATTGTGGAGTTAGGGTTAGTTTTAGGTTTAGATCCACAATTAGCACTAGTGTTTTGTCTAGTAAGAGGTTTAGTCTTTATGTTATGTTAAGGGTTAATGTTAGGGCTAGTGCTAGGTTTTTGTTTAGAGCTATGGCTAGATTTATGACTCTATTTAATATAAGATTTGTCCAGTGCTTAATTACTGGTACTGGTTTTTCTAGGTATAGGTTTACTGGTGGAGATAGTGTTAGGGTTTGGTTTAGGGTTAGGGTCAGATTTAGATCTAGGGTTAGTGTTAGAGTCAGAATAAGGGCCAGGTTTAGTGTGAGGGTTAGAGCTAGAATGAGGGCTAAATTTAGGACTAGTAATAGAGTTAGGGTTTGGGGAAGGCTAAGAATAATGGTTAGGACTAGGGGAGCATTATGGTGAGAATTTGTCTTAAGGTTATTAATAGGTTTAGAGGTAGGGCTAGGGTTAGAGTAAGGGTTAGGATAAGGGTTTGTGTTAGAGTAAGGGTGAGGGTTAGTGTTAGTGTTTGCATTTGGGATATATTTAGATTAAGGGTTAGTGTTAGGGTTAGTGTTAGGTTTAGGTTTAGGATTAGGTGAGTGTTAGGGTTAGGGTTAGGGTCAGGGTTATCGTTAGTGTCAGGGTTAGGGATTGAACAGGTCTAGGCGTAGTGTTAGGTTTGTGTTTGTGTTAGGGTTAGGGTTAGGGTTACATAAAGGTTAGGGATACGGTTATGGTTATGGTTAGGGTTAGCGGTAGGGTAAGGGGTAGTATTTAGGTTAGGGTTAGGGTTTGTGTTAGGGTTAGGTTTAGAATTAGGTTTTTGTTAGGTTAAGCTTAGGGTTAGAATTACTGTTAGTGTTAGGGTTAGGTTTAGTGTTACGGTTAATGCTAGGGTTAGTGTTGGGGTTTGTGTTAGGGTTAGAGTTTGGGTTAGGGTTAGGTTTATGGTTAGGATTAGTTTTAGGTTTAAAGTTAGTGTTTGTGATAGCGTTTGGGTTAGGGTTAGGGTTCAGGTTAAGGTTAAAGTTAGTTTTCGAGTTAGGGTTAGGTTTAGGTTTAGTGTTAAGGATATTGATAAGTTTAGGGTTTGGGTTTGTGAAAGGGTTAGGTTTGAGTTAGCATTTGGGTTAGATTTAGCCTTAGGATTAGGGTTAGGTTTAGGCTTATGGTTAGGGTTAGTGTTATTTAGTTATGTTGTGGTTACGATTTGTGTTAGTTTTAGGGTTAAAATTAGTGTTATTGTTAGTGTTAGGGTTAGTGTTATGGTTAGGATTTGGGTTAGGTTATTGTTAGGATTAGGGATAGGTTTTGTATTAGGTTTACGGTTAAAGTTAGGGTTTGTATTAGGGTTATTGTTAGGATGTGTGTTAGTGTTAAGGTTACAGTTAGGGTTAGGGTCAATGTTCGTGTTAAGGTGAAAATTGGGGTTAGTGTTAGTTTAAGGTCTAGGTTTACTGTTAAGGTTAGGGTTAGTTTTACAGTTAGCGTTACGGTTTGGATTAGGATTAGTGTCTAAGTAATGGTTACAGTTAGGTTTATGGTTAGATTAAGTGTTAAGGTAAGGGTTACATTTATGGTGAGGTTTAGTGTGGTGTTAGGTTTACATTTAGGTTTAGTGTTAGTGTAAGGGTTAGAGTTAAGTTTAGGGTTCGGGTTAGTGTTTGGGTTGGGGTTTGTGCTAGGTTACCTTTAGGATTATGGTTAGTGTTATGTTATGTTAGTGTTACTGTTAGGGTTATGTTTAGAGTTAGGGTTGTAATTTTGGTTAATATTAGTGTTAAAGATAAGGTTGGGGTTAGCCTTAGTGTTTGGGTTAGGGTTATAGTTAGTTTTAGAGTTAGTGTAGGTTTAGGGTTAGGGTTAGTGTTAGAGTTAGGGTAACAGTCAAGGTTAGGGTTAGGGTTAGGGTTAGGGACAAGGTTACAATTAGGGTTAGATTAGTGTTTTTGTTAGGTTTAGTGTTTGGGTTAGGGTTACAGTTAGGATTAAGTTTAGGTTTAGGGTTAGGGTAATGGTTAGTGTTAAGTTTAGGGTTATTGTTTGTGTTAGGGTTAGCATTAGGGTTAAGGTTACTGTAATTGAGAGGGTTGGGTTTTGTGTTAGTGTTAGGTTTAGGGTTAGGTTTATGATTAGGATTACCATTAGGGTTAAAGATAGGGTTATGGTTAGTGTTAGGGTTAAGAATAGGGTTAGGAGTAGTGTAAAAGTTAGTGTTAGGTTTAAATTTAGGGTTGGTGTTAGGGTTAGAATTGGTGTTAGGGTTATTTTTAGGGTTAGGTTTAGAATTAGGTTTATTGTTGCAGTTAGCATTAGGGTTAGGTTTAGGGTTAGTGTTATGCTTAGGATTAGTATTAGAGTTAAGTTTAGGGTTAGTGTTAGCATTAGGGCTTGTGTTAGTATTAATTTTAATTTTGAGGTTATGGTTATGGTTCAGTTAAATATTATGGTTAGTGTTAGGTTTATGGTTAGGTTCAAATTTAGGGTTAGTGTTTGGGTTAGGGTTAGGGTTATGGTAAGCTTTAGGATTGATGTTAGTAATAGGGTTAGGATTAGGCTTAGGTTTAGTGCTAGGTCTAGATTAGGGATATGGTTAAAATTAGGTTTAGGGTTACGCTTAGATTTAGATTTAGTGTTAGATTTGTGCTAGTTTTTTTTTTTTGTTATGATTAGGTTTTGGGTTATGGTTAGTTTTGCATTTAAGAATAGGTTACAGTTACCATTAGGGTTAGGGTCAGGGTTAGGATTAGTGTTAGGGTTAGGGTTAGTTATTTTTGATAGGGTTAGGTTTAGGTTTAGGTTTCAGGTTCGGCTTAGGGTTAGTTTTAGAGTTAGGTTTAGGGTTGGGTTTAGAGTTACTGTTAGAGTTACCGTTAGGGTTAGCTTAGTGTTTTTGATAGGGTTAGAGTTAAGGTTGTCATTAGCGTTTTAGTGAATATTAGCTTTATATTTAGGGTAAGGCTTAGGATTATGGTTAGTGTTAGGATTAGTGTTGAGTTTAGGGTTAGGGATAGGAATGCGGTAAGTTATAGAGTTACGGATGGAGTTAGGGTTATTGATATGGTTAGGTTCAGGGTTAGTATTAGGGTTAGGTTTAGGGTTAGGTAAGGGTTAGTGTTAAAGTTAGGTTAGGGTTAAGGTTTGGTTAGAGTGTGTATTAGGGTTAGCTTTAGGGTTAGGGTGTGTGTCAGGGTTAGGGTTTTGCTGTGAGTTTGTGTTAGGGTTACAGTTATGGTTTGGTTTAGAGTTCGTGTTAGAGTTAAGCTGAGGGTTAGTTTTAGGGTTAGTTGTAGGTTTATGGTTAGGATTAGGGTTAGTCCAACAGTTATAATTAATGTTAGGTTTAAAATTAGTGTTTGGGTTAGTGTTAGAGTTAGTTTGAGGCTTGGTGATAGTGTTAGGGTTAGTGTAAGTGTTAGGCTTAG
The DNA here is from genome assembly GCF_048772815.1 of Callospermophilus lateralis. NCBI lineage: Eukaryota > Metazoa > Chordata > Mammalia > Rodentia > Sciuridae > Callospermophilus > Callospermophilus lateralis. Next base: position 88,193,700 of record NC_135306.1, read on the forward strand.
GTTTCCTGAGAGTGTTAGGGTTAGGGTTAGTGTTAGGTTTAGGTTTATGGTTATTATAAGGGTTAGGGTTAGTGTTAGTGTTGGGGTTAGGGTTAGTGTTAGGGTTAGGGAGAGGTTTCGAGTTAATTTTAGTTTTAGGGCTGGGGTTTGAGTCAGGTTTAGGGTTCGTCTTATGGTTGTGGTTAGGGTTAGTTATAGGGTTTGGGTTAGGGTCAGGGTTAGTTTTAGAGTTTGGTTTAGTGTTACGTTTATTGTTATGATTGTGTTTATGTAAGGGATATGGTTTGTGTTAGGGTAAGATTTAGGGTTAGGGTTTGTGTTAGGGTTAGGAATAGGGTCAGGGTTAGGGTTAGGGTTAGGATTACGGGTAGACAGAGGCTTAGGGTTAGGTTTAGGTTTAGATTTAGGGTTACTTGTAGGTTAGTGTTAGTGTTAAAGTTTGGGTTAGGATTAGTGTTAGGTATAGGGTTTTTGTTATTGTAAGGGTTAGGGTGATGTTTATTGGTAGGGTTAGTTTTAGGATTAGGTTCAGTGTTAGTTTCAGCAATAGGGTCAGGGTTAGTGATAGTGTTAGTTTTAGGGATAGGTTTAGGATTACTTTTAGGTTTGTGGTTAGAATTAGGGTTAGTGTTACAGTTAGGGTTAAAGTTCTGTTTAGGTTTAGTATTAGGGTTAGGGTTGGGTTTATGGTTAAGGTTAGTTTTTGGGTTAAAGTTAGGGTTTGGGTTTGAGTTAGGTTTAAGATTAGTTTTAGAATTAGGTTTAGGTTTTGGGTAAGGGTTAGTGTTAGGGTAAAAATTATGGTTTGTGTCAGGGTAAGGGTTAGGTTTAGGTTTTGTTTTAGAATTAGAGTTAAAATTAGGGTTGTGGTTATGATTAGAAAGTGGTTAGAGTGAGGCATAGGGTTAGGGTTAGGGTTAGTTTAGGGGTTATGATTATTTTAGGTATAGTGTTAGCATTAGGGTTAGGGTTAGTGTTAGTGTTAATGTTAAAATAAGTGTTAGGGATATAGTTAGTGTTAGGTTTAGGATTAGTGTTAGGGTTAGTGATAGGGTTATTGTTAGGATTATAGTTTGTGTTAGGATTAGGGTTAGGGTTAGTGTTAGGTTTACGGTTACGTTTAGGGTTAGTGTAAGGTTTAAAGTTAGTGTTCGTTTTATGGTTAGTTTTAAAGTCATGGTTAGGTTTATGGTTATCTTTAGTGTTAGTGTTAGGGTTAGAGTTAGGGAGAGTTGTGGTTTGAGATAGGTTTATGTTTATGCTTAAGGTTAGGATTAGGGTTTGTAGTACAGTTAGAATTAGGGTTAGGGTTATGTTTAGGATTAGTTCTATGGTTACAGTTAAGTTTATGCTTGAGTTAGGATTAGGGTTAGTGTTAGGATTAGTGTTCATGTGAGGGATATGTTTTGTGTTAGAATAAGCTTTAGGGTTAAGGTTTCTGATTGGGTTAGGAATAGCGTTTGGATTAGAGTTACAGTTTGGATTCAAGTTAGAGTGAGGCTTAGGTTTAGGTTTAGGGTTAGTATTAGGAGTACTTGTAGGTTATTGTTAGTGTTAGGTTTAGAGTTAGGATTAGTGTTAGGGTAAGGGTTAGGTTTAGGGTTTGTATTAGGGGAAGGTTTAGGGTGAGGGTTAGTATTATGGTTAGGTTTAGGGTTAGGTTCAGTTTTGTTATTAGTGTTAGGGTTAGGGTTAGGAATAGTGTTAGGGTTAGGGTTAGCTTTAGTGTTAGAATTAGGGTTAGGGATAGTGTTAAGATTAGAGTTAGGCTTATAATTAGGGTTAGTGTTAGAATTAGGGTTAGGTTTATGATTAAGTTTAGTTTTTGGGTTAGGGTTACAATTAGTGTTTCAGTTAGGGTTAGGGTTACAATTAGGGTTTCAGTTAGGGTTAGGGTTATTTTTAGAATTAGGGTTAGTGTTTTGGTAAGTGTTAGTGTTAAGCTTAGGCTTAGATTTAGAGTTAGTGATAGGGGTATGTTTGGGTAAAAATTATGGTTTGTCTTTGGGTAAGGGTTAAGTTTACCTTTTGTGATAGGGTAGAGTTAAAATTAGGGTTTTGGTTCGGATTATAAAGAGTGTTAGAGTGAGGCATAATACTAAAATTAGGGTTAGTTTTAGGATTATGTGTAGTTTAGGTATACTGTTAGCATTAGGGTTAGGGTTAGTGTTAGTGTTAGGGTTAAAGTAAGTTATAGGAATAGGGTTAGTGTTAAGTTTAGTGTTAAGCTTAGGGTTAGGGTTAGAGATAGGGTTTGTTTTTGGGTTAGGGTTAGTGTTAGGTTTAGGGTTATGGTTAGTGTTAGAGTTAGTGTTAGGTTTAGGTTTTGGTTTAAGGTTAGTGTAAGGGTTATGGTTAGGATTAGTTTCAGGGTTAGTGTAAGGTTAGGTTTAGGGTTAGGTTTAGTGTTAGAGTTAGTTTTAATGTTAAGGTTTGGGTTAATGTTGGAATTAAGTTTAGTGATAGGATTATGGTTAGGGTTAGTGTTAGAGTTAATGTTAAGTTTAGGGTTAGTGTAAGGGTTAGGGTTAGGATTAGTTTTAGTGTTAGTGTTAGATTTACAGTAAGCTTTATTGTTAGTGTTAATGTTAGGGTTAGGAAGATTGTTAGGTTTAGGGATAGGTTTAGGGTAAGGGCTAATTTTAGAGTTAGGGTTAGTGTTATAATTAGGATTAGGGTTAGGGTTCGTTTTAGGTTTAGGGTTAGTTCTAGGGTTAGGGTTAGTGTTAGGTTTTGGGTTAGGTTTAGGTTTAGTTTTAGATTTAGGTTTAGGGTTAGGATTAGGGTTAGGGTTGGGATTAGTGTTTGTGTGAGGGATATGGTTCGTGTGATGGTAAGTGTTAAAGTTATGGCAAGGATTAGGGATAGAGTGAGGCTTAGGCTTAAGTATAGAGTTAGTTTTATGGTTACTTGTAGGTTAGATTATGTGTTAGAGTAAAGGTTAGGATTAATGTTAGGGTAATGGTTAGGTTTTGTCTTAGGGTAACAATTAGGGTTAGTTTAAGGGGTAAGGTTAAGTTTATATTTAGGTTCAGTGTTAGTGTTAGTGTTAGGGTTAGGGTTAAAGATAGTGTTAGGGTTAGGGATATTTTTAGGGTTGCTTTTAGCTTTAGGTTTAGAATTAGGCTAAGTTTAGTGTTACGGTTAGGGTTACTGTTAGAGTTAGGGTTAGTGTTAGGGTTAGAATAGTTCATGGTTACGGTTAGTTTGAGCATTAGGGTTAGGGTTACATTTAGGGTTAGGGTTAGGGTTAGTTTTAAAATTGGGTTTAGGTTTTGGGTTAGGGTTAGTGTTTAGTTTAATGTTAGGGTAAAAATTATGGTTTGTGTTAATGTAAGGGTTAGGTTTAGGTTTTGTTTTAGGGTTAGTGTTAAAATTGGGTTTTTGGTTTTGATTAGAAAGAGGGTTAGAGTGAGGCATAGGTTTAGGTTTAGTGTGAGTTTAAGGGTTAGGTGTAGTGTTAGGGTAAGGGAAAGGTTTAGGGTTTGTTTTAGGTTTAGGGTTAGGCTTAGATTTAGAGTTAGTGATAGGGGTATTTTGGGGGTTATGGTTAGTGTTAGGATTAGAGTTAGGTTTAGTTTTAGAGTTTGTATTAGGTTTAGGGTTAGGTTTAGTGATATGTAAGGATTAGGATTACGGTTATGGTTCAGTTAGGGTTAAGGTGAGTGTTATGTTTAGGGTTACAATTAGGGTAGGGTTAGTTATAAGGTTAGGGTCTTGGTTACACTTATGTTACGGTTATGTTTAGTTTAGGGGTTAGTGTAAGTGTTAAAGTTAGGGTTCGTGTTAGGTAACTGTTATGTCTAAGTGTAGGGTTAGGGTTAGTGTTAGTGTTAGTGTTAGGATTAGTGTTAGAAATAGGATTAAATTTACTGTTATAGTTAGGGTATGGCTAGGTTTAGGTTTAGGGTTAGGGTTAGTGTTATGGTTCGTGTAGTGTTACTGTTATGGTTAGGCTTAAAGTACATTTAGTGTTTCTGTTAGTGTTACGGTTAGTTTTAGTTTTAGTTTTAGGAATAGGGTTAATGTCTGGTAAATGTTAGGGTTACTGTTAGGTTATGTATTGGGTTAGAAAATGTGTTAAGGTTTTGATTATGGTTAAGTTTTGGTTTAGGGTTAGGGCTAGGATTACTGTAAGCGTTAGTTTTAGGTTAGGGTTAGTGTTAGGGTTAGGTTTAATATTATGGTTATTCTTAATTTTAGGGTCAGTATTTGAGTTAGTGTTAGTGTTAGTGTTAGAGTTAGGAGTAGGGTTAGGGTTTGTGTTAGTGTTAGAGTTAGAATTATGATTAGGTTTAGTGTTAGGTTTAGGGTTAAATTTTGGTTAGGGTTATGGTTAGGATAATGTTTAGTGTTATGGCTATGGTTAGGATTAGCATTAGGGTTAGGGTTAGGTTAGGGTTAGGGCAAGATTAAGTTAAGTGTTAGAGTTCAGGTAAGGGTTAGGAATGGTTTTATGTTAGGGTTAGGTTTAGTTATAATGTTAGGTTAGGGTTAGGGTTTGATTTAGGGTTTGTGTAAGGGTTAAGGTTAGGGTAAGATTTAACTTTAGGTTTATGGTTAGTTTATGGCTAGGGTTAGTGTTAGTGTTAGGGTTAGGGTTATACTTAGGTTTACATATAGTGTTAAGATTAGGTTTAGGTTTAGGGTTATGTTTAGAGATATTGATACGGATAGGTTTATGTTTAAAATTTGCTTTAGGGTTAAATTTAGTATTAATGTGAGTGTTAGGGTTAATTTTAGGGTTTATTTTAGCTTTAGGGTTTGGGTTAGAGTAGGGTTTTTATTAGTATTAGGTTTAGGGTTAGTGTTACGGTTAGGGTGAGGGTTATGTTTAGGGTAAAATTTAGGGTTAGGTTTAGGGTTACGGTCAGAGTTAGTGTTATTGTTAGTGTTAGGGTTAAGGTTATTGTTAGGATTAGGGTTTAGGTTAGTGTAAGGTTTAGAATTCAGTTTTGTGTAGGGGTTACCCTTAGGGCTATAGATAAGGTTATGATAAGTTTAGGATTAGGGTTAGAGTTAGGTTGAGGTTTAGGGTTAGATTAGATTTAGGGTTAGGGTTAGGGTTAGGATAAGGATTTGGTTTAGGTTTAGGGATAGTGTTGTTGTTACGGTTAGGGTAAGGTATACATTTTGGTTTAGTGTTAGGTTTAGGTTTAAATTTCATGTAAGTGTTATGGTTATGGTTAGTGTTAGTTTTAGGGTTAAGTTTAGGGTTAATTTTAAGGTTTAGTTTAGGGTTGGGGTTAGTGGTAAGGTTAGGGTTAGGGTTAGTGTAAGGGTTAATGTTAGGGTTAGTATTAGGGTTAATGTTAGGGTTCATGATAGTGTTAGTGTTAGGGTTAGTGTTAGGTTTAGGTTAAAGGTTAGTGTTAGAATTAGGGTTAGCTTTAGGGTTTGTGTTTTTTTCGGATTAAGCTTTGTGTTAGGGTTACATTTAGGCTTAGTTTTAGGCTTAGTGTTAGTGTTACACTTAGGGTTATGGTTAAGTTTAAGATTAGTGTTTGGGTAAGTGTTAGAGTTAGTAGTAGGGTTAGTGTTAAGTTAAGGTTAGGGTTAAGGTTCATGTTATGGTTAAGGTTAGGGATAATTTTAGGTTAGACTTAGTGTTAGGGTTAGGTTTACGTTAGGGTTAGGGTTAGGCTTACTGTTAGTTTTAGGGTTAGGGTTAGGATGAGAATTAGGGTAATCAAGTGGATTAAGGTAGAAATTATTGTTAGCTTTAGGGTTAATGTTTGGCTTAGGTAAGGGATACGATTAGGTTTAGGGTTAGGGTTAAGGTTGTGGTTGGGATTAGGGTTAGGTATAGGATTAGAGTTAGGGTTAATTTCAGGTTTAGGGTTAGGGTTTGGGTTAGTGATAGGTTTAGTTCAGGTTAAGGGCTATGGTTTGTGTCAGTGTTAGGGTTAGGTTTAGGGTTATGGTCATTGTTAGGGTTCACATTAGGTTTAGGTTTAGGGTTAGTGTAAGTGTTAGGGTTAAGGTTAGGGTAATAGTTAGGTTTAGTGTTAGGTGTAGGTTTAGGTTTCATGTAACTGTTAGGGTTATGGTTAGTGTTAGTTTTAGGTTTAAAGATAGGATTAGTGTTAGGGTTAGGTTTAGGTTTATGGTTAGTGTTAGTGTTATGGTTGGGTTTAGGGCTAGTGTAAGGGTTAATATTAGGGTTAGTATTAGGATTAGGTTTAGGGTTCATGTTAACATTAAGATTAGGGTTAGTTTCAGCTTTATGTTTATGTTTAGGTTTAGGGTTTAGTGTTAGTGTTAGTGTTAAGGTTAGGGATATGGATAGTGTTAGGGTTAGGCCTAGTGTTAGGGTTAGAATTAGTGTTATGGTTATATTTAGGGTTAGTTTTAGGTCTGGGGTTAGGGTTATGGTGAGCTTTAGGGTTAGTGTAAGGGTTAGGGTTAGTTTTATTGTTTGGTACAGGGTTCGTGTTAGTGTTAGGCTTAGGGTTAGTGATAATTTTAAGGTTAGGGTTAGGTTTATGTTTAGGGCTACGGTTAAGTTTAGGGTGAGTGACATTTAAGGTTAGGTTTAGTGTTAGGGTTAGTTTTATATTAAGTATTAGGCTTATGATTAGGGTTAGTTTTAGGTTTAGTGTTAGGCTTAGGTGTTGGGTAAGGCTTATTGTTAGTTTTAGGGTTAGGGTTAGTGTTAATATTACTGTTAGGTTTAGGGACATTTATTGTGTTGGGGTAGGCTTAGGTTTAGGGTTTCTCTTATGGTTAATGATAGGGTTACTGTCAGGGTTAGGGTTAGGGTTAGGATTAGAGTAAGAATAAAGCTTAGGATTAGTTTTAGAGTTAGTTTTAGGTTTACAGATTAAATAGGGTTTGTGTTAGTGTTAAGGTTAGTGTTAGGGTTAGGGTTAGGGTAGGGTTTTTGTAAGGGTTAGTGTTAGTGTGAGGGTTAGGTTTAGAATTAGGTGTAGTGTATGTGTTAGTGTTAGTGTTTGAGTTAAAGTTAGAAATACTTATGGTTAGGGGTATGTTTAGGGTTAATTTTAGGGTTACGGTTAGGTCTACAATTAGTGTTACGGTAGAGTTTAGGCTTGGTTAATGTGAGGGTTAGGATTAGGGTTAAGGTTAGATTTGGGGTTAGGGTAAGGGTTATAGTTCAGATGAGTTTTAGTATTAGCTATAGGGTTAGGGTATTGTTAGTGTTAGGTTAGTTTTAGGGTAAGAATTATGGTTTGTGTTAGGGTAAGGTGAAGGTTCAGGATTTATGTAAGGCTTCGGGTTAAAAGATAGGTTTAGTGTTAGGGTTAGGTTTAGAATTAGGATTAGTATTACGTTTAGAGTTATTGTTAGGTTTAGGATTAATGTTTGTATTAGTGTTATACTTAGGTTTAGGGTTAGTGTTAGGGTTAGAGTTAGGGTTAGTGTTACACTTAGAGTTATGATTAGGAAGAGGTTTAGAGTGAGGCTTAGGTTTAGGGTTAGGGTTAGTTTTACGGTTATGGGTAGGTTAGGTATAGTGTTATGTTTAAGGTTAGTGTTACTGTTAGTTTTAGGGTTAGGGTTAGAGTTAGTGAAAGGTTTAGTGGTAGGGTTACTGTTAGTTTTATATTAGGGTTAGTTTCAGTGTTCGGGTTAGTGTTTGTGTTAGGGTTAGGCTTACAGTTAGGTAAGGGATAGGGTTAGTTTAAGTTTATGGTTAGGGTTATGTTTTGCTATAGGGTTTGTGTAAGGTTTCTGGTAAGAATTTATGTTAGGGTAACGTTATGTTTATGGTTAGGGTAAGGGGTAGGGTTAGGGTAGAAATAGGGTTAGTGTTATTGTTAAGGTTAAGGTTATTTTTAGGTTTAGTGTGAGGGTTATGGTTAGTTTTAGGGTTAGTGTTAGTGTTAGGTTTGGGGTTAGGGTTAGGGTTAGTGTTAGGGTTTGGTTTATGGTTAGGTTAGTGTTAGGTTTAAGGTTATTGTTAGGATTCACATTAAGTTTAGGCTTAGGGTTTGTGTAAGGGTTCAGATTAAATTTGGGGTTAGGGTTAGGTTTATTGTTACATGTAGGTTTATGGTTAGGTTTAGGATTAGGTTTGGGTAAGGTTTAGACTTAGATTTATGGTTAATGTAGTGTTAGAGTTAGGGTCAGTGTTATGGTTAGGGTTAAAGTAACAGTGAGGATTTGGGTTAGTGTTAGATTAGGGTTAGGGTTAGGGTTAGAATAAGTGTTAGTGTTAGGTTTAGATGTAGGTTTAGAGTTATTGTTAGTATAGGTTGAGGTTTAGGTTTAGGATTAGGGTTAGTGTTTGAATTCAAGTTACTGTTAGGATGAGGTTTTGTGTTAGGGTTTGTTTTAGGGTTTGTGTATTGTTTAGGTTTAGGGTTAGTGTTAGGGTTAGGGCTAAGGTTAGTGTTAGGGTTAGGTTTATGTTTTGGTTAGGTTAAGGTTAGGGTTATAATTAGTGTGTTAGGTCAGGTTTGGGTAAAGGTTTAGGGATAGAGTTAGTGTTATTTTTAGTGATATGTTAGGGATAGGGTAATGGTTAGCATTAAGAATAGGGCTAGGATTAGGGTTAGGTTTATGGTTACAGTTAGTGTCAGGCTTAGGATTAGGTTTAGGGTTTGTGTTAGGGATAGTGTTAGAGTTAAGTTTAGGGTTATGGTTAAAATTACTGTTAGTGTCTGTTTCGACTTAGGGTTAGTTTTATGGTTAGGGATAGGGTTAGTGCTAAAGTTAGGGTTAGGATTTGTTTTAGGGTTACAGTTAGGATTATGATTAATGTTCCAGTTACACTTAGGAGTAGGCTTAGGATTAGGGTCAGTGTTAGGTTAGTGTTAGGGTACAATATAGGGTTACTTTTTGTGTTAGTGTTAGTGTTAAGTGTAGAGTTAGGTTTAAATTAGGGTTAGGGTTAGGTTTAAGGTCATGTTAGGGTTAAGAATAGTGTTAGTGTCAGCTTTAGTTTTAAAGTTAGGGTTAGAGTTAGGGTTAATAGAAGAGTTAGGGTTAGGTTTATAACTAGGTTTAGGGTTAGTGTTCAAATTAGGGTTAGGTTTAGGGGAACCTTATGATTAGAATTAGTGTGTGGATTAAAGTTAGGCTTAAGATTAGGGTTATTTTTAGCGTTAGTGGTAGGCTTAGGATTAGGGTTAGTTTTAGTTTTAGGGTTAGGGTTAGAGTTAAAGTTGGGGTTAGTGTTAGTGTTAGGGTTAGTATTAGGGTTAGAGTTAGGGTTGCTGTTAGGGTTTGAGTTAGGGTTAGGGTTATGTTTTTTGTTAAGATTAGGGTTACGGTTAGTGTTATTATTAGGGTTAAGTTTAGGATTAGGATTTGGATTAGTTTAATTTGGATTAGGATTATGGTTAAAATTTGTGTTAATTTTAGTGTTAGGGTTCGGGTTATGGTTAGTATTAGGGTTATGTTTAGTGTTACGGTTAAGGTTTGGGTTTGCTTTTGGCTTTCATTTACGGTTGTGGTTACGATTACAGTTATGGTTAGTTAGGATTAGGGCTAGGGATATTGTAAGAGTTCGTGTTACATTAGGGTTAGGGTTAGGATTAAGGTTAGTGTTAGTTTTAGTTTTAAGTTGAGAGTTAGAATTAGGGTGAGGCTTAGGGTTAGGGTTATAATAAGTGATAAGTTCAGGTTTAGGGTTAGGATTAGTTTTAGGGTTAAGGTGAGGTTTAGTGTAAGGATTAGTTTTATTTTTAGGGTTAGGGTTGCAGTTAGTTTTCATGTTTGTGTTAGGTTTAAGGTTAGTGTAAAGTGTAGGTTTAGGGTTAGGGTTAATGATAGGGTTAGGTTTGGGTTAGGGTTAAGTTTAGGGTTTGTGTTAGGGTTAGGTTTAGGGTTAATATTTGGGTTAGAATAAAGGTTAGTGTTATTGATAGGGCTAGGGTTAGGGTTAGGCTTAGTGTTAGTATTGGGTTAGATTTAGGGTAATGTTAAGATTAGAGTTATGGTTAGTGTCAGGGTTTGGGTTACGGTTAAGGTTAGTGTTGGTGTTTGTGTTAGGGTTAAATTTAGTTTCAGGATTAGTTTTAGGGTTAGGGTTAGGTTAAGGTTTAGTATTCAGTTAAGATTTATGGTTCAAATTTGTGTTATGGTACAATTAGGGCTAGGGCTTGTGTTAGGATTAGGGTTAGGGTTAGTTGTAGGGTTAGGGTTAGGTTTTTTTTGTAACGGTTACCATGAGGTTTATGTTTAGATTTATAGTTAATTTTTGGAATACCGTCAGGGTTAGGGTTAATGTTAGGGTAGGTATGGGTAAGGTTAGCGTTAAGATTAGGATTAGGCTTAGGCTTAGGTTATGGTTAGTGTTAGGGTTAGGGTTAGTGTTTGTGTTAGCATTAATTTTAAGGTTAGGGTTATTTTTAGATTTAGGGTGAGTGTCATTTTTAGGGTTAGGGGAAGTATTAGGGTTAGGGTTAGTGGTAGTGCCTGGGTTAGGTTTAGAGTAAGGGGTGTGTTTATTTGTAAGGTTACGATTATGGTTAGGGTTAGGTTTCACTTTAGGGTTAGTTTTAGGGTTAGGGTTAGGGTTAGAATTAATTTTGGGGTTAGTGTTAGTGTTAGGTTTAGTGTTATGGTTAGGGTAAGAGTTGCTGCTAGGGTAAGTGTTAGGGTTAGGGAGAGTGTTAGGATTAGGCTGATGGTTAGTGTAAGTTTAGGTTTAGGATCAGGGTTAAAGTTAGGGTTAGTATTTGGATTAGTTTAGAATACATAAGTACTACAGTTACAATTTGTGTTAGTTTTAGAGTTAGGGTTAGTGTTAGTGTTAGGGTTATGTTTAGTGTTAAGTTTAATGTTAGGATTTGTTTTAGGGTTACAGTTAAGTTTATGATTATGATTATGGTTATGTTTAGTTAGTATTAGGGTTAAGGATATGGTTATGGTTATTGTTACATTAGGGTAAGTGTTATGGTTTGTGTTATGATCAGGGGTAGTGTTGGTGTTAGTGTTAGTGTTATGGTTAAATTTAGTGTCAGGATTAGGTTTAGGGTTAGGTTTATGTTAAGTGATAGGATTAGATTAATGGTTACGGTTCAAAATTGTTTTAGGGTAAAATTAGTTTTAGGGTTTGTGTTAAGGTTTGGGTTAGGGTGAGTTGTAGGTTTAGGGTTAGGTTTTGTGTAAGGGTTACCATTAGGGTTATGTTTAGAGTTATGGTTACAGTATGGATAAGGGTCAGGTTTAGGGTTAGTGTTAGGATACGTTTGGTTATGATTAGGGTTAAGATTAGTTTTAGGATTAGGCTTAGGCTTAGGTTTATGGTTAGTGATGGGGTTAGGGTTAGTGTTATTGATAGGGTTTTGTAAGTGTTAGGGTTAAGGTTAGGGTTCATATTAGGTTTAGGGTTAGGATTACTGTTAGGTTTAGATTTAGAGCTTGGGTTAGGGTTAGGATTCATGTTAGGGTGAGGGTTAGTGTTTGTGTTAGAATTAGTGTTTGGGTTAGGGTTATTCTTCGGTTTAGAGTGAGTGTAACTTTTAGGGTTAGGGTTAGTGTTAGGTTTAGGGTTAGGGTTAGTGTGAGGGTTTTTTTAAGGTAAGGCTTAGGTTTATTTTTAGGATTAGGATTAGGGTTAGGGATAGATTTAGTCTCAATGTAGGATTATGGTTAGGGTTAGGGTTTCTTTTAAGATTAAAATTAGGGTTGGGTTTAGAATTAGCGTCAGGGTTAGGGTTTGGTTGAGGGTTAGGCTTAGTGGTATGGTTAGGTATAGGGTTTGTGTTAAAGTTAGGGTAAAGTTAGTGTTATGCTTAGTATTATTATTAGAATTACATTTAGTGTTAGGTAAGTGTTAGCGGTCGGGTTAGGTTAGGGTCAGGGTTACATTTTTGGTTAGAGTTTGTGTTACCTTAGGGTTAGGGTGAGGGTTAGGTTCACGGTAAGTTTTAGGGTAAGTGTTAGTTTTGTGTTAGGGTTATAGTTAGGGTTATGGTTAGGGTTACATTTACCTTTAGTGTTAAGTTTCAGGTTAGGTTTAAGTTAGCGTAAGGGTTAGGGTTAGGTTATGATTACGTTTAGGATTACGGTTTGGTTTAGGGTTAGTGTTAGGTTTAGATTTAGGGTTGGGTTAGATTAGGATTATTGTTAGGGTTAGGGTTAGGTTTAGATTTAAATTTGATTTAGGGTTATACTTAGTTTTAGGGTTAGTGTTAGAATTAGGGTTAGGGTTAGTGTTTGATTTAGGGTTAGTTTTAGGTTTAGGGTTAATTTTAGTGTCAGGGTTAGGGTTAGACTTAGGGATAGGATTAGATTTAGGGTTAGTTTTAGTGTTAGTGTTATAGTTAGGTATAGGTTCAGTATTAAAATTTATGTTAGACTTAGATTTAGGTTTAGTGTTAGTGTTAGGTTTACTGTAAAGGTTATGGTTTATGGTATGTTAACTGTTGTGGTTAGGGTTATGTTTAGTGTTAGGGTTATATTTAGGGTTATGGTTAAGTTTAGTGTTAGAGTTAGATAGAATAAGTTTAGTAATCATGATATTTAGGATTAGGGTTAGGGTTACGTTTAGGGTTAGGGTTGGCTTAGTGTTAGTGTTAGGGTTAGGATTAGTGATAAGGTTAGGATAAGGTTAGAGTTAGTGTAGGGTTAGTGTTATAGTTAGGTTTAGTATTATAATTCGTGTTTTATTTAGGTTTAGGGTTAGTGTTAGGTTTAGTTTTAAGGTTAAGATTAATGCTGTGGTTAGTGTTGGGGTTAGGATTATGCTTAGTGTTTGGGTTATGGTTAAAGTTCATGTTAGGGTTATGTTTAGGGTTAGTGTTAGTGTTAGCATGACGGTTAATGTTTATGATACAGTTAGTGTTAGGAATAGGGTTCTGGTTAGGTAGCTTTAGTGTTAAAGTTAGGATTAGTGATATGGTTAAGTTTAGGGTTAGGGTTAGTGTTAAGTTAGGGTTAGGGTTAGGGTTACTTTAAGTTTCAGGTTATGTTTAGGGTTTGGGCTTTGTGTTATGGTTAGGATTAATTTAGGTTTAATTTTAGAATTAGGGTTAAAGTTAGTTTTAAGTTTAAGATTAGAGTTAGGTTGAGGTTTAGGGTTAGGTTTAGGGTTATGATTAGAATTAGTGTTAGTGTAAAGTTAGGATTAGTGTTAGTGTTAGGATTAGGGTAACGGTCAATGTTAGGGTTAGGTTTTGGGTTTGTGTTAGGGTTACATATAGATTTACTGTTACAGTTAGGATTAGGGTTAGGGTTAGGGATAGGTTTAATGTTAGGATAGTTTTAGGGTTATTGTTAAAGTTATTGTTAATATTAGGGTTAGGGTTAGGTTTACAGTTTGGTTTAGGTTAGGATTAGTATTACGGTTAGGGTTTGTGTTAGGTTTAGGCTTAGGGTTAGTGTTAGGTTTAGATTTAGGGTTTGGGTTAGGATTAGGCTTAGGGTAAAGGTTAGCATTACTGTTTGGTTTAGGGTTATAATCAGATTTAGGGTTAGTGTTAGTGTTAGCGTTAGAGTTAGTGTTAGCTTTATGGATAGGTTTATTGGAAAAGTTAGGTTTAAGTTTAGGGTTAGAGTTATTGGTAGGATTAGGAGTAGGGTTAAAATTAGGGTTACTGTTAGGGTTAAGATTAGTCTTAGGGTTAGGGTTTCTGTTATGGTTAGGGATAGGATTAAGTTTAAGTTTATTGTTAGGTTTGGTGTTATGGTTTAGGTGAGGTTTGGGCTTAGTGGTATTGTTAGGTTTAGGGTTTGAGTTAGGGTTTCATTTAGGGTTATTGCTAGGATTAGTGTTAGTGTTAGGAATTGGGATTGGTTAGGTAAGTGTTATTGTTAAAGGTAGGATAAATTTAGGGTTATGGTTTGGGTTAGGGTTATTGTTAGGTTTGGGATTAGGGTTATGATTTGTGGTAGGGTTAGGATTAATGATAGGTTTTGTGTTTTTGTTATTGTTAGTTTTGTGGTTAGGTTTAAGTTTATGGTTAGTGTTAGGGTTTGGGTTAGGGTTAGGGATAGGAGTATGATAGGTTTAGTGTTAGGGTTAGGTTAGGGTTAGTGCTAGGGTTAAGGTTCATGTTAAGGTTAGGTTTAGGGTTAGTGTTAAGTTTCGGTTTAGGGTTAGGGTTAGGATTAGTGTTAGGGTTACTCTTCGGATTAGGGTTAGATTAAGTTTTGGGTTAGGGTTATAGGTAGGTTTAGGTTTAGTATTAGGGTTAAGGTTAGGGTTAGTGTTAGGTTTAGAATTAGGGTTAGGTTTAGGGTGAGGGTTATGGTAAGGATTATTTTTAGGTTTATGATTAGGTTTAGTTTTAGCATTAGGATTAGTGTTAGGGTTAGCGTTAGTGTTAGGGTTAAGCTTCATCTTAGGATTTGGGTTGAGGTTAGGGTAAGTTTGAGGGTTAGGTTTAGGGTTATGGTTAGAGTGAGTGTTATGGTTATATTTAGGGTTAGTGTTAAATTTAGTCATAGGGTTAGGGTTAGTGTTGGTGTTAGGGTTAGGGTTAGGTTTAAGTAAGGGTGAGTTTTAGGGTTCGATTAGGTCAGGATTATGTTTGAGTTACGGTTTGTGTTAGGATTAGAGTTAGAGTTAGAGTAAGTGTTAGTGTTAGAGTTAGGGTTAGAATTAGTGTTAGTGTTAAGGTTAGGATTGGGTTTAGGGTTAGTGTTAGAGTCAAGGTTTTGGTTAAGTTTTGGGTTAGGTTTAGTTTTAGTGTTAGGATTCGTGTTAGTGTTAGGGTTTGCATAAAGGTTAGTGTTAAGTTTAGGTTTAGGTTTAGTGTTAGGATTAGGGCTAAGATTAGGGTTTGTTTTATGGTTGTGATTAGGGTTAGGGTTAGGTATAGGGTTAGGGTTAGGCTTAGGATTATGGTTCGTCTTAGGGTTAGGGTCATGTTTGGTGTAATAGCTATGGTTAGGATTAATATTAGAAGTAGTGTTACTGATAGGGTTAGGGTAGAAATTGGGTTTAGGGATCATGTTAGGTTTAGGAATAGGTATGGGTTAGTGTTAGGGTTATGGTTATGGTTAGAGTTAAGGTTAGAGTTAGGATTAGGGTTACGGTTAAGCTTAGTGTTAGGGTATGGCTTAGGGTTAGGTTTATGCTTAGGGTAGATTAGGTTTAGGTTTACTTTAGAATTTGAGTTAGGATTAGGATTAGGATTAAGGTCAGTGTTAAATTTTGGGTTAGGTTTAGTGTTATGTTTAATGTTAATATTAGAGCTAGTGTTAGGGTTAGTTTTAGGCTTAAGTTTAAGGTTAAGTTTAGGGTTAGAGTAAGGGTTAAGGTAAGGTTTAAGATTAGTGTTAGGGTTAGTGTTAGGTTTGAATTAGGGTTCATGTTAAGGTAAGGGTTAGGGTGAGTGTTAGGGTTAAGATTAGTGTTAGAATTAGTGTAAGGGTTAGGGTTAGGTTTTTTGTTAGTGTTTGTTTTAGTGTTAGAGATGGGGTTAATTATAGTGTTAGGGTAAAAGATGGCTTTAGATTTAGTGTTACAGTACAGTTAGGTGTAGGTTTAGTATTTTGTTTAGGGTTAGGGTTAAGTTTAGGATTACATTTAGGGTTAAAATAAGGGTTAAGTTTAGGTTTTTGTTACGGTTAAAGTTAGGTTTAATTATAGTATTAGGGTTAAGGGTAGGTTAGAGTTAGTGTTAGGGTTAGAGTTAGTGTTAGGCTTAGGGTTAGGGTTAGGATTAGTGTTATGGTTAGGATAATGGTTAGTGTTAGTGTTAGGGTTATGTTTAGGGTTAATGTTAGGTTAAGGGTTAGGTTTAGGGTTCGTGTTAGGGTAAGTGTTAGGGTTAGTGTTAGGTTTAGGGTTAGTTTTTGGGTTATTGTTAGGGTTAGAGTTAGGGTTAGTGTTAGGTTTAGTGTTAGTTAGAGTTAGGGTTTTGGTTAGAATTAGGGTAGGGTTTGTATAAGGGTTGGATTTAGGATTAGTTTTAGGGATATGGACAAGATTAGGTTTATGTTTATGGTTGGAATTAGAGTTAGTTTTAGTACTAGGATTATTATTATGTTTAGAGTAACAGTTAATGTTAGTTTTAGGGTTCTGGGAAGAGTTAGATTTAGTGAGTTAGGGTTATGTTTAGTTAGATTTAGTGAGTTAGGGTTATGTTTAGGGTTAGTGTTAGGTTAAGGGTTAGGTTTCAGGTCAGTGTTAGGGTTAGTGTTAGGTTTAGGGTTAGTTTAGGGTTAGAGTTAGTGTTAGGGTTAGTTTTAGGTTTAGGGTTAGTTTAGGGTTAGAGTTAGTGTTAGGGTTAGAATTAGTGTTTGTGTTACAGTAAGAGTTATGGTGAGTGTTAGGGTTGGGGTTAGGATTAGAGAGAGGGTTTATTATACTGTAAAGTTTAGGGATAGTTTTAGAGTTAGTTTTAAAGTTAGGGTTAGGTTTAGGGTTAGTGTTATGATTAGTTTTAGGGTTACCACTAGTGTTATGGTTAAGATTGGTATTAGGGTTTTGGTTAAGACTTCTGATAGGTTTAGGTTTAGGGTTAAGTTTAGTTTTAGGGTAAGAGATAGAGTTAGGATTAGGGTAGTCTTCAGTTTATGGTTAGGCTTAGGGTTAAGGGTAGTGTTACTCTTAGTATACGATTAGAAATATGGCTATCATTAGTGATAGGATTAGGTTTTGGATTAGAATTTTGGTTAGACATAGGTTTAGAAATATGTTTAGGGCTAGTGTTAGGTACAGGGTTAAGTTTAGTGTTAGGGTTAGTGTTAGGTTTAGGATAGGGTTAGAGTTCCTGTTAGGGTGAGAGTTAGGGTTACGGTTAGGCTTATGATTAGGGTTAGAGTAAATATAAGTGTTAAGGTTATTGCTACAGATAGAGTTGTGTTAGGGTTAGGGTTAGTGTTAGGGTTAGATTTATGGTTGGTGTTAGGGTTAGAGTTAGGGTTTCTGTTAGGGTGACTATTAAGGTTAAATGTAGGGTAATCGTTACAGTTAGGATTCAGGTTAGAGTTAGGTTTAGGGTTAGGTTTCTGTTAGGGTTAGAGTTAAGGTTTGTGTTAGGGTTAAATTTAGGTTTAGGTTTTTGATAGGGTGTTAGTGTTATCTTTAGATTTAGTGTTAAGTTTAGTTTTAGGGAACGTTGTAGGGTTAGGGATAGGGTAAGGGCTAGGTTAGGGTTAGGGTTGGAGATAATTTTAGGGTTATAGTTAAGGTAAGTGCTAGGTTATGGTTAGGGATAGGTTTATGGTTAGCATTAAGGTTTGTGTAAGGGTTACAGTTAGTGTTAGGCTTTGAGTTAGGTTTAGGTTTAGTGTTAGGGAAAGGGTTAGGTTTACAAATATTTTTTTTTGTTATGGTTACAGTTATGGTTAGGTTTTTTGTTAGGGTTATGAATAGATTTAGGGTTACAGTTAGTATTAGGATTAGAGTTAGTATTAGGTTTAGGGTTATTGTAGCGTTATCATTAGGGTTATGTTTAGGCTTAGGTTTACTGTTAGTATTAGTGTTAGGGATAGGCATAGGGTTAAGTTTAGGTTTAGAGTTAGGGTTGTGGTAAGAGTTAGGGTTAGTGTTTGGTTTTGGGCTATTGATTGTGTTAGGATTTAGGATATGTTAAGACTTATGGTTTGTGTTAGGTTTAGGGATAGTTAGGGTTAGCATTAGGGTTAGGATTAGGGTTAATTTCAGGGTTAGTGATAGGTTTAGAGTTAGGGTTAAATTTAGGGTTATGGTTAGGTTTAGGGTTTCTCTTACTTTTAGTGTTATTGTTAAGGTTAGACTTAGGTTTAGTCTTTGGGTTAGGGTAAGGTTTAGGGTAAGGTTAAGGATTAGGGTTAGGATTTGTGTTAGGGTTAGGGTTAGTGTTAGTAATAGGGTTAGGGTTTGTGTTAGGTTTAAGGTTTGTGTTAGGATTAGCATTAGGTTTGGGATAAGTGACAAGATTAGGGTTAGGGTTAGGGTTAAGGTTCATGTTGGGTTTGGGGTTAGGTTTAGTATTAGTGTTAGAGTTAGGGTTAGGGTTAGTATTAGAAATATTGTAGGGTTAGGGGGAGGTTTATGTTAGTGTGAGGGTTAGGGTTAGTGTTAAAATTAGCATTACGCTTAGGTTTAGGGTTAGGGTTAGGTTTAGGGTTAGGGTTAGGATTAGGGTTAGTTTTAGGGTTACTGATAGTGTTAGGGTTAGGGTTACATTTAGGGTTATGGTTAGGTTTAGGTTTGTCTTACGGTTAGTGTTATGGTTAACATTAGAGTTGGGGTTAGTGTTCAGGTTATTGTAAATTTTAGGATTAGGTAAAGGGTTAGTGTTAGCTTTTTTATTTATTTTTTATTTTTTTATTTTTTTAAATTAATTTTTATTGTAGGTTGTTCAAAACATTACATAGTTCTTGATATATCATATTTCACACTTTGATTCAAGTGGGATATGAACTCCCATTTTTACCCCATATACAGATTGCAGAATCACATCAGTTGCACAACCATTGATTTACATATTGCCATTCTGGTGTCTGTTGTATTATGCTGCCTTTTCTATCTTTTATGGACAGGGTTAGGGTTAGTGTTAGCCTTAGGTTTTGGGTTAAGGTTAGGGTTATTGTTAGGCTTATTGTTAGGGTTTTTTTTAGGATTAGAATTATTTTTAGGGTTAGGTTTACAGTTAGGATTAGGGTTAAGTTTATGGTTAATGTTAGAGTTAGTGTTGGGGTTATGTTTAGGGTTAGGTTTTGGGTTTAGGTTTTTGTTATGGTTAGAGTTAGGGGTAGTGTTACTGTTAGGGTTACCATTAGGATTAGAGTTAGTATTAGGATTAGTGTTAGAGTTAGGGTTTGCCTAAGGGTTAGTGTAGATTTAGTGTCATGGTTAAGGCTAGGTTTGGGTTAGAGTGAGGGATAGTGTTAGGTTTAGGTTTAGGGTCTGTGTTATTTTAGTGTTTTGGTTAGGAATCGATTTAAGATTAGTGTTAGTGTTAGGTTTAGGGTTAGTGTTAGGGTTAGGGTAAGGATTAGAATTAGGGTTAGTGGTAGAATTAGATTTAGTATTAGGGTTAGTGTTAGAATTCGTGTTAGGGTTAGAGTTAGGATTAGAATTAGGGTTAGTGGTAGGTTTAGGGTTAGTATTATGGTTAGGGCTAGGGTTTGTGTTAGGGTTAGGGTAAAGGTTCATCATTCTGTTAATGTTAGACTTAGAGTTAGAATTAATGTTAGAGTTAAGGTTAGGGTTAGAGTTATGTTTACGGTTAGGTTTAGGTATACTGTTAGATTTAGGAATATGTTTAGGTTTAGTGTTAGGGTTAGGGTTAAGTTTAGGGTTAGTGTTATGGTTACGGTTAGGGTTAGGGTTGTTGTTATGGTTAGGGTTAGGTTTAGCGTTAAGTACAGGTTAGGGTTACGTCAGTGTTTGAGTTAGGGTTAGGATCTTAGGTTTAGGGTTTGGGTTAGGGTTAGGGCTAGGGTTACGGTTAGGATTAGGTTTTGGTTTAGGGTTAGTGTTAGTGTAAAACTTTGTTTTAGAATAGCTGTTAGTTTTAGTGTTAGGGTTAGGTTCATGGTTAAGGTTAGTGTTAGGGTTAGGGTTAGGGTTAGGAATAAGTTTAGGATTAGTGTTACGTTTAGGGTTATGATTACGTTTGCAGTTTTTGTTAGTTTTAGGGTTAGTTTTAGGGTTTATGTTAAGGTTAGGTTTAGCATGAATGTTAGCATTAGGGATAGGTTTAGGTTTGGTGTTTGTGTTTGGGTTAGGGTTAAGATTAGGATTAAAGATTGTGTTAGGGGTAGTGATAGGTTTAGAGTTAGTGTTATTGTTAAGGTTGTGGTTAGTCTTATAGTTAGGGTTAGGTTTAGTGTTATTGTTAGTGTTAGGTTTAGGGTTATGTGTTAGCCTAAGGGTTAGTGTTAGGGTTAGGGTTGAAATTAGTGTTGGGGTTACGGAAAGGATTAGTGTTAGTTTTAAAATTAGGGTTAGATTTAGTTTTAGAGTTAGTTTTAGGTTTTGAGTTAGTTTTAGCATTAGGGATTTCTTAGGATTAGAGTTGGGATTTAACTTAAGGTTAAGGTTATGATTATTGTTAGTGTTACAGGTAAGATTAGGGTTAAATTTAGGCTTAGGTTAGTGTTAGGATTAGTGTTAGTGTTAGGTTTTGGGTTAGGAATAGGGTTAGTGTTAGGGTTAGGTTTAGTTTTAGGTTAGGTGTAAGGGTAGGATTAGGGTTAGGGTTTGGGTTAATGTTAGTGTTAGTGTTTGCGTTAGCATTAGTGTTAGGGTTAGATTTAGGGTTAGGGTTAGGGTTGGGTTAAGGTTAGTTTTAGGGTTAGGGTTATGTTTTGTGTTAGGGTTAGTGTTAGGGTTATTGTTATGTTTAAAATTAGGGTTAGGGTTAATATTAGTGTTATATTTAGGGTTAGGATTAAGGATAGGTTTAGTATTAGGGTGAGAATTAAGGTTAGGTTTGGGGTTAGAGTTAGAGTTAGTGTTAGACTTAGCGTTAGGTTTAGGTTTAGGTTTAGTGTTATGGTTAGGGTTAGTGTTTGTTAGCTTTATTATTAAACTTAGGTTTGTTCTTAGTGTTAGGGTTATTGTTAGTTTTAAGTTTAGGTTTTTTGTTTGCATTACGGTAAGATTTTGGGTTAAGTTTACTCTTAAGTTAAGGTTTAGTGTTAGGGTTAGTGTTAGGGTTAGGCTTTAGGTTAAAGTTAGGTTTAGGGTTAGTGATATGATTTTTGTTAGGGTTTGTGTTAAGGTTTGGTTTAGTATCAGGGTTTGGATTTCAGTAAGAATTAGGGTTAGGGTTAAGTTTAGTGTTAGTGTTAGTGTTAGAGTTAGGGTTAGTATTAGGTTTAGTGTTATGGTTTGTGTTAGGGTTAGGGTTAGTTTAGTATTAGGGTTATGTTTAGCATTCAGGTTTATGTTAGAATTAGTGTTAGAGTTATGGTTTTCATTTGGGATTCCATTAGTGTTTGTGTTAGGGTTAGGATTAGTGTTATGGTTAGTTTTAATGTTAGGGATAGTATTAGGGATAGGATTAGTGTTTCGATTGGGTTAGGGTTAGGGTTACATTCATGGTCAATGTTAGGGTTAGGGTTCCAGTTCATCTTCGAGTTAGGGTTAGGATAATTGTTAGTGTTAGTATTAGTGTTAGTGTTCAGGTCAGTTTTGCGGTTAGGGTTAGTGTTATTGTTAGTGTTAGGGTTAGTTTTAGGAGTAGGATTAGTGTTAGGTTCCAGTAAGTGTTTACAGTAAGTTTTAGGGTTAGGGTTAGGTTTAGTTTTAGTGTAACAATTAGGGATAGGGTTAGGATTACAATTAGTGTTAGATTTAGGTTAAATATTAGGGTTAGTATTATGATAAGGTTTGGATTTTTGTTACGTTAAAGGTTTGGGTTAGTTTAAGACTTAGGTTTTGTGTTAGGTTTAGGGTTATATTTAGAGTTAGATTTAGGTTTAGGGTTAGTGTTAGGGTAAGGTTTAGTATTAGGGTTAGGGTAAATGTTAGGATTAATATAAGCGTTAGGTAAAGGGTTAGATTTTTGGTTAGTTTTAGGGTAAGTGTTAGGATTAGGGTTAGAGTTAGGGGTTGTTTTAGGATTACATTTGTGTTTAGGGTTAGGAATATGGATAGAATTAGGATTAAAATTAGAGTTAGGTTAGGGTTAGTGTAAGGTTTAGGGTTCTGTTTAGGGTTACTGTTAGTGTAACGTTTAGGTTTATGTTTTGTATTACGGTTTGTGTTAAGGTTAGAGTTAATGTTATGTTTAGGGTTAGTGTAATGTTTAGATTTATGATTAAGTTTAGTGTCTCGTGATAGGCTTAGGTTTGGAGTTAGTATTATTGTTAGGGTTAGGGTTGGGGTTAGGGTTAGGATTATTGATAGGGTTAGGTTTAGGTTTAGTGTTAGTTAATAATTAAGGTTACATTTAAGTTAAGAATAATGGTTTAGGTTAAGATTTGTCTTCTTTTTATGGTAAGTGTTAGGGTTAGGGTTAAGGTCACAGTTAGAATTAGGTTTAGTGTTATGGTTAAGGTTAGGGTTTGTTTTAGGGATAGTAATAGGTTAGGATTGGGATTATCATTAGGATTAGCATAAAAGTTAAGTTTAGGGTTAGTGTTAGAGTTAGCATTAGGGTTAGGTTTCAGGTTAAGGTTAGGGTTACCCTTAGGTTTAGGGTTAGTGTTAGAGTTTGTGTTAAGTTTAGTTGTTAGGTTTTAGTGTTAGGTTCAGGTTATAGATAGGTTTAGGGTGTAGTGTTAGGGTTAGGTTTATGTTTAGGTTTAAGGTTACAGTAAGTGTTTGGTTAGGTTTAGAGGTAGGATTAGCGTTAGGGTTCGGATTAATGTTTAGTATTATGTTGCATTGGGTTAGTGTTAGGGTTATTGTTAGGGATAGTTTTTGGGTTATGGTTTGTGTTAGGGTTAGTGTTGGGTTAGGATTAGATATAGGATTAGTGTTAGGTTTAGTGTTTGGGTTATCGTTAGGGCTCGTGTTAAGGTTAGGGTTAGGGTTAGATTTATTAGTGTTCACGTTAGGTTAGGTTTACTTTAGCAATAGTGTTAGCATTAGGGATAAGTTTTATGTTTTAGTGTTACGTTTAGAGTTATTGTTAGGGTGAGTGTTATATTAAGGCTTAGGTTTAGGGATAGGGTTAGTATTAGGGTTAGGCATAGGAATAGGTTTAGTTTTAGTGTTAGGGTTAGCATTATGGTTAGGTTTAGGAAAGGGTTAGTATTAGGGTTAGCCATAGGAATAGGTTTAGTTTTAGTGTTAGGGTTAGCATTATGGTTAGGGTTTTGGGTTAGTTTTTTGGATTAGTTTGAGGATGAAGTTTAGGGTTAGTGTTAGAATATGGTTAAGTTTATGTCAGTATTAGGGTTGTGTTATATTTTGGGTTAGTGTTAGTTATGGGGTTAGGGTACAGTTTAGGGTTATATTAAGGTTTAGTGTTAGGTTTAGGTTTAGTTTTAGGGTTAGGATTAGAGTTGGTGTTAAGTTTTGTTTGAGGATAGTGTTAGGGTTAGGGTTAGTGTTAGAGTTTTTATTAGGGTTCGGGTTATTGTTAAATTTAGGGTTACAGTTAGAATTAGGGTTAGGTTTTAGAGTTTGTGTTAGGTTTAGAGTTGCGTTTAGATTTAGGTTTAGGTTTAGTGTTAGGGTTTGGTTTAAAGTTTGTGTTTGGTTTAGAAATTAAGGTTAGTGTTAATTTTAGGGTCACCTTTAGGATTAGGGTAGTGTTAAGATTAGTGTTAGTTTTGGGGTTGTGTTAGGTTAGTCTTAGGATTAGTGTTATGGTTACGCTTAGGGTTAGTGTTAGATTTTCTGCTAGTGTTAGTATGAGGTTAGTGTTAATGTTAGTGTTTGTGTTAGGATTAGAATTAGAGTTATGGTTAGGGTTAGGGTTTGTGTTAGGTTAGGGTTAAAGTTCATCATAGTGTTAGGGTTAGAGTTAGTGTTAGGATTGATGTTAGGGTTAAGGTTAGGATTAGTTTTAAGTTAGGGTTAGGGTTAGGATTACAGTTAGGAATATGTTTAGGGTTGTGTTAGGGTTACCGCTAGGTTTAGGGTTAGTTTTATGTTTATGGTTAGGGTTAGGGTTGGTGTGGTTAGGTTTAGTGAAAGGGTACGTGTTTGGGATAGGGTTCGTGTTAGAGTTTGAGTTAGGATTTGAGTTTGGTTTAGGGTTAGGGCTAGAGTTCCAGTTAGATTTAGGGTTTGGGTTTGTGTTAGTGTTAAATTTGCATTAGCGTTATTGTTAAGGTAAGTGTTAGGGTGAGGTTTATGTTTACAGTTACTGTTCGGGTTAGGGTTAGGGATGTTTAGGGTTAGTGTTAGGGTTGTTGTTAGGGTTATGTTTATGGTTAGGGTTAGTGTTAGGTTAGGGTTAGGGTTCATGTTAGGGTTAAGTTTAGCATGAGTGTTACGGTTAGGATTAGGATTAGTTTTGGTGTTACTATTTGGGTTAGGGTTAGGGTTATGTTTAAAGATAGTGTTAGGGTTAGTGAAAGGTTTAGAGTTAGTGTAAATGTTAGTGTTATGCTTAGTGTTATGGTTAGCATTAGGGCTATGCCTAGGTTTAGTGTTAGTTTTAGATTTAGGTTTATGAATAGTGTTAGTGTTAATGTTAGGGATAGGGTTAGTGTTAGGGTTAGGGTTAGGTTTAGTGTTAGGGTTAGGGTTACACTTAGGGTTAGTTTTAATGTAGGGATAGGGTTAGTGTTAGTGTTAGGCTTAGGTTTAGTGTTAGGGTTATGGTTAAAGTTAGGGTTAGTGTTACGGTTAGGGTTTGTGTTAGGTTTATTATTAGGGTTAGGTTTAGGTTTGCATTTTGGGTTAGCATTAAGGTGAGTTTTACTTTTAGGATTAGGGTTGGGGTTATGGTTAGGGTTAAAATTCGGGTTTGGGTTAGTTTTAAGTTTAATGTTAGGTTATTGTTAGGGTTAGGGTAGGGTTAGTGTTATTGTTAGTGTCAGTATTAGGGTTTGCTTTAGAGTTAGTGTTAGTGTTCATTTTAGGGTTAGGTTTGGTGATAGGGTTAGATGTAGGGTTAGTATGAGGGTAAGGGTTAGGATTAATGTTAGAGTTGATATAGGGTTAGGTTAGTGTAAGTGTTAAGTTTAGGGTTAGGGTTAAAATTACAGTTAGTTTTAGGGTTAGGGGTAGTTAGGGTTAGTTTATCGTTTAAGGTTACAATTAGGATTTGGGCTAGAATAAGCGTTATGCTTAGGGTTATGTTAGGGTAAGTTTAGGTTTAGTGTTAGGTTTAGGGTTATGTTAGGGTTAGATTTTAATTAGGGTTAGGATTATTTTTGTTATTTTTAGGGTTAAGGTTAGTGATAGGTTAGTGTAAGGATTCGTGTTAGGTTTAGATTTAGGGTTAGGTTAGGTTTAGGCTTAGAGTTAGGATTAAATTAAATTTTTGGATTAGGATTGAGTTAGGTTTAGGGTTAGGGATAGGTTAAGGTTAGGGTTAGGGGTTAGGGTTAAGATTATGTTTAGGGTTAGGGTTTGTGTTAGGGTGAGGGTTATTGTTAGGCTTGGGGTTCAGGTTATGTTTAGGGTTCAGGTTCGAGTTACGGTTAGAGTTTGATTTAGTTTTTGTTATAGGGTTAGAGTTAGTGTTAGGGTTAGGGTTTGTGATACAGTTAGGGTTAGTGTTATGTTTAGAGTGAGGGTTAGTGTTAGATTCAGGGTTAGGGTTTGTATTGGGGTTGTGATTACTCTTAGATTTTGGGTTACCATAAGGGGTTAGCATAAGTTTAGGGTAAGGTTTAGGGTTAGGGTTAGGTTTTGGGTTAGTGTTAGTGTTGGGGTTAGGGTTAAGTTTGAAATTAGTGTTTGGGTTAGGGTTAGGGATCATGTTAGGTTAAGCATTTGTTTTAGGTTTAGGTTTAGGTTTAGGTTTAGATTTAGGGTTAGGTTTAGGGTTAGCATTAGTTTTTGGGTTAGGTTATAGTTAAGTTTAGAGTTAGTGTTAGGGTTAGGGTTAGTTATAGCTTTAGTGTTAGGGTTAGGTTGAGGTTTAGGGTTAGGATTAGGGTTACAGATAGAGTTAGCTATAGGGTTTATATTAGGGTTAGGGTTAGTGTTAGATTTAGGGTTAGGTTTAGGATTAGTTTAGAATTAGTGTTACGGTAGGGTTAGGGTTAGGGTTTGTGTTCGGGTTAGTGTTCAAATTAGGGTTAGGGTTAGAATAAGTGTTAGGATTACTGTTATGGTTAATTTTAAAATTAGTGTTACGGTTAGGATTAGGGTTAGTGTTAGGGATAGAGTAAGGATTAGAATTAGGTTTAGAGTTAGTGTTACAGTAGGGTAAGGGTTAATGTTTGGTAAATGATTATTGTTAGAGTAAGGTTTAGGGTTAATGTTAGGGTTAGCGTGAGCTCTAGGATTAGGGTTAAAGTAGAGTAGGATTATGGTTAGGTTTAGATTAAGATTAGTGTTTGGTTTAGATTTTGTGTTAGTGTAGTGTTATGGTTATGGTTATGGTGAAGGTTAGAGTTAGGGTTAGGTTAGGTTAGGGTTAGGGTTTGGGTTCGTGTTAGGTTTAAAATTAGGGTTAGATTTGGGTTTAGGTTTAGGGTGAGGGTTAGATTTAGGATTAGGGTTATTGTTAGTGTTAGGTTAGATTTATTGTTAGGGTTAGGGTTGGTGTTAGCATGAGGGTTAGGGTTAGGATTAGGTTTAGTGTTAGGGTTAGAGTTAGAGTTAGGCTTACATTATGGTTAGGTTAAATTTAGGGAGAAGGTGAGGATTCATGT
The DNA here is from genome assembly GCF_048772815.1 of Callospermophilus lateralis. NCBI lineage: Eukaryota > Metazoa > Chordata > Mammalia > Rodentia > Sciuridae > Callospermophilus > Callospermophilus lateralis. The sequence goes on from NC_135306.1 coordinate 88,219,791, forward strand.
TAGTGTAAGGGTTAGGATTAGTGTTAGTAGTAGGTTAGTTTTAGGGTTAGAGTTATCTTAGGGATTGATATATGGTTAGGTTGAGTATTAGAGATTGGTTTAGGGTTATAGTTAGGTATAGGTTTACTGTTTGGGTTTGGATTAGTTTTAGTGTTAGGTTTAGGGATAGAGTTAGTGTGAGGGTTAGGGTTTGTTTTAGGGTTAAGTTAATTATAATGGATAAAGTTAGTGACAGGGTTATGTTTAGAAAAGATTTAGGCATAGGGTTAGGGTTACCCATTGGATTAGGTTTAGTTTCAGTGTTAGAGTTAGGGTTAGTCATGGATTTAGGTTTAGGGTTAGGTTAGTGTTAGGATTAGGGTTACTGTTATGGTTAGAATTAGGGTTATACTGAGGCTTAAGGTTAGGGTCAGAGTTAGTTTTAAGGTTACAGTTAGATTTAGTGTTTTCATTATGGTTCGGTTTACAATTAGATTTAAACTTTGGGTTAGTTTTCAAGTTAGGTTTAGGGTTCAGGTTAGGGATAGGGTTATCATTGGAGTAAGATTAGTTATCACTTACGGTTAGGTTTAGGTTTACTCTTAGGTTTAGAGTTAGTTTTATGGTTAGGGTTAGGTAAGAGTTAGGGTTCGGGTTAAGTAAATGTTAGGGTTATGTTTTGCTTTAGGTTTTGTGTTAGGGTTAGGGTTAGGGTTAGCATTATGTTAGGGTAAGTGTTATGGTTAGCTTTAGGGTTAGAGTTAGTGTTAATTTTAGGATAAGTTTTAGGGTTAGGATGAGGTTTAGGTTTAGTAATAGGTTTTTGGATAGGTTTATGATTAGTGTTAGGGTTAGGGTTTGGGTTAGTTTTAGGTTTAGGTTAGTGTTAGTGTTACATTTTTGATTCCTGTTAGGGTTCGTGCTAGGGTTAGGGTTATATTTAGGGTTAGGTTTAGGTCTAGGTCTATGATTCGTTTTAGTGTTAGGTTTAGGGTTAGAGTGAGGCTTAGGGTTAGTGTTAGGATTAGGATTAGTGTCAGGGTTAGTCTTAGGTTAGGTTTAGTGTTAGGCTTAGTCTTAAAGTTAAAGTTATGGTTAGGGTTAGGGTTAGTTTTTGGGTAAAGGGTAGGTTTTGGGTTTGGGTAAGGTTTGGGTTTTGGGTTAGGGTAATGGCCACAATTTGTGTTAGTGTTAGTGTTAGGTTTAGGTTTAGGTGTAGGGTTAGGGTTCTTGTTAGGAATAAGGTTAGTGTTAGGGTTAGGATGGGTTTAGGGTTAGTTTGAGTGTTAGGGTTAGTGTTAGAGTTAGTGTTAGGGTAATTTTTAGGTTTTGTTTTAGTTTTAGGGTTAGGGTTAGTGTTAGTGTTAGTGTTAGGGTTATTTTTAGGTTAAGGATTAGGATAAGTTTTCAGGTTACGGTTAGGGTTATGGTTAGTGTTAGGGTTATGGTTAGTGTTAGGGTTAGTGTTAAGGTTATGGTTAGGGTTAAATTTAGCGTTATTCTTTAGGTTTCTGTTATAATTATGTTTAGGTTTAGTGTTATGGTTTGAATTAAGGTTAATATTAGGTTTAGCATTAGGATTAGTAATCCTGTTAGGTATATGATTCAGGTTAGGGTTACAGTTGAGGTGATGTGAGGGTTAGGGTTAGAGTTAGATAAAGTTTAGTGTTATGGTTTGGTTAAGGGTTTTTGTAAGAATTAAGGTTGTGGTTAGGGTTAGTGTTAGGCTTATATTTGGGTTAGAATTAGGGGGAGGTTTAGGGTTAGGAATTCGGTTACTATTAGAGTTATTGTTAGGGTTAGGGTTAGGGTTACGGTTAGGGTTATGATTTGGTAATGGTTAGATTTAGGGTTAGGGTTACGATTTGTATCAGGGTTAGGCTCAAATGTCTGGTTAGGGGTAGTCTTAGGGTTAGTTTTTGTGTTAGGGTTAGTGTTAGTATTAGTGCTAGCATTAGGGTTATCATTTGTGATACAGTTAGCATTAGGTTTAGGTTTTGGTTAGGGTTAGGTAATGGTTAGGGTTAGGAACAGTTTTGTTGTTAGTATTATGTTAGAGTGAGGCTTAGGGTTTATTTTAGGGTTAAAATTAAGGTTATTGTCAGTATAGGGTTAGGGTTTGAGTAAGGGTTAGTGTTAAGATTTGGGTTTGAATTAGTGTTATGTTTAGAGTTAGGGTTAGGGTTAGTGTTAGGGTTATGTAAGGTTTAGTGATAAAGTTAGGTTAAGATTATTTTCGTGGTTTTGGTTTGGGTTTTCCTTACAGTTAGGTTTAGGGTTAAAAATAGTGTTACATTAGGGTTAGTGTTAGGGTTAGGGTTAGTGTTAGGGTTAGGGTGATGGTTAGGTTTTTTTTTAATATGTGGTTATGGTTATCTTTAGGGTTAGTGTTATGGATAGTTTAAGTGTTAGTTAAAGGGTAGTTTTAGGCTTGGTATTATTTTTAGGCTTAGGGTTATGTTTAGGGTAAGGGTTTGAGTAAGATGTAGGGTTAGGGTTTGCTATAGGTTAGGGTTAATTTTGGGTTACAATTAAGGTTAGGGTTAGTGTTATGATTAGGGTTATTTTTAAGGTTAGAGTTATAGGATTACATTTCGGGTTATGGTTAGGGTTAGTTTTTCGGTTAGAATTAGAGTTAGTGTTTGGGTTATGGGTAGGTTTAGTTTTAGAGTTAGGGTTAGGATTACTGTTACAGTTAGTGTTAGTGTTAGTATTAGGGTTAGAATTAGATTTGTTTTAGAGTAAGTGTTATGGTTAGGGTTTATGTTAGGGCAAAAGTTAGATTTAGGTTTTGGGTTATGATTAGTAATGAGGTTAAAGTGAGGCATAGGGTTAGGGTTATTGTTAGTTTTACTGTTACTAATAGGTTAGGGTTAGAGTTAGGGTTAGGGTTAGGATAGTATTATTCTTAGGGTTAAGGTTAAGGTTTGGCACAGGGTTAGTGTTACTGTTATGCTTAGGTTGAGGGTTAGGGTAAGGGTTTGAGTTAGGGATAGGATTTGGCTTAGGATTAGTCTTTGGATTATTGTTAGGTTTAGTGTTAGGTTAAGTGTTAGGTTTAGTGTTAGGTTTAGAGTTAGGTTTAGGGTTAGAGTTAAAGTTAGGAAATTGTTAGGTTTAGTGTTATGATAGGGTTAGGTTTATTTTGGGTTATGGTATGTTTAGGGTTATGGTTAGGGTTAGGGTTATGATTACTTCTGTCTTAAGGTTAAAGTTAGGGTAAATTTTAGGGTTAGTGTTAGTGTTAGGTTTAGGGTTAAGGATAGGTTTAATATTAGGATTATGGTTATTTTAGGGTTAGTGTTAGGGTTAGGGTTAGGTTTAGGGTTAGTGTTAGGGATAAGTTTAGTGTTAGGGTAAGAGTTAGAGTTAGGGTTAAGGTTCATGTTAGGCTTAGGGTTAGTGTTAATATTAGGTTTATGGTTAGGATTACTCTTACGTTTAGGGTTATGTTTAGGGTTAAAGTTCGTGTTTCGCTTAGTGTTATTGTTAGGTTTAAAGATAGTGTAAGAATTAGTGTTAGGGTTGGTGTTAGGATTAGGTTTAGGTGAGGCTTAGGATTAGTGTTAGGATAAAGTTAGGGTTAGGGTTAGAGTTAGGATTAGGGTTAGGTTTACGTTTTGTGTTTGTGTTAGTATTAGGGTTAGGGTTTGGGTTATTGATAGTGTTTGGGTTAAATTTAGGATTAGTGTTTGGTTAAGGGAGACTTTTAAGGTTAGTATTATCATTAAGTTAGGGGTTAAGGTATTTCTTACTGTTAGGGTTAGGTTATGGTTAGAGTAAGGGTTAGGTTTAGAATTAGAGTTATTGTTAGGGATAAAGTACGGATTTTGTTTAGTGTTAGGTTTTGGTTAGGGTGAGTTTTCAGTTATTTTTAGGGTTAGAATTATGGTTATGGTTTGTGTTAAAGTGAGGGTTAGCATTAGGGTTGGGGTAGAATTTCAGTTAGGGTTAGGGTTGGAGTTAGTGTTAGTAATAGGGTTAGGTTTGATGTTAGGGTTAGGGTTAGAATTTGGGTTAAAATAGTTTTAAGGTTAGAGTTAGGTTTATGGTTACAATTTGAGTTAGTTTTAATGTTACAGTTAGGATTAGGGTTAGTGTTAGGTTAGCATAAGGGTTAGTTTTAGGTTTAGTGTTAGGGTTTGTGTTGGGGTTATGGTTAGTGTTATTGTTTGTGTTACGATAAGGGTTAGGATTAGGGTGAGTGTTTTGTTAGGGTTAGGGTTAGATTTAGGGTTATTTTATGGTTAGGGTTGACGGTAGGTTTAGGTTTAGGGTTAGTGTTAGTGTTTGGGTTAGGGTTATAATTAGGTTTAGGGTTACTGTTAGTTTTAGGGTTAGTGTTATTTATAGCTTTAGAATTAAGATTAGGGTGAGGCTTAGGGTTAGGAATAGAGTTTCAGTTAGGGTTAGGTATAGGGTTTGGATTAGTGACAAAATTAAGATTAATGTTAGAATTAGTGTTAGAATAGGGTTAGGGATAGGGTATGTGTTAGGGTTAGGGTTAGTGTTAGGGTTTGGGTAAGGGTAAGTGTTAGGGTTAGGGTTAAGGTTACAATTCATGTTAGGGTTAGGGTTAGTGTTAAGGTTATTGTTAGAGTTAGAATTAGGTTTAGGTTTAGTGTTAAGTTATGGTTAGCATTAGTGTTAGTTAAAGGTTTATGATTAGGTTGAGGTTTAGGTTTAATGTTAAGATTAGGGTTAGTTTTAGGGTTAGCATTAGGTTTGTGGTTAGGGTTATGGTTAGGGTTAGGTTAAGGATAGTGTTTGGTTTAGGTGTTGAGTTAATGTAAGGTTTTGTGTTAGGGTTAGGGTTGCAGTGAATGTTATTGTTAAAATTTTGTTTAGTTTTGGATTTGGGTTCTAGTTCATGTTAGGGTTAGTGTTAGTTTTAGGTTTAGAGTGAGGTTTAGAGTTAAACTTGAAGTTAATGTTAGTGTTAGGTTAATTTTATAATTAGGCTTAGGGTTAGTGATAGGGTTACAGATAGGTTTAAGATTAGGTTTAGTGTTATAGTTAGAGTTAGGGTAGGTTTATGTTTTGATTAAGTTTAGGTTAGAGACAGGGTGTGGGTTCATGTTAGTGAAAGGGTCAGGGTTAGTTTTAGTATTAGGTCATGGTTTAGGGTTAGTGTTAGTGTTAGGATTAGGATTAGGGTTAGATTTAGGTTTAGCATTAGAGTTTGAGTTAGGTTTATAGTTAGGTTTAGGTTTAGTGTTAGGGTGTGTGATAGTGTTAATGTTAGGTTTACGGTTAGAGTTACTGTGAGTGTTAGGTTTACAGTTTGGGTTAGGTTTAGGGTTAGGGTTATTGTTACTGTTACAGGTAGGGATAGAGTTATGTTTATGTATGTTTTAGGTTTAGGTTCAGGATAAAGGTTAGTTGTAGGTTTAGCTTTAGGTTAAGGGTTAGCGATAGTAATGGGTTTAGGTTTAGCTTCTGGTTTAGTGTTAGTGTTAGGGTTAAGGTTAGAGTTAGGATTAAGGTTTTAGTGAGGCTTAGGATTATTGTTAGGGTTAGTTTTAGCATTACATTTAGTTTTAGGGTTAAGGTTACAGTTAGGGTTATCGTTAGTGTGAGGTTTAGAGTCAGTTTTAGGGTCAGCATTGGGGTAAATGTTAGTGTTAACATTTTGGTTAGGGTTAGTGTTAGGTTTAGTGTTAGGTATAGGGTTAGGGTTATGTAAGGGTTAGTGTTAGTGTTAGGGTGAGTCTTAGGTTTAGTGTTAGTGTTACGGTTAGGGTTAGAGTTTGTTTTAGGGTTAGGAAAAGGTTTAGGATTAGGGTTAGTGTAAGGGTTGGTTTTAGGGTTATGGTTATGGTTATGGTTAGGTTTAGAGTTTGGGTTAGGGTTACGTTTACAATTTGTGTGTTAGTTTTAATGTTAGGGTAATGGTTAGTGTTAGAGTTAGGGTTATGTTTAGAGTTAGAGTTAAGTTTAGGGTTTGTGTAAGGGTAAAAGTTAGTGTTACAGTTATGGTTATGGTTCTGCTTATGGTTAAAGTTAAGATTAGCGTTAGGGTTAGTGTTAGTGTTAGTTTTAGTTTAGGTTTAGTGTTATATTTAGATTTATGTTGAGGGTTAGAGTTAGGATGAGGGTTAGGGTTACAATTAGGGTAAGTGATAGGTTTAATTTAGGGTTAGGGTTAGATTTAGTGTTAAGATGAGGTTTAGTGTTAGGGTTAGTATTAGGGTAAGGGTTAGTGTTAGAGTTAGGGTTATGTTTAGAGTTAGAGTTAAGTTTAGGGTTTGTGTAAGGGTAAAAGTTAGTGTTACGGTTATGGTTATGGTTCTGCTTATGGTTAAAGTTAAGATTAGGGTTAGGGTTAGGGTTAGTGTTAGTTTTAGTTTAGGTTTAGTGTTATATTTAGATTTATGTTGAGGGTTAGAGTTAGGATGAGAGTTAGGGTTACAATTAGGGTAAGTGATAGGTTTAGGTTTAGGGTTAGGGTTAGATTTAGTGTTAAGATGAGGTTTAGTGTTAGGGTTAGTGTTAGGGTAAGGGTTACTTTTAGAGTTTGATTTAGGTCTAGGGTTAGGGTTAGTGTTAGGTTTTGAAATAGGTTTAAGTTAGATTTAAGGTTAGGGTTAGCATTACTTTTAAGGTTAGGGTTATTTTTCATGTTTGGGTTCGGGTTAGGGTTATTGTTAAGTGTAGGGTTAGGTTTAGGTTTAGTGATATGGTTAGGGTTGGCATTAGGGTTAGGGTTAGTGTTATTGTTACATTTAGGATAAGGGTTAAGTTTAGGGTTCTTGTTAGCATAAGAGTTTGGGTTTGTGATAGGGTTAGGATAAAGTTAGGGTTAGTGATAGGGTTAGGCCTAGGGATAGGGTTAGTTTAGGGTTAGTGTTAGGGTTAGGTTACGGTTAGGGTTATGGTTAGAATTAGGTTTTGTGTTATGGATAGGGTTAGTGGTGGGGTTAGTGTTAGGGTTAAGGTTAAATTTAGTGTTAGGATTTGGTTTAGGGTTAGGGTTAGGTGATGGTTTACATTAAGGTTAAGGGTTATGGTTCATATTTGTGCTAGGGTAAAATTAGGGGTGGGGTTTTTGTTAGGGTTAGGGATAGTTTTAGTTGTAGAGTTAGGCTTAGGTTTTTTTTCAAGAGTTCCATAAGGGTTATTTTTAGAGTTACCATTATGGTTTGGATTAGGGTTAGGGTTAGGGTTAGTGTGAGGAAAGTTTTGGGTTATGGTTACTGGTAAGGTCAGTGTTAGGGTTAGAGATACTATTGGGTTTAGTTTTAGGGTTGGGGTTAGTGTTATGGTTAGGGTTGTGCTTAGGTTTAGGGTTTGGGTTTGGGTGAGAATAAGTGTTAAGGTTAAGGTTAGGTTTATTGTTAGGTTTAGGATTAAGTTTTTTTTTAGGGTTTCAATTAGGGATATGGTTAGGGTTACATTTACAGTTAGTGTAAAGTTCCAGGTTAAAGTTATGGTTAGGTTTAGGTTAGGGTAAAGGTTAGGGTTATGTTAGGATTAGGTTTAGGGTTTTGGTTAGTGTTAGGGTTAAGGTTAGGTTTATTGTGAGTTTTAGATTTAAGGTTGGGTTATGTTAGGGTTAGGGCTAGTGCTATGGTTAGGTTTAGCATTAGTATTTTGTTTAAGTTTATAGATAGATTTAGGGTTAGTTTTAGAATTAGGATTAGGGTTTGTGTTTGGTTTAGGATTAGGTTTAGGGTGAGAGTTACGGTTATTATTAGTGTTAAGTTTAGGGTTAGACTTAAGGTTAGGGTTAGGTTTAGGGTTAGTGTTAGCCTTAGTGTTATAGTTGGTTTTTGTTTAGTATTAGAATTTGTGTTAGACTTAGAGTTAGTTTTAAGATTGGTGTTAGATTTAGTGTTAAGTTTAGGTTTAATGATATGGTTAGTGTTGGGGTTAGAATTATGGTTACTGTTAGGGAAAATTTTAGGTTTAGGGTTAAGGTTGTGTTAGGTTTAATTTAAGTGTTAGGGTTAGGATAAGGGTTAGTGTTTGTGATAGAGTTAGGTTTAGAGTTTTGATTAGGGTTACTGTTAGGTTAATGTTAGTGTTAGGGTTAGGGTTAGGATTAGGGCTAGGATTAGTGATAAATTTAGGTTTAGGGTCAGGGTTAGTGTTAGGTTAAAGTCAGGGTTATGATTAGGTTAAAGTTTGGTTTATGGTTAGGGTTGGGGTTTGTGTTACCGTTCGGATTAGAGTTAGTGTAACTTTTATTGTTAGGGTTAAAATTAGTGTTAGGGTTAAAATTAGGATTAGGTTAAGGTTTAGGCTTAGGTTTAGGGTTATAGCTTGATTTAGTGTTACTGTAAAGTTAGGTTTAGATTTAATGTTAGAATTAGCATTAGGGGTTGTGCTAGGGTTACATATAGGTTTATGGTTATGGTTAGGATTAGGGCTAGGTTTAGGGATAGGTTTAGGGTACATTAGGATTATGGTTAGTGTTAAAGTTATTGTTATTGTTAGGGTTACGGTTAGGGTTTGGTTTAGTGTTAGGGTTAGGATTACATTTAGGGTTGGTTAGGGTTAGGTTTAGGGTGAGATTCCATGTTTGTTTTAGGCTTAGGTTTAGTATTAGTTTTCGGTTTAGGGTTTGGGTTAGGATTAGGGTTAGGGTAAAGGTTAGCATTAGTGTTTGGTTTAGGGTTTTAATGAGGTTTAGGGTGAGTGTTAGTGTTAGGGATAGGGATAATATTAGGTGTAGGGATAGGGTTATTTTGAGGGTTAGGTTTAGGGTTAGAGATGGGTTATTGTTAGGGTTAGGCTTAGGGTTAGTGTTAGGGTTACGGTGAATATTAGGATTAGGTTTAGTGTTAGGTTTAGGTTTAAACTTAGGATTATGTTTTCTGTTATGTTTAGAGATAGTCTTAGGTTTAGTGTGAGTGTTAAGTTTGGGGTTGTGGTTTGGGTGAGGTTTAGGCTTAATGGCATGGTTAGGTTTAGGTTTCCTGATAGGTTTACGGATAGAGTTAGTGTTAGGGTTAGTTTTAGAGTTAGGATTTGGGTTTGGTTAGGTAAGTGTTAGTGTTAGGGTTAGGTAAGAGTTAGATTTAGGTTTTGGGTTAGGGTTGTTGTTAAAATTAGCTTTAGGGATAGGGTTTGGGTTAGAGTTATGGTTAGGGTTAGGTTTTGTGTTATGTTACTGTTAGTTTTATGGTTAGGGTTATGGTTACGGTTAGTGTTAGGGTTCAGGTTAGGTTTGGGGATAGGATTATTTTAGGTTTATGGTTAGGGTTAAGGATAGGATTATGGTAGGGTTAGTGTACATGTTAGGGTAAGGGTTTTTGTTAGGGTTAGTGTTTTGTTTAGGGTTAGATTTAGGGATAGGGTGAGGGCTAGTGTTAGGGTTATAGTTATTTTTATGTTTATGGTTTGGGTTAGGGTTAGCGTTAGTGTTAGTGTTAAGGATATGGTTAGGTTTAAGTTTAGTTTTAGGGTTACATTTTTGGTTAAGCTTCCTGTTAGGGTTCGGATTACGGTTAGGGTAAGTGTGAGTGTTAGGGTTAGGGTTCAGTTTAGAATTAGTGTTATAGTTAGGTTATGGTTACTGTTAAGTTTAGGGTTTGGATTAGGTTTAGAATTAGTGTTTGGGTTTGGTTTAGGATTAGGTATAGTGTTTGTGTTAAGGTTAGGGTTAGGGTTAGGTAAGTGTGAGGGTTTCAGTTTTATTCAAATTATTTTTATGGTTAGATTAGGGTTTGTGTTATTGTTAGAGTTAGAATTAATGTTAGTGTTAGTGTTATGATTAGTGTTAGGGTTAGGATTAGTGTTAATGTTAAGGTTAGAATTAGATTAAAGTTTAGTGTTAGGGTTAGGGATAGGTTTATGGTTTGTTTTAGGCTCAGGCTTAGTGGAATGGTTAGGGTTAATGTTAAGGATACTGTTATGATTATGGTTAGGGTTAGATTTAGTGTTTGGGATGGGGTACAGTTAAGGTTTAGGGTAAGAGATAGTGTTAAATTTATTGTTAGCTTTAGGGTTAGGGTTAGGTTTAGGGTTACTTTTATGGTTAGGGTTTGGGTTCAGTTTATTGTTAGGTTTAGTTTAAGTGTTATGATTAATGTTAGTGTTAGGGTTTGCATTAGGGTTAGCGTTAATATTAGGGTTAGATTTAGTATTAGGGTTAGTGTTATGGTTTGTGTTAGGGTTAGGGTAGGGTTAGGGTTAGTGTTAGTGTTAGGGGTAATGTTATGATTATTGTCAGGTTTAGGGTAGGGTTAGTATGTTAGTTTTAGGCTTAGGGTTATGGTTTCTCATAGGGTTAGTGTAAGGGTTAATGTAATGGCTAGGGTTAGGGTTAATGTTTGAATTAGTTTTACCGTTAGTGTTAGGGTAAGTATTTGGGTTAGGGATCATTTTAAGTTTAGGAATAGGTATGGGTTAGGTTAGGGTTAAGGTTAGGGTTATGGTTAAATTTAGTGTTACACTTAAGGTTATAGTTAAGGTTAGTGTTAGGGTATCGTTTAGGGTTAGGGTTAGGCTTCAGGTTACTTCAGTTTTAAGGTTAGGTTTAGAATTTTAGTAAGGATTAGGGTTAGGGTTAGTCTTAGTGTTAGGGTTATGTTTAGGATTACGTTTGGGTTAGAGTTAGTATTAGTGTTAATTTTTGCATTAGGTTTAGGGTTAGTGTTAGGGTTAAAGTTAGGGTTATTGTTAGTTTTAGAGTTAGGTTTAGGGTTAAGTTTAGGGTTAGAGTTAACTTTTAGTAAGGGTTAGGATAAGCATTAAAATTAGTGTTAGGTTTAGAATTAAGGATCATGTTAAGATTAGAGTCAAAGTGAGTGTTAGGGTTAAGTTGAAGGTTAGTTTGAGGGTTAAGGTTATGCTTAGATTTAGTGTTAGTGTTTGTTTTAGTGTTAGGAATAGAATTAATTATAGTGTTAGGGTTAGGGTTACGTTTAGCATTAGTGTTACGGTTACAGTTAGGTTTAAGGTTAGTGTTATGGTTAGGTTTAGGTTTTTGTTTAGTGATAGGGTTACGTTTAGGGTTAAGGTTAGTGTTAGGGTAAGGGTTAGGGTTAACATGAGGGTTAGTATTAGGGTTAGGTTTAGGGTATGAGTTAGGATTAGGCTTAGATGTATTGTTAGGGTACGGGTTAAATTTAGGATTAGGTTATGGTTTGGGTTAATGTTAGTGTTAAATTTTGTGTTAGTGTTAGTGATAATGTTAGTGTTAACATTAGGTTTAGTGTGAGGGTTAGTGTTAGAATTATGGTTAGGCTTAGGGTTAGTTTTAGGGTTAGTGTTAAGTTTAGGGTTACTGTTAAAGTTAAGGTAAGGTTTAGGTTTATGGTTAGGGTTAGTGTTAGTGTTCCAATTAGGACTTGTGTTAGAGTTCGGGTTCAGTTTCGTGTGAGTGTTAGTGTTAGAATTAGAATTAGGTTTAGGTTTGTTAGTTTTTGGGGTTAGGGATAGGTTAGAGATAGTGTCAGGGTTAAGGGTTAGGGATAGAGTGAAGGTTAGTGTTGGGGTATGGTTAAGGTTAGTTATGGTTAGGGTTATGGTTTGGTTTATGTTTAGGGTTTGTGTAATGGTTAGTGATAGTGTTAGTGTTAGGATTAGGTTTAGGGTTAGTTTTAGGGTTTGGGTTAGGGTTAGTTTTAGGGGTTAAGTTTTGTTAGGGTTACATTTTGGTTTAGGGTTAGGTTTAGGGTTGATGTAAGTGTTAGGGTTTGTGTTAGTGTTAGGGTTACATATAAAATTAGGGTTATATTTAGGGTTAGAATTAGGGTTAGGTTTAGTTTTAGGATTTTGATTAGGTTTAAAGTTAATGTTAATGTTAATTTCAAGGTTAGGGTTAGAGTTAGGGTTAGTGTTTGTGTTAGGGTTAGGGTTCGGGTTAGTGTTAGGTTTTGGGTTATGTTTAGGGTTAGAATTAGTGATAAGATTAGGATTGGTGTTAGGTTTATTGTTAGCATTAGGTTTAGGTTTAAGGTTAGTGGTACTGTTGGTGTTAGTGTTATGGTTAATTTTAGGGTAGTGTTGGGATTAGTGTTAGTCTTACGGTTAGACTTAGCGTTCGTGTTACAGTTAGGGTTATGGTTTGCTTTAGGATTAGTGTTAGTGTTAGGGTTATAGTTAGGTTAAGGGTTGAGTTTAGGGTTAGGTTGATGATTAGTGTTGGGGTTAGTTTTAGGGTTAGTGTTAGGGTAAAGTTTAAGTTTCGTGTTAGGGAAAAGTTTAGGTTTAGAGTTAGTGTTAGGGTTAGAATTAGTGTTTGTGTTACATTTAGGGTGAAGGTGAGTGTTAGGGTTAAGGTTAGAATGAGGGATAGGGTTAGGGTTAGGTTTACTGTTAGTGTTTGTGTTAGGGTTAGAGTTAGAGTTTATTATAATGAAATGGTTAGGTATAGGTTTAGAGTTAGTTTTAGGTTTCGTGTTAGGTTTTAGGGTGAGTGTTATGATTAGTTTTAGGGTTAAGATTAGTGTTAAGTTTAAGATTATTGGTAGGGTTTGGCTTTAGTTTAGTGATAGAGTTAGGTTTAGAGTTAAGTTTAGTTTTAGGGTAAGGTTTAGGGTTAAGTTTAAGGTTCAGGTTAGTGTTAGGTTGAAGGTTTGAGTTAGGATTAGGGTTAGAGTTAGTGTTATAATTAGGGTTACAGTTAAGTTTAGGGTAGGGTTAGGGTTAATATTAGTGTTGAGTTTTGTGTTAGGTTTAGTGTTAGGATTAGGTTTATGTTTAGGTTGAAGTTTAGGGTTATGGTTAGGGGTAGATTTATGGTTAGTTTTAGGGTTACCGTCAATTTTAAGTTTAGGGTTAGCTTTAGGGTAAATGTAAGCGTTAGGATTAGGGTTAGGGATAGTTTTAGTGTTAGAATTAAAGTTTGTGTTAGGGTTCGGTTTCGGGTTAGTGTTAGTGTTAATGTTAGGGTTAGGGTTAGGTTTGTGTTATGGTTACAGTAAGGGTTAATTATTGTGTTGGGGTTAGGGATAGGTTACAGTTAGTGCTTAAAATTGGGATTAGATTTAGAGCTATGGTTAGATCTAGGGTAGGCCTCTGGCTAAGGTTAGAGCTAAGGTTATGTCTATTGTGAGGATTATGGTAACAAATAGGGTTATTGATAGAAATCAGGCTCCACTGTGAGTTTGAGTTAGTCTTAGGGCTACGGTTAGCTTTAGGGTTAAGTTTAGGGTTCAAATAGGGCTAGGATTAGCACTATGATTAGTGTTAAGGTTAGGCTTATTGTTAAAGCTAGGGTGAGGGTTAGTTTTAGGGAAATGGTTGGGGTTACATAGCTAAGTTCAGTGCTAGGGCAAGGGTTATATTTATGAATAGGGCTATGGTGAGGGTTCGGGTTAGGTTTAAGACTACGTTAAGGGCTAGGATAAGGGCTAGGGTTTGTGTTAGGGTAGGGCTAGGATTAGGGCTTCAGATAATGTCAGATATAGGGTTATGGTAAGGGATAGCGTTAGGGATAGTTTTATGGCTAGGTCTAGTGTAATGGTTAGGTTTAGTGTGGAGGTCAGGATGGCTAAGTTATAATTAGGGTCAGAGTATGGATTAGAGTTTGTTTTGGGTTAAGGTTTAAGGTTAGGGCTCAAATTAGCATTAGGGTTAGGGTTAGGTTTAGAGTAATGAATAGAGTTAAGTTTATATTTCAGGTTAGTTTTAGAGTAATGTAAAGAGTTAGTGTTAGGGATAGGATTCGGGTTAGGCCTAAGGTTAGCATTTGGTTTAGGCTTATGTTTAGAGTAATGAATAAGTTTAGTGCTAGTGTTAGGGCTTAGGTTAAGGTTAGGACTAGGGCTAGGTTTTGAGTTACACCTAGGGTTAGTGTTACAATTTGGTTTAGGGTAAGTGTTAGGTTTTGAGCTAGGGGTAGGACTAGCTTAAGGGTTATTGTTAGAATCAGACTATGATTAGGGTCAGGGTTAAGGTTAGGGTTAGGTTTAGGGCTAGGGTTAGCATTAGGGTTAGGGTTATTTTTAAGGTAATGGATAAAGTTAGAGCTAGTATTTGGGCTTTGGGATAGGGATAGGTTTATGTTTAGTGTTAGAAATAGGTTTATGTTTAGAATAAGGGTTAGAGTTTGAGCTAGGGTTAGGGATAGGGCAAGCATTAGGTTTAGGTTTTGTGCTAGGGTTATGGTTAAGGTTATGCTTAGGTCTAGGTCGAGGGCTTGTATTAGGGCTAGGTTTTGTGTGAGGTTTATAGGCTACTGTTAGGGCTATGGGTAATATAAAAGCTAGAGTTATGGTTACAGCTATTATTTTGAGTTAGGGTTATAGATATGTTTAGTGTTAGGTTTAAATTTTGGGTTAGGATAAAATTTAGAGCTAGGGTTTGTGTTAGGGTAAGTATTTGGGCTAACATTGGGTTTATGGTTAGGGCCAGATTTAGAGCTTAGGTTAAGTCTAGGGCTAGGATTAGTCTTTGTGTTAGGTTAATGGCTATTTTAAGGTTAGAGCTAGGTTTTTGTTTAGGCCCAGGGATACAGTTTTGGCTATATTTAAAATTAAGTTTAGGTCTAGTGCTAGTATTATGGTTAGTTTTAGGTATAGGTTTACTGGTGGGGCTAGTGTTTGGGTTTGGTTTACTGTTAAGGTCAGGCTTTTACCTAGGGTTAGTGTTAGGGTCAGAATAAGGTAAGAGATTGGCTTAGGCTTCAGGTTAGGGTTAGAGATAGAATTAAGGCTAATATTTGGACTCGTAATAGAGTTAGAATTTGGGTAATCTAAGGATTAGGATTAGAACTAGGGTAGCATTAGGGTGAAAGTTTGGCTTAGGGTAAGGAATAGGTTTAGACCTCGGGTTTGGATTAGTGTTAGTGTTAGGGTTAGGGTTAAAACTAGAGTTGAGTCTCAGATTACACTAGGTTTTTTGTTAGGGTTAGGGCTGTGGCTATTGTAAGAACTAACTTTACAGTTAGGGATAGTTTTAGGGTTAGGATTAGGGATAGGTCTAGTGTTTGGGTTAGTTTTAAGGTTAGGGTGATGTTTAGAGGTAGGATTAGTTTTAGGGTCTAGAGTCAGGGTCAGTATTTGTTGTAGGGATAGGATTAGGACTCGGTGTAGCAATAGGATTTGGTTTAGGTTAACGATCAGGTTTAGAGCTATAGCTCGGTTTTGTTTGTGGGCTATGGCTAGGGTTTGGGATGGTTTTCAAATTAAAATTAGGGTTAGGCATAGTGTTAGGGTGAGGTTTAGGTTTAGAGTTAGGTTTAGATATAGAGTTAGGATTAGTTCTAGGTTTAGGACTATTGCTAGTGTTAGGACTAATGTTAGGGCTAGTGTTAGGATTTGGCAATAGATAAGGTTTGTACTAGATATAGGTCTAGGGCTAGAGTTAGGGTTAATCTTAGGGCTAGGGTTAGTTAGGGTTACAGTCAGCAATATATTAGGGATAGGATTAGAGATATGGTTTGTCGTAAGATTAGGCTTAGAGTTAGGTCTAGGATCAGTGTTAGTGATAGTGGTAGGGTTAGGGTTAGAGAAAATGATGTGGTTATACCTAGGTTCAGATTCAGGGCGAGAGTTGAAATTAGGGTTTGGGCTTGGGTTAGGGTTCAGATTTGGATTAAGGCTAGGTTTAGGGCTAAAATGAGCGCCTGGGTTTGCATTAAATTTAAAACAAGAATTAGGTAGAGTGCTAATGTCAGGTCAAGAATTATGATTAGATATACTGTTAGGGTTAGTTTTATGGCTAGTTCTAGATTAAGTGTTATGTTTAGGGTAAGGGTCAAGTTTAGAGCTAGGTGTGTTATTAGAGTCAGTGTCTTGCTCAGAGTTTGGGTTAGGTTTTCATTTAGGTTTAGGGTTCGAATTAGCATTAGGGTTTGGGTTAGTGTTAGGGTTAGAGTAATTGATAGGTTTAGGTTTAGTGTTCAGGTTAGGTTAGTGTTAATTATAGGTTAAGGTGTAGGCCTAAATGGATACGGTTAGAATTAGGTTTAGGACTAGGATTAGTGTTAGGTTTAGTGTAATTGTTAGGGTTTCAGCAAAGATTAGGCCTACAGCAAGATTAGGTTTATGGTTAGGTCTAGGGCTAGGTTTACATAAGGGTAGTTAGGTTTAAGGTTACGACTAGGGTTAAGTTTACAGTTAGGGTTAGAGTAAGTTTAGGTTTAGGGCTATTGATATCATGAAGTTTATAGTTAGGATTAGGGTAATGGTTGTGATTAGAACTATATTTAGAGCTATGATTTGTTAGGCTTATGTTTAGGGTAATGGATAAGTTTAGGGCTATTTTTATGGTTCGGATTAGGGTTAGGGTTAGGTTTAGGCCTAGGGTTAGTGTTAGGGTTAGGTTTACGGTAAGTATTATGTTTTGAGCTATGGTTAGGGCTAGGGCAATGGAAAGGGTTAGTGTCAGGTTTAGGTTTAGGATTAGGTTTAAGTTTAGGGCTAGGGTTAGCATTAGAGTGAGGAATATGTTTAGAGTAATGGATAGGGTAAGAGCTAGAGTTAGGGCTAGTTTATGGTTAGAATTAATTCTAGAGTTAGGGTTAGGGTTAGTGCCAATTTTAGGGTTAGGTTTAGGTTTAAGGTAATGGTTAGGGTTAGGGTTAAAATGAGGTGTAGGGTTCAGTTTCGGGATAGGTTTTGTGTTAGGTTAGGGCTACGATTAGGACTACAGCTAATGTAAGAACTAGAGTTATAATTAGGGCTACTTTTAGGGTTATGGTTTGAGCTAATTCTAGTTTTAGGGTTAGGTATACTTTTAGGGTGATGTTAGAGCTAGGGTTAGTGTAAGGTCAGAGTCAGTCTCAAGGTTAGTTTTAGGCTAGGTTAGTACTGGAATTAGGGTTAAGGTTACCGCTATGTGTAGGGTTAGGTTTTGGTTTAGGTTAACAGGGTTAGGGCGATGACTCGGTTTTGTTTTAGGGCTTGAACTAGACTAGGGCTAGTTTTATGATTAGTGTTTTGTTAGGGCTAGTGTTAGTTTGAGGTTTAGGCTTAAAGTTAGGGTTGGACTTAGAGTTATGATTTTTTCTAGGGTTAGGGCTAGGGCTAGTGTTAGGGCTGACGTTAGAGCATGTGTTAGGGTTATGGTAAGGGATAGGATTATATCTTGGAATAGGCCTAGGGTGAGAGTAAGAGTTAGTCTTAGTGCTAGTGGAAGGGTTAGAGCTAAATTAGGACTAGGATCCGGTCTAGGATTAGTGTAAGGGTTAAGTCTGGATTTAAAGTTAGCGTTAGATTTGGGGAAAGAGATGGGGTTATAGCAAGGTTCAGAATTAGGGCAAGGAAGAAAATTAGGGTTAGGGATAGAGTTCGCGTTTCAGTTAGGATCAAGGCTAGGATTAGGGATGGATGAAGGCTAGCTTTTGTATTAGTGTTATGGCAAGAATTAAGGCTAGGGCTAATATTAGTTATAGGATTATGGTTAGGGATAGTTTTTGGGAAGATTTATGGCTAGGTCTAGTTTCAGAGTTAGGTTTAGTGTGAGGCTCAAGTTGAGAGCTAGGGGTAATATAATAGTCAGAGTCAGGTTTTTGGTTTGGGTTAGGTTGAGGTTTAGGGTTATGGCTCAAATTAGCATTAGGTTAGCGTTAGTGTACTGGATAAGGTTAGGTTTAAGCTTCAGGTTAGGTTTAGGGCTCAAGTTATATTTAGGGAAATAGATAGTGTTAGAGTTAGGCCTAGGGTAAGCATTAGGTTAAGCCTAGGGTTAGGTTTAGGGCATAGGTTAGTGTTTGAGCTATAGTTAGTGCTAAGTATAGGATTAGGCTTAGGATTAGATCTACGGTTAGGATTAGGGTTATCATAGGGTAAAGGTAATGGACAGGTTTAGATGTCGGGTTAGGGTTAGGGTTAGGTTTAGGTTTAGGGCTAGGGTTAGTGTTAAATTTAGCAAAATTGTTAGAGTTTCAGCTAGGGTTAGGACTACACCAAGTGTTAAGTTTACGGTTAGGTCTAGGGTTAGGTTTACAGTTTGGGTTAGAGAGTAGGTTTAGGGTTAGTGCTAGGGTTATCATGACAGTCATGGTTAGTTTTAGGGTAATGTGTGGGGTTAGAGCTAAGGTGAAGTCTACTTTTAAGTTTAGAATAAGGGCCAGGGTTAGGGTTAGGTTTAAACTTATCATTATCTTGTTTATATTAAGTGTAAGGGTCATGGATTGAGTTAGTTTTAGAACTACGTTGAGGCTTCAGGTTAGAATCAGGGCTAGGGATAGAGTTAGCATTAGGGTTAGGGTTAGGGGTAGGTTTAGCTTTAGGATTAAGGTTAAGATTAGGGTAATGGATAAAGTTAGAGCTAGGGTTTGGGCTATGGTTATGTTTAGGATTAGGGCTAGGTTTGGGGTTAGGTTTTGGACTAGAGATGTTTAGGGTAAGGGCTTGGTTTTGAGATAGGGTTTGTGCTAGGGCTAGGTCAAGGATTAGGTTCAGCATTACATTTAGGGACAGTTTTATGGTAGGTTTAGGGTTAGGGTTAAGGCTAGGTATAGGTTTAGCTTTATGGTTGGCGTAAGGGTTAGGGTAATGCATATGATTAAATCTAGGTTTATGTTTAGATTTAGGGTTAGATTTAGTTTTAGGGTTAATGTTAAGTCTATGGTTATGTTCAGGTTTATGGTACGGGTTATATTTTGAGCTAGGATTAGGGCTATGGCAAGTGTTAGTTTTAGGGTTAGGTCTATCGTAATTTTTCTGGTTAGGGTTAGGGTTAAGGTTAGGGGTAAACATAGGGTTATCAATATAGTAAGGTGTAGGGTTAGATAAGGTGTAGGTTTAGAGCTAGGTTTAGGGATAGGGTTAAGTTCAGGGTTAGGGCTAGGATTAGGGTTTAGAGTAAGGTATAGGACCAAGTTTATATGTATAGTAAGGGTCAGGCTTTGAGTAAGGTTAAGACTAAGGCTAGGGTTAGGTTTAGGGTTAGCGTTAGGGCTAGGGTTAGGGTTGGGGTTTTGCTTAGGGCTAGATTTAGGCCTAGAATTTGCTCTAGGTCTTGTGTTAGGTTAAGGCATAGAGTTCGGGCTATGGGTAATGTAAGAACTAAGATAATGATTAGGGCTAGTTGTAGGGTTAGGGTAATGGCTATGTCTACTGTTAGGTTTAGGGTTTTGGTTAGTGTCACGTTTAGATATAAGTTTAGTATTAAAGGCATGGTCAGTGTTCAGGTTAGAGTTAGAGTTAAGGTTAAATCCAGAATTGGGACTAGTTTTATGTCTAATGGTATGGTTAATGTTTTTGTTAAGTTAAAGGTTATTGTTAGGGCTAAGGCTAGATTTTTGTTTAGGTCTAGAGCAAGAGTTAAGTCTAGATTAAGGATTAGGTTTAGGTCTAGGGATAGTGAAAGGGTCTGGTTTAGGTATAAGGTTACTTGTAGGGCTAGTGTTATGGTTTGGTCTAGTATTAGGATCAGGTTTAGACCTAGGTTAGTGTTCTGGTCAGAATAATGGTCTTGATTAGGGTTAAGGTTTGGTATAGGTTTAGAGCTAGAATGAGGGGTAGGGTTAGGACTATTAATATGGTGAGAGTTTTAATTTGGCTGAGGATTATGGATAGGTCTAGGGTTGCCAATAGGGTTACGGTTTTGCTTAGAGTTACGGATAGGGTTAGAGCTAGTGTTAGGGGAAGAGTTGGGGTTAGAGTTAGGGTTAAAGCTAGGTGTAGGGCTCGTATTAGGGCTAGCTTTTGTGTTAGTGTTAGGACTAGGGTTCTGGTAGTAGTTTAGGGTTTGTTTTAAGTTAAACTTTAGGGTTAGGTTTATTTCTCTGTTTTGTTTTAGTCCTAGGGGTAGAGTTAGGGATAGTTTTACTATTAGTTTTAAGGTTAGGGTTAGTGTAAGAACCAGGGTTACAGTTAGGGTTAGTTTTAGGGTTAGGGTTAGGGTTAGGTGTAGTTCTAGTGTTACTGTTAGATTTAAGGTTTGGGTGATATTTAGAGCTAGAGTTATTTTAGGATAGGATTCAGGGTAAGATTTAGATTTAGGATTTGAGTTAGGACACGAATTAGTGCTAGGTTTATTTATAGCTTTGCTTAAGGTTAGCATCATGTTTAGGATTAGGGTGAGTGTTAGGATATGCGTCATGGTCAGGGTTAGTTTTTAAGGTTAGGGTTAGGACTTGATTAGGGCTAGGATTAATTCTGGTAGAAGTTTAGGGTTTGTTTTAAGTTAATGTTTAGGGTTAGGTCTATTGCTTGTTTTTTTTGTTGTTGTTGTTGTTTGTTTGTTTGCTTTTTCAGTCCTAGTGTTAGGGTTAGGGCTAGTTTTACAATTAGTATAAGGGTTAGGGCCAGTGTTAGTGTTTGGCTTAGACTTAGTGTTAGAGTTACGTTTATAGTTAGGTTAGATCTAGGATTAGGCTAAGACTTAGAATAGGGCAAGGGTTAGGGCCAGGGTTAGAGTAATGGTAAGGGATAGGTTTAGAACTAGCGATAGGGCTAATGTGAGAGTTACAGTTAGTGATAGGGCTAAACTTAGAGTTAGGATTTGGGGTAGGGTTAAATTAGGGCTAGAATTAGGGCTAGGGTTAGTGTTCAGCTTAGACCTAATGATAGGGAGAGGGTTAGGTTTAAGTTTTGGATAAAGAATGGCACTATAGCTAGGTTTAGACATAGGGTGAGGGTTAGGTTTAGTGCTACTGTTGGAGTTAGGGTTATGATTAAGGCTATGTTTAGGGCTAGGATGAGGGCTAGTGTTTGTTTTAGATTCAGGGCTAGGATTAGTGCTAGGGCTGATATCAGGTCTAGGGTTACGGTTAAAGATAGTTTTAGGGTTAGGCTTATGGCTACGTCTATTGTAAGCATTAGGTTTAGGGTAAGGGATGGGGATGTGGCTCAAGTGGTAGCGCGCTTGCCTGGAATGCGTGCGGCCCGGGTTCGATCCTCAGCACCACGTACAAACAAAAGAGGAATCTTAAAATGGCTCCCCATCCTCTCACCCTGCCCTCAGGGGCGAGCGGTTTACTTACCCTCAGTCGCTCCCCGTGCGAGCCACCAAATGCCGCAGTCTGGCTGGGCACAATTCAGGAGCCACTTGTCAAAAGAAACTAACTTTATTTTTAGAACCACACAAGATAAACAAAACAGCTCCTCAGGAAAAAACCCTCAGAGCCCAACTGCCACCACCGGCTTCCCACAAGCCACACACACCCAACAACCTCTTTCTCCCACAATCCTCCTGCTCTTGAGGCCGATTGGCTGGGTCGCATGGGCAGAGCCAAAAAAGTCCCCCAATGAGCAGCTCCGTGGTCTGAAAGGGCAGGGAAACAGCCCAATGAGAATCACCGCAGAGGAGCCAATCAGCTAGATGTTGCTAGATATTGCTGGGGCTGCTGTGAGCCAATCATCAGCTGGTAGTCTGAAAGGGCAGGGAAACAGCTCAATGAGCATCTTCACAGAGGAGCCAATCAGCTAGGTGTTGCTGGGGCCGCTGTGAGCCAATCATCAGCTGGCAGTCTGAAAGTTTGCTGGAGCCCCTTCGGCTGTGGCTCTCAACATCTCCCCCAATGCCGCAGTCTGGCTGGGCACAATTCAGGAGCCACTTGTCAAAAGAAACTAACTTTATTTTTAGAACCACACAAGATAAACAAAACAGCTCCTCAGGAAAAAACCCTCAGAGCCCAACTGCCACCACCGGCTTCCCACAAGCCACACACACCCAACAACCTCTTTCTCCCACAATCCTCCTGCTCTTGAGGCCGATTGGCTGGGTCGCATGGGCAGAGCCAAAAAAGTCCCCCAATGAGCAGCTCCGTGGTCTGAAAGGGCAGGGAAACAGCCCAATGAGAATCACCGCAGAGGAGCCAATCAGCTAGATGTTGCTAGATATTGCTGGGGCTGCTGTGAGCCAATCATCAGCTGGTAGTCTGAAAGGGCAGGGAAACAGCTCAATGAGCATCTCCACAGAGGAGCCAATCAGCTAGGTGTTGCTGGGGCCGCTGTGAGCCAATCATCAGCTGGCAGTCTGAAAGTTTGCTGGAGCCCCTTCGGCTGTGGCTCTCAACATCTCCCCCTCTCTGTTTAAACAAGAAGCATGTGGCTTAGGGACCGTGTCTGCCTTAGGTTGTCCAATAATACATATGGTTCTTACCCGTTATCGGATGAGCTGACCTCAAGGCGTCAGCCTCCTGTCTTAGGTTGGTACCATAGTAATTGGATCTTACCCGTCATTGACTACCAGTCCAGTATACAGCCACACCTGTGTAGAGGTCTTCATACCAGCGGGGGGGTGAGGTTCTTTGCCTCACCTCTGTTGGCCCCCAAATTTTAGCTGAACGATCATGACAAACAGAAGGGAGGAAGATACACCAAGCCAGCTGACGGCTCCTTTTGGAAAAATTGTACCACCGATGACACCATCAGCATAAATACCCCAACACTACCAGAAGTTGCTGCACTAACAGATCGTTCACAATGCATACAAGTGAGTTCACAATGCATATAAGTGATACATAGTCCAGGCAAGTTCTGCAAGCAGTTCAGTGATGGCTATAGCAGAAGCTGTAGATTGGTTTTATCTTTGTCTTCATGCACTGGGATGAAGATAGGAATTCTGACAATAATGGCTAAAGAAAAATTATATAACATTATATAACATTCCAGAAGACACTAAAAGAAAACAATTTTCTTAACAATTTACATTGTCTTCACTGAAGATAGGAATTCTGGCAATAATGGCTAAAGAAAAAATTATGTAACATTCCAGAAGGCACTAAAAGAAAACAATTTTCTTAACAATTTACATTATCTTTAAGAGAATTATTAAATATAATGAAAAGGAAAGGTGAAAGTAAACAAACAGATCTGTTAACCTCCTTTTTTGTTCACATTTTAAAACAATCTTCAACAGCTGTTTACCCAATTTAAATTAAACCATTTAAATCACGTGAATAAAAAAAAAATTATTTGGATCCATTTTTTCATGAGCGCTCATCATATATGACATATGGACATACGTACATTCAAACACAAAACACAAGTGTGCACACATAATACATACGACACATAACATAATAGTAAAGGCCTTATAACTTTTTACAGGTGAAATCTCCATTGCAATGTTTAAAAACTCTATAGTCAAAAAATAGAACTGATCAGCAAAACATTAACCTAGGTCTGTATGAGCTCAAAAAAAAAATATGGGAAAGGGCAATAATAAAATAGATATTGAAAAAAGCATTCTGGTTCTGTCGCAGATGTAAGAATAACCAAACTGGAGTTCTGGATATCACATCTTCTTTTTGGTCTGTAGAAATCGCTTTAGTTAATCTGTCTGGAATCCAAATCAGCTGCTGTTCTCCCTGTGGAAACACATAAACAGACCCCCGACTCCAGGCAATCACTGGGTCAGGACCTTAGTTAATCTCTCTGGAATCCAAATCGGCTGCTGTTCTCCCTGTGGAAACACACAAACAGACCCCCGACTCCAGACAATTACTGGGTCAGGACCTTTCCATTGTCCTGTTAGAATATCCTTCCAAAGTACCTTGGGCTTATATACATTTTTTGGACACATATGCCTTTCCGCAGCACTAAGCCCTGATGAATCCAAATTTAAAAAGTTTAGAGTAAAAAGGGTTATTTTAAGTTTATCTTTGGGGAATATATACCCCTTCCCAATTCCTTCTTTTTGCTTTAATAAGTACATTTTAATAGTTTGATGAGCTCTTTCAACTATGCCTTGTCCCTGTGGATTGTATGGGATTCCTGTTATATGAGTAATGCCAAATGATGAGCAAAATTGTTTAAAAGAGGTAGAAGTATAACCAGGGGCATTATCTGTTTTAAACTGTTTTGGAACGCCCACAGTGGCAAAATTTTGTAAGCAATGAGCTATAACATCTTTAGTTTTTTCTCCAGCATGAAGGGAGCCCATCAAAAATCCAGAAGAAGTATCAACTGTAACATGCAAATATTTTAATTTTCCAAATTCTGGTAAGTGTGTGACGTCCATCTGCCAAATATGGTTAGGTATCAATCCTCTAGGATTGACTCCAAGATTAACTTGTGGTAAAAAGGTCACACAATTTTGACATTGTTTTATTATTTGTCTAGCTTGTTCCTTGGTTATTTTAAAATGCTTTTGTAAAGTATTAGCATTGACATGGAACTTTTTATGAAAATTTATAGCTTCTTCTAGTGTAGAGAAAATATGTATGTCATGTGTAGTTTTATCTGCTAAATCATTGCCCAAACTAAGGGCTCCAGGCAATCCTGTATGTGCCCTGATATGTCCTATAAAGAATGGATCTTTTCTGTCCCAGATTAGACTTTGTATAGTGGAAAGCAAAAAGAAAATAGTAGAGGGAGGGGAAATCCTACCAGCATCTTCAAGGGATACTATAGCATTAACTACATACTGACTATCGGAAAATAAATTAAATACAGAATTTTTAAACATCACAAAAGCCTGTAATACTGCCTTAAGCTCTACCTTTTGAGCTGATTGTTTGGGTACTAAAAATGTAAAAGTTTGATCAGGTGTAACTATTGCTGCTGTACCATTATTTGATCCATCAGTGAATATATTTGGAGCATTCCCAATAGGTGTTTTTCTTGTCATTTTTGGAAAAATTACAGGATGAGATGACCAAAAAGACAATAAAGGATTAGATGGTAAGTGGTTATCAAATGAAACATTAGATTTGCACATGATTATTGCCCAAGTATTTAACTCATTAGCTAACTCATCAATTTGATTCATAGTATATGGAGTAATAATTTTATTGGGAGAAATTCCAAACACTCCCTTTGCTGCTTTTATTCCTTTGAGTATTAATTGTCCTACAGCCTCAGAATACCTAGTAAGAATAGTGTTAGGAGAATAATATAATTGTATCCATAATAATGGGCCTTCTTGCCAAAATACTCCTGTAGGAATATTTTTTGTTGGTAGTACAATAAATAATAAAGGCAAACTTATATCAATTCTATCCAAATGCATATTTTCCATATATGTTTCAATGATTTTTAATGCCTTTCTTGCTTCAGGTGTTAACATTTGGGGTGAATTTGGATCTGATGGACCTTTTAGGATATCAAATAAAGGTCCCAACTCTCCTGTTGGTATACCTAGATAAGGCCTTATCCAGTTTATGTCTCCTAATAACTTTTGAAAGTCATTAAGTGATTTGAGTTGATCTACTCGTATTTGAATTTTTGGTGGACGGACCATGGTTGAGGATAATAGAACTCCTAAATAATTAATTGGAAAATTTAATTGTACTTTATCTATTGCTATCTCTAGATTATAATTTTTTAATAAGTTTGTAAGTGTGGCATAACAGTCTAGCAATGTGTTTCTAGCTTTGTGTGCTAATAATACATCATCCATAGAGTGAAATATTTGTAGTTCAGGATTTTGATTTCTAAGTGGCTGGATTGCTTTGTCAACATAAATTTGACACATAGTTGGGCTGTTAGCCATCCCTTGAGGGAGTACTTTCCATTCATATCTCTGATCAGGACCTTCATGATTCAGTGCAGGGATAGTAAATGCAAAACGTGGACTATCCTCAGGATGAATTGGAATTGAAAAAAAACAATCTTTAATATCTATAACTAAAACATACCAAGTTTTTGGCAAAGCAGACAATTGAGGAATCCCCGATTGAGCAGGTCCCATAATAACCATCTCATTATTAATGGCTCTTAAATCTTGCAATAATCTCCATTTACCAGATTTCTTTTTGATGACAAAAATGGGAGTATTATGGGGAGATACAGAAGGTTGTATATGTCCTTCTGCTAATTGTTGTTTGACCAGATCATGGGCTGCTAGTATCTTTTCTTTAGTCAGGGGCCACTGAGGAACCCATACTGGTCTTTCTGATTTCCAAGTAATTTTTATTGTCTCAGTGGCCCTTTCTGAAAATCCAACCCATGTCTATCTGTTCCTTGATCTATTTGTATTGGTGCTGCTATACCTTGTTCTTGTTTTCCTAATCTTTTTCCTTTCCTAAAACCTTGTCTAGTCATAATAGTGGGTGCATTTTGGTTGATGTTATTTGTTAATGTCAAACCTAATTGATCTAGGACATCTCGTCCCCATAAATTTATAGGAAGATAATCCAATACATATGGCTGTATAGTTCCTTCACATCCTTCAGGATCCTTCCAATCTAATACCATTGCACTTCTATGGGGATTAGTCGCCACTCCTAGGCCTCGAAGCGTTTGAGTGGCTTGTTGTAATGGCCAATGTTTTGGCCATTCTTGACGAGAGATGATGCTAAGGTCTGCACCTGTATCCAGTAGCCCATTAAATTCATGTCCTTGAATATTTAGTTTTAGCATGGGGCGAGAATCTAAATTTAAAGACAGCATAGCCCAATCTACACCTGTGGAGCCTAATCCCTTGGAACCTCTTTCTATAGCACGACTGGAAAATTTATCATGTAGGCTTGGTATTATTAGTAACTGTGCTATTCTATCTCCTGGTGAAATTACTGATATACCATTTGGAGAACTGGCTATAATTTTTATTTCACCTTCATAATCGGGATCAATTACCCCAGGACTTATCATAAGTCCTTTTAGAGTAGAAGAGCTGCGTCCCAATAATAAGCCTACTGTTCCTTTGGGAAGAGGTCCTTTCACCCCTGTGGGAATGATTTGAACTCCCATCTCTGGAGTTAGTACTGATCTGGCGGAGGCGCAGATGTCCAACCCTGCGCTCCCTCTGGTTTGTCTGATGAGGGATCTGATGGACAATGTGTCCTGGGCACTACCCTGATGGGGTTGCTGGGTTCCTCCAGTGCTCCGTATATTTGTGGTTTTGGGCCCCGGAGCATTGGGCCCCCCTGTCCATTTTTTGGCAATGGAGCCCAGTACCTTTCTCCACGATATCGTGGATAAACACTTGGTCCTTGTTCGTTTTTTGATAATGGAGTACCCTCTATGGTGGTTTGAGAACGGCATTCATTAGCCCAATGTCTCCCTCTACGGCATCGTGGGCAAATACCCGGTATTCTACTCCTTTGATACCTAGTTTTGTTAAACCCTCCTCCTATGGGGCAATTCCTTTTAAAATGTCCTGTTTGTTCACAATTGTAGCATGTTCTTGGCCTGGAATCTAAAGCCTGTTTTACTGCAGCTGCCACAATTTGCCCTTGTTCATTAATGTCTCTGGCATCTAAAGCCTGTTTTACTGCAGCTGCCACAATTTTCCCTTGTTCATTAATGTCTCTGGCATCTAAAGCCTGTTTTACTGCAGCTGCCATGACTTGCTCTTGTTCATTAATGTCTCTACATAATTTAATATATGTGTTTAAATCTTCATGTTTCCATGGTCTAATGATATCTCTGCACCAACGATTCGCTTGGTCATAAGCCAGTTGTTTTATTAATGGCATTGCTTGTTCTGTATTCCCAAAAACTCTGGTAGCTGTTTGAATAAGCCTATCTACAAATTCAGCATAAGATTCATTAGTTCCTTGTATTATCTTAGATAATTGACCTTGTAAACCTCCATGTCCTTGTAAAGTCTTCCATGCCTTAACTGCATCTACAGCAATTTGTAAATATACACCAGGATCATATGCAATTTGTTGCTGCTGATCCTCATAAGGTCCCTTTCCTAACAACATATCTAGATTTCTCTGAGGATAACCAGCTGCTGCATTTCGCCTAGCCGTCTCCTTGCAAAATTCCTCATTGGCAACCTTCCATAACAGGTATTGTCCTCCATTTAGCACAGCTTTACACATATTAGCCCAATCTGCTGGCGTCATGTTCAAGTTGGTAATGGATTCGACCAAGCTTACAGTGAAGGGTGCTTGAGGACCATAGGTTGTCACAGCCTCTTTTAGCTGCTTCACTGTTTTGAAATTTAAAGTATGGTAAACTCGCTGCCCTCCTACCTCAAATACAGGGCATGTTAATACTTGAGATACTGTCTCAGGATCTGAACTATCCACTGCGGGGGTTGGGGGCCTCTCAGCATATGAAGGTGGCCTTGTCAGTTGGACACTTACGTCCTCTGGTGATAGAAAGGTGTTAGTAGCAGTCTCCTGTAGAGGTGGTGCTGTTGGTTGGACACGTAAGCCCTCTGGTGATAGAAAGGTTTTAGTAGCAGTCTCCTTTTGTAACTTTCCCCCTAATGGCTTTTTCTGCTCTAAACTTTCTTCCTCTGTCTGATTAGCTCGAAAGACCTTCTCTTTTACTTGAATCTTTTCCTCTTTCTGACTAACTTGAGAGACCTCCTCATTTACTTGAATCAATATATCTTCTCCTTCCTCTACCTTTATCTGAATTGAAGGTTTTGGACTAAGAAAACCAGATACCAATGCCCACAATGCCAATGTGCCAGCTGGCAGAGTTCCTGGGCTGTTCTTTTCTATTCTTTTTAAATCTTCACCATGATGGTTCCATTGTGATATATTTAACAACTCCTCCTTAAAAAGCCATGGGCTACATTTTTGCATTGTATCAACGTATGCCCTGACTGCTCTTGATTTTACTGGGATGCCTCCTTCCTCTAACAATTTACTTAACACTCTTTCGGTTTGTTTTTTACTAATTTCTGATCCCATATTTCTACTATAATACAACCCAACAAGATGACGCCAAACAAAACCGAGACAGAATGAAATAAAAATGGAACCACACAAAATCATTATAACCTTTCTATCCTCCTTACATGTGCATCCGTCCTTTCTCCCTATCTGTTCCTCAGACGTAAATAGTTTTTCCTCAGAAGTGAGCGGTTTTTCTTCCGTCTCACTCATCTCCAGGGACAGGCAACTTAAAACAAAAATGAAGCAAAACAAAAGAGGAATCTTAAAATGGCTCCCCATCCTCTCACCCTGCCCTCAGGGGCGAGCGGTTTACTTACCCTCAGTCGCTCCCCGTGCGAGCCACCAAATGCCGCAGTCTGGCTGGGCACAATTCAGGAGCCACTTGTCAAAAGAAACTAACTTTATTTTTAGAACCACACAAGATAAACAAAACAGCTCCTCAGGAAAAAACCCTCAGAGCCCAACTGCCACCACCGGCTTCCCACAAGCCACACACACCCAACAACCTCTTTCTCCCACAATCCTCCTGCTCTTGAGGCCGATTGGCTGGGTCGCATGGGCAGAGCCAAAAAAGTCCCCCAATGAGCAGCTCCGTGGTCTGAAAGGGCAGGGAAACAGCCCAATGAGAATCACCGCAGAGGAGCCAATCAGCTAGATGTTGCTAGATATTGCTGGGGCTGCTGTGAGCCAATCATCAGCTGGTAGTCTGAAAGGGCAGGGAAACAGCTCAATGAGCATCTCCACAGAGGAGCCAATCAGCTAGGTGTTGCTGGGGCCGCTGTGAGCCAATCATCAGCTGGCAGTCTGAAAGTTTGCTGGAGCCCCTTCGGCTGTGGCTCTCAACAGATTCAGGGCTAGGATTAGTGCTAGGGCTAATATCAGGTCTAGGGTTACGGTTAAAGATAGTTTTAGGGTTAGGCTTATGGCTACGTCTATTGTAAGCATTAGGTTTAGGGTAAGGGTCAGGTTTAGAGCTCAGAAAATTATTAGAATTAGGATTTGGCTTTGGAAAGGATTTAGTTTTATGGCTCAATTAGCATTAGGTTTAGGATTAGGGGTATAGTTAGGGTTTATTTTTAAGGTTCAGTTTTTGTTTAGGGTAATTGTTACTGTTAGCATTAGTTATAGGGCTAGGGTTAGGCTTAGGGTTAGAATTAGGGTAAGGGTTATGGTTAGGGTAAGTGATAGGGTTAGAGCTTTGGTTAGAACTGGACTTAGGGTTAGACATATGCCTTGAGTTAGGGTTAGAGTTACTGTTAGAACTAGGGTTAGGGTTAGTTTTAGGGTTATGTTTAGCATAAAGCTTAGGTTTTGAGGTAGGTTTAGGACTAGTTTAGGGATAGGTCTACGGATAGGATTACGGTACGTTTAGGGTTAGGGTTAGAGTTAGGGCAAGGGTTATCATTAATGTTAGGGTTAGGGTTAAGGTAACGGATAGGGTTAGGTTAAGTTTATATTTTGTTTAGTGTTAGAATAAGTGACAGGATTAGGATTAGAGCTATGGATATGTTTAGGTTTATGGTTAGGTTTATGGTTTGATCTAGAGTTAGGGCTATGCTGAGTTTAATTTTAGGGTTATATCTATGGTTAGTATTCTTTTTAGGTTTAGTGTTAACATTAGGGTTTGGGCTAGGATTATCAATAAGTTACGGTGTAGGGTTAGAGTAATGGGTAGGTTTAGAGTTAGGTTTAGGGCTAGGTTAAGTTTAGCATTTGGGCTAGGGTTAGGGTGAGAGTTAGGGATAGTCTAGATTTATGTTTAGGGTAAGGGTTAGACTTTAAGCTACCCTAGGACTAAGGTGAAAGCTAGGGTTAGGTATAGGGCTAGTGTTAGGGTTAGCATTATTCTTAGTGATAGGTTTAGGCCTAAAATTAGCTCTATGTTTAAGGTTAGGTATAGGGCTAGTGTTGGGGTTAGAGTTTGGCTTAATTCAAGGTTTATGCCTAAAAATAGCTCTATGTTTAGAGTTATGTTTAGGCATAGGGTTAGGGCTATGGATAATGTAAGATCTAGGGTTATGATTAAGGCTAGTTTTAGGGTTAGGATTATTGCTGGGTCTAGAATTAGGTTAGGTTTTGGTTAGTTTCAAGTTTAGAGGTAGGTGTAGTGATAAAGCCAGAATCGGTGTTTTGGTTAGAGTTAAATTTAGAGTTAAATCCAGAATTAGGACTAGGTTAGGTCTAGGAGTAGAGTTAGTGTTTGGGTTAGGTAATTTTTTTTGGGGGGGGGGCTAGGGCTAGGATTTACTTTAGGTCTACAGCTAGAGTGTTCAGGCTAGAGCTAGTGGTAGGTTTAGGTTTAGGTATAACCTTACAATTAGGGATAGTGTTATGGTTTTGTTTATTTTTAGGGTCAGGTTTAGACCTAGGGTTTTTGTTATGTTCAGAATAAGGGTCATAGTTAGGGTTAGGTTTTGGGATAGCATTAGAGCTAGAATTAGATCTAGTGTTATGACTATTAATAGGGTTAGGATTTGGTTATACTATAGATTAGGGATAGGTCTAGGGTTACCATTAGGGTTAAGGTTTTGCTCAGGGTAAGTCATAGGGTTAGGGCTAAGGTTTGATATATGGTTAGGATTAAAGCTAGATTTAAGGCTCATATTAGGGTTAATTTTTGCATGAGGTTTAAGGCTAGAGTTAGGGCAGCAGCTAATATAAGTACTATGATTACAATTAAGGTTAGAGGTAGGGGTAGGTTAAGTGTTAGGGTTAGGTTTAAGATTAGGGTTATATTTATAGCTAAGGTTAGGGTTAGGATATCAGTCAGGTCAGGGTTATTTTTAGAGTTAGGGTTAGGACTCGAATTAGGGTAGGTTTACTGTTAGTTTTCAGTCTAAGTTTAGGGTGGTGTTTAGAGCTAGGATGAGTGTTAGGATATAAGTCAGGTTCAGGGTTATTTTTAAGGTTATGATTAGGACTCAAATTAGGGCTATGGTTAGATCTAGGTTTAGTGCTAGAGTTTGATTTAAATTAAGGTTAGTGTTAGGCCTGTTGCTCGGTATTGTTTTAGTGCTATGGTTAGGGTTAAGGCTAGTTTTATGATTAGCTTTAGGGTTAGGGCTAGCATTATTGTTAGGTTTAGGATTAAAGCTAGATTTAAGGCTAGGATTAAGGCTAGATTTAATGCTAGGATTAAGGCTAAATTTTGTGTTAGGTTTAGGGCAAGAATTAGGGCTAGGACTAATGTTAGGTCTAGGTATATAGTTAGTGATATTTTTATGTTTAGTTTTAGGGATAGGTCAAATTAAATCCTTACGTTTAGAGAAAGCTTCAGATTAATGCCTGGCGTATTATTAGGGTCAGGGTCAGGCTTCGGGTTTGGGTTAGTTAAGGTTTAGTGTTAAGACTCAAATTAGCAATAAGGTTAGAATTAGGGTTAGGGTTAGTTTTAGGTTTAGAGTTAGAGGAGGTTTAGCTTTAGGTCCTGTGTTATCATTAGGGTTAAGTTTAGGGTTAGGGTAATAGGTAGGGTTCTAACTAGGGTTAGTACTAAGGTTAAGATTAGGATTAGGGCTGGGGTTAGGGTGAGAGTTAGGCCTTGGGTTAGTTTTAGGGATAGGTTAAGTGTAAAGTTTAGGGACTGAGCTAGGTTTAGGTCTAGCACGAGATTTAGGGTTACAGTCTGGGAAAGGGTACGGTTAGTGTTAGGTTTAGGGCTAGAGTTAGCATTAGTTTTAGGGTTATGGTTAGTGTAATGGATAGAGTTATGACTAGGGTTTGGCTATGGTTACAGTTAGGATTAGGGCTAGAGTTAGGGTGAAGTTTAGGGTACAGCCTGGGGTTATGTTTAGAGTAATATTTAGGTTTTGAGCTAGCTTAGGGATAGAACGAGGGTTAAGGTTAGGTTTAGGGCTAGATTTAGGGTTAGGGTTATGCTTAGGGTTAGATTTAGAGCTGTAATTAGGGCTAGGTTTTGTGTGAGGTTTAGAGCTAATGTTAGTTATATGGGTAATGTAAAAGTTATGGTTATAGCTAGATTTAGATTTCGTCTAGTGTTAGTTTTTGGGTTAGGATAAGGTTCAGAGTTAGGGTTTTTTTTAGGGTAAGTTTCAGGGTTCAGGTTAGAATTAGGTTTAGGATTAGGTCCAGAATGAGAACTAGGGTTAGGTCTAGTGGTATTGTTAGTGTTTATTTTAGGTTAAGGGTTATTGTTAGGGCTAAGACTAGGGATATGGCTATATTTAGTTTTAAGTTTAGGTCTAGGGCTAGTGTTAGTGTTAGGTTTAGTTTTAGAGTTACTGGTAGGGCTAGTGTTAGGTTTTGCATAAGGGTTAGGTTCAGGTTTAAACTTAGGTTTAGAGTTAAGGTCAGAATAAGGGTCAGCACTAGGTTTAGGGTTTGGGTTAAATTTAGATCTAGAATGAGGGCTAGGTTTAAGATTAGTAATAGAGTTATGGTTTGGGGTAGTCATAGAATAAATGTTAGGACTAGGTTAGCAATAGGGTGAGGGTTTGTCTAAGTGTTAGCAATAGCGTTAGAGCAAGAATTAGCACTAGGGATAGGGTTAGGGTTAGGACCAGGGTTAGGGTTAGGGATAAAGCTAGATTTAGCCCTTGGATTATAGCTAGGTTTTTTGTTAGGTTTAGGGCTATGGCAAATTAAAGAACTGGGATTACATTTAGGGCTGGTTTTAGAGTTAGGTTTAGGTTGAGGTCTAGTGTAAGGATTAGATTTAGGGCTAAGTTGATGTGTAGAGCTAGGGTTATTTTTAAAATCAGAGTCAGGGTTAGTATTAGTATTTGGATTAGTGTTAGGACTCAAATTAGGGCTAGAGGTAGTGATAGGTGTAGGATTAAGGTTTGGTTTAGGTTAAGGTTTAGGGTAAGTGCTATGGCTAGGTTTTGCTTGAGGGCTAGGGCTAGGGTTAGGGCTAGTTTTCAAATAGGCGTTTGGGTTAGAGCTAGTGTTAGGGTGTGGTTTAGGCTTAGGTTTAGGGTGAGATTTAGAGTTAGGGTTAGATCTAAGTTTAGAGCTACATTAAAAGTTTGGGATAGGGTGAGGGCTAGTGTTTGAGTTATCATAAGTGATAGGGTTAGAACCACCGATAGGGCTAGTAAGAGAGTTATAGTTAGTTTTAGTGTTAGGGTTAGATTTAGGGTTAGAATTAGAGCTTAATTAGGACTAGGATTAGAGCTATGGTTAGTATTGAGGCTGAGCCTAGGTTTATGGCTAAGGTTATGGTTATGGTTATGGTTAGGTATGATGTTATAGCTATCTTTAGAAGTAGGGCAAGGGTTAAAAATAGGGTTAGGTCTATGGCTATGTTTAGGTTTAGGATTAAGGCTAAGATTAGGGCTAGAATTAGGTCTAGTGTTTGATTTAGGGTTAGGTATTCATTAGGGCTATGGCTAATGTCATGTCTAGGGTTATGGTTAGAGATAGGTTTAGGGTTAAGATTATTATGGTTAGGATTAATTTTATGGATATGGTTAGGTTAAGGGTTCAGATTAGGTTTAGGGTTATGCAGAGGTTTAGTTTAGGAATAGATTTAGGGTTATCCTATGGTTAGCATTAGGGTTAGGATTAGGATAAGAGTAATTTATAGGGTTACAGCTGGGGTTAGGGCTACATTTATGGTTAGGATTAAGGCTAGGGTTAGGGTTGGTTTTTGGGTAGTTTCAAGGGTTTGGTTTAGGATTATGTTTAGGTTAAGGTTTAGGGCTACAATTAGGGTTATGGTAAGAGTTAAAGTACTTTTAGGGCTCTGATTAGGGATAGGTTTTGTGTTAGGTTAGGGGTAGGTTAAGTGCTCCAGCCCATGTAAAATCTAGGGTTATGATTAGAACTACTTTTAGGATTAAGGTTAGGGCTAGGTCTAGGGTTAGTTTTAGGTTTAGGTTTTGAGTGATATTTAGAGGTAGGGTAAGTGTTAGGGTCAGAGGAAGGGTCAGGGTTTGTTTAGAGTTAGGGATAGGACTCTAATTAGATCTAGGTTTAGGGCTATATGTAGGCTTAGGGTTTGGTTTATGTTAAAGTTTAGAGTTAGGTCTATGGCTCAGTTGTTTTGTAGGGCTAGGGATAGGGTAGGGCTAGTTTTAGTATTAGCATTAGTGTTACAACTTGTGTTAGTGAGAGATTTATCTTATGGTTAGGGTTAGATTTAGAGTTAGGGTTAGACATAGGATTAGGGCTAGAGCTAGGCTTAGGACAAATGTAAAGGCAAGTGATTTGATTATGGTAAGGGATTAGTTTAGAACTAGAAACAGGACAAAGTCGAGAGTTAGAGTTAGTCTTAGGGCAAGGGTTAGGTTAGGTTTAGGGCTAAATTAGGGCTAGCGTTTGTATTAGGGTTAGACCTAGTTTTAATCTTAGGTTTAGATTTAGGGATAGAGTTAGGTTTAGGGGAAGGGATGGGTTTAGAGCCAGTTTTAGAGCTAGGTCAAAGGTTAAAATTTAGTTAGGGTTCGGGATATGGTTTCCTTTAGTAATAAAGCTAGGTTTAGGGCTAGAATGACGGTTAGAGTTTGTTATAGGGTTATGACAAGATTTAGGGCTAGGGCTAGTGTCAGGTCTAGGCTTACTTTAGGAATAGATTGAGGGTTAGATTTAAGGCTAGGTGTAGTGTAAGGGTTCGGGTTATGGTAAGGGTCAGATTTACAGCTAGGGGTATTATTAAGGTTAGAATTAGGTTTGGGGTTTGGTTTAGGTTAGAGTTTAGGTTGAGAGCTTGAATTAGCAGTAGGGTTTGGTTAGGGTAATCGTATGTTTAGGTTTAGGGCTCATGTTAAGTGTAGGGAAATTGATAGGGTTAGAGTTAGCAAAAGGCTTAGGGATAGGTCTAGGGTTAGCCTTAGAGTTATGGTTGTGCTTAGAATAATTGATAGCGTTAGGGCTAGGGTTATGGTTTGTATTAGGGCTACAGTTTGGGTTACGCCTAAAGTTAGGGTTAGGTTTAGTTTTAAGATGTGGTTTAGAGTTTGAACTATATAGCGCTAAGGTAAGGGTTAAGTTTAGGGTTAGATCTAGGTTATAAATACGGTTAGTTTCAAGGTTAGGATTAAGGTTATGGCTAGGGTTATCATTAGGTTTAGGGTATTGGATAGGGTTTTATGTCATGTTAGGGTTAGGGTTAGGTTTTGGCTCAACCTTAGGATTAGTGATAGGCTTATGATGATGTCTAAAGTAATGATTAGGGTTTGAACAAGGGTTAGCTCTATGACAAGGGTTAAGTTTATAGTTATGTCTAGGGTTAGGGTTAGGGAAAATTTATGGTAAGGGCTAAGGTTATCATCAGTGTTACGGTTAGGGTTTAGGTAATGGGTAGGTTTAGAGCTAGGGTTAGGTCTAGAATTAGCATTAGGTTTAGGGTTAGGGTTAGGGTAATGGATAAAGTTAGAGATAAGTTTTGGCCTATGGTGATGGCTAGTTTCAGGGTTACTGATATGGCTAGATCTAGTGTTAGGGTTATTTATTTATTTATCTATTTTGATGTTGCCGTTGTTAGAATAAGGTTTAGAGCTAGGGTTTGTGTTAGGGTAAGGGTCAGTGTTTGGTTTAGGGTTAGGTTTATTGTTAGGGCCAGCATTAGAACTAGGGTTTGGTTTAGGGGTAGGATTAGTGTTTTAATTAGGTTAAGGGTTATTATTAGGGCTAGTACTATGTTTTTGTTTATGGCTAGGCATAGATTTATCACTCGATAAAAAATTAAGTGTAGGTCTAGGTCTGGTGTTAGGTTAAGGTTTAGTTATAGGCTTACAGGTAGTGCCAATTTCGGTTTAGAGTTAGGGTCAGGTTTAGACCTATGGTTAGTGTTAGGGTCAGAATAAAGCTCAGAGTTAGGGTAAAGGTTTGGGATAGTGAGAGATCTATATTGAGGATTAGGGTTAGGAGTAGTAATAGAGTTAGTTTTTGGGTTAGGCCAAAAATTAGGTTTAGGACTATGGTAGCTTAAGTTTAGAGTTTGGCTTACGGTAAAGGATAGGGTTAGCACTAGTGTTATGGCTAGGGTTAGGGTTAGGGTTAGAGCTAGGTTTAGGTTTAGGATTAGGGTTAAAGCTAGGGTTAGAGCTTGGATTAGAGATAGGATAGTTTTTGTGTTAGCTTTAGGGCTATGGATAATATAAGAACTGGGGTTACAGTTAGGGCTAGATTTGCGGTTAGGGTTATGTCTAGGTTTAGTGATTGGTTAGATTTAGGGTTAGAGTCATGTTTAGGGTAATGGATAGGTTAGAGTTACCGAATGTGTTAGGGTTAGGCAGAGGGTTATCATTAGAGTTAGGATTAGGGTTAGAGTTAGTGTAATTGATAGGGTTAGAGCTAGGGTTAGGGCTACTATTATGGTTAGTGTTAATATTAGGGTTAGTCTTAGGTTCAGGTTTAGTGCAAGGATTAAAGTTAGGGTTGGGTTTAGGGTAAGGGTTAGGCCTTGGTTTAAGTTTAGAGTTAGGGTTAAAACTAGTGTTGAGGTTCCCATTAGGGCTAGATTTTGGTTACATTATGGCTAATATTAGGGATACAGCTAATGTAAATACTAGGGTTATGATTAGGGCTAATTTTAAGGTTATGGTTAGGGTTAAGTCTAGTTTTATGGTTAGGTTTTAGTTCAGGGTGATGTTTTGAGCTAGAGTTACGGTTAGGTTTAGAGTCAGGGTCAGGGTTACTTTTAGGGTTGGGGATAGGACTCGAATTAGGGGTATGCTTGGGGCTAGATGTAGGGTTCAGATTTGGTTTAGGTTAAGGGTTAGGTTTAGTGCTATGGCTCGTTATGTTTTATGAATAAGTCTGAAGTTAAGAGTAGTTTTACAATTAATTTTAGTGTTATTGCTACTGATAGGGTGAGTTTAGGCTTAGGGGTATTTTTAGAGTTATTGTTAATACTAGGGATAGGGCTATGGCTAGGGTTAGGGCTAAGGTTAGGTCTAGTGTTTGGGTTTTGGTAAGGGATAGGGTTAGAACTAGGAATGAAGCTAGGATGATAGAGTTAGTTTTGAGGCTAGGGTTAGGGTTAAGTTTAGGGTTAAGTTAGGGCTAGAATTATGACTAGGATTGGTGTTAGATTTAGGCCTAGTGTTAGGGCTAGGTTTAGGATGGTTTAGGGTTAGTTTGAGGGTAAGGGATGGTATTATAGCTAGGTTTTAGGCTAGGGCAATTATTAGAATTAAGTTTAGGAATAGGATTAGGTTTGTGTTAGAATTAAGGCCAGATTTGTGGTTAGGATGAGGGCTAGGGTTTGTCTTATTGTTAGGGCAAGTTTTAGGGTTAGGGATAATGTCAGGTTAGGGTTATGGCTAGGGATAGTTTTAGGGTTGTGTTCATGGCTACATCTAATATTAGGTTTAGTTTAAGGGCCAGGATATGGGTAAGGTGCAATTCTAGGTTCAGGGTCATGTTTCAGGTTAGTGTTATGTTAATTATTACGGTTAGGGCTCAAATTAGCATTAGGTTTAGAATTACGTTTAGGTTTATGGATAGCTTTAAGTTTAGGATTTAAGTTAAGATTACGAAAATTGGTAAGGTTAGGTGTAGTAATAGGGTTAGGTTTAGGGCTAGGGTTAATATTTGGGTTAGGGTTATTGTTAGGGTAATGCATAGCATTAGAGCTATTGTTATTGCTAGGGTTTTGGATAGTATTAGGGCTAGAGTTAGGGTTAGGGTTTAGGCTAGGGCTAGGTTAACGGTTTTTGTTAGGTTGTGGGTACAGGTTAGGTTTTGAGCTAGGTTTAGTGCTAGGGTAAGTGTTAGGTTTAATATCATATCTAGGGTTAGATTTATGATAAGGTTTAGTGTCAGTGTTACGGCTAAGGTTATCTTTAGAGTTAGGTTAATGTATAGGGTTAGATGTCAGGGTTAGGGGTACTTTTAGATTTGGGGTTAGTGTTAGGTTTAGGGCTAAGATTATCATTAGATCTAGGGTAATATATAGGGTTAGATGTCAGGTTAGGGTTAGAGGTATTTTATGTTTTGTGTTAGTGTGAGGGTTAGGGCTAAGGTTAGTGTTAGAGTAAGGGTTAGGGTTTTATCTAGGGTTAATGCTCCAATGAGGGTTAGGTTTATGATTAGGTCTAGGATTAGGTTTACAATTAGAATTATATCTAGGGTTATCATTAGGAGTAAGGTTCGGTTTAGGGTAATGAATAATTTTAGAGATAGTATTAGGGCTTATGTTAACATTATGATTAGGGCTAGGATTAGGATTAGGTTTAGGGATAGGACTAGATTTATGTTTAGGGTTTGGTTTTTGTTTTTTTCTAGGGTTAGGTCTAAGGCGAGGGTTATGGTTAGCATGAGGGTTAGGCTTAGGGTAATGGATAAATTTAGGTTAGGATTAGGATTACTTTGGGCTAGATTTAGGCCTAGGATTAGGTCTAGCTTTTGTGTTAGGTTTAGAGCTAGTTTTAGTACTATGGGAATGTAAGTGTTATGTTTACAGTTATGGCTAAGACTAGTGTTAGTTTTAGTTTTGGTTAGGGTCAGTTTTATAGCTAGGGTTAGTGTTAATGTCAGGGTCTGTGTTTGGATTAGGTTATGGTTAGGGCAAGAGTCAGAATTAGGTTTGGTTACGTCTAGAGTTAAGGTTAGTGTTTGGCTTAGGTTAAGGGTTATCATTAGAGCTAGGGCTAGTTTTTTCGTTTTGGTCTTTATTAAAGATAAGGCTAGATTTAGGATTATGCTTAACCAAGGTCTAGTGTTAAGGTTAGATTTAGATATAGGGTTTGGTTTAGGTTAGGTCAGAATAAGGGTCAGGGTTAGAGTTATAATTTGGGTTATGGTTATAACAAAATGAGGAGTAGGGTTAATACTAGTAATAGGGTTAGTGTTTGGGTTAGACTAAGGATTAGTTTTAGGTCTAGGGTTAGCATTAAGGTTGGGGTTTGGCTAGGGTAAATAATAAGGTTAGAGGTAGGGTTAGAGCTAGTGTTTAGGTTAGGGTTGGTGCTAGTGTTAGGGTGAAATCTAGGGTTAGGTCTCAGATTACAGCTAGGTTTTGGTTAGCATTAAGTTTAAGGTTAAGGTTAATGAATGATCTAGGGTTATGATTATAACTAGTTTTAAAATTAGGGTTAGGACTTGGTCGAATGTTAGGGTAAGGTTTTGGTTTAGGGTGATGTTTAGAGGTAGGCTTAGTATTAATGTCAGAAACAGGTTCAGGGGTAGTTTTAGGGTTAAGATTAGGACCCAAATTAGGGCTAGGCTTATTGTTAGATTTAAGGTTAGGGTTTTGTTGAGGTAAATGTTTATGGTTCGTGTTATGGCTCAATTTTGTTTAAGGTCTAAGCCCAATGTTAGGAATCGTTTTAGGATTAACATTAGTTTTAGGGCTAGGGTTAGGATTAGGTTTAGGTATAGAATCAGGGTTATATTAAGAGTTAGGATTATATCTAGGGTTAGGGCAAGGTGTAAGGTTAGGGCTAGGGTTATTCTGGGTTTAGGGCTAGGAATAAGGTAATGGTAAGTTATAGGGTTAGAATTAGGGCTAGGGCTAGGGCAAGAGTTATAGTTAGTCTTAAAACTAGGGATAGGGTTAGGTTTAAGATTAAAGCTATGGTTAGTTTTAGAGTTTTTCCTAGGGTTAAGTTTAGGGCTAGGATTAGTGTTAGGGTTAGGGTTTGGGTTAGGTTTAGGGTTAGTGATGGGGTTATAACTAGGTTTAGGGCTAGGGAAAATGTTAGAATTAGGGTTACGTTATGTTTAAGGCTAAGTTTTGGGCTAGGATGAGAGCTAGTGTTCTTGTTATGGTTAGGACTAGGATTAGAACTAGTGCTAATTTCAGGTCTAGCGTTACAGTTAGGGATAGGTTTTTGGGTTATGTTTATGGTTATGTCTAGTGTAAGGGTTAGATTTAGGTTAAGGGTCAATTTACAGCTATGTGTATTATTTGGGTAAGTGTACGACTTAAGATTTGGTTTAAGTTAAGGATTAGTCTTAGGGCTCTAATTAGCATTAGGGTTAGAGTTAGGATTAGGGTAATGAATAGGTTTAGGATTAGGGTTAAGGTTAGTTTTAAGGTAAATGATAAGTTTAATCATTGTGATAGGGTTAGGGTTAAGCCTAGAGTTAGCATTAGGGTTAGGATTATGGTTAGGGTAATGGATAGAATTAGAGCTAGGTTTAGGGCTAGGGTTATGGTTAGGATTAGGTCTAGGGTTATGGTTAGGATTAGGGCTAGGGTTATGGTTAGAATTAGGGCTAGGGTTAGGCTAGTGGATATAATTAGAGCTATTCTTAGGGCTTTGGTTAAGGATAGGATTAGGGTTTGTGTTAGGTTAGGGTTTGGGATAGGGCTAGGATTATATTAAGGGTAAAGGTTAGGCTTTGAACTAGGGTTAAGTCTAAAGTGAGGCTTAGGTTTAGGGTTAGGGCTAGGGTTAAGTTTAGAGTTACACTAAGGTCTATGTTCAGGCCTAGGATTAGGGCTAGGTTTTGTGTTAGTTTAGGCCTATGGTAAGGGCTATGGGTAATGTAAGACATAGGGTTATGATTAGGGCTTATTTTAGGGTTAGGGTTATGGCTAGGTCTAATGTTAGGATTAGGTTCTGGTTAGAACTCGAATTATGGTTAAAATTTGTACTAGATGTACGGTTAGGGTTTGGTTTAGGTTAATGGTTAGGGATATAGGTTGGTTATTTAGGGCTAGGGCTGCAGTTATGGCTAGATTACGGATTAGCATTAGGGTTAGGGATAGTGTTAGGTTGAGTTATAGGCTTAGGGTTAGGGTTAGATTTAGAGTTATGGTTAGATTTAGGGTTAGGGCTAGGGCTAAGATAAGGGTGAGGGTTAGGGTCATGATAACGTATATGTTTAGAACTAGGGATATTGCTAGGGTGAGAATTAGAGTAGTCATAGTAATAGTCATAGGGTTAGGGTTAGGGATAGAGCTAAAACAAGGCTAGAATTAGGGCTAGTGTTAGGCTAGGGTTAGAGCTAGGGTTAGTGTTAGTTTTAGGCCTCTATTAGGGATAGGATTAGGGCTAGAGATAGGGTTAAGTTCAGAGCTAAATTAGGGTCAGAATTAGTGCTAGGGTTAGGGCTGAATTAGGGCTAATATTAAATCTAGGGTAAGTGTTAGAGTTAGGACAAGGGTTTGGCTAGAGTTAGGGTTAGCATTGGTGTTAAGGTTAAGTTAAGTAGAATGGGTGGGGTTATAGCTAGCTTTAGGGATAGAATGAGGGTTAGAATTAGGTTTAGGCCTATAGTTATAGTTCAGTTTAGGATTAAGGCTAGGTTAGGGCTAGGTTAAGGGATAGGGTTTCTGTTAGGGTTATGACTAGGACCAGGTCTAGGGCTAATATCAGCTCAATGGTTAATATTAAAGATAGTTTTAGTGTTAGGTTATAGCTAAGAGTTAGGTTTTGAGTAAAGGCCAGCTTTAGGGCTAGGGTTATTATTAGGGTCAGGGTCAGCGTCAGAGTTAGCATTTGGTTTAGCTAAAGGTTTAAGATTAGAGCTTGAATTAGCTTTCAGGTTAGGTTATTGGTAGCGTAATTGATAGGGTACAGTTTAGGTTTCAGTTAAGGTTTAGCATAATGGATGAATTAGGTTTAGCGATCGGGTTAGTTTTAGCATTGGGGTTAAGGTTATGTTTAGTGTAATGAATAGGTATAGAGCTAGGGTTAGGGCTAAGTTATGGTTTGGATTAAATCTAGGATTAGGGCTAGGTTTAGGGATAGGGCAAGGTGTGATTTGGGGTAAGTTTTAGGGTTAGGGTAAGTATTAGGTTTAGGGCTAGGGTTATGGTTAGATTAGGGTAAGGGTTAGTGTTTGAGATAGGGTTAGAGCTAGGGCGAGGTTTAGGTTTAGGTTTACATGTGTGTTTACATTTATGTTTAGAGTTAGGTTTAGTGTTAGGGATTGGGTTTGTGTTAGGTTTAGGGATGGGTTAGGACTATGGGTAATGTAAGAACTAGGGTTATGTTTAGGGCTAGTTTTAGGGTTAGGGTTATAGCTAAGTTTAATGTTAGGTCTAGGTTTTGGGTGAGTGTCAGGTTTAAAGCTAGGTTCAGTGTTAGAATCAGGATCAGTTTTGGAGATAGTTTTATGGGTAGGGTTAGATCCATAATTAGGACAAGATTTAGGTCTAGGGATAGGGCAAGTGTTCGGTTTAGGTTAAGTGTTATTGTTAGGGCTAGTGCTAGGTTTTTGTTTAGGTCTAGGGCTAGAGTTATACCTATATTTAGAATTAGCTGTAGGTCTAGGTCCAGTGTTAGGCTTAGTTATACTTATAGGATTACAAGTAGGGCTAGTGTTAAGGTTTGGTTTAAGACTAGTATTATGGGCTAGGTTTAAGACTAGTATTATGGTTAGACCTTAAGTTATTCTAAGGATTAGGATTAGAACTAGGGTTAGCATTTTTGTTAAGGTTTTGCTTAGTGTAAGAAATAGAGTTACAGTTAGGCTTAAGGCTACTGTTAGAGTGAGGGTTAGGATTAGGCTTAGGGCTAGTATTAGGGTTAGAGCTAGGGTTAGTGCTCAAATAAGGTGTAGAATTATTTTTAGGGGTAGGGTACAGTTAAGACAATGACTAATGTATGAACTGGATTATGATTAAGGCTAGTTTTAGGGTTAGGTAAATGCTAAATATAGTATTATGGTTAATTTAAGGTTAGGGTGATTTTAAAGGTAGAATTAGTATTAGGGTCAGGGTTAGCTTTAGAATTAATTTTAGGGCTAGTTGTAGAGTTACGGTTTGATTTAGGTTAATGATTAAGATTAGGGCTATTGCTTGGTTTTGGATTATGGTTAGGGCTAGGGATAGAACAAGTTTTATAATTAACGTTATATTTAGGGGTAGTGTTAAGGTGTGGTTTAGGCTTATTTGTACAGTTAATTTTGGAGTTAGGTTTAGATGTAGACTT
Source organism: Callospermophilus lateralis (assembly GCF_048772815.1). Taxonomy (NCBI): domain Eukaryota; kingdom Metazoa; phylum Chordata; class Mammalia; order Rodentia; family Sciuridae; genus Callospermophilus; species Callospermophilus lateralis. The sequence goes on from NC_135306.1 coordinate 88,262,943, forward strand.
AGGCTTATATCTATGATTATGATTCAGGCTAAGAAAAGAACTAGGGATAGGACGAGGGCAAGAGTTAGAGTTAGTCTTATGGCTAGGTTAAGGGTTAGGATAGGATTAAATAAAGGCTAGGGTTAGCACTAGGCTTTGTGTTAAGTCTAGGTTTATGGAGAGAGTTAGGGTTAGATTTAGGGTTATGGTTATTTGGGGGTACAGGAGGAGATTATAGTTAGATTTAGGGCTAGAGCAAATAATAGAATTAGGGTTAGGGCTCAGGTTATGGTTCGGGTTAGCATTAAGTTTAGGTTTAGAGCTAGGATTATGGCTAGGGCTAATTTCAGGTATAGTGTTATGGTAAAAATAGTTTTAGAGTTAGGTTTATGGGTATGTATAGTGTAAGGTTTAGGTTTAGGGTTAGGGTCAGGTTCAGTGCTAAGCATACTATTAGGATCAGAGTCGTGATTAATGTTTTGGAGATGTTAATGCTTAATGGTAGGGCTCGAATTAGCATTAGAGTTAGAATTAGGGTAAAGATAGTGTTAGGTTTAGGTTTCAGGTTAGGTTTAGGGTAATGTATAGGGTTAGGATTAGGGATACAGTTAAGTTTAGGCCCAGGTTTAGCATTAGGATTAGGGGTATAGTTAGGGTAATTCATAGGGTTAGAGATAGGGGTACAGCTAGGGTCAATGTTATGATTATTGATAAGATTAGGATTTGGGATAGGTTTAGGGTTAAATCTAGGGTTACAGCTAGGGTTATAACTATGATTAGTGATAGGGTTTGGGTCAGGGGTAAATTAAGGGATAGTGCTTGGAATTAGGCTAGGTTTTGGGTTAAGTTAAGACAAAATTTAAGGTTACAGCTAATATAAGTACCAGGGTTGTGATTAGGGCTAATTTTAGGGTTAGGGTTAGGGCTAGGTCTATTGTTAGGTTTAGGTATAGGAATAGGGTGAAGTTTAGAGCTAGGGTTAGTGTTAACGTCAGAGTCTGGGTCAGGGTTAGTTTTAAGGTTTCGCTTAAAACTCGAATTAGGGCTAGAGTTATGGCTATGTGTAGGGTTAGGGCTTAGTTTATATTAAGGGTTAGGATTAGGTCAATGGCTTGGTTTTGTTTTAGGGCTAGTGTTACTGCTAGTTTTAGGATTAGCGTTAGGGTTAGGGCTAGTGTTAGGTTTAGGTTAGGCTAAGAGATAAGGTTATATTTAGAGTTAGGGTTAGATCTAGGGTTGCTGCTAGGGCTATGAATAGGGCTAGTGTTAGACCTATGGTTTGAGCTGGGATTAGGGTTCCAGTAAAGTATAAATTTAGAACTAGGCTAAGGTCTAAGGTGAGACTTCGACTTAGTCTTTGGCCTAGGGTTAGGGTTAAGGTTAGGGATAGGGCTAAATTAGACATAAAATTAGATCTACAGTTAGTTTTAGGGTTAGGCGTAGGATTATGGTTAGGGTTATAATTAAGGCTATGTTTAGGGCTAGGATAAAGGCTAGGGTTTGTGTTAGGGTTTGGGCTTGTATCATGGCTAGGGTTAAGATCAGTTCTAGGGTGATGCTTACGGATAATTTTAGGGTTAGTTTTATGATTAGGTATAGTGTAAGGTTTAGGTATAAGGTAAGAATGAGGTTTAGAGCTAGGGAAATTATTAGGGTCAGTGTCAGTGTTAGGGTTTGTTTTAGGTTTGAGTTTAGAGTTAGGTCTCGAATTTGCAATATGATTAGGGTTATGGTAATGATTGGATTATGTCTAGCGTTCAGGGTAGATTTAGGGTAATTGATAAGTTTGGGTATAGTGATATGTTTAGGGTTAGGCTTAGGGTTAACATTAGGGTAAGGGTTATGTTTAGGGTAATGATACAGTTACTTTTAAGGTTAGGGCTAAGATTATGGTTAGGATTAGGCCTTGATTTAGGGTTAGGGTGAGAGTTAGAACTAGGGTTAGGTTAGTTTTATGTTTAGTGTAAGTTCAGGTTCTTAGCTATGGTTTGGTCTAGGCTGAGACTTAGGTTCAGAATTTGGTCTAGGGACATATTTACGGTATATTTTTGGTTAGGGTTAGAGTTAGGATTAGACCTAGTGTTAGTGGTAGTGTCATTGTAAGGGTCAGGGTTAGTGTTAGGGTTTGGATTAGGGTTAAATCTAGAATGAGGGCAAGGGTAAGGGCTATTAATAGGGTTAGTGTTTTGGTTAGCCTAAGGATTAAGGTTAGGTCTAGGGTTACCCTTAGGTTTAGGGCTTTGCTTTGGTAAGGGATTTGTTTAGAGGTAGGTTTAGGGCTATGATTATGGTTATAATTAGGGTTAAAGCTAGGTTTAGGACTTGGATTAGGCTTAGGTTTTGTATTAGCGTTAGGGCTAGGTTTAGGGCAATGGCTAATGCAAAAACTAGGGTTACCATTAGGGTTAGTTTTAGTGTTAGTGTATGGGTTATATTTAGTGTTAGAATTAGGTTTAAGATTAGGTTGATTTTTATAGCTAGATTAATATTAGGACAGGAGTCATGGTCAGGCTTAGTTTTAGGTTTAGAGTTAGGACTTGAATTAGGGCTAGGGTTACTGTTTGGATTCAGGAAGAGGTTTATTTCTAGTGCTAGTTTTAGGGTTCAGTATAGGGTTAGAGTCAGGTTTAGACCTATGATTACCATTAGGGTCTGAATAAGTGTCAGGTTTGAGTTATGGTTAGAGATAGAATAAGGGCTAGGGATAGCATTAGTAATAGGGTTATGGTTTTGGTTATACTAAGGATTTGGTTAGGCCTAGAGTTAGCATTAGGGTTATAGTTAGCTTAGGGTAAGGGATAGGATTAGAGCTAGTTATAGGGCTATGTTTAGGGTTAGGTTTAGGGATAGTGTTAGGATTAGGTTTAGGCTTAAAGCTGAGGTTAGGTCTTGCATTAAGGCTAGGTTTTGGTTAGAGTTAGGGCTAGGTTTAGAGTTATGGTCAATGTATAGACTAGGGTTTTGATTTGGGGTAGTTATAGGATTAGAATTAGGACTAGGTCTTGTGATATGATTAGTTATAACAATAGACTGATGTTTAGAGGTAGAGTTAGTGTTAGAGTCAAACTCAAGGTCAGAATAGTTTCAGGGTTATGGTTTGGACTAGAATTAGGGCTAGGGTTATGATAGGTGTAGTGTTAGATTTTGGTTTAGGTCACGTTTTAAAGTTAGGGCTATGGCTTGATTTTGTTTTAGGGCTAAGGCTATGGTTAGGGCTAGTTTTAGGCTTAGCATTAAGTTTAGGGCTAGTATGAGGTTTAGATTTAGTCTTAGGTTTAAAGTTAGATTTAGATTTAGGATTAAATCTTGGGTTAGAACTAGGGCTAAGAATAGGGCTACTGTTACGTCTTTGCTTATGGCTAGGATTAGGGTTATCGTAAGGGATAAGATTAGAACTAGGAATAGGGCTAGAGGGAGAGTGAAAGTTAGTTCTATGGCTAAGCTTAATGTTTAATTAGGTATAGGGCTTAATTAGGGCTAGTAATAGGGCTAGGTTTTCGGTTATGTTTAGGCTTAGGTTTAGTTTTAGGCTTAGGGTTAGGTTTAGTGTAAGCAATGGGGTTAGAGTTAGGGATAGGGCTAGGGTGAAGGTTAGAATTTAGGTCAGAACTAGGGTTTCACTAGAGTTATGATTAAGGCTAGGTTTAGGGCTAGGATGAGGGCTAGGGTTTTTGTTAGGGTTAGGGCTAGGATTAGTGTTAGGGAGAATGTCAGATCTAGGGTTATGGTTATGGATAATTTTAGGGTTAGGTTTATGGCTAGTACAAAGTTTAGACTTAGAGTTAGAGTCAAGGTTAGACCTAGGTATATTATAATGCGAAGGATCAGAGTTATGGTTTAGATTAAGTTAAGGTTTAGGGTTGAGGCTCTAATTAGTATTAAAGTTAGGGTAATATAGCATTAGGTTTAGGGTTTAGGTTAAGTTTAGGTTAATGAAATAGGTTAGGGTTAGGGAAAATCATAGGGTTAGGCTTAGGGTTACTATTAGAATTATGGTTATGTTTAGGCTAATGAATATGGTTAGAGCTAGTGATAGGGCTAATGTTATGGTTAGAATTCTGGCTAGTGTTAGGGTAAGGTTTAGGCCTAGGTTCTGGGTTAGGGTTAGGTTTAGGGTTAGGGTTAAACCTAGTTTTAAGGCTCAGATTAGGGCTTGGTTTGGGGTTTAGTTAGGGCTAGGGTTAGGGCTGTGGCTAATGTATGAACTATTGATACAAATAGTGCTAGTTTTAAGGTTAGGGTTAGGGTTAGGTCTAGTGTTATGGTAAGGTTTATAGTCAGGGTGATGTTTAGAGCAATGGTATTGTTAGGGTCAGTGTCAGAGTCAGGGTTAGTTTTAGATTAGGGTTAGAATTCGAATTGGGTCTAACGTTAGTACTAGGTGTATGGTTACGGTTTGGTTTAGGCTAAGGGTTAGGGATATAAGTTGGTTTTGTATTAGGGCTAGGGCTACCTTTCCGGCTAGATTATGGATTAGCATCAGGGTTAGGCTACAGTAGGTTGAGGTTTAGGCTTAGAGTTTGGCTTAGATTTAGAGTTAGGGTTAGATCTATGATTAGGGCTAGGGCTAGGGCTAGGTTTAGGTTGAGGGTTAGGGTTAGGGTAACAAATATGATTAGAACTAGGGACATGGCTAGGGTGAGAATTAGAGTTAGTCTTAGTAGTGTTCTTAGAGTTAGGTTTAGGGTTTGGGCTAAATTAGGGCTAGGATTAAGGCAAGGGTTAGTGATAGGTTTGGGGCTAAATTAGGGCTAAGATTAGGGATAGAGTTAGGGTTAGGTTTAGGGATAAATTAGGGATAGGATTAGTTCTAGGGTTAGGCTCGGTTTAATGTTAGGATTAGGGTTAGTATTAGGGTTAAAGGTTTAGGCTAGAGCTAGGGTTATGTTTATTGTAAAGGTTACGGTTTGACCTAGGGTTAATTCTAAGGTGAGGCTTAGGTTAGGGCTGGGTTTAGGGCTAGCATTAGGCTGAGGGTTATGCTTAGAGCTAAGTTTACCCCTAGGATTAGGGCTAGGTTTTGTGTTAGATTTTGTGTTAGGTTTACGACAATGTGTAATGTAAGAACTATGGTTATGTTGAGAGTTAGTTTTAGGGTTAGGGTTATGGTTAGGTCTAGTGTTAGGTCTAGGTTTTGGGTTAGTGTCAGGTTTAAAGTTAGGTTCAGTGTTAGAATCAGGGTCATTTTGGGGTTTAAATTTATGGTTAGGATTAGATCCAGAATTAGGACTAGGTTTAGGTCTAGGGGTAGGGTACGTGTTCGGCTTAGGTTAAGGGTTATTGTTAGGGCTAGTGCTAGGTTTTTGTTTAGGTCTAGAGTTAGAGTTATAACTATATTTAGGTTTCACTTTGGGTCTAAGTTTAGTGTTAGACTTAGATATAGTTAGAGGGTTACCAGTAGGGCTAGTATTATTATTTGTTTTAGAGTTAGGGTCAGGTTTAGACCTAGGGTTACTGTTAGGTTCTGATGAGGGTCAGAGTTATGTTTAGAGGTAGGATGAGGGCTAGAGTAAGACTAGTATTATGGATAGAATTTAAGTTAAGCTAAGGACTAGGATTAGAACTAGGGTAGGCCTTAGTGATAGGTTTTTGCTTAGTGTAAGGAATAGGGTTAGAGTTAAGCTTAGGTCTAATGTTAGGTTTAGGTTTCAGTCTAGTATTAGGCTTAAAGCTAGAGTTAGGGCTCAGATTAGTGGTAGAATTTGTGTTAGGGTTAGGGCTATGGTTAAGACAATGACTAATGTATAAACTAGGGTTATGATTAAGGCTAGTTTTAGGATCAGGATAAGACTAGAAAGAGTGTTAGGGTTAATTTAAGTTTAGGGTTATTTTTAGAGCTAGGTTTGGTATGAGGGTCAGTGTAAGGGTCAGGGTTAGTTTTATAGCTTGTTTTAGGACTAGTTGTAGAGTTAGGATTTAATTAGGTTAAGGATTAGGATTACGGCTATGGCTTGGTTTTGGTTTATTGTTAGGGCTAGGGATAGGGCAAGTTTTAGAATTAGCATTATGGTTAGCGGTAGTGTTAGAGTTTGGTTTAGGCTTATTTGTACAGTTAAATTTAGAGTTAGTTTAGATTTACACTTAGGCTTATGTCTATGATTATGATTAAGGCTAAGTAAAGAACTAGGTCTAGGGCTAGGGCAAGAATTACAGTTAGTCTTATGGCTAGGTTTAGGGTTAGGATAGGATTAAATAAAGGCTAGGGTTAGCACAAGGCTTTTTGTTTGGCCTAGATTTAGGGTGAGGGTTAGGGTTTGGTTTAGGGTTATGGTTAGTTTTTGGGTATAGGATGAGGTTATTGGTAGATTTAGGGCTAGGGTGAAGAATCGAATTAGGGTTAGGGCTCGGGTTATCATTCGGGTCAGGATTAAGCCTAGATTTAGGGCTAGGATTACGGCTAGGACTAATTTCAAGTCTAGTGTTATGGTTAATAATAGTAAAAATTGGGTTAGGTTTATGGCTACGTCTAGTGTTAGGGTTAGGTTTAGAGTTAGGGTCAGGTTTAGATCTAAGGGTACTATTAGGGTCAGGGTCACGATTAGTGTTTTGGATAGGTTAATGCTTAATGTTAGAGCTTGAATTAGCACTAGAGTTAGGATTAGGGTAAAGATAGGGTTAGGTTTATGTTTCAGGTTACGTTTATGGTAATGGATAATGTTGCTATTGGAGATAAAGTTAGATTAAGGCCCGGGTTTAGCATTAGGATTAGGGTTATGGTTAGGGTAATGGATAGGGTTAGAGACAGGGGTACAGCTAGTGTCAATGTAATGATTATTGATAGGGTTAGGCTTAGGGTTAAGGTTAGATTTAAATCTAGAGTTACGTGTAGGGTTATAGTTACAATTAGTGATAGTGTCAGGGTTAGGGATAAATCTAGGGTTAGTGCTCATAATAAGGCTAGGTTTTGGGTTAAGTTAAGGCTATGTTTAGGGTTAGAGCTAATGTAAGTACTAGGGTTTTGATTAGGGCTAATTTTAGGGTTAGGGTTAGGGCTAAGTCTATCGTTAAGTTTAGGTATAGGGTTAGTGTGATGTTTAGAGCTAGGTTTAGTGTTAAGGTCAGAGTCAGGTTCAGAGTTAGTTTTAGGGTTTTGCTTAAAACTCTAATTAGGGCTAGAGTCATGGATAAGTGTAGAGTTAGGGCTTAGTTTATATTAAGGGATAGGGTTAGGTGTATGTCTTAGTTTTGTTTTAGGGCTAAGTTTAATGGTAGTTTTAGGATTACCCTTAGGGTTAGGGCTAGTGGTAGGTGTAAGTTTAGGGTAAGGTTTAGGGTTATATTTATAGTTAGGGTTGGATCTAGGGTTGCTGCTAGGGCTATGAATAAAGCTAGTGTTATACCTATGGTTTGGGCTAAGACTGGGTTTCCAGTAAAGTATAGGTTTAGAACTAGGGTTAGGACTAAGGTGAGAGTTAGAGTTAGTCTTTGAACTGGGCTTAACGTTAAAGTTAGAAATAGGGCTAAATTAGATCTAAGATTAGTGCTACAGTTAGTTTTAGGGTTAGGCCTAGGGTTATGGTCAAGCTTATAATTAAAGCTATGTTTAGGGCTAGGATAGGGCTAGGGTTTTTGTTAGGGTTTGGGATAGTATCATGGCTAGGGCTTATATCAGGTCTAGGGTTATGCTTTGGGATAGTTTAGGGTTAGTTTTATGGCTAGTTGTAGTGTAAGGGTTAGGTGTATGGTAAGAGTTATGTTTAGAGCTAGAGGAATTGTTAGGGTCAGTGTCAGTGTTAAGGTTTGGTTTATGTTTGGGTTTAGGGATAGGGCTGGAATTAGCATTATATTTAGGGTTTGGGTAATGATTGGATTAGGTCTTGGGTTCAAGGTAGATTTAGGGTAATAGATAAATTTGTGGGTAGTGATATATTTATGGTTAGGTCTAAGGTTAGCATTAGGGTACAGGTTATTTTTACAGTAATGATATAGTTAGACTTAAATTTAAGGCTAGGGTTATGGTTAGGATTAGGTCTTGATTTAGGTTCATGGTGAGAGTTAAAACTAGGATATGGTTAGGGTTATGTTTAGTGTAAAGGTTAGGTTCTGAGCTATGGTTTGTCTAGGCTGACAGTTAGGTTCAGGATTAGGTCTAGGAATTTGTTTACATTATATTTTGGGTTGGAGTTAAATTCAGGATTAGACCTAGGATTAGTGATATGATCAGTAAAAGGGTCATGGTTAGTGTTAGGGTTTTGGATGGGGATAGATCTAGAATAAGAGCAAGGGTAAGATCTATTAATAGGCTTAGTGTTTTGGTTAGCCTAAGGATTAAGGATAGATCTAGGATTACCCTTAGGTTTAGGGTTTTGCTTAGGTAAGGGATTGGTTTAGAGCTAGGGTTATTGCTATGGTTATGCTTAGAGTTAGAATGAAAGCTAGGTTTAGGGTTCAGATTAAGCCTAGGACTTGTGTTAGGGTTAGGGCTAGGGGTAGGGCTAATGTAAGAACGAGGGTTACCATTAGTTTTAGTTTTAGTGTTAGAGAATTGGTTAGGTTTAGTGTTAGGGTTAGGTTTAAAGTTAGGGTGATATTTATAGCTATGGTTCATGTTAGGATAGGAGTCAAGTCAGGCTTAATTTTAGGGTTAGTGTTAGGACTCAAATTAGGGCTAGGATTACTGTTAGGGTTCAGCTTAAGTTGAGGGGGTGTTTAGAGCTAGGTTGAGTGATAGGTTATGAGTCAGTGACAGGGTTGGTATTAAGGTTAGGGTTAGGACTCAAATTAGGGATAGAGTTAAGTCTAGTTGTATTGTTAGAATTTGTTTAAGTTAAGTTTAGGGTTAGGGCTTATACTAGGTTTTGTTTTAGTCCTAGGTTTAGGGTTAGCACTATTGCTATTGTTTGGCTTAGGCTTTAGGGTTAGGGTTAAATTTGGAATTAGGGTTAGATCAAGGGTTAGGGCTAGAACTAAGGATACTGCAAGGGTTATGGCTAGGTTTAGGGGTATGGTAAGTGGTATGGTTAGAACTAGGGCTAGGGCTAGGTCGAGAGTTAGTCTTCGTGCAAGGTTAAGAGATAGGGGTAAATTAAGGCTAGGATTAGGTCTAGGTTTAGTGCTTATTTTAAGTCTAGAATTAGGTTTAGAGTTAGGGTTAGAGTTTAGAGTTAGATATTAGATTTAGGATACAGTTAGGGCAAATTTTGGGGTAAGAGATGGCTTTATAGCTTGGTTTAGAAGTTAGGGTGAGCGTTTGAATAAGGGTTCGATCTGTGGTTATGGTTAGGGTTATGATTAAGGCTAGATTTATGGCTAGGATGAGGGCTGGTTTTCTTTTTCTTTTCTTTTTTTTTTAGGTTTAGGTCTAGGATTAGTGCTAGGGCTAATTCCAGGCCCAGAATTATGGTTAAAGATAGTTTTCGGGTTAGGATTATGGGTACGTCTAGTGTAAGAGTTAAGTTTATAGTTGGCATTATGTTTAGTGCTAGGGGTATTATTAGGGTAAAGTTCTGGATTAGGGTTTGGGATAGGTTAAATTAACCTTAGGGCATGAATTAGCATTAGGGTTAGGGTTAGGGTTATGATAATGGATAGAGTTAGAAGTCACTTTAGGGCTAGGGTTATGGTTATGATTAGGGCTATGTTTTGGGTTAAGGTCATGCTAGCGTTAGAATTACAGCTAATGTAAGTACTAGGGTTATGATTATGGCTAATTTTAGTGTTTGAGGGCTAGGTTTACTGTTAAGTTTAGAATTAGGTTTTGGGTGATATTTAGACCTCATGTTAGTGATATGGTAAGAGTAAGGGTCAGGGTTTGTTTTAGGGTTTGGTTTAAAACTTGAATTAGGAATGGGTTTAGGGCTAGGTTTATGATTAGGTATTAGTTTAGGTTAAGGGTTAGGGTTAGAGCTTTTGTTCATTTTGGTTTTAGGGATACAATTAGGGTTAGGGAAATTTTTAGGATTAGTGTCAGTGTTAGGGTTAGTCTTAGATTTAGCTTAGGCTTCGGTTTATGGTTAAATTTAGATTTAGGTTTTTATCTAAGGTTAGTTGTTAGGGCTAAGGAGAGGGCAAGGGTTAGGACTAGGATTTGGGATAGGTTTATGTTTATGGGAAGGGATTGTATTAGAATGAGTGATAAGGCCAGTGTGAGAGTTAGAGTTATTCTTAGGGCTAGGGTCAGGTTTAGGTTAAGGGTTTGGGATAGGGCTAAATTATGGCTAGGGTTAGTGTTAGGTCTAGGGTTGGGGCTAGTTTTAGAATTAACAACAGGGTTAGGGCTAGTTTTAGGCTCAGGCATCAAGTTAAGGTTAGATTTAAAGTTAGGTTTTAATCTAGTGTTAAAACTAGGGTTACGGATAGGGAAATTGTGATGACAAGATTTAGGGTAAGAATTAGTGTTATGTTTAGGGTAAGGGATGTGGTTTTGGCTAGTTTATGGCTAGGGCAAATGTTAGTATTAGGATTACAGCTTAGTTAGAATTAGGGTTATGATTAAGGCTAGGTTTATGGCTAGGATGAGGTTCAGGGTTTGTGTTAGGGTTAGGGATAGTATTAGGCCTAGGGCTAATGTCAAGTCTAGGGTTATCATTAGAGAAAGATTTAGTGTTAGGTTTATGGCTTATTCCAGGGTAAGGATTAGGTTTAGGGTGAGATTCAGGTTTATATCTAGGGTTATATTTTTGGGTCAGGTTCAATGTTAGGGTTTGGGTTAGGTTAGGGTTTTGGTTTAGGGTATTGACAGGGTTAGTATTAGGGTTTAGGTTTGGTTTAGTGTAATAGATAGGGTTCGGGTTATGCCCAGGGTTAGCTTAAGGGTTAGGGTTTTTATTAGGGTAATTCATAGGTTTTCACCTAAGGTTAGGGCTAGAGTTATGTATAGGATTTGTGCTAGTTTTGGTTTGGGGTTAGGTTTAAGTTTAGGGTTAAATCTAGGTTTAAGACTCGGATTTGGGCTGGGGATGTGGCTCAAGCGGTAGCGCGCTCGCCTGGCATGCGTGCGGCCCGGGTTCGATCCTCAGCACCACATACAAAAACAAAGATGTTGTGTCCGCCAAAAACTAAAAAATAAATATTAAAAATTCTGTCTGTCTCTCTCTCTCTCTCTCTCACCTCTCTCTTTAAAAGGAAAAAAAAACATGTTTAAAAAAAAAAGACTCGGATTAAGGCTAGGTTTTGGGTTATGTTAGGGCTAGGGTTAAGCCTACGGCTAATGTATGAACTAGTGTTATGCTTACCGCTAATTATAGGGTTAGAGTTAGGGCTAGGTCTAGTGTTAGGTTGAGGTTTACGATGATGATAATGTTTAGAGCCAGGGTTAGTGTTTGGGTCAGAGTCAGGGTCAGAGTTTGTTTTCGGGTTAGGGTTAGTACAAGAAGTAGGAATATGGTTAGGGCCAGGTGTAGGGTTATGGTTTGGTTTAGGTTAAGAATTAGGGTTATAGCTATGACTCGGTTTTGTTTTAGGGCTAGAGCTAGGGTTAGAGCTAGTTTTAGGATTAACGTTCGCATTAGGTCTAGTGTTAGGGTTTAGATTTAGAATTAGGGTTAGGGTTAGATTTAGAGTTAGGGTTAGATCTAGAAATATGACTGGGTCTATGAATAGGGCGAGGGTTACACCAAGGGTTAGGACAAAAATTAGGGTTCTAATAAGGGATAGATTTATATCTAGGGTTAGGGTTAGAGTGAAAGTTAAAGATAGTCTTTGGTCTAGAGTTAGGTTTAGGGTTAGGGAAAGGGCTAAATTAGGGCTAAGATTAGAGCTAGGGTTAGTGTTAGGGTTAGGCCTAGGGTTTGAGTTAGAGATAAAATTAAGACTATGTTTAGGGCTAAGATAAGGGCTAATGATTGTGTTAGGGTTAGGGCTAGGATTGAGGCTAGGGTTAATATCAGGTCTAGGGGTAAGGTTAGGAATAGTTTTAGGGTTAGGTTTATGGCTAGGTCTAGTGTATGGATTAGGTAGGGTTAGGGTCAGGTTTAGAGATAGGAGAATTATTAGGGTCCCAGTCAGTGTTAGGGTTTAGGTTTGAGGTTAGGTTAGGGCTCAAATTAGCATTAGTGTCAGGGTTAGCCTAATAATTGAGTTAGGTTTAGGTTTCAAGATCGGTTTAGGGTAATTGAAAGGTTTGGGAAAAGTCATAGGGTTAGGGTAAAGCCTAAGGTTAGCATTATGATAAGGGACATTTTTAAGTTAATGAATAAAGTTAGAGTTAAGTTTAGGGGTAGGGTTATGGTTAGGATTAGGTCTTGTAGTAGCGCTAAGGTGAGGATTAGAACTAGGATTAGGTTGAGGGTTATGTTTAGCATAAGGGTTAGGTTCTGAGCTATGATTAGGGCTAGGCTGAGAGTTAGGTTCAGAGTTGGGTCTAGGGATAGAATTATGGTAAATTTTGGGTTAAGGTAGGGGTTAGGGTTAGACCTAGGTTTAGTGTTAGGTTCAGAATAAATTTCAGGGTTAGGATTACGGTTGGGATAGTGTTAGTGCTAAAATGAAAGCTAGAGTTAGGACTATTTATATGGTTAGGACTATTTATAGGGTTAGGATTTTGGTTAGTCTAAGGACTGGGGATAGGTCTAGGGTTGCTCTATTTTTTAGGGTTTCACTTAGGGAAAAAGATTGATTTAGATCTAGGTTAAGGGCTATGGTTAGGGTTAGAGTTAGAGTTAAAGTTAGGTTTAGGGCTTGGATTAGGAATAGTTTTTGTGTTAGGGTTAGGGATAGAATTAGGGCAATGGCTAATATAAGAACTAGGGTTACCATTAGGGGGAGATTTAGGGTTAGGCTTAGGGGTAGTTTGAGTGCTAGGGTTATTTTTAAGGTTAGGGTAATATTTATAACTACGATTCTTATTAGGATAGGAGTCAGGGTCAGGGTTAGTTCCATGGTTAGCGTTAAGACTCGAATTAGGGCTATTGTTAATGTTAGTGTTCAGTTTGAGTTTAGGGTGGTGTTTAGATCTAGGGTGAGTGTTAGGATATGAGTCAGGGTAAGGATCAGTTTTAAGGTGAGGCTTAGGATTCGAATTAGGGTTAGGTTTAGGTCTAGGTTTAGTGTTAGTGTTTGGTTTAAGTTAAGGTTTATGGTTAGGGCTATTGTTCAGTTTGGGTTCACTTCTAGGATTGGGGTTAGGGCTAGTTTTATGATTATCATTAGGGTTACGGCTTGTGTTAGTGTTAGGCTTAAGGTTAGATTTAGAGTTTGGTGCAGGGTTGGGACTAATGTTAGGGCAAGTGTACAGGCTAGTGTTAGGTTTATGGTAGTAGATAGGGATAGAGCTAGGGATAGAGCTAGGGCAAGATTTGAAGTTATTCTTTGGGCTAGGTTTAGGAAAGGGTTACAGATAGATCTAAATTAGGGCTAGAATTAGGGCTAGATATTGTGTTTAGCTTAAACCTAGGGTTAGGGTTAGATTTAGGTTTAAATTTAGGGTAAGAGATGACATTATAGGTAGGTTTAGAGGTAGGGTGAGGATTAGAATTAGGGTTAGGTGTAGGGATAGAATTAGGGTTATGATTAAGGCTAGGTTAAGGGCTAGGGTAAGAGGTAGGTGTGTTTTTAGGATTAGGGCTATGATTAGGGCTAGGGCTAATTTCAGGTCCAGAATTATGGTTAAAGATAGTTTTAGAATTAGGTTTATAGCTACGTCTAGGATAAGGGTTAGGTGTTGGGTTATGTTCAAGTTTAGAGCTAGGGGTATTATTGGGGTCAAGGTCTGGTTTATGGTTTGGGATAGGTTAAGGTTTCAAGTTTGGGCTTGAATTAGTGTCAAGATTAAGGTTATGGTAATGATAGGGTTAGGTTTAGGATTAAGGTTATGTTTAGAGTAATGGAAGTATTAGAATTCAGGATAGGCTTAGGTTATGCTTAGGGTTATCATTATGGTTAGGGTTATGGTTATGGTAATGGATAGTTAGAAATCATCTTAAGGCTAGAATTATGGTTACAATTAGGGCTATTGTTAGGGTTAGGTTAGGTTTAAAGATAGGCTTACGACTCGGATTAGGGCTAGGTTTTGCATTATGTTAGGGCTAGTCTTAGGATTACAGCTAATGTAAGTATTACGTTTACACTTAGGGCTAGTTTTAGGGTCTTAGTGCTAGGTTTGGTGTTAGTCTTAGGTTTAGATTTAGGGTGATGTTTCCAGCTAGAAGTGTTAGGGTCAGTGTCGGGTTGAGGGTTAGTTTTAGGGTTGAGCTTCAAACTCGAATTAGGGCTAGGGTTAGGTCTAGGTGTAAGGTTAGGGTTTGGTTTAGGTTAATGGTTAGGGTTACAGCTATGGCTCAGTTTTGTTTTAGGTCTAGGGCTAGTTTAGGACTCATTTTAGGATGAGTATTATGTTTTGCCCTAGTGTTAGGAGTAGTTTTAGGCTTTGGTTTAGGACTAGATTAAGAGTTACATTTTGCCTAAGGTATTGCTAGGGATAAGGATAGGACAAGGGTTAGTACTAGGGTTAGGGCTAGGGTTAGGGTTATGGTAATGGACAGGGTTAGAATGAGTGATAGGGCTAGTGTGAGAATTAGAGTTATTCTTAGAGCTAGGATTAGGGTTAGGTTTAAGGATAGGGCTAAGTTATTGTTAGGTTTATGTTAGGGCTACAGTTAGGGCTAGTTTTAGGATTAGGCTTAGATTAGTTAGGGTTAGATTTAGAGTTAGGTTTTGATGTAGTGTTAGTGCTAGGGCTGAGAATAAGGCAAGGGTTACCATTAGAATTAGGGTTAGAGTTATGGATTAGTTTAGGCTAAGGATGTAGTTATAGCTAGGTTTAGGGCAAGGTCGAAGGTTAGTATTAGGGTAGAACTAGGGCTAGTGTTAGGGTTAGATTAAGGATGTTTTGGGCTACGATAAGGACTAGGATTTGTTTTAGGGTTAGGGATAGAATTAGGGCTATGGCTAATGTCAGGGCTAGGGTTACAGTTAGGGTTAAATTTTGTGTTAGGTTTATGGCTTGGTCCAGTATAAGGGTTAAGGTTTTGGTTAGGATCAGTTTTAGATCTAGGGTTATTTTTAGAATCAGGGTTAGAATTAGGGTTTGGGTTAAGTTAGTGTTTAGGTGCAGGGATCAAATTAGAGTTAGATTTAGAGTAAGGGTAATGACAGTGTTAGGTTTTGAGTTTAGGTTTGGTTTATTGTAATGTATAGGGTTAGGGTTAGGCCTAGTGTTATCAGAAGTGTTAGGGTTATCTTTAGGGTTTTTGATGGGCTTAGCCCTAAGGTTAGGTCTAGAATTATACATAGGATTAAAGTTAGTGTTTGGGTTAGTGTTATTTTAAGTTTAGGGTTAAAGCTAGGTTTAGGATTCAGATTAAGGCTAGGTTTTGGGTTAGTTTAGGGCTAGGGTTAAGGCTAGTAATAATGTATGAAGTAGGTTTATGATTATAGCTAGTTTTAGAGTTAGGTCTACGTCTAGTACTAAGTTTAGGTTTACGGTGATGATGATGTTTACAGTCAGGAATAGTGTTAGCATCAGAGTCACGGTCAGGGTTAGTTTTTGTCTTAATCTTAGACTATAATAAGGGATAAGGTTCAGGCTAGATGTAGGATAGGGTTTGGATTAAGATAAGGGTTAAGGTTAGGGCTATGACTCGGTTTCATTTTAGGGCTAGGGGTAGGGTTAGGGCTAGTTTTAAGATTAGTCTTAGGGTTAGGGCTATTGTAAGTGTAAGATTTATGCTTAGATTAAGGATTAGGGATAAGAGTAGAGTTATGATTAGATTTAGTCTTATGGGTAGGTTTAAAATTAGTGTTACGTGTAAATCTAGGTTTTGATATAGGTCCAAGTATAGGGCTAAGTTAGGGCTACGTTTAGGTCTAGGTGTATGGTGATGGTAAGGGATAGGGTTAGAACTAGGTATAGGGCTAGTTTGAGAGTTAGACTTAGTCTTAGGACTAGGGTTAGGGTAAGGGATAGGGCTAAATTAGGGCTTTGATTAGAGCTAGGATTAGTGTTAGGGTTAGGCCTAGGGTTAGAGCTAGGGTTAGTGTTAGGTTTGGGTTAGGGTTCCTTTTAGGATTAGGGATAGGAATATAGCTAGTATAGGTTTAGGATGAGATTTAGGGTTAATGTTAGGGTTAACATTAGGGTTAGGGTTATGATTAAGGCGAGGTTTATGGCTAAAATGTGGACTAATTTTGTATTAGGGTTAAGGCTAGGATTAGAGCTAGGGCTAATGTAAGGTCTAGAGTAAGGTTAGGGATAGTTTTAGGGTTAGGTTTATGGCTAGGTCTACTGTTAAGGTTATTTTTTTTTTTGTTAGGATCAGGTTTAGAGCTATGGGTATTATTAGATTCAGAATCAGGTTAGGGTTTGGGTTAGGTTAATGTTTAGGTTTAGGGCTCAAATTAGTCTTATATTTAGGGACTGGGTAATGACACAGTAAGGTTTAGGGTTCAGGTTAGGTTTAGGTAAATGGACAGTGTTAAGGCTAGTACTAAGATTATGGTTCCACCTAGGGTTAGCATAAGGATTATAGTTATCTTAGGGTAATGAATACGGTTAGAGCTAGCTTTAGGGCTAGGGTTATGGTTAGGATTTTGTCTAGGGTTAGACTTAGGATTATGGTAAGGGGTAGGGTTATTGTTAGGGTTATCTTTAGTTTTAAAGTTAAGTTAGGGCTTGGATTATGGCTAGCTTTTGTGATAGGTTAGGGCTATGGCTAATGTAAGAACTAGTGTAATGATTAGGATAATTTTTTATGATTAATGCTAGGGCTAGGTGTAGTTTTAGGGATAGTTTTAGGGTTAGGGTGAAGTTTAGAGCTAGGGTTAGTGTTAGTGTCAGGTACAGTGTTCGGGTAGGGTAATGGTTAGGGTTAAAGGCAGAATTAGGACTAGGGTTAGGTCTAGAGGTAGGGTTAGAGTTTTGGTTAGTTTAAGCGTTATTTTGAAGGCTACATCTAATTTGTCTTTAGGTCTAGAGCTATAGTTATTGCTAACTTTAGGATTGGGTTTACGTTTAGGTCTAGTATTAAAGTTAAGTTTAAATATAAGTTTACCAGTAGGTCTACTGTTAAGTTTTGGTTTAGGGATAGGTTTACATTTAGACCTAAGATTAGTGTTCAGGTCAGAAAAAGGTCAGGGATAGTTTTAGGGTTTGGGTTATGGTTAGATCTGTAATGAAGGCTAGGGTTAGTACTAGTTATAGAGTTAGGGCTTTTGTTAGGCTAAGGATTAGTACTAAGAATACTGTTAGCATTAGGGTGAGGGTTTGGCTTAGGGTAAGGGATATTTTTAGAGCTAGTTTTAGGGCCAGGTTTATGGTTAGGTTTAGGGTTAAAGCTCATGTTAGGGCTTGTATTAGGGTTAGTTTTCTTTTAGGGTTAGGGATAGTGTTATTGTTACGGGTAGTGTAAGAACTAGGGTTACAATTAGGGTTAGGATTAGGGTTTGGTTTAGGGCTAGGTCTAATGTTTGGGTTAGGTTTAAGTTTAGGGTGGTGTTTAGAGCTAGGTTTAGTGTTTAGATATGAGTCAGGGTAATGGTTATGTTTAGGGTTAGGGTTAGGTTTCAAATTAGGGCTAGGGTTAAGGCTAGTGTAGGTTTAGGATTTAGTCTAGGGTAAGGGTTAGTGTTAGTGTTATGGCTCGGTTTTGTTTTAGGGCTAGACGTAGGGATAGTGCTAATTTTAGAATTAACATTATGGTTAGAGCTAATATCAGGGTTAGGCTTAGTCATCGGTTTAGGGTTAGTTTTAGGGGGAGGTTTCGATCTTGAGTTAGTACTAGGGCTAAGGATAGTTCAAGGATTAGGACTAGGGTTAGAGCTTGGGTTAGATTTACGGTAAGGGATAGGGTTAGAAGTAGGGATTTGTCTTGTGTGGGAATTATATTCAGTCTTAATTCTAGGGATAGGGTTAGGGTTAAGTATAGGGCTAAATTAGACGTAAGTTAAGGGCTAAATTTTGTGTTAGGGTTAGGGCTAGAGTTAGTGTTATGGTAAGGGTATGGCTAGTGTTAGGGTTAGGGTAAGGGTTAGGGATAAAGCTATGGCTTGGGCTAAGGGGAGTGTTAGGTATAGTGTTAGGTCTGGGTTAGAGTTATGGTTATGATTAGGGTTAGTGTTGGTTTAGGGCTAGGGTTTTCCTTAGGGTTAGGGTTAGTATTAGAATAATGTATTGGATTATATGAAAGATTAGGTTTAGGGTTAATGTTAGATAATGGTTAAATTTAGGTTTAGGGATATGTAAGTTTTGATTTATGGTAAGGGTTACGGTTAAGTTTCTGGCCAGGGTTAGGTTTATGGTTAGGTCGATGGTTAGGTTTATGATTATGGTTAGGGATATTGTTAGGTTTCGGGGTAGGATTATTATTAGCGTTACGGGTAGGGTTAGCGTAATGTTAGTGTTGGAGCTAGTGTTAGTACTAGAGTGAAGGTTTGGATTAGGTCTAAGGTTAGGTTTAAGTTTAGGAATAGAGCTAGGGTTATTTTTAGGCTAAGAGTTAGGCTTTGAGCATGGGTTATGTGTAAAGCAAGGGTTAGGGGTATGGCTACATTTAGGATTATGGTTATGTTTATGCTTAGGGTAGGTTTAGGCCTCATATTAGGACTAGTTTTGTATTATGTTTAGGCCCAGGTTAAAGATCTAGGGTTCTGATGAGAGCTTGTTTTAGGGTTAGAATTATGGCTATGTCTAGTGTTAGGTTTAGGTTTTGGGTTAGGTTCAGGTTTAGAGCTAGGTTTGGTCTTAGTGTTAGGGTCAGTGTTCAGGTTAGAGTTATGTTTAAGGTGAAAGCAAGAATTAGGACTAGAGTTAGGTCTAGGGATAGGGTTAATGTTTGCTTTAGGTTAAGGCTTATGTTAGGTCTAGAGCTCAGGGGGGTTTAATGTTGAGGTCTAGAGTTACAGCTATATTTAGAATTAGGCTTAGGTCTAGGGCTAGTGTTAGGGTTAGGTTTAGGTATAAGTTTATTCGTAGGACTAGTTTTAGGGTTTGGTTCAGGGTTTGGGTGAATTTAGACTGAGGGTTTTTGTAAGGGTAAAAATTTAACTTACGCTTAGAGCTAGAATGAGGGCTAGAGTTAGGACTAGTAGTAGGGTTAGGGTTTGGATTAGGCTATGGATTAGGATTAGGGCTAAGGTGAGCATTATGGATAGTGTTTGGCTTAGGGTAAGTGAAAGAGTTAAAGCTAAGGTTAGGGCTAGGATTAGGGTTAGGGTTAGGGCTAAGTTTAGGTTTAGGTTTACTTATAGCATTAGGGTTCAGATTAGGGCTACTTTTTCTGTTAGGCTAATATAAGAACTAAGTTTGTGATTAGAGTTATTATTTCATCTAGATCTAGTGTTAGCGTTATCTTTAGGGTTAGTGTGATATTTAGAATTAAGGTTACTGTTAGAATATAAGTCAGTGTCAGGGTTAATTTTAGGACTAGGACATGAATTAGAGATAGAAGATTATTGCTATGTTTAGGGTTAGGGTTTGGTTTAGGTTAAAATTTAGGGTCAGGACAATGGCTTGGTTTTGTTTAATTAATAAGGCTAGAGCTACAGCTAGTTATAGGATTAGTGATAGTGTTAGGTCTAGTGGTAGGTTGAGGTTTAGGCTTAGGTTTAGGGTCAAATGTAGAGTTATGGTTATATCTAGGGTAGGGTCTAGGGCTGGGTCAGGGCTAAGGTTAGAGCTTGTGTTAGGTTTATTGTAATGGATAGGGTTAGAACTAGAAATAGGGCTGCGGGGAGTTAGAGTTAGTCTTACGCCAAAGTTAGAGAAGAGGTAGGGTTAGGGCTAAATTAGGGATAGGATTAGTGCTAGGGTTAGTGTTAGGCTTAGGTCTATGGTCAAGGCTAGACTTATGGTTAGTGTTAGTGTTCAGGTTAGTGATAGGGTTAGGGGAAAGATGGGGTTATACCTAAGTTCAGGTCTAGGGCAAGGGTTAAAATTAGAGATAGGACTATAGTTAACGTTTGGGTTAGGTTTAAGGCTAGGTATAGGCCTAAGATGAGGAGTATTGTTTATGTCAGGTTTAGCATTAGGATTAGGGCTGGGGCTTATGTCAGGTCTGGATTAATGGTTATGGTTAGTTTTAGGGTTAGGTCATGGCTAGGGTTAGTGTAAGTTTTAGGTTTAGTTTAAGGGTTAGTTTTAAAGCTAAGTGTATTATTAGAGTCAGGGTTCGAGTAGGGTTTGGTTTAGGTTAAGATTCAGGGTTAAAGCTTGAATTAGTGTTAGAGATAGAATTAGGATTTGGGTTACGGTAATTGATAAGGTTAGGTTTAGGGTTCAGGTAAGGTTTAGAGTAATAAATAGGGTTAGTGTTAGCAATAGTGTTAATGTTAGGCCTAGGTTTAGCATTTGGCTTAGGCTTATCTTTAGGGTAATGGATAGGGTTAGAGCTAAGTTTAAGGCTAGGGTTAAGGTTAGAATTAGGAGTAAGGTTAGGGTTAGGCATAGGGTTAGTGTCAGGGTTAGTTTTGGGGTAAGTGTTTGCATTTAAGCTAGGATTAGGGCTAGCATGAGGGTTAGGATTAGAGTGAGGGCTAATGTTAGGTTTAGAATTAGGGTTATTTTTAGATTAAGGTTAGAGTTTGAGCTAGAATTAGGGTTAAAACGAGGGTTAGAGTTAGGTGTCAATCTAGGCTTTTGTTAGGGTTACAATAAAGGCTAGGTTTGGGCTAGAATAAGGGCAATGTTTTTTGTGAGGTTTATCGCTATCATTAAGCCTATGGGTAATATAAGAGCAAGGGATATGTTTATGGCTAATTTTAGGGTTAGGGTTATGGATAATTCTAGTGTTCTAGTTAGGTTTTGGGTTAGGATAAGATTTAAAGCTAGGATTTGTTTTAGGAAAACTGAAATTTTCGGGTTAGGGTTAGGTTTAGGGAGAGGGCCAGATTTAGGACTATCATTGGGTCTAGGGATAGAATTAGTCTTTAGGTAAGGTTAAAGGTTATTCTTAGTGCTAGTGCTAGGTTTTTGTTTAGGGCTAAGGCTAGATTTATGACTCTATTTAGGATAAGGTTTGGTATAGTGTTAGTGTTACTGTTAGGTTTAGGTATAGGTTTACCGGTATAGGTAGGGTTAGGGTTTGCTTTAGGGTGTTAGGTTTAGACCTAGGGTCAGAATAAGGGTCAGGATTAGAGTTAGGATTGAAGCTAGAATGAGGGCTAGGGTTAGGACTAGTAATTAAATAGGGCTAGGTTTAGTATTAGGTCTAGGGTTAGTGTCAGGGATATGATTTGAGGTAAGCTAAGGATTCTGGTTAGGACTAGAGTAGAATTAGGGTGAGGGCTTGGCTTAGGTTAACAGATAGATTTAGAGATAGAGTTAGGGTTAGGGTTAGGGTAAGGTTTAGGGTTAAACCTAGGTTTAGGGCTCAAAATAGTTTTAGGATTTGTGTTAGCATTAGGACTACAGCTAATGAAAAACTAGGATTCCATTTAGGGCTAGTTCAAATGTTAGTGTTAGGTCAATGTATATAGCTAGGGTTATTGTTAGGGTCCGAGTAAGGCTAAGGGTTACATCTAGGGTTAGGGTTAGGACTCAAATTATGTCTACGTTTAGGGATAGGTGTAGGATTAGAGTTTGATTTCGGTTAAGGTTTAGGGTTATGGCTCGATTTTGTTTTAGGGGTAGGGTACTGCTAGGGCTAGTTTTCCAATTAACATTTGGGTTAAGGCTACTGTTATAGTGAGCTTTAGGCTAAAGATTAGGGTTAAATACAGTTTTAGGGCAAGGGTGAAGTTTAGGGCTAGGGTTGGGGCTAGGGATAGGGATAGGATTTGAATTACTGTAACGAATATGTTTAGAACTAGGGATAAGGCTAGGGCAAAAGTTCGAGTTAGTCTTAGGGCTAGGGATAGTGTTAGATTTAAGGTTAGGACTAAATTAGGGCTAGATGAAAGCTATGGTTAGAGGTAGGTTTAGGTCTATGTTTAGGGCTAGAGTTTGGATTAGCATTAGGGTTAGGGTAAGGTATGATATTACAGCTACATTTAGGGCTATGGCAAAGCATAAAATGAGGTTTAGGGCTAGAGTTAATGTTAGGGTTAGGATTAAGGCTAGACATAGAGATAGGATTATGTCTAGGATTTGTGTTAGGGTTAGGGATAGGATTAGGGATAAAGCTAATTTCAGGTCTAGGCTTTTGGTTAGGGATAGTTTTAGGCTAAGAATTATGGTCAGGTCTATTGTAAGTATTAGGTTGAAGGTTAGGGTCAGGTTTACTGCTATGGTTATTATCAGGGTGAGAGTTAGGGTTAGGGTATTTTTTACATTAAGGATTAGGCTTAGGGCTCAAATTAGCATTAGGGTTAGTATTAGGTTTAGGGTAATGGATACAGTTAAGTTTAGGGTTAAGTTTAGAAATAGATTAATGGACAAGTTTAGCATTAGGAAGGGGGTTAGGTTTAGGCCTAGGTATAGAATTCTGTTAGGGTTATGGTTAGGGTAATAGATTGGATTAGAGCTACACTTATGACTAGGGTTATGGTAGGGTTAGAGGTTTGGTTAAAGTTAGGCTTAGGGTTAGAATTTGTTTAGAGTTATGGTTAGGGTAATGGATAAGATTAGAGCTAGGGATAGGTCTATGATTATGGTTAGGATTAGGGCTATGATTCAGGTTAGATTTAAGGTTAGGACAAGGTTTAGGTTTATGGTTAGTTTTAGGTTAAGTGTTAGGGCTAGGGTTATGGTTAGTGCTAGGTTTAAAGCTAGGGTTAGGGCTCTTATTAGGTCTAGGTTTTGAGTTAGGTTAGGGTTATTTAGGACTAGGGCAAATGTTAGAACTAGGCTTATGATTAGGGCTAGTGATGAGTTTAGCATTATGTCTAAATCTAGTTTGAAGATTAGGTTTATGTTCAAGTTGATGATTAGAGATAGGGTTCATGTTAGCATTCAAAGTCAAGATCAGTGTTACTGATTAGAGTTAGGGAAGAATCGAATTAGTGCTAGGGTTAAGGCTAGGTGTAGGGTTAGGGATTGTGTAAGGGTTAGGGTAAGAATTAGAGATAGGTCTAATCTCAAGTCCAGGATTATGGTTTGGTTAGGCGTAGCGATAGGGCTTTGTCAGATTTTTTTTACACCTAGGGCTACTTTTAGAAATAGCAATATTGTTAGCTCTTGTGGTATGGTGAGGTTTAGGCTTAGATTTACTGTTATGGTTAGATCTAAGTTTAGGGCTATGGTTAGGTTTAGGGCTAAAGTTAGACCTAGTGTTAGGGTTATTAGCGGATAGAGTTAGAACTAGAAATAGGGCTAGAGTGAGAGTTAGAGTTAGTCTTAGGGCTAGGGTTAGGGTTAGGTTTAGGGTGGGGGCTAAATTAGGGGTAGATTTAGGGCTAGAGTTAGGTGTTAGCATTATGGCTAGGGTTAGGTTTAGGGTTAGGTGAAGAAATGTGGTTATAGCTATGTTTAGGCCTCGGCAAGGGTTAGGATTAAGGCTATGTTTAGGGTTAGAGCTAGGCTAAGAATTAAGGTTATGTTTAGTTATAGGATGAGGGTTTGTGTTAGGGCTAGGGTTAGGATTTGGGATAAGGCTAATGTCGGGTCTAGATTTATGGTTTGTGTTACTTTTAGGGTTATGTTACATCTAGGTCTAGTGTAAGGGTTAGGTTCAGGTAAGGGTCAGGTTTAAAGCTAGGTGTATTGTTAGTGTCAGGGTCCAGGTAGGGTTTGGTTTAGGTTAAGTTTTAGGATTAAGGTTTGAATTAGCTTTAGGGTTTGGGTTATGGATAGAGTAATGGATAGGATTAGGTTTAGGATTCAGGTTAGACTTAGAGTTATCGATAGGGTTAGTGTTACTGATAGGGTTGGCATTATTCTTGGGTTATCATATGAGTTAGCTCATCTTTAGGGTAATGGATAGTGTTAGAGTTAAGTTTAGGACTAGGGATTAGGATTCGATTAGGGCTAGGTTTAGGGTTAGGCCTAGGGTTAGTGTCAGGGATAGTTTTAGGGTAAGTATTAGCATTTGAGCTAGGGTTAGGTCTTGGGTGAGTGTTAGAGTTAGAGTCAGGTCTAGGGTTAGGGTTAGGGTTATATTTAGGATAAGGGTTAGAGTTTGAGCTAGCTTTATGGCTAGGGCGAGCATAGGATTAGGTTTAGATCTAGGGTTATGGTTAGGATTAAAATTAGGGCTATACTTAGGGGTAGGATAAGGGCTAGGTTTTTGTGAGGTTTAGGACTAACATTAAGGCTATAGGAAATATAAGAGCTAGAAATATGCTTATGGCTAGTTTTAGGGTCAGGGTTATGAATATGTCTAGTATTAGGGTTAGGTTTTGGGTTAGGATAATGTTAAGAGCTAGAGTTTGTTTAGATTTAAGGGTCATTTTTCAGGATAGGGTAAGGTTTAGGGTGTGTGTCAGAATTATGTCTTGTGTTGGGCCCACGGATAGGATTAGTCTTTAAGTTAGGCTAATGGTTATTGTTAGGGCTAGTGCTAGGTTTTTGTTTAGGGCTAGGGCTAGATTTATGGCTATATTTATGATTAGGTTTCGTAGTGTGCTAGTGTTACTCTTAAGTTTAATATAGGTTTACCATTATGGGAAGTCTTAGGGTTTGGTTTAGGGTTAGGGTCAGGTTTAGTCTTAGGGTTAGTGTTAGGATCAGAATAAGGGTCAGAATTAGGGTTAGGTTTAGAGCTAGAATGAGACTAGGATAGGATTATTAATAGAGTTAGGTTTTGGGGTAGGCTATGGATTAAGTTTAGTACTAGGGTGTCATTAGGGTTAGGGTTAGGCTTAGGGAAAGGGATAGGGTTTAAGGTAGAGTTTGGGTTAGGGTTAGTGTTAGTGTTAAAAAATAGGCTTAGGTCTTGGATTTGTGCTAGGATTTATGTTATCCTTAGAACAATGTTTAGAGCTAGGGTTAGTGTTAGGGGCTGAGTTAGTGTCAGGGTTATTTCTAGGGTTAGGGTTAGGACACAAATTAGGGCTATGTTTAGGGCTAGGTGTAGCTTTAGGGTTTGGTTTAGGTTAAGGGTTAGGGATATGGCTCGGTTTTGTTTTAGGGTTAAGGTAGATTTGGTGCTAGTTTTTCAATTTGCATTAGGTTTAAAGCTATTAGGTGGAGGTTTATACTTAATTTTAGTTTTCAATCAAGGTTTTAGCCTTTGGCAAAGGTTAGGGCTTACTTTAGTGCTAGGGATAGGGCTAGTGTTTCGACTAAGGTAAGGGAGAGGTCTAGGGTTAGGGCTAGTGTAGAACTGTGGTTAATGTAAGAACTAGGGTTATGATTAGAGATAGCATTTGGTCTAGGTCAAGGTCTAGTGTTTAGATTAGATTTAGGTTTAAGGAGATGATAAGAGATAGGGTTAGTGGTAGGGTCATTGTCAGGATCAGTGTTACATATCAGTATTAGAAATAGGACTCAAATTAGGAATAGGATTAAGGCTAGGTGTAGGTTTAGGTTTTGTGTTAGGGTAAGAATTAGGGATAAGACTAATTTCAGGTCTAGTGTTACCATTAGGCTAGGGTTAGGTTAGCGCTATGGCTCAGTTTTGCTTTAGAGCTAGGGCTAGGGTTAGGGCTAGTTTTAGGTTTAGCAATAGTGTTAGGGCTACTGGTAGTATGAAGTTTAGGCTTAGATTTATTGTTATGGTTAAATCTAGGTTTAGGTCTAGGGCCTGCATTAGGGTTAATGTTAGGGTTACTGTTAAGTTTACAGTAACGGATAGTGTTAGATATAGAAATAGGACTGGGGTATGATTAGAGTTATTCTTTAGCCTGGGGTTAGGGGTAGGTTTAGTGTTAGGGCTTAATTGGGGCTAGGATTAGCACTAGGGTTAGTAATAGTGTTAGGCTTAGGGTTAGGGCTAGGGGTATGGTTAGTCTTAGTGTTAGGGTTAGGGTTAGATTTAGTTGAAGGGGGTTATAGCTGGGTTTAGAGCTAGGGTTTAGGTTTGAATTTAATTTAGGGCTAGGATTAGTGGTCGGGTTAGGATTAAGGCTTTATTTAGTGCCAGGATGAGGGTATGTGTTAGGGCTCTGGCTGAGATTCAGGCTAGGGCAAATGTAAGTTCTAGGTTCAAAGTAAGAGTAGTTTTATGTTTAGATCATGCCTAGGTCTAGTGTGTTAGGTTTAGGGTAAGGGACAGGTTTAGAGCTAGGTGTTTTAGTACTCTAGGTCCGGGTATGGTTAGTTTAGGTGAAGGTTTAGGGTTAAGGCTTGTATTAGCATTACGATTCGGTTTAGGATTAAGTAATGGATAGGGTTAGGTTTATGATTCAGGTTAGGTTTAGAGTAATGTATATGGTTATTGTTAGCAAGAGGGTTAGTGTTAGGCCTAGGGTTAGCATTTGGTTTAGGCATACCTTTAGGTTAATGGATAGCATTAGAGCTAAGGTTAGAGTTAGGGTTAAGATTAAGTTTATGGCTAGGATTAGGGTTGTACCTAGGGTTAGTGTCAGGGTTAGGTTTAGGGTAAGTATTAGTGTTTGAGCTAGGGTTAGGTCTAGTGCAAGGGTTAGGGTTAGAGTAAGGGCTAGGGTTAGCATTAGGTTTAGTGTTATGATTAGGGAAAGTGTTAGAGTTTGAGCTAAGTTTAGGACTAGGTCGAGAGTTAGGGTTAGGGATAGGTCTAGGGTAATGGTTAGGGTTACAATTAGGGGTGGGTTTAATGCTAGTATAAGGTTTAGGTTTGTGTGATGTTTATGGCTAGCACTGGGGCTATGGGTAATGTAAGAGCTCGGGTTATGGTCATGACTAGTTTTAGGGTTAGGGTTATGGATAGGTCTAGTGTTATGGTTATGTTTGGGGTTAGGATAAGGTTTAGAGCTAGGATTTAGTTAGGGTGTCAATGTTTGGGTTAGTATTAGGGCCAGAATTAGGAATAGCGTTGGGTTTAGGGATATTGTAATTCTTTGTGTTAGGTTAATGGTTATTTTTAGGTCTAGTTCAAGGTTTTGTTTAGGGCTAGGTCTAGATTCATGACTCTATTTAGGATTAGGTTTTGTCTAGTGCTATTGTTACTATTAGTATTAGTTATAGGTTTACTGGTAAGGGAAGAGTTAGAATCTGGTTTAGGGTTAGTGTCAGGTTTAGATCTAAGGTTAGTGTTGGGGTCAGAATAAGGGTCAGGTTTTGGGTTAAGACTAGCCCTAGAATGAGGACAAGGGTTAAGACTAGTAAAATTCTTAGTGTTTAGGATAGGCTAAGGATTAGTGTTAGGACTAGGGTAGAATTAGGGTGAGGGTTTGGCTTAGGGTAATGAATAGTATTAGAGTTAGGATTAGGATTAGGGATAGCATTAGTTTTAGGGTTACTGTAAAGATTAGGTTTAGGGTTAGGGTTGAAATTTGACTTAGTGTTAGGGTTATGGTTAATGTTGGGAAAGCGTTAGTGTTTGGGTTAGTCCTATAGTTAGGTTTAGGATTAGTGTTAGGTTTAATGTTATGGCTAGTGTTAGGTTTAGGGTTAGGCTTAGGTGAGTGTTAGGTTTAGATTAAGGGTTAGGGTTAGGGTTGGTGTTGGTGTTAAGATTAGTGTTAGAGACACATTTAAGTTTAGGGATAGGATTAGGAATAGGGTTAGGGTTAGGGTTAGGGTTAGCTTTAGGGTTAGTGTTAAGTTTAGTGTTAGAATTTGTGTTAGGGTTAAGGTTTGGGTTAGGTTTAAGGTTACAGTAAAGTTTATGGTTATGCTTAGGGTTAGGGTTAGTATTAGGGTTAGGTGTAGTGTTAGGTTTAGGGTTAGGGTTAGAGTTAATGTTTGTGATAGGGTTAGGTTTAGGCTTAGGGTTCAGGTTAGTGTTAGGGTTAGTTTTAATGTTAGGGTTAGGCTTGGCTTTAGGGGTAGTGTTAGGGTTAGGGTTAGTGTTATTGTTAGTGTTCAGTTAGGGTTAGGGTTTGTGTTAGGGTTAGGGTTAAGGTTATCATTAGAGTCAAAATTAATATTAGAGTTAGAGATAGATTTAGGGTTAGGGTTACAGTTAGGGTTACGGTTAGGGTAAGGTTTAGGTTTAGTGTTAGGGTTAGTTATAGGGTTTAGGTTGGGGTTAGATTTTGTGTTACGGTTAGGGTTAGAGTTAGTGTAAGGGTTAATATTAGGGTTAGGTTTACAATTAGTTTTAGGTAGGGTTTAGAGTTATGTTAGGGTTAGGGTTATGGTTTGGTTAGGTTTTGTGTTAGGGTTAGTGTTAGGTTAAGGGTTTTTGTTAGGGTTAGGGTTAGGATTAAGTTTAGGTTTCGTGTTACAGTTAGGGTTCCTGTTAGGGTTACATTTAGGATTAGCATTAGGTTTCATGTTACAGTTAGGGTTGGGGTTAGTGTTAGGGTTAGGTGTAGGTTTTCAGTTAAGATTAAGAGTAGTGTTATACTTAGGGTTAGGTTGAAGTTTAGCATTACTGTTTCGGTTAGTGTTATATTTAGGTTTAGGGTTAGTGTTAGGGTTAGGGTTAGAGTAAGTGTTAGTGTTAGTGTTACGTTTATGGTGAGGTTGAGTGTTAGTGTTATGGTTAGTGTTAGTGATAGAGTTAGGGTTAATTTAAGGGTTAGTGTCAGTTTACGGTTAGGTTTAGGGTAAAGTTTAGTGTTAGGGTAAGGGTTAAGTTCAGGATAGTGTTATGGTTAGGGTTAAGATTAGGGTTAGGGTTACTGTTAGGGTTTGGGTTCGTGTTAGGTTTAGGTCTTGATGTAGGGTTAGGGTAAGTGTTAGTGTTACATTTAGGGTTAAGTGTTAGATTTAAAGTTCGTGTAGTGTTAGTGTTAGTGTTAGTTTTAGGGTTGGGTTTAGGGTTAGTGTTAGGTTAGGGTTAGGTTAAGGGTTAGGTTTAGTGTTAGGGTAAGAGTTAGGTTTAGGATAGTCTTAGGCTTAGGGTTATATTAGGGTTAGGATTAGTGTTAGGGTTAGGGTTCGTTTTAGGGTTAGGCTTTGTTGTAGGGTTAGAGTTAGGGTTAGGATAAGTGTTAGGGTTAGGATTACAGTAGTTTTAGTGTTAGGTTTAGGTTTAGTTGTATGGTTAGTGTTAGGGTTAGGGTTACGGTAAGGATTACGTTTAGGGTTAGGGTTAGGGTTATTGTTGAGTTTTTGTAAGAGTTAAGGTAAGAGTTAGTGTTAGCTTTAGGTTAAAGTTAGGGTTAGGTTAAAGTTAGTGTTAGTGTTAGGGTTAGGGTTTGGGTAAGGGATAGTGGTAGGATTAGGGTTAATTTTAGGGTTAGTGCTAGAGTTAGAGTTAGGGTTAGGTTAGGGTTATTGTTACAGTTAGGCTTAGGGTTTGGGTTAGGTTTAGTGTTAGGTTTATGGTAAGGGTTAGTGTTAGGATTAAGTTTAGTGTTACTCAAAATAAGGGTTAGGGTTAAGTTTAGTGTTACACTAAAGGTTTAGGTTTAAGGTTTAGGGTTAAGGTTGGGGATAGGATTAGGTTTAGAGTTATGTTTAGGGTTAGGATTATGGTTAGGGTGTGTTTTATGGTTAGGTTAACGGTATTATTAGTTTAAAGTTAGGGTTAGGGTAAGTGTAGGGTTATTTTTAGGGTTAAGCATACTATTAGGGTAAGTTTTAGGGTAAGTGTTAGGGTTACAGTTAGGGTAAATATTAGGTTTAGCGTTAGTGTTATGGTTTGGTTTACTGATAGGGTTAGGGTTGGGGGTAGGGTTAGTGTTAGGTTTAGTGTTAGTGTTACATAAAGGTTAGGGTAAGATTGAGATTGGGTTTAGGTTTTTTGTTTGGATTAGGGTTTCTGTTCAGGTTCAAGATTGGGTTAGGAATAAGGTTATGGTTAGTGTTAAGATTGGTGTTAGGGTTAGGTTTGGGGTTCGGTTCGTGTTAAAATAGTGGTTAGGGTTAAAAGTATTGTTTGGATTAGGTTTACAAATAGGTTTAGGGTTATTGTTAAATTTAGGGTTAGTGTTAGTTTTAGTGTTAGTGTTTAGTTTAGTTTAGGGTTAGAGTTAGGTTAAGGATAGAATTAGTTTTAAAACTAGGATTAGGGTTAGGGCTAGTTTTAATGTTAGGGTTAGGGTTAGGGTTAGGGGCATGTTAGGGTTAGATTTAGGGTTAGTGTTAGGTTTTGATTTAGGTTTAGGTTTAGAACTTTTGTTACTGTTACTATTAATGTTAGGGTTAGTGTTAGGTTAGGGTGAGGGTTAGTATTAAATTGAAGTTTAGGGTTAGGGTTACTGTTAGGATTAGGTTTAGGTTCAGAGTTAGAGTTAGTGTTAGGTTTAGGGATAATGTTAGGGTTAGGGTGGGAGTTCCTATTAGTTTTAGGTTTGGGGTTAGTGTAAAGGTTACAGTTAAATTAGGGTTAGTGTTATGGTTAGTATTAGTGTTTTGGTTAGGTTTAGTGTTAGGGTTAGTATTAGGGTTAGAGTTTGGGTTAGTGTTAGGTTACTGTAAGGGTTGGTTTAGTGTTAGGTTTTCGGTTAGGGTTATGGTTACAGTTAGGGTTAGATTTTGAGTTAGTTTTAGGATTACTATTTGGGTTTTGGTTAAGTTTAGGTTTAGGGTTAGTGTTAGGATTTGGTTTAGGTTAGTATTAGGTCAGGGTTACTGTTGCAGTTAGCGTTAGTTATAGGGTTAGGTTAAGAATTCCTGTTAGGGTTAGGGTTAGGGTAAGTGTTAGGGTGAGGGTTAGCATTAGGGTGAGTGCTATAGTTAGTATTAATACAATGGTTAGGTTTAGGGTTTCGGTTAGTATTATTTTTATGGTTACGTTTAGTGTTAGGTTAGTGTAAGGGTTAGGTTTAGGGTTAGGGTTAGTGCTAGGGTAAGGGTAAGGTTTAGGGCTATGGTCAGGGTTATGAAATGAGTGATAGTGTTATAGTTAGGGTTAGGGTAAAGTTTAGGGTAAAGGTTTTTGGCTTACAGTTTGTGTTAGGTTTTCTGTTAGGGTTATTGTTATCATTAAGTTTAGGGTTATGGTTACAGTTAGAATTTGGGTTAACGTTAAATTTAGGGTTAGAATTAGGTTAGGGTAATGGTTATGGTTAGTGTTAGGGTTAGAATTCGGTTTAGGGTTATTGTTAGGGTTAGTGTTAGGGTAAGTGCTAAAATTTGTCTTAGGGTTAGGCTTGGGTTAGGCTTAGGGTTACAGTTGATATTATGGTTACAGTTAGAATTTGGGTTAGTATTAGGGTTATGGTTAGGTATAGAGTTAATTTTAGGGTTATGGTTAAGATTAGTGTTTGTGATAGGTTTAGGTTTAGGCTTAGGGTTCAAGTTAGGGTTAGGGTTATTTTTAGAGTTAGTTTTATGTTTGAATTTAGGGTTAATGTTAGGGTTATTGTTCGGTTAGTGTTAGGGTTTGTTTTAGGGGTAGGGTTAAGGTTATCATTAGTGTTATGGTTAAGATTAGAATTATAATTAGGGTTAGAATTAGAGGTACAGTTAGGGTTAGTGTTAGTGTTAGTTTTAGGTTTAGGGTTTTGGTTAGTTATAGAGTTAGGGTTAGATTTATGGTTAATGTTAAAGTTAGTATTAATGTTTTGGTTTGGTTTAGTGCTAGGGTTAGTGGTAGCTTTTTTGTTAGGTTTTTTTGTTAGGCTAAGTTAAGGGTTAGGTTTGTGTTGTGTTAGGGTTCCAGATAAGTTAAACTTTAGTGTTTGGTTTAGCTTTATAATTAAGTTGACGGTTAGATTTACCATTAGGATTATGGTTAGTGTCAGGTTTAGAGTTAGGTTTAGTTTTAATGTAAAGTTTAGGGTTAAAAATAGGGTTAGGGTTTGGGTTAGCGTAAGGGTTAGGGTTAGGGTTCGGTATAGGTGTCGGGGTACAGTTAAAGTTGATGTTATTGTTAGGGTTAAGATTATTTCAGGTTTAGGTAAGTTTTAGGGTTAGGGTTAGCATAAGTGTTATAGTTAGGATTATGTTTGGTTCAGTGTTAGTATTATAGTTAGTGTTAGGTTTCGGGTTAGGGTAGGGTTACGGTTAGGATTAGGGGTAGTGTTAAGGTTAGGTTCACGGTTAGGTATAGGGTAAGTTTTAGGGTTATATTTAGGTTTAGAATTAGAGTTTGTGTTAAAGTTAGGGTTAGGGTTATTTTAATTTTAGGGTTAGGTTTAGGGTTAGTTTTAGGATTAGAGTTAGTTAATGGTTTAGGTTTTGTGTTAGGGTTATTGTAAGTGTAAGGGTAGGTTTTAAGATTAGAGTAAGTATTAGGTTAGAGTTAGGGTTAGGGTTATTTTAGTGTTAGGGTTTTGGTTATGGTTAGGGTTTGTGCTATGGTTAGTATTAAGTTAGGATTAGTGTTAGTGTTAGGGTTAGTGTTAGGGTTAGGGTTAGGTTAGGGTTAGTGTTAGTGTTAGTGTTAGGGTTAGGGTTAAGGTAAGGTTTAGGGTTAGGGTGAGGGTCATGATTAGTTATTTTTACTGTTACGTTTAGAGTTTTGGTGAGTGTTAAGGTTAGGGTTAGGGTTAGAGTTAAGTTTAGTGTTAGGTTTAGGATTGATGTTATGGTTAGGGTTAGTGTTATGATTTTGATTAGAAATAGGGTTAGATTTAGGCTTCGAGTTATGTTAGGGTTAGGGTAGGTTTGAGTTTTGGGTTCGTGTTAGGGATAGGGTTAGGGTAAGGTTTACATAGGGTTCGGTTGAACTTTATTGTTCATGTTAGGGTTAGTGTTAGGGTTAATTTCAGGTTTAGGTTTAGGTTTAGAGTTAGGCTTACTGTTAGTTTTAGGGTTAGGGTTAGGGTTAGCATTAGGGTTAAAGTCAGGTTTAGAGTTAGGTTTAGGGTTAGTGTTCATGTTTAATTAGGGTTAAGGTAAGCTTTAGGGTTAGGTTTAGGGTTATGATTACAGTTTGTATCACTCTTAGAGTTAGGGATAGGTTTAGGGTTATTATTAAAGTTAGTATCACTCTTAGAGTTTGGGTTACGTTTAGTGTTAGGTTTAGAGATAGATTTAGGGTTAAGTTTAGTGTTAAGTTTTTGGTTAGTGTTATGGTTATGGTTATGGTTATGGTTTTGATTAGGATTAGTTTTAGTTTTAGGTTTGGGTTAGGGTTAGTTTAGGATTTGAGTTAGGGTTTTTGTTAATGTTACGGTTAGGGTTAGGGTTAGAGTTGGGGTTACGGTTTGTGTTAGGGTTACGGTTAAAGTTAGGTTTACTTAGAATTAGGGTTAGGGTTCATGTTAGGGTAACATTAGGGTTAGTTTTATATTAAGGTTTAGGGTTAGGATTAGAGTTATAGTTAGCATTAGCATGAAGGTTAAATTTAGTGTTAGCATTAGTGTTACAGTTTGGATTAGGGTTCATGTTAGGATTAGGGTTCGTGTTAGGATTAGGGTTAGGGTTAGGGTTAGTGTAGGGTTAGGTTTATATTTAAGGTTAGGCGTACTCTTAGTGTTAGGGTTAGGCATAGTGTTAGGGTTTGTTATAGGTTTAGAGTTAGTGTTAGGTTTAGGGTTAAAATTAGTGTTAGTGTTGTATTTTGGGTTAAGGATAGGGTTACCATTATGGTTAGGTTTAGATTTAGATTTAGTTTTAATATATGGTTTAGGGTTAGGTTTAGGGTTAGTGTTTGGGTTAGTGTTAGGGTTAGGGTTTGGGTTTGGGTTTGGGTTAGAGTTTTGATTAGTGTTAGGGTGAGGGTTATCTTTTGTGTTATGGTTAGACTTAGGTTTAGGCCTTGTATTAGGTTTAGTTTTATGGTTAGTATTATGGTTAGTATTAGGGTTAGAGTTAGTGGTAGGTTTAGGGTTTGTGTTAGGGCTAAGGTTAGGGTTGAGTTTAGTGTTAGGTTAGGGTTAGGTTCAGGTTTAGTGTTAGGTTTACATTAAGGGTTAGGATTAGGGTTAGGTTTAAGGTTAGGTTTAAGCTTGAGTTTAGAAATAGTGTTAGGGTTAGTGTTAGGGTTAGAATTAGTGTTAGGATTAGGGTTAAAATTAGGGTTAGGTCAATGCATGGTTAGAATTACATTTAGGATAGGGTTGAGGTTATTTGTTTGGATTAGGGTTAGGTTTAGTTTTAGATTTATGGTTAATGATAGTGTTAGGGTTAGGGTTAGGGTGAGGGTTGAGGTTAGTGTTAGGTTAAGTGTTAGATTTAGGTTTAGTGTTAGGGTTAGAATTAGGATTAGTGTCAGTTTTAAGTTTAGGTTTATGGTTAATGCTATGGTTATGGTTATGGTTAGGGTTAGGGTTAGGATTAGGGTTAGGATTAGTGTTAGGTTTAGGGTTAGTGTTTCTTTCAAGGTTATATTGAGGTTAACGGTGAGGGTTAGAGTTAGAATTACAGGTAGCGGGATAGTGTTAGGGAAAGGATTAGGTTTAGGTTTAGTGTTAGGGTTACGGTTAGAGTTAATGTTAGGGTCAGATTTATGGTTCATGTAAAGTTTAGGGTTAGTGTTAGGGTTAGGATTAGAGTTATGGTTAGTGTTAGGTTAGTGTTACGTTTAGGGTTAGTTTTAGTGTTAGTGTTAGGGATATGGTTTGGATTAGGGTTAGGGTTCATGTTAGCATTAGGATTAGGGTTAGTGTTACGGTTAGAGTTGGGCTTAAGGTTACATTAAGTGTTAGTGTTTAAATTACGGTTAGGAATATTGTTAGTTTTAGGTATAGGTTTAGGGTTAGATTTAGGTTTAGGGCTATGGTTAAGGGTAGGATTAGTGTTACAGATAGGATTTATGTTATGGTTAGGGTTCATATTAGGTTCAAGTTTAGGTTTCTGATTATGGTTAGTTTTAGTGTTAGGGTTAGGGTTATTGTTCAGGTTAGGTTTAGGTTCAGTTTTAGACTTAGGGTAAGGGATAGGGTTAGTGTTAGGATTAGTTTAAGGGTGAAAAATCTGTTTTGTGTTAGGGAAAGCTTTTGGATTGGGGTTTGTTTTAGGTTCAGAGCTAGGGTAAAATTTATAGTTATGATTAGTATTAAGGCTAGAGTAAGGCTTAGGGTTAGGTTTAGGCTTAGGTTTAGGGTGATGTTAAAAGGTTAGGCATAGTGTTATTGTTAGGCTTGGGGTTAAGTTTAGAGTTAGTTTTTGGTTTTTGGGTTAGAGTTTGGGTTAGGGATAGTGATAGGGTTGGGTTGGGGTTAGGGTTAGTGTTAAGATTAGGGATAGGTTTAGCATTAGGTTTAGTGCTAGGGTTAGGGATAGTGTTTTGTTTAGGATTTGTGTTAGGTTTAAGTTTCATGGTAGGGATAGGTTTAGGATTAGTGTTACGTTTAGTTTTAGGTTTAGGGTTACTTCTAGGGTAAGTGTTAGGATTAGTTTTAAGGTTAGGATTTGGGTTAATATTAGGGTTAAGGTTAAATGTAGTGTTAGACTTAGTGTTAGTGTTAGGTATATTTTTAGAGTAAGGATTAGGAATAGTGTTAGCGTTAGGGATAGGTTTAGGTTTAGTGTTTGAATTAAGTTTAAAGATAGGCTTATTGTTAAGTTTAGGATTAGATTAGGGTTAGGGTTAGCATTACGGTTAGGCTTAGGGTTAGTGATAGGGTTAAGGTAAGTGTAAGTGTTAGGGTTAGGTTTGGGATTAGGGTTAGGGTTAGGTAAGGGATAGGGTTAGGGTTATGTTAGTGTTAGGTATGAGTTCAGGATAGAATTATGTCAAGGTTAGGGTTAGGGTTGGGATTAATTTTAGGGTTAGTGTTAGCATTAGATTTAGGTTTATGTATAGTGTTAGGGGTTAGGGTTAGTTTAGGGTTATTGTTAGGGTTAGGGTTAGGTTTACGGTTAGTTTTAGGGTTCTTGTTAGGTTTAGAATTAGGCTTTGTGTTAGGGTTAGGTTTAGGGTTACTGTTAGTGTTAGAAAAGAGTGTCTATGGTTAGTGTTAGGTTTAGTGTTAGGTTTAGGCTTATGATTAGTAATAGGGTTAGGGTTAGTGTTAGGTTTAGAATTAGAGTTAGGGTTAGGTAAGGGATAGGGTTAGGGTTATGTTAGTGTTAGGTAAAGGTTAGGGTTAAAATTAGGTCAGGTTAGGGTTAGTTTTAGGGTTAGTTTTAGGGTTAGTGTTAGCGTTATGTTTAGGTTTACATGTAGTTTAGGGTTAGGGT
Source organism: Callospermophilus lateralis (assembly GCF_048772815.1). Lineage (NCBI taxonomy): Eukaryota > Metazoa > Chordata > Mammalia > Rodentia > Sciuridae > Callospermophilus > Callospermophilus lateralis. The sequence continues at coordinate 88,298,722 of NC_135306.1, forward strand.
TAATTTAGGGATATTGTTAGGGTTAGGGTCAGGTTTAGCGTTAGTGTTAGGGTTTCCTGTTAGGTTTAGGATTAGGCTCTGTGTTAGGGTTATGTTTAGGGTTAGCTAGACTTACTGTTAGTGTTACAGTTACGAATAGTGTTAATTTAGTATTAGTGTTTGCGTAAGTGTTAGAGTTAAGTTAAGGTTTAGTGTTAGGGTTACGGTTAGTTTAGTGTTAGGGATAGGTTTAGGTTTAGGGTTAGATTTAGGGTGAGTTTTAAAGTTAGGTTTAAGGTTAGGTTTAGGTTTATTGTTACTGTCTATGGTAAGAATTAGGGTTTGGGTTAGGTTTATGGTTACAATTAGTGTTAGGTTAGCAGTAGTGTTACAGTAAGGGTAATTTAGGAAAGGTTAATACTAGGTTCAGATTTTTTGTTAGGGTTAGGTTTAAGTTTAGGGTTAGGTTAGGATTAGTGTTATGGGTTATCTGAGGGTTAAAGTTAGGGATAATGTTAGGTTTATGTTAGGGTTTGGGTTAGGGTTAGAGTTACTGTTAGTTTCAGTTTTAGGGTTAGAATGAAAGTTAGGGTAAGGATTTGGATTAAGGTAATGGTTATTGTTAGCTTTCAGGTTAATGTTAGACTTAGGTAAGGTTTAGGGTTAGGGTTATGGTTGTGGTTGGGATTAGGGTTAGGTTTATGGTTAAAGTAAGGGTCAATTATAGGTTTAGGGTTAGTGTTAGGGTTAATTTTAGGTTTAGGGTTAGGATTAGTTTTAGTGATAGGGTTAGTTTCGGTTTAGGGCTATGGTTAGTGTTAGGGTTAGGGTTAGGTTTATGGTTAGGGTTAGTGTTACGGTTAGGATTATGCATAACTTTAGGGTTAGTGTTACTGATATTGTTAGGATTTGAGTTATAGTAAAATTTAGTGTTAGGTTTAGTTTTAGGTTTCATGAACGTGTTAGGATTACGTTTAGTGTTAGTTTTAGGGTTATAATTAGGGTTAGTGTTAGTGTTAGTGTTAGGGTTAGGGTTAGGGTTATTTTTAGGGTTTTTATTAATTTTAGGGCTAGTGTAAGGATTAATGTTAGGGTTATCATTTGGGTTAGGGTCACACTTTGTGTTAGCTTTAGGGTTAGGGTTAGTGTTAGGTTTAGGTTTAAGTTTTGGGTTAGTGTAGTGAGAGTATTTGGGTTATAGATAGGTTTAGTGTTAGTGTTAGGGTTAGGCCTAGTGTTAAGGTTAGAGTTAGTGTTCGGGTTATGTTTAGAATTAGTTTTAGGTTTAGAGATAGGGTTATGTTGAGCTTTAGGTTTATTGTAAGGTTTAGTGTTGCGATTACTTTTAGTATTAGGTATAGCGTTCATGTTAGCATTAGTGTTAGGGTTATTATTAGGTATAGAATTAGTTTTGGGGTTAGCTTTAATGTTAGTGTAAGTGTTAGGATTAGGGATAGTTTTAGGGTAAGAAATAATTTTAGGGTTAGGGCTAGTGTTAGGGTTAGAGTTAGTGTTATGGTTAGTGTTAGGATAAGTGTTAGGGTTAGTTTTAGAGTTATAATTAGGTTATGGTTAGGTTTAGTTTTAAGTTTAAGTGTTATGTTTTGGGTTAGGTTTAGGTTAGTTTTAGGGTTAGGTTTAGGGTTTCTGTTAGGGTTTGTGATAGGTTTAGGGTTAAGCTTATGGTTAGGATTAGAGTTGGAATGAGGTTTAGGATTAGGTTTAGAGTCAGTTTTAGGGTTACTGTAAAATAGGGTTAATGTTAGAGTTATGGTCAGTGTTTGGGTTAGGGTTAGAGTTTTTGTTAGGGTTAGGGTTAGGGTTAGGTTTAGTGATGTATTAGTGTTAGTGTTAGAATAAGGGTTAAAGTTAGGGCTAGTGTTAGGGTTAAGGATATGTTTAGGGTAAATATTAGGGTTAAGGTTAGGGCAACAATTATTGTTACAGTACGGTTATGGTTTGGTTAATGTTAGTGTTATGATTAGGATTAGGGGTTAGGGTTAAGTATTATTTTGTGGTTAGCATTAGGATTTGGTTTCAGGGTTAGGGTTAAGGGTTAGTTTTAGAATTAGTGATAGGGTTTGGGTAATTATTAGTGTTAGGGTAAGAATTATGGTTTGTTAGGGTAAGGTTTATGTTCATGTTTTCTCTAAGGGTTAGTTTAAAGATAGTTTTAATGTTAGGGTTAGGGTTAGAGTTAGTGTTAAGTTTAGGGTGATAGTTAGGTTTAGGATCAGTGTTTGGGTTAGTGTTATACTTAGGTTTAGGGTTAGTGATAGAGTTACATTTAGGGTTTTTGTTACAGTTAAGGTTATGTTTAGGAAGAGGGTTAGAGTGAGGCGTAGGGTTAGGGTTAGGGTTAGTTTTACAGTAATGGGTAGTTTAGGTATAGTGTTAGGGTTAGGGTTAGTGATACTGTTAGTTTTAGGGTTTAGGGTTAGGGTTGAAGTTAGTGACAGGGTTAATGTTGGGGTTAAGGTTAATGTTAGATTAGGTTAGTGTAGTGTGAGGGGTAGTGTTCATGTTAGGGTTAGGGTTATGTTTAGATAAAGGTTAGGGTTAGTGTTAGATTATAGTTAGGGTTATGTTGTGCTACAGGTTGTGTTAGGTCTATGGTATGTTTAGGGTTAGCAAACGTTAGGTTTAAGATTAAAATTAGGGTGAGGTTTCGAGTAACATTAAGTTTAGTGTTAGGGTTAGGGTTATGGTAAGGTTTAGGTTTAGTGTTAAGGTTATGGTTAGTTTTAGGATTAGTGTTAGGGATAGGGTTAGGGTTAGTGTTAGGGTTAGGTTTAGGGTTAGCATTAGAGTTAAAGTTAGTGTTAACTTCAGGGTTATGGTAAAGTTTAGGATTATTTTGGGGTTAGTATTAGACTTAGATTTAAGGTTAGTGTGTGGGTTAGAGTTAGGATTAGTGTTATGTTTATGGATAGGGGTACGGTGAGGCTTAGGGTTAGTGTTAGGTAGTGTTAGATTAAGGTTAGAGTAAGTGTTAGGTTTAGGGTTAGAGTTAGGTTTTGGTTATTGTTAGGATTAAAATTAGGTTTTTATTTAGGATTAGGGATTGTGTTCGAGTTAAAAATTACTATTAGTTTAGAATTTGTGTTAGGGTTAGTTTTAAAGTTTGTGTTAGGTTTAGGTTTATGGTAAGTGTTAGGGTTAGGGCTAAAATTAGTGTTAGGGTGAGGTTCAGAGTTAGGGTTAGGTTAAGGTTAGGGTTATTGTTAGGGTTTGGGTAAGGTTTGGGTTTAGTTTTAGTGATAGAGTTAGGGTTAGTGTTAGTGATACATTAGGGATAGGGTTCGGAATTATAGTTAGGGATGGGGTTAGGATTAGGGTTAGGTTTAGGATTAGGGTTAGTGTTATGGTTAGGATTGGGTTTAGGGTTAGGTTTAGGGTTAGTATTAGGGTAAAGGTTAAGGTAAATTTTAGGATATGGGATTGGTTAAAATTCAGGGTTAGGGTTAAGGTTATGGTTAAAATTAGTGTTATTTTAGGGGTACGGTTAGGTTTAGGGTTAGGGTAAGGATTAGGGTTATTTAGTGTTAAAATTAGGTTTAGGATTAGGATTAGGGTTAGTGTTAGAGTTAAAAGTAGTCTTAGTCTTATGGTTAGTTTTAGCTTTAGCTTTAGTGTTAGTATTAGGGTGATCATTTGTGAAAGGTTAGAACTATTTTAGGATTTGTGTTATTGTTAGGGTTAGGGTTAGGATTTTTCTTAGGGTAATGTTTAGGATTATGATTAAGTTTCCAGTTATGGTTAGGATTATGGTTAGGGTTAGGGTATGTTTTAGGCTTTGGTTTAGCTTAGGGTTAAGGTTAGTTTTAGAGTTCGTGTTAGGGTTAATTTTAGGGTTAGTTTTAGCTTTAGGTTTAAATTGTCAGTGTTAGGTTTAGAGTTATGTTTAGGGTTATAATTAGGATGAAAATTAGGTTTAGGTTTAGGATTAGGGTTAGTGTTTGAGTTAAAATTACTCCTCTGGTTAGGGTATGTTAAGGTTAGTTTTAGGGTTTTTGTTATGGATAGCTTTAGAGTTACTGTTAGGGTTAGGGCTAAGGTTAGTGTTAGGGTTAGTATTAGGGTTAGGGTTATTTTTAATATTAAGATTTTGGTTAGTTTTATGGTTAGTGTTAAGATTAAGGTTAATGATAGTTTTAGGTTTAAGTTTAGGGTTAGGGTTGGTGTTAGTGTTAGTTTTAGGGTTAGGTTTAGGGCTAGGTTACGGTTAAGTTGAGGCTTGGTGTTAATCTTAGAGTTAGGGTTAGTTTTAGAGTTAGTTTTAGGTTTAGATTTAGGTTTAGTGTTAAAGTTAGTGTTAGTGTTTGAGTTTGGGTTATAGTTAGGTTTAGGGTTAGGTCAGTGTTGGTGTTAAAGTATGGGTTCCTGTTAGGGTTAGAATTAGTGTTAGGGTTAGTATTAATTTTAGGGATACAATTAGGGTTAGGGTTGCTGTTTGGGTTTGGGTTATAGTTAGGTTTAGGGTTAGTGTTAGTGATTGAATTAGGATTAGTATTAGGTTTAGCATTAGGGTTAGGGAGTGTGTGTTTGGGTTTGGGTGAGGGTTAGGATTAGGTTTAGGTAAGGGTTAGATTTATGGTTAGGTAAGGTTTAGGGTTATGGTTTGGGTTAAGTTTTGTGCAAGAAGTACGGTTAGGGTTAGGTTTAGGGTTACATTAGAGTTATTATTAGGGTGAGGTTTCTTGTTAGTATATGGGTTAGTGTTAGGATTAGGTTTATTGATAGGGTTAGGGTTAGTTCTATATTTAGGTAAGGGTTGGTTTAGGGTTAGCATTAAGGTTAGGAGCAGGCTTAGGTTTAAATTAAGAGTTAGGTTTGACCTACGGTTAGTTATAGAGTTAGGGTAAGTGTTAGAATTAGTGTTAGCATTAGGGTTATCGTTTGTGATAGGGTTAGGATTAGGTTTAGGGTTTGTGTTAGGGTTAGTTTTAGGGATAGTTTTATGGTTAGTATTAGGATTAGAGTGAGCCTTTGGTTTACTTTTAGGGTTATGTTTAGGGTTAGGCTTAGTGTCAAAGTTAGGATTAAGATTAGCGTTAGGGTTAGGGTATATTTAGGGTTAAGGTTAGTGTTCTGTTTTTAGTTATGGTTAGGGTTAGTATTAGTATAGGGTTAAGGTTGGGGTAAGGGTTAGTGTTAGGATTTGAGTTTGATTTAGTGTTAGGGTTACATTTAGTTTAGGGTTAGGGTTATGTAAGGGTTATGATTAGGGTTCCATTAGGGTTGGGGTTATGGTTTGGGTTGCGGGTTTATTTTACGTTTTTTATAATGGTTACATTAGGGTTAGATTTAGAGTTAGAGTTAGGGTTAGTTTTAAGGTTACAGTTAGGTTTAGGGTTATAGGTTAGGTTTAGGGTTAAGTATCGTGATAGGGTTACAGATAGGTTTAGTTTAGGGTTAGAGTTAGAGTTAGTGTTAATGTTATTTTAGAGTTAGGGTTATTGTTATGTTTAGTTAAGGGTTGTTTTAGGGATAGCGTTACAGTTAGGATCAGGGTTAGGTTTAAATTTAAGGTTAGGTTTAAATTTAGGGTTAGGTTTGACATACCGTTGGTTATAGAGTTACGGTTAATGTTAGAATTAGCGTTAGTATTAGGGTTATCATTTGTAATAGGGTTAGGATTAGGTTTAGGGTTTGTGTTAGGGTTAGTTTTAGGGATAGTTTTATGGTTAGTATTAGGGTTAAAGTGAGGCTTTGATTTAGTTTTAGGGTTATGGTTAGGATTAGGGTTAGTGTCAAAGTTAGCGCTAAGATTAGTGTTAGAGTTAGTTTATATTTAGGATTAAGGTTAGTGTTGTGTTTTGGGTTGTGGTTAGGGTTAGTATTAGTATAGGGTTAAGGTTCGGGTATGGGTCAGTGTTAGGATTTGTGTTTGATTTAGTGTTAGGGTTACAGTTAGGGTTAGGGTAAGGGTTATGTAAGGGTTATAATTAGGGTTACATTAGGGTTAGGGTTATGGTTTGGGTTGCGGGTTTATTTTACAATTTTTATAATGGTTACATTAGGGTTAGATTTAGAGTTAGGGTTAGGGTTAGTTTTAAGGTTACAGTTAGGTTTAGGATTATGGGTTAGGTTTAGGGTTAAGTATACTGATAGGGTTATGGATAGGTTCAGGTTAGTTTTAGGGTTAGATTTAGTGTTAGGGTTATGTTTAGGGTTAGAAATGGAGTTAGGGTCAGTGTTAGGGTTATGTTTTGGGTTAGAGTGAGATTTAGGGTAAGTGTAAGGGTTACGGTAAGTTTTAGGCTTAGTGTAAGGTTTAGGTTCAGAGTTAGGCTCATGGTTACGGTTAGTTTTAAAGATAGGGATGGTGTCAGGTTTAAGGTTAAAGTTAGTGTTACTATTAGGGTTAGGGATAAGTATAAGTTTATTTTTTAGTATTAGCATGAGGTTTAGGGGTAGTCTTAGGTTTACGGGAAATTTAGGGTAATGGTTAGGGTTAACAGTGTTAGGTTTAGAGTTAGGTTTAGGTTTAGGGTTAGTGATAGGTTTAGCATAAGGGTAAGAGTTTGTGTTAACAGTGATGCTTAGGTTTAGGTTTAGTGTTAAATTTAGGATTAGAATTAAGTAATGGTTAGGGTTAGAGTTAGGTAAGGGTTAGGGTTATGCTTTGGTTTAGGGTTGGTGTTAGAGTTAGGGTTAAGGTTAGGGTTGCCTTGGGGTTAGTGTTATGATAATGGTTTGTGTTAGGATTAGTGTTAGGTTTAGTATTAGCGTTAGTATTAGCGTTAGGGGTAGAGCAAAACTTAGATTTAGTATTAGGTTTTTGGTTAGGTTTATGGTTACTGTTAGGGTTAGTGTTAGTGTTAGATTTAGGGTTAGGTTTAGGTTTAGGGTTCGGTTCAGGCTTCTTGTTAGGGTTAGGGTTAGGTTTATGGTTAGGATGAGTGTGAGTGTTAGGATTAGTTTTAGAGTTATGGTAAATCTTAGGGTTAGTTTTAGGATAAGCGTTAGTGTTAGAGTTAGTTTTAAGGGTAGGTTAAGGGGTAAGGTTAGGGTAAATGTAAGAGGTAAATTTAGGGTTAGTGTTAGAGTTAGATTCTGGTTTAAGGTTAGGTTTTTGGTTATGGTAAGGTTTAGGGCTTGGGTTAGGGATAGAGTTACAGTTTGTGTAAGTGTTAGTGTTAGGGTTAGGGTTTGGGTTAGGTTTAGTGTTAGGGTTAGGGGTATGTTTATTGTTAGGTTTTCGGTTATGTTTAAAGTTAGTGTTAGTGTTAGGGTTAGTGTTAGTATCAGGGTTAGCTTTAGGGTTAGTGTTAGGGTTAGGTTTAGGTGTAGGTTTAGGGTTCATGTTAGGGTTGGTTTAGGGTTATGGTTGGGTGGGGCTTAGGGTTAGTGTTAGAGTTCAGAATAGTGTTAGAATTAGTGTTAGGGTTAGGTTTAGGTTTACAGTTAGGGTTAGTGTTAGGGTTTGGATTAGGTTTACAGTTAGGGTTAGGGTTTTGTTTAGTGTTAGGGTTAGTGTTAAGGTTAAGGTAAGGGTTAGGTTTAGGGTTAGTGTTTGTGTTTGAGTTATAGTTAGATTTAGGGTTAGTGTTAGAATTTTAATTAGGGTTAGTAATAGGTTTAGCATCAGGTTTAGGAAGTAGGTTAGGGTTATCATTGGGGTGAGAGGGTTATTGTGAGGTTTAGTGATAGTGTTAGGGTTAGGGTTAGATTTAGGTGTAATGATAGTGTCAGGGTTAGTGTTAAGATTATGGTTAAGTATAGTGTTAGGGTTATGGATAGGTTTAGGTTAGTGTTAGGATTAGAGTTAGTGTCAGGGTTATGTTTAGGGTTAGAGATACAGTTAGGGTAAGTGTTAGGGTTATGTTTTGGGTTAGGGTGAGTGTTAGGGAAAGTGTTAGGGTTAGGATAAGCTATAGGCTTAGTTTTAGGTTTAGAGTCAGGTTTAGGTTTATGGTTATGGTATAGTTTTAGAGTTATAGATGGTGTTAAGGTTAAGGTTAAAGTTAGTGTTAGTATTAGGGTTATGGTTAGGTATACATTTATTATTAGGATTAGCATGAGGTTTAGTTGTAGTCTTAGGTTTACAGAAAATTTAGAGTTAGTGTTAGTGTTAGGGTTAGAATTAGTGGTAGTGTTACAGTTAGGGTTAGGGATAGGGTTAGTGTTAGGGTAAGTGTAAGGGTTTGGGATAGATTTAAGGTTAGTGTCAGGGTCAGAATTAGGGTTAGGGTTTGTTTTATGATTAGGTGTAGGTTTAGTGTTAGTGTTAGGTTTAGTGTTAGTGTTAGGGTTAGGGTCCCTGTTAGGATTAGGTTTAGGGTTATCTTTAATATTAGGTTTAGGGATAAGTTTTGAGTTAAGGTTATAGATAAGGTTAGGGTTCAGTTTAGGTTTAGTGTTAGGTTTAGGTTTAGGGTTAGGGTTAGTGTTAGGATTAGGATTAGGATTAGGTTAGTGTGAGAGTTAGGGTTAGGTTAGTGTCAGGGTTATTGTTTATGTTAGGGTTTCTGTTAGGTTTTTGGTTAGAGTTAGTGTTAGTGTTAGTTTTAGGGTTGGGTTAGTGTTAATGTTCAGATTAAGGCTAGGTTTAGGGTTAGTGTTACGTTTAGAGTTAGGGTTTGTTTTGGGGTTATGTTTAGGAGTATGGTTAGTGTTTGGGTTTGTGTTAAAGTTAGAATTAGTGTTAGGGTTAGGGTTACTGTTAGGGTTCGGGTTACTGTTAGGTTTAGGTAAGGTTAGCATTAGGGTTATGTTAGGGTTATTGTTATGATAATGTTTAGGGTTAGGGTTAGGGTTAGGATTAGTGTTCTGGTTAGTGTTAGGGTTAGTGTTACTACTACAGTTAGAGTTAGGTTTAGTGTTAGATTTAGGGTTAGGTTTAGGGTTAGGGTTAGTGTTAGGGTTAGGGTTAGTGTTAGAGTTAGTGATAAGTTTAGGGTTTGCGTTAGGTTGAAGTTTATGGAAATAGTTAGGGTTCGTGTTAGGGTTAGTGTTAGGGTTATTGTTAGGATTAGGTTTGGTGTTAGGTTTAGGGTTAGGTTTAGATAAGGCTTAGGGTTAGGGTTTGGGTTAGGGTTAGGTTTATGGTTTTTGTTAGAGTTAGAGTTAGGGTTACGTTTTGTATTAAGGTTAGGATTAGCTTAGAGTTAGCGTTAAGATTAGGATTCGGGATAGAGTTAGGTTTAGGGTTATGTTAAGGAAAGTTTTATGTTTATGTGTAGTGTTAGTGTTAGTTTTAATGATAGGGTAAGGGTTAGGTTATATTTAGGGTTAGGATTAGGGTAAGTGTTTGTGTTAAGGTTAGGGTTAAAGTTAAGATTAGTGTTAGGATAAAGTTTAGGGTTAGGGTTAGGTTAGGGCCAGGTTAAAGTTAGGATATGGTTATGGTCCATGTAATAGTTAGGGTTAGTGTTAGTGTTAAGTTTATATTTATGGTTATGTTTAGTGTTAGGGTTAGTGTTAGAATTACAGCTGGGTTTAATTAGTATTTGGTTTAGAATTATAATAAGGTTTAGGGTTAGTGTTAGGGTTAGGTCTATGGACAGTGTTTGGTTTAGGGTTAGGTTTAGGGTAAGATTTAGTGTTAGGTTTATTTTTAGGGTTATGTTTAGGTTTAGAGTTAGCTTAGGTTTTGTTAGCTTAGGTTTGAGTTACCTTAGGGTTAGGATTAATGTTAGTGTTAGGTTTAGTGTTATGGTTAGGGTTAGATTTTGCATTAGGGTTAGTGTTAGAGTAAGTATTAGGATTAGTGTTAGTGTCAGGTATTGTGTAAGGGTTAAGTAAATGATAAATTTAAACTTGGATTTGGGGTTAGGGTTAGTGTTACTGTTATGGTTACGATTAGGATGAGAATTAAGGTTAGGTTTTGTGGAAGGTTTAGGGTTAGGGTAAGGGTTAGAGTTATGATAAAGAATAGAGTTAGTGATAGGATTAGGTTTAGGTTTAGAATTAGTGTTAGATTAAGGTTAGGTTTAGGATAAGGTTTAAGGTTAGGCTTATTGTTAGAGTGTGAGTTTGGGTTACGGTTAGGGTTGGTTTTGGGTTAGTGTTACGGTTAGGGTTAAAGTTAGTGTTAAGATTAGGTTTAGCGTTAGGGTTATGTTAAGGTTTAGGTTAAGGTTAAGGGTTATGGTTAGAATTTGTGTTAATGTAAAATTAAGGTTAGGGTTTGTTTTAGGTTTAGGGTTAGGGTTAGTTCTAGGGTTAGGGTTTGAGTTTGTGTTAGGATTACCATTAGGGTAATGTTTAGAGTTATGGTTATGATTTGGATTAGGTTAAGGTAAGGGTTAGTGTTAGGGTAGGTTTTGGTAAGCATTAGGGTTAATGTTAGTGTTAGGGTTAGATTTAGGGTAAGGTAAGGTTTAGTGTTAGGGTTAGGGTTCATGTTAGGTATAGGGTTAAGGTTATTGTAGGTTTAGGTTTAGGGTTTGGGTTAGGGTTAGGATTAGTGTTAGGGTTAGGGTTAGTTTTTTTGTTTGCATTAGTGATTGGGATAGAGTTATACATAGGTTTAAGGTGAATGTTAGTGTTAGAGTTAGGGTTAGTGTTAGGTTTGGGGTTAGGGTTAGTGTGAGAGTTAGGTTTAGAGTTAGGTTTAGGTTATTGTTAGGGTTACGATTAGGGTTAGGATTAGGTTTAAATATCTGGTTAGGTTTAGTTTTAGTGTTAGGGTTAGGGTTTATGTTAGGATTATGGTTAGGGTTATGTTTAGGGTTAGTGTTAGGGTTAGGGTTAGGGTTTGGGTTATGGTTAGGCTTTTGGGATGGTTAGGTTTAGGGTTTGTGTTAAAGTTATGGGTAGAGATTTTGTAAGGGTTAGTGTTGGGATTAGGATTATTGTTAGCTTTAAGTATGCATTAGCATTTGGGTTATGTTAGGGTTAGGGTTATGGTTTGGATTAGGGTTTGTGTTATTTTTAGTGTTATTGTTAGGGTTGGGGTAAGTATTAGTATTAGGGTTAGGTTTAGTGTTAGAATAAGGGTTAGGTTTGTGTTAGGTTTATTTTTAGGGTTATGATTAAGTTCAAGGTTATGGCTAGTGTTAAAGTTCGGTATAGCATTTGTGTTAGGTTTAGGTTAGTGTAAAAGTTAGGGTTACGTTAGGATTAGGTTTAGGGTTAGGGTTCATGTTAGGGTTAAGGTTAGTGTTAGTGTGAGGTTTAGGTTTAGGGTTAGAGCTAGGTTACAGTTGGCATTATGGTTAGGGTTAGGTTTAGCATTAGTGTTTGGGTTAGGGTTATATATAGCTTTAAGATTCGTTTTAGGTTTTGGGTTATGGTTACTGTTTGGTTAGGGTTAGGGTTAAGATGAGATTTAGAGGTAGTGTTTTTGTTAGTGTTAGGGTTACTGTTAGCAATAGGGTTAGGGTTAGGGATAGGGTCAGTTTTAGGCTTAGTGTTATAGATAGGCTTAGGTTTAGGATTATAATTTGTGTTAGACTTAGGTTTAGGTTTAGGGTTAGTTTCATGTTTAGTGTTAAGTTTAGGGTTAATGATATGGTTAGTTTTGGGGTTAGAGTTAGGGTTAGTGTTACAGTTAGCTTTAGGGTTAGGGTTAAGATTCATTTTAGTCTTAAGTTTATGGTTAGTGTTAGGCTTAGAATAAGCGTTAGGTTCGTGATAACTTTTGGGTTAAGGTTAAGTCTAGTGTTATGGTTAGGGTTGGGGTTAGGTTTGGGTTAGTGTTATAGTTAGGGTTAGGGTTACTATTAGTGATACGGTTAGGTTTAGAGTTAGGGTTAGTGCTAGGTTAGGGTTAGTGTTAGGGTTACGTTAAGGTTCAGGTTATGGTTAGTGTTGGGATTTGTGTTATGGTTAGTATTAGTGTTAGGGTTAGTTTTAGAACAGGATTAAATTTAGTGTTAGTGTTAGGGTTAGGTATAGGTTAAGGTTTACGTTTAGGTTTTGGGTAATGGTTAGAATTAGTGTTTTTGTATAGTAAGTGTTAGGGTTAGTGTTAGGATTAGGGTTAGGGTTAGTGTCATGGATAGGGTTAGGGTTTGTTTTAGGGTTACTGAGAGGGTTACATATAGGTTTACAGTTATGGTTATTATTAGGGTTAGGTTTAGATATAGGATTTGGATAGGTTTAGGGATTGATTTAGTGTGAGTGTTAAAGGTATTGTTATTCTTAGGATGAGGCTTAGTTTTAGTGTTAGGGTTAGAGGTTTATGGTTAGGTTAAAGTTAGGGTAAGGGTTAAAGTTAGGGTTAGGGTTAGGTTTAGGCTTAGAGTTTGTGTTAGGTTTACGTTTAGGTTTAGGGTTTAAGTTAGGGTTATGGTAATATTTAGCATTAGTGTTTGGTTTAGGGTTATGATGAGGTTTAGGTTTAGTTTTAGGGTTAGGGTTAGGGTTAGTGTTAGGTATAGGGATAGGGTTATGGTGAGGGTTAGGTTTAGGTTTAGGGTTAGGTTTATTGTTAGTTTCAGGATTAGATTTAACGCTAGGGTTAAAGTTAAATTAAGGGTTAGGGTTAAGGTTGACTTAGGGTTAGGTTTTCTGTTAGGATTAGTGATAGGTTTAGGTTTGAGGTTAGTGTTAGTTTTAATGTAAGGTTTAGAGTTAGAATAAGGGTTAGTTTTAGGGTTAAGTTTAGGGTTTAGTTTAGGGTTTTTGTTAGGGTTAAGAAAATGGTTAAGATTAGCATTAGGTTTAGTGTTAGGTTTAGAATTAGGATTCATGTTAAGGCTAGGGTTAGGGTAAATGAAAGGTTTAGTGTTAGTGTTTGTTTTAGGGTTAGGGTTAGGGTTAATTATACTGTTAGGATTAGAAATAGGTTTAGAGTTAGTATTACACTTACAGTTAGGTTTAGAGCTGGTTTTAAGGTTAGGGTTTGGGTTAAGGTTAGTGATAGGGTTAGTTTTAGGGTTAAGGTTTGTGTTAGGGTTATGTTTAAGCTTTGAGTTAGGATTAGGGATAGAGTTATTGATAGGGTTAGGGTTACAGTAATGATTAGGTTAGGGTTAGGATTAATGTTAGAAATAGGTTTTGGGATAGTGTTAGAATTAAAGTTTGTTTTAAGGTTGGGTTTAGGGTGAGTGTTAGTGTTAGGGTTAAAATTAGGGTTAGATTTGTAATAGGGCTAGGGTTAGGGTTAATTCTACTGTTAAGGTTAGAGATAGGCTTAGAGATAGTGTTAAGTTTAGGGTTAGGGTTATGGTTGGGTTTAGGGTTAGGTTTTTGGTTAGTGTTTGTGGTAGAGTTATGGATAAGATTTGGATTATATATAGGTTAAGAATTAGGGTTAGGTTCAGTGTTAGGATTTATATTAGGTTTAGAGTTAGAGTTAATGTTAGTGTTAGGGTTAGGTGTAGAGATACCGTTAGTGTGTCAGGGTTAGGGTTTTTGTTAGGGTTAGGGTTAGTCTTAGTTTTGGGGTTATGTTTAGGGTTAGGGTTAGTGTTAGTTTTGGGTTATGGTTAGTGTTAGAATTAGTGATAGGATAAGATTTCGGATTAGGGTTAGTGTTAATGTTGGTGTTAGGGTTTCTTATAGTGTTAGTGTTAGGGTTAGGGTTAGGGTTAGTGCTAGTTTTGGAGTTACGTTAGGGTTAGACTCTGGGTTTGTGTTACAGTTAGGGTTACAATTTGCATTAGGGTTAATTTCAGGTTTCGTGCTAAGGTTAAGGTTGGGTTTAGGGTTAGGTTTAGGGTAAGGGTTAGGGTTGAAATAATTTTTAGGATTAGTGTTATAGTTAAATTTAAAGTTCGTGTTAGGGTTAGGGTTAGAATTAGTGTTCGAGTTAGTGTTAGTGTTATGGTGAGTTTTAGGTTTAAGATTAGGGTTAGGGTGAGGAATAGTTATAATGTTAGGTTTAGTGTCAGTGTTTGTGTTAGGGATAGGGTTTTTTTTATTGTTAGGGTTAGGGATAGGTTTAGATTTAGTTTTAAGCTTAGAGTTAGGTTTAGGGTTAGTGTTATGAATAGTAAGAGTTAGGGTTAAGGTTACTGATATGGTTAGGGTTAGGATTAAGATTAGTTTTAGGGTAAAGGTTAGGGTTAGCTTTCGTGTTAGCGTTACGATTAGTGTCAGGTTTAATTTTAGGGTTTTAGTTCGGATTAGGGTTAGAATTATTGTTAGGGTTAGGGATACAGTTAGATTTGGAAAAGGGTTAGGGTTAAAGTTATTGTTAAATTTTGTGTTAGGGTTAGGGTTAGGATTAGGTTTAGGGTTAGTGTTAGAATAAGGGGTACAGTTAGGGTTGGGGTTAGATTTAGTATTAGGGTTAGGAATAAGTTTAGGATAAGTGTTAGGGTTCAGGTAATAGGTAGGATTAGGGTTAGGGTTAGGGATAGTGTTTTGGTTAGTGTTAGGGTTAGGGTTAAAATTAGGGTTAGTGTTAGTGTTAGGGTTATGATTAGAATTAGGATTAGTGTTAGGGTTAAGGTTAGGTTTAGGATAAAGTTTGGGTTAAACGTTAGAGTTAGTGTTATTGTTAGGGTTACTGTTAGGGTTAGGGTTATTGTTATTGTTAGGGTTAGGTTTAGGTTTACAGTTAGGTTTTCTCTTACGGTTAGAGTTTGAGTTCTGGTTAGTGTTACGGTTAGGGTTACGGTTAAGATTATGGTTAGAGTAAAGTTAGGGTTAGTGTCAGGGTTAGGTTTAGGGTTAGTGTTAGGGTTAGGGTTAGTGTTTGTTATAGGGTTTGGGTTAGTGTTAATGTTAAATTTAGGGTTTGTGTTGGGATTACGGTTAGAATTAGCATTAGGTTACGGTAAGGGTTGGGGTTAGTGTTAGGGTTAAGGTTAGGGTTATGGTTAGTGTTTGGGTTTGGGTAAGTGTTAGGGTTAGTGTTCAGATTGTGTTAGGTTTAGTGTTACTTTTAGGGTTAACATTAGGGTTAGGGTTAGAGTTAGGTTTCGTGTTAGGGTTAGTGTTAAGTTTAGGGTTAGTGTTAGGGTTAGTGTTAGGTTTAAGGTTAGGGTAAATGTTAGTATTATTTTAGGGTTAAGGTTAGTGTTAGTTTTAGTGTTGGGGTTACATTTAGGGTTATGATTAGGCTTAGCTTTAGTGTTACGGTTATAGTTAGGGTTAGGATTAGGTTTAGGGTTAGTGTTAGTTTAGGGTTAAAAGTAGGGTTAGGATTATTGTTAGGGTTAGGGTTTGTGTTTGTGTTAGTGTTAGGGTTAGGTTTGGTTAGGGTTTGTGTTAGGTTTAGAGTTAGAGTTAGTGTTTGGGTTACAGTTAGGATTAGGGTTACAGTTAGGGTTATGGTTAGAGTTAAGTTTTGGTTAGGGTTAGGTTGAGTGTTAGTGTTAGGATTAGAGTTCGGGTTAGGGTTATGATTATGTTTAGGTTTAGTATTAGTTTTAGGTTTAGATTTAGAATTAGAATTAGTGTTTGGTTTAGGATTAGTGTTTTTCTTAATGTTAGGATTTGGGTTAGACTTAAAATATTTGTTAGGTTTAGGGTTAGAGTTAGGGTTAGAGTTTGGAATAGGGTTAGTATTAGGGTTAGGATTAGTTTTATTGTTAGTGCAAGGGTTAGGGCTAGGGGGTGTGTTAATGTTAGGGTTAGTGTTAGAATTGAGTTACGTGTAGGATTAGGGGTAAGGTTCAGGTTAGTTTTAGTGTTTAGGATTACACTAGTGTTAGTGATAGGGTTAGTTTTAGGGTTATTGTTAGGTTTGTGTTAGGGTTAGTGTTAGAGTTGGTGTGAGAATTTTTGTTTGGGTGTGTGTTAGGGTTAGGGTTAGGATTAGAGTTAGGGTTAGGGTTAGGATTAGGTATAGGGTTACTGTTAGTGTTAAGATTAAGGTTAGATTTAACAATAGTTTAATTAGGGATAGAATGAGTTTTAGTGTTAGTGTTAGTGTTAGGGTTAGTGTTATGCTTAGTGTTTGGGTTACATTAAGGGTTAGTGTTAGAGTTAGCATTACAGATAGAGTTAGGGTAAGTGTTAAGGTTAGTGTTAGGTTTATGTTAGTGTTATGGTTACGTTAAGTGTTAGGGTTATTGTAATGGTTAGGTTTAGGGTTAGCTTTAGTGTTTGGGTTAGAGTACGGTTTAGGGTTTGGATAAGGGTTATGGTTAGGTTTAGTGTTAGGTTTAGTGTTAAGATTAGCATTAGTGTTAGTTTTAGGTTTAGGTTTTGGGTTAAGTTATGATTAGTGTTAGGGTATGTGTTAGGGTTAGGGTTAGTGTTATGTTTAGGATTACAATAACTGTTAGGGTTAGGTTTATGGCTAATTTTAAATTTAGTGTTAGGGTTTGTGTTTCTGTTAGGGTTAGTGTTAGAATTAGACCTAGGTTTAGTGCTAGGTTAGGGTTAGATATAGGGTTAGAAAGAGTGTTAGGTTTAGGAATAAGTTTAGGTTTATTGTTAGGGTTAAGGTAAGGGTTAGTATTAGGTTTAGTTTTAGGGTTAGGGTTAGTGTTAGGGTAATGGTTGGGTTAGGGTTAGTGTTAGTTTTAAAGTTGGGGGTTAGCATTTTTGTTAGGGTTAGGGTTAGGTTTATGGTAATGTTAGAGTTAGTTATAGTTTTAGGGTAATGTTTAGTGTTAGAGTTATTGTTAGGGTTAGGGTTAGTGTTTGGGTTTGTGTTAGGTTAAGGGTAAGCCTTAGGTTAGTGTTAGTTTTAGTGTTAAGGTTATGGATAGGGTTCAGTTTAGTTTTAGGGTTAGTTTTGAAATTAGGATTAGGGTTAGGGTTAGGGTTAGGATTTTTTAAAGGGTTAGGTTTAGGGTTAGAATTAAAGATAGGTTTATGGTTAGATTACAGTTTAGGGTTGGAGTTAGCATTACTGTTAGTGTTATGTTTAAGGTTAGGGTTAGTGTTATTGTTAGGGTTAGGGTTAGGGTTAGGTTTAGGGTTAGTGTTAGGGTTAGGGTTAGTGTTAGGGTTAGGGTTATAGTTTGTGTTAGGTTTAGGGTTAGGCTTAGGGTTAGTAATAGAATAAGTGTTCGTGTTAGGGTTAATATTAGTTTTAGCGTTAGGTTCAGTGTTAGGGTTATGGTTATGGTTATGGTTAGGTAAGGGTCAGCATTAGGCTTGGGTTAGGTTTAGGTTTCTTTTTTGGGTTAGGGTTTTTGTTAGCGTTAGGGTTATGGTTATAGTTATAGTTATATGTAGGGTTAGGGTTAGGGTTAATGTTAGGGTTAGCATTAGGGTTAGGTTTAGAATTAATGTTAGGGTTAGCATTAGGTTAAGGGTTAGGGTAAGTTTTAATGTTAAATGTTAGTGTTAGGGTAAATATTAGTGTTAGTGATAGGGTTAGGGTTAGTGTTTGTGTTAAGTTCATGGTTAGTGTAAGGTTTAGTGTTATAGTTAGGGTTAGGCTTAGGTTTAGTGTTAGGATTTGTGTTACCGTTAGTGTTAGTATTGCGGTTAGTTTTAGGGTTGGTGTTAGGGTTAGGGTTAGTATTAAGTTTAGACTTACAGTTCAAATTAGGGTTAGGGTTAGATTTAGGTTTAGGGTTAATGTTAGGATTAGGGTAAGGGTTAGGGTTATGGTAAGGGTAAGGTTTGAGATTAGTGTTAGTGTTACGTTAGGGTTAGTGTTACGCTAAAGGTCAGGTTTTGTATTAGGGTAATATTTAGGGTGAGTGTTAGGGTTAGGTTCTGGATTAGGGTTATTGATATTAATTGGATTAGTGTTTGGGTTAGAGTTATGTATAGTGTTATGGTTTAAAATAGGTTTATGTTTAATGTTAGGAGTACAGTGAGTGTAACTGTTACATTAGGGTTAGGTTTCAGTTTAAATTTATTCTTAGGTTTATATTTAGGTTTAGGTTTAGTGTTAGAGTAAGGGTTAGGGTTAGGTTAATATTAAGTTTATGGTTAGTTTTATTGTTAGGGGTATTGTTACTGTTAGATTAGGTTTAGAATTAAGGTTAGTGTTAGTGTTAGGGTTAGATTTAGGATTATGGTTAGGGTCAGTGAAAGGTTTAGGGATATTTTTAGGATTATTGACATGATACATTAGGTTTGGTGTTAGTGTTAGTGATATGTTTATGGTTAGGATTAGTGTAAGAGTTAGTGTTTTGTTAGCCATCATAGGTTTAGGGTTTGCGTTATGGTTAGGCTTAGCATAAGGGTTGGGGTAATTGTAAGTGTTATGGTTACAGTTATGGATAGAGTTAGTGTTAGGGTTAGGATTACGGTTAGTGTTAGGTTTATGGTTATGGTTAGGGTTAGGGTTAGAGTTGTGATTATTGTTAGGCTTTCTATTAGGGTGAGGATTAATTTAGGGTTAAGGTTAGGGTTATGGTTAGGGTTATGGTTGGTATTAAAATTAGGTTTAGGGTAAGTTTTAGTTTAGGTTTACAGGTAGGATTATTCTTAAAGTTAGATTTAGCATTAGGTTTTGAATTATGATTAGAGTTAGTTTTAGCGTTAGGGTTAGGATTAGGGTTAGATTTAGGTTTTGTGTTAGGGTTAGGGTTAGTGTTACATTTAGCAGTATAATTAGGTTGAGGTTTTGTCTTAGGGTTAGTGTTATGGTTAAGGTTAGAGTTAGGGATAGTGTTCGGGTTAGGGTGAGGTTTAGGGTTAGTTTAACGGGTAGTTATAGTGTTAGGTTTAGTTTTACACACAGGGTTAGGGTTAGTGTTAGCATTAGGGTTTGGGTAAAGATTACAGTTATTGTTAAGGTTAGTGTTATGGTTTTGTTAGGGTTAGGGTTATTGTTAGGGTTAGGGTTTCAGTTAGGATTAGGGTAAGATTTAGGGTCAGTTTTAGGGTTAGTATTTGGCTTAAGTTTAATGTTAGATTTAGTGTTAGGTTTTGTGTTAGGGTTAGTGTTAGGGTTAGGGTTAGTGTTACTGATAGGGATACCATTAGAAATAGGTTTAGTGTTTAGGGTTAGTGTTACTGTTAGGGTTTCCATTAAAGTTAGTGTAAATGTTAGTGTCATGGTTAAGTTTAGGTTTAGTGTTTAGTTTAGGGTTAGTGATAGGGTTAGAATTAGAATTAGGGTTAGATTTAGGGTTAGGTTTAAGGTTTATCATAGTGATAGGGTTAGAGTTAGGATTAATGTTAGGGTTAAGGTTAAGTTTAGTGTTATGTTTAGGATTAGGGTTAGGTTTAGGTATAGTGTTAGATTTAGAAATATGCTTAGAGTTAGTCTTAGGGTTAGGGTTAGTTTTAGGGTTAGTGTTATGGTTATGGTTAGTGTTAGGGTTAGGATTGTTGTTAGTGTTATGGTTAAGATTAGTGTTAGGTTGCGGGTTAGGGTTAGGGTTAGTGTAAGAATTAACCTTATGGTTTAATTTAGAATTAGGGTTTGATTTAGGGTTAAAGCTAGGGTTACAGATAGAATTAGGGTTTGAGTTAAGTTTAGTGTTAGTGATAAACGTTACGTTAGAGTTATTGTTATGGTTAGTTTTAGGGTTAGGTTTTTGTTTATAGTTAATGATAGGGTTAGGGTTAGGGATAAGTTTAGGGTTAGTGTTAGGGTTTATGTTAGGGTTAGGTTTACTGTGAGTATAAGGGTTAGGGTTAGGTTTAGGTGTGGTTTTACTGTTTGGGTTAGGGTTAGGTTTAGGCTAAGGATAGTGTTAGGTTTAGTAATAGTTTTTGAGTTAGTGTTAGGGTTAAGGTTATGGTTAGTGTTATGGTTAGGGTAATTGTTAGGTTTTAGGTTTTGTGTTAGTGTTTGGGTTAGGGTTAAATTTACGTTTAGAATTATGGTTAGGGTTAGGGTTACAGTTAGTGTTAGGGTTAGGGTTAGGATAGTGTTAGGGTTAGGGTTAGGGTTAGTGGTTGTATTAGGTTTTGGGTTAGTGTTAGTGTTAGGGTTAGGTT